>NC_049222.1:91718702-92968702 GCF_011100685.1 Canis lupus familiaris | reverse complement strand
GTGCATGGAGCCTGCTTCTCCCTCTGCCTCTGCCTCTGCCTCTCTCTCTCTCTGTGACTATCATAAATAAATAAAAATTAAAAAAAAAAAAAGTAAAATTCCATGTTAGAATAAGAAGTCACACAGACAGGCTATAATATAGAAGTTTATAGATCAGAATCTTTTTTTTCTAAATTTTATTGATTTATTATTTATTTTAGATCAGATTCTTTGAGCATAGTTGTGATCCCTCTCACTATTTGTATTTTCACCGAAGGCTCTAGCTGTTGAGTGTCATTCACTCATTCATTTATTCATTCTCAAATACTCAGCTTCTCTATGTGCCAGGTTCTGTTTGAGGTGCTAAAGCTAAAACTTCCAGTAGAGGAAGCAGGCTTATACCTACGGGGTGAATTTGGCAAGTAAGACCTTTGAAGTCAACAGTAAGAGAATAGTCTTCTTGGTCCATGTGTAGGCGGGGAATCATACCATCTATTTATCCCTTGTAGCACTTGGCAAATTTTTAGATGCTTAATATATACTTAAAATTCAGGATTTTAGTGTGCAGTAGAATGAGATTAAGCAGGAAAGGAAGGACCCTATAGACTATATACAGCCATCAGAGCACAGACCCCCAGGTGGCTAAGAGTGGGCCCTGTCTCACACTTGTGCCCATGGTTTGAGTAATCTCCTGCTGAACCCCTGCCTCAGAGCAAAGCAACCCCTGTTGCTGCATACTATTAGGCCTCTTGCAAATCTACTGTCTAGAATGTTAAGTTGAGATGAAATCTGGGCTTGAAGCAAAACAGTATAGAAATATATATAAGTGGGTTAGAGATAGCAGAGTGGACATTACACTTACAAAACATTAAGAATGTCACTGGATTCCAGGATCTATGTCACCCTCTTCTATCAACTGCCAGGAAATTTGTTCACTCTTAGATCTGAGTGCTAGGAAATTGTATAATCACAGACTTGGATTCAAACAAGCAAGCAGTCACCTAGTTAGTAGACTGGATATATTTCAGGAATCTGGTTACAGCTAGACAACAGAAGTCCATGTCACAAGATGGTCCTTACTACTATGAAGCCCATTAGTAAGACCAAGACTTCTGAGTCACTCAAGTGAGATCCCATGATTTCACCTTGACCAAGACCTTCAGTGTGCAGGAAGGGCATTGGGGTAGGGAGGGAGGCCATCTTAATCCATATCTGCTGAGAGTGTAAGCCAGTCAGTGAGAGCAGTCATCATTTCTGTACTGCTGAGAGTCCTCAGAGTTCATCAAAAAGGACAGGGGACCAGCTGATGAGAAGAGATGCCCATCAGAAGCACTCTCTTCCTCTATTTCAAATGAAATCAGAGCTGTTCTGTGTTTTCCTATCTGTATTTCATTTGGAAAACTTGCTGAAGATTAAAAATCATCTAAAAGATGTTCTCAGAACCTCTCACTCTTTAGTGTAAGAAATACCTTGTTAAACATGAAGATTTCCAGACCATTGACCCAGACATTCTGATTCACTCAGTCTGCCCAAAGCTGAGCTGGAACTGATGCTGTGGCATCTTCTTTAAGAGCCACGGACCTAGACCCCAATTGTGGGGCTCAGTGCCCCCTTTGCCATGCTTCTCCAATCAGGGGTAATCCAAAGGAAGCAATTGGCCAATGGTGGAGAATGTAAATACTTTCCCACTTCCTTCTTCCTTTACTTCCTGGGGAAGTCCTCTAAATATCGCACAACCTAAAAACCAGAATGGCTCTCATAGAGCCCGGTGGGGGCAGGGGGACTACAGCTCTTCTTTGTCTGAAATCCTCTTCTCTGCCAGACTTTTCTTACAGCAGAGCTTGCTTGGAAGGCCAGGGGCACACAGTATTAAGTCTTCATTCCTTGCCATTCTTTCCTTGTTCTGCTTCAGGCTCAAGTACCCCTGAGTCAGTGGCTTGTAAGCTCTAGGGGGCAGAGCTCTCCTCAACCAGGGTAGATACACCTTTGTATTCAGGGAAGGTAGGAGCACCAGGCTTATAATAAGCCAGTAGGAGCTAGAATTTGCACTGGGTTTTACTGTTTGCCAAACATTTCCACACTTACTATTTCATGTGATCCTTATTCAGAAGGAGTGCATACGCTAGCAACAGGGTGGAACCCGCCCATAGAGAAACTCCCAACTCATTCTTACCAACCTCAACCAGTGGCCACTTATGTATGCTGTCACTTTACGCGACTATCAGACACAGCATGGCCAGATCCCAAACCCCCGTTTGGGGCCTCACATGTATCCAGGATGTTGGAGTCACGGGCAGGTGTTGGGATATGGTTGGCAATTCATGTTCAACTGGGCACTGAATCACATCCATGTGTTCCCTCTGCTTCTTTCCCTTCCCACCGTGAGGATTATGCTGCCACGTGAGTATTATTATCCCCCTTTTATAAATAGGACTCACAGGCTCAGAGAGGCTGTGGTTTCCTCAGGGCCTCACAGCCAGTACATGGCAAAGCCAGGCTGTCAGAGCCATTTCAGACTCTTCGGGTCTTCCAGTTTTGAAAGTCTTTATTTTATGTCATTTCCAAGTGTTTCATTATCACCATCAGGATTCACTAAACCATCTTACTATAACTGCAGATACCCACACATGACAGTTACTGAGACACATTGCGATTAGTTTACCTTGGCAGCTTATCACTTTGAGAATTTGGAAGCCATAGGCCACCATGTGTTAGAGGTTTGGGTGGGTTGAGGATATTTAAATGAAAATGGATTACATGTCCGAACCAGGAGTGTTCGGCACCTGCCTTCCTTCTCACTCTACCCTGTTGCATTTCCCGTTTGTCCCTGTCAGTAGCCCGGAAACGATTCTGAGGGCAAGAATGGGACTCATGGTAACAAACACTGCTAGCAGCTTCTATAGACTGTCGAGGTGCTATGAGGGGTGCAAGTGGAGGGAAGCACTCAGAGTGTCCCGAGCGTGTCTTATTGCAGCCCCCCAACTGGCAGCAGAAGCCACAGATGAAAATGGTGTCCCTTCTTGGGTCCAGGTTGGCTTTTCTAACTAGAAGGCCTCATGCTGAGGCCCATCTGACTGAGGACAAGGAGACCAGGCAGTTGCTCCGGTGGTCAATTTCTGGAACATTGTCACAGGGCTCCTTCAACAGGAATGTGTCCAAATGGAATTGTAAGGGTTATTATTTCCATTATTTTCCTCTTTCTTAGTACAGTAGATGCTTAAATGTCAGTCGTAAATAGCTCGAGTGCTGTGCAAGCTGGTTCAGTTCTCAGCCCAAAGAAAAATCTGTCTTCCTCACACAGTCTGTGAGCCATTCCTGCAGCTTCCCCATTTATAGACTCTGTATTAAAATGAAGAGTCCATTTCTTCACCACTTCCAGGGCGTAGACTTAGTAGAGTTCTGGCTAGATGAAGACCTGAATGATGTTGATGGCCATGGCTGGGAGCCAAAAAATGACAACCAGATTGTAGAGATTCCACTTTTAAGAGCAGTACCATTTTAAACTCAAGGGTGGTGGGTAATGAGAGAAAAAATTGCTAAAGAATTGCTTATACATTTTAAAGAATCTAGAAATACTTCTGAGCTTATTTCATGGCAATAATAATCACTTCTATTTACTAAGGGCCTACTACATGCCAGGGAATGCAATATGTACTTATATAAACATTCTCCTATATAATGCTTTCCACAACCCTATAAAATAGGTATTATTTTAAAAGAGAATGACTCTGAAGGAGGAAAATGGTTTACCCAAATTGGATAAATTAACACAGTTGGTTAATGGGGAGCATCCAGGATTCAAACCCAGATCCAAGTTATGCATGCAATGGATAGAAATGAAATAGTGACTAAATCCAAAAATTGGCCAAAAGAAATTTCTGAAATGTCTGTTTCTACTTTTGAGGGTTTTCAGAATTTTTTAGTGGTTAGGTGATTTTATTGATTTTTATTAATTCAATGTCTTGCTCCCTGATGAAAGTGTTTATACATTATGAAATATTGGTCCAGTGTGAGTGAATTGTCTCTGATCTTGGCAGTAAGGGACCTCAATAAAAATGGCAAGATTCTCTTAAAATTTTGTCCATGAGCTCAAGCCCTAGTAGTCTGAATGAACTATGTCACCAAACAGACGACGTTTGAGTCCTAGTTCTGAAACTCCATAGCTCTGAGGATTTGAGTAAGTTATTTTTACTTCCCTACTTCTTTGTCTATGAATTGGGGACAATGCTGCATAGCTCAAATGTTGTCGTAAGGATGAAAATTTTCTATATGAAACACGTAGGACAGTGCCTGCCTTAGAGCAAATAAATATTCGTTCCTCTCCTTCCTTCTGACAATTCCCTGAGCAGTTGGCAAAACACTAACCAAAGTGTTCTACAAAAATACCAGAGCAGAGCAAGAGAGAAAGTGCTGAACTGAGTAGGAACATATATAGTGACTGTTTTAGTTCCGCTACCCATTTGTGTTAAGATAAAGGCTAGATCTATGAATGATTCCAAATATCTGGACATTTGGAAATATTAAAACGGTTGCATGAATTTCCCACTTTTCTCTTATTTGCATGGTATCATATAAGTAAAGTGCTGGTTATAAAGGCAGGGAATGCAGCAGCTCCTGTGCTTCTATCACATCTCTGTGATGGGAATATTTGTTTGAATCACCCGCTTACAAGATAGGACTATCAGATGGCCATCTGAGAAGGAATGCACAAGTTTTCTCATACTAAGGCACCATGTGAGTAGTAAGCATGGGACTCCCTGGGCCCTTCTCTGAGTAAGGCTGGGGTGTATAAAATCAGGCGGGGAGCCAACAGGAATAGAGTCCTGTATCTACTCTGTATGTCCCTGTCCCTGGGCTCCCTGATTTGAACCCTCCCATTCCTCACCAGGGTCCGTCCGTCCCTGCCCCTACCCATGCAGCAGTTAGAAGACTGAGGCCAAAAACAAAACAAAACAAAACAAAAAAACCCTACCTTTCCTCAAGTAACCTGCAAAATTATAGTCTCTGCAGAAAAATAATTAGGGTCACAAAGCTCATAAATACATATCCTTCCTTCCACTTGGCTAGCAAACAACTGTACCACCAAAAAGCTGAGGCACTGCCAGCTTTCCCCGTGTCTCTGATACCTTCTTGTCCTCCTCCGGAGCATGAACCCATCAAGCCACTGGCAGAAATGGACTCTGTCGGGGCTGGTCCTCCACAGAGCTGCGGGACGGACGGCCCCCTGATTGTGCCTGCCACCACCAGCCAGGGCCCCACAGAGGGAACCGCTTTCAGCACCCAGCCTTCTTTCTCCTCTGTTGCCTTTCCCTCTTCCTACTTGCACATTCTGGAGAAAAGAGTACTTTATATCTCCCTTCAAGAATATGTTCTCTATGTTGTCATATATAGTGTGGAACCAAACATATTACTTGGTTTCTCCTGTGTGTGTTTATCTTTCTCACTAAAACATAAACTCCAAGGAGGCACATGGTCTGCCTTATTCCCCGTTGTGACGCCAGTACTCCGGTGCTTAGTAAAGAGTCTTTGAGTGAATAAAGGTGTAAAACCGGAAATGCTTGTGCTTGGAGAAGAAAAAGAAAAAGTAGCATTTAGAGAGCGCCAACTGCGTGCCAGGCACATGCTCAGCACTCCACCAGGGCCTTTTCTCTCAATCCTCTGAGACCTGCACACTTGTCAAGTAGATGCTGTGAACCCCCTCAGTTTATGAAAATAGACCAACAGGCACAGACACACGCAGCAGCCAGTGTTCCTTCTAAAGGGTCCAGCGAGCAGCCGGCTTCACTGCAGTGGCAGTGGCCAACCATGGCAGTGCTTGGCCTGATCCCTGAAATGACATCCCCAGGTCACGCAGAAGCTGAAGGCTTTTTCCCATCCCTAGCTATTGGGGGGGTTGGGAAGTGATTGCTGTTGGGTGTTGTTTCCAGGAAGAGTCACAAAGGTTTCTGCTGAGCCTGCCCAGAGACACTTGGCTGAGGAAGTAGTCCCAGGGGACCACACTGTGGCCCGGGAGGGGCTCCCCCTGCGTGCTGCCTCTTTACATTGTCCCCGTGCTCGTGCTCAGGGAGGGGTCAGTCTTTGATTCTGCACACTGTCCGTCCAGCACTTTTCCTGGTGCCCGGCATTTGGTGGTGGTTCCCAGCCTCACGTTAAATGAAAAGGAGAGTTAAACAATTTGCAAAAGCCATCTGCTACATGAACAACCTACTAAGTACATAGCTCCCAACACGGTGCCTTGATGAGAGGTGCGGGCTGATGCTGTTCATCCCTATCCATGAGGGCCCACAGTTGGGTCGAGCCTCTGTGTTGAACCTTACTCCACCACCACGTGGTAGGGGCCCCTGGGGACGGGCCTGTGCTTGTTGCCACTCCCAGCGGGCACCAAGAGCCAGTATCGAAACTGTGCAACACGTTTCCTTTTCTTTCTCCTACTTCTAGAAGAGAATGTGGCTCACTCCTCCAGGAGAGCTGGAATGCTCTGGAAGTTTAGCTTCAAACAGTCACTCATCAGCCCCCTGGAGGGTTACAAGTTGGGTGACCATTGTTCACTTACCGATGTATGTGTATTCTGGTTTTTTTTCCACAAAGATTGCAATGGTAGATTTTTAAGGAAAAGACAGATGTAGTAAAGAGTCTAATATATTTCCTATCTTGGAGGCCATGGGTCTAAGAATCATTGTCTGGCTTTTGTTTAAACCTCGGGTAGTGGGTTCTGTGTTTTTCCTTCAGGAATTTAACCAGAAACATTTCTGAAACAAGGTGTGCTCTAAACACTGAGAAGGCACAGATTTTCCGAGAGCTACACTGTCCAGGATAAGAGCCATGAGCGACATGTGCCTATTTAAATTTTAATTAATTAAAATTAAATAAAGTTAAAGGGCCAGTTCCTCTGTCGGACTAGCTCTACCTCAAGTGCCTGGCAACCATATGCAGCGACTGTACCGGACAGCGAGATATTGGTAGAAATAGATCATTTCCGTCATGGAAGAGAGTTCTGTTGGATGGTGCTGCCCTAGATGACACCCTTCTGTTAACATAGTTAGTTGTGTAATTCCTCTCTTGTCTGACTCTCCCCACTCCCCTTCCACTTTGGGAGGAAAACCCACACCCAACTTCATGGGCCTGCTTTGTCATCATTAGCAGCAGGAGTGACCTGGACTCCTGATCGAACGTAGACCCCATGTGACAAAGTGAAGGGGAAGGTGTTTTTAGGAATGATGTTTAAGGAATGTGTGAAGCACATAGAGAATATTACAGGGGAAAACAGAAGATAAAGCAATGTATATAACAAACATTACAGTTTTGTGTAATACATCTGGCCATATCTAAATGTAGAAATAAAACTTTCTCCTTTCTTTGTTTATACTCTTCTACATGTTCTGGTTGGTACAATTAATTCCAAATATATATACATATATTTTATAATTAGGAAAACAGGTGTATTTTTAGAAGGGAAAAAACTTCTCAAAATTGACAAGAAGAGGAATGATTCTCCTTGAACTTCAGGAACTGCAATGTGGGTAGATCAAGCTTATCTGGAGATTCCGCCCCTGCCATTTTTGGAGGCAAAGTAACGTGTTAAATGGAGTAGGGGTGATTTTATAATTGAAGGTGACAGCCAACATTTATTGCCAACATGAATGTCCGTGTGTGTTCTTACGCTGTTATAACTGTGTGTGCTCTTGCTCCAACAGCATTAGCAATCCTCAAGGACGAGGCATGATCTTCTGTTTCCTTGGGTTTTCCCACACCACCTGATGACCATCATTGACTATCTGACTGACACATTAGCCGACCTTGCCCTCAAGCTTATGTTTTATGCCCATTAAATGTGTTAACATCTTGCCTCACTTTGCTTTTGGTCTGAGGAGTACTGTGCTCCATCCACATTCACTGCATGAAATCCCACAGCTGGAATACAGGAGCCGCTCATCAGAAGACGAGTTAGGCTTCCTCAGGGCTTGTGTGTGTGGCGAGACCCTAAAGGATTTCTTAAACCCTTCGTTAGTTTTATGGAACTAGCACCGGGAAGAGGGCATGGTAAGGCTCTTTGATTTGCCTGACCACAGCCATCCACGCCAGTGTACTTGGCATCTCTGGTGACTGGCTTCTTGGAGCGAGGGATTTCATAAAGAGGATTTTCTTTCCCCGAGTTGGCTGTGAGAGCCATCAGACATGCTTGCGGGACCGTTCTGGTTTCAGCTGTTCGTCGTGTCAGCCAAGACACCCACAGGCATGAATTAGAGTCCACTGTGCCTTCTCACTGTAACCCAGGCGGCCGGGGGCGGGGGGCGGGGGATCTGGGGGCTGTAACCCAGTATGCTGGATTTAAAAGTTCATGTCGCCGGGTGTGTTTCACTGCATCACAGGCCCTTTTAAACTCACATGTCGCAACACTCAGTTGTAGGGGGAAGCCGTGTAACAATTCTGCTCTTTTAGAAGCATGAGAGAAGATATGGAAGAGAGAGAATCGGTTTTCATAAAGGCCAGAGGTCTCTATCCGTGAACCTGACCTACCTGCGTGTTTAATGTCCCTATTCAGGGAGTTGCAAGAGTTTAGCAAGAGATGTCTTCTGCTCTTGGAAGGGAAACCGTTTCCTGAGGAATGCTATCAGGGAATTTACAGGTGACCGATTTGAGCAGAGCCAGCAGAGTGATATAAATAGCAAATATGGTCTGTTCTCCTCCATGAGGAGACATTACATCCTAAAAAACCCACCCATGGTGGTTCAGGATCATGTTTCCCTCCTGATATATGTGCCTGGTCACCAGGTATCCAAAGTCAAGATCAGTCCAGGGAACCTCCCAAACCACAAGCTGCTCATCCCTCAGACTTCCTTCAAACCCCTCAAACTTGTTGCTGTTTTGAGCCTGCACTGGGCTGAGTGAAGAAATCGAGATATGTGTCGATTAGTGGAGGATCTAAGGACCAATATGGACAAGATGTATACAGCTCAGGTCCCTATGGGGACATGAATGTTCCAGAGGACTTTGCCTGGGGAGCAGATGTGCTCCATCCATATGCCTGCTGCTGTATCCATTCTTATATTTGATTATTATTGAAAGACTTACTTGTTACCCTTTTGAAAATTTTATTTCTCTTAATAACTAGGGTTTTGTTTTAATTTTTTGAGGATTGGGTGGTTATAAAATCATTTCACTTTTAATTTTACTTATTTAACAAACCTATATAAAATAAAATATACAAGTATTAATTATATAATTGTATTATCAAATTATATTCTATAATATGTAAATATTAACTCATTTAATCTTTATAATAACTCAGTGAGGTGTAGGTACTACTTTTAACCTCATTTTGAGTTTAGAAAACAGACACTGGGAGGCTAAGTAATTCACTAACATTACACAGTGTGTGAGTGGTTAAGCTAGGTCTTGAATCCAGGAAGTCTGGCTCCAGCATACTTGCTCTTCCCCACTATTAAAATTCAGAAAAATATAAAGCCAAAAATGCCAGCCCAAAAGGCAAAGGTTGCCTTGCCAGGGCACCTGGGTGGCTCAGTCGGTTAAGCATCCAAGTCTTGATCTCAGCCCAGCCCATGATCTCAGGGTCCTGAGACTGAGCCCCGCACAGACTCTGTGCTCACTGCGGAGCCTCTCCCTCCTGTCCCTCCCCACCATTCATGTGCTCTCTCTTCCTCTCTTTCTCTCTCTCTTAAAAAAAAAAAGAAGAAGAAGAAGAAATGGTGCGTTGCCATCTATGCTACTGGCACATGAGTGTGCCCAGTCTCCATATTCAGTTTTGTAACTTGCTTTTGTTTCCTTCTGAACCTTATATAATGGTCTTTCCATGTTGTTAAAACTCCTTGTAGATATTGTTTTAATGCCTACTTAATATTTTCATCATGTAAATGTACCCCTCTTTGCTTAATCATTCCCTTATAGTTGCCTGTTGGGCCGTTGGGGTTTCTGTTCTAATAGCTAGCCCTGTAATCACTACCTCTATGCAGAATTGCTTCTGTTCTTTGGAATAGACTTAGAATACCTCCTTAGAAGTAAAATCCCCAAGTCCTGGTGTATGAATATGGACACTTTTAGGGTTCTAGATACAGATAGTCCAATGGTTTTCCAAGAAGTTTGCACTCTCACAGAGTCTACAACACTGGACAGAAACAACTTTGTCATTCTCACACCAGCACAGAGAATGGTTTCTAGAAATCTTTGCTAATGTGATGGGTAGAATATGATATTTTATTATAGTCATGATTCTATTTCTTTGTTGGCTAGAGGACTGAGTTTGTCCATATTCGTTGATCAGTTATCTGAGTCTCCAGGTGGTTTGGTTGGGTCCTTTGCCCATCTCTCTGCCAAGATCATACACAGAAGCCTTTAGAGATCAAACAAAGAAGGGTTAATGGTTTCCCATTCTTTGTTCTCCTGCCTTGACGTGTTATCCCCCCGGGTATTTTCCTAGTCTGTACTGCTATACGTGCTTTTAATCCCTCCCCACAAACCTTATGGGCATTTTCCCCCAAAATTCTATATAAAGTATACTACTATCTACTTTTAAATGATATTATTTCATTTTCTGTGAGTGTTCCTGATGCATAAATCTGCATTGGTCCTTATTTCTTGGATCACAAGCTCCTAGAGGGCCAGACTGTGTTTTTAGGAGCAGTTCTGCACGTGTTCTTGGTGATGTTGCCAGCAATCACAGAACAGGCCTCCTGGCCAAGGGTGGTGTGAGCATTTACACTGGCTACCTTGAGAATACTAACCAGAAATGAGAAGGGTCATGAGCATAGTTGGCTGGATGTGCCAGTGTGCCCTGGTTGTACTTGAAGAGAGTCAAAAAGAACCTGAATAACACCTCCCTTACCTGTTGATCATTAAGAAACGGAGCAGTTCTAGTGGAAGAAGGCATACAGGACTAGGGCCCGTGGATTAGCCCTGTGTTCTCCATCATCTAATAGGAACCCCGAGGCATGTTCTCTGTTAATCCCTTGTGTTTTTTTCCTACTAGAGTAGTGATAGCAATAATAACCGAGGTTTATAAAGCACCTTAAAATGTTACACATGGTCTTTCTTACCCCTTCATCTTCACAATAGCCAGTGAAACCGACAGTCACATTTTGCAGTTGAGCAAACAGACACAGTGAACAGCAACTCTCCCTTCAATAAAGTATCAAGTGAAGATTTCATTATTAGGTTTTTAAAAGCCTATTATACTGCAGGCAAACAATCCGTTGACTTAGATGTATCATGAGGCCAGGAGGAAGAAGGAAAAGGTAAGGTATCTTGGGAGGTGTGGAGGATCATGGGGCAGGACCACAGACACTCCCTAGAAACCTCTGTTACACAAGAAAAAAGCATTGAAAGAGATCAATGAAACAAGAGCAGCAGAATGTTGATGATTATCTTCAAATATTAAGCGATCTTTCCCCATATTCATTACAGGATATCTTCACTTCTAATTGTCCCATTTACGGCAAAAATCAGCAGTGATGATACAGCACATCCCATCCTGTAGGATACTTCATGTGCCTATTCAAAATGATGATATAAATGTGTATGAACTTACCTGTTAGAAGGACAGATGGTTGGATAGATCTATGTTGCTTTTTTTTTTTTTAAGTGGGCCTTGATAAGAGCATGCTTCAGGTTTTACCAAATGTAAAAAGCAGGGTAGAATTTAAGATAAAGGAAGTGAAGATATACTCAGAACCCGGTGAGAGGGATGGGGTAGGCATGTTCGCCAAAGGTCAGGCCTGCAGTCTCCAGGACTCTTCAGAGCATGGAGGGAAGGTAAGAAGCCCTTCAGCTTCCTGTACTGGAGCGGGAGATAAAAATGTCATGAGCCAACAAGCTCTGACAGCCCCTGAAGGTACAAGAGCTTCTGCTCCAGTAGTGCATTTCAGATGCTCGCTCAGATTTTACAGGGGGGCTTCAGAGTTAAAGGCATTTTGTTGTTTGCAGCCAGGCTGAGCGCGGGTCTGGCTGTGTCGGGGTGATATTGCTATGTGGGAGTTGGGCTCTGCAAGAGCTCACTGCCTTGCTTGCATTTCAGGATTTTACGGGCAGCTGCAGACCTTCTGCCCCCCGCAGTACCCCGACTCCCAGAGAACCGTGCTGCCCAGCAGCTCCTGTGGCGCTGTACCTTCCTTCGAGGACTGCCTGGCCCCCACACCCATGGGTCAGGCTGGCTTTGATGTGTTCCACAGAGCCTTCTCAGCCCACTCGGGCATTGCAGGTATGTTGTTGTCTGTGACTTAGAAACTCCTGCACACTAGCAGGTGAGACCAGGTGGGTTTCCTGTGCCCGGCCTGGACTAGGCATGAGCCCGCACATGGCCACATCCAATCTTGTTGAATCTACCCCTGAAATGGCTCTCCTCCTCATGCTTCTCTCCAGCCCCACTCCAACCACCCTGGCTCAGGGACCTTAGTATCTCTCCCAGACTATGGCAACAGCCACAGCCTTCCAGCAAGTTCCCTGAGTTGACTCTGTCTTTAAAATTCTGCCTTCCATACCGCCACGAACATTGCCTTCCAAAAATGAAGGTTTAAATAAACCCCTTTCTTCCTTGGATACTCTATATTCTAGTCTCCAGTTGCCTAAAGAATGAAGTCTACTTCCAACGAGGCATCCAAAGCTCCCAGGAGGTAGGCCTGATCAAACTGACCAGACTCTCTCCCTTACACATGTCCCTACATGTGTTCCACCTGAACTTGGCCAGAGCACTTGGCCCCACAGCCTTTCCCTCCCTGTCTTTGCACTCTGTTTCCTCCTTCTAGAATGTTCTTTCCTTACCTCTCCATCTGAGAATCTCATCTTTATGACTCAACTTTAATATCATCTCCTTTTTGAGGCCATCCTTGGCCTTGCCCAGAGCACTTTGCGTTTACTTCTACTCAGCCTGTATTATGTGCCAAGACTTATTTTAGCCATCTGCCTGCAAGTTCACCTCCTCCCCCCATTAAGGTCCCTGAGGACAGAGGCTACCTAAGGGCCTAGCCCATGACCCCACTCAGTGTTTGCTGAGTGCACGCACCATGGATGTGGCCAGGCAGGAGCGTTAACCTCATGTTCTTTCTCTTCCAGTGTATGATTTACCTTCAGGGTCCTCGAGCCTCTTCGGGGAGTCTCTTCGCGGCGGGCCTGAGGATGCCACATTCTTGCAGATCAGTGCCATGGACCGCTGTCCTAGCCAGCTCTCCTCTGTCTATACCGAAGGCTAAAGGCTCCCAGGGCCTCCACTCCCACTGGCCTCCAGAACCTTTTCATTGCTTGCCATCTTTTTTTTTTCATATTCTCATAGACTGAGGAAAGGATGTCAGCCTCTTCACTGGAACCCACAAGGTCACCGATGTGTCTTTGGAAGGTGGGACTGGTCAGAGCTGGGCTCTGCAGGAATATTTGCAGTTGCTCCTCTTTCTCTCTGGGTTTCCTGGTGACTAGCAGGACTGACTGTCTTTTCAAAGGGAATTTAAGAGTCACTCTGCCAGATACCTGTTACTTCCAGCTGTCACTTCTTCCTCAAAGGACACCAGTGAAATGATGCGCATATGAAAACACAGTTTGTGGATCACCCTTGCACAAAACTCCAAACAGGGAAGGACTACCCAGATTGCCAGAAGCACAGGGCAATGCCTCACCGCTGCTCATCCTCCCCGCTGGCTCATGTGAAACCAGGCAACCAGGGAAACCTACTCCCAAAGTACAGAGTGGGCTTGGAGAAGCCTGGGTTCCTGGCACCGACCCCGGCCTGACACCCCAGTGAGCCGGCTGCCTCTCTCCTCTTACTATCCCCATGCTAACCGAATGCTTTTCAGTATTTCTCCAAAAGCAGGATCAGAAGGTTCTGTCAAGCACAGTCCCTTGAAAGGCACTACAACTTGTTTTATATCCCAGCAACATATCTTAGTTCTTTTATTTTAAAGACTTGTTATTTACATCTACTTTTAAAGGAAAAAAAATATTTAGAGGTCTGTGTTTTGGATGGAAATAATTATTTTAATCACCCCCGTTATATCCCTTCTCCCCCAGCTATAGCTGTGCTGGGCCCCACCTCACAGCATCAGTGAGCCACCCCTACAAGGGTAGTTTCCCATCTAGCAAAAGCCACCTGCGGGATATGAGGTGGGCCCAGCCCCTTGCCAGTGCTGTAGCAGGAACCCTGGAGGGTTGACTATTCCGTGACTCCACCTCAAAGACCTTGGACAACTGCAAAGATCGCTGGACTGGTTGACCCATGGCCTCCACGTGGGTGCTTTGCCCAGGGTCATTCTGGTGTGAGAACAGGGACCCACGGAGCTGAGATCCTGGTTGTCTCAGAAAAACAAACTAGAGGTGCCCCATGTCCAGTTATTTTGCACAGCTTCCGCTTACCTCCTTTGGGATATCTACTCACCCATCCATCTGTCCCTCCCCCATGCCCTCCTCTCCCTCCTCCTCATTATGCTCCCCTGCTTCTTGTCTGCGTTCACACACACCCATCTGCCCTTACCCACCTGACGGGCACTCTGAGCAAGCTCTGCCCAGAGGCAGGTAGAGGGGAAGTCCAGGGAAGGTAGGCAGAAGTTAACTTTTCCTGAAACTCTCATTTGAGGGCCTGGGATTCTTACAGCGCTCTTGGTCGTTTGTTAGCAACCCTGAATAGGAAGCCACTTTCTGTGATGCGTTTACAAAGCTTATTAAAAAGATCTCAAACCCATTCATAGGCCCTAAAAAGTAGCCAAACCCCAAAGACACGTGTAAACTCTGACTTTCCAGAACGGTCCCATGTCACAGTTTCCTTTCTCTTGTAAAGTGAAACAGTGCTACTTGTCCAGCCGAGATCATTATGGTCTCCAACAGGCTTTACCCAGCAGGGTGTCAGACTTGGGATCCGGGGCCAGTTTGTACCCCGACAGACCGGTCCTAGCAGTCGGGCTGCACTGTGGCTCGCTAGCAGCTCGATGGGGACTTGATCCCAATGTGCCCTAGAGTGGGAAGACCAAAGAGCCAAGTGTGGGGCCTGCTTTTACAGTGCTCGAGGCCAGGCTGGTTTCTCTGACGCGTGAGCTCTGAGCTGAGGACAGCCACTGTGCAGACATCCAGGGCTGCCAGAGAGCTAAGTTACTAACTTTACAGAAGTCCACTTTGTTTTACGAAAGAAGGCTCCTCAGGCCTCCCTGCCGGGTGAGCCCTCAGACTGCAAGTCAGATGCCACCCTCCTTGCCGGCTTTGTGGGTCATGTCCCCGGGCCTAAACCGGGACACATGCGTGCTAACTCTGCCATCCCTCGTGTGTCCTTGGTCACACTTGGGAAAGGAAGGTAAGCTCTGCTATCTTTAGACAATGTGTCCATTCTTAAATACTGGAGCCTTTGTAGGGACCTCAGAACAGGCTTCATTTGTGTGAGGAGGAAGGAAAAGACGAAAAGCAAGGTTGTTATTGCAGTGATGTCAGCCCTGCCGTGTGGCTTGATATAATGAAAGTGGGCAGCGGGGGAGGAGGAGGACAAAGGCAGAGGCTGGGCCTCAGAAACTATGGATGTCATCTTCCTCTTTGGCTGGAGGAGATGCGCCTGCGCCAGTGTCGGGTCAAACCCAGGCCTCGAGGTGGCCCTGCCCCTCTCTTGCCTCACTGCTGCTCTCAGGGTGTTGGGGCGCAGCCGGAACAGAGGCCAGCCCCTGAAGGGCACTGGTGGCAGTTGAGGGAGCGGCTAGTGCAGCCCGCAAGCTCCGGTGTCCCCTCTTAGCTGTGGAGCATCCTGGTGGCTCCAGGTTTGAGCCTAGGCCCTCAGGGTGTGACACGTTCCAGTTCCTTGTAAACTGCACATGCTGTTCTCAGATTCCAGAACCTCACCTGACCTCCAGGTTCGTCCCTGGCTTTCTTTCTCACCTTGCACGAGATTCACAGATGTGTTCCTCGTTACATTTGTGGCAGTGAAAGTAGAAACTTCCAAAAATTCATTCCTTTCCGTTTCCTGGCCATTTTCAAAGTCTCGATATGTAACCAACCACTTTCATAAACAGCAGAGATTGTCCTTCCCCTCTTTTGAAACAAAACAAAACAAAAAAGCTGGTGCTTGTGAAAATACACACAGCTCAAAGCCAATTATCCTATTACATTGAAAAAAAAAATCAATCTGCCTACATTTCATTGGCTGCATTGTCCTAATTCCCTAAAGGGACTGCCTCAAAATGTCAGTTATAAGTTAGCATCTGATCAGCTGTTAAATATTAAAGTATGTCCTAGTCCCATGAAGTGTCTCCCTCTACAACTCCCATCTCCCCAAGATTGCATCGGGGATTCTAAAGTGGACAGAGGCCATTCAGCGGACCCACTGATAGAACGGAGTGTTGGTGGTGGTCTGTTGTTTTTAAATTACCCGCTGTCAGGCACATTAGTAAGTTAGAGCAGAAGTAAATGTTCAGCTCCCCTGCCCAAGAGCCTTGACTGTCCATTCGCCTCGAAGTATTGGGAATAGCAACTGTAAATGTCCAATTTAATTATTTGGTATTTTATTTGACTGTTTGACCGTGACGTTTTCTAGCAGCATTTTGTAATGGCACTTTTTGTTGGTGGTGTGAGATTTCTGCAGTTACTTTTTATTTTCCTATTCTTTTCTTTTTTCTTTTCTTTTTTTTTTTTTTTTTTTTTGCAATGGATAAAGAAAAAAAAAAAGCCAGTCATTGGAGAAATGGCGAATGTAAAAAAGAAGAGATTTATTTTGTACAGACAGCAGAGCATCCTGTGTAATGTTGCTGACATAAAGCACTTTGGGGGGAAGAGTGGAAATCTGGTTTCCATAAATCACATGGACTCTTGTACATAGTTATATACACTCACGTAGAGAAATGAACTGTATGTCATACTGGATATGGGGCCGATTTTACTTTAGGGGCACATCTGGTGCTTATTGTCATAAATCTTTTAAAGAATTAGGTACACTTTTTTTCTATTAATATGTATAGTTTTGTGATTTGTCACAGTTATGTTTCGTATAATCATAAGTTATTTTGTCTTGTTTCATGAAGTCCTTTTTTTTATGTCAAAAGTAAAATGAAGGGATTGTGCACTTGGTACAGAATAAAACTGGAACTGGAGAAAACACCGACCTGCCTGAAATCCTCCTTCAGCCAGCCAGGGCCTCCTGAAGCACAGTGGTAACAACTGGGGGTTGGAGGGGTTGTTTGTTTGTTTGTTTTACTATTTTGTTTTGTTTTACCATAAGCCTCCTTCCCATTGGGGATGGTAATTATAATTAAAAGCAGATGGGGGTGGGGGAGGGCGAGTCTAAGGCAGACTTTAAAATGCCGCATTGCTTTGGGCCAGAGCTGCAGCCTGGATTTAATTATAGATATGAGGACAAAATGGCAGTAAAAATGAATGTGTCCCTGAATCCTTTACATGTTGGGAGTGTCCATAAATAAAACATGAAGTTTTATTTCATCAGATTTAATTAAAGCTTTTATACATGTTTTATTGGTTATTCTATTAATCCGCTTCACAAACTGGATAAATGTGTGCTAGGGTTTGGGGCTTATTTGTGCCTTTTCAATGCAATGCTACATCATGCTTCAGAAATGCCTCGAAGTGCTCGGTCCTTCAGGTGAGGGGGTTACAGCATGCTGGCCATCAGGGATTGGACCTTCTCTGGCCTGTTTTCCTAAAACCCTGCAGAAAAAGACACAAGTGTCTGCTTCCCATGAGCCGATACCTCAACCTTTGAAGTCCTCTGATTGCCCAAAGGAGAAAGGGGTGGTTAGCCGTGCACCCTGCAGGCTTTGGCAGGCTGCCTGACCCATTGGCTGTGATGAGCTTCCCTCCTCGGCTACTATTACAGGAGCTGGAGCCGTTAGGTAGGGAGAGAGGGTGGTCAGGACATTCTCACACCTGGCTGACCTGGAGCCACGCGCTTGAACCTAAAAGAGACCCCATTCCAATCAAGGATCCTTCTTGGAAAATTGACTGTTTTCTTGCAACAATTTTCCAGACTTCAGATACAAAGCAGAAGAGATGATGTCTTGCGTGCACCTTGTCTAGCTCTTCAGGGAACCAGGGAGGGGCAGGCAGCAGACCCCTGTGGTTCAGGTTTTGAAAATGAAAATGGTGCTTACTGACAAGACTTGGAGAGCTTCCCTGCTCCTTAAATAAGGATGCTGCTAGTGGGAGTGCGATCTGGCCCAGGGTCTTTGGAGAAGAGTTTGGCATTAACTGGTAGAATTGAAGATACACATTATTCACGATCCACCAATTCCACTTAGAGAGAGGCTCTTACATAGGTCAACAACAGCTCAGATGCAAGATGCTCACAGCAGTGCTATTCACAATGACCCTGAATTGGAAATGTCCCCACTGTCTATCAACAGCACGAAGATGAAGAGATGAATTTTGCTAAAGTAATAGAGTGAAAGGCCAGGCAGCAAAGGCAGTTGCAGACCTGCAGCCACATGCACAAACTCAGAGCTGAGCCTCACAAACTATGTTGAGAGAAAGAAGCGAGACACAGAAACAAACGAATGGGGTTCTTCTATTTATATACGGTTCGAGAGCAAGCATAATTCACTTACAGAGCTTAGGCAGTAGAAGGACAAAGAACAACAAGGAAGATATCACAGGGGTCCAGGTGCTGATTAACTCTGGTCAGGATGGAAGGACTCACAGACGACTTCTGGGATTCTGACCAGCAGTGTTTCATTTCGTGAGCCACTTGTTAGGGAGAGAGGGTGATCAGGACATTCTCACACCTGGCTGACCTGGAGCCACGCTAATTATAAAGCCACTTCTAATTATAAAGAAGAACAGGTGTCTTCTTTATAATTAACTGTGCATATATATTTTATAGTCATTAGTTCAAATGGCAATGAATGCCAGGTCTTCCATCCCCCACTCCAGGAGGATCCACACTTTTTTCTGCAAACAGCCAGGCCGGCCACGTTGTAGGCTTTGAGGGCCATATGGCCTCAGTCTCAAGGACTCAATCCTGTGGCTCGAAAGCAGCCAGACAACACGCAAATGAATGGGTGTGGCACCATTCTAATAAAACTGTATTTGTGGGCACAAGTTTGAATTTCACACAACTTTCAGATGTCATGAAATATTTTTCTTCTCTTGATTTATTTCAACTATTTAAAAATGTAAAAAATGAAAAACATTCTTAACTCACAGGCTGTAAAGAAACAGAGACAGAAGGCAGTGGGCAGGATTTGTCCCGTGGGCCACTTTCTGCTGACCCTAAGTGGACAGAAGGCGCATCCTCCAGCATCCCTGTAAACATTCATGCGGAGAAAACTGCAATTAAGACCCTCTGCTGATCCTTCCACTACCTCGGGTCCTGTTCCTAGAGGAGATTCATGAGTTCTATTGATTAAGCTTCTCTTTGCTTAGATTCTGGGTCCTGCTCCCCGGGATACAGATGAATGCTCAGAGCCTGGAGTACCATTCGACTTTATCTCTGGATTTGAAGTTTTTAATAAAAGGAACTGGGCATACAGAAGTCTGTGGGAATTGGAAAGCGAGCACCCATTCTTTCCAAGCTAACCAAATATTTGCTGGACCTTGGTAGTCATAGCCAACCTTTCTGTCTGAAATGCTGAGAGGTTATAAGCAACGGGAGACTTCATTTTTCTCAGGCTGCAGCTCTTATGAGAAGCCGGAGCTGCCTCTCAAAACCAGCAGGGTCCCCAGGGAGAGGGGAGTCGGGATTTTATGTTCAAAGACTCCGCCAGGAGATGGTGGGAGCACTCTCCCTGCATGGGGGCCCTGCCAGTGCTAAGGGCCCCTCCAAGCAGCAGGGAGGCACCTGCTCTGGCCCCTGGTTCCCTATACGCCTCCCTCCCTAATCCTCAAACGTTAGGGTTCTTAGCCGTGACTCTGCTGCCTCTCGGTTACTTGCTCTTAGAATGAGACCAAATTCCTACGGGCACAAGACTCTGCCACTCCTTTTGTCTCTAGCTCATAATAAAATCGACAGTTTCAAAAATACAGTTCCTCACGGTCGTTTGCTTAAATATTAGTGTGGACTAATCCCTCTTCAGCAGATCTCCCGGGTTGGCTCCATGTGCTTGGGCTTCTGCGCTGTGTACGGTTCTGCTAAAGTTTCTTGGGCAAAATAATCTGAACTCAACTTTATAAAGAGAAGTTTAGCGAAAAGAAAACTTACAGAACATCTATTCCAACCTCATCTTTTACAGAAGAGGAAATAAGCTGTTTCACTCATTCATGCATGCACGCGCTCCTTCCTTTGTTCATTTGTTCGCTCATTCAGCATTTACTGTGTATGAGAGGCAGAGGCAGAAGTGGCTCTTACCCTCACAGAGCTAACAACAGGGGCATTTCAACAATCATCTGCCCAAGAACATTGCCTGGGGTGCTTGTTAAAAATGCATACCCCAGAGCTACTGAATTGTGATATTTAGGGTAAGCTGGAGGCATCTGAATTTTTAATAAGCTCTCCAATGATGGTTTATGCAAACTAAGTGTGACTCTGGCCCCTTGATATAGTGGAGGAGGCAGTCATTTAACTGGACAACACAGTTTCGTAAGGGCTGAGTAGGAGAGGGGCTTTTAATCCCACTTGGGGACACCGGAGAGCAGGGCCAGAGTTTCCTGAGAGAAGGGGTAGGTGTCTGAGCTAGTCCTGAAGGCCAGTTTAATCTCCAAGAGGCAAAGAGGCAGAGGAAAGGTGGAGCAGTCAGAGAGCAGGGCAGGTGCAGAGCCTCAGGAGAAGGAAGTTAACATGCCAAGGTGGCGCGGTAGCCTATCTGGGGAGTTGGGGAGGACCTTGTCTTGGGGCTATGAGTGATTCCGCACTGGACCCAAGCCCCAGCTCTTCCTCTGTCAGCCTGCTGAGCTCAGAGAACTGTTTCCCAAACCAGCAGAGGATGGTATGGTTACCAGGTACTCTCAAAGGAAGCATTCCACTGCCTTGATTAGGTCGGAGAATGGTGGATCTAAATCACCTAGATTCTTTACTTCAGGATCTGTCACAGCCTTTACCCTGTTAAGTGCATTGTGACTCTTTAAGAAAGTTTGGAGATGTGGGATGCCTGGGTGGCTCAGTGGTTGAGCATCTGCCTTTGGCTCAGGTCATGATCCTGGGGTCCTGGGATCGAGTCCTGCATTGGGTTCCCCTTAGGGAGTCTGCTTCTCCCTCTGCCTATGTCTCTGCCTCTTTCTGTGTGTGTCTCATGAATAAATAAATAAAATATTTTTTTTAAAAAGATTTGAAAATGAAGTCTATTGAGCATGGAACCCTTTTTTTCCAAAAAGTACCTGTTAGCATTGCAGAAAACAGTTTGGCAGGCCCTCAAAAACTTAAAAATACAACTACCATATGATCCAGAAATTCCACTCTTATACTCAAAAAAATTGAAAACAGACTAAAAATGGGTATTTATACACCAATGTTCCTAGCAGTGTTATTCATAGTAGCTAGAACACAGAAACAACACAAATACCCATCAACTAATAAATGGATAAACAAGGTGTGGTCTGTCCATACAATGGAATATTCTTCAGCCTTAGGAGGGCAATTCTGACATGACGCGGAATTCCATACCACGTGGGTGGACCTTGAAATCATTATGGTCCATAAAACAAGCCAGACCCACAAGGACAAATATGGTACAATTCCCGGTGCATGAGGGACCTAGAATAGGCCAATTCATAGAGACAGAAGGTAGGAAAGAGGTGAGCAAAGACTGGAGAAAGGGAATAAGGTCTTATTTAATGGGTGCAGAGTTTCTGTTTGAGATGATGAAAATCCCGTATGATGACAGTTGCACAACGTTGTGAATGTACTTTTTTTTTAAGTACAGTTGGCACACGGTATTGTATCAGTTTCAGGCATATAGCAGTGACCTGACAACCCTATAGATTATGTGATGCTCAAGTGTTGGCGGCCACCTGTCACCATACAGTGCTGCTACTGTACCACACACCATGTTCCCTGTGCTGTGCCTTTCATCCCCGTGATTTATTCACCCCACAACTGGAAGCCTGGATCCCCACTCTCTTTCCCCCATTTTGCTCATCCCCCATTGCCTCCCCACTCTGGCAGCCACCAGCCACCAGTCTGTTCTCTAGATTTATGAGCTGGTTTCTGGTTTTTGTTTGTTCACTTGTTATGTTTTTTAGATTCCACATATACATGAAGTCAAATAGCATTTGTCTTTTCCTGTCTGACTTACTTAACATAACAGCCTCTAGTTCCATCCATGTTGTTACAAATAGCAAGATCCCATTCTTTTTTGTGCCTCAATAATATTCCATTGCATTTATATATACACCACATCTTTATCCATTCATTTGTTGATGGACACTCGGGTTGCTTCCACAGCTTGACTATTGGAAATAGTGCTGCAGTAAACATAGGGTACATAGATATTTTCAAATGAGTATTTTTATTTTGGGGGCTTGGGGTGGACAAATACCCAGTAGTGAAACTACTAGATCATATGGTGGTTCTATTTTTATTTTTATTGAGGTTCTATTTATCTTATATGAGGTTCTATTTTTTTTTTTTTTGAGGAATCTCCATACCATTTTCCACAGTGGCTATACCAATTTACATTCCCACTAACAGTGCACGAGGGATCCCTTTGCTCCACATCCTTGCCAGTGCTAAACTCATTTTTGAGTTTAGCCATTCTGACAGGTGTCAGGTGATAGCTCATTGTGGTTTTGATTTGCATTTCCTTGATGATGAGTGATGCTGAACATCTTTTCATGTGTCTGTTGGCCATCTGTGTGTCTTTTTTGGATAAAAATGTCTATTTAGGTCCTCTGATCATTTTTTATTCAGATTATTTATTCTTTTGGTGTTGAGCAGTTCTTTATATAATCTTGGATGTTAACTCCTTACCGGATATATCATTTGTGAATACCTTCTCCCATTTGGTAGGTTGTCTTTTCGTTGTGTTGATGGTTTCCTTCACTGTGCAAGAGCTTTTGATTGGGTGTAGTCCCAATAGTTTATTTTTGCTTTTCTTTCCTTTGCATGAGGAAACATAGCTAGAAAAAGTTTCTGTGGCTAATGTCAAAGACGTTACTGCCTGTGTTTTCTTCTAGTTTTATTGTTTCAGGTCTCACGTTTAGGTCTTCAATCCATTTTTAATTTATTTCTGTATATAGTGTGAGAGCAAATGTACTCAATGTCAACTAAACCCACCTAAAAATGGTTGATGGTAAATTTTATGTAACATATATTTTAGCAAACTAAAGAAAAATAATGAAAACAGAGCACCTAAGAGGGTGCCTGACACCTAAAAGACAATTTAAAAAGTATGCACCTTGTTGGGTAAGTGTTCTTTAGGACAAATGTTGGGAACCCCTGACAGGTGACCTTCAGAAAACAAAAAAGGAAGAGAAGCCGAAGGGAAGAGGGGAAGGTGGTTCTGAGCACCAAGCACTGAGCCTGACCTAAATTCTCAGTGGCTGAGTCAGAGAGCGAGAGGAAGAAGGAAGGAGCCTGGATGTTAGTGTAGCTGAAGTTAGAGGTATCAAGTGTACTAGAGGATCCATCCATACGAGCTGTACTAGCACAGACCCAGCCAATCCCAGTGTGAGCAGAGGCAGAGATCTGGACTTCATTCATTCATTTGTTTACTGAGCTCCATACCCAGCACTGTGTGCCAGTGACTACTCGAGGCACTGAGGATAATGCAGAAGAGAAAACACAACAGTCATCCCTGTCCCCATGGTGTATAGTCTAGCAGGCTGGTGTTTCATTGTGGTGGTCTGTGAAGCCTGAGGCTCTGAGTATCGAGCATCAGGCCCTCCAAGAAGCAGATGCTGAGCTAGAGTCAGAGTGCAACAAGTTTAGTGGAGAATCCACCTGAGAAAGGAAAGGGCCACAAGCAGGGTTAGGCAGGGGTGCCATCAGACTGAGATGCCAACCAGATGGAGGCTTTGCAGGTGCTCTGGAACAAAGAAGGCTCTGACCCAGTGGAGGAGTTCCTTAAGGGGGGGGGGAGGGACTGAATCAGCGAAGCCATCCTACCACTCCCTTGTGGAAGCCTACCCTGAGAAGACTGTGTCTGGGCTGCCCTCTTAGTCATTCTTGGCCGAGATCCCCCCAGAGAACCTCGAAGCTGACACAGACTCTGAAGAAGTTAATGCTGCCAGCCCGGCACACAGCCTGCAGCGGGGCCTGCGAGCAGGGTACTCCTGTGCCGGCCACACAGGGCACTGGGGGAAACACGGGTCCCCATCATTAGGTTTCCCAGTTTGCCATGAAGAGGGTACTGGGCATGTGCACTCACATACAGTTTTGAAAATGGACTTTCTACTCTGTCCTTCCCCTGCTAGCTTGCACTCTCTCTCTCTCTCACACACACACATACACAGAGTCACTGGGATTTCAGGATCTCCAGTATGTTCTCAAGGCTACCCTACTCCTCCCTGGGGAGTGGTGAGCAATTTTGAGGAGGGCGGGGAGGTGAATGACCTATTGCCTTTTCTCTCATCCTGGGAGGGCATCGAGCAAGGTCCCAGCCTCTGGTGTCAGAAACACTTTGTTCTCTGCCCCTTACACACTTTGCGGTGTCGGAAGTGAGTTCCTAAAGGATCCTGCTCTGAGCCCGTTTCTTCTTCTCCAGCAGAAATAGTCCCGCTCATCTTACGGGCAGAGAGGCAAATGCGTAGGTTACCTGGCTCAGCCCCAGCCACGTATAAAGTCTTTGCTGAAGAGCGTTGCCTTCCCCTGAAAATCACCGCTGGTGCGGCCAGAGCCGAGGGGGCACTTGTGACAATCCCGCAGCACAGCCCGTGGTTCTGAGATCAGCACCTGGCAGCCCGGAGGGAAGGAGCGAGGCTGCAGTAAAAGCAAGTCCTAAAATCCTCTGGATGCCGCTGCCTGCAGAGGTCTGTCTTTACCTTAAGCTCAGGGCAACCTGTCCTACTCGCAGATGCCTCTTTGGCATCTTCCTGGGGCCGTTAGAAAAGGTGAGAGTTGTCTGTAAAAGCCAACGAGAGGATCTCCTGTACCAGCCCCAGGCTTGGGCGGCTCCACCGGCTGCCCTATCGCCACGCCTGCCCCACAGAGCGAGGAGCCCACGCAACCCCCCAAAGCCTGCTCACACCCCACTTACAGATCCATTCCAGGTACCTGTAACCTCCGAATCCCTCGTCTGGGTGGCCCCATGCGGTTCCTAGGGCCACATGGGTTTTTTCTCAAATCCACCCTCCCAAGCGTGGCCCGGGTCCCTGGAGCACACATCCCCAGGCCTGAGGGGGTGGCCCAGGAGTGGCTATTGGTGGGACTGTGGGTGAACCTGGACATGGGACAGGGTGGAGCTAGACTTCCGTGAGCAGGAGCCGTCTCGTGGCTGAGGATGGAAGCAAGGGTCTGAAGAGCAGGGGAGCAGGTCTCGGGCAGGAGGCCGGGGACTGGTCTTCCTGGTGCCACCCAAGTTCTGGCCAAGAGATCCACGGCCTCTGGACATGTTAAAGCAAACCTGGCCCCCTCGCTTGTGATGGAAGTGCACTTGGTTAAGGGGAGACTCTACTACATTAATGGTTTCTCCAGCTTGCTTTGGGACTTGTAAATATTTAGATCTCTGAGTCTGTGGGCCTCCACCTGCAGTCTCGTCGTGGGTCCAGTACATGTTAGAGGCAGGCCTGGGGGATTCTCAGAGCTAGGAGGCCACAGAGCCACACGGCGTCAGGAGAGAAGGGGCGCAGTAGACAGGCTTGGCCTCTGAAGCTCCCCTTAGGGTCCTAGAAATCCCCTGACAGTTGTCAGACAGCAAATGGTGAATGATAACAAACATTTGTTGTAGCCTGAGACTTCAAAACAAAACGATGCATTATTCTTTCTTTCTTTCTTTCTTTCTTTCTTTCTTTCTTTCTTTCTTTCTTTCTTTTTTTTAAGATTTTTATTTATTTATTCATGAGAAACACACAGAGAGAGGCAGAGACACAGGCAGAAGGAGAAGCAGGCTCCATGCAGGAAGCCCAATGCGGGACTCGATCCTGAGACTTCAGGATCACACCCTGAGCTGAAGGCAGGCGCCTAACCGCAGAGCCACCCAGGCATCCCTGCACCGTTATTTCTAACCCTAGAGCCTCCCTCCCGGGGAGCACATGCGGCCTGTCTCTCTGGTTCAATCCCTTGTGCTGCCCGGCCATGGCATGACCCCTTCTAGCAGAGTCACCTCGGAATGCCCCCTCACCTTCCTGTACATCTGCGTGGCACATGGGGACGTCTGTGAGCCCGGCCACACAGCTGGGGCTTCCCTCATCAACCCCAGAGTCATCTCCTCTCTCACCCTGGCAGGTGCCCTGCGCTCGCCCCTGCTTCGACTTTCAAAAGGCCAAGTCCCTGTCTCCAGTGTGAGGCCGAGGGCCCGTGAGGGAAGAACCTCCTTTGTGCTCTAGCCCCCGTGGCTGACCACGACCTCCAGGACTCGCTCCCTGACTGCCGTGTAGTGCAGACGCCTGTGACAATATCACAGGGGACCCAGGATGCAGCGTCGATGGCCTGTCCCAGCCCAAGAACAGGAAACCTGGGCTCTTCTGTTGGCTCTGAGGTCACTTTTCCTTGGCCCCGACCCTTTCCAGGGCTTCAGCCCTCATGGGAGCTAGACTTCCCTGTGTTGAGCTGTCAGTGGGCAAACTTGCTCACGGCCCCCAGCAGAGCCCAGCTGCTATGGGAGGTCCCGGGCCTTGCTCCATTCTCTTTGGGGTCGACTGCCCAGATCGGCACTGCTTCAGCCATCCAGACTGGACCCTGGTGGAGGCTGCGTGGTGAGCTGCGAAGAACATTGGCCTGGCGGCCCTAGGCCAGGCTCTAGTTGGGTGACTATGGCCAGGTCACTTCTGACTACAGCTCGAGCCTGAGAGTCAGATGGCCTGGGAATCCACTCCATCTTCACCACCTCAGCACATCACTTGACCACTCTGATCTCAGTTTCTCCATCTATTTAATAAAGATGATATGCGAATGACGGGGTTCTGGGGGGACTTAGGCGCTGGTCACCGGCAGGTCCTTAATAAATGTTGGGTTTCCCTTCCCCAGCTATAAAATTCAAGGAGTCGAAGCAGATGATTCGCACAGCTCGGATAAGCTTTTGTGCTGTCACTTGGCTTCCTTTCTTAGCACTTTCTCCAGGATGCATGACTGACACCCCTCTTGGGTCACCTCCCTCATCAGCCCAGCTGTGTTCATTGGAAAGTTTGCTCTGAAGCTGTTGTCCCTCACCTTCCCAGACCATGAAGGACTTTGCATCCAGTCAGTCCACTTGGCAATTAGGACTATTAGTGATTCACCAAGAAGACAGATCCAGGAAGGGACCTGTAACAAGATGGCCTGTGCTGCCTGAGAGGAGATCCAAGCAAGTTCTGGAGAAGGACATGACATCCCAAAGCCTGGGAGCCACCAGGATCATGCAGGCATGACAGGCTGCAGCTGCACCGAGCAAGCAACATGAGACACCCTCTCTGGGCCCTTCTTTCTCCAGGCTGCAACCCCAGGACTGGCACAGGGAGCAGAGTTGGGGGTGCGGGGTGTGAAAGCCCAGCTTCGGAGGGGCCCAGAGCAACCCCACCTGGCCAGAGGGAAAGCCCCGACCCTTTGGTCTGTAAAGTAGCAAAACCAACCTGAGTTTGCTTAAGCAGTGAAAGGGAAGTTATTGAAAAAACACAGGTACAAGTGTAAGGAGATACCTGAGTGGAGCTGAGACACTAACCCAGCTCTGGCCTCTCTCTCTCTCTCTCTCTCTCTCTCTCCCTCTTTTCATCTCTCCTCACTTTGGCCTGGCTGTTCTGTTCTTCTATGTATTCAGCCTCCTCTGCTCCTCTGATCCACATAGCTAGCATATGATGCCCACCCCACATTCCGAGGCTTATGCTTCACCAGCATAAAGAAAGAAAAAAGAGTACGTCAGCCAGTCAGTCTCTCTCTACATATAGATAAGTGGATAAATATAGATGGGTATGTATGTGTAGATACAGACATATGGATACACATCCTATCAATCTGGACTTGAAATCTACAGAGAAGGGCTTCTGAGGTCCCCATCTTGGCCCAGGTACCCACCCCTAGTGGGATCACTGACTCCTAGCACTTGATACATTCCTGAACTGGGTTCCCCAGATGAGTGAGGGGTCATAAAGGGGACGGTCTCTGTGATCCTGGCATATGCTCTGAAAGGTCCACAGAAGCCTAACGAGTGGGGCCTCTCTGAAGGCCAGAATCATGACGGTAACATCAGAAGGAAACCCCGGCCCCAGGATTGTCTACACCAGTGATTCATGGATTTTGGACCTTAGCCAACAGGACACTTATCAGAACCCTGACCTTACTGTCGGGCGTTTCTACTTTTTCCAGTAGTTCCTCAAGGCTCAGTTCTCCCCTTCAGAAATGAATCAAACTGCTGTAAGAAGGAAGGGTAGGGGCTGAGAGCTTGGAAAGGGCAAGAAATTTGCTCCTGGCCATTGAGCTGCCCACCTTCTCTATGCATTTGCCATTGTAAATACAGTCCAGAGTGCAAGCATCCGTGGACCAGGGAAGAAGCAGTAAAGGCTGCTGCCCCCTGATTATTTCCTCGTTAGTGGGATTAGAGGTGGTTTGGCAAGTCCATTCCACTGATAGGGGAGTGTCTGAAAGAAAAACAACACACAATAGACGAGTGAGGGCCAACTAGACTCCCTGCTCACTACACTGTGTTCAGCAACGGAAGCTTTTCTCTACTCCTCTGAGACAAGTCAGGTGCCCCTTTGACAAATGTCCCCCTCCTTGTACACTGGCTTTATCATAGCCATTTGGAAGTTGGTAACGTGATTGTGTGTGTGTGTGTGTGTGTGTGTGTGTGTAGTCAGGGGAGAAGTTTCAGGGGGAAAATCTTTTTTTTTTTTATTGATTTACTTCTCAAAATGTGTGTGGTGCACATATGTGATGGGGGAGGAAAGCAAGTAAATGCAATCTGGGTACCTCTCTTCACTATTACGCTTACACACATGATACACACATTACGAGGGAATGTGCTCAGGCACCTTGTGTGTATCTGAAGCCCGAAGCCGAGAGTTGAGGACCCCGTAGAGTCTGAACGATGTAACACAGTGATTGGCAGACTTTCGTGCGTATTTGGGTTATTTGAAGATCCCGAGGAAACACGCATTCTTAGTCAGTGGGCTTGGGCAAGGGCCTGAGTTTCTGCATTTCTAACCAGCTCCCAGGTGACGCTACTGCTGCTGAACCAGGACCACACTTTGAGAACCAAATGCAGAGACAAAGATGGGCACCTGAATAAAGATGCAGACATCGCCATACAGACCAGCCCGCGTAGACGTAAAGGCGCTGGCCACACTCACACACGGGCTGTTCCCCCGCACATCCTGGCTAAGGTCATCACTTGCTTCTCAGTAAGGAGAAAGCAAAGACTTGAATATTCCCCCGTTATATTTCATGCCACCTGCCCATTCCGCTATGCCCCGTATTGCCGAGGAGTTCAGAATTTTCTGAAGTCTTGGTTAAAACTCTCAGCAATCAATTGCAAATCTCTATATTTCTGCTTGCACACACAATGGACTCTGTTTAGCAATTTGCAAAAGCTATATTCTTGTGTGCATGTACAAAAAGCTCTTCTCCAAAAGGAAGACCAGCTCTACTTAATGGGACATTAGCCAATTTCTGACATATTGCAAAGCTTCTTTCTTCCCGTCTTCCAATATCCATTATCCCTAATAGTCTCAGCATGCAGGGCCCATTTCATGTGATTGGTGGACAACACATCTCTGTGGTTTTCTTCCTGTTTTACACAAATTGCTGCCCTGTATGCACCAAGAAACAAGGAGACAAGGACGCTATGGTAGCTCCATTCCAAAGTTGGCCTCTGTTCTGAAGTCTTCCCACAACATATGTGCCCTCCCCAACCCAGGCTACCATTTCTGAAGAATTAATTACCCCATGTCACCATAGGTCTTGAGGCATGTCCCCTGAAGGACCCATCGGAGTTTATTATAGGTATTTACTAATGTCTCCCCTACTCCACTATCTCGTAACCTCCTTGGAGAGAGAGTTTATGACTTATTTATTTCCTGAGCACAGCAGAGTGTTTGACACAGAAAAGTTAGTTGTTCAGTAGACCTTGTTGAAGTGGATTAAATTGAAAGGTCAGTGAAAGAGTTGTTTCTGAGTTCTTCGGATGAAGTAGGACTTATGGCTTCTGGAGGAAGAATGCGGCAGGGCCAGAGATCTAGAATGCAGAGCTGTGGGGAAGAACCACCTGGGCAGGGGCTGCAGACAGCTCTGTCTGGCGGGTGTGTGTACAATGTGGGAGCACATCAAGGGAGAAGGGGAGGTAAGCAGGAGACACATCCTCGGGGCTGTGGACTCAATAGTCTAGAATATGTCCTATGGGATCTGGGGAAGCAAAAAACCATTTTAAGCTGGTGACATGATCCTATTTGGCTCAGAGACAGAACCCTGGCAGCAAAATAAAGGACAGATTGGAGCAGATTGAGACCAGAGGCAGGGATTTCACCATCAAGACCTAGGTCCTTGGAGGGTTGGGAGGACATTGTGCAAAAGGACTTGAGGCAGGTGTGCAAATGAGCCTGCACCTCTGGTACCATCCAAGGGCTGCCCGAAGGTATTGGGTAATTTCTGTGGGACTTCAAGAACCCGTTGGATTATGCTTGAAAGACAACCCAAATGGGCCTCTCTTCCCAAGATAGTGTGAAATTTCTTTTGTGTCAAGAGCCCATACATTTGTTGAAGATGCTGGGGGTGGCCAAAATGAATTTCCCATCAGCCTACTTGACTTCACTTCCTGCCTTTCCTGAAATATATGGAGAGAGAAAGCATGAGACCCCCCACCGGGCTCTGCGTTTGTGCGCATCTGCCGCCCAATTGACAGCTTGTGAAGGAGGTGTTAATTAGTTGGCAGAAGCACCTGAACAGAGCCCTGGGTTGGCTGAGGGGGTGGGCAGGTCTCGGGCATTTCCTTAGTCACACAGGCAGGAAACAAGAAGACCGGAAACTCTCATTGCTGCCCAACATGGCAACCTCCAGGCCACGCGAGTGGTACAGTTATCGGAGGTACCTCTCTTCTCCAAAAAGGGAGCCTATTTCTGGATTCCTGTGATTAATGTCAAACGCTTATAAGGATTCAAGTTTTACCTTCTGGTACCACTCTGAATTTTAAAGACCTGTCAGAGCAACAGGGGGAGAGTGTTTGGCTCTTGAGTAAAATTAACATGGTGGAAGGACCACCCTGAACTCCTGGGGTGGGGGGGAGGCAGAAAGCACGTCCTCCCGAGAAAGGGCAGTGATGGGGGGTCAGGAGAGTCTTGGAGGTGCAGGGTGGAGAAGGGAAGTCACGAATCCAGGTGCAGCGGAGAGGACTTGTCATTGCGGTCAGATTTTTTTTTTTTTTTTTTTTTTTTATGTAAGTCACAGAGAGAGAGAGAGAGGCAGAGACACAGGCAGAGGGAGAAGGAGGCTCCTGCTGAGCCCGACACTGGACTCAATCCCAGGACCCAGGGATCACAACCTGAGCCAAAGGCAGACGCTCAACTGCTGAGCCACCCAGGTGTCCAAATGGCCAGTTTTTAAAAAGCTGGCTGAGTTGAATGAAGGAGGTGATTCCCGCAGCCCTTTGCTGGGGGTAGTGTAAGGCTGAGTAAAGACCAGCTCAAGCACTTTGTATGCCCATGGAACTCATCAAATCTCTGTCACTCCAAGTGACCAAGTGGCTGAAGAAACCAAATGGAGACCATGGGCGGGCACAGCTGGACTGCGGAGAAGGCAGTAAGCTGCCCCAGGACATAGATGGTGGGATCCTAGTTGAGCCTCGGGTTCCCGACGGGTTCCCGACTGCTGCTCCCGCTCCATCCCCGCGCTGTACTGTTGTCTGAAGGTCGTCCGCGCCCTGGGGGCAGGACCCCCGAGGCCCACACAGCGCAGCCACCGCATGGATGCGGAAGGGCAGCCGCTGGAGAAGCAGGCCACGGCCAGCACACAGGGCAGGTCCGCGCGTCTTGTGCCCCAGCGACCCCGCGACCCCCACAGAGCTGCGGAAGCACACACGTGCCGTGGTGGGCGCTATGGCGTGCGTGGTACGACCGTGGCAGAGGACGTGGCCTCACAGGGCTCAGCCCGCCTTGATGAGCGCTATCCGGAGAGACCACTCACTTTCCACCTGGGGGCTCCCCGCCCAAGCCCCGCCGAACGCAGCTGGCTCCGAGGGCAGAAACCAAGCTTCCAGCGCCCTGGGCGGGCACTCTCCCGGGCTGCAGCCCCCCAGGCACCTGAACGAAGCGGGGAGAGGCCCCCTTATCCCTTCCCGCCCCGCCCGCTGCACCTGGCTCCCTAATGAAGCCGAGGGGTCCAAGCAGAGACAGGAGGACAAACGAGGGCCGGCGTGTCTGGAAGATCGGAGCACCCCAGGCCCCCCGCTGCTTCCTTCGGCAAATCCTTTTTTTTTTTTTTTTTTTTTTTTAAGATTTTATTTATTCATGAGAGACGCAGAGACAGGCAGAGGGAGAAGCAGGCTCCATGCAGGGAGCCCGACGCGGGACTCGATCCCGGGACCCCAGGACCGCGCCCTGGGCTGCAGGCGGCGCCGACCCGCTGAGCCACCCGGGCGGAGCACAAGGTGTCTTCCGGGCACACACGCGGGGAGAGCGATCCGGATCCGGATCCGGGAGGTGTGTAATCAGGAGAATTAGCAGGGCTGCGGGGCCGGCCTCCCTGGGGAATCAGCCCCGGGCACCGGGCGGGGGGCCGCCTCTCGGGCCTTCCTGACCTGGGGTCACCCGGGCTCAGGCTCCGCGGGGAGGCCCTGCGGCAGGTCAGAGCTCTGCTTCCCCGGGCACCTTCCCCCCAGCTCCGCCCCCCTGCTCGGCGGCGTGGCGCCAGGTGGACCCTCGGTAACCTTCACTCGGTCACTGGGAGGGGTGGGGGGTGAAATGAGCTCGTGAAGGAAATCCACGAGCTTCGTGTCCCTCCTAATCTGAGCGGTGAGGGTGTTGGCCGAGGCGGGAAGGCCACTTCAGCCACGAATGAGGCCTTGGCTTGTTTTTAAGATTTTATTTATTTGAGAGAGAGAGAGTTGGAGAGAGAGCACGAGTGGGAGCAGGGGCAGAGGGAGGAGCAGACTCCCCGCTGAGCAGGGATTCCCCCCTCGGGACTCTATCCCAGGACCCCGGAATCATGACCTGAGCCAAAGGCAGATGCCCGCCCAACCAACCGAGCCACCCGGGTGCCCCTCCAATGAGGCCTTTCTAGTTGTCCTGTACTAGCCCCAAATAGCCCATAAAACCCAGCAAAGGGAAACCAGGGTGATACTTCCACTGCCTGAGGGTTTATTAGGTGTTAATAAGATACAGTGAAGCTACGGCCTGCTATAGTCTATGTGGACAAGATACGTACTGGACATGGACAGGGTTGCTTCGATTCAAGGATCCACTACTTACTATCAATGTGACTTGAAGAAAGCCATTTGATCTGAGTCTTGGTTTTCTGGTCTGCAAAGTGGACTTACTTATACAGGCTTGTAGGAATTAATAAGATCACATCCTTGGATGGCTCTAGCGGACAACCTAAGGCAGCAAGCTAATACACTCATTTACTCAAACATATGCTTTGGAATCGGTTTATCTTGGAAAGCTCACCAGGGCACGTTATTGCTCAAAGTTAGACATTTCAGGGGTGCCTGGGTGGCTCAGTGGTTGAGCGTCTGCCTTCATCTCAGGTCATGATCTCAGGGTCCTGGGATTGAACCCCACCTCGGGCTCCCTGTTCAGTGGGGAGTCTGCTTCCCCCTCTCCCTCTGCCTCTGCCCCAACACCCCACTCCTGCTCTCTCTCAAATAATCTTTTTTTTTTTTTTTTTTTTTTTAAGTGAGACATTCCAAACCTGGGAGATTTAGGGGGATTTTTTTAATGGCCAAGGTAGGTATTTGGCAATGCCTACTTTTAAAGATTTTCAAATTGAAATTATTATGACTAGGCTCCAAGGTGTCAAACTTTGAGGCTATTCATTTATTTTTTGGAATATTCCAAATTAGAGGTTTCTTCCCCCGTTCTTTTTTTCTTAATTGTAGTAAAACATATATAACATAAAATTTACCCCTGAAATCATATTCAAGGGTTTGGTTTTGTGGCATCAAGCACGTTTGCATTGTCGTGAAACCATCACCCCCACGCATCTCCAGAACTCTTCCTCTGAGACTGTCTGCATCCAACACTAACTCCCCTTCCCCCCTCCTCCAGTCCCTGCCAACCACCCTCCTGCTTTCTGACTTTATGAATTTGACTACTCTGGGAACCTTCTATAACAGGAAACACAATATTTGTCTTTTGGGGACTGGTTTATTTATTTTTTAAGGTTTTATTTATTTATTCATGAGAGGCAGAGACAAAGGCAGAGGGAGAAGCAGGCTCCTCGCTGAGCAGGGAGCCTGATTCGGGACTCGATCCCAGGACCCCAGGATCATGACCTGAGCCGACGGCAGGCGCTCAACCACTGAGCCACCCAGGCGTCCCAGGACTGGTTTATTTCACCCAGCGTGATGTCTTCACGGTTCCTCCATGTCAGAGCAGGAATCAGAATTTCCTTAGGCTGAATCACATTCCATTGTCTGGATAAACCACATTTTGTTCATTCGTCTGTGGAGGGACACTTGGGCTGTATACACCTTTTGGCTGTTGTGAATAGTGCTGCTGGGAACCTGGCCGTGAACCTCATTTATTTTTAAGAAAAAGATTTGACCGTGTCATAGATACTTCTTTGATCACCTCTGATAACAGTTGTAACAGCTGGTTTGGGTTTCCCTCCAAACATATCATGTTGGATTCTCAACATCTCAAAAAAAAAAAAAAAAGTTAGCTGTAAGCCCACTTCAGCCCACTGCTGAAATATATGAATTTACAATCAACCAAAAAACACTGAGTGGCTGTAGCCCCCATACGTGTCAAAGTCTAATCTGAAATTTGATGCAGTTCAGTTCCCTTCCAAAGATTAGTTGAGAAACACAGCTTGTTACAGAATAGCTGCTTGAAACTTTACTCTTACAAAATCCATTCCTTTTTTTTTTTTAATTTTTTTTTTTTATTTATTTATGATAGTCACACACAGAGAGAGAGGCAGAGACACAGGCAGAGACACAGGCAGAGACACAGGCAGAGGGAGAAGCAGGCCCCATGCACCGGGAGCCCGACGTGGGACTCGATCCCGGGTCTCCAGGATCGCGCCCTGGGCCAAAGGCAGGCGCCAAACTGCTGCGCCACCCAGGGATCCCACAAAATCCATTCCTAAACTAAGCCAGACCCCGTCCCAGGACCCGTATTGTGCAAGCATCCGTGGAAGTGATTCCTCTGAATTATGCTTTGGTAAAAGGGCTTCTGTTTTTCATGTCTGTGGTTTTATAAAACTGTATTGTTTACTGTGTGGATATCATACAGGCTTTTATTCCCTTTTTCAGACCACGCTCTCTTTAGAAGAACCCACTGAGAAATTGTTCTCAGGTGATAGTATCAGTTAGGCCTTCCTGGAGCTACTGGTTTTTTGGTTTTTGTCTTCTGATGACCACAGAATTGTGTAACAAACTGTGTTTCTGTCGTTGCTTTGGCTATTAGGAAGCTTAAATCCAAATCTGCTACCCACCTGTAACAAAAAGCACAGACATAGAGAACATGGGTTTTGTGTGTTAAAGTCACTCTGGCTTTGTCCTACACTTAACCATAATTTTCTCTTTGCCAGGATTTCCTTACTTATTCCTTGTTGCTGTTGTGTTTGTGTAAATTACCAAGGGTGGAGGGGGGGAGGAGTCATATTTGAAAATGAGAATTTATCATTCCAAATTCTTGGCTGCAAACAACAGAAATCGATTCTATAATGAGTCTCATCAAAAATTAATTGATTCAACAAGGAATTCATGGGAAGGCCATTAGCCTAGCTCACCGAATTACTGGGGAGGTTGCAGAACGCGGCCCAGAAAACAGGCAAAATCCCAGAGGAGCAGGGCGATGGGCACTGCAGGTGCAGGGAGAGCAGGTAAGATGCTGCTGGGTGGTAGTGGGGGGATCTTTGTAGGGAGAAGATGGGAAGTGAAGGAGAGGAAGGGGAGAGCTGGAGAGAGCAGAGGAGAAGAGAATGAACGAACCCATCCAGGGTCACCTGGTGGCTCGGTCGGTTAGGTGTCTGCTTTCCGCTGGGGTTGTGATCCCGGGGTCCTGGGATGGAGCCCCAAGTCGGACTCTCTGCTCAGCAGGGGGGTCTGCTACTCCCTTGCCCTCTGCCTGTCACTCTCCCTGCTTGTGCTTTCTCTCTCTCTCTCTCAAATAAATGAAATCTAAAAAAAAAAAAGAAAAGAAAAAAAAAGAAAAGAGAGAGAGAGAGTTCTGCCCAAGCTTCAATGTGCCCAAGCACATTCAACCCCACTGCTCCCCCCGGGGGAAAGTCAGCCCTGGGGCATCATCCTCACCCTAAGACTGTGCCCTCAAGCCCTTTGTCCCTTCCACAGCCACGCACACACTTCATTATCTGCGGGTCAGGCCTCACTGAAGATTTTGCACAAGCCAAACGAAGGATCTCCCCATCCCCCCCTAAAACCCACCGTGTCTGCTCCACCTCCGTGTTTTCCCGACCATGTGCCTGAGAAGTGCTCCTCCTTCTCCTTCTGACCCCCGGCAGTGCTCCCTCCCAAACTCTGCTTCCTACTTTGCAAACCCAGAGGGCTCTGGTGAGTCGAACCCCACGAACCCCACGCCTTAGGATGCACCATATCAACCATCCATTGCCACCTGAGCCAATCCACCCCCTACACACCGACACCAAGTGGCTTATGGAATACTCTCGGACTCCACAGAGGCCTTTGGAAGAAGTCAGGTCAGTACAGACTCCTCCATCCCATTACCCATCTAGAGCTTCACCTCACGCAGTGGCCGCGGACGCCACTCTGCAGCAGTTCAGTCTGGAAGAGACTCATCTAGAGCCGTAAGGTCTAAAAAGCTTCAGATACACCCAGGGTCTGACTCAAGTGTAGTCCTGGAAGTGCTGTATTAGCAGAGCTAAGCTTTAGATCCCACCGCCTTCCTACCGTGTGCAGTCCGAAGAGAGCTCGTCATCCCACTGGGATATGCAGCGTGCAGAGAGGAACCAGGCCGAGTTGGTCAGCCCCGTTCACCAGCCAGAGTCTCCTGACCAGAGGACTAGAAGATGCCCTCCGTTCTGCGGGCGAGTACCCAATATCCTCTCCCGGAGGGGGCATGACTGCATTAAATCTGTACAGCTCGATGTTACCACTTCCAATTCCACACTCACCAACTGACGTTCAGATTACAGCTCAATTTCCCATGCAGATTTTCACTTCAGGGAAATGATTGAATGGGTGCCCCCCTTGCCTGTTTCTAAATCTTGCTAAATGACCACATTGGTATGAGGGCAATAAACCCTTTTGTGAGTTTGTAAGTTCAGTCTCTGTGAGATAATCCCCACAGCCCACTTAACTGGGATTGCACTGAGCCAACCACATTTTTCCATCTATAATGCTGAGCGTCCCACCATGATGCTCAAGGCCACCCACCCACTTACTACTCCTATCCCATGAGGTCTATAGAACTTGCCAACAAAATTGAATTTACATAAAATATTTTTTTAAAAGTTGCTGACAGATTTTTGAGTAATGACAATGCCAATGCTTACTACCATTTATCTAGCACTTGCTCTATGATAGACACTATTCTACATATCCTTTTGTAAGAAAAAAAAATGAAAAGAAAAGGAAAAAGAAAAAATCTAATCCTCCCAACAATCCCTATGAGGTGGTACTACAATCATCCCCATTTTACAGATGGGGAAACTGAGGCACAAAGACGTGAAGGGGCCTGCCCCCCAGGTAGAGTCAGGATTCAATCCCAGGCAGTCTGGCTCCTAAGCTTGCACTCTTAGACTGTTACGCTGTAGTGCCTTCAAGGATTGATGACATTTCTATCTGCTCTGCAATGCTTATATTTTGGACCGACTACAAATAGCACATCTGGAAATTTTGGGGAGGAAGTTATTGGATAGAAGCTATGTCTAGTGGCTTAGAGTGCCTTGATGTTGGAAAGCAAAACACAACAAAATGGGGAAGGACAAAAACCCAACATGTGTGGTACATGCGAGGTGATTCTGCAAACAGCCCCAAAGTCATGTCTCCAGTGTGGGAACTGACCAAGGAGACTTAGCCAGAAATCCACATGGAGATTGAAGGATCATTCCAGGAGAAATACTCCCTAGTTGGCTCAAATGATCTTTCTAGGGGCACCTGGGTGGCTTAGTGGTTGAACATCTGCCCTTGGCTCAGGGCGTGATCCCAGGGTCCTGGGGTCGAGTCCCATGTCTGGCTCTCCACAGGGAGCCTGCTTCTCCCTCTGCCTGTGTGTCTCTCATGAATAAATAAATAAAAGATTTTGAAAAAATCTTCTTTCTAGATTTCTGCCTCCACACATTCAGTGCTTCACCAGTGATTTGTGAATCACGGACAGACACCACACATGTTCTGGGGGGTGGGGAGAGTGAGCTACCAGCATCAAGCCTCCAACAAAAGGAAAGAAGACAACATGGTGGCCCTTCAGCCAGGGTTCCCTTCCTCAGCTGTCCTGTGGTCAGTATGACAGGCATTCTGACTGTTAGGGAGCAACATTGCTCCCTTTGACTCATCAGCAGGATTTACAGCCCCAACTGGAGTGCTATTGGTTCACCGTACAGGTTCTTCCCTTGCTTGCCTATGGCAAAAGCCTGAGCATCTTCAAGGAATTTCAGAGTTGGAGCGTGGTGGATTCCCACCATCATGCCCACAGCCGGAGTCCAGGACAAAGGCAAATCAGGGGGAAGCCTGGGTTAGGATGTTCCCATCAAGACTGAGGTCATTTCTCTCAAAGGAACCTGACAAAAGCCAAACCATTCAACTAGAGTTTCTCCTCTGGCATCATCCAAAGTCAACTCCGTCCACACTGGCTGAGAAAGCACTAAAGCCACGTCCATGCTCATTTCCACAAAGCTGTGCCACCTTTCAGTGTTTGCACATTTAGTTGTACCGTTTATGGTATTGGAATATAGGATTCCAATAGCTGGACGCCGGGTTCCTCAATGCTAAACTGTTAGTAATATTTACCATTAAAATAGAAAACAAGCATTTCACAAGGTAACCTGCCGCTGCCTGTCTTTGCCTGACAAGAGAGCCAGTGCCACCCTGAGCCTGGCCCCGGTCTCTGCCTCCCTGACTTCTCTTATCCAACCTCCCAGTAGCAGCCAGCCTCACGGGTACCCTGCACTGGCCTTGGTCCTCTGCCTGACCGTCTCTGGGCCTGCAGGATCCTGTCCTGATCTGACTCTTTGTTCCCAAATCTCCAGCTACCCAGAACCCTCTCATGATCCGTGGCCTCCCTCAACTGTACCCAGGGACCCATCCCCTCCTGCCTCAGTGCTGCTGACCCAGCCTCTCCCAGAAAACCGAGCTCCTGGTCCTTTATCCTCTTCCACTGACCATGTTTTTTGAAGAACTCATAATTTTCACCCTGATATCTCAGTCTTAGAGGCATCCATGCCCTTGAGCACAGACAAGCTCCCATCTTCCACCTTAGGAATGGCTGAGACACTTAGTGTCTAATCAGTTAGCTCAATTAATGCATTTATCAAACGTTTTGTTATTTACCAAATAATACGTACTTAAAGTAAAAACTCCAAAAATTGCAAAAATATACAACAGAAGTGAAGGTTGCCATTATTACACCCATAGGGACAACCACAGTTAACATGCTATACATGGAGAGTTGTATGTATATAATCGGAGATTCTGGAAACAGTAGTGGAGTTATATTCTACATAGCATTTTGGAACATCCTGAACATCTTTTTCAATCAGCTCATATAAATCTACCTAATTTTTAAAAAGACTAACATTGATTTTGATTTGGCAAGTGATGTGGAGCATTTTTTCATGTGCTTGTTGGCCATGTGTATGTCTTCTTTGGAGAAATGTCTGTTCATGTCTTCTGCCCATTTCATGATTGGATTGTTTGTTTCTTGGGTATAGAGTTTGATAAGTTCTTTATAGATCTTGGATACTAGCCCTTTATCTGATAGGTCATCTGCAAATATCTTCTCCCATTCTGTAGGTTGTCTTTTAGTTTTGTTGACTGTTCTTTTGCTGTGGAGAAGCTTTTTTTACCTTGATGAAGTCCCAACAGTTCATTTCTGCTTTTGTTTCTCTTGCCTTCATATCTACATATGTATCTTCATAGATACATAGATGTATCTTGCAAGAAGGTGCTGTGGCCAAGTTCACTGGATGTTATACGTATGTTGGCAAATTGAATTTAAATACAAAAATGTAATAAAAAAAGAGACTACACAATATTCCATTTTGGAAATATACCACAATTTATTAACAAATACCTGATGATGGGCACCTGGTTTGTTTTCAATTACTGTGCTGTAACAATGCACAGTGAATATTCTTGGATGTTAGTCTTCGCTGACTTGCGTGCTTCTGTAGAGCTTAGACTTTGGGACACGGCAAGTGACCTCAGAGCCTTGGTTGCTTTCTCTATAACATGAGGGTAACTGCAGAAGGTTGTGAATTAGATGAGATAATTAACCCTGAGGTTATAAGTCGCTCTAGCTGCCCAGTGCCTGAAGCTCTAAGTTGTAAATTCTCTACTTTATGAGTGTTGGTAGAGGACGAAGACTTCCTTCCATCAGAAGTACCCCAAAATGCCAGATATGCACCTTCCCAGACCCCTTTGTAGCCACGCAGTCACATGACCCGGGCTCCGCCAATCAGCACCCTCCCAGTCTACTTTGACTTGGGAGCTAGCGACACCACAGCCAAGATCAGGGAGCAGATGCACAGTCTCTCTTTGGCCATGGCTGGAACAGTGAAAGCAAGATAGTTCTCAGCAGAGAAACAGCAAGGGTTGTAAGCTGTGAGTTTGGTGTGTGGTGACTGTGAGCAGTAGAGACTTCATCAGAATAGCTTGGATGTATTTGGACATTGTTTCTGGCAGCTTAACCTCAAGCTTCATTCTTCAGACATCCCGACAACTCTGAATTACTCAAAATCCTATGAATAAAGTCATTTTCTGGTTAAATTAGCCAGGAACATTTTCTGTTGCCTGTAATTAGGAACATTGTCTACTACATATGCATAGCTGTAAAACACCATATGAAGATAAGTGACATAGCAGATGTTCCTGCTTGCCTCTCCAACAACCAGCCCTCCTTCTTCCTTGCTAACAGGGTGGACATTTGACCCAGTTTCAGCTAAGGTAGCAGAAAGCATAGGTATCTTCAAACTTTTGGGAAAGAGTGTTCATTCCTTCCTAATCAGGAAGACATGTGTGAAGAGAAAACCTTTGGATCACTGCCCCTCCCCCCACCCTTGCCCCATTTCCTTCTTGGGATGCTGTCATGTGAGATGTGAGAATGAGTGGCTCAGAGACCTGGCAGCCACTTTCTGACCCTGAGGAGAGACGTTGCCAACACAACTGGTGGGGATGAATGACCTGGCTCAAGAATGTAAAGAGCCTTGGGCCTCAATGACACTACTGAATTTCCAAAACAAACTTGGATTGCTTACTTCCAGACTACCTGCTAAATGAAAAAAATTAATCGTGATTTAAGGTGTTACATTTCAAGTATTCCGTTACTTGAAGGTGAACACACCCTCACTGATACAACTTGACTATCTTTATAGCAGCCCTGAGAGGCCAGGCTGAGGATTTTGATGTATCAGGAACTCAACTATCTGACCCTATTTCCAGTTGCAAAAGTATCCTGAATTATTGATGACATCTAGATATTTTTAATCTAAAGAAAACTTCCGGATAGTTTGGTCTGTTAGTGTTGGAAGGCTAGTCTCACTGGTGTGCCCTTTGGGAGACTATTAAATTATCACAAACTGGCATAGATCAAAGTAACCATCTATACCCTGGAGCTTAGCCTCATAGGGTATCCTGGTACAGGGCTATATGGTACTCAGAGTCTCTCGATAAATCTGTGGCTGACTTCCAGGTCTTAGGCTCACATCTTATGTCTGTCATCTCTAGTCTAGACTGCTGATCCCAGAGAATACACAAGATGTGCACACAGCTGTCCCACTGCACATTATTCTTCAGTCTTTTACATTTATCGTCTCATCTTGACCTCCAAAAAACTTGACAAGGTAGGTATTATTTTTCCATTTCTCAACCAAGGAAAATAATATTTGAAGAGATGAAATAATATGTACTAATCACATAGCTGGTGAGTTATGGAGAAGTAATTCAAATTCATGCTTTTCCTCTCCCTCAGTGGTTCTCATTCGCTGCCCCTGGAATATCCTGGGGAGCTTTAAAAAATACTGATGCCTGCGTCCCAGCCCCAAAGATTCTGATGTAAAGGATCTGGAGTGAAGTTTAAACACAGGGATTTTTTTTTTTTAATTTATTCATGAGGGACACAGAAAGAGACAGACAGAGAGACAGAGAGGCAGAGACACAGGCAGGGGGAGAAGCAGGCTCCACGCAGGGAGCTCGATGTGGGACTCAATCCCGGGACTCCAGAATCAGGCCCTGGGCTGAAGGCGGCGCTAAACCGCTGAGCCACTGGGGCTGCCCAACACAGGGATTTTTAAACCAGTTTTATTGAGGCCTAATTTACATAGTGTGAAATTTACCCATTCCAATTGTTTATAAATTCAATTACTTAAGAAATATAGAATTGTGTGGCCATAGCACGATCCAGTTTTAGAACATTTCTTTTTTATTACATTTTTAATTTAAATTCAATTTGCCAACATATAATACAATACCCGTTCCTCATCCCATCAAGTGCTATCCTCAGTGCCTGTCACCCAGTTACCACACCCCTCCACCCACCTAGAACATTTCCATCATTCCCAAAAGTTCCCTCCTACCAATTTTCATTCAGTTCTTGCTCCTACCTGTGGACCCAGATGGCCACTAATCTACTTTCCCTATCAATTTATCCTTTGCGGACACCCATCTAAACAGAATCAGAATCATGTGTAGTCTCCTGCATCTGGCTTCTTTTACATCTCTTCATAGTGTTGAGGCTCATTCATGTTACAGTATGTTCTTTTTTTATTGATGAACATTATTCCACTGTATGGACATAAAACAGTTTATCTTTCCGCAGTTGATGGACATTTGGGTTGTTTCCAGTTTGGGGCTATTAGGAGTAATGTTGCTATGAACATTTGCATACATACCTTCATGTGGAAATGTGCTTACATGTTTCTTAGATATATTTCTACAAATATATAGAGCAGAATTGCTGAATCATATGATAGGTTTATGTTTAATTTTTTTTTAGAACCTACCAATCTACACCCCAACGTGTATTATTTTACATTCTCAATACCAAGGATCGAGGCTCCCATCTTCTCCACATCCTTACCATCAGATAGTGGTGTCAATGTCTTTAATTGTTAATTTGTGTTACCCCGATGACTAATAATATTGAATATCTTTTCAAGTGCTTATCACCTATTTATATATCTTTTTTGATGAAATCTCTATTCAAATTTTTTGCCCATTTTTTCATCAAATTTTTTGATTGTCTTCTGTTGACTTGTAAGCGTTCTTTATGTGTTCTAGAAATAAGCCTTTTGACATACATATAATTTGCAAATATCGCCTCCCAGGGTTTTCATTCATATTTTAATTTTTAGGAAGGACAAAATATCAATTTTCCATCTTACATATTATACTTTTTTGTCATGTCTAAAGTCTTTTTTGGCCAACTCAAGTCATGAAGGCTTTCTCCTGTCTTCTTCAACAAATGTTATAGTTTTACCTCTTACATTTAGGTCAATGATCCGTTTCGAATTCCTATTTGTGTATGGTGTGGGGTTTTGCTTATGAGTATCTAATTGTTTCAGCACCATTTGTTGAAAAGATTATCCTTTCTCCTTTGAATTGTCTTGGCATTTTGGTCAAACAGGCACTGGAATTTTAAAAGCTCCCCTGGTACAAAATTGAGATCCAAGCTGCCTAAAGCTGCTGGCACCACTAGGTCTTTTCTGCCCTTCCATATTAGACAAAGATCTCAATGTGCTCTAAAATCCAGAACACGTTCCCAGCCTGATGAGAATCTGTGCCTTTTCCCTGGAATTTTTGCAAATGCTGTCACTGTCGAGCTGGACAGAAACCATCAGAGGGAACAGATTATACAAAAGTGATCTTAAGCCTAGAAATAACCACAACCTACACTTATACAACTGTTCTATTATACCCTGCATGAGTCACACCTAGGTCTGCTTTTCCCATTAGATTGTGGGCTGTTCAAAGGCAAGGATTGTGTTTTAATAATAAAAATGGCATTAACAGCCACCGTTCTGAGCACCTGCTGTGTTCCAGTGCTTTGCTCTGCACTTCAGAGATATTATCCCATGCAATCATTTTCTGAGATTCCTGGGTTATGGTTCACAGAGGTTAAATAACTTGCCCAAGGTCACGCAACCAGTTAACGGCAGAGCCAAGATTCATGTCATGGAGAGTCTTTCTCTAAAACCACAAAAAATAACCAAGCAGGTGTTACTAGGTGGCCCAGTCGCTCCCAGGGACTCTGAGTTCTCTGACCTGCTGCAGACCCATGACACAATTGCAGCGTGCAAAGCGAATATGTTGTCACAAGCGGTGAGCGGGCGAGGCCGTGGAAAACCCTGGGCCCGCGTGGGAAGGTCCCTCCGCGAGGTGGCCCTCCCGGGCTGAGGTGGCCCTCCCGGGCTTGGTTTTTCTTTTCTATTGTGATGACAATTTGGAATCCTTACCCCACTGCGGAGAGTGGTGGTTCATTTCACATCTCACACGGCTGGTTTGCTGCGCTTTTGACAGTTTTCCCCCCGACTCTTGACAATTGGCAGTATTGATCTGTACCCTGGAATGACAGGGATTACACTGAGGCTTTGGAGAGCCGCGCGTTCCCTGGCACCTGCCACCCACAACCGTGGGACAATTGTCTGGATTTTTCAGTCACTGCTTTAACAGCCTCTTCATTTTATTTTTACTTTTATTTTTAATTTCTTTTTATTGGAGTTCAATTTGCCAACATAGAGCATAACACCCAGTCTCTTCATTTTAAAAGATGCTGCCAGCCAACCCCTGACACTTGCAGGTGAGGCCGGCCAAGCTCAGCAAGAGGCCCCCCTGCTGCCCTCTGTCTGCTGGGGGAGCAAGCTGGTGGAGCGGGGTGGGGTGGGGTGAAGGGGTGTGGGGGGTGTGTGGGGGGGTGGCTGCCTGCCGCAGGGCTGGCCCAGAAGAAGGGGAGTGAGCCCCCACCTGTGCCCGAGTGGCTGCTGCTGCTCTGCCTAGTAACCGGCCCAGCCCGCCTGACCTGCCTGTGCGGCCCTCAGCCCAGCTCAGCCCAGCTCGGCCCAGGGTCTTTTGGGGGCTCAGCGGTTTAGCACCGCCTTCAGCCCAGGGCGTGATCCTGGAGACTCGGGATCGAGTCCCACCTCGGGCTCCCTGTGTGGAGCCTGCTTCTCCCTCTGCCTGTGTCTCTGCCTCTCTCTCTCTCTCATGAGTAAATAAATAAAATCTTAAAAAAAAAAAAAGAAAAGAAAGAAAGAAAGAAAGAAAGAAAGAAGAAAGAAAGAAAGAAAGAAAGAAAGAAAGAAAGAAAGAAAGAAAGAAAGAAAGAAATGGCCTGTGTTAGAAGGCGGCCCCCACCGATTTAATTAAAAAGCAATTCAAAAAAAAAAACAAAAAAAAAAAAAAAAAAAAAAAAAAACAAAAAAAAAAAAAAAAAAAAAAAAAAAAGCAATTCAACATCCGTTTGTTATTGGATGTAGCAGGCAGGGGCACTCCCAGGTCGGGGTGCAGGAGGGTCTCTGTGTTTCTCTTCTTTGTGTTTCTCTGAAACGGATTTGTTGCAACGTGTTCGTGAATTTACAAGTCACAGTGAACACTTGCTACTTAGAAGTCTCCAAGGCTGCTGAGTAGGTAATGCCCGGGCACCCGGGCACCCGGCACCTGTGGGTGGGCCTGGTGCCCTGGACCCTATGCCTGAAAACTGGGATAAGGCCTGGCCCTCCTGTTGACCCCCAATCCTTAGGGTTTTATGTGGAGGAATGGAAGAAGCACCTTCCAGATAGAAACCTGGGTTCCAACCCCAGCCCTGCTACCCTTTGGCTGTGTTACTTTGGTCAAACTGAGGTCTCTAAGCCTTAGTATCTGTATTTGAAATTAGGACCAGCTCTCTATTTCCCAAGTCTTGTCCTAGGTCATGCAAACCTGTACTGTTCTCCCACTAAACTGGGCTTAATGGTCAGCCGAGTTAGGGAGACTTCTTTGGGAGTCCATCTTGCCCCCTGGGAACCTCCTGGGCTCCCTTTAAAGCCCTCCCCTAAACTTTGATTCCCCATAAAGCTGATCTATCATCTCCAGAAGAATCCGTCCATTTCTCCCTTCTTCCCCTACATCACAGCTGCAAGTTCTTCCCCGCTCCTGGCACTCATCCCATGGAACCTGATTTATTTTCTCGTGTCTATCCAGCAACCTGAACTCTGAAGGGTTACAGCCTTGTCCTTATCTTTGCTTACCCAAGTCTAACACAGGCGTGACGCATGGTTGGTGCAACAGAAATGTTGATGTTAATAACTAGCAATCGGTATTGGATGGCGGGGTATGCGTTTATACTTTGCTGCGCTCCTGGAACCATTCTGGTCGGTTCTCTCTTACTGGGGAAGCAACTTCTCCCAGACCCAATTATGTAACCCTGGTGAGGCCGCCAGTTGTGGCACTCGGCTCCTTGCCCACGGGAATAGCCGTGATGTGACTCAGCGTGGCCAACCTTCTACTTTATCAGCTCTTCCCAGTGATGAGATAAAGGGGGGTGCTGAGGCCTGCGACCCAAGGAGGCCCATCATAGGTCTGCTCTGGGATTCATTTCACCATTTTTCGCAGGACCTGTGTCAGATTTTGTTTTTCTGTTGATGAATACTTTTTAACCACGTAGCCCACGTCCACATGGAGTCACCCACATTAACACACCCTGTGACAGCACTAGGGCACCGGAATTCAGGAAGAGGACTGTGATGTTCATGTTTATGCCTCCACAGGTCGTGGCCCAAACAAATGTGACGTTGACTTCTGCATGTCACTGACCTCATCAGGAACCCTTCTATAACTTCCTGCCTGATCTCTCTGTGGCCTTTGAGTTCTTGGACTATTACCTCCTCCTTGGAGCTCCTTCCTGCTCTGCTTTCTGGGAGCTGGCCCCCTGGGGGTGTTCTCCTACTCACAGGGCACTGCTCTCTCCCCTCCTCTGTGGAGTCCTTTTTCTGTGGTGTTTGTCCTCAAGCAAAGAGAGAGAGGAGTGTCTTACCTTTTAGGTCACAGATATTGGAGGACATTGGTGGCCATCATCTATCATCTGTGGGAATGTGTTTTTAGTGAACGAGGATGGAGTAGGGAAGAGAGATGGTGGGAGAGAAGGCCTACAAGTGGGTGTTGACAGTAGCCAGCATCCGAAATCCAGCAATTTCTCTCCCCCTGGTCCTGTGAGCCTCCAGAGTCTTTCTAACACAACCCTTAATATGTAAGTGGGCCTGGGTTCCCATTAAATGTAATCTAATGCAACAAAAACACGACTCCAGCCCCTCCTTAGCTCCTCTCATCCTGGGAACATGATGATTGTAATGGCGTAGCAGAACAAAAGAAAGACAAAGCCCAGAGTCTCAAAGCGGGAGGGGGGGTGGTTCCAGGGCCCAGGAATGGTTTCTCCTGACCTCCAACACAGGAAACTAGCACATTCTGCAATAATTCTTTGTTCCTGGATAGACTTTTAAAAATCCATCTCCTCCTTGCCTCCAGCATAGCCCTCTGAGAAACCTGCAATCCTTCAGAAGGATTCCTATATTTGGATGCTGACTCAGCCAAAAAAAATTTTTTTTCCCCCTCAATGAATTTAATTCTGCAGGCCACACCGGTAACTGACAGTGTTCAAGATTGGGAGCACTGTAAGTGAAGACAGCAAGTTGCCTGCTGTTATTTTCTGCTTTGTTCTAGTTTAATTGCTTTTGTACATGTGCCTATTACACGAAGAACTAAATGAAAACTCCACAGGACTGAAATGTAGCACTTAGAATAGCATTGTGTCCCCTCAGAATCTCCCTGTCGACTCTGCAGCGAGGCAGGTGTTTTTCAGCACAAGGAAAGATTTTTTTTTTTTTAATTATTGTAGATCTGTGGGAGAATGATGGCTACAATTTTGCCTGGCCTCCACCACTCCCTCTGGCAAATTCTTCCATGGAAATGACAGCTTCCCACCATAAAGCCCACCACTTCATGCTCGATGGTGGCAAAGGAGATAAAAATGGAGTGACAGTTCCCGAGGTAAAAGGTGTCATTTTCTCAGCAGAATTGAGGTGGGTTTGCATAACAGGAAGCTTTGATAATCAATATAGGGCTGTGCTATTTTTAAATCGTCACAAACTTTTCTCAGTGTTCAAGTGGTAATGGCCGTTATGGTTCATATATTGCGGATCCATCCCCCCCTTGCCCTTCTTTTTCTGTATTCTGGAACACAGGAAGGGGGTGACCCTATGGTCTATCACCTAAGCAGCTATGAGAGCACACTTCCCAAAGAGTTTGACCAGCGGGAGGGACTGGCTCTCGTTCATTTTGTCACCATGATCTAAGAGATCCATTTGAGAACGGAGCACATAGAGAAGAAGCAGAGGACAGCAGTATTGAGAAAAACTCATTTGAACTTCTGGATCAGGCCATGCCTGAAATCAGCCATCTTTAGGCTTGTCTTTTTTTTTTTTTTTTTTTTTTAAGATTTATTTATTTATTCATGAGAATCACAGAGAGAGAGGCAGAGACACAGGCAGAGGGAGAAGCAGGCTCCCTGCAGGGAGCCCAATGCAGAACTCAATCCCAGGACCCTGGGATCATGACTTGAGCCAAAGTAAGTTTTTCATTTATAAGGGCCAATATATATATGCTCCCTATTTGTTGTTGTTGTTGTTGTTACTTACAACTTAAAGGATCCAAACAAATGCTGATCACTTCCCTGGGTTCTCCTCTATGGAGAAGGATCTTTCAAGGACCCAAGAGGAACATGAACTACATCTGTCTTCACTTCCAGGCCCAGCCCTCCTTTCCCAGCTGGTCCCGTGGCTGCTCTTTGACCTCATAGCTGTGCCAACTCTGCGAACGCCACGTGGGTTCAGTTCTAAAACAACTGTTGTTTGTTTCTCCTTCAAAGAGCAATCAAAGTAGAAAGCACAGAACGGAGGTTGTCAAGGTGTGTGATCCCAGAGCCAGCAGCATCATCCCCACCTGGGAGCTTGTCAGAATGCAGATTTGCAAGCCCCACCCAGATCCCTGGAATCAGAAATTCTAGGAGGTTGGGCCCAGAGAGAACCGTATTTTAACCAGCCCTGCAGGAGATCCAGATGCAAGCTGAAGCCTGAGAACAGCTGGCATAGATGATGTTCCAGGTTGCTGTGGACATGATCGCGTTCACGACGAGGAGATTCGAAAAAGCAAAGTTAGACCAGGATGGTGTCTTACCAGAAATGTTTTGTGACACAGAACGTACACATCTCAGATGGTATAGTATGTCACAGATGACGTTTGTCGAGTGTGGAGACCAAAACAGGGTTAGGACGTAAGGAACCCCTGTGCTGTTTTGCACACCAATACAAGTGAGCTGGGGAGGGGGAGGGGAAAGCAGAGAGATTTGGATGTTTCTTCTGTGGAGGAAACGACTCTATAAAGGAGCTATTTTATAAGAAAATAAATTTCTCCGAAGATCACATTTTGGTATCGTCTCTGGCATCTTCAGTGTTTGGAAAGTTTGGAAGGTAATCATTTGCTTTCTATGCAAAGGAAGTTTAGTTTCTGTTGTAACAGCAGCTCATCTGGCCACATCCTGCCTGTGATTTGGGAGCAACCAGGAGGAAAGCCCTTCTCTCTCCTGATCCCTGAAAGTGCCTGCAGCTTTACTCACCTAATGCATCGCTGCAACTAGAAGGTGTGGTTCACTTCTGAACAAAGCATTCGATGGAGTCCACGTATTTTAGCAAAGCTTCCCTCCCCTGGCATCTAGCCAAGCGTGCACGCTGAGAGTGAGCATCGGGCTGAGTGCAACGTGCCTCAGGGTGAGGACTGTGCACCATTTCTCTGCACCTGCCTCCTCCCCATCCAGGCTGCTTTCTCCATAGGATTGCGGTGCAGGGACATTCCCTCCATACTGGGGAGCAGACCCCAGGGCTGACCACCCAGGGCACAGTGTTACCTCGGAGCACGGGGAGACAGCTAATCTGTTCCCAAACCCCGACAGCAGGTGGTGGCGGCAAGACCAGGTCCAGGTGGACAATTCCAGGGGCATCCGGGCAGCACTGCCTACTTCTGAGGTTCCTTCTTGCAAATTTGGCCTCGCCTCTCAGGTCTGAAACCTTATAGGAAATAAAGGGTTTCCACGAGGTGCTCGTAAAGCAGCACTTGTTGACTGGGCCCCCTTCTGAACGGCATCTGGGAGTGACTAACGTTTCATCCTGTCAGGTGTGCTGTCCCCATCCATCTCCTAGTCTCTCCCCTGTTGCCAGATAATTAGTCGGTATTCAATAATGCTGCCTTTGTTAAATGCCTGCAGAATGAGCTAAGGCTCTAGGACGAAGGCCAATGCCCACACACACACACACACACACACACACAGGTGCACACGCAAACATACGCAGGATGGCTTCTTGGCCATTGAATTTCATTCGTTTATTTTTTAAAAACTGCAGCGACAAAACGAAGCAAGAGGAGCTTGCTTTATTCTTTCCTGCAGCAGCTGCCACGCTGCCCCACATCAGCATGGGAAATCTGTGTAAATCTGTTCAAAGTCTGTGTAGCATCCTGCCCGTCGGGGCCATTCTTCGTGAAGGCTTCCACTGGCTTTCCATCCCCCTCCCGTGTGGCAGCAAGAGCCCAGGACTCGCCACTGAGCAGACCCAAGTCCACACGTTGGCCCTTCCACGGATTTGAATAATAGGCCAAATCCCTGCCCCCTGCCATTCCATAAGTATTTATTGAGCACCTACTAAGTGCCTGGCATGATCTGACTGCTTGGAACCTGTCAGTGAAACACACAAGGATGTCTGCCGTCAGGGAGCTTATTTCTGGCAAGAAATGAGAAACAATAAACAGAATGAATAAGGAAATAAGTACTATGATAGAAAGTGTTCGTGGCTGTGAGAAAAAGCACAGATCGGGTCAAGGCGGGTAGACTCACTGCACGATGCAGTATCAGGTACAAAATTCAATAAGGAAATGAGCACAACTTTCAAGAGCAAAGACCTGAAGATAAGGGACTCAGATGGGGGGATACCGGCAGGAAGAGTGTCCCAGGCAGAGGGCACAGTTAGAGCAAAGGTCCTGAGGCAGGAGCACATGTGTGACTTGGAGGAAGAGGAAAGAAGCCGAGTGGTTGGAATAGATTGAGCCACGAGGGGAGAAGTCAGACAGGAGGTTGGGGGTAACAGGAGGATGGGATTAGCTTGGGTGCGAGAGACAGACGGTACGGTGCTGGCTTTACCTTAGTGACCCCGGGAGCCCCTGCCGGAAGTTAAGCAGAGGCGTTAGGTGACCAACCTGGATTCTAGATTAGTCGTCCAGGCTGCTGAAGGGAGGATCATCCACAGGGGACGCCAGGCCTGGCCAGGGGTGGTCACCCTCCACTGTCTTCTAGAACACCCCTTTCCCCTCCCTCTGCCTACACACCAAACACCACCGCCTAGTCAAGCTCTCTTCAACTCCACCAGCATTCTCCTTCTCGCACCGTGTTCCTGCCGAGGAGCAAACCCCTGTATCTGGCTTTACCGCTCCCACATCACAAAGCAGAGATGATATTTAAAATATTTAGCAGTGGGTATGGCCCCGATGCTGACTTGTCATGTCAGACCCCAGCCACGCCAGCCTGTGCATGACAACCAGATGCTGGCCTTCCCATTTGGTGTCCCCTCTTGGCATTCTGAGGTGGCCCAGGCTGGACGGCCACTACTGACTTACCTCCCCACCCCCAAAGGGTGTCTGACCTCTCACCTCTCTTTAGATATTTTCTGAATAAATAGTCACTGGGAGAAGAGAAGCCAAGGTCCCAGCCTCCTCTGAAATGCGGGGACACATTTGTCAGCCCTGGGTGCCTGGATCAAAGGCCTCTCCTCCCGCCCTTCTCCTGGCTGTAGGAAGGCCACGTCCCAGGCCTCTCCCCTTCCTCTTGCCTGACACTCTGTTTCAGTAAAGGACACTCATATTGGAGCTAAAGGTGTCTCCCCCAAAGCAAGTTTTCACAAGCAATGAAGCCAAAACCCACAACATCCTCCTCTGCCATCCGTTCCAGAGAGTACACTTGGCCCTGGAGGCAGAGTGGGGCCCACATCTGGGGGGATGGAGGTGGTTTGGATTTACTGCTTCCAGCTCCGCTCAGGCTTTGGCAACTTCCGCTACCCCGCTTTTCCTCGCTTGTACACTCACCTTTTCTAGCCCGAACTTAAAAGTGAGTTTTAGAAATTTATTCCCTCTCCGTCAGGAAAAACAATCTCCAAATTGGCCAAAGTAAATTGGCTGGCCATTTAAATAAATGATTATTTTTCCTAAGTGGCCTCTCATACCTAGCCAATGTCCATGATTTTAGCCAAAAAATAAATAGAGGGAAAGTGAGAAAAATTAGATTAAAGAGGGTTGGACAATCTACATAGAATTCCCCCAAAGTTCAGGCTGGAAGAGGCCCTGGAGATGAGCTACCTAGAGGTTTCTCAAACGGTGTTCCAAGGAGCTCATCAGGGGGAGTGGAAGGAGCAAGAGAAGAGCAGGTGGGACCTCAGGCCTCCCATCACCTCTCCAGCCAGCTTCGCTAGAGCTCTGTGTGTTTTGCAGGACAGTTTTCTTAAATAGAGAGCTTTGGGTTAGAAGTGCTTTCAAATTACCATTCTAAGCCCAGTCAGCACATTTTACCAATGAAGAGATGAAGGTTGAGAAATAGGACACCCTGCCTGGGCTCTCAGAGTGAATCGGTGTTGGGGTTGGACCACCATTTCCTGGCTTCTAATTCAGATACATCTCCCTTCGGTCCTAGCTGGCTCACAGCATCCTGTTGGTTGTGGTCACTAGGCTGAGACTCTGCATCCCCAGTTACAGGTGCCTGAAGGGTGGTGCACTCCCAGAACCTATGGTTGCCAGTTCTGGGGATGGGTAAGGATCCAAGCAGGCCCACCAGAGTCCTCTCTTGAGAAAGAAAACGACTCTCTTTAGTCGGAGGGCATTAAAATCCATGGAACCAGGAGCTGTTGGAGGCCTTGTCACCATCATGGGGAAGAGTTTGTCTGAGAAAGAAACCAAAGCAAAGCAGAGCAGTGAAGAGAGATACCTGAAGCATTATTTGAACCCAGGCCCAGCTGTGTCTAAAGTTTGAGTGACCTCTGTGCTTTCCAGTCATGTGAGCCAGTAATTTGTTTTTGTTTAAATTAATTTGATTAGGTTTCTATTTCTTGTTACAGTGTGTCCTGACATGTGTCCAAAAGTAAGTTTTATTTATAGAACACTTTATACTATATCAAATCCTTTCCATTACCCCAGGTCACAGCAGTGGATGTAGCCATATATCCTCATTCCAGAACGGCATCACCTCCCTGCTGGCCAGAAGCTGGCCACAAGGACCCAGGAAACTCAGAATGTCACAACATGTCAGAGAGACTTAGACGCTCCACCAGGTATTCTTTGAGAGCCCCCTAAGTGCAATTCCAACTTCTTACCCCCTTGACGTGATCCCGCAGTCTAACCAGCAGGAAGGTAGAGCAGGACAAGTATTGGTTTTGGAGGTACTGGACTTGAGATTGGGTTTGATATCTTGCCTCTGGGCACCACTCTCACCCCAAAGGGAAGAATGCACATGTATCAGTCGAAGTCTACTCAGCAAAACAGGAACAGCTTCAAGGATTGATAAGAGTAGACTTATTGGAGGAATTGGTTATGTAGGTGATGGAGGAACAGAGGAGCCAAATGAGGTGATGAGGGAACCCAGAGATGAGCAACGTCAGGAGCCACGTTCACCCCTTGGACTGGAAGGATAAAAGGGGGGAGGTAGTAACCCTAGGGCCCAGCAGCCAAAGTTACCTGATCAAAGGTAGACCCATAGTGGGCGTGTCCAGGGGGAATAGAGACAAAGAGGAGACTGGCTTCCACTGGAGCCTTGGGGATGTCGACAGAAAGCAAGCAAGGGAAGTAGGAAGGCACTGGCTTCTTTCTTTTCCCCACCTTCAGTCAGGCAAGAGCCAGAACGCATTCACCACGATGCATCATAGATAGAAATACATGGGTGGAGATAGGATGAAAGCCCTGGATTTATCTGCTGCTTTCCACGATGTGGAGGTAGAAACGTTGTTTCAGGCGACCCAGAGAAGTGCTTGATTTGGAGGCTTCCTCAGGTTCTGCTGATCTGGGGAGAGGAGGGTTGTGCTCTCTTTGTTTCCATTACTTTCACAGTGAGCGGAGGCTTGCTCCTGAATCACACCAGCCGTGTGTGGAAACAAATAGTGGGTTTTTTGGAGCAACCACATCTCAGAAGCAACGGACCGAGGCTTTCGTCCGTCTCCTGCCGTGGTCTGGGTGGGCAGGGTCCTGGTGGTTTTCATTAAGCCAGTTGAAGGAACAAACGTTATCTGTCAGCCCACCCATTCCTTGAAACTGCCTGGTTCTGAGCCTGCTAAGAGAAAGACAGGTCATTCACGGAAACCAACTCCATTGGCAAATTCTGAAAAAGAGGACAAAACTTCTGAAGCTCTGGTCATCTTCTACTCCTTGTTTTATTTCCCTGTGGGAGGTGCCAAGCCAAGAAAACTGGAAGGTCATTGAGCAAAGTTACTCATTTATTGGTCTTTTGTTTGGTCCAGCCCCAATTTGTTACAGTCTGCTTCTCTGCAGCATCAGTCTGACAAGGAAATAGTGCCTCATCCTTGTTGATAATGGGAGGGTCTGCAGTTCATCAAGTGGAAAATTGGGATTTAATGGGAAATGAGTCTTAGGGCAGAATTGAGACATCTTCGGGTGTTTTATGGGTTATAAAGTGTTGTGTGACTTCTAACAGCTTCATTATGGTGCTATTCACTCGCCAAACATTTGTTGGGTAATCTGCGTATCTTCTTAGGTTTTTCCTGAGGAAACAAAACTGATGAGGGCAAGAGTGTGAAGAGCTTTCTCTAAGCTCTTTCAGCATTTCCTCTTTTCAAGAGACCACTAAAGCCTAAGCAACTTTTTAGAATTGCCAATTTTTAGGTGAAGGGGGAGATGTTTTACTAATTCAGCCCCACAGGAGGCCGACGTTACAAGGTGGAAAGAATGGGGATCTGGAGACAGAATCAGAGTTGGGTCTTGACTCTATCATGTACTGGCTGCTTGGGTATGGGGAACACTATCCTTTCTGAATCTCAGTTTTCCCATCAAAAGAATGGATATTGCAATGCCCATCATGCAAGGGAAGAATCAAAGATAAATCACTAACATATTAACACTCTATTGGGCACATAGCAAGTGTTCACATAATTGTATTGTGATGTGCGTGATACCCTCAGACACGTCTCTTTGCCAGAGCAAGCCCACATTATTCATCTATGCCCTGATAGCTTTGTCCTTTTATTCCCTTTGCTCCTTTCACTTTGGCTGGTGAGGCACACATGTGTCCTTTTTGATAATACTCCCTAGCTCTGGACATTTTGTGATCTTCTTCCACCCATCTCTCACCGCAAACTAACTTACACCATTGTGCTCCTCTGGGTTTATGGAAACACACTTGGTATAGCGACTGACACAGAGTAAGTCCTCAACAAATACTTGTTAAATGAATGAACAAGTGACCTGGCTGATCTGACAAATGAAATCATGGGGATGCATGCAAATTTGTCACCAATCCTAAATATCTTGCGCATATTTTAAGAGGGGACTTCTGAAGCAATCGCAAATAACCCAAAGGAGGATTGCTAATCCAAGAATCCTGGGGGTTCTCATGCTGGAATGTGGGGATAGTGAATGGGGGAAGTTCCGTGGAATGTTCCTCAAATCCTACCCTGGACTCCACTCTGATACCCTCTGTGAGGCATCACTCTTTGCAGTTATCATAGGAAGTTTAGAATTAGGTGTTTGGGTGATTCTTGGATAATTTCTAGGAATGGCTTATATGCCCTTTAATGCATTGTGTGAAAATTGTTTCTAATGCCTGAGAATCTCACTGCTAACATATACCTACAATAGGACACACACTGCTACAAATTATTTGGGGAATAGTGGTGATGGATATGCACAGGCGTCCTCATAATGGCAGGACACCAGGCCAAAGCCTGGACTATAGACTGTGTCCATGTAACACTTAGGCTCCTGTGACCGAATGTCTTCATTTGGCCTCACCAACACCGGGCTCTAAATAAGAAGGCTATCCAACCACAGACTAGGCACAAATAATGAGAGTTCCCACACTTGTCCTAAACCTCTCTTCTAGAAGAAAATAAACTGTTGATTATTTGGTATTTCTGACAATGTTGACAATGTTGAATTTGGGAAATATTCTTTTTTGCATTAATTTCTAAGTTCTACATACTTTTACATGTATTTTGCCCCCACAAAAAAAATAAATGAAGCGGTTTTGTTGGTTTTTCTTCCCTTGTACCCGCCCCCCCCCCCCCACAACACACACAACTCATGTTTTTTGCCTTTCTCCACCCTGCTCTCTGCTTGGAGGAGGATGGGGCTGACTCTCTAGATGCATCACCCAGGTGCCTTTGGATGTAGCTCCTAGTTGGGTTCAGCCAAGGGAAAGCACCAGCAAGAGCTTGGAGGATAGAGGAAAGGGAAGTCCGGGTACTTCTTCCCCTGCTTCGTTTCTGAAGTCTGCTTTGTTCTGGTGCTAACTGCATCTCTACAGCATCACCTCTTGTCAGGAAGCTTTATAGCTCCAGTTCTTGCGGGTTCTGGGAATGGTTTTCTCCACTTGCCCCTTTAGGACTAGGTGGTAATGGCTTCTCACTGTTGCTAATTTCTATGTGCCCCAACACTCCCTGTTGTTTCCTTAATCCTCCTCATACTTGTGTAAAGACTCTAGTAATTAATTGTCTTCAAAATCTAAGCTTAGTGCACTTTTTGTTTCTTGTTGGATTCCACATCATATAGGCAATCATGACATTAAAGTATCATTCCCAAGGTGGCTTATGGAAGAATACACAATTTATAATGTAGAGGAGCCAGGAATGGGCCTCAAAATTTGAAACTCTACAGTCTCATCATGTTACATCATGGAGAATAGAAAATGTCTTGGAATAACAATGCCCTCTTGTGTCCTTTGCTATTTCTTAGAAAGCTCCTCAACCTCACAGTGTTGTACCAAGACCAATTATATTTATAAAAATTCATCAGTATACATATTGATTGCCTACTTTGAGGAAGATCTTAGAAATTCGAGACAAGTGAGACCTGGCTCCTGTCTTTGAGGAAATTTGTCATTCTGGGAGATGAAGACAGACTAAATCAATGAATCCTTGGATTGATTCTTGAGGAACAATGGGTGTGTTCTCCAAATAGATAGGAGTCAGAGAGAATTCTATGCAGAGGGAGCAATTTAACAATGGTTGAAAAGGGAGAAATAACTCATTGTTCAGAGAACTTCAAAATGCCTATTGTGCCTAAAATACAAAAGGAAAGGAGAAAGAAAAGCGGCAAGACCAAAGGTTTGGTTCACAAGAGTCAAGAAGGGGCTAGAGCATAGACAGCCTTGTGTTCCATGCCTTCATATTTAGGGTCGAAAACCCATTGAAGGCTTTAAAATTGGGGAATTTCATGATTAGATTAATAACATTTTAGAGTGATCTGACATCATCATAAAAGACAGATAAGACGGGGCCATAACTAGAGACTTGAAGATCAATGAGTATTAGAAGAGTATTCCATTTTTCCTAGACTTAAAAGGCTGGAGGAAGCTGGTAGCTGAGTAGGTGGAAATGGAAACAAATCCAAGAGATGGCAAATGTAGCAGGGTGTCATCAAGAGACAAAACCACACAGAAATTTGAACAGGAAAAGTTTAATATAAAGAATAATTATCTAGGGGTGCCTGGCTGACTCAATTGGTAGAGTATGCAACTCTTGTGCTTAGCGTAGTGAGTCTGAACCATGTTGGGGGTAAAGTTTACTAAAAAAATAAATAAATAAATAGATAACTATATAAAGTACCCTTTAATAATGAATAAAATTAGCTAGTTTTAAAAAAGAATTATTATCTATAAATAGAGATTGCATTAATGGGCTATTGGCTAGCCTAAAAATAAGGAGAACTCTAAAGAATGGAGAAATAGCAGATATAAGGAACAGCCACACACCCACAGGACTGAGATAAAATGCCTGAGAAAGGAAAAACAGATCTGATTGACAAATCAAAATTGCAACTAAAAAAAAGTTAACAAAATAGACCACAAGCTAACTTGACCAAGGAAAGAAAGAGTAAGGGGCACCTGGGTGGCTCAGTCAGTTAAGCATCTGCCTTTGGCTCAGGTCATGATCTTGGGGTCCTGGGATCCAGCCCTATGTTGGGTTCCCTCCTCAGCATGGAGTCTGCTTTTCCCTCTCTTTCTGTGTGCTCTCCTCTCAAATAAATAAATAAATAAATAAATAAATAAATAAATAAATAAATAAAATCTTTAAAAGAAAGAGTAAGTACAAACTACAAATTAAAATGATGAGGGAGGATATAATCATCGAAGCAGAAAAAAATAAAAACAATGATGAGAAATTACTTGATAGTTCTCTACACAATTAAATTTGAAAACCTAGATGAAATGGATAATTTCTTAAGGAAATTCAGAATACTCAAATTGGATGCCCATTGGAGTTAAAAAGTTTAAATGTACTAATTTCTACCAGAGAAATAGCACTTGTAAGAAATTAACCCATACCAAAAATGTCACCATGTCCAGTTGGATTCACAGTGATTTCTACCAAATCTTCAAAGACCAGATTGTCCCAATTTTCCATGCATTATTCTAGAATATTGAAAAGATAGAAGGAATTCCTAAGAAAGTACATCATTATATATAAGCTAAAGACTATAAAAAGAAAGAAAACTACATTCCAATATCACTCATAAGTATTAACGCAGAAATTCTAAACAAACAAAATCCCAATCTAGATGGGATTGAAGAAAATTTATTGAATGGAGTCTTTATAGGGGCATGGGGAAAATTAAAGGAATAAATAAACACATCATTAGCAAACATAATCCAATACCACATTAAATATAATGATGTAAATGACCAAGTAGGATAAATTCCACAAATGCACTATTTCTGTAGATGCTGAGAAGGCCTTTGACTAAGTTCATCACCCTTCATGATGAAAGCACTCTCAGAAATGGGAATTGAGGGCTACCTTCTCAACATTATAAAATACACATACCTTAGTCCTACAGCTAATATTTTATTTAATGAGGGAATACTGGAGGTATTTTCATTAAGATTGGGAACAAGGCAAGAGTCAAACATCACACTAAGTGAGATTGTTAGCTAATGCAATTGGGCATGAGATGCCAATCAGAGGCATAGGATGGGAAAAGAAGTAAAGCTACCTCTATTCAAAGACAATTTGATAGTATACTTTGAAAAACCCAGAGAATCAATGATAAAGCTAACTTAAACAATAAGAGAATTCAGCAAAGTAGCAGGATATAAAGATTAAATGCTTGGGGGGGGCGGTGGTTGGCTGGCTCTGTTGGTAGAGTGTGTAACTCTTGGTCCCTTTGTTGTGAGTTCACACCTCACGTTGGGCGTAGAACTGACTTTATAAATAAATACATAAACAAGAAAAGGCAAACTGCCTTTAAAAAGAAAAGATAAAGATTAAATGTTCAGCATTATGTTTGACCAGAAATGGGCAAAATCTATATGAGGACAGTTTTGAAACAGTCCTGAAAGACACAAAGTCAGATTGAATGATTAGAAATCTATTCCCTGTCCTTGGCTAGGATATCAACATTAAAAAGATGTCAGTTCCCCCTAAGTTAATTTATAAATTCTATTAAACTCCTATAGAAATACCAAGAAGCTATTTTACAGACAAGTTGATACTGAAGCTCATATGGAGAAACAAACATGCAAGAATCACTAAAGACCACTGAAGAAGAACACCCACAAGGGAGGACTGGCACTACAAGACATTAATGTGTAATGTAAGGCTCCTTATTGAAACTAGTGTGGTGGGACACATGGATAGGCAAATACCATAGACCAGTGAGACAGAATAGAAAGTTCTGAATTGGGCCCAAATACATACAGAATTTCTCTGTACTCTATTTGATATTCTTCTGTAAGCCTACAGATAGTTCAAAATACAAAATAAAAACCATACAAACACCATTAGTCATTAGATAAATGAAAATCAAACCCACAACAAAATATCATTTCCCACTAGGATGGCAACAATCAAAAAAGACGGAAAAATAGCCAGTGTCAGGAGGAAGGGGAGTAATTGGAATTCCCATCCATTACCAGTGGGAAAACTGCTGGGAAAACAGTTTGGCAGTTCCTCAGAAAAGTTAAACATAGAATTACTCTATGATCCAGCAATTCCACCCCTAGGTCTATATCTAAGAGAATCAAAAACAAATGTTCACACAAATACTTGAACGTGAATGCTTATAGCAGCATTGCTCGTAATACCCCCAAAGCAGACACAACCCAAATGTCCGTCAACTGCATAAACAAAAATGTAGACAAACAAAATGTGGTGTATCCATACAATGAAATATTATTCGGCCAAATAAAAAGGAAATGAGTTTCTGATTACATGTTACAGCATGTGTTAAACTTGAACAAGTGCTAAACGACAGAAGCCACACCCAAGCAAGGTAACATATTGTGTGAATAGGGCAAATATATTGAGATAGAAAGTAGATTAGTGGTGGTCAGGGCTTGGGGGAACCCGGGGGGGGGGCAATTGGGATTGTTAACAGTCATGGGGTTCTTTTAGAAGTAATGGAAATGACTTGGAATTATATAATGATAATAGTTGTATAGCATTGTGAGTATGCTGAAAAATCATACTGTAGGACTTTAAAATGGTAAATTTTATTTTATGTCCACTTTATCTCAATAAGGAAGATTAACTTAGAAACCTCCATACACTGACGGGTGCCTGGGTGGCTCAGTTAGTTGAGCATCCGACTCTTGATTTTGGCTCAGATCATGGTCTCGGGGTCATGAGATCAAGCCCCACATCTGGCTCTGTGCTGAGCGTGAGGTCTGCTTGAGATTCTCTTCCTCCCAATCTCTCTCTCTCTCTCTCTACCCTTCCCCCACAGCCACTTGCGCGTGTGCACTCTCAATAAATAAATAAATAAATACCTCCATACGCTAAAATTTAAACACACACACATATATACACACACACACAAACCCCCTTCATACAAACCAGAAACATGATGACATCAAGGAAACGAAAAATATTTAAAAGGGCAAGGTCCATTTGCACAGAGCAGGCAATGCAGGCTGGATCCAGAAAAGAAAGGGGATTATAATCTGACCCGTGCCACAGTCTAGCCTGTTGGCTTCTCACCTTCACATGTGTGCTCTTCCCACACCTGTGCGCTTTGAAAACAGAAAGTTCTACACAAATACGATTTCACAGGATCAGCCTACCTCCTTGTATCATTTCCCCTATATTTTCTCTCTGAAAACAACTCCATTTGAATTCCAGATTCTTTTGGATCCCAAAGTGTGGCTTTCCATCACTGCCACCATATAAGAGGAAAGGAATGAAGATTATATGGGGCTCTTCTATCTTTAGTGAAGCTAAAGTCAAATAGAAGAATGAAACCACATGAGATAGGTAGTATGGGGGAGATAGCCGGAGAAATCCCCGAATTTTTTTCTATATTTAACTCTCCTGGCTTTCAATTTTCCTGGGCTCTGAGTAAAAAGGGAAAGTAGAAATAAGAGGGCTGCTTATTTCTCTCATGTTTTTTGTTTGTTTGTTTTGACTTTTTTGGTTTGTTTGTTTTTTCTTATTTCTCATCTCTACATACTAAGCCTTTTTTGGCAAAACCAGACTGTGGAGAAGTGGCAGGAAACCCAGAGTGGTGCTTTAGATGGAAATTTCTAGAATGGACTTTTTTTTTAAGATTTTATTTATTTATTCATGAGAGACACACAGAGAGAGACAGAGACATAGGCAGAGGAAGAAGCAGGAAGAATGTGGAACTCAATCCCAAGACCCCCAGCTCCATACCCTGGGGGTTCGAGCTCCACTTTGGGTGTAGGGATTACAATGAATGAATGAATGAATGAATGAATGAATGAAAAAGAATTTTTACGATTCAGTTGATTTGGGCCACAAACTTCCTGGGTAACTGAGGACATTATAAAAATTCATATACAAAATTGTGTACATACATATCATATTTAAGAACACTAGAAATGTTGATTTGACTCTATAGTCCTTATCTTAAAAATGAAGCATGTAACTGAGCTACTTTTTTTCCCTCTCTCTCTCCGTGAAAACACATATTCAAAGATGGTATTCTGTTTCATTCTGGAAGCATTATTGAGGCTTGGTTTTAAGAGAATCTTGCTCTGGCATCCTTGAACGTGCCACCGTTTGGCTTCCACTGGCCCAAATCCATGGATTACAAGGCCCCTCTGGGAGTTAGTGGGGCAAGTGCTGGGGCGTGAGGGACATAGAGACGCAATATCCGATTCCCACCATCCAAGCCCCTGGTCCAGACTCTGTCTCACCAGCTTGCTGATTAAGCGTGCCCCATCACCTACTCTTTCTTTACGTTTGATGGAGTCCCACTGAATGGAAAAAATAGCCAACACAGCACAAGAAGCAAATTTGGCAGAGCCCTTCAATTAGAAGGTAATGATTAAATCCATTTGGTATTCTCTCTTTGTGCCATAATGACATTATTTATAAGGAATTCTTTTGGTGGTAATGTGACTGCCTTTTACACTTCCAGCAACATTTCTCAGCCATTATCACTAAATAATCTTGAGTTCTTGCAAATCCCTGAGCAAAGGCTTCTTATAAAAGAACTTAAAAAGGAATAAATCCTCTGAGATATTACAGGATTCTCGCTGTGTGCCTCCCACAGACTTGCATGGGAATCGCTCGGCTTAAACCCTGTATATTGCTTTGAAGATCCAATCCATGTTCCTGTAATTCAGGCATAAAAAAAGAAGAGGAAGAAGACAGCCATAAATATTTGTAATGGGGCTAACATCTGCATAGGTTTGTGATGTTTTGAGTAGGATAATGGAGGGGAGAGTAAAAGTCTGATGTTTACATGCAGCCTTTTTTTTTTTTTTTGCGGGGGTGGGGTGCAGATTTCAATCTATCTCTTAGGTGCAAGGGATTAGAATTTTAGAGAACTCAGATAGGGTAAGAGTGGAGGACTGAGGTGGATGTGGAAGTAATAAGGCAAGAAATCAACTAATTTTTTGACACCTACCTTTTCTTATCAAGAAACCACTTTTATATTTGCCCATAGGAGCCTCTGAAGTATAGGGTTTTTCCTCCCTTAGAGGGCAGGTGTGAACATCAGCTTTCCACTGCTTTCTGCAGCTGCCAGAGATTTTAGCTTCCCAAGGTAGGGCCATGCTACTGACAGATGAGTGACATCCATGATTGCAGAGTTCCTATTTTTAATCAGACTTGCAGGAAATTGCAGGCATCTCTGTTGTATTTATTTGGTTTTTAAAATGTTTCCTGCATGAGCTCCTTTTTTCAGCAAATGCACTGTAGAAGACGTTACCTGCATACTCCCAAAAATTACTCTGTTGGGTGGTAGGTTCCCCTTTTTTATGGACTGGAACACAGGCCTTGAATCTTTAAAGTCCTGAGTCTCTCACTATCATTTTCTACATGTAGGTTTTGTTCCCCCTTTATTTTAGGAGTCACAGAAATAGTCTAATAAGTGGATTTTTACTGGGTACATGTTGAAGAGTATCAGAGTTTTCTGCTACAGCACCATGTGGTCAGAAAGAAGCAAGGTCATTTCCTCCTCATTCCATCATGCTGGGTAAATTCTCACAATACCAAGTCACCACATGAAGGATCAAGGTCAACGTTTTTAATTACTGTATTTTATCAAATCTACAAGGCTGCTAGGAGAGAAAAGAAAGCTGCCAATTAACTCTGACACACTATGAATTGAATGACTGATTTCAGAGATGTTCAGTGTAACAAAAACATGTATCTTCAAATTGATAAAAAATAGTGATTAGTTCCATTTTTTTTTTCCTGAGCACTTTGTGTGCCAGCCTCTTTGGATGCTATGGCTGAAGTGTGGAACATGGCTGTGGTATCAGGGAGTTTATGGTTCCTTTGGGGAATTAAGATTATCACCTGTGGAACCAAAAGACCAAGAGCCATCTGAGCATAATGAGCAGGGCTGAATGCCATGAAGAGGGATGTGGGAAGAAAATCCTATAGGAATGGTTTAGAAGGACAATGAAAGTGGAGTCTTAAAGACTTGGGCAAAGGAAAGCATTCTAGGGAAAGGCAAAGGCTTTCCTATTTGCAGAAATGATAGGCAATTGTGTCAGAGGTCAGGCTCTAGGAGCCAAATGGCCTGGATTCAGATCCCAGTCCAGCCATTTATGGGCTGTATGGCTTTGGCCCATTCACTTTAACCTCTTCCTGCTTCAATTGAAGGGAACTAAATGTGTTACTGCGATTAGAACATTAATTAACATACACACACACACACACAATCTGTAGGAACTAACTCAGAAGAACAATAATGATGGTGTGTAAAGGCTTGAGTTGGCTAGACCAAGAAGAGAGAGGTAAAGAGCCGAGAGGAGGGGATGGCTGCAGGATGCAGGGGTGAAGTCGCAGTCTTTACTACTCCTTAGGCACAGCAATCTAGCAAAGTACCAGGGCCTTTGCACGAGCTAGTTCCCTGGTCTAGAATACTCTTTCTCCAACTAGCCATCTGCCTGTTCCTTTATATTTCCCTTTGGCTTTTGCTAAAGTGTAATATCAGCAGAGAACTCTTTTCTAACTACCTTAAATAAAATGATACCACCAACTCTGCTCTATCATTTTCATCTCTCTTACTATACTTTTCTTAAAAAGCTCTACTACCTGCGTTTAAATGTATATTTATTTGATTAAGGGCGTGTGTGTGTGTGTGTGTGTGTGTGTGTGTGTAGTATCATTCTCTGGCAACCATGATGAGACTTGTAAGAGAACAGGGTTCAGACAGGTAAAAATAATAGGAAAGAACAAGTCTTCAAGGCTAGAAGACTTGGACACATCTGCACTGAAGCTGATCAGAATATGCCTCCCCAAGATATACCACTTTTGCATAAGGATTATTTTGAGTTGAAGACAATTAAGAAGCAAACACAGGAATGGGGCGCCTGGGTGGCTCAGTCGGTTGGGCATCCAACTCTTGATTTCAGCTCAGGTCCTGATCTCAGCGTTGTGAGATGGAGCCCCATGTCAGGCTCCATGCTGGGCGTGGAGCCTGCTTGGGATCCTCTCTCTCCCTGTGCACCCCCCTCTTCCTAAAAAAATAACGAAAATTTAAAAAAATTAAAAATAAAAAGAAGTGCATGTAGGAAGAGCCCTCTGCCCTCCTATCTGCTGAAAACATGGTTTTCCCTTGAGAAGGTCTTCCTTCTCCCCTCTCCCCTACCAGGAGGAAAACAACCCTGATCACTAGGGACAGAAAGTCACCCCTGGGCTGGGTGGGCACAAACAAGCCTTACAAAAATAATCCTTTTCTTCCATTAGTTCTCACCATATATTTACCCTCTCAAAATTTACCATCCATAGAAACCCCAATCTATTTTCCTTTGATTTGTCACTTATCTGAAATTTAGCACCCTTTGTTAAAATGACCTATAAGCTCCCCAAAAGCTAAACTGCTTTTGCAGATTTTTACTTCTTTTCTGTGAGGCTCCCTGTGTGCATATGAAACGACCTTTTTCTGTTACCCTGTCAGTTTAATTGACATGCCCTAGCAACTGACCTAAGAGGGTAAAGGAAAAGGTTTTTTTTCCCCTCCCCTATAACATAGATAGCATCCATGGATGCTACTGCCCAGGATATATAATCTACATTTTATTTATTTTTTTTTTTTTTAATTTTTTTTATTTATTTATGATAGTCACACACAGAGAGAGAGAGAGAGAGGCAGAGACATAGGCAGAGGGAGAAGCAGGCTCCATGCACTGGGAGCCCGACGTGGGATTCGATCCCGGGTCTCCAGGATCACGCCCTGGGCCAAAGGCAGGCGCCAAACCGCTGCGCCACCCAGGGATCCCTAATCTACATTTTAAAAACACAGCAATAACAATAACAAAACTATAGATCCCCCTTGAAGACAGGGACTATGTCAATTTTCTGTAATCTCTGTACCTGCTCACTTCCTATTCTATGAGGGAAGGAAGAAGAAGCATCTTCCTGGATAGAGATGCTTTCTTTGGAGAGTGATACATTCTCCTGACCCATAAACTAAAACCCGTGACTCAGAGAGCTTAGGATCATGCACTGTGGTTGGCTGAATAATGGCCCCACAGATATCCAGGTCCTAATCTCTGGAACCTGTCAATGTTACCTCATATGGCAAAAGGAACTGAGCAGATGTGAGCAAATTACGGATTTTAAAATAAGATTATCTTGGATTATTTACAGTAGGCCCTAAAAATAATCACAAGTGTCCTTTTAAGAAGGAGGCAGAGGGAGATTTCACCTCCAAGCAAGATCCTGCTCTGCTGGCTTTGGAGATGAGGGAGAGACTAACAAAGCAAATAGTGCAGCTCTAGAAAAAGGAATGAAAGCAAAGAAATGAATTCTCCCCTAGAGCCTCCAAAGGAGGTGTGGCCCTTGACTTCAGCCCAGTGAAACTGATTTCAGACTTCTGACATCCACAACTATAGAGAATAACTGTGTGTTGCCTTGAGCCACCAGATTGGTGGAAATTTGTTACAGCAGCCATAAGAAACTGATACACTCATCATGGTGTCTTTGTGATGCTTTTCATACATCATACTCTCCATGCCATTCATTCAGGGCAATCGCAGGTCAAAACAATTCCAGCAGAATCTTGGGTGGTTTCCAATTTTGTTTAGCCCCAGGATGGAACTTCTTTTACACTACACTCCATCGAAATGTTAAGTCACTGGCTGTAAATCATGGTTCTCATTGTTTTTCAACTTGTCCTTCTAGAGTAGGACAAAAGGCAGTATGGAAACCAAGGAGAATTCTCTGAGAACCTACTGTGTGCTGTATTTGAGGCATAAAGGATCTTTTGACCATTTAGTCTATTTTTTTTTCATACTAGTAAGGAAACTGGTATATAGAAGAACTCATGAAAAATATATGAAGGAACTTTGAAAACCAAATAACCTACATATAAAAAGTATTTTTATTGCCTAACACTGTGTTGGGCCCATGTACAGGTTCAATAAATATGGTATTTAAATGACATAGACCTTGTTTTTAAAGAGTTTACAATCTAAGGAAAAATATTTAGATGGGAAAGACAAATAGATTTTCTAGATAATAAAATATATTATAAAACTCTATTAAAAACTGTGATCCAGTGTAGGAATAGACAGAAATCTAGAATGTCCTAAAACTCTAAGAAGAGTTACAGGGGCGCTGGAGTGGCCCAGTTGGTTGAGCATCACATCTGACTCTTGATTTCAGCTCAGGTCATGATTTCAGGGTCCCAGATTTGAGCCCAGAGTGGGCCCTACGCTCAGTGGGGAGTCTGCTTGAGATTCTTTCCTTCTCCCTCTGTTCCTCCCCGACTCACTCTCTCTCAAATAAATAAATCTTTTTTAAAAAAGAATTTACTTTATAATAGAAGGGGCATTTCAAATATATTTGTGGAGAAAGAATAGATTATTAAACAAATAATGACGATAAAATCAGCTAACATTTTGGGGGGGGTGGCTTGATCCCCTACCTTATACCAAAAGAAAGCTAAGTTATAAATGGAAAACACATGATATAATAAATCAATGGGAAAACGTACACGATATTCATTTTATTTTCCTGTGAAAGACATTTTTAAAAACATGTCAGTTTTAAGTTTATGCCAGCAAAATGGCCTAGACTTAAAATTTTTAATTTGACAAAAACTTTAAATTCATATTCCAAAAATATAAAAATTCCAAAGATAAAGAATCTGGGAAATAATTAGAGAGTGTGAAAGTATTTAGCTTCAAGAGGCTCATTACAATGTATACTCTGTGTGTGTGTGTGTGTGTGTGTGTGTGTGTGTGTGTGTTTGAGTAAAAGTCTGGAAAACCCAATATATTAATAGTAGTTATGTTCTGTTAGTAGTATTTCAGTAGAGTGTGTATATCTATCTAGAGATAGAAAGATGATAGAAGAGATCGATCGATCGATAGATAGATGATAGATAATTCACTTGTTTATTTGGTAATTTTATTCCTAGTAAATTACCACTCTGTTCTCTCATTCAATTTTCAGAGTAACAAATACATCTATTAACATGGATCAAGATTACAAGGTTTAGTATCAAAACAGAGTAGAATAAACTCTCAAGGGAAGCAGAAACACTGCATTTCCCTACCCATTCACCAGTTTATTGTGAGGGATTTCATTATTATTTCAGAGGGAGAAAACTTTGAATGACTATACAACTGCAGATAGATTATCCTTTACTTCATTTAGTCTACAAAATAAATCTCAAACTTTAGTGTGTCTAATGTAAGTAAATTCTACTTGGAGTGACCTAGAGGATTTTTAATGCTGACTTTAGAGACAAGCCTTATATAAATGCGGCTCCACAGTGTAGGTGAGTTTTTTATTTTTATTTAACATATTTCAGTATGGAAAAGAGCCTACATTGCTTTTCTTTTTCTCTTGTGTACAGCATTAGGAAACCATAACCCACTTGGTTCTGAGAGGGGACAACACTCCTCATAAACAGCCTACAGATATTCCTCAGAAGGGTAGAGAGATTAGGAGAGCAGAGGAGACACAGCTTTCCTGTTGCTCATGATTCTCTCTGAAGATTTCATGATGGTACAATAATCTGTTTCTCTGCTCTGGATGTGAGGTGAGAATGGGGAAATGGAAGTTGGGGCCAGAGGGAGCAAGCAGGAAAGTCACCTGACAGAGTACCATAATTCCAGGAGTTGATTGTGCAAAGGTAGCCAAAAAAATATGAAAAAATAAAAAGATAGGAGCCTAGCTGACTTAGAGATGGGCCACTTGGAGAGATAATACTCTAAAGCTGGGGAGAGCCTAATGTTCACTTGCCAACAGCTCAGACCCAAAAAGCAAGAATCTTCGATTGCCAGAATATGGGGCCAAAGGCAGTAGGTTCCCCAGCAGGTGCTGGTGCTGGTGCTGGTGGGAAGTTGGTCTGCACTGGGCTCACCAGTTGCCTGAGCATCAGGACTTGTGCCCGTCTGTGTCCGTTAGTCTAGACTGGGTCCTTGTCATACTACTTGGTAGGGATACCCACTCCTTATAGTGTCACAAGAAATTGTGTCTGGGGGTAGGGGATGAGAATGAATTGGATCCCTACATGGATGGTGATGAGGGCACCAAACTGAATAGTTGGAAATGTCTAGGCTGGGATATGATTAATAATGCCCCTGACATAAGCCTTTTCCAACTTGCCTGAAAAATTAAATACAAAAAACCTTACACGATGGAATAAAATCACAGGGCAAAATATCTGTAGATTTAATTATATATACCTAAAACCACCACAACAAAACAAGTTATACTTTCCAAAACAGTATAAACCAGATAAAAAAGAAAGTAATATGGTGAGGGGAATGTTTGCAACCACTGAACCTCCCTTCCCCCCAAATGGCAGTAGTGTCTGCTGTGATCCAAAACTGACCACACGATGTGGGTGGGAGAAATCATTTTGTTTAGGTTAATTGCTTGAGGATTAACCTGCCTTAAAAAAAAACTTTTTATTTAAATTCAATTTAAGTAACATATACTGTATTCTTAGTTTTAGAGGTAGAATTCAGTCATTCACCAGTTGCATACAACACCTAGTACTCATCATATCATGTGCCTTCCTTAATGCCCATCACCCAGTGACCCCATCCCCCCACCCATCTCTCTGCCAGCCATCCTCAGTTTTTTTTCCCTAGAGTTAAGAGTCTCTTATGGTTTGCCTTCCTCTCTGATTTTGTCTTGTTTTATTTTTCCCTGCCTTCCCCATGTTCATCTGTTTTGTTTCTTAAATTCCACATATGAGTGAAATCATACGGTATTTGTTTTTCTCTGATTGACTTACTTCACTTAACATAATACCCTCTAGTTCCATCCATGTTATTGCAAATGGCAAGAATTCATTGTTTCTGATGACTGAGTAATATTCATATCCCACATCTTCTTTATCCGTTCATCGGTCGTTGGACATTTGGGCTCTTTCCATATTTGGGCTATTGTGTACATTGCTGCTGTAAACATCGGGGTGCATGTGCCCCTTTTAATCAGTTTGTACCCTTTGGATAAATACCTAGTAGTGCAATTTGCTGGGTTGTAGGGTAGGTAGCTCTATTTTTTAACTCTCTGAGGAACCTCCGCACTGTTTTCCAGAGTGGCTGCACAAGTTTGCATTCCCACCAATAGTGTAGGAGGGTTCTCCTTTCTCCACATCCTCGCCAACATCTATTATATTCTGAGTTGTTCATTTTAGCCATTCTAACTGGTGTGAGGTCAGAATAACTTGCATTTTATGAATACGTGAATTCAGGGGGTTGACAACTGGGAGTGCTGGCAGAGTTTCGCCCATCCCAGTGGAAGATAGACCAGCATACAGCCTGGTGGAGCTCTGATCTTACTGGGCCGTACATCAGAACTCACTGGCTCACACAGAGGGGACTTGTTATTGACATAAACTAGATTGGGGGTTTTGTTTTCTGAAACCGTCTGTGAAGTTCATAATGGAATGAGTTACTATATTCACATTTGGGACTTCTTCAATTTTTATTTAGGCATATTTTGAAACTTCTGGTGAGGTACCAACAAACTAGATGAACACAATCTGAAATAGGAAAGAATAAATACTGTGGAAGAGAAGTATAACACAGTATTATCTGCTTATCTGTGTAGTAATGAGTGATTTTTTAAAATTCTCATATGTGCTGTTTTCTTATATTTTTCTAATTCTTCAATGTGCACACATTTTTTATAATACGAGCAAACAAATCAAGAACCATTTTAAATGCGACTAACCCACAGTGCTGACATGCATCTCTATTCTTCCCATAATAATACCTGTCATCAGTTAAAGATTGTTACGCTATCCTGACTAAACTGTACCTATTTGTCCAATGAGAGATATTGTTTATTGGAAAATCATTGTATCTATTCTGTGATACAATCTGAAAAGCGTAAGCTTCATACACTCCCACCCTTTTACATTCTCCCTCATCACATTCCTTCTAAGTAGGGTAATGACCTTGCCTGATGTTAATTTTCATACCACCAGGTTGTGCTGAATTTACCTAAGACAGGAGAACAAAATGAGTAAAGAGGAAATGAAGAAAAAGTGAAGCAATTAAAAAGTCTTTTTAAAAAATCACAAACCAATCTTGAGCTCCTTTGAGGGCTACTGAATTGATGCTATTATCTCCCTTTTATTTTTTACTTTTACTTTTTTTTTTAAAGATTGTATTTTTTTATTCATGAGAGACACAGAGAGAAGGCAGAGACACAGGCAGAGGGAGAAGCAGGCTCCATGCAGGGAGCCAGATGTGGAACTCGATCCCAGGACTTAGGATCATAACCTGAGCCAAAGGCAGATGCTCAACCACTGAACCACCCAGGTGCCCCTCTTATCTCCCTTTTAATAGAATAAATGGGAGGAGAAGCTTCCAGTCTCTGGCTACCTGAAAGACTGTGGATTGTGCCTGTCCTAAAGTTGTGACGATGGGAGCTCCACTCCATTTCTTTCTATTTTGTTTCCAGGAAGTGCATTTGTACCAGATAACTCTAGCATAACAAAGGTTACCCTAAAAGCTGGTCAATAATTTATATGAAAGAATTTGTGGAATTTTGTTGTTCCTTGATTTTCTTGTTGAAAGGGAGAACAAGCAAAAGCCCTAAAAGCATTTTGAAATGAATGTTACAGCAGGTTTCAACTTTCAAAACAACCACCACATAATCTTGTGCGTTATAGGGCGATGTGTCGTGTGGTTTGGTCTGTGGCAAAGTTGTCAGAAGTCACTAGCCTGTGGCTTCATTGTTCTCTGCTAAAGAGGAACAGAAAGAATGAAATGAGCTGTGTGTGTGTATGTGTGTGTGTGTATCTGTTTAAATTTTCTTGCTTGTTTTCACAGTTGATTTCCAGTCAGTGTAGTCATCCAACTTGGCCACAACCCATCCTTGTTTCTAGAAATGGGGTTAGCCCTCTCAAGGGTTTGCCATAAAATATAATGCAGCACATCTTTTGCTAGGCCTCTCTGGGTTGTTGTTATGAATAAATTCTTGCACATTTTATTCAGAGCTTTCTGATTTTCAGAGTGATTTTAGGGCTTCTATCTCACTAAGATGAGATAATAAGGACATAAACTATTATACCTTCATCCCCCTTCCCTACTCTACCCCCCATTTAACAAGTGGAAAAAAAAACAAAAGTTCTAGAACTTCTATAGGGTATTATTGGTTTGAGGGTCTTCTGGCAAATCCCCCTTCCTTTAATATCCTAGCATGCCTTCTGGGGGAGGGGGCACACTGTCACCCAGATCCTCCTTGTCCCTACCATGGCACAGTTTTGGGCACATGGCGTAGGCTGACCCAATAGGATTATCAGTCCTGGGACTTTGTATCTTGAGTGTTACCCAAAGACAAGGGAACAAGAGATATCAAATATTCCCAATTTCTGTCTTCTCATTCTCTTTCTTTCTCCCTCTCTCTGGGTTTCTTTCATTTAACTTAAAAAAATATTTATAATGAAATTTAATTGACACACAGAGAAGTGCTATATTTAAAGTTTCACCAAGCATTTTTAAATGAACATGTATAACCACCATCTGAGTCAAGAAATAGTCCTTTGTCAACACCCCCAAGTTCCGGTTATACCCCATCCTGACTGCAATTCTCTCCTTCCCCAGGGTAAGAAGTAGCCTGATATCTATAGTAATACTCTCTTGCTAATCTTTAATGTATCACCCAAAGATGAATCTATTAACATATAGTTTCATTTTACAAGTTTTTAAATTTTGAAATGAAATCACACAGTATGTATTTATTTATAACTGGCTTCTTTCACTCAGCATTTCACCTGCATGGTTGGGTGAAACTATAGTTCATTTATTGTCATTGCTGTGTAGTATTCCATTGTGTGATTATAACACACTATGATCATTTTTTGTACTGCTGAAGGCTATCTGGGATGTTTAGGTTACTGCAAACAATGCAGGTATGCATAGTCTTGTGCACTCTATCCTGATACACACAAGCTCAGATCAAGCTAGGGTATCAGTGACTGGCAGTGGAATCAACAGATTCTAAGTGTTTTTTATCTTCATCCTTTCTACATAAAGCCAAAGAGTCTTCCAAAGTGGTGGTTCCAATTTACACTACTACCAGTAACAAATTATCTTCCCATCATGGTACATCCTCACCAACACTTGGACTCACCAGATTTTAAAAAATGGATTTATCAAATGATTTCCACAATTTTCATTGTTCTGCCTTGGATAAAAATGAACCAGAATATTTTCCTCAAAGCCTTATGAGTGGCAGGGTAGTATAGTGGTAGGAGTGCAGACTTTGGATTCAGCTCATGTGAAAGTTACTTAACCTTTCTGTGCTTCATTGTTTTTCTTTTTTTGAAAAAAAAAGATTTATTATTTATTTTGGCAGGGGGATGGGGAGACAGCGTGAGTAGGAGGAGGGGCAGAGAGAGGGAGAATCTCAAGCAGATGCCACGCTGAGTGTGGAGCTGGATTGGGGCTCAGTCTCACAACCCATGAGATCATGGCCTGACCAAAACCAAGAGTCAGACGCTTAACCAACTGGCCCATTTGGGTGCCCCTCTGTGCTCCATTTTTCAGGTCTGTCAAATTGGGTGATAATAATGCTCAACCTCATCCAATTATTGTAATGATTAAGTGACTTAATAAACATAAGGCCTTTAGAGTAGTACATGGCACATAATGAGTCCTGTATGTGCTCGTCATTGTTAGTATGAGAAAAGCAAAAGAATGTCTGGGATCAGGTATTGCTCAAGAGGAGATTGCTTAGAATCAGACCCATAAATACAGAGAACTCATTGATGGTTGTCGTGGGGGAGAGAGTGGGAGCAATGGGCAAAATGGGTGAAGGGGCGTGAGTGGGAGATACAGCTTCCAGTTGTGAATGAATAAGTCACAAGTGTAAAATGTACAGCATAGGGAATATAGTCAGTGACACTGCAATAGCATTGTGTGGTGACACATGGCAGCTGCATTGTGGTGAGCACAGCATAACCCATAGACTTGTCAAATCACTATGTTGCACACTCCAAACTAATGTTACATCATGTGTCAACTGTACTCAAATTTAAAATTTTAAAAAGAATAAAATGCTTATATGTTGGAAGAAAATCAGGATTATCAAATTGTTCATTGATTTATCAAGTCAACCAACATTCAAAGGACTATGAGATCTGGAAGGAAGGGAAACAAGGTTTCGAGTGTTCGAGTATGTGTTGCTCCCAGGCACCTTCATCCTGGCCAGCTCTCCAGCCTGCAAGGCTGGGAAAGGATGGAGCAGATGGAGGGAGGCAGAGGCCACCCAGTGTTCAGTGTAGCTTATGGTATCTGCTGCGATGGGACTGGATGCAGGGTTCCCTTTGGGGTTCTCCTCTTCCAGGGGCTGCTGTTGTTTGGGGTGGTGGACCTAGTCTTCAGTGGCACTCAGCTGGGTTTTCAATAGACCTTGCATCTCTCTTCTTATGAAATTATAACTCTTTAGAGATTAACTAGAGAACGAAGAGAAGCCCCTAGGTCTTAGTCAAAAACAGGTATCCTATATCATGCACACTGAAAGAAAAGAACATTTTACTCACTTGGAAAGAAACAAAGACCTTTTGCCCCAACATTTAGTAGTTGACACCAACAACAAGGGAGGGGCTCTGATCCCTGGCCATCGTGATGTCCAGGTGTGCAACATAGTGATTCATCGTTTCTGTGCATCACCATGACAAACCTAGCTCCCATTTGTCACCACACAGAGTTGCTACTATGATTAACTACATTCCTTATGCTGTACATTGTATCCCCATTAAATGAGCTACTACTTCTAAGATACTTAGAACAGTCTGACCATTTTTAATCCAATAAATATTACTATAGTTGAATATATATATATGCTTAAAACTGCTAAAAATAGATTGCAGTTATATAGAAATCTATGCAACTCTTAAAGTATTCTTATGGCATTGTGCTTTTCCTGCATATTTAAAAAATACAAACTTAGACATATGAGGGCCCCCTGGGTGGTGCAGTCAGTTAAATGACTCTTGGTTTCAGCTCAGGCTGTGATCTCAGGGTTGTGAGATGGAGGCCCACGTTAGGCGCCATGCTCAGCATGGAGTCTGCTTGAGACTCTCTCTCCTTCTCCCTCTGTCTCTCCTGCTCATGCTATCTCTTCTGTCTCTCTCTCTCTCTCTCTAAAAAAAAAAAAAAGAAATCTTTCACTTATTTCTTGGTTATTGAATATTATTCAGTTAGATGAAAGTGTGCCTATAGATTGGATAGACCAATTAAAACTTTGGTACTGGGAATTTGGGGCATATGGCTAGATTGTCAGATGTCATAATGGCATTTTTTTTTTGTCTATAAAATGCAATGAAATTATACCGAGAAAAATTGAAATGCTTTCCCTTATGATCTACTATTTAAGATTAAAGTAATTTGTAAAGCTATTACCTGGCTTTTATCATCAGTGTCTTTCACAAAGGCCATTTTTCTACAAAGAAACAAAGTTTTAATAGCCACTTTATCCAAGTGACTGTGTGAAATAAAACTCCAAATTACTAGGTGTTAGAACTTTGGGGTACCTTGCCAATGCATTGGCAGGTCTCTTCACTAATGTCCCCAATTAATGAATACTCTTCAGTTCCTCTGAAAGTTATATTGACTGCCTGGGGTTCGCGGGGCTGTGGCCAGGCAGCTCTCTCATGGTTCTGTGTACCTCACACCTGGCTGAGTGTTTTGTTTAGTTTGCGTATTTCCAGAATTATTTGTGGCATTTGTATCTTTACTATAATCATGAGGTTCAATCTGATGTTTTGTAAACATGAAATACGATTTTGTTGTTGTTTTTCAAAGTACACATTAGAGGCTTTGTAAAGACTTAATAACACTAAGTTATTGAGAGAGAGAGAGAGAGAGAGAGAGAGAGAGAGAGAGAGATGGTTTCTTCTCTCAATTTAAGGAGAAAGGTGGATACACAGACAAGCAACATCAAACACGACCTGGTCGGGGCCATCATGGTTGATGCAGACAGAGGAGGAAACTGTTATACTTGAGAATGGTACATTGGAGCAAAGCAGGCTTCATGTTGGTAGTAGCCATTGAGATAGGCTTCACAGCTTGAATAGGAGTTGGACAAATGGAAATATGGGAGAAAGAATATTCCAAATAGAGATAAAAGTCTGAGGAGAAAATAACAGAAGTGTGAGAGTCAAGAGGCTATTTGAAGGACTCAGGTTGGTAGAAGATACTTAAAATATATATATATATGTTTTTAAGATTTTATTTATTTATTTATTTATTTATTTATTTATTTATTTATTTAACAGTGTGAGAGAGAGAATAAGCAGGTGGATCGACAGGCAGAGGGAGAGGGAGGAGCAGACTCCCCACTGAGCAGGGAGCCAGATGCAGGACTCGATCCTAGGACCCCAGGATCATGACCTAAGCTGAAGGCAGACACTTCACCAAGTGAGCCACCCAGGTGCCCTGAACTTAAAATATTTTTGAAGAAAATTCAAAAGTGGCAGAAAGTCAGATTAGAGTCAGATTGTCAAGGGCTTTGAGGTAATGCGAAAAAGTTTAGAGCTCATTCTTGAGCTGATAAGAAGTCATTCTAGGTTTTAACCAGAGAAGTGACTAGAACTTCAAAGTCGTAACAGGCTGTGACTAGGGATCAGCTGGGAATGGGAAGAGAGAAAAATAGGGATCCAGGCATGTGGAAGCCTTACCAGAGGATTGGGACCAGGTGAGCTTCCTCTGAGCTAGGCCCATTATTCAGATGAGGCTCAGATGTGGTCCAAAGGCCACAGTAGCAGCTCTAGATCTCTTCTTCAAAGCCACCAGAACAGAGTGTCTCTGTCCCCACAGCCACACTGCTACTAGAAAAAGTAAAAGAAAAGTAAATAGCTGAGGGACAGTGAGAATGACAGCCTGCCCATTTGCGACGGGCAGATCCTTTAGATTAGACGAGAAGTTGCAGAAAAAATTAAATGGACAGAAGGGGATGGCTAGGAAATCTGGTCGGATTTGACAGTTGATGTGATATGTGGGGAATGGGGAGGGAGGAAAGGAGGAAGCAGAGACGATTTGGGAGGTGGGGGCCTGAACATTTGGGAGGATGGTGATGTCATCTACGGAGATAAGAAACACAGGCGGAGGAACAGGTTTGGGGCCAGATGAGTTTCGTTTGGGACCTGCGGAGCTCGCCATCCTGGCAGGCTCCCTCTGAAGAAAGGTTGACCAGGCAGATGGGAGAGCGGGTCTGTAGGAGGCACAATACCCTGCACACAGCTTCCTCATAAATGTTTATTAAATACGAAATAAACAAAGCTGAAACCAGTTTCCATGTTAGCATTCCCACAGTGCTATTTACTGGTTGGGTCCTTGCCGAAGTGAGGCTCGAATATATCCAACTTAAAAATAATTGCTTACCACTTCTGTGCCCTCCCATATGTTTCTCCTTCCAGTTACTAGTACAATTAAAAATAATAATAATAATTAAGATTTGGAGCGGGGGGGGGGGGAGAAAAAGCACCAAACACACTCTCATCCTTGCCCTCATATTGTTAGTTACTAGAGAAGGATGATTTTGTAAACAGCGTTTTCAATGGTGGGCATTAATGTACAGATTGGCAAGGGTCTTGAACTTGGCCTTGAGGTGAACATTTTTTTTTCCTGCCTCTTTGTACTATGGCTACTATAACCCTAGGTCTTCTATTCTTTTAGTTCAGGCTGCTTAAAAAAAAATGGCCTATAAACAACAGAAATTTACTTCTCACAGCTCTGTAGGCTGGAAGCTCCAGATCTGGGTTCTGGTGAGAACCCTTTCCTAAGTTGCAGACTTCTTGTATCCTCACATGGCAGGAAGAGAGAGCTAGCTCTCTGGCCTCTTCTTGTCAAGGGTACTTAGTCCCATTCCTGAGGGCTCTACCCTCATGAGCTAATTACCTCCCCCCCAAAACCCCACCCCACCCCCAAATACCATTACCCTGGGATGAGGGTTTCCACATACAGGTTTGAGGGGAACATAAATATTCAGTCCATGACACATACCTCAAAGATTTTGTCTTGTCAGAATGTGTGAGATCATAGTTTCCCATTTGGGGTTCCAGAAATATGTATAATGTATGTGTGACTGTCCAAATACAGGAAGGTAGCCTGACTTCCTTTCTCTTGCCCTCAGGTCACACTCCCAGGTTGGGGTTGTGAAAGCATCTCCCACATAAGGGTGGTGGGAGGTACAGGCTTCCAGTTATAGGACAAATAAGTCACAGAACGAAAGGTACAGCACAGGGAATAGAGTCAACGGTATTATAATCAGATTGCATGGTGACAGGTGGTAGCCACACTTGGGGCGAGCACAGCTTAACATGTAGACTCATCCAATCGCCGTGTTGTACACCTGCAACTAACATAAGGTTCTGTGTCAACTGTACCTCCCTTACGAAAGAAGCAGCATCTCCAATGAAAAACTCACTGCAATTTGGAGGTAGTGCGGGCTGGCAAATTCCATTCTCAGACCGCGTTCCACAGATTCATGCCCTCCTGCCCCACTTGCTCCTCTTGTCGGCTTATCGGTGTGTTTATCCCTCGCCCTGAAGTATCAACATCTCAGAAGGCTGTCTGAGCTTTGCTCCCTGGGGGCTCTCTTTAAGTCTTTGCCCCTAGTCGTGTCTCAAACGAAGCACATGTAGAATATGCTGGTGAAAAGCAGCTGTTGATCTCGTCAGGTCCTCTGTGAGATCACCACGTTGAATGCTTATCTTGCTTCTGTTTGTCTTGTGTAGTGGGGCGGCGGCTTTGCCCAGACCAGTTAGAAGCTGAGATGATTTACAAGGTAGGGATAAACAATGTCACACATTTCTCCAAGAGTCCGAGAACCAAAGACTGACTCCGATGTGCTTTTTCTCAGCTGAACTCTGTTTGAAAGATTCTCCGCTAGCATTTCCTTTTAAGTCTGTTAAGAAAGAGTTTCTCTTTCACCCCTAACCCTACGTGTCCCAGCCAGGTGCCCAGAGCACCACAACAGGGGAATCTCTGACTCACCCTCGCAAAAAGTGAAGCTGCATAATAGGATATGTTCTCTGACTAATTTCTTCTTCTCAACACATGTTGACTCATTAGAAGTTGGGAGAAGAAATTTAGCAAAAGTCATTGGATTTTATAGCTTCCTTTGCAAAAAAAAAAAATTTTTTTTTCTTTATGACAAATTAATTGAATACTCAATACCATATAATTCCACACACATTTTAAGAGTACCTACTAGGAAAAAGGCATTGGAAAGTGCTTTCTTTGGAAGTCATAAAAATTAATAAAACTAGGGGGAAGAAATCTTTGTAGCATGTTTTTATGGCTGCAAATAAAGTAACTTGGTAAGGTTGAGGGGGAGTCTTTGAAGAGAAATAGAGGTTAGATCTCAACTCAGGGGAAGACTTGAAAATGAACATGGGAGCACCATGTGGCAGGAATTTCTCTCAACAGGTGTGGAATAGGTCTTTGCCGCTCAATGGTTTTGTTCAGATCGCTGCAGAAGGGAGGCATTCTTCAACTCAAAGGCAAAGTGTCTGGTCATTTGAGCCCTTTCCTTGTATTCTTAACTTGTTGTTTTGTTGCATTTTGCTTCCAAGACAGGACATGTGCTCCCAGGGATGGGGTTGGGGGTGGGGTGAGGTCAGGGTGTAGAAAATTTTCCCCGAGGGTCCACTCATCCCTGCAAGGTACGACTCAAATTCTACTTCTGCGAATCCTGCTCAAAGTCCCCCGGTAGTCTCTTCTTCCTCTTCAGGTGTTCCGTGAGGTTTCTTCCTTAATGTTTATTTCCATATAATAGACTATCCCTGAGATGGTGATTTAAAGCAAAAACTTTTCACTGCTTGTTATTCTGTTGGTCTGGAATTTTAGCAGCGCTCAGCAGAGATGGCCCATCTCTGCTCTGTGTGGTGTTAGCTGGGGAAGACCCAAAGGCTTCCTACCATGTCTGGTACCTCAGTGGAGTGGCTGGGATATCAGGAGGACGGCCCAGTCTCACTTTCCAGAAGGATAGTGGAACTTCTTTTCAGAGTAGCTCCCTCCAAAAGAGTGAAAATGGGAGCTTTCAGGTATCTGAAAGCCTAGGTCCTGAACTGACATAGTGGCACCTCTACTCTATGGCCTAGACCAAAACAAAACTCAGAGGGCAGCCTAAATAGGATGTGTTCCTAAGATAGATTCCAGGGAGGGGAGATATGCTTCCCCTCTTGGTGGGAGAGGTGGCATGCCCAGAAAGGGAGGAATGAACAGGTGGCAGCATCTTTACAGATAGTCAGCGTCCACCTCTTGTGCTCTATACGGGACCCTTGGTCCCAGTCTCCTGTTATTTATCTGCCTACCTGTAATTGTGTGAGTTTCTCAAAAGGTAAAGCCATGCTCATACCCATTGTTGTGTCCTTCCCACAGTCAGGGCTCAAAGACGATTTAGATAAACCGAATAGATTTGTGAAAGGCCTGGGACGCAGTCGGGAAATAATCTTGGACGGACTGAATCAGCCCTGAAATCAGACGATGTGGCTTTGACTCCCAAATTTCACATTTTCCACAAGCCCTGCATGTGGCCTTTATTCTTTACTTCTGTTTCCTCAAGTGTAAACCGAGCTGATAGTTGACAGTCCGCAGATCAAGAGCGAACCAGCAATTGTTGGTGGAAGTGCCCTTCTGAGCCCATGGGCCGGGTTTGGGAAACGAGTCTCATTCTTGACTTTGGGTTTCAGGCCTCTTCGCTCTCCTCAAATGTTCGGACGCATTTTGACATCCTGACACATCTGAGGGAAAGAGGTTGCTTGGGAAGTGGTTAGAAGTAGAATAATGTTTTAAACACAGCCCAGGATAGAACGGTGTTAGAATAAATGCCATAATTGGCACTTAGCAGAGCTGCTGACAAAAGACACCCCTGCATTCTCATTAAGGCCCCAGGCACAAATGCACATGTGGATATCAAATCAAAGATCCAGCTGTGCCAGTGGCCACTGTTCTCAGGATTACCTCTCATACCCACAGCTGACTTATCTTTCAGAAAACTGCCTGTGATCTGCCCAGAGATTACTCTCGCAGACCACAATAACCAACGGACACACACTAGAGGACAGAAGCAAGCAAGGAGATGTCTAATGGAACAGCCTTGACATCATAAAGAGCGGAGAACCATCTATCCCCAGCTAATTCTACCTCAGGCAGTCTCTTGTGCAAAACCAAGGACGAACAGCAATCATCCACAGTTCTTACTATACTAGTCCTCAACCTCCTCGGTCCTGGCTCTGTTTTTATAAAGCTTACATTTCGTATTGCCTTTTCATTATCCTGAAATTAAATTTGTAAGTAAAATAGCTTACCTACAAGCACAATTTCAAAAACATCAATACAATGCTCTAACTTCATCTAAAGGGCAATGATAAGAGAAGTAATTTCTTCTTACATTATAGCCTGTAATACGTGTTTTGACATGCAAATACCTAGGTACAATGACACTTAAGAGAACCCCGAAGTAGTCAAATGCGTGCACCTGCTTACAATTCATAAGTTTTAAATTAAAATAATATTCAACTAGTCTTGTCCTACTTGAACTTTTTCACATTTTAAAATAAAGGTTATGTAAATACATATATGTGTGTCTGTATATATATAGAGAGAGACTCATATGTGTGTATATGTGTGTATAAATCGTTGTGGATACTGCAGTTACAAGCACAAACTAAAATACATGCATGGGATTTGTGACCACAAGTGGTATCAGTGATAGGAATTTCAAAATGGCACCGATCCTTGGAAAAGTTTTGAACAAAACTAAATTCTGTATTTCCTCAATTGACACGGTAATTTTCATCTGGAAAACTCAGCACACATTCCAGCCATGCAAGACTAGTTGATGTTTATATGCTAACCCAAGTAAGGATCTACACTCCGATTATTATAAACAAGTTTTTCACTTACACAAATGTCTGGCTTCTTGAATTGAAAAGTCTGTGATGAGAAAATTCAGCGGAGGCAGAACAGTTGTTCATTGTATAGGACTGTTTGCAGCACATCTCAAGACAAATGGCATCTCTGATCCCGGCCAACTGAATGCTGCTCAAATCAGAGGTCTCCAAAATCACTGTGATAAAACAAGGCCCCTGAAAATTTCCCAGCCCACCCCTCACAGTGCTGGATTCCACCAGTTTTGTGCAGTAATTTACAAAATGGCTCTTTCCAGTGATAGCGTTTTACTGGGTCATCACAATAACGGATACTGTTATTTGCATTTTTGCCCATAAGGAAATAGGCCCATCGATGTTCAGTGACTCACATATATCATAATTAATGATGTTGATGCATATCTTCTTGTACTTGGTTTACGATGTTGCCCCCATGCTTATGTTTACACCCAAACCAAGGCTTGTCGCCATCAGCCTGGTCATCTTTGCAGACTGTGTTCGGGGCTTGGGGAAGCAGCGCTGCCACAAGAAGGATTTACTGACACACAGCAGAGGGACATAGTTTCCGTGTCCCACTAGGACTTCTGGCTTTTCTTCATTTATTTTTCATCCAGTCCCTTCAGTTTTGCTTACCTGCTAGAAACAGTTGTGGATGCTCTGACCTAAGGGTGTGGTTTAAGGGGGAACAAAATGACAATGATTCCAAGATGCCTTGAGCTAATCAAATGAATTACATGATCTGATGCAGACTAAGTGCTTTGGAACAGTCTATAAAATTAGCTTCATAATTGTTAGCTATTACTACTGAAACATTTTGGGGGAGGAAATGGGTTTATGATCATGGTAGCAGAGGAGGTGGTGACTGGCTTTCTCAGGTGATTATCAACCTCTTTGTTTTGATCACCTAGTACTTGCAAGGCTTCATACTAGGGCATGCTTTGAGTTAGGACATGGTCATTGCCCCGAAGGACCAAGAATTCTTAGTTCTGCTGTGGGGAGGAAAAATGAACAACACATATGTGAGAAGTAGAAAGAGGGAGAAATACAGTATCATAAGGCATTAGGACTTCCACCTTTCAGTAATAGCAGGGATCAAAACAAGGGGAAATTGCATTCATCTAGAAATCAAGAAAAGTTGGGGTTGAATGATGATAAGTCAACAGTGAAACTAGAGCAGAGGCCAAAACGGTGAAGGATCTTTGGAAGAAAGTACCATGTCAACCAAACCAACAGGCAGGTTTGGAAATGTGTTCACAGAACTGGAACTTGGTAGAGCAGCTTCCCCAAAGCCGCTACATGAGCATCACCTGAGGCACTTTTAAAAAAGAACCTGATTCCTAAGCCCTAGCCCCACCCTACTAAATAAGAACCTCCAAGGATGAGTCTAGAAACTTGTATTCTTTTGTAAACTTCTGAAACTCTGATGATCAGCTTGTTGTGGACCAGCTCAGTGGTTCTCAGAATGTGGCCCGCAGACCAGCAGCACCCTCAACTGTGTAAGAAATCCAGATTCTCAGGCCTCCTGAGCCAGAGGCTCTGAATTGTAACAAGCCCTGCAGGTGATACTGAGGCACCTACAGGTAGAGGGCAAAGAAGAAAAACATACCACGCTGTCAATTTCTTTTTTTTTTTTTTTTTTATTGGGTGAAGCAGATAGAGCCCTTTCCAGATTTTTCTTGGAGGCAGGCATAGCATTTCAAGGTATGTTCTGACATAACCAGACTTTTTTTTTCCAGTTTTACTGAGAGATAATTGACATGTAGCGTTGTATTAATCCAAGGTCAATGTTTTGACAGTAAGGAGTTAACGAATGTATGGGTGGGAAGAAAGTGGAGATGTGGGCTCCACCTGTGGAGTGGAATGTTTTTGGGGAGTGTGGGCTCCGGAATCTCAGTAGTAAAAAATAGGGGAAAAATAAGGTGGAATCTTTCTTCTTCCTTCAAATTATAATAGTGACAAGCACAATGGCATCAACCATGTCAGTGACTTCTAACATATTTTTCTCGACATCTCATAACAGCCTGAGAGGTGGGCTCAAGTATGTGTTCTACCCATGGGAAAACACTCTCGGAGATTTTAAATGATTTGCCCAAGGTCACACGGTTAATAAGTAGCCGAGCTGAGATTTGAACCCAAGGATTTCTCACACCACACCACGCAGCTTCTCTCCCGATCTTTCTCCAGGCAGACAGTAGAACTGGCAGGGGATTTACAGACAATCTCCCACTTCCCTACTGAGGTCAAAGGCCCAGAAATGTACACTTGACTCACCCCGGGCAGGTCAGTGGTGGCCGAGGTGGGGGGCTCGGAGCCGGATGGGGGCCAGCCCAAGGCTTTTTGCAACATGAGGGTCCTTCCCAAGCTGCTGGGATACTTGTTACATAATGTTTAAATTTATGTAGGAATGTGACTAATCCACATTTTTGGGTATTTGATCAGATGTAGAATATAAATGAGGAAAGCACTTAATTGAAAAACTCAAGCAATGGGAGGGCCGGAGAAGGCTGAGGTAACAGAACAACAATGAAATGCAGGCTGTATGGATGTTTTTAGAGTTATGGGTATGAACTTGTTTACTACATCTGCTGAGATCAATTCCATATTACAGCTAAACAATTGCAGAGCTTCATGGCATTCATGTGTGATTGAGTCGAGGATTTGGTAATTACTCATCTTTCCAACTGATAGCTTCATCTGTGAATCAAGAAAAAATGAAATGTTTGTTGTATTCCTACCTGCCTCCAAACAACTGCTTGTGTTGTTCAGCAAAGCGCAGTGATCAAAACGGGCTGCTCATCATTTCAGATTTCCTCTTTTAAAAAGTCATTATTTAAAATTTATTCTTGCCACAGAAAAGATAGCAATGAGTCTAATTTTCCTTTCTTAAGAAACACCTGTCGTTTGAAGAAGTTCAAAGACTGAAAAAGGAAAATACATATTTTAAATACATATTTTAATCATAATTTGGTGTCCTCTCAATTATAATTATCTCAGAGCTCTGGTTTAAAAATGTAAAACATTCAGCTAATATAGGTGAAACAGATCTTTAAATGATGTTACTGATTCTTTTGTTTAATATATTATTATTCCAAATGATTCTAAATGTCAGACAATGATCATCCAAACTTAAAAATGTGATGTCTAGGTTGCTGCTTTTGACCTGAAATTTCAAAAGGCTAACAAATTAGAATAATCTGATTGTTGAAACAGATATACAGATTCCAGGTTGAAGTCCTTAGGTAGCTAAGAACTTGGCTGCTGTGATTTAACCATGTTCATGACAGCAGCTGACTCTCTTGGTAGCCTGTACACTGTCTATTGCTGCATACCACCTCCTTGCTTTGCTCTCCTCCTCCAGTAAGAACCTCATTAAAAAAAAAAAAAGAAAAGATTTATTTATTTGAGAGAAAGAGAGAAAGTGGGAGGAAAAGCAGAGAAAGAGAGAACTCTTGTCAAGCGGACTCCAAGCTGAGCATGGAGCCCAACACAGGCCTCGATCTCACAACCCTGAGATTGGACCTGGGCCGAAACCAAGAGTCAGAGGCTTACCCTACTATGCCACCCAGGTGCCCCAAGAACCTCATTTTTATTCCAGTATGCTCCCTCCTCGGTATGGCCATAGGGCAGGGAGTGGGTCTGGGTTGGGTTCACCCAATCATATTGGTCCCATTCAACTTACTCACAATGGGCTGAAGACTTGGTCAGGTGATGGAATTCTGGCCTTCGCAACATGAGGGCAAGTGTGTCGGGAAGACTTTTAGAAATGCTATCTGTCTCCACTCTTTGAAAAAGAAAGGAAGATGTGGCTTACTTTCTGCCTCTGGATGTTAGGGCCCTGAGGAGAAGGATCGAGACATAAGAAAATGACAGGGAATCAGAACCTGGCCCCGATCCTGCTGCACCTGAAGACAACTCTGTGTACTCCCTGCTCAGTGAGGAAATGAGTTTCTTTATTTTCCAAAACAGTAGCCCTCACACTTGAACACTCCACAGAATTGCCACGGATTGTTGGGCCCCATCCTAGGGTTTTGGATTCCAGGTGCCCAGGGTACGAGTGAGAATCTGCATTTCTAATTTCTAACAAGGTCCCAGGTTCTGCCCATACCGTGGGTCCATGGATTGTATTTTGATCATCGTGGCTCTAAAAAGTCAATTTCAGCAAGAGTTTCAATTAGTTGCAGCTAAAAACATCCTAATTTATAGGCATAGGTGCTGAGGAACATAGGAAGCTATAAAAGCCTCCTGGCTTCCAATCTCTAAGCCTGATTTGTGTGAAGCTACCCAGAAAGAAACCTCCTATCCTGCCTGTCCCTTCCATCAACAAAGGGAATCTGTAAAAGCAAGTTGATCAAAATCTTAAAATATAAGGGGTTTCTAGACTAAAGAGCCCGGGCCTTTAGACAAGTCCCGAACTTAGAACAACTCAGTGCTGTGTGAATTTATAAATAACTTAGATTTGCTAAGTTTTCTGATTTGTAAATGGGAATCAAGACTTTTTGCTGCAGGCTGTGAGCATTACATGAGACAGCAGGCGAAATGCTTTTAGCCTAGCACCTGATACATGCTAGATTCTCTCTCTCTGTATATATATGTATGTCTACATATGTAATGTTTCCTAATTGACTTCCTAACTGAAGTACAAACATCGAATAAAAAAAAATAGAAAGTCCTCATTATCCACAACTCTGTTATCTACAACCCGGTGTTTCCCAGATTATCTATGGAAACAAGAGTCTTCATAATGTAAAAATATTTACCAATGAATTGCCCACTTAGAATTTTAACACTCACTCAGACATCTCTCCCCGCTAAAGGGTAGTGTCTATTTCTACCCATCCAACCCGATATTGGTAGATGACTCTTCACCAGATTGTAAATTGTGAATATCTGCTGATAAAAATCAGCTGTAAATTGAGGTTGCAGATCTCGCAACTGGAACAAGATTTCGTGAAGTTAATTAAAGTGATGTTGAAAAAGTAATCATGTCACACTCAAAGTCCCTGACAAATGAGAGTCTGGCAGAAGGCAACCAGTGAAAATTTCAAAGTGAACATCTGGAATTTTGATGCAAGAGAGCCTCTTTAAGAGAATGGCTTGAATATCAGGTTTAAGGGGAGCTCTTGGTAAAAGCGACATTTTCACACAGGGATTCCCTCCAAGATCATGTAGAAAAGATAAATGGAAACAAAGAATGCTCCATTGTTAGATCAAATTATTTTCTCATTAAGATGACATCAGATGAAATAATCAGCCTTTACTCCACTTTTGGAAAAAGAAATGGACAATTGATATTACAATCTAAATCTTGCTAAATATAAAGATAAATACATTTTCAGAATTTTTGTATCATTTTTCAAGGTAAAATTGCATTTGAACAACCCCCCGCCATTTACTTTGAAAATCTGGATCTCTAGTATAAGTGAATTCACTTTAAAATATTGAGGAAAACAAAAATCAAGACAATAATGTTGTGTTGTTTCTTATAATACCTAAACTCTCCTCAGGAAAAACTGACAACTGCTTTCTGATAGCTACTCTTTTCCCACAGTTACAGAAGCCTGGGCCAGTGCTGTCCAGATAAATGTTTTCCTGCCTTCTTTGAATCTATATCTGGTGGATGAGATGTAGTGAAAATGTTTTGTGAGTGTTCCGGTAAAGCTGCATAAAAAGCAAGAGGTGTACTTTTTTTTCTTTTCTTCCTCCTTTCAGCTGTCTGGGATGAGGGCAGGAGCTACAGCAGCCATTTGGGGCCATGAAGCAATGGCACATACTGCAGCTGGTGGGATAGAAAGCTAGACATCTGGGTCCCTGACATGACCACAGAGCTTCCATATCAGTCTTATGTCTATTTTTGAATTTCTTTATATGATGGACATATAGTTATTCCATTAAGACTATTTCACCTGGGGTTTTTCTGATATGTGCATCAGAATTATATCTAATATACCTTGTAATATTTGTTGGAAATCTAATATTGATTCTGGAAGTGTGATTTTACTCATCGCTTTAGACTATAATGATATGGGGTATGGATCAGCAATGTGTGGAGAGGCAGGGAGAAAAAAAGCCTCAGGTTCAATGTTAGGTAAAATTAAAGGCAAAGTAGTCATATTTAGTTGTTTCCTATCTGAGTTAGCTCTGAGTAGAAATGTACTCAGTAGGCTGCGTTTGTAGGTTACTCACATCTGATGTTGTTATGTTGAGTCTACAGTGTTTGAGCAAGAAGAGCCTTTGTGATGAGCTCCATTTATTTCAGGAGGCCCCCCATATGACATCCCCATGAAATGGTGCCCCTGTGGAAGCACTCTGGTAAGAGAGCCCCAGAGGCATAAGGCAGCCTGTGCAATTGATGGGAAGGACTCCCTCTGTTAATTTTGGACCTGCCTATTCAGAGCATCTCCCTACTAGGTTATGGTTCTGCAAAGCCTCCGACCTTCCTCTTTGTAGCCCTTTGGGTTGGGAAAGAAAGTTAAGATATTGCCTTAACGTCTTCCCAGTGTTAGGCTAAACAGCCCAGGTTCTTCTGATTACTCTTCTTTTGAGGTACTTCTAGCCTCTCACCCTCCTTCCTGTTTGCTCATTGATGCATCCTGGACTGTCAGCAGTCCTCTTTGCAGAAACCCATTTCATCATGCTGTGCCTTACCAGAAACAGAGAGTCATCATCTGCTATAATTACACTTGTTATAGTTGGTGGTTACAATGCAGCCTTTTCTTCACAAAACAGAAGCATACAAGGTTCTCTTCATCTTGCCTTAAAGCCCCTTAAAACGTTGAATCACAGGGGCACCTGGGTGGCTCAGCAGTTGAGCATCTGCCTTCAGCTCAGGGTGTGATCCCCGGGTCCTGGGATCAAGCCCTGCATTGGGCTCCCCAAGGGGAGCCTGCTTCTGTCTCTGTGTCTCTCATGAATAAATAGGTGAAATCTTTAAAAACAAACAAACAAACAAACAAACAAAAAACCCGTTGAATCTCTATCAAATAAGAGGCAGGGAAACACCCTCCAAAATGAGAACAAACAAGAGAATGGACTTTTGAAATGAGATAGACATGTGGGTTTTAAAAATAGATCACATGCTCCATTCTGCCTGTGACCTGTTGGGCCCAATAACATGCTTGTTGACTGATTAATAATTTTCTGGGGGTGGAGAAAAGGGAGCATAACTAGTGTATCTGAGGATAAGGAAATCAACCATCATCGGAGGACATAATGAAGAAACAAATAAGAAAAATTGGACTAAGCCAGTATTTCTTATTCCTCCTGAAACACACACACACACACACACACACACACACACACACACACACACAGCTGGTAAAGCCTTTTGTGCTAGCAGTTTTTTTCCATTGTCTTAATATAAGAAGCCATGGGCAGCTCGGGCTGTCTTATCTTTTTCACAGATACCTGGCTCCCCTTGGTCCTGGGATTAAATCCCTTGATCACTGTCTTAGCCTTCAGCCATCAGATCCCCATCGACAGTATAAATGTCACTTTGAAATAACTGTCCCTGCTATTTAGTTTGAGGATGCTTGAAAAAGTAGTACTTTTGCAGGAGCTGATGTTGAGTTATATGATTCCACATAAAATAGCACAGGGGCTGGTGGACAAGTCCTGCTCCTTAAGGACTTTCAAGTTAATCTCTTAAGCTAGACTTTGTGCCAAGAGAAAATAAAAGAGCAACCGGTCTTCCCTTGGGACCCTTCCCTCCCCATCCTGCTTCTTCATGATCATAACTCCATGTTCGGTCAGGAAATTAATATGTCATAAGTGGTGGTTTTGTAACTTGAAAACCAGGCACTGTGCTGTTGTACATTTTGCCAAAATGTGTGTTGCGGATGGGCGTGAAGATGTCCAAAGCTTCGGGATTCTCAGTGGGCTGTGCCGAACCAGGTTCCCTCACTTTGTATCAGCTCTCAGATCTCTCCCTGACAAGACTTAGCAAGTCATTTTCTTTTGTTGACACCACTGTGGTCCCCGTGTGTCCCATAGTCTTTTTATTTCATCATTGACAAGCCCATGAGAAGACGGCTGGCAGCTCTGGGAGTCGAGAGCCCATGTACTACCTCAAGGCCTGGGTCTCCTCCGAGTGCTCAGAGCTGGCGTCATCAACCATGCCATCCATCATGCTTGACCCCCTCTCCTTCGTTCCATGGTCTTGATTGTCTCATTAAACACTCTTACTCTGTTAGATATTTTAAATTGTAAGTCCTCTCCACATTTTAGTTGGAAAGAGGCAGAAGGCAACAGGATGAAGTGAATGGCTCCATTTTTGTCACCAGATGGCTTGATGTGGTATTTATTCACCTTCTCTGAGGCTTAGTTTGCAAACAAGTGAGAGAAAAGGATTGGATGAGATTTTGAGGTCACCTCAGGCCCTCCACATTCAACAGTTGGGTGACTTTTGACCGTAATAGTGCATTTAAAATAGAGCGTGAAGGGAATACAGATCAAACATTCCCACTTGAATAACGAGGCTGTTTTTCTGCCTGTTTGGAGGCAGGAGGAAGGGTATGTGCAGCCACCATTGATTCTTAAGTAGGAGCAATGCAGTCCTGGGCGAGAATTCTCTAAGCTGAATCCACTCCTCATTGTGGTAGAAGCCTGTCTCACTTTTGAGCTCTTACATGATGTACTTTGGTTTATTCAGAGGGCACAGGTAAAGAAAGAATCAAACTGGCTTCGTGCTAAAGACATTTAAGGGTGTCCTCACAGAAAAACTGAGATAAGGAGTTTGAGGGGCTTATAAGGAGGCCTTGAATGCAGGCATCATCAGGACCATGAAGACCTGTGGGACTCTTGTCTCTCATTCCAGAGCCACAATCTTTCTCTGAAGACTTCCATTAGTTACTTGTTCACGGGGCAAAAAAAGTCCCAGGGAATCATGTTAACGTGTTCTTCTGTTGACCCATTCTGGCCCTCTAGGAACCCAGTTCCTAAGTGAAATTGAACAAGCGGGAGTCATGACTCATCGCCTTCTAAACACACAATGTAGTTCATGGATCTAGAAAACAGTAGTTGGGCAATCCTTACATTTTCTGACTTTGAAAAATGGAAGCAATGATTATTTTTTAAAAAGAAAGAAAGAATCAGATCCCACGTTTCCTCTTTCTCTTTTTTAATATGTTGGTTCTGTTAGAAAAGGCATTTCCATCCTGGGTCTCACCTATTTTCCTGCTGTAAGGTGTTGGGTAGAGGTCTATAAAGAGGCTCCGATGGGGGCTGAGGAGTGGGGGAGGGTCTGGGGTGGTGGGGAGACAGAAGAGCAAACTGCATTTCCTGATCTACGACTCTAAAGATTTCAGGGCCTCCCGAGTGTACAGTGTACATGTAAGAATCAACAAGTAGACAAAGAAAATCCAGACCTTCGATGACCCCTGGTGAATAAACTAAGCACTGCATGGAAATGCAGCTAGAACGGCAGACTCGCTTTGCAGGCGAGCCCCCTGGATCGCTCCTCTCTGGCAAGTAAGGCAAAGGGTTTCTCCGCCCCAAGGGCCTGTTTCACTTACATTAGACATGCATTCGAGACTTGCCACACCTATGCCCCTCTCACCACACCTGACAATGGTGATCTCTGCCCGTAGACTAAGAAATGTGTGTGCATCTGCTTCATGTCTGTGCTATGACCCTTTAGACGCCAACCGGTCTTATTTATGGAATTCAGGAAATAAGCTTCTGTAACTTTGTTTTACTCTAAGTGTGGGTTTTATATTGTTTTATGGGAGAGTTGTGGAGAATAAACCAACCATTTTAGGTAACCCAAATTTAAAACCAGAGTTTAGAGGCACATCACTTAAGTTTGTTGGATCCTGAATACCGGCTGAAATACTCTTCTGTGCAGAAAAAAAAAAAAAAAATTCTGCATTTTTGTTAACAGCTGTGGGTGACCAGCATGTGGTACGGGTGAGCCAGAAAGCAAGGCTGCATTTTGTCGAGCTTGCAGGAGAGAAAAGAAATTTGTTACTGTAAGAGATAAGGGGGTTGGGGAGAGCAAGTGTTTTTGGTGCAAGCCTAGATATCCCGTTAGAAATGTGGTGACGCCAAGAGGCTATTTGTACTCAACCAGGGGGGATCCCTCCTAACCGTTATCATCAGGTAAAATATTCAACAGTTTATACTGTTAATACAAATTAGCTTGTCCTGTGTGAACCATATCCATTGGCTTTTAAGTTTTTGTTGGGTGAACCCGAGATATTGTTGACATCTCCAAGATTGGTATACACGGAGCATTGAATTGTTGATTTTATTTCCTCTTTTTTTTTTAATTTAATTTTTATTTATTTATTTATTTATTTATTTATTTATTTATTTATTTATGATAGTCACAGAGAGAGAAAGAGAGAGAGGCAGAGACATAGGCAGAGGGAGAAGCAGGCTCCATGCACCGGGAGCCCGACGTGGGACTCGATCCCGGATCTCCAGGATCGCGCCCTGGGCCAAAGGCAGGCGCCAAACCACTGCGCCACCCAGGGATCCCTTATTTCCTCTTTCTTCCCCCTTTTGAATCACTGCAGACTAGATAATGCATTTATTTCTTTAAAAAAAAATCAACTAAATGAGGATTTTTAAATAAGAAGTCTATATTCCAAACGTTCACTTCAAGCCTTGTGGGTAGCCAACCTTACCTCTTCACTGGGATTGTAGGAGCAATCATCGAAAACTATGGGATCTTTCCTATAGCCGTCTGAGGTAGTCCTCACCTTCTGGAGGAGGCTGGCACTTAGAGAATTTCATCAACTTGCCAGACATCTAAAATTTCAAAGGTGGAAAGATTCTCAGAAGTCACCAAGTGTAGTCCTCTGCCACCTGCTCCATTTGCAAACGAGCAAATTGAAACCTGGAAGTGGGTGACATTTCTGATGCAGAGACAGGCACAGGGATCTTTTGCCCCCAGCCCATCCTCCCATGCTTTGTGTCACTTTGCCTTCCTCAGGGCAGGCTGAACATGCTGTGTCTTTGCAAGGAGGACCACATCACCTGTGGGAATAGGAGACAAAAATTAAATTAAAATTAAAAGTGAGTGTGGAGAGGGAATATGATGAAGCATTAATAAGAATTGGAGAAACAGCCCAATTTGGAGATATATTTTTTTATCATTCTTCTAGTATATTTTTCAGATGAGAGAAAATGTCTTCATCTCAAAATCAATGTTTATTATTTCATTATGTTTTGATGAGGAGTTTTATTACATAGATAACATTATAATTCAAAAGGTTTGTCATAAAACAATTTTGGGTATGATTGTGGTATATGTTAGACTGTATGGATGAAGGAGAGAAAACATGGGTTTATATGTTACATGTCTCAATAGTTTAACAGGTTTCCTGAAACGTTTTATCCCAATGTGATGCATTCTGAAATCTTTGCATCATATACTTGAAGTCTGCTCAACCCTCATGTTTATATGGAGTTCGTATTTTGATTGAATGAATGTGGCATTAAAAAGGCTCTCCCTGGGGTGCCTGAGTGGCTCAGGTGGTTAAGCATCTGCCTTCGACTCAGGTCATGATCTCAGGGTCCGGGGATCAAGACCCACATCACGCTCCCTGCTCGTCTGCTTCTCCCTCTCCCTCTGCTGCTCCCCCTGTTTGTGCTCTCTCTCCCTGTCAAATAAATAAGTAAAAAATCTTAAAAAAAAAAAAAAAAAAAGCTCTCCCTGCATATGTCAACAGGCCACTGAATCAGAAAAGTAGCTTTGCATAAAACATTGGAAAATACGGCCAAAATGCCTTCAAACTAAAGGTCATGCATGCTAAGTCCCAAATATAGCGTGAGTCCAGCCACCCAGACTCAAGGAATCCTTCCTTTAAAAGATCTGCTGGACACAATATGAGGTTCTTAGTCATCGAGTGTTGATAATCCCAGAGGCTCAGGTATGTCATAAAACCCCTTGTAGCTATCAGCTTGTGTCCCATTTCTCAATCCCTTGAACCAACACAGATTTCTTACCAGAGGCAGCAAAGCTTACTGGGGAGAGCGTTGGGCACCTGAAGACTTGACTTTGTGTCCAAACTCCGCTCTGTCTAGTTGTGCAACCTTGGGTAGATTATTTAACCTCATAAACTCAACAGGGGGGCTAAGGAAGATTGGTTCTGTCCTATTTTGTGGCTCCAGCCTGTGGTTGTTCCGGGTCCGGTTGTAGGACAATGATGGGGGAGCCCCAGCTCGGGAATGTGAGCTAGACCTCGCTGCAGAGCCCACTATAATGTCGAAGCAAGAGCATCTCCACGGGGGTGGCCAAGCATCCCCTGGACTGGGTGGGACCCGTGTTCAGTGACCCATTGTGTACCACTTGCTGAAACCTGGCACCTAGAGACTGAAGGACTTTCAAGTCTTTCCTTTGTCTAAAAAATGCCTTTGAGGTGCTTGGACATTATGTGTGGGTATGTGGCGCGGCAAGGGGCTTGGGTACGCATCAAATGACTGATCCTAGATTTTCTTCTTAAAAGGGCAGCTTTGGGGGTCGAAGCATTGATGTGGAGAAATAATGCTAACTTGAGCAGATTAGCAGAGGCTTAGACTTCTTGCATATTGTACTGCTAATGAAAGTTAATAATTTTACTGACAATCCAATAAATTTGAAAACAAGCTCTTCTCACATTAAAACAAACACCCAAACAAGCAAAACCTGACACAGAGAAAAAACCTGACACAGAGAAAGGTGACATGAGGACTGCATGGGAATCTGGGTTGGGAGGCTCCTTTTCCTATTTCACGCATATCACACGTCCCTTCCCCTCTCCGAATGCCCGCTTAATTCCATGACAGCTTTTGCTAGTTCATGTGCGTTCTGCGGGTGAAGCCAGAAAAGAGGTCGCAAAATTTGGGTTTAACCACAAATGCAAGTAGATAAAAGGTATTATTCCTGATGTGATAAAAGATTCTAGAACCACACAAATGGGAGAAAACACTCATCAGGTGTCCAGCAAATATTTATTCAGTGTTACCTCAAATTTCCTACAATGAAGTCCATGCAGTCTGCTGGATCCCCTTTCACCAGCCATTTGAGCTCTGGCAATTCAGAATTAATGATCTTTGTTTTATGCTGTTTCATACCTGTATTCCTTGACATGAACTCCTATCCATCCTTCAAGACCTGGCTCAAATGCCTTTTGTCACCTGCCTTTGCCTAAGGAGGCTTGATTAATCGCCATGTTTCCTGCATATGCCACGTTGCATTCTAATTATTTGTAAACAGATTTTTTTTATAACCATCCAGACTGTAAATTCCAAAGGGCAGTCATGATGTTATTTGTTGTTCAGTGCCAGTTCTGGGAACACAAGAGATTTGTAAGCCCCCTCCCCCTCTTTTTTTTTTAATGAATAAGTGAACATTTGCATGCATAAATCCTAAGCATATGTCAAAAGGGTGGTAGATTGAGCTACAAAAATGAAGAGATGGCCTTTATCCTCAAAGAGATTATAATCATGGGGAGGAAACAAATATGTTAACCTTACCTCCACTCTAAGACAGGCTTCTAAGGATTGTACCAGAGATGGGAAGTACAATGGCAACATGTGTGCCTAGCAGTAAAATAAAACTTTTGTTGAAAGAATAATGAAGGGAATAAATATTTACTGAATTAATAACAAAAGAAAGAAAACAATGATGAGAGTTATGATAAGAGAACAAGGCTGGTGGAGGAGATAGTATTTATGCTAGAGTTTAAAAGGTGAGCAGTGGTAGAGATGGAAAAGGCTGCATGGTTGCATGGGTGAAAGCAGAGCCACGACCACATGATTCGTTGGAGGAATGACAGGCGATCCAGTTTGGATGGAACATAGTGAATACAGGAAAGGATGTGAGAAATCTGACAGTCTGTCTACATTGGGAGCACTATGAAAGCCTTGGAGTTTATAGAGGTAGTAATGGGGAGCTATTGAAGATTTCAGAGGAGGTGAGTGAGGTGGTATATTAGTACATGCCTTGTGTGAGGATTAAATGAGATTATATACAGAAAATGCTTGGAACAGTGATCAATAGACATTCAGGACTCAGTGTGAGTTATTATAGTTGGATATTATCTGGAAGAAGAAATAAGGGAGGAAGAGATTGAAATCAAGGCCAAAATCAAGATACAGCAATTATTTAGATAAAAGATAACCAAGTCCCAAATTTAGAAAGAAACACTAGACATGAAAATGATGATATTCAAATGACATTTTAAAGGTAAAATGGAAATAAGTTCATCACCAGTTGGTGAGCCAAGAGGAGTCAAGTGTGTAGGGGAAGAGCTATGTTACAGAAATAATGAAACCAGAGGAAAGGGGTGAGGGACACTGGAAGGCAGGTTATGGTATGTGTTCTGTATATTGAGTTTGCTGGATCCTTGGGACTCAAAGATATCTACAAACCTGTTAGCTCTGTGGATCTGAGGTCTAATAAGGAAGTGTAAACAAGCAACATGAATTTGTGGATCATCAGCACAGATATGATGGTTGTCACAATGCAAATGATTTTAAATGACCCCCTCACCCCCTCCAAAAAAGAAAGTGTAGAGAAAGAAGCATAATGAGCACAGAACAATTGTGACTGCTGATTTTTACTAGGGGTTCACTTAAGGCCTAATAAATGTGACTTTCGATGTATCTTCCTCACCAGTCATGCTGTTTTGAGTGCCAATGCTGTTGAGTGTGGGAGAAACAGGACACAGGGCACAGCAACATAAATATGTTGATACATACATATGAGACAATATAACTCATAATAACCTTCTTATCACACACACAAAAACACAAGTGCTTGATTTTTTTTTAAGATTTTATTTATTCATGAGAGATAGAGTGATGTAGAGACATAGGCAGAGGGAGAAGGAGGCTCCCTGCAGGTAGCCCGATGCCCAGGACCCCAGGATCATGACCTGAATTGAAGGCAAATGCTCCACTGCTGAGGCACCCAGGTGCCCCTACAGGTGCTTTAAAAGTGTACTACTGGCATCATCATTGATGTGCATCAAATTAGGGAAGTGCTTCCTCTTTGCAAGCAAGCTTTATTTTGGCTGTCCTTTGATCTGCCATGGTGTGGAGAGCCCCCTTTGTCTACATGCTCCATGGCTCTCACTGTAAGACAGTCCGTTGGGAAAGGCTGTGGTAAGACTTGACAATTCTATAGCTCTCTGCAGCTCATAAAACTCTCACAGGATTCTCTCACAACTTCGTGAGGCAGGCTGTCACTATTCCCATTTTAAAGATACAAAAATTGAGTTCAAGGTGTGCCATAACTCAGTGATGACATGGAGAGGAAGCGTCTGTGTCACTGGAATTTTATAAACCAGAACGTGACCACAGGCTGTGGGGTGGTCATGTCCCTCAGTCTGGGGGGAACACATGGTCGTTGGTGGTTCCTGTCTCTTTCATTTTCTTCTTCATTCCTCATCCTCCATTTCCAATCCTTTTATTATCACAAAATACCTACTCTTGTGTATATGTAACCTAATGCTGAGTGAAAAAAGTAAAAACTGGAATGAGATGTATGAAATAATAATATGTATATTCATTTTTAATACATCCACAGAAACATTCTATGTATTATTTATGGATAAGTTTATATGCATGTAGGGTGGGGGTAGGGACAAAAATATAAAACCCCTTTTTCTCCTAGGAAGCTTCTGGGAATTTCATTTTCCAGAACAGAAATCTTAAGGTGTAGAGGGCATGGGCTGTCAGACTTCAGCGTGAATCAGAAGCTCCCGAGGGCTTGTGAAAATGCAGATTGCTGGGTCCCACACCAGAGGTTCTGATTAAGTAAATCTAACGGTGGAGTCTGGTAGTTTGCATTTCTAACAAGTTCCCAGGTTCTGCTGTGGCTGCTGACCTGGGACCTAGTTACAGGGAATGGGGAAAGCCTAGGGCAAGGCATGCAATCCGGGTGTATTTTCACCATACGCACCCCCAGCCAGACTTTTCATCACCCCACAGCCCCGGCTTCCATTTCAAGTACCTTTCTGTTTTGTTTTTATTTTCTTCTCTATTGTTAGTTTATTTCCTTCAATTTCTATTTCCTTCCTCCAGCTCTGCCTGTAGTTTGGTGATGCGGATGATGAAGAAGTGATAGTCACTCTTGTGTAGAGCTTTGGCTCTGCCACTTACCAATTAAAATCTGAGCAAGTTACTTAATTCCCAGTGCATTAGTATCCTCATATCTCAGGACAAGAAACAAAACCCAAAACAAACCTGCTAAATTATCTTGCACTTTATTCAATAATTTTATTTGTGGGAATATTGGTATTGCAATTTGAACTATTACATAAATATAATAGGATAAAGCATATAATTTATTAAGAGGAAAGATGTTCTAAATAAGAGAAAACAAGTATAAAATCATGTAAGTTAAGCAAAAACTCTAAATTATTTAGTGAGAATTGAAAATATCATTATTAATCCATGTTATTTAAAAAAATCCATTTCCTAGACCTGACCACTGAGAGGGCCTAGATTAGAAGCAATGACATCACAGCAGTAATAAGCATCCCTGGTGACTACATTTTGGTTTCTAAATACTATTTCCTACTAAAAGGAATCAGAGCTCCTTTAAGAACCATGTGATGTCTGGTCTGTGGCAGTGATTGAACGCGGTGAGCCTCAAAGCTATGAAGTATTTAAAGATTAACGGAATAATGTCAGAAGGAGCCAGATTTAAGGGGCTCCCATAGGCCAAATTGGGGACAATTAGAACATCAGAAAGAATAATAATCAATGGTCTATTATAGAAATTTAAATACGGATTAGATATTAGGAAATTATATTTTTAGGTGTGCTAATGGTCTCAGGTTATGCAGGGAATTTAGAAATGGATGCTAACATATTTATGGGTGACGTGTTACAATGTCTATAATTTTTGAGTACCTTGGCCAAAAGTCATCTAGGTAGATAAAACAAATATGCCCACTGTTTAAAATTGTGATCATGGATAGTGAGTAATCTGGGTGTTCATTATTCTAATTTTCTGTATATTTGAGATTTTTTTACAATGTAAAAAATTTCGAACGTAAAAATATTTTTAGTTTATATTATAGATGTGACATATATTTTAATGTGTGTGCGTGTATGTGTGCACGGCACCTTCCACAACTTTTAGATGTTTAAAAATATTAGTTCCCTTCCTTAGACTAAAAAAAGCAGAAGGAAAAAAACAACCCTTGCCTTGGCTCAGCTTAAATTCTTTTTTTAGAATGAAGCGAAGTTTAAACAAACACACACATAAATAAATAAACAAGCAAACAAACTTCTCACCCCACACTCCCTACCACCCTATTCCTCTAATTGATTTACTTGGCTTCCCTTTGTTGTATCAACAGAGAGAGCCTTGAGCTTTTCATTCATTCTGGATAGTGCCAAAGATTTTTTGCACTTATTCAAATCATAAGGTCAGAAAGAGAGAAAGTGGGAGAGAGAGCATGCTATGGGAAGACAGATGGAGTGGGGAGGAGGTATGAGACAGATGGGTCTCTTTCAGAACAAGCCATGTAGCCATAATAATAAAACTGTAAACACAATTCGAGGAGAATGGTTAAAATACTAAGAGCTTGACTGCCCAACTTGCTAGAAATACAACCAGAGGTGACCTGTGCTCACCCTAACCTGCCTAAAATCAGAAGAGAGTTTCTCTCCTCTTAATGGAAGGCCGCCATGGCATATGTGTATATAAAGGCAGGCCAAGATCATTCAAGTATTAATTCCCATCTAGGTCAAGGAATACATAATCAGTTACTCATTCAACAGATATTTATTAAGCTTCTACCACATGCCAAGCTCTTTTCTAGCAGCTTGGGATAGATTAGAGAACAAAACACACCAAAATCCCTGCCCTTGTGGACAGACAATAAACAATAAATAAATAAACTAAATGAGGCACGGGTTGCATTTCAAAATAGGAAGGTCAGGAGGCCCTGGGTGGCTCAGTCAGTTAAGCATCTGACTCTTGATTTCAGCTCAAGTCATGATCTCGGGGTTGTGAGATCCAGCCCTGCATCAGGCCCTGCACTGGGCATGGATCCTGTTTAAGATTCTCTCTCATTCTCTCTCTCTCTCTCTCTCTCTCTCTCTCACTCTCTCTCTTCCCCTCTGGTCCTCCCTCTGAAAAAAATAAAATAGCAAGGTCAGGATGGGCCTCACCGAGACTGCAACATCTGAGCAAAGACTTAGAGAAGGTGAAAGAGTCAACTGCCCTTCTGACTGTGGGAAGAAATATACTGGCAAAAGGAGTAGCAAGTACAAAGGCCCTGTGGCAGCAATGTACCTGGCAAGTCCCAGGAATGGAACAGAGACCAGGGGCACTGGGAAGAGTGAGAATAAGGAAAGTGGCAGGACAAGAGGTCACAGGTGACAGTGACCAGGTCACCAAGGGCCCTGAATACACTAAAGAATGTGGATTTTGTTCCAAGTGAAATGGGAGCCGAAGCAAGGCTTTGAGTAGAGGAGCGACACGATCTAGCTTTTATCTTTCGAGAATGGCTCTGGCAGCTGTGTTGCAAACAGACCGAGAGAGGCGAAGGTTGAAGCAGAGGGAACTGGTTAAGGAGCCGCGTCGGTAATCAGGTAAATGGCTATGGTTGCCTGGACCGAGGTGAAAGCAGTGGAGTGTGGCAGTACGTGTAATTGAATCAGGTGCTTGCGGCGTAGGGAAGCAGAAGGCAACACATTTAGGTCCCTAATTCTCAGTATCAAATAACAGCACCTTTATTTTTGCTACCTTTTCATCTAGAGATAAACCTCACCCCACCTTTAAACGCAAGGCGCGAACTCACTCATCCACCTGGCTTCAGGGTTCCGGGGCCCAGGTAATGGGAAGCACCTTCAGGGCTGACGGGGGCAGAGGGGGAGCAAGAGTGTGTAACGGGGCCCCAGGACGCAGACGAGCTGCCAGGGCCTGCTGTATCGCGTGTCAATACTAATTTTGTTTCAGACCTTTTAGACAGTCTGCTCTTGCCAGGCTGCCAGGAAGAATATGGTTTTTGTCGATTTTTTGCCAGAACCAGATCCACTCTCTGGGGGATGCTCCATGGGGCTCTTTAATGACAGTTCCTTAAAACATGCTAGACATCCTTCCTGTTGCTGAAGGAAAATAACGGAGTGAGATGCTAAGTCTGGAGTCTCTTGACATGATTCAAGAACAGAGCTTAGAGAATCAAGAGGCCGGAGTGAATCATGTCCGGGCTGTGAGGGGATCTTTGCAGCCCCCCAAACCACAAGGCTAGCCGGGAGAACCTGGGGTTGCAGGTGTAACAAGGTATAAATGACACTCAGTAAACCACATATGCTGTGTACATTCTGGAAAGCTCTGACCTATGTATATGTCATGGTCAAGACGAGGAACAGATCCAGCATCCCCCACAGTTCCCTCATGCTCCTGTGTGACCCCTTCCTTTCCACTATTACTTGATCTGATTCCAGTTCATAGAGACTGATCTGAATTATCTGCAGATGCCCAGAGGGCTTTCTCTGGAGCTTTCTGGGGACTCTGTTCCGGAAAACTCTAGTCACCAAGGTCTCCTTGGATTCTTAACTGAAAGAACGAGTCTCCTGGGCTCCACCCGGGTTCTGGCTCCCTGCCTGGGAGCCTGGAAATTCTCTCAAGGCACTCAGTGGCTGGAACCCTCCTTAATATTACAAACTGGAATTAAAGCAGTTAGGCTCAGCTGATGTAAGTCACCTCTTTTAAAATGCAGATACCCTGGGGCACCTGGCTGGCTGGCTCAGTTGGTTAAGCATCCGCTCAGGTCATGTCAGGATCCCGGGGTCCTAGGATAGAGCTGTGTCCATCGGGCTCTGCTCAGCAGGGAGCCTGCTTCTCCCTCTGCCTCTGCCTGCTGCTCCACCTGCTTGTGCTCTCTTTCTCTCTCTCTCTCAAATAAATAAATAAAATCTTAAAAATAAAATAATAAAATGCAAACGCCCTGGGGTGTCAAGTCTTCTGCTCCTAACAGCTTCATTGCTTCCCGCTATTGGGGGCCTATTGCTGTGCACCAGGCACTTTGTGGGACCACTTCACATCCATTAACTCATTTCACCCTCGTATTGATCCAAGGAGCTCACATTGAACTTCAGCAGACTGGCAGAAACTAGGACTCGCCCAGGTCCCGACTCTTGAGGGGATTAGAATCCAGATTTCAATACCACCGGCCTCTTGGAATTCCCAGTGTGATCCATGGAGGCAGTAACTGCGGAATCTCAGGCTCTACCCCAGACCCACTCAATCCAAATCCGCATTACAGCAAGGCCCCCTGTGATTTGTATGGGCACAGTTGGCTCCACTCCATGCTCAACTGGTTGAGGGAAGAACGTAAAGGGGGTTGGGACTTCGGGCAGGCCCCCCAGTCTGGGGGACTGGAACACTGTCAAGGCTCAGGCAAGGGTGGGGTGCCATAGGGATGATCTGAGCAACCAGAAGTGGAGAGACATATAATGTGCCAAGTACTTGCTATGTGCCCGGGACTGTTCTGAAGGGCCTTATGGTACTGAGTGATTAATCCTCCCTACAAATCTGTGTGTCCTCACTTTATAGATGAGGAAACTGGACTTCGGAGAGCTTACATAGCTCACCCAATTTATCAGTGGTGAAATTGTGCTGTGACCTCAGGTAGTGTGGCTCCAGAGCACCCTCCCACAGAGAGAGCATCGTGACCCAGGGCAGAGGGCAGAGGAGGAGAGGTACAAGAGACAAGCACTTGCTGTCCTGACAGAGGCAAAGCTGTGCATGGTAATAGCACCCAGGGTGTGCTAGGACCTTTGAGATAGTTAGAGAAGTCTTTTTTTTTTTTTTTTTTTTTTTTTTTGCAGAGCTGAAATGCAACACAATGTATGTGCAGGTGAGCATAATTAAATGGTGCTGAAGATTTCTTGTCTGTTGGAGTAAATGATGAAGGAATAGAGAGTAAGAGTTTTGGATGTACAATCCTCTGCTAATTCTGTGGCATGCAGAAAGAAGACAACATACTCAGGCTATTTCTGTGTAGCGTAAAGCAAAGAGATAAAAATATGAAGCTGCTGGCCTTCATTAAAAGGATAAAGGGTTGCTGATTGGTATTTCCTTTTAGGTTTTATAGAAGCTTTAAATTTAAAAGGACACTGCAGCTTGCTGACACCGGTGAGGCGTTTTGCCTTATGTCGAGTGGCTTAATTGTGCTCATGCTTACTTGTTAGGTTTACTGAGATATATTTAGAGATAATCTATAGGCCCTCCTCCTAGAGGAAAAAAAAATATGAAAGCGCAAATCAGCGGGCTTTGGGGGCACAATTCAAGGCCCGTGTCTTTTATTGTGCACTGCTTCAGTTAATTAGCTTTCTAATTATGATTTATTTAAAATTGTTATTTTAAATCCATTCTCAGGCTGTGCTGAGGTGACATATTACTTTAGAAATAGTGGAGATTTGCCTTTCACTCTGAGAGTTATGCTGTTCAGAAAACCATTATTGCTGTGCCTTCCTTTCCTGCACCAAGCCTGGTTCTTTCCGATGTCCCACATCACCCACAGAACTTGCCATCAGCCAGAAAACACCACCAAACCGGCCCCATACTCAGAAATGGTTCATCTCACTTGACTCTCCACCTTATTTTATTCTTTTACTTGGTTTTTGCTCTTTTCTAAAAAAAAAAAAAATACAAATTTTTTCCTTTTCCACTTGCAGTTCATTATGCTTTGATCCAAGGATGCTCAGAGTCCTACAGCATGTCACCTTGACCTAGCCTCCTAGGATCTTCCAATAACCCCATGGATTAGACACCCTGCTCCCCCGAAAGCAGAATGTTGGAACCAACCTGCTGGTCAAGTGCCCTGGTGGGGTGCATTTGGAACCCACAGATGAGAGACCAATCCATCCCAAGTCTGGGTAAAATTGCAATGGGAACAGGCTTGCCTTCCACTACTATCATTCTTGCTGAGTTCATCTTCTCTTTGCTCTCTCCCTCTCTCCCTTGTAACTAGAAGTGTCGATGTTGTCATGCACCATTATTTTCTTCAGAACACTTCTGATCTGAGTCCCATTCTCAGTGATCCAGATGACAGATGTCTGGTCCAATATACCTGAGCATAGATTTCTTTAAAAGATACTCGTGGATTATGCTTTCCGGCTTGAAACTGGTATAGGAGTCTTAATAAGCCACCTGAATGAGATCTTCTAACTCCCACACTGAAGGTGTCTTAATACCTTCCAGGATCAAGGCAGGATATAAGTAAATGCAACAGGAAATAACAGCAAGAGCAGTAATACCTTTTGTGTTGGAAGGTCTACACTGCGGCACAGGCTGTGACCCACCTTCAGATTGTCCTCCAATCCCTTTTTCCTGGGAGCAAAGCTACTAAGCTGCTGACTGCTTTGCCCAGCACTCTGTGCAGTCACCCATGATCATGTGACTAGGTCTGGAACAATTGAATATTTGAGGATATGTTATGTTCAACTACTGTGTCACTTGCAAATTAAGATAAGCTTCTGGCTCTGGACTTTGTCCCTGTCTGCCCCTTCCTATGGCCAGAATTTGGGTAAGACAGCAACCTAGCTTTGCCTACCCAGATGCAGACCCCACCCAGGGAGATGGCAGAGGGCCAAGATGGAAAGAACTCAGGTCCCTGAATGATATCCTTAGAGCAGAACTGCCCCACTGGCCTCTACAGGCTGGATTATTACATGAGAAATACATTTCTATCTTGTTTAAGTCATTGTCTTTGGTTTCTTTTGTTACAGCAGCCTAACACCTGCCCTAACTAACACATGAAACTATAGGGAGTTGGGGGGGGGGGGTGGTTCTGAATTGTTACTGTGAGAAAATTAGGGCTTGGATACCTGTGTTGTGGCTATTTGGCCTTTTGGAAAAGTTCTAAGTCTCCATCCTCTCTAGGAAGATAAACTGATTTATGGATGGGGGTCTTTTCTACCTCAAGGCTGTGGTTTGCAGTTTCCATGTTCATCGGAATCACCTGCAGGGCTTCTCAAAACACAAATTGCTGGGCAACACTCCCTGAGTTTCTGATTCAGACATTGGGGGAGGACCCAAGAATCTGCATTTCTTTTTTTTAAATTTTTAATTTAAATTCATATTTGTCAACATGTAGTATAACACCCAGTGCTCATCCCATCAAGTGCCCTCCATAGGGCCCATCAGCCAGTTAAAGATTCTGCATTTCTAACGAACTCCCAGGTGATGCTAATGCTACTGGTCTGGGGACCACTCTGAGATCCCCTGAGTACTCCTTAGCCCAGAAGCACTGTGGATTTGTAGCGCCCAGTAGCAATCCTTGACCAACAAGGGATGCTGTTGGTCGATATGACCCCTCCCCCCAGCCCTGAGCAGGATAGTACTGAGGCAGGTTCTCTGTAATGTGTTAGGGGATCCTGGGAAGTCAAGACTTGAATCCCATAATGAACTTAATGCTCCCTGTATTGACTTTTCCTCCTTCCTGGCCTCATGTTCCCTACTCCTGCATTCCTCCTTCCCCAAACACCTCCAAATGAACTACCTACGCCCAAGTCTTCCAACCGGGATCTGACTGGGGGATCTAACCAGAGTCGTCTCTCTACTTGCCTGTTGTCTGGACACTCGTATATCCTAGTAAAACTCCAGGTCAGATAGAGTCTCCTGGTGGGATTGGCCAACACTGCAGGTGAAGTGTTTCTTATTATTCAAGGGCCCGGACCCCATTTAGCAGGAACAAGGGAGAGGTAGGAAGGTATAGCTCTTCAAAGCATGAGCACTGGAGCCACACTGCCTCATTCAAACCTCAGATTTGCCATCACTGGCTGAGATGTTGGGCAAATCATTGTGACTTTATGCCCTAGTTTCCTTATCTATAAAAGAAGAGTAATATTAGTTCCCACCGTATAAGATTTGGGAGATGATTAAATGAGTTAACACATAAAAAAGTTCTTAGAATAGCACATACACAGAGTAAGCTCAACAAATGTTAGCGTTTTATCCCATTCCTGGGGCTGGGACTCCAGAACAATGCGGGAGGAGGCTTCTAATCCTCTCCAACCCTGATGTACCTTCTTCTCATGTCAGGAACAGAACAGCCATGTCTCTGCCGCTCTTGATACAGCAGACAGCTGGCAGAGAGCTATGTGTTCTCTAATTGTTTAGTGCTTTCTGGAAAGTGAAATGACTCTCTCTTGTCCTTCTGTTAGCCTGGTTTCCTTGTTGATTTTGGTAAATCACCAGTTGAAAATTTTTTAAAAGGGATGAATACAATAAAGTCATAGAAGCTTTCTGATATAGTTTCTGCTGGTAACAATTAGCGTGTGCTAAGAAATTAAAAATCCTATTACAAAATACTTTTAATATAAATAGTGCATCCTCTGCAGGAAAAAAAAATTTGAGGAAAAAAGATATAAAGATGAACCATAAGAAATTCTATTTCTCCCTAAGGTTTTGCATATTGCCTTATATGGCTTTCTTTGTATGTGTGTGTGAAAGATAGATGATGATGATGATGATAGATAGATAGATAGATAGATAGATAGATAGATAGATGATAGGTAGGTAGATAGATAGATAGATAGATAGATGATAGAAAAATGAGATTGTACAATACACGTTGCTTTATAACATTTTCCACTAACTATAACATGAACGGCATTCCGTATCTTAAAATATTCTCCCACAACATTATTGATTTCCTCTAATTTTATTCTCAGAAGATGAGTTATCTTGAGATCAAAAGGGTACCTTACTATCTAACTCGTGTCTTTGAAAAGAGAGATAAATAAGAGATAAAGAAAGAAATCTATAGATAAATGTTCATACAAAGCTTAAAAGGATTAGCTGAAAACAGCCAATAGGGAAATGCTTCCCACATAATTTTTTTTTGAGTGGAACTGGGATCAGTTTTTCCCAAACTGCTAAAAGATAGCATTCAAAGATTTTTTTTATTCCCTCTCTCAGCCCCTGTCTCCCCATGGGAAGGGTTACCAAAGACGAGTTAAGAAAGACAGTTTATCAGCATTAGCAGGGAGAGTTATCAACTAGGTTAGATGGAGCATGAACTGAATTGTAAGCTATGCAATAATTCTGATTTCAATTGTGGAGGGGCAGAGACGAATCAAAACTAGAGGATGAGCCAGAAGTTTGTTCCTTAATTTAAAGTCCATGAATGTGGGCTAGTTAACGGGGGACATTCCTTTGTGGAACTACAGAGGGGAGGGGGTTATTTTTGCCTTTTTCGGGGACATGATAATAGTGGACGCAAGAAATTTACAGACTCTTCCCCTACTCTCAGATAATAGGGACACACTGTTCCACCTCCCACCCAAGACAGGGAAACTGCCTCTATTCTTTCATGTACTGTGGAAAATCAAGTGACAACATACCACCAGCCCCCAGCAGTGTAACCCCAAATTGATTTCTAACATTTATAATTAATTCCTCAGTCAAGAAAATGTACAAAGTCTGCTAACATATTATACTAAGGTTTTAATGGAAAAGAATTAGGGATAAAAATACATTAAAAGATTCTAAGGCTATCTTTGAGTGGTAGCTACCACTAAACTAATTCAAAACTTATTTAACCATAAGTAGTTCTTTGAAGAATTTGGAAAGAATGAAAGACCCCATTCATGTAAAATCTTTTTCATGGTGTTCCAGTTGGCAAGTAAGCACGAATGCATACCAGGAGAGGTCAAGGTGATTTGGAGGGAATGGTGTCCTCCCTCCTCATTCAGGGAAACAGTCTGGTTGTAGAAATGTCAAGGGGAAAAATGAAACAGGCAGAGGGATCTGGGATCAGGTGATTGGGGGCAGGGGCAATAGAACTTTGAGACAAAGAATTTGACTTGCGTGTGAAAACAATTGGAGATGTCACTGGTGTGACGACACAATCCAAGTGGTAGGAAAGATGGGAAATCTTCTTTCAACATGCTTTGATTATATAGGATATAGAAGCAGAATGTGAGCAGAGAGGATGAAAGAATTTGATGTGCTTGTTGATAAGTGGAAAGGGGGAAAGGGGAAAAGTACTCTAGTTAGACACGAAAATAAGACCCTGGCCATGCTAAGGATCCAGGTACGTGAAGGAAGCAACAGAAGGGTAAGAGACAGTGGTGAGCATCTTTGATTTGTGCCTGGAAGGAGAATTATATACCCTTAGAACTGAAAGGAGAAGAAAGAGGAAAGCCCTTAGAACTATATTAATCTACATAACAGGAAATGAAGAAAAGACGCCAGACCTTCAGTAAGCTGGGGAACTTAAGTCACAGTCACTGTGGTGGTAAAATTATACTCACCACTAAATGGACAGACAAAAACTATACATATAAGTATAATTTTATCCTGGGAAAAGCAGAGGAACAGACGGAAGCAGTGATACAAACCTCTTTACACTAATTTCTTTCTTTTCTCACATACACACACACACACACACACACACACACACACACACAAGAGTAGAGGAGAGAAAACTAGACTCCTTGATCGTTAATGGTAGGTCAGCACGGAAGCTCAACTATTAGAGATCCATCCTGGGAACGTAGGCGTCAGGTTGTGAACTGGATCAGTTCACACATCTTTTGTCCAAGCAACTGTTGGATAAAAGAGGGTGAACCTACAGACACTAGAGCCGGAAGTGGACTTTAGTGAAAGCAAGTATCTTTGCATTTTACAAGTGTTTGAATTTCTCACTTCTTAAATTTTGCCTAGGAGAGACACATTTGCCAAACCCTTTCATGTGCTAACATCTGAAAACAAAGCAAGCCTTAAAAAGGCAAACAAAAGCTTTGCTTAGGCAAAATAGCAAGAACAGCCTTGAAAACAGACACAGGAACAGAACCCATAGTATGAATGTAGGCTTATTTTTTCTTTCCTGCTGTTTGATTTGTATATAAACGATAGTGCACGACTTATCCGATCCCTCTCTGGCCTGTAAAGGCAATTTCCTTTTGATATTTCTGTTTATTATTATTTTCTTCTCTAGAGGAAGTGAACTGTTATGGCTTCTGACAAGATGTAAATGGAGGCCATTTTCAAGTTTACAAATCACTGTATGATTGACTCACACTGCATTGGAGGATTTTGAAGCAGCATTGAACAGCATCAGTCTTTTAGCTCTTTTGGCATTAGGAGCTACCTGGAGGGAAGAATTTAAAAATTCTTATTGTTTCACCCTTCACAATAATCATAAAATTATTAATTCATTCTTACGTAGAGGGATATGATCATCAGGCCATTTCACCATATTATCACCCCTGAGATCACAACTAATTTTCATGGAAGGACCATTAGGTAGATGGCATTGATTATTTACTTTGATCGACTATTGAAAAACTCAGATGAGATCTACCAAACTGTTCTGAATTGACCACTCAATTGAGATAGGACAACTTAATTAAATTCAAAACATAGACAATTGCCCAAATCATTAAGAAGGGATGATTTAAGTGGAATTGAATTGACAGCTGGTTCAGCCGAATTTTCAAAAATGAGTCATGTGGGGTGGTATCTCCTAGCCATGGAGAGGAGCCTATTACAACTTCGGGAAGTGGTCAACTTAGCCGAGCCAAGGCTGGCATTTCTCTTTGCTCCATGATGGGAGTCATAAGCAAAGAGACTCTGAGCTGGGATTTGAACACAATGAGGAACATGACCCAGTGGGTATGGGAGGCTGGGATGGGGTTCTAGGTGTCCAGAACAGGAAGAAAGGGGATGGTGTGGGAAAGAGGAAGAAATGAGGCAGTTGTTTTCTTTGCCATGGATGCCCACCTCCCATCTTCTCACCTCATTTCTCTGTCCGGCTGATCTGTCTACTTGCTTAGTCTTGAAGTGGGAGAGCTTGGTTCTTGTCTCACAGGTGGAAGAATGAATCTTGCAGACAAAGGAGAATGAGTAAAGCAATAGAAGTTTATTAAGCAAGGATACAGAGGAAGCTCTCAGGAGTGAGAGGGGTCCCGACAGAGTTGCCACTGGGGGCTTGTAGGGTTGGTCTTTATTGAAAGCCAACCAGGGAACCTAAATCCTTTTATCATCTCTACTGATGGCACCATTAAGGACTAGTGATAACACATTCAATGGCTTACTTCTTTCTTAGGGCCTGATAATTCTTTGTTGGGCACAAGTAGTTGTAATAACAGGATCCCACCTCTGACACCTAGAACAGGATGGTCTAATTTATTTCTTTGTCTCTGGTTTCCTTTCATCTCCTCATTTTTGGGATTTTTGTGACCCTGATCCCATAGCCTCCCACCTATCTTTACCTACCTAGCCCCACCTGTCCCTTACTCAATATTTGGCTAATCCATTACCTCTATGGGACATTCTTCCTGGTCCTTTGTTTCCATGTTCTAACCCTGTAATCTCACAGCACCTTGGCCTTTTATGTTCATTATGACCATTGTCTTTCTTTTCTGCCTGCTCTACCAAATTGTTTGTTTTTTCGGTCATTCATTCTATAAACTCATAATGTGAATAATTGGCTCTAAGCATGGTTCTAGGTGCTGGGCTTACATGAACAAACCAACCAACCCATGTTCCTGAAGCTTATAGTTCTAGTGGGAGGGAGAAAATAAAGTGAGCAAACAATAAAATAATTGCAAACTGCAATGATGTACTTGGATAAGGGAGTCAGATAAAGGCTTCCCAAGGATCTGGCAATGAAGCTGACACTTGGAACCTGCACAGGAGAGTGGGTGGATGGGGGCTGGGCAGATGAAAGAGGGTGGATGGGGGTGGGCTGGAGGATTCTGGGATGCAGGGATAGTAAATATAAAGAGCTTAAGGGAGGGAAGGCTGAATGGTATTTCAGTCATTCACTCTATAAAATATTTGGGGATGGGAAATAAAGGATGATTCCTAGGATTCTATGTAGGGAATTAGACTACTTACTAAGATGGGGAAGACTGGTGTGATGGATGCTGTGGGGGTGCCTCTCAGGGAACTGCAGAATTCTAGCCTTCATTCCCCCAGATGCTAAAGGCTTACAGCTTTATTGCTGTCTGGGACTTGCCCTAACCCAAGATAACCCCTTCCTCAGGCACGACCCACTGCCAATGACTGGTTGATGCAAGGGTACAAAGGTTTAGCCCCCTTCTCTCTAATTGGGGCATCTCTACAGGCCCCTCTCAGCTCTGGAGCTCCCTATAGAATTGGCTGCGGTCATCATTGCAACTCCTAAACATGTCGACTTCCCCCTTACCCATTCCTACTCCTGTGATTGCCTCACAGGCATTGGTCTCGAGAATATTCCCTGATAAACCTCCTGCATGTAGATCTTCACTTCAGAGTCTGTTCTTCTGAAAAGCCAACCTAAGGCAACTAGGGAGGATCAGGTTTGGGGTGGGAAACCAGGTGTTCCATTTTAGAGATATCAAATTTGAGATGCTTTTGAGACATCCAAGTTGGAGTTTAAGTATACAATTCAGAACTCAGAAGACACGTCCAGCTGGAGATACAAATTTTGAAGTCATTTGCATATGAGGCATTGAAGCCATGAAAATATGCGACAGTAACAAGACTGGCACTGTCAAATATGGTAGCCACCAGCCACATGTGGCTAGTAAGCACTTGAAATGTGGTTTGTGCAAATGAGGAACTGGACCTATAATTTTCAGTAATTTAAATACAAAAGATGATGCTTGGTTCAACTATAGGCAACTTTCTAAACACGTTGGAAATAACTTAGATATGTGAATCTATCTTGCTGTAAATTTTGTGAAATCTAAATACAAGTATTTTCATTAAAAATTCAGCATCAAAATCAGGATGTACCAGGTATAAGATACACACAGATGTTTAAGGATTTATACAAAAAATGTAAAATATTGCCCTGACAATTTACATATTGATTACATGTTGAATTAACAATGTTTTGGTTATAGTGGGTTAAAAAAGTTGTTAGAATTAATTTCACCTTTTTGTTTTCAATTTTTTTTAGTGTGGCTGCTAGAAAATCTAGACTCACGTCTGTGGTTGGCATTATATTTCTGTTGGACAGTGCTGCACTAGAGCGTCTACACAGAGATGAGAGAGTGGCTGGGCTAAGATTGAATAGAGGACAAAATGCCAGCAAAAGGGACAGAAAAAATAGCTGGGGAGGAAGAAGGAAATCAAGAAGGGTGGGTGTGGTGTTTGGGGATGACTGGAGTGTCTCCAGGAGGAGTCATCCTCTGTGTGGACCACTACTGAGAACAGACAGTGTCTGCTGGGTCACTTGGAGGAGGATCTGGTGTATATCCGAATCCCCAGTACTTTGGCATACAAAAAACACTGAGTAAATGCTTGTTTACTGAATTCTTGAATGAACTCGTGAAGTGAGATGAAATGGGCCTGATTCTCTGTTTCTAATTCAGAAAGAGAACAGCAAGGGTAAAAATCTAAACGTTTGGTTCCTCCATCTTTTGTACATAAGGCAGTTCTTTAGACTCAATTCAAAAAATTATATATAAGGGGAAAAAAAACCTATAACTTTGTGAGGTGATGGATGTTAATTAAACTTACTAGGGTGATTATTGCATCATAGATGCATCATCACGATGTTGTACACCTGAAACTAACACAATGCTTTGTGTCAATTATATCTCAATAAAACCAGAAAACAATTGTATAAATTATTTTCTGAGAAATAGCTCCGTGAAGGAATTTATTTTATTTTTAAAGATGTATTTATTTGAGAGAGAGAGAGAGAGAGAGAGAGAGAAAGCTTGCATGTGAATGCATGGGAGCAGGGAGAGGGGTGGAGGTGGAGGGACAGAGAATCTCAAGCAGGCACCACACTGAGCACCGAGCCTGAGGTACGATTTGATCTCATGACCCTGAGATCCTGACCTAAGCAGAAACCAAGACTGAGCCACCCAGGCACCTCTCTGTGAAAGAATTTATGAGGATGCTTTGAGCAAAAGGATGAGCTCAGTAAAGTTATTAACCCCTTTGAGCTTTAGTCCTCTTTGAAATTGAGGAATAATGTCTGTATTGTGGAATGTTCATGAAGACTGATTTCACGATTGCAAAGTACCTGATGCCTAGAACAGAGCAAATGCTCGTCAAATGGAACGTCTGTTGCTGTCATTGTTAATATTATTATTTTAGTGTCACGTTCAAGTTTGGTTCCCAGATGGAGGAGTTAATTTTACTCTGTGTGCTTGGCCCAAGGTCAGCCATTTCACAGTGCTTATTAATGAGCACAGCAGCAGGGGGATAGAGAAAAAGAATAGGCCAGAGATGGCAAATAAATGGCTCATGGAACCCATGCTCATTTGTCCTACACCCATAGCAGACATAAGTAATCCATCGTGGTGCTCTTTCCCACTGGGCCAGAGCACAGCCTCAGAATCTTTCCCAGCACACGGTTCCAGGCGGCTCCCCACCCGGTGACTCAGAGTGAGCACGTGCAGTGAAACCTACTTGGTAAGATAGAGGTAGCTCAAATTGGAATAGCACTCGGAGGGAAAAGTGGGCTGAAGGATATTATTTTTTAAAAAGATAAGACAATGGTTTTGAAAAAAAACTGAGTTGATTAATGCAAAGAGCCAAGTTTGTTCTGGCAAGAGATTCAAATATTATCAAAACGTCCTCTTTTTCAAAGCATCGTTCTGTCATAGTAAAGGAAAATGTTGAAGGTAGTTTAGGGAAAAAGACAATTTAGCAAACCATATGCTGAACACAGTGTTTTTAGTCACAGCCACTGAATAATCAGGAAGACATCATGTCCTGCCTCTGAGTCCTTCACCTTGCTCCTCTAAATGGAAACACGAGTGCCTGAGGATATTTGAGGCATGACAAACATTGGAGCGAGTGCTGATGTAAAGCCCTGTAAAGAATTTCCATGGCTGATCATATAACAGATGGCTCCCTACAAGAATCATTTTAATATTAAACAGACAATTCGGGCCTATGAAAAATTCTGCCATAAATCTGTAATTGAAAATACTAAAAAAAAAAAAAAATGTCCATTCAAACAGACTGTAAATTTTTACAACCGGACTATGGAGATTTAAAGATCTTACGCATTTTGGAGCTTATGCCAAAAGTGAGGATGCCCTTTTATTTTTTCAAGAGGGGATTTAAAATCAAATGGAAGGTCTATAGACTTGAAGATAAACTGTCTTATCGAGAAAGAAGAAACGTCTGTGTGTGTTACTTTGCTTAATTGATCTTGTCATCTGTTCATTTGCACTGAGCACCTTCTGCAAGCCTGGCCTGACCCAAGTGCATCCACCCCGTGTGTATTTCTAGAGCTTCTCACCCAGTGTGGACCCCACACGTGGCCACTTTTGAGGACACTCTTTCTGGCACTCTGGAACCTCTGACTCTCTTGCTCTCCCACCACTCCTGGAACTCTGGCAAGGGACCCTGAGGGTCAAGGTGTATGAGGTCCTTACATTGTGGATGCTGAGATTTTCATTCAATGGGTAGATATGACTTAGCTCAGCCGTCTTTGTTACTGTTATGGATTTGTCATTGCCACCCAGTACACCTGCCACAGATTCTTAGCCCTCAGTGAGCTCTGGCCCCACCATTCGCCCATCTGCTTTCTTGGGAGAAAAGGGAGAAGCCACTTACCCAGCCTCCCACTGCTAGACGGTGCGGTTACATGACACCTAGTCCCACGGCCCTTTCATGTCTTTTTTTTTTTTTTTAAGATTTTTATTTATTTATTCATGAGAGACACAGAGTGAGAGAGGGAGAGGCAGAGACACAGGAAGAGGGAGAAGCAGGCTCCATGCAGGGAGCCTGACGTGGCACTCGATCCCGGGTCTCCAGGATCAGGCCCTGGGCTGAAGGCCACGGCGGCGCTAAACCGCTGAGCCACCCAGGCTGCCCCCCTTCGTGTCTTTAGGATGCTTCTAGCTCCTCACTTCAGGGCACCGGGTAGCCGCACTAACCTCTGTAGATTCCATCTTCTTTTAAAACAGAACTCCTGTAGTTTAAGAGACAATTTTAGGAGGCATATGAAGGCACTTTTTAAAAGTTTAAATATTTGTATATGTGTCATAATACAATTTTTAGAGAAAAAAATTAAGTCATCAAAACCATAGTTTCATGGATTCTTTATTGTGGGGGGGAAGGCTGAGGAAAAACAGGGTCCATTTAAAATTGATTTTGAAGACCCCCAAGCAAGGTGAAGGGAGGAGACAGGAAATGAGGACACCAGATGCCAACCTGAGGCTGACTGTGTGGAATCAAAGGATACTTGATGGGCCAAATAAAGAAAGATCAAGGCAATCATCTGGGCGCCACATGCACATGTCATCAGTAAATATAAGATTTCCTCTCCTTCTCAGTCTTTCTTTCTCTCAATCTCCGTCTCCCTCTCTCGCTTCCTCAGCCCATGGACTCTGTCTTCTTCCACCTAGATGTGGTAAGACATAACTCTGCCCGATTCCACACTGTTGAGGTCGGTGGCCTTCTCCTGTACCTTGATATCAACAGAATTACTTTGAGTTTGTGAGTCAACTGGTGTCATCTTCCCTCTGGTACTCTAATCCTTCACAGAGTGGCAGCTAGGATTGGTGATCCTTGTCATTGATGGCTTCCCTTTTGTTTAAGAACAGCAGGAAATGGGGAGCCTGGGTGGCTCTTTGGCTCAGATCATGATCCTGGAGTCCTGGGATGGAGCCCCGCATCCAGCTCCCTGCTCAGTGAAGAGTCTCCCTCTGCCCCTCCCCTGATCCTGCTCTCTCCCAATCCCTATCTCACTCTCTCTCATTCTCTTTCAAATATATAAAATCTTGTTTTTAAAAAAAAGAACAGTGGGAAGCATCAGTGCATTTGGGGAGTGGTCACCCCCCTTTTACTTCTCTTAAAGGAAGTCATTTATTCCCTCCATTACCATTTTAGGAAACTCCCATGTCAGGAAATTTCTTGGCCCAGATAGCTTCTGGACATAAACGGTTCCTTCTGGAGATGGTGAATAGCTCCACAGTCCTGAACAGGAGAGGGGAGCTGGGTTAAATTCTCAAGTAATAAAGCCCCTATAATTTTTAATTTTATAAATACATAGCCTTACCTGATGGCAAGACTTGCTCCAGGCCCTTCCCAAATATTAACTAATTTATTTTACTCTCCCTAATAAGTCTACAGCTAGGTATACATACATCCCTGTTTTGCAGATTGGGAAGCTGAGGCTCAGAAAAAGTAATGTACCTGTGAGTCCACAACCAGTGAATGGAAACTTGAACCAGAGTTCCATGTTCTTCACCAATATCTTAGATTAAAACCTGTTATTTAAAAAAATAAGAAGCCCTTTCATGCAGATCTATCTGAACCCTAAAATATGAGGTGGGAGAATTAAAAATAATATCTCGGGTGCCTGGGGGGCTCAATCGGTTAAGTGTCTGCCTTTGGCTCAAGTCATGATCTCAGGGTCCTGGGATCAAGTTCCGCAATGGGTCTCTCCAAAATGAATAAATAAATAAAATATTTAAAAAAAAAAAAACACAATATCTTTACACCATGCGGTCCTCAACAAAACACACACACACACACACACACACACACACACACACGATATTTAAATGTATTAGGAGTAGGAGGGTCCCTACCCTATTCCTTGCTTAAGAACAAAACTTTACTGGTGGATCCCAGACAACTCACCAGGTAATTAGAGTAAATGGAGGAGGAATGGTACTGAGCCTATAAAATGCTTGTGTGGGACACACAACTGAACATCTTTTCTAGTTAGCCCCCAGCCCTACACTGGGGCAAATCCGTTTATTTTGTACCCCCTACAGCAGCAGCATACCTCATAAACTATCCTTCCTATCAGAAGCTGATGGCAAAAATACTTGGTGGTGAGGTCACAAAGTTTGACCCGCCCTACTGCTGAGAATAGGCTAGTTTCTTTATTTTGTCTAGTTACCTGTGCCTCCTCTTGAAGGTCAGTATAAATTAACTGGTTAGTAGGCATATAAATTAATCTGATCTAGAATCAATTTAGTCCAATCTAATCATTTATGGTCTCTTGCAATAAAATGTCATCTCTCTAAGGGGGGGAGGGGAATGTCCTCAAAGAGCCTACCTTTTCTCTTGTTCCTTTCTCCGAAATTACATCCATGTGTTTAGGGGCCTAGGAGCTGGTGTGTCTTCATTGGTGTGAGGTTGGTTAGGGAAGAGATACTTGTTGCTTTTTGGTGTGTGCTGGCTGGAATCCACTGAGACTGAGAGGACCGTTCTTTGGCTGCACGTATAATCCTTGCCCTACTGTCTTCAGTGCTGCATTCTGTGGCTAGTTGGACTTGGGATCCATTCTTTTGACTCAAGAGATGCTCTGTGGTATTTGGCACCTCCTCACCTCCTCACCTGCAGCTCCAAATCCCTTGAGGCCTTAGGGGCTCATCCTTTGTCATCTGGCTCATCCTTTGACTTGGCAGGTCACCGCCAGCACCTCACTCAGCCGTGGTCGACCCTTTGGAATGCCCACTGGCTTCAACTGGCTAACTGTACCACGTATGAAGTAAGAACAGCTTGGAAATGCTAACCACAGGTGTTCCTGTCTCTGGTCATTTGTCATGTTTCTCAGCTTTACCTTCAGATCTGTCATCACTGAGTTAGTGCATTTCCCTCACCTTTCAGCCTACGCCCAGAGAGGACGAAACCAGGTATCCATGTCTGGTCACAACACTCCCTCTTCCTGTCTCCTTTCCTTCCCTGTCTTCTTGACTATTTTCAGGGATCAGACAGGTGGATTTTTCAATTAATTTTATGTCATATCATTTTTTTTTTCTGACTGCAGATCAGACCTAAAGATGTACTTGGCCTTGAGATGCTAAATGGGGCACATGGGAACTTGGAAAAAAAATTCTTTCTCAGGAGAATAGCCTGACTCAAAGGGCATTGTCTTGTTGTACCATCTAATTTCCAATGTCGAGAGCTGAATATTACCTCTTCTTTTTCTTTGCATACTTTCTGCTTTAATTTCTAATCTCTTCTCAGACAGATGGGTACCTGGGGCAGATTAGGGCAAAGGTCTCCACTCAGAAGGGCAAAAGAGAAAACCACATGAATGTTTAAAATTATTTCTCATGGAAAAACTGCATTCCCCATGACTCACTCTGTTTTAGGAGCATACAAGAACTGTGGTATCTTGTTAGAACATGAGTCTCTCTCCCCGGCAGAAGGCTGGTGTCGGGTCCATACACTTCCACTTTGTTTCACTTGCCAATCTCATATATGCCTCCAGCAGGGTTGTAATAGCACACATTCTGTAGGCCATTGACTGTACCTATAGTAAACTTAAAAATTGGCACCAATTGTATTGCTTAGGAATTGCATTTGATTATAACAGAAATCCAAAAATAATGGCCTAAAACAAATTAGCTGTTTTATTTTTCTCACTTAATGAAGGTGTGCTCCTAGCCTCTCCTGGGGTTAGACAGGAGCATATGAATAATTCTGACCAATAGACTGGATGCAGAGGTGAAGTGTTCATTTTTTGGCTGAAACACAGAAAAGCAGTCATGTCGCCGGAGGAGCCTGTGTATTCTAGATCATATAGCTGCAAGATTGGTGGAATCACTGCATCTGGGTCCCTGAGGGATACATGGGTCAGAGCTGCCCCAGGAACTTGCAGGGGACATGAAGTGAAAAATTAACTCTTGTTGTGTTAACCTCCACTATTTTGGGGTTAAAGTGTTACTAGAGCATTATGTACTCTAACCTGACTGATATCAATGGGAAGGGCAAAGGACCAAAGGCACAGGTCAGTTGTCTCCTGCCCATTTGTAAGGAGATTTTATTAAGTCTCATTCAGTGTCGTCACTCACTTATATCCTTTTTTAAAAAAAAAATATTTTTAAAAAATATATTTATTCATGAGAGACACACAGAGAGAAGCAGAGACATAGGCAGAGGGAGAAGCAGGCTCCCTGCAAGAAGCCCGATGAGGGACTCAATCCCAGGACCCTGGGATCACAACCTGAGCCAAAGGCAGATGGTCAACCACTGGGCCATCCAGGCACCCTCACTTACTTATATCCTATTAGCTGGAATGATAGGGCCGCCCCATCTCCATGGAAGACCAAGAAATGTCATTTCCTAACTTGATATATGTTTCGTTTAATAAAATCAGATTTTGTTAGTAAGGGAAAATAGGAGGAGAGCTATGGGGTAGGCAGTTGTCTACCACAGTCTGTCCCCCTGGTTACGTATCATTCAGATGGTGGAAATTTCCAGCAGTGTGGAAGGAAGACTTGTACCAGCTCATAAAAACCAGTTGTTAAATTTCAGGAATTTTATGAGTTCATGATTAGATATAGCTATTATTAAGAAGGAAATTATAGGGGTGCCTAGGTGGCTCATTCAGTTAAGCATCCCACTCTTGATCTCAGCTCGTCTTTTTTTTTTTTTTTTTTTTTTTCGGCTCAAGTCTTGATCTCAGGGTCATGAGTTCAAGCCCCATGTTGGGCTCTATGCTGGTCATGGAGCTGGAGCCTACTTAAAAAAAAAAAAAGCCAAAAATGAAAAGAATGGCATTATATAAACTTGCAATTAAATAAACTATACTTAAAAAAAGGTGTTCATCACTTCCTAATTATTTTTCTACATTTCACTATTATCTGTGCTCTTGTAGTTTATATCTATCATATCTATATGGTAGAGATACTTTAAAATGGTAGGTGCTAGCACATGTGTTCCTAACTCTGTCCTCAGGAACATCACATTGTTATCTCAAAAATCAGCCACACTGGTAATATTTACACCATGGAAATCAGCATATACCATAAATCAGTGTTTGATTTATTGTTTTGTTGACTGTTTAGGCTTAAGAATGATGACGAAAATGTTACTAATGCAAATTAAACTTAAAACCATGCTGTGATCATAGCCCTTGCATTGTAAATAACAAAATATTGAGGAAATATTCTAGTATTTGAGAGTTGCTCTTCTTATTGATGAACAAGTGGAATTCTGACATTTATCTTCCCCAGTGCATTTTCATTTTACTCGTTAGCATAAACATGTCAACCAACATTCATATTGGAACAACACTCACTTGTCAATTGCTTTGTCATAAAAAGCATTCTGTGAGAATTAATTAACTATAAGGAATTTACAATAGAGTGTTAGTGGTAGTAGTAAATTATTGCTACAAATCCTTTATATCAGTAAAGTTTATAATAAACTTTTGTATCTATGTAAATATATTCACCCTACCCAGCTGGTCGTTAAACATTCATCAACACATCAGTTTCTTTCCAGAAAAAGAACATCCTGAGATAGATAACCATGAAGTCCCTGACATTTCTTGCATCCAGCTCAAAATGTAGGCTCTTTGGGTGAAATGCAGTCTTTCCATCAGATACAGATGGAAAGCTACTGGGCTATTTGGTTTGTTATAGGTCTACTGCTGCATAAATCAAAGGATGAGTGGAGTGCCCTTATGCAATAGTGAAAAAAGGAACAGGATAGCTACCATAATGACCTCCTATACAGAAAGAAGAAGATAGGAAACACATAACCATCCACTATCTGTAGCAATTAAGCAATTCTACTTGACAGGAAGAGCAAAGACTCTGTCTTGGCTCCTTGGTTGGCCAATCTAGCTGAACCTGGTTATTCTCTCTGGGAAGATCTCCATTTTCCTAATTCCTCTGCTTCCTCCCACTGATGTAGCTTAGTAAAGATGCCCTGCCTGGGGCTACAGAGCTCTCAAATCCAAATTCCTCTTGGTGTAATTTCTTTCTTTCTTTTCTTTTTTTAAAAGTAGGCTTCACACCCAACATGGGGCTTGAACTCATGACCCTGAGATCAAGAATCACCTGCTTTACCGACTGAGCCAGCCAGATGCCCCTCTTCTTAGAGTAATTTTAGGGACTAAGGCTCCTTTACTAAACATAGACTGTTTCAGGCCAGTCTTGGAGGGTGGGAAGTCCTTTGGAAATGAAATGCCCTCTATATTTAGTATAGTTTTGCTCTGTTTGCTTCCGGTAAAGTCCAAGTTTAAGAAATAATAGCCAAAGGTCTTGTCCAGATGTATTTTAAGCCTAAGGAATCACTTTTTTTTTTAAAGATTTTATTTATTCATGAGAGAGACACAGAGAGAGAGAGAGAGACAGAGACACAGGCTCCACGCAGACAGCCCGATGTGGGACTCCATCCAGGGTTTCCAGGATCATGCCCTGGGCTGCAGGCGGCGCTAAACCACTGCGCCACCAGGGCTGCCCATGAGGAATCACTTTTAATTACAAGTCTCTCTGCTTTACCCATCTCCTTTGTCTTAGACTCCATGACTACTGCCTTGAGGCAGAGTCAACAGGCCCCTGTGGGAAGGCAACAACCTTGATCCCATTGATAGTGATAGGCTTTGCTCCCTTCCCCAGTGGGCACCAGTATTTAGACTGTCGTCCATGCATCACTATTTATAACTGCTTCAAGTTCGAAGAACAAAAGCGGTTGGCTTTGGGACTCCCTTCACCATAACTTGTAGACCACAGACAGAGAAAGATTCCCTTGGAAAAATAATGTTTCCTTCCTTCTCTGCTTACAGCCTGAGTAGCTCTAGTCTGATGACATCTCTTCAGTAGGATTTTGCTAGAAGTGGTGGAAAGAGTACATGCCAATATATAAAATGTTTGCTACCATTTCTCATAATCATGTAGCCTCAGTTGGCCATTGCCTGCATTCCAACTAGAGTAGGCAACAATTTTATCAAATGTTTTGCTGCTACAGAACAAGGATCACCAACCTTACAGCTTCAGGCGTCCAAGTCTTTACTGATCAAAGCCCCATTTCTCCCACCAAGTCAATCCCATATTTTACATTTGCTTAAAACCTCCCTCTTTAAATACCAAATTCTTGGGTACTTATTTATCACCAGTTAGAAATTATACACTGCTCTGAATCATAAGAAAATTGAAAACATTTGTGATTTGAGAAGTGAATTTGTGATGAAATGAGAAGCCTAGATGTAGGTAGCATAGGGCTAATATGACAGCTTCATCATCATGCCAGGTGGCTGCCCCACATTCAACATTTTATCCATCAACCAGGAGTGGAGAGGCAGAGGACAAAGGATTGATCTAGGCCCCATTAAGGGGCTTTACTAGAAGCCCCTTGTTTGAAATAATAGTAATAACAATAAATAGTAACAAATAGTAATTTCTGGTAAAAATGGATCAAGGTATCACCACAAATGGAAATCTAACAAAGCCATACTCAGACATATGAAGTTAAATTTTTTTCTATAACTATAAACATCTTTTTACTGTAACTGCAATAATTTCCAGAGAAACTCTCAGATTCAGTTGTCAAGGGTAACACTAATGTCAAATTTGGACATTGGTAACCACAGTAAAACTTTTGGGAGAAAGATTATAAAAAACAAAATTATCTATTGATGGTTGGATAAGAGATCTGCCTCATCTTTACGGTTCTATAGCAATCTCTGCCTTTTATAAATTCAAGAGGACTTCTCAACTGGGATGTGGTAATTTCATTTTCTCTAAAATATCAATGTAATCACATAAAAGGGAAAAAGGCCCCGGGAGAAGTTCCCTTGCTATTAGCAGTAACATACATAAAACTCTTCCCAGAAAAGGGCTGTTAATCATGTAATTGGAAAGGGCCCTACGAAATCATTTATGCCATCTTGGACAGATAAATGAGCATCCTAACCTTAAAAATATATCCAAGGAAGAAGATTTAAACTCTTCTTTTGTTGGCTTAATTATGCTGGGCATTGCCTTGGAGCCTTGGTAAAAGGCCCTGGTGATTCCAGTTCTTCCAACAGATATTTATTGAGCATCTACTGTGTGCATAACACTGTAGGTGAAACAAGGAAATATGAAACACGGTCTTTGGCAGCAAAGAAGTTATAATCTACTTACAGAGATAAAAAACATGGAAGTGGAAGAATTTCCCATGGTATGAAATGGCTTTAAAAGGATTTCTGGAGGAAGGGGGGAACCTTTTGGGTTTTGATAAGAGAATATTCCCATATATCCAGTTTTTATCCAATTATCCCTGTTCTTCATTCCTGACACCTCGTTCCCTCTGCCTCTATTCTACCCGCTTTCTTGCCTTAGTTGAAGCTTTCATCATTTTCCACCTACACTATTACAAGGGACTTTGAATTTGCCCAGTTACAACCACCAGTGTCTTTAACAATTTCCACTCAGTGCTGTGAGAGAATGATCTTTAGTATACAGGCCTAATGGTTTTTTCCAGGGCTGGCATTACGGTGAGGTGAATGAAGCACTCGCCTTGGGTGCAAAATATAAGGGGCTGCCAGAAAATTCAGTCATCAAGATAACCAATGTTTTAATGAAAAACATTTTAAGCAATAATGAATGCAAATAATCCATAATGAACACAATGTCAAAATATTAAATAAAAGCAGGATCTGATTGTGCCGTGCTAGGCCATACTGGATTCCGAGGCTAACGTAAAAATGTGTGCCCCTAGATGCTTGTTTTTTCGTATTTTGTTTTGTTTTTATGTATTTTTAAATGGCTGCTTTCTAGACCATTCAGATAGATTCAGAAAAATACTGACAAGTTGAATAGCAGGTGTAATAAAACTCACGACATTATTTTAAGTTTACATACTTTAATTGTACCCCCCTACATAATTTATTGTAATTTTATTATCTTGGCTTTGATAAATACAAACTCACCAATTCAACAATATTTTCAAAATCTATTTCCTGCCTCGATGCCTTTGTTCCTACTACTGTTTTCATGTGGAATGCTCTTGTCCAAATGTATACCAGATAAATGGGTATAGATTTTCCAGAGATAAGCTTTTCCTGAACCACCCGCTCCTGCTCCCTCTCCTTAGACAGAATTAACCACTCTTCCTTTGTGCTTTTCACTGTAGCCAGTGAGAACCTCTGTCAAAACACCTGGGGCATTTCGGGTGTATGTATTTTACTGTTTGTCTTCCACTAGAATGCAGCAAGGATTGCTCTTACACATCACTGAATTGTCAGTGTCCACTACAAGAGCTGGGACTCTGTGGGTACTGAATATTAGTTGAATGGCTGAATTAATGAACAACTGCAAAAATGAGTTAAGCATATTAGAAGAAAAGTCCATAGAAAAGCTTTGTTGGAGAGTTATGAGATACTTTAGACAAAGCTAAACATTTATGTTCAAACAGCAAAAATACATAAATAATTACTGCAAAACATCCAATTTAGTGGATTAATTAGTTGCTTAGCTGAATTGTACTTAAAATTGTATGGTTGACTGACATTTTAGCAAGCCCAATCTGTTGGTCCTCTGTTGAAGGGAGAACTTTGGGCGGGGAGACAAAATAAAAATGCAGTGATAGTTTGTTGTGATGTGACAGTGGCCTTTAAGAGGTGATGGAAAAGGACAAAGCAGAGTCTGGATGGAAGAGTTATAGAGAAGTATTCCATTGCATTTGATAACTAAGAGGTAGGATGCCAAATGCAGTCTTTCTGAAACTCTGCATGGCTGAAGTTTCAGATATAGTTCAATATTAAGATCCTTGTCATTATCCATGTCTGTTATATCCATTAAGCACACAGGAGACCAAACCAGCATCCACGAGTTTTCCACAGGCCTGTTAAAATGTTTGAGATGTTACCGTCTCCCACCCCTAAAACATCATTCACTCCAAAACAAGAAAATTGCAATATTGAAATTAGCAAGTGTTTAATTAAGCCTCTGTAACAATATGAAATAGCAAAAATGTTTTATTGGCTCCACAATATGCGAGGAAGATAGTAGTATTGAAACAAACAGGTGTTTAATTAAATACCTCTAAGTTGTGGCAGTAGGTCAACTAGTTGAGGGCAACTCAACTCTGGTCTTCTATATGTGCATTACATTTAATGCAGAATGTGAGTGCATTTTAATATACATAATAAAAGGCAGGCAGCCTCCAAAAGTAAGGGTTCATAGAGCCTGGGAATGATGAAAACAACCTTATGTACGTGCTCAGTTGTAGTTCACGTCATGCTGACCATTATCTCTGCACCTCACCGGTGAACTCTGAAGGGTGAGTCAAGATCCATAGGATACGACTACAGCTGCAGTGGTTTCTAAGCATCTGAGCCGGAATCTTAAATGAGAACTTGTCATGAAATTCTACATTCTTTAGTTGATCTATTTTTTCAGTTAACATTGTGTTAGTTTTATTAAAAAAAAAAAAAGAAGTTTAAAGGACACATTTTAACTAACACTAATGCTACTGAAGATATATAGTCACGTAGCAAATATTTCTCCGTAATTGGTGGTTATCCATATGGGATGATGACCTGATTATACCTACAAATGCTTATGAAATGTACTTTGGTTTTACCCCACCATTGCATGGGGAAGTTCTTTGGAGTGCAAGGGATAGCAGGTACACCTAGGTTGAATTTAGTCACTGAATTCTAGAATGGTCTGTAGGATCAATAACTAAGAACATTATTAGCCTGTTCGTCAACTGTCTTGCAGCTATCTTGCAACTATGGATAGTTCTTTCAACTATCCATAAGTTGCTACATTTGTGCCATTTTTAAAAGCCTGTTGTTCTTAGGGACTCCGTGTAACGAACTGGTTTACTGAGCGGAGCCCTTATCTATAGTTGATCTCTCACTATGGCAGTGTATATAGGGGGTAGGGTACAAGTATGAGCAGCAGGGTCTCATTGATGAACAGGCCTGGCTCCTACCTGCAGTTACCTTAGCAGGTGTAATTGTTACAGAGAATGCCAAAGGGACTTGCATTATAATTCTATTGCTGTGGACCAATGCCCACGTTTTTCTGCAGAAACTAGAGGCACAGCTAGAAATGACTACTCACCATTTTCCAGATAAGTAAATTGTCTTTCAGTAACTTGATCTGGCCACCAAGGGAAATGGAAGTTTAATTCATAGGAGAGGGAGAAAATTGCTGTTATCCCTGCCTTGGAGCAGATTCATGAGGGTTCGATTCTGGAAAGAATAAAATTTGGAACCTGAACCATTTTATTTTGTTTTTTCTCTGCTTTGTCAATTGACTCGGAGTTATTCCTGGACATTAGATCACTGAGAATACTCATTTGCTCGATTTATTTTATGCTTCTCCTTCCATTTCTCTTCAGTTCCTTCTAATGGTTGTTTGACAGAGACTATCCGTATCCACAAACCCCTGAATTCTGCTAATCATGAGGTTTTATTTCCTCTCCCTCTTACAGATCAAACAATCAAGGCACAGTGATTTCCCCAGGGCCACACAGTCCTTGGGTGCTAAAGCTTTCATGAGATGTTGCATTTCACCTTTCTGGCCGCAGGATTTTTTTCTACCCGGGGCTCAAAGGACCCTTGGCTATTTCTTCTGTTTCTCAATTCAAATTCTGAAAAGGCCAAACAGAACTGCTAATGTTCACAATTCAACAAAAACATCTGTTATAGGCAGTTGCTGACTGATTATAATATTCGTCTTCTCTGCCAGTTCTAAATTGGACCTGAGAGAATTTCCACATTTGCTGGTAAACTCTTAAATGCTCCATACTGGAGCATTTTCCTGAGAGGAGAAATAGCTCACATATCTCTTCTTAACACCTATGAAGAAAATTGCCCCCAAATGGTAAACTGTGACTTCTTGTGGGAGGGAAAAAGCGGAATCTTTCTTGATTTGCCTGAGAAGCTAACAACTCCTTCTCCCACCCAAATCTAGCAACTGAGTCTACCTGGATCCGCATAGTGTGCCTCCCTGCCCTGGGATGGGCGAACCGAATGAATGCGTACCTAACGTCAGCCACTCCACTGGTGCATGGAATCCACTCTTGTTCTTCTGCTTGCAGAATCTGCTTCTGCTGCTAATCCTTTCACATTGCCAATTTTTTCTCTCTCCTACATCCTTCACATTAGCATACATAGATGCTATAATATCTCCCATTAAAAAAAAATCAGCCCTTTCCTTATTTCATATCCCCTCTAGCCCTGTCCCATTTTTCTGCTGGCTCCTTTATTGTGAAATTTCTCGAAAGGGTTGGCTGTGCTTCCTGTTTTCAGGCCTTCTCCCTTGATCTCTCCCCTGCCCACACCAACCAGACTGCCATCACTACAATTCCGCTGAAACCAGTCTCCTGGAGGTCACAGTGACGAGGGTGACCATATGTTCTTGTTTGCCCAGGACGGTCCCAGTTTACATGTGTTGTGTTGGCAGAATTATTAATAACTTTAAAAAGTCATGGTTTGGACAGAAATTGCATGGGCTATAAATCATCTTCCCAATGACCTCCATCTTGCAAACTTTCCCGGTCATTTCTCGCTACTTTATTTCTCAACATCCCAGCAGTCCTTCTCATTGACCTCTAAATGTGGGCATAGTGCCAGGCTTTCAAATCACCTGTCCTCACTCCTCTTGTTGCTTCTTGCTCCATATTCTCCCCATAAGTCATCTCATACAGTCCTAGGGCTTTGAGCCCTATCTATATTTTGATGGCGTGCACATTTCTACCTGTTTGGGACCATCTTCCCTGAACTCCAAACCCACCTTCGCTGCCCATTTGGTAGTTCCACCTGTTTGTCTACTATGCAACTCAAATTTAACATGGCCCGAACAGAACTTTTAATTCTCTCCCATCCTGTTCTTCCCTTAGGGCTCTCAGTGAATCACATCACCATTGTCTCAGCTCCTGGAGTAAAAAAAAAAAAATCTATACTTCATCCTCTTCTTACTTTCCTTTCTCCATAACCTGTATCCAATCTTCAGCAAATTGTACTACTGCCTATTTCAAAACCTGTCATCATCCTCACCACTTACCATCCTCCTAGTCTGAGTCACCCTCTGTCCTCACCAGGACCACCGGTGGGTTTGCTTTGACTCCTGCTCCTGCACTGAGCAGTTACAGGTATACTTTCCCAATGCATATCAGGTTATGTTCCTCTTCAGCTCAGACCTTCTATAGGCTTTCTAGAGGGCAATGAGGATAAAAATCTAGATTTCTGTCCATTGCTTAGAGGGTCCTGGTTTCCTCCATTTCTCTGAGCTCATTTGTTAGCACTCTGTCCCTTTCTTTCTCTGTTCTATCCACCAGAATGACCTTTGTGCTATAATTCAAACATGCCCTGCTTCTTCCTGCCTCAGGACCTTTGCCCTTGTAGTTCCCCCACCTGGAAGCTCTTCCTCTGTGCCTTTTCATGGCTTTACTCTCTTACTTCATCAGGTTTAACACCCCCCCCCCAACTAAGATAGCACCCCTATTGCTCTGTATCCCTTATACTGCTTCATTTTTCTTTCTGGCACTTACCACTACTCAAAATTGTAGTGCCTTTGGGTATGTTTATTGTCTGCCCCCTCCATAATAATATAAGTTCAGAAAACAAAGATCTTGTGTGTCTTTTTCGTCCCTAAATCCATAGTGTCTAGTTTAATATCATCATATAGTAGATGGTCAATTAACATGTACTGAAGAAATGAATGAATCACAGTTTTAAACCAAGTGAATTCAGAATTCTGAGCACTCCTAATCTTATCAAATATCTGTTCCCCTCTGCATTTGTTGAATATTTCTTTTATTATCTGCATTTTCAAAGACCTGTCTAGTTGAGGTATACTCCCATAGCCTGTAAATTCCCAAAAGGCAGCAGTTGAGGAGCTAATTAATCTAATTTAGCCTCCAAAGAGCTACACATCACTGTGCCTAAATTTTTTGTGTCCCTCTTAAGATAACCATGTTGAGCCAAAAAGACAATCGTGGATGTTCCAGCTGTAAACAGCCCTACACTTTCTTTCTTGCTAATTTCTTACTCAGTATCCACATGTTTTAATTTGGCTTCACATCTGACTCCAGACCTACTTTTGGGAATGGGTTGGGGTGCAGGAAAGCTTAAGAGATCCATATATAATTCTCCCAATTTTCAAGAGAAACGAAAACATACTCAAACTGTCAGAAGAAAGAAGAGTCAGAAGTGCATAGCAAATCAGTTATTTATGTAAAATGTGAAAAAATAGAAATTACAGTCTTTCACCAGTAAAAATATGTATCATAACTCCATCTATGCACTCAGTACCTCCTTGTCACCTTCAATGTTGTCATGTGACTCTGTCTCCCACTAGTCTGGGTACTCAGGAGCCCCTTGTGATTCTCCAGCGTGTCTTGGTCTCTTTGTCATTTATACCCACATATTCTCATTGGGAAAGCCCAAACCCCACCAATGGCCCGTTAGCTGGCATTTCAGCTGGGACAGACAAAGCCCTTGGTTGTTTGTGAGGAGGGTTCTGGGCACAGGCAGAGTTTTAAAGTGCTTTATAATATGGTAGGTACTGCAAGCCAAGAGCTCTCTAAATTGCAGCATAAATAAGGTTTGTGATGACGGAATGTTTTGTCACAAAGACATCAATTCCACTGAAGAAGTCATAGGTATCAGAACTCACCTGGCCTGGATACAATTTCCTGCAAGACTGCCACCACTTGTACTGTTTTACACTCCCTGAAAGAATTTCTATTAATTTGACTTCCCAATTATTCTGATACCAGAAAAAAAAGGGTCTCCACTGGGTTCTCCCCCAAAGTAAATTAATAACTTATCATTTTATCTTAACCTTTCAAATACTAATTTCTTTTAATTCAGTAATTTTGCTTTATTTCCTATGGAAAGAATCAGCAATATAATTTAAAAACTTTGTATGTTTATGATGACACTATTTATAATGGTGAAAAATTTGGAGTGACAAGTATTATATGTTTAAGAGTGGTCTGGTAAATGGTGCAGCCACTGTGGAAGATAGTATGGAGGTTCCTCAAAAAATTAAAATTAGAACTACCCTATGATCCAGTCAGTAATTGCATTGCGGGGTATTTACCCAAAAGATAAAAAAACACTAATTCAAAGGGATGCATGCACTCCTATGTTTATTGCAGCATTATTTACAATAGCCAAGTTATGGAAGCAGCCCAAGTGTCCATCCACAGATGAATGGATAAAGAAGATGTAGTAAATATATACAATGGAGTATTACTCAGCCATCAAAAAGAATGGAATCTTGACATTTGCATCAATGTGGATAGAGCTAGAAAGTATAATGCTAAGCAAATTAAGTCAGTCAAAGAAATACAAAAAACCCTATGATCTCACTCATATGTGGAATTTAAGAAACAAAGCAAACAGACAAAGAAACAAAAAAGAGATGAAGAGAGAAACAAACCAAGAAATAGACTCTCAACTATAGAGAACAAACATGGCTATCAGACGGGAGGTGGGTGGGGTAGGGTTGGGGAAATTGGTGATGGGGATTAAAGAGTGCACTTATCATGATAAAAAAAAATTAAATAATTTTTTAGAAAAGGACAGTGGTCTGGTAAAATACTTGATAAATTCTTGTGTATGCCATCATTAAAAAACATTTTGAATGTCTACATAATGATATTTGAAAATGCTCACAATATGAAAAAAGTTAGATACAAAGCTCTGCTTAATATGATCCCGTGTGTGTGTGTGTGTGTGTGTAAAATACCTTAAAGGAAGATGCCCAAATGTTAATGGCTGCATCAAGTGATAATTAAAAAGATTATTTTTATTCTACTTACTATTCTTTTTTCTATCTTATGTATTTTGTGGTAATTTCTAAATTTTGCATGAGCATATAATACTTTTTAAGTCAGAAAACTCTACATAAATTTACATCTGTTTATATGGTATTTCAGTCAAATATGATGTTTTTTTCTGAGACACATCACATCACATCTCCACATCTTTCCCCAAAGAGTAAGTTTACTCTTCAGAGGTCACCAAGTTCTAGTTACACAAATCACTAAGGATGGAGTGTCTAAAAATATGCAATTTAAAAAATGTAGTTTAACTAAAGATATAAATGCCACCGTGTAGGAAATTGTAAGAATGTTCATCCTTAAATGCGATCACAGTAATGACATGATGCAATTAAAATTCTTATTCAAGATCCAAATGCTCAGGTGCCTGTTACTCATCAGGTGCTTGAGGAGTTAATTTCCAGAGGTTTGAGTAAGTCACACAAATTGTGACATATCTATTCTCCTACCTCCCCAGCTCTGAAAATATCCAGAATATGCTTTAAGAGCTGTGCAAAAAATGGCAAACCCCCATACAGATAAAAGATCAAGGGAGGGAATGGGAGATGAAGCAGCAGACGAGATAACAGACAAGATAATTACAGAGCTTTAAAAGCCTTGGATTTATTTTTAAGATGTAAGAGCTCTATTTAGAAAAGCCCATAGCTAACTTTATGTGAATCTTGAATGAATTGTTCTGAAACATGTAAATAGTCATGCCATGGAGGAAAGTATGCTTTGTTTTCTGGGCAATGTCTACCTGGCTAGCCCCAGAGCTAAGGTGGCCTGGTAACATTCTGTCCTTTGCACACGCAGTGAAGGCCACTGACCTCCTCACTGGTGGATCGGGGCCTGGAATTTGGTGGGACCTCACTCTGCTTTCCCCTCATGGCCCACAGGATAACATCACTGCTTGCAGAAGAAGCAGGGAGCTCCTTTCTGCCTCTCTCTCACTATTTCCCAAGAGAGAAAAAGTAACTTAGCTCAGTCATGGGGTGAAGAAAAGATGACACTTTTTTTTTTTTTTTTGAGTTGGCCTATTCTCAGGCAGAACTTGCTCTTCTCTCAGAATCTCCCATTGGCCACAAAGAGCATTCTCTCTGTGGCTGTGCTCTGGCCCACAGCTGGGAGGCTTGTGGTCTTCTGTTCGTGCTAGGAGGTTCGAAGGGCAACTCATGGCCTACACAGAAGGTCTACCAAATATTAAAAGATGATCTCTTGGTCCCTGTCTGACTCCACTGTGGTTCCAAATTCCTTTTTTTTTTTTTAAGATTTTATTTATTGACTTATGAGAGACATAGACATAGGCAGAAGGAGAAGCAGGCTCCCTGTGGGGAGCCCAATGTGGAACTCTATCCCAGGACACCGGGATCACGACCTGAGCCAAAGGCAGATGCTCAACCACTGAGCCGCCCAGGTGCCCCTGGTTCCAAATTCTGAGAAGGAAAAGGGTTTAATTGTTGCTTCAAAGAATCCCAGAAAGCTGCATTTCATTGAGTGATCTTAAATGTATACTTACCTGCCTGTCCACGTGATGTCAGGAGGGATCGCTCATATAAGCAGAAATAGAAGGCTGAATATTGCCAATATTGCCAATCGTGAGAAGGCTGAGGTTCAGGCCGCAGAGCATACTCTAATTGGTGCAGTCTAATTGATGAAATCTACCAGTGTGATTTATGGGAGGGGAAGCAAAATCTCAGCATTCTTGGGATGAATGAGTTGATTATCGCTGGATTAGAGGAAGCATTTTGACTTTTTGTATAAGAGAACAAATTAGAAATTTATTTTGGAGCATCAATTATTTATAAGGAATTTTAATCTGGTTCAATTCAGGATCCAAACCTATGGGTAAGGATATCATGCTCAAAATGTAATACATCCTTTCCAGGCAAAAAACTATGTTAGAGCCGCAGTCCTTGACTCTGGAAAGAAGTAGTCCCTTAAGTGTAGGTAACATTGCCTACCCTTGAAACTAAACAGAGTGTATAATGTTAGTCCTGGTCCTCCAAGAAAGAGATGCTAAGATAGGGTTAAATAGGCAAAGGTGTCCTCTGGGAAACTGCCTGTTGGAGGGAGCTAGAGAGGTTACAGGTCCTCAGACCCAAAGTAAGTCTGACTCTGAGTGGAGGAGAGAGAAAGGAAAGAAGCATCCCCACCACAATGAGGGGGGTTGGGAGTCCTGGAGCTGTCAGGAAATCCCTGGGTCTCCCAGGCATGGGCCTGACTTTGTGTCTCTGCCCCCCTGAGACCCTGGCTGAGAGCAGTGTGGGAAGCATGGCCTTGGCCCCATCACAAAGGTGGCCCTGGGCTTTGGAGTGTCCCAGCCAGAGCCCTCAGTTTGCTCCCTATCATTGGGGGTCTGTGAGGCCCATTACTGTGGTCACCAGACCAAGGATTTGGCAATCAAGAGGAATAAGGCTAACTTGTTTTCAAAGCTGTCTTCCCACGGTCATTGGCTAAGATTGTCCTCCCATCCCCAGCAAAATGTTGCTTTCACTAACTAGGGAAGAGCAGCAGATTGATTAAGAAATTCATTGTTTTAAGCATGTCATGCACACAACTGAAAAACATTCAGAGGAAAACCACTTGCCAATGACGACAAGCTCAAGGGGTATTCAGAATTTTTTTTAAAAGATTGTATTTATTCATGAGAGACACAGAGACATAGGCAGAGGGAGAAGCAGGCTCCCTGTGGGGAGACGGATGTGGGACTCCCATCCCAGGACCCCGGGGTCATGACCTGAGCCAAAGGCAGATGATCAAGCACTGAGCCACCGAAGTGCCCTGGGTATTCAGAATTTGGCAAGAATCATTCACTTGTGGCCTCCAGGGTGAGACATGGCATGCAGCATTCCACACTGTTCTTTCACCAAAGAACATGTTTATTCCAAATACTAGGTCCCTGGTACCTGCTAGTGTCTGAGTTCCCGATGTGTGGAGTGCGTGTTAGTGTGTGTGTGCAAGAGAGATGCGTGGTCTCGAGCTGAGGAGAGAAGCAGAGAGCACGCTGAGGTCCCGAGAGCCCAAACACATGTCAGTAATCAGTCAATAACTAGCTGGCACATGTGGAGCTAAATTTAAACATATGTTTTTGGTTTAAAAAAAACCTTGTTCTGACTGCCAAAGGAAGAGAGGATCTTAAATTTTTCTTTTAACCATCCTGAATTTATAATAGGGTGGTCTCATGAAGCAAAACATAATAAAATGCATTTATCGGAAACACATTTATGTTTGTACCAGAGGAACAGGGTCATAATAATTTATCTAGAAGGTTTATGGTAGGTTATGCTAGGCATTTATTTTCCAAAGCTTTTGCATATTTCACATAGGCCTGCGTAATGTAATTTTTACAACCGGTTCCTCAGATGAATCATGTTTACTATCCCTGGGACCTTTCCTCATCTTAGTACACCGGGGTGAGATGATGTTTCTTTGTTGTAAAGTAAGAGCCTGACATGGCTTGTAGGATCCAATCTCGTCAGATTGGTTGGCTTCCCTGTGCCATGGGATTCAGCATAAATTCCCTCTCAAGCAGATAAGGCCAGCCATGTAGTCCTCTCCACACAGATTGGCTTAACTTTGTGCTTCACCAAGGCCAAGAGAGCAGGTTTGGCTTTCAGAACTCTTGCCCTTCATTCAACAGCTCTGAGCCATGCCCTGACCTTATGCCCTTGACTTTAGTTGATGGGAATTTTTGAAAAAGTAGCTATTGTGGAACTTGATGCTTCATGTTGCAGGGATATGGTTGAGACTATTGTTGAGACTATTGTCTGTTATATTAAAATATCCCCTCCTCTGGGGGGAATTTCTTACTTGTCTCAATCCTTGGAAAGACTATGTTTCTCTGAGGCACCTGATCAATATTTCCCATGCAGGCACTTTCGATCTTGATTCTGAGCACGATTTCCTCTTTGCATTAGCCGCTAAGAAGCTCAGCGGCAGATCTACAATTGGTCTTTAACCATTATGCAGCCCTCACAATGCACCCCTCTGTGTCCTAAAATTTGCCTCAGTTTGCTATACTCTTCTATCTTTACTTTAGTTTTTTTTATTGAGGCATAATTCACATAGAACAATGGCATTAGCTTCAGGTGTACAACATACTGATTTGAAATTACCTTTACTTTCTTGTCATCTGATTGTATTGGTTTTTTTCTGTTTGGTTGGTTGGCTGATTTGGGTTTTTTTGTTTGTTTGTTTGTTTGTATCCCACAGCAATTAGCTTTTGGAAAAAAATGTGGTGCAAGTAAAGTAAAACAAATATATAAATTTCCTGGAGTTCTGTAGTGAACCCAAAACCAATCCGATTCATTCCAGATCTGCAAGAACCTTTCTTCACTTTTTCTGGTGATCTCTAGGGCTGCAAACGGTATGGTAGCTTGTTTCCTGTAAGAAGGCAGTAATCCCAACATGGGGCATCCTGTCAGAGAAGACATCTCTGGTTTACTGAAAGGAGAATGTTAGCTGCTCCTGACAATAGGTATTTTTGCGTGCATAGCAGTAGTAGAGGTTTCCAGATCCACCAGGAGATAAACAAAGAAAATGGGAACATTGTCACCTGATTGCTTCTTCTGCCATTTTTACTGGTCTTCCAGAGCTGAGTCGTGTTGACAAGTTCAATTCTCTCCAAAAGCACACCTCTCATCCTTGCGTGGCCGCTCACGGGGGTACCTGAGTGTGGCACAGACTTTTACTTCTGAACGGTAACCCTCTTCATTGCCCTTCCCAGCTGGGCTTTTCTTCCTTGGTTTTCTGCTGTTCCTCACAGCCTTCACACTGAGCAGAGTAACATCTGATGCTCTTGTTATACAGCTTTTTTGCCTTTTTTTTTTTTTTTTGGAGAGGCCATTACAAATTTAGAGATAAAAATAACAATATGAGTGATGTATTGTGCAAATCTTTTAAAAAGCCTACACAAACAGCAGAAAGAAATCAATTAGAATTGCCATGGCAACTACCAACAATTTTTATATGCAAGAATGAAATAAAATAAGAAAAGTAGCAAAATAAAGAAAGCATAAACCAATTGAAATACCATCGAGTGTTTATGAAGTAAGTACTATAGAGCGAAGCCTCGGGAAAATAGATTTCATTAAGGTAAATGAAATTGAGTTTAACTCTTGATTACACATGAGCTAGGTATATATGGTGGAATAAACGATTATTGATGGATGCTTGATGTAATTTTTCAGTGAAAAGTATTTTTGGACAACAAGTTTAGACAGATTGGGAAAGTACATTAAAATGTATAAAATGCAATTTTAAATAATATTTTTTCTAGGGGAAGATTTCTTTACTTCTAAGAATATTTAAACCCCGTACATTCAATTTGATAGTTCAAGGTAAAATAAAGAAGTGGGACTTGGTATATCATAGAAGTAACTGATGAAAATCAGAAAAGAGCCCAGAATTTTAGAATTTGGAAAATCTGGGTTTCTGTCCTTGCCCCCGAGAGTGAGAATTTGCAACCTGGCCTGCATATAAAAATAACCTGGGCTATCCTAGCCATGTATCCAAACATTACCATGTCTGAAACCCATCCCACAGCTGTTAAATTAGAACCCCATGGGACACCTGGGTGGCTCAGTGGTTGAACATCTGCCTTTGGTTCAGGGCATGATCCTGGAGTCCTGGGATTGAGTCCTGCATCACGCTCCCAACAGGGAGCCTGCTTCTCCCTCTTCCTATGTCTCTGCCTCTCTCTGTGTGTCTCTAATGAGTAAATAAAATCTCAAAAAAAAAAAAAAAAAAGAACCCTTGAGGGTGTAACATGGGCGTTCATATTTTCTAATGCTTCCACACTCAATTGTACATGCAGCCAGCGTTGAGAGTCAGGAGTGGGTCCCTTCACTCCTCAGCTTGCTGACTTACACTCCTTACCCCCTACTGTATTAATGTATTACCGTATTACCGTATTACCATATTATTGAGACATTCAGAATGTCCTCCTCGCAGCATCTGTGTGTGGTGGGCAGCATGATTTCCCCTCCTCACAGGTGTCTGTCTCCTGATCCCTGGAACCTGTGACTATGTTAGGTTAACGGCAAAAGGGAATTACAGTTGCAAATAGAATTAAGGTAGTGAATCAGCTGACTTTGAGATAAGGACATTACCCAGGTGAGCCCAATATGATCTCAGGGGTCCTTACAAGTGGAGGAGGGAGGCAGAGCAAAGAGAATCAAAGAGTTATCAGTGGGGGAAGGACTCAGGCTGACTCGCAAGAGTGAAGGAGTCACCAGCCGAAGAACGTGGACAGCTTTTAGATGCTGGGGAATGTGAATAAATGGATTCTCGCCCAGAGCATCCAGAAGGGAGACAGCTCTGAACACCTGGATTTTAGCCCAGTGAGACCCATTTTGGACTCTAAACCTCCAGAACCATAAGATAAGCAATTTGTCTTATTTTAAGCTACTGAATTTATGGCAATGGGATGCAGCAGCAATAGAAAATAATACATCCTGCCTCCATAAATTATCCAAAAAGAAAAAGAAATCCCAAGCTGTAGTGCTAAACACTACAACTTCTACACTTGAGATGCGTCTCGCTCTGCTGCCGTCACATTGCTACTGTGAACTTCCCCCTTTGCAGCCGGTCCCACAGGAGATCGCAGTTCATTCTGAGATGCTGCCTCACTGTCCAGATTCCTGTTCGGCTTCTTGTGATCTTGTGAAATGCAGCTCGTGGGGCGCCTGGGTGGCTCAGCTGGTTAAGCATCTGACTCTTGATTTCAGCTCAGGTCATGATCTCAGGGTCGTGGGATTGAACCCCACGGTGGGCTCCACACTGGGTGGGGAGTCTCCTTGTCCCTCTCCCTGTGCTCCTCCCCGCACTGGTGCTCACTAGCTCTCTCTGTCTCAAATAAATAAATAAAATCTTAAAAAAGGAAAAATATAGTTCTTCCATTTTGGTCTTGTCCAAAAGTTCCCTACAGTTTTTACCCAGCTTGGTTGCTTTATTATCCTCAGCTTTGCCATTGATATCTTTACCTTTCAGGAATCTACACCCTCAGGGGGTAGATAACTGTCCCTTCTTTAACCTGAAAACCTACCCAGACTGATTAAGCCTCCTTTTGGGGGACGAAAAACTAATTGCAAGGTGCATGGGACCTCATTTTCCTCCTTTCCTCCATAAGAAAAAAAAAAGACACTTTGATATGTCCCAGCCTCTATTTCAGTGATTCCATGCCTCATCTCTCTCTCTCCCTCCCCCCCCCCCCCCGCCCGCGGCTGGACATGAGTTCCAAAATTGGTTTTCTGGTAGGCTCCTCTGCCCTATAAGCGTAAGAAACACAAATGAATTGACCTCCAGCAGGACATCCTGTTATATGGCATCTGCCACTGTAACCTCAGGATAACACAGACTCACAGTGCGATGTAGCTGGAGGTGAACGTCTTTGGGGTTCTCCTATGATCTTTCAGATGCTAGAGCAACGTTTATATATCTGACAGTTTGGGGTGAGTTAGAGAGTTGGCATAAGAAGTGTCAAAATTTAAGAAAGACCTCATCTCGCAGACATTATCCAGCAACTAACGCTGCCATCCCCACTTGGACGTAATAGGCTCACGTGTGTGACGGCAATCTTGCCTTTTATTTAGTCACTGGCCCGGGGTCCAGCGCCATCCAGGCTGCCATTCAAATGCTATGAGGGAAGAACTTGGTAGTAAGTGTTAATGGTGATGGGAAAAATTATACCTCAAAATCCACTCCTCCTGCCAATTTGTTTCTCTCTGAAAAGAAAGCCTCAGCAGTAATTGTACTTCTGCCCTAACACAGGGATGATTGCGTTTTCAAGGATAATGATGCTATTTTATGGTTGTTCCTACTTGGAATAAAGCATAATTGGTATGGAATCCTTGAACACTCCCGTGTGAAAATACCAGGGTGGCTGTGTCAATCTACTGGGTATGGAGCGATAAGTCCTAGGGAAGAAAAATGGGGAAGACGGGTGAGCAAAATTATAAGGGAGGCTGGTGGAGTGTAAACTGGTGAAAGCCTGACATTTTTGTTTAGATTGTTTCCCTTTCAAGTTTCAGAGTTAGAGATTTTGTTATGGGTGGAATCAGTAGGGGGTAATGGTATGTAAATTACATCTCAGTGGAGCTGTTAATTAAGAAAAAGAGGTGGGATCCCACTTCTGCTCTAGATCCAGTGTCTTCTGTGGGTTAGGAGGTGTCCTGGAATCTCCATACAATTCTCAGGAGAAAGAGGTGGCTTTCGTGGGAGTATGGAAGTGGATATCCTCTATTCGGCATCATTCCTGTCACTTCAGGCAAGTGACATGCACTGCTGTTTAATTCACTTTCTCCTAGAACAGGCAAAGCTTATTCAACTTCATGCAAAGTGTTTACCAATGCAAGAATTGGCTTTACATGTGATTATTTTCAAGTCCCCGATGGGCTCTGCTTAGAACGCAAGGTTACGAAGGAAAGCATTTTATTTTGATTTTCTCTTCAATGTTGAGGGGGTTAATACAAAAGCAAACATTGTAACGTAAAGATAAATTAGGATCCTGAGTTTCTTTGTGAGGCTAACAGAAAACGGAATACTTGTGGGAAAAATTAGAGGAGTAGGTTATAAGCTCCAGAGTGCTCTAAATGAATAAATGGTGTGCTGGGAGTATGTAGACACATAGGCGTGCTGGAAGGTTCAACATATGTTCTGTATAATAATTGGCAAATATAAGATTCTAACAACAACAAAACAATTCAAGGAGAAGTGATACAAGTGTGTTTTATGGGAGTTAGCAGATTAAAAACATAAGGTTTAAGGGTTTGGGTTTTTTATTTTTCATTGTTTAAATGTTGACAGAAAGGAAACACATTGCAGCGATTTTGGTGCAAAAATCTGGGGGTGTGGGTTAGTTCTACCTAAGCTGGCTTTTTGAGCTTTTGAACCTTGGACAACTTACTTTACGTGTCTAAATCCCAGTTTCTTTATGAGTAAGAAGTAATCTTGCTGCTGCAAGATTAACGTGGTGACCTATCTTTGGGTACTGTTTTATTTTGTTTCTGGAGGATTGAATCAAAGGGCAAATATATAATCATACTTAATGTACATTTTTTCAATTTATTTATTTCTTAGAGAGAAAGAGCACATGGGCAGGGGAGGGGGCAGAAGAAGAGGCAGAGAATCCCAAGCAGGCTCCACACCTAGCACAAAGCTCAACTCAGGTCCGATCTCACAACCCTGAGATCATGACCTGAGCCGAAGTTAAGAATCGGAGGCTCAACCAACTGAGCCACCAGGTGCCCCATAATGTACTTTTATAGAACTTTGTGAACAGAAGGAGACATTTTAGAAGTCTCTCCTTTTTTATAGCTTGAAAGGGAATTTATGTATTGCACATAATACAAATATGTTTCTGTTATTTTTCTCATGAAGAAGTAAAAGCTTCTTTTTTGACACATCAAAAAAACATACCCCGAGTGATGAATGTGGAGAAACAATACTCCTTGCACATAGTCAGTGCTCATTAAATGTTACCTTCCTCCCTTACCCTCAATAATCTCCTTATGCCTAATAACAACTGAAGGTTTGTCTTTGGGGAAAATAAAAGAAAGAATCATAAAAGTTGAATGTGCAGGAAATATAAAAGATGGTAAGAGTTGCCTTATTGCATTTACTGACATGGCAGGTCAGTTAACCAAGCCAACCACAAACTAGTTTTTCTCAATATTCTTCTCTCTTAGCTAATATGTGTATGTGGAGACACACATCCCAGGAATGGAAATAGGACCAAATTAAATGCATTTAAAACTAACGTGAAGTGGCTTTTCACTCAAGAAAAAGCAAAATGAGTAAAACCCAGAAGCAGTGGCTCTTGAAGTGTGAAACATAAAATCAATAGAATGGTCTCAAACAGCATTTAAAAAGAGTAGAATGGAACATTTCTGAGTGTATAAAATGTAGTGAAGTTAGGGTTTATTCCATAAAACTTTTATTTCAAACCGGTAGACTCACACACACAATGCGTATGTGTGTATCAGGTCACAGTGTAAAATATATTTCTTACTGGGGGTTGAGATTTTAAAAATTTTAAAAGCTACTGCTCAAAAGAGAACGAAATCACTATGTTCCTTTTCAATATGTTAGATTCTCTCTTGGCCTTGTTGGGAGATAGTGTCATTGCTTCTAGGGAAGGTAGACTTTTATCTAAATATTCTTGTCCTTGAGTCATGTCCAGACTATTCATATATTTTTCAGATCATGATGTACCTTTATCAATACTTCCATACTTCATCAGGAGAGAGCTGCAAGAATCATTGTCCTCTTGAAGGAAAAAAAAAATATGAAAGCAAATGAAATTTTCATTTTTCTTTCAATCCCTGATAGTTCCTCTGAAAAATAGCACCCAAAATATTAAGAGATGAAGAATACAGAATGGACTCATTCTGCTTTTTTCTAAAGAATATCTTCCTAAACAGTCCCAAAGCCATAGATTGGAGAAAGTTTTTAAATGTATTGATAGATGTAAGATAACAAAGGAATTGGTCTCTGAAAGAGATTGGTCGGGGGTGGGGGGCGGCGGCGGAGGGGGTGGAAAGAAACCCTGGCCCCCATAGGGGCACTAACACTTGATGAGCCCTCACACTGGGTCCAAACAGTCCATCAGGTGCTTTTTAACAGCTTTCCCCTTTGATCCTTAAACAAATGCAGGTAACATATGTTCCCATTTTACAGTCGAGACAAATGAGGCTCTTACTAGTTAAGTCACTAGTCCAATGCAGCCATGATTCTTTCTTTTAAAGATTCATCTATTTATTTATTTATTTATTCATGAGTGACACAGACCTGTAATTTGCTTGAGTTTTTTTTTTTTTTAAGATTTATTTATTTATTCATGGGAGATCTGGAGAGAGGCAGAGACATAGCTGAAGGCAGATGCTCAACCACTAAGCTACCCAGGTGCCCCTGCAGCCTCAATTCTAACCCAGACCTGCCTGTTGAACTCCCAACCTGAACCATATCCGGCCCACCCTTTCCCTGTGACACCTGCTCTTTTCTGTTCTGCTTCTTGCTTTTCTCCCTGTGCCCCATAGAAAACCCTTCTGCCACTCCTGTTAGGGCTTTCTGCTTTTCCCTCATCAAGACCTATTCTCTATACTAAGTCTTTTCTACCAAAATGCCAGTAACTGTGGTTTTCCTCACGTTATAATAAGGTTCAAAGCTTAAACTAAAGAAACCCTTCCAAGGTGGAATTTCAGACATGGTGGCAAAGGCCAGAGAGACTTGAGGGGTGAGGAATAGAGGAGGAGTAAAGGGAGATGCTTTTTTTTTTTTTTTTTTTTTTAGGGAGATGCTTTATGATGTTTCTGTACCTTCCAGTAAGATACTGTCTGATATTATCTTTAATAGCTAGTTCTTTCAAGAGGGTAGAGAGTTGCCTGACCTCTAACCCTATTTAGGGTCCGCCTGACTTTTCCATGAACTTTGCCTTCCACCTGTTTGCTTATAGCCTGAGGCTTTCTTGTTTAAAACTCAAGCAAATTGGGGGATCCCTGGGTGGCACAGTGGTTTAGCGCCTGCCTTTGGCCCAGGGCACGATCCTGGAGACCGGGGATCGAATCCCACGTCGGGCTCCCGGTGCATGGAGCCTGCTTCTCCCTCTGCCTATGTCTCTGCCTCTCTCTCTCTCTGTGTGTGACTATCATAAATAAATAAAAAAAAAATTTAAAAAAAAAAAAAACTCAAGCAAATTGGGATGCCTGGGTGGCTCAGTGGTTGAGTGTCTGCCTTTGGCTCAGGTCGTGTTCCGGGGGTCCTGGGATCAAGTCCCATATTGGGATCTCCACAGAGAGCCTGCTTCTCCCTCTGCCTATATCTCTCTCTCTCTCTTTCCACGTCTCCCGTGAATAAATAAATAAATGTTAAAAAAAAAATACCCGGGATCCCTGGGTGGCGCAGCGGTTTGGCGCCTGCCTTTGGCCCAGGGCGCGATCCTGGAGACCCGGGATCGAATCCCACGTCGGGCTCCCGGTGCATGGAGCCTGCTTCTCCCTCTGCCTATGTCTCTGCCTCTCTCTCTCTCTCTCTCTGTGTGACTATCATAAATAAATAAAGAAAAAAAAAATACCCAAGCAAATTATAGGTCAGCAGGCCACCAAGAAATTTTTTAAACAATCACTTTGGCAGAGACCTCATGTTCTTTTGACTCCATACCACACCTCTCCCCCCAATTAACCCACATACAGAAAATTGACACCTAAAATTAGGAATGGGTGGAAAGAAGTAACCGTTGTCTGTCCCCCAACAGTGCATGGTTTCCTTGTCAAGTTGATGTCCGGTTCTCATGTTCCCAGGCCAGAGGACTTTGAGAAGCCCTGTTCTATCCATCAATAAAGATGCTGGGAGTCCCCTACAGTCTTACTGATCCTGGTTCAGGACAATAGGGAAGGCATCCTCAGACAGCATATTGCCCCCAGAGAGCTAGCAAGGGATTAAGCGCGGACATAGCAGATTCCCATTCACCTAAAATAAAGACAGTATTGGTGTCAGAATAGAATCTGCGTGCAGGTGCATAATGTCTCCACTAATGCGAAGGTGTGAAGATATTCTCCTATTTTATCATCTGATAAGTGTTCTTGCCTTGCCTTTCACAATTAAGTCTATAATCCATCTATAACTGTTAAGTTATGTTGTGCCATAGGGCTAAAATTTCATTCCTTTTTCCATTAAAATAGCTAATCATCGTAATTCCATTTTTCTTTTTTTTTTAAGATTTTATTTATTTGAGAGAGTAGGAGAAAGAATGTGTGCGCGTGCACACACGGAGGCAGAGAGAGAATCAGACTCCCTACTAAACAGGGAGCCCAACTAGGGGCTCGATCCCAGGACTCTGAGATCCTGACCTGAGCCAAAGGCAGACACTCAACCAACTGCACCACCCAGGTGCTCCTAGTTCCATTTTTTAAAAAAACCTATTGTTTCCCTCTTTCCTGTACTGCTGCATTTGTCATAGTTTTGGTGTCCCGGTATGGGTAGGTCTCTTTGGTTGGTTAATGGAATTGGATAAATGGATTCGAATTTTATTTTAGAATGCAGAAGGCTAAAATTAGCCAAGATCTTCTTGACGATGAGGAACAAATTGGGAGAACCGATTCCACCTGATACCAGGTGAGTGTGGTAGCAGTGTATGGATAGACAGGTAGAGCCAGAGCAGGACAGGGAGGACAGTCTTGTGGGATTTTTTTTTAAAGATTTTACTTATTTATTCATGAGAGACAGAGAGAGAGAGAGAGAGAGAGAGAGAGAGAGAGAGAGAGAATGAGAGAGAGAGAGAGAGGCAGAGACACAGGCAGAGGGAGAAGCAGGCTCCATGCAGGGAGCCTGACCTGGGACTTGATCCTGGGTCTCCAGGATCAGGCCCTGGGCTGAAGGCGGCGCTAAATCGCTGAGCCACCCGGGCTGCCCGTCTCCTGGGATTTTGATTGAGATACACTGAATCTATATATCAACCTTGGAAGAATGCATTTTTACAGTATTTAGTTTCCAATCCATGTTCATAGGGTACTTCTCCATTTATTAGGTCTCCCTAAATGTCTCTTGATAAGCTTTTATAGTTCTTTTTGGAAGGGCCTTAGACATTTCTTATTTGGATATCTTATATATATGTTCTATTATTGATGACACAGAAAATATTGATTTTTGTGTATTGAATTTTAGCCTGCGAAGCTGTAAACTCAATTATGAATTTGAATAATTTGTAGTGATTTTTTTCTACATATACAGTTATATATTCTTCAAATAATAAGAGCTTTCCTACTACTTTCCTGATCTTTATTTCCTTTTCTTGCCTTGCTCTACCTGTCAGTAGTGTTAAAAGGCATAATGTTGAAAGATAATATCTTTCTTCTGTTACTTTGTCCCAATCTTGGAGGAAAACTTTCAACCTTTTTAACAATATTTGTTAGAAGATTTTTTTTTATGTAGATCTCTTACAACAGCATAAGAAAGGTCCCTTTTTAACTTTTTTACATGTCTTTATTATGAATGGCTGTTGAATTCAATGACCTTGTGCTTTATATTCCTGGGGAAATATAACTTGGTCATATGCTTGCTTATATTTTATGGAGGAATTTTGCATCTATATTCATGAGGGAGAATGCTGGTAGCTTTCCCTTCTCTTACTGCACTTGTCAGGTTTTGGTATCAAGGTTATGCCAGTATCATAAAGTCAAGTTTGGGACTGCACCATATTTTTAATTCTCTGGAAGAGTGATTTAAGCCTGTAATAATTTCTCCCATAAGTGTTCAATAGAACTCACCACTGAAACAATCTGGGTAGACCTACAATTTTGTTTGTGGGAAAGATTTTAACTGGTAAGTCAATTTTATAGGATTGTTCACAGTATCGATCTCTTGAATGGTAAGTTAAATTTGCCTAGGAGTTTCTCTATCTCATCTAAATTTTTTAATGCGTTGACATAAAGTGATTCACAGCAGCCGCTTACAATCTTCGTAAAGTCTATGGAATCGGTGGTGATATCCCCATTTTAATTCCTGGCATTGGTTAATGTGCCTTCTCTCTTCCTGCCTAAAGCAATCCCTTCAGGGTCTTATCTCTTTTATCAACTTGTTCAAAGAATCAAATTGTAGCTTTATTGATCCTCAGTATTGAACGTTTCTCTATTATCTCTTTCTAATTTCTGTGGGTTTAATTTGCTGTTCTTTAATAATTTCTTCAAATAGACACATAGATCACTGCTGGTTTAGCCTTCTTTTCTGACATATTCATTGAAGGCTATAAATTTCCTCGTAAGTACTGCATTAGCTAGCTGTTCTTCAAGTTTTGATTTATTGTATTTTCATCAGTGCTCAATACAAATGATTTTTAACCTCCATTGTGATTGTTCTTTTACCTGATAATTATTTAGAAGATTTCTTATGGGAATGTTCTGCCCATTTTTATTCATATCTATTATAGTTTCATTGTATTAGGAGATACATTTTAATACATCATTGAGAATTTTATGGCTGTGTTTATCTTAAAAAGAATGTGTACTTTGAAGTTGTGTCTATTAGGTCAATTTTATTGAACATATTGTTTAAATCTCATATTCCTTTTTTTGCTTTGTTCTGTCAGTTACTGAAAGAGATTAATTTTTTCTCACTTTTGTCTATTTTTTTTCGTTAGGTCAATTCTTGCTTCATGCATTTTTAGGGCATGTTATTAGTCACATTCAAATTTTAAATGATTTCTTTATGGAGTAGGACATTTTATCATTAAACAGAAATACCATTTCTCTGTAGAGACTATGCTGCAGCTTTTCATCTTTGAGATTACTCTGTTATTAATATAGCTGCAGTTGAATTCTTGGAGTTAGTATTTACGTGATTTTTCTTTTTCCTTTCACTCTCAAGCTTTCTGTATCCTTATATTTTTAAATATGTCTTTGTAAACAGTGTATAATTGGGTTTTCTTTTGTTTTACATGCAATCTGCACATCCCTTCTTCAAACTGAATATTTGGTTCTTTTATGTTCAATGTAATTACTGATATGTGTGAGTTAAATCTGTAGTCTTAAAAAAAAAAAAAAAATCTGTAGTCTTATTTTGTGTGACTTATCCCAACTGTTCTACTTAGATTGCCCTTTGTAACATTCTAAATTTTTTTTGTCTCTACTAGCTTCCAAGTTGTACTCTTACTGCACTTTTTGAAGTAGTTTAATTACAAATAGCAACTTATTTTCTTATGATATCAAACTTTAATGTTAATTAAAATATCATTCTGTTGCTTTCTGCTTCCTTTGTTACTCCAGAAAAGTGAATGCTGAGTCTAAATGTCCTTCTTTTGAAATGGTTCTTTTTTCCTCAGGCTGTTTTAAAGATTTTATTTTTTGCCTGTGTCTCTAGGTGCAGGTTTATTTAATCTATATAGGGTTCATTGGGATTCTTGAAACTCTGTATGGATGGCTTTATTGCTTTTGAAAAATACAGAGCTATCCTTTCTTCAAATTTTACTTCCATCCCCTTCTCTTACTTCACCTTTTTTAGACTAAAATTTCTCACTGATATTCCATATACCTCTTACTCTCTCTTTTAGAATTATCTTCTTTTTGTCTCTTTGTGCTACATTCTGGATATTTTCTTCTTTGTAGTTTTAAGCTTGGGGTTTTGTTTTTGTTTTTTAATGCACTACATTGCATTTTAGAGCTTCCAGTTCACTTCTGATATATTGAGGCTTTGACTATTTTTTCATAAATGTAGCAAGCATGGTGATTTTATGAATCATATCTGATAACTCAAGTTTGGGGTTCTCTTTCTACTGTTTATCTTTCTTCTGTTACTCCACATTGCATCCCCTAGTCTCATAAACCTGGTTACTTTTTGTGCATGTTCGAGAGTATATTTTACAAATTATTTGAAGGAAAATGCGAGGTCTGGCATGGTGATATCTTCCTTCTGAGAAGATACTCATTAGCTTGTGCAAATAGTACTAAGGTTATCATTCCGGGAATATCTTAATATAATGTGTTTGAGTTGCTCGCATCATTAAATAAGGCACACCTGACTGCAAATCCAGACAAAGGCTGGTTTACTTGCAGTTACTCCTCATGTTGAGGGTATGGTTTCCAGATTTTCAACTCAAAGCGGGCTTGATTTATTAAATCACTACTCCTGGAGTGCACAGGTGGCTCAGTTGGTTAAGTTTCTGACTCTTGGTTTTGACTCAGATCATGATCTCAGGGTGATGATGTCATGATCATGAGATCAAGCCCGGCATCCAGCTTCACACTAAGCGCAGAGTGTGCTTAGGATTCTCTCTCTCCCCCTCTACCCCTCCCCATGCTCTCTCTAAATAAATAAATTATATATATATATTCCATACTCTTGGCAGGCTGCAGTCTTACTTCTGTTTGTACAGCCTTGGAATGTCACCAAAATGGTGGTTCAGCTCTGCAGCTGCTTCCCTAACCTTGGCAAAAGCCCTCAGGTAAAAAACCATGTAGAGGACTGGGTGTCTCTCTAGTTTCTTGTCTTCTTTTACATCTTAACCCCAAGTCTCCTTCCTGTCTTGCAAGCCTTTGATGCTTTTGAGGAGCTGCTTTTTGTATTTCATCCAACTTTTTTAGTTGTTCCTCAGCATGAGGAAAAATACCTAGTTAGGAATTACAGGAAATCAACATGGTATTATAAGGAGATACATGATTTTGATAGACTATTTAGAGATAAACAGGTAAGTCATCAAAATAGCTAAAAAGTACAGGGTTGGATTACCCTAGTATTTCCCTTTGGAGGAGTGGTGAAGATGAGACAGTGGGAAGATGTCTGTTAATTTCACAACACACCCCCTCCATTCTAGCCGAGTTCTTTAAAAAAAAAAAATTTATTTCAGTGAGTGAGAGAGACACATGAGCAAGGGTGAGAGGCAGAGGCAGAAGCAGGTTCCCCACTGAGCAGGGAGCCCAATGCAGGGCTTGATCCCAGGACCCTGAGATCATGACTTGAGCAGAAGGCAGATGCTTAACCAACTGAGTCACCCAGGCACCCCTCTAGCTGAGTTTTTAATCATGTATATCTATGGCACAGGCCACTCAATGTCCCCAGTATTGATTCTACCTCCTTCTTTTAGTAATAGAGGACCACATAGCTATAGATTACATTGTCTAACCTCTTGGAAAGATGGTCCAGCTATATAGTGGCTCAATTTAGGCCAATGAATATGAGTTTTATTTTGTTTTTTAGAGAGGGAGAGAGAGAGAAAGAGAGTGTAAGTGGGGAGGTGGGGAGGGGTAGAGGGAGAGAGAGAGAATTTTTTAAAGATTTTATTTATTTATTTGAGAGAGAGCGTGCAAGTGAGAGAAAGCATGAGCTGGGGGAAGAGGGAGAGAAAGAAGCAGGCTCCCCACTGAGCAGGGAGCCCAATGAAGGGCTTGATCCCAAGACCCCAAGACCATAACCTGAGCCAAAGGCAGGCACTTAATTAACTGAGCCACCCAGGTGCCCCATGAGAGAGAGCATCTTAAGCAGGCTTCACTTCCTGCATGGAACCTGACGTAGGGCTCGGTCTCACCACCCTAAGATCATGACCTGAGCCAAAATCAAGAGTTGGACACTTAACCAATGGAGCCACCCTGGTGCCTCTGTATGTGAGTATTAATGATGTGCGAGACCTCACTGAGCTCTTCTGTAAAGATGAAACCACTTCCCCTGGACGTTACCTTTTCCTTTCTTCTGGAATTTAGACATCCAGATGAAATAGCTTCAAGCACAGATGTGGATAACACCCCAGGAGATGGTAGGACAAGGCACAAGTAACCCAGGGTCATGGATGTGCCCTGGACAGCACGCATTCCTCTGAGCTGTTACATGAGAGAGAAAAACACACGTCTACCCTATATTTAAGCCATTATATTTGGGGTTTCTTGGTTACAGCAGTTCAGCTACATCCTAACTAAAATGATATGGAAAATATTTGAGCAAAAATGTTAAGCTACAGTATTTTGTAAAAAGAATAATAATGTCAGGAAATAGGAGTCTGATCTCTGAGCAATGGCAATTTTAAGAGAAAATGATTTCTATAACAGAATTCCTCATGGGAATCCAGAAGGGTATACAGCTCTATGCATTCACCTGAAAACAAAGGGGTAGCCTTTGGAATCACACAGAAAACAGAATGGACAGAGTGAAAAGTCACCAAGCTGTGTTGAGAGTAGCAGCAAGATGTGCAGCTCTGATGGGGAGCTCGTGGTTAATGACAGGACTTCTGTTGATTGACATCAATCATTATGAGTGATGAGAGTCTGACTGCCTGTGATCTGCTTCCTCTGTAAGGAATTTACACAGATCCTAATCTGTCGACAGAACATTTACAGAGTATGCCCTACCAACAGCGGAGGTTCCCGAGCAATTTCTATGCGCCAAATACTGTGCTGCGTAGGTACTTCATGTGCACCCTCCCATTTAATCCTCAGAACACTACAAGGTAGGCATCTCTGGTGTCCCCACTTACAAAGGCTCAGAAAGGTCAGTGCAGGCCCACAATCACACGCCTGGTATGCACCAGAGTTGTCACTCAAACTCTGGGTGTTGGCCAAAGTCCTTAGATTCAACAACCATACAAGATGGTCACCGTCAAATAGTTTTGGGGACTCTAGAGAGCTAATAATATCCTATATGGGAGGAAGACACTGTGAAAGAGAGGAGGAGGGTCAGAGGACCAGAGTATGGTTGTGGAGCAGAGCCACTAGGGCTGGTAGCAGCAAGTGTGCCCGTGGCAGAACACAGGACGGTTTCCACCTGGTGTCTGTCCTGAGCCCATCTTAACAGAGATCCACCAAATGTAACTGGGGATGGAGGAGAATGTCACAAGCAGGGCAGCCAGGATTTTCCCTGGAAATGGTGGTGCTTACAGTCAAAATGCCAGCTGAGCGCAGCCGCAGCAGCAGCAGCAGCATTGGCAATGGTGGCAGAGTCGAGCGATGTGACAGTTAAGGCCTGATGGAGCAGGAGGAGTAATGTAAGAGCTAGAGAAAGAAATGGGCCAGAGGCTGGATGGCAGGCACTTTAGGGAACAGTGGGATGAGAGAGTCTGGGGAGGACAGAGCAGGCTGGCAGCCTTCTGCCATCCTCAGAGGGACATAAATAATGATAGCAATGAAAACAGCAGCTGGCGGAGGGGCTGGAGAGGCACCCAGAGAGCAAAGAAGGCTTGGCAGGAGCTGGGCATTTTACCACCTGGGGAAAGCTCTGTGTGTCTTCTTGTCCTCTTGTGGGGCTTAAGGAATAATCAGACTCTCCAGAGATGCTTCTGCTTGAGGGTCTCTTGGACTCTCACTGTATATGGAGTGAAGGCGGGACTGAGGTCCTCCGGGGGGAGGGGGGGACGGGGAGGGGGCTCGTTGTAAATAGGACTTGGGCATATGTTAAAATTTTCACTTTAGGCAATTAAATGCTGCCTCCTATGCAGGCTAATGGTTATGATGAACCACTAAGATTATCTGGAGAGGATCTGAAAGAATAGGATCCATAGCCAGGCTCCACTCCTGAGTTGTTCTGTGGCTTGAAGCAGCTTCCTTATCTCTGAGACCAAAATGTTGGGCTAGGGATGCCTGGGTGGCTCAGTGGTTGAACGTCTGCCTTCAGCCCAGGGCGTGGGATCTAATTGCGATCGTTTGAGAACCATTGCACAGGTGTCCTAAAAGCAGGGGCTATGACTTATGAACCCAAGTTTAGTGCTCCATAAATAACTATCACCCAATGCGTATGTGCTGAATTGATTAACCAATACATGCCCTGGATAGCAGAGCCAGGGACTGTCCTCAATCAGGTTAAAAAGCTGGTTTAATTTTATTGGTCCTTCCTCCCAGGATGGCCATCCCCACAGTCATTCCTAAGTGGCTTTTTCTTTCTCTTCTTCCCTTATCTTGGGTTTATGCCATGTCCCAACTCTCAAATACCTACGGCTAAAGCCATCATGAGATGTTAACCACTAAGGAATATCTTTACTTTTCAGATCCCACTAAACCCTCCCTCCTCCCTCCCCCTTCAAGTACATGGAGGCAACCGGAAACATTGGGGCTCTGGAGTCTGAGAGCCAGTTTGGAATCAGCCCAGTTCACTCCTTCATAAATGGTGTGTTAGTCCCTAACCTTCAATTTAAAGGTTAAGATTGAGATAATACCTCTTCACCTGTCAGATTAAGATAATACCTCCCTCTGCACACTATAGTGATGATAAGTTAGCAAAGTTTGCACACAGATCATTTATACACACACACTCTACTGGTATTATTATGATGCTTGCAATAGTAAAATTTGGATTACCTTCAAACCTAGTCATGTGGAAATAGCCAAGGAAGAAAAGTTTTGGTGAACCCAAAGGTATTTCTTTTTTTTTTTTTCAAGACTTCATTTACTTGACAGAGAGCATAAGTAAGGGGAGCAGCAGAGGGAGGGAGAAGCAGACTCCTCTCTGAGCAGGAAGCCCAATGCTGGGCTTGATCCCAGAACCCCAAGATCATGACCTGAACTGAAGGCAGACACTTGACTGAGTTACCCACGCGCCACCCCTCCAAAGGTATTCACCAATACAGGGGTGCCTGGGTGGCGTAGGAGTTGGGTGTTGACTCTTGGTTTTAACTCAGGTCATGATCTCAGGTTCATGGAATCAAAGACCATGTCAGGCTCTGCTCAATGTGAAGTCTACTTGCTCCTCTCCTTTCTGTTCCTCCCCTCATGTTCTCTCTCTCTCTCTCTCTCTTTCTCTCTCTCTCTCTCTCTCTCTCTCTCTCTCTCTCCAATCTTAAACAAAAACAAAAACAAACCCTCTCTCACCAAGATACATAAATTTCTCATGCTTCCTTCCTTCATGGTCTCATGCTAGCATCCTCTATTTCTTTTTCTATCTTCCTTCCAAACAGTGGTTCAGTGTTTGGAAATCCTGCCTTAAAAAAAAAAACAAAACCCACTTCACAGGACTTGGAGACACAAAGACAGGTCATTGGGTCAGGGGCTTTCTTTTCCACTTCTGTGTGAGGTTGGGTCTTGACCTCACAGTCAGAAATGTAGGTAGGGGCCTGAAGCACATGTGGGCAGAGCACATGGTCCTCGGTCTTCACTTCTCCTGATGAAGCCTTGAGTTCTAGAATCCAAAGTTCAAGGCTAGAAGACCTCTCCCATGGTGGCAATGACTAGGTTGTGGCTAGAACACTTCATTAGTTACTCTGCAGGACAGATGAGTTTAGGGGTACCTGCCTCCATCCTGCCTTCCATCAACTACTTTCCAGGTAATAAATGAAGATTTGATGGATCATTATTTTAAAGTTTCTAGTCACTGCCATACATGTGTACCCTGGCTTCTCCCACCTCAGACATTTCCCCTGCCATCAACATCGACAAGAAGAAATTCTACTTTTTTGAATTTGTAGTAAACTAACCTTAATAAAACAATTTAAAGAAAAAAAACATATATATACACCTGTGTATACATGTTCTCGTGTATCCAAAAACAGCATTTTGAGTCCTTTGGAGGAACATTACTTAATTACTTAGGAGAACATAAACTCCATACCATTCACGGAGAATTTACACCTTCTGGTATATTCTTATTGTCTGAAAAAAATTTCTGGATTCACTTCTCTGTTCTATTCTTTGGCATACGTGGAGGTGATGTTTCAGAGGAGTTACACAACATCCAAGGCCGGACAGGGCAATTCTCATGGAATATTGTTGGTTTCCCTCCGTGATGAATCCAGTAACTCTACTCCTAGATCCATGCCAAAATTACAGTTTTCAGAAACTTCAGCAAAAGGATTTAAACAGTTCTGTGCCTTGCCACCAAAATGTGTGTTCATCTCTCTACACCTCCACACCTGGCAGTGTTTCAGCCCAACATTTGCTACAGTATTTTGAGTTCATCTTGTTTATTTTCTGCTTTATTTTTTCTCCTGATGTACATTTTATGTGCAAAGCCAAAGTCACCATTTCTCACGTACACTGCCACTGTTCAGCCCTGCTTTTAGACCGCACGCTTCTTAATTAAAATGCACAGAAAAGCAACACGGACTACCTCGTTCAGAATTTTCACTTCGGACATCAGCTTTTGTAGCTCATGTCCCAGAGAGCGTTCGTTACATTTCAGATTTGTAGCACAAAATTGCAGAGTGATGTGCCCAAAGTGTGTATTTGATGGGAAGTACTGTGTCTTGGAAAATTATATCTCAGGATATTGATGGGATGTCAGCAGCATGATAGGGAGTGAACACCTCTTGGTGGACTGGTAGAGACACTGTGTGACAGTGTACGAGAATTCTCGAATTTGAAGTGAGCTGGTCTGGATGAGTGGTCTAGATTAACAGTCTCAAAGTGGAGTCGCGTAGCCAGGTGCATCAGCATCGCCTGGAAACTTGTTAGAAATGCAGAGTCTTGGGCTCTTCACTAAACTTCCTGAATCAGAGACTTGGGGGGAGTAGGGTGAGCAGTCTAATGAGTCTCCCAAGTCTCCCACCCCGTGGTTCAGATGCGCGCTACCGTGTGAACATGAGTGGCTTAGCTTGAAACCACAGCTCAGCTTCTGCCTGGCTTTGTGGCCTTGGAGAGGATCCTCTCTGACCAGGGCTTTCCCACACCACCGTTTCTCCATTGCCCTTTCCTTGTGCTCTGTTTAGAGGCCGGCAGGCAGCACTGTTGGCAAAATGGATGTCCAGCTGACCACAGGTAGGCCAGACGCCTCTTCTTACAGATGCCCCAACATTCACAAGGGATTCTCTTGGCTCTCCCTGGGTCTGGGGTTCATTGTTGTGTGGGTTCTCCAAAGTGGCTCTTCCCAGTAAGCCTGTACAGGGAGTGGCTGGGCCCCCAAACTGGAGGTCCTCCTGACAGAGAATGCAAAACTCCTAGGACCCTTTGTGCTCAACTCTGGGCCCACACTACAATTCCAGAACCACAGGAAAAGCTTCCACTTGCTGTTCTGTTATGTTTATAAATACGTATAATTATACACTGTATACGCTCTCCATTTCATAGACTTACCGTGGGGGTCAAACGAGAAGCTGGTTGTGAAGGCACTTTGAAAGCTGTAGAGCACTACACAAATGCTGGGTTTTGTCGTTATCTAATACTCTTGAGAAATTTTTCTGTTCCTCTTTCTCCATCCTTTGTAATTCTAGTCTCAATAGAGAAAATGAGGCCTCTTCACTTCCCCACAAGTATTTAATTGTCAAGCCGCATACTTGCACGTCTGTCATAGGGAGCTGTGGCAGTCGGGCCTCTTTTGGTGTGAACAACAGAAACCCATCACCAAGTCACGTAATCCAGAAACAGGATTCGCAGGGAGACGACAGGGTAGCCCACAGGAACAAAGGAGGGGCTGTAGGAACCAGGGCCTCGCAGATGAAAATAAGAGTTGACCCTGCTGAGACTCTTCCCTCCCACTCAGGCTCTTGTCTCCATCAGCCTTGACTTAGCATTGAGGACCGGCTTGTTTTTCCCACATCAGCCAGGTTGTTGCCAGATTTGGGAGAGGATATGGCTACCAGCAGCTGCAGCTTAGCATCTCCCTCCCACTGTCCCTGTGTGGATCCCAGAGAAGAACCCTGACTGGACTAGGAGGAGGGAGGACCACCCCTCAAGAACAGGGAGGTGGCGACTCATGTGGCACATAGTGTGCTACCAGCAGAAGAGTCATGGGAAGACCAAAAAACCAGCTAACTCAGGCCTCCATAGGGATCATGTGTTAGAGGGCCTAGGGGATACGTCAGTATGTATACCTTTGTTACTTCCAGTGGTTCATGTGAGTGCAGAAAAGTACTTAGAATATTCACAGAAGAATACGGTAAGGGGCACCTGGGTGGCTCAGTGGTTGAGCGTCTGCCTTTGGTTCAGGTCATGATCCTGGGTCCTGGGATCGAGTCCCACATCAGGCTCCCAATAGGGAGCCTACTTCTCCCTTGGCCTCTGTGTCTCTGCCTCTCTCACAAATAAATACATAAAATCTTTAAAAAAAAAAATAGTGTAAAGATGTCTTTCTAAGCACAAAACCCAAGCCATAAATAAAGGGTTCATTTTTTTTTTTTAAGTTGAATCCAAGAAGTAACTTGCTTATCATCTGTTAATGAATGAAATCTCAATGAGAAATGAAAGCCATGGCCCTGAGATTGTCAGGAACCAGATGTGCCTGCCCTCAAGGATCCCACTGTCCACGTTGCTAGGTGACTGAGCAGCTCTGTAACGCATTCCGTGGTCCTCAGGGCAATTTTCACCAAGGAAAAGACAAGTGAATGGCTTACGGTTGTACATGGGTATTCTCTAGAAGCAAAACTTCTCTCAGAAATGCAGACAACATATGCTCGAAGCACGTCTATGCTATTAAAAATGCTTGTGTTTTCACCAGGATCTGATCTTTATGCCTTAGATTGAAACCACCTGCATTTCTTCTGCACTATCTGCAACAAGAGACTAGAGCTCCTTAGGACAGCACACACGTGGACCAGCAGTGTCGTGTAAATTTATGGGTGAGAGACGCAGGGTTTGAAAAGTCAAGTATTCCCTAAGAGCCATGGTGGCAACAACTTATGAATTTATATGTTGTTACAGATTAAAGTAATTACTTATACTGGCTCACAGAAGCCAGATATAATCCCCACTCTTAAGACAAGCTATAGATTGCAATTTCGTCTTGAAAGCCCTGGTTGGACTGATACATCTTATCAATAATTTTGAAAACTATATTTCCACTGAGAAATTATAAAAGAAATAACTGCCATTCAACTTCTTTATGCTTTGCATTCTTTCAGAGTCGGCAAACATAAAAAAGTCAGCAGGTGGAGCTCCTATTCCCTTGGCAGGCCTGATAGAAGTCCTTCTCTTGAAAGAACATTCAATTATAGACTGTCTCTCTGGCAGCCCGTTCTAGGCTCCCTACAGACAGGTATCAGAATAATACATGAAAATGCAAGACAGAAACATTACAGTGTGCTGTCATAGGTCAGGAAGGGGAAGAGAGAAAGAAGAGCTAGAGATCTTTTATTTCTTATTAATTTTTTTTTGCCATTTCCCCCATTTTACATTTCTTTTCAATTAACAAAGAAAGTGCCATCTTTCAGGAATGAGACCTGGCAGGATGTGCTAATTCACTTGTTCTCTGGGTACACTCTGCACCAGTTCTCTCTCTTGCTCATGTTCTGTCGGCTTTCACAATGTGGAACTTCTCTACCACTGAGTTTAGCCTTCGATTGGTCCAGAGCAATGGTAGCAACAGGAGACTGAAAAAAAAAATGTGTTAAACCACAAAGTGCCCTGGACTCCGCTTCTAAATTTCTTTGGGGGCATTCTGCTGGCAAGCAAATTCACACACACACACACACACACACACACACAAGTATCTTTTCTGCTAGCCCCGAAGTCCGAGAACTTCTCTAAATTTTTCATAAGGGTGTGTGCTTGCCATTTTGCAGCTAGCAAGTATAATAAAAATTCTTTTTCATTCACTCCATTTCATATGCACATAATTCCTGCAGTGTGAAACCTACTTAATGTCTTGTTCAATTTGCCGTTTCCAAAGAAGGAGTGAGAAACGGGGTGATCCAATACATTTCTTATAAGGACCTGGCACATGGTATCATGTGATGGCAGATGGCATGTGAAAGTCTTTGTGGGAAATATGGGCCCTGTTAAGTAGGCTGGGAACGTGTAAGGCTGTGCGTGTCTCCTCGGAGTGTCATTCAGTCACCCTGGCATCTGCAAGAGAGTAAACCGCATCCCGTTCGCTTTCATAATGAACACTAACGTGAGTGACCTCGGGAAAGTCATGGAGCTACAGGTACACGCGGCCTGTTGCCATGTGGTCAGATGCACGGACCAGAGCAGAACACAGTCGCTCGGCAGGGGCCCTGGGCTTGCACAGGGCCCTCCAGGGTTTGGAACTTATCAGGCTGTGCTGTAGGAAGCCGCAAACAAATGAAATCCCCCCAGTGGGGGGCAGGGGGTGCACAGAGGTTCCCAGTTTGGTACCCAAATCCCTTTGTGTCTCCCACCATGTCGGGGAGAGAAAGGAGAGGGCACTCTGCCCGTCCAGAGGGGTCTCCTCTGCCGAGGACTCCCAACATTTTGCACATTCTGAGAATTTCATGGCTCTTCTCTTGATTCACACTGAGGAGGAGCTAAATTTTGCTCTGCAATACACATCCAAGGCAGCATGCTAATGAGAATTATTATTAAGCGTTGTAGAGTTGGCACCAGCCTCTTGCAATCTGCTCAGTGGCAGAAGCAGGAAGGGCAGAGGCAGAGAGTCAGAAAAGCAGCTTTACTGAATGCTCTTCTGGACCTGATTCGTTTTGGTCACTTTGAACACCAGGCAAAGCCAAGTATCACTGCGAGGTTTCTCAGGGGTGCCATCCCATTTCCCCGCTGCAAAAGAGTCTTCCGGCTTTTACTGCTGCTTTTAAAACATTCCCGGTCTAGAAATCAGGGGTTCTGTTTAGTCAATTACCAGGGTACCCAAAAGGCCACGTGGCTGCACATTTCAGGATCCTTTTGTTGGTTGGTTTTAGCACCCCATCCGATCATCTTACTCTCAGAATAGGAAGTATGTTTTAGGACGTTTTCTGGCAGAACTTTTGGGGTGAGCTGTGCCATTTTGGTCCGATGGGGGAGATTGGACCACCAATCGGTGTTCCACAGAGGGACTTGAAATTTGAGCTACTGTGAATGGTCCTCCACTAGGTGGACCAAACCCTCTTTGTGATGCTAGAGCACGACACAGATGACTTGGAAATGAACCACAAGACGTGAAAGGTCATTTCACATTTGCATTGATTCGTATTGTTCTGTATTATTAAAGCCACTTTATCAGACAGGCTTTGGCTGGAACATTCTGACATGAGGTTATCCGAAGACTCAGAGGCATCTGTTATATGCACGTCCCTGTCTCCCTTGAGTACTAGACGTTTGGATGTGCCTTCAACACTTCAAACACAGTGAATTCTAAACTGTATTCACCGTCTCTGCAGCAACCCCCAACATAACCTCCCTCACCGTGTTCTAGATGCTGTATCCACCAAGAGACTTGGACATCAGCTGTGGCCTCTCAGTTTCCTTCAACTTGCAGTAATCCCCAGATCCTCTGGCCTGCTGCCTGTTCTCCTTCCTCCATTGCCATGGCCCCTGCTTAGGGGGTTCTAGAACCTCATTTTCAGTCTGGACTGGAGTGATGGCCCCCTCTCACGTCTCACATGACAAACCATCCTCCTCCCTGTGACCAAAGTGATTTTCAAGACCCCAGTCCTGAGCATATTATTTCTTGCCTTGAAGGTGACACCCCCCCCTCCCCACCTTACCCATTCTCTTAGCCCAGCATCAAGCCTCTCTGCAGTCTGGCACCAACTGGCTCGGGCTCAGTTCTGGCCATGCCCCCAGGGTGCACCTCACAGCACTGAACACTGCAGCCATTCTGAGGTGCTTGTATCTCTACAGAGAGGTCACACTCACAAAATCAGGCTTTTTCGTGTATCTGTGTCTGTGTTCCAGGAGCTGTTTCTGTCCCAGCTACCTGAGCTTCCATTTGTTAGCCAACCACCCTCAACTCAAAAATGCCCTCAACCTTCATTTCTTCTATAAAGACTTTTCAAATCCTCAAATCTCTCTGCCCTTACCCCTGCCACCCCAGGCTTTAGCTTTCCCTTCTTTCTGTGCCTGTGTGTGTCTATATATATATATAGTATAGATGCTATACATATGTATACATATATATGTCCTTTTTATGTGATTGATTATTAAAACATTGTCCTATACCCCCTACACTATTTCTCTTGATGTTCCTGCATTAGAATTTGATCCACATTCACATATTTGAATCTATCTCATATCTCTTTCTTTTTTTTACAAGCTCCTCCTTGATCTTCCAAGACTGGACAGGGAGTGGGGGGCCCTCTGTGACTAGGGCTACTTGCTATGACATCCTGTAATCACATATTGTCTAGGTTTTTATTTTCTTCAACTGGAAACAATAAAACCCCGAAGTAACATCGGCTTAAAGAAGGTAGTTTTTTGCTTGTCTTTTTTATACTGACGTCTGGAAGGAGGCAGGCCAGGGTTGGTATGGTGTCTGTTCTCCATAATGTCCTTAGAGATGTGACGTCTTCTAACCTGCTCCACCACATGGGACCTTTCTGCTGAAAGGCACCTTTGTTCGGGGTGCCAACTTCAGCCAAAGCACCATACCTACATTCTAGCAAGCTCTCATTTCTTTTAATGGCTGCATGGTATTGCACTGAATGGATAGATAATAAGTTACTTATAGGCTATTGATAGACATTTACCACCTCTATTCTAAGGCCATCTGTTGAGAAGCCAATTTTTCATTTTAAGACCAGACGATCTTCTTTCAGTATCTGGGCAGATTTCACACTGAACATCAAGATAGTGCACATGAAAATCAGGTCCACATTAATAATATTAATTGTCAATATTGAATACATTATTTATGTGAATTATTTCATTGAGTACAGTAATCCTCTGAGTTGGTTATTATTCCTACTTTACACATGAAGAAACAGTGTTAGGGAGGTGAATGGATACACTCAAAACAACCCAACTCTTAGATGTGGAATTTGTATTTTTTTTCAGGTTATTTTGGCTTTATTAAGAGAAATATGCTTTTACTGTTGCAAGAACATGATTCTCATTTTGCTAAACAACCTTTACTTAATATTCATTAAATTAACCCATTTTTTCTTTAAAAATTAAAAGAAAACTTTATATCATTCCCACTAATAGAAATTTAGAGCTGTTTGCCATAAATGCAGGTAAGAGTAAAAATAAATACGAAACTACTCAAATTTAAAATTTTCAAAGATATCACTTAATTACATGTACATAAGATGTATAGCACATTTTAGGAAACATTGAATCACAAGATGAACTCAATATCAAAACTCTACAATTTTTTTTTAGTATATTCTATCTGAAGCCAAATATTACATCGGTATTACATTAAGATACATGCTTATTAGCTATACTATTAGTACACTGAGTAAAAACATTTCTCTTTTATTATTTTTATTTTTTAAATTTTATTTTTTAGAATATTTATTTCGAGAGTATGAGTGCAGGGAGGGGTAGAGGGAGGAGGAGAAAGAGAATCCCGAACAGAATCCACACTGAGCACAGTGCCTAACAGGGGCCTCATCCCACAACCCTGAGATTATGACCCCACAGGAAATCAAGAATGGGATATCCAACCAACTGAGCCAACCAGGTGGCCCTAAAGACATTTCTGCTTAACCAATCTAGAGATGAGATGAGATGAATGAATGTAATGGCAAATAGCATCCATTCCATTCTTGCCAAACCAGCATTTCCTCCAGCAGGTCCTCAAGGCTTCTCAGGTGTCTTTTCATGGGCTGTAGAGAACCTGAGAGCATGCTGTATAGGAAAGAATCAGGAATAATGCAAAAATAGGAAGGAGATAGTGGTTTTGGAGAGGAAACTCCAGAAATACGTGAAGCCTGGAGTTAGCAGTAATTTACAGAAGACATAGGAAAAATGATGACATTCTGGACTTTGTAATCATACTTTTAAAGATGTGGTCCTGTGCTGAGCTTTGAGGGAGCAAACTATAGGTGAAGACAGCCCACGCTGCTGTGTCTTATGGTAGTGTTTCTCATGGTCGTTACCGTGGGTACCTACTGAAAATTCCTTTCCTGGCCCAACCCCAAGCACTCTGAATCAGAATCTGTATTGATGGAATCAGAGATCAGCCTTCTGTAAAGATGCCCCCCTCCCCACAAAAGGCATCTGTGCACATTCTGTTTGTCATTTTCATATAGAATCCACTTTAAGAATATCTGTTATTAGAAAACAAATCCAGTTTCTAAAGCCAATAACATAATGTGATTATTTTTAAAAATATTTTTGTTATTGCATTTGAGTTATATTCTTCTTTATCTGCTCCTGCGTTAGTGGGCAAAATGAACAGACATTAAGAAATTAGGAAACTTTACAAATTTAAATGATCACGATTTAGGAACCAATTGAACACCATTCTCTAATCACCTACTACATTATGTATGAGTCACCACACCAGAGGGACTTACTGGCATATGAACTTATGGGGACTTGATATGGCACAGTGACAGTTCCCACAACTTCACTCTCCTCATTTCTCTCAGCAACACCACCCTATATTTTTAGCTGAGAACATAGTATTCCATTTTCTGGTCCATGTTGCACCTAGTATAGTGATGTGCCTAGATTCAGGCTAGTAAGATGTAGGTAGAAGTGGTGTGTTTAATTTCTAGAAGTTTCTTAAAGGAGGGGGGCATTCCCTTCTCCTTCCTTTTGTGCATTCCTGCTATTCTGCAGATAGGCTTGACGGCTATAGACATCTTGAACCTCAAGGCAGTCTTGGGAATGGAGGTTGTGTGTAGCAGAGCAACAAAATAGAAGTCACTGTCACTATAGAGCACATAAGTAGCCCTGAATCCCTTACTTCCAGATGCTGAGAGAAAAGAACTTCAAACTTGCTGGCACCACTATTATGGGGGGCTTTCTGTCACTTACAACAGAACCAAAGCTTAACTAATAGAGATAGTGTTTGCTTAGTTTGGAGGCAAGATGCTAGAAGCATGAATTTTCTTGCTTGAGTCTTTGTTTTTAGTGAAATCTAGAGCTAAATAGGTAGGCCCCCCTATCCTGGAGAAGGATGGTTAATCACAAATGTTAAGAATCATGGGCTGGGGGGCACCTTAGTGGCTCAGTGGTTGAATATCTGCCTTTGGAGCCTGCTTCTCCCTCTATGTCTCTGCCTGTCTCTGTGTGTCTCTCATGAATAAATAAATAAAATCTTAAAAAAAGAATAATGGGATAATTATATAAAATGATAGAGGTGTTGAGGATCCCTATGGTAGCAATCATAGTACAATGTATAAATGTGTCAAATTAACAAATTGTACACTTTAAGTTTAGATAATGTCATGTGTCAAATATATCTAATTTAAAAAGAAGAAAAATAGTATGTTAGGCCTTCCTTTTGTCTTTTTTTTTTTTTTAAAGTAAGCTCTATGGCCAACATGGGACTTGAACTGAAAACCCCAAGATCAAGAGTTGTATGTGTTACCAACGAGCCAGCCAGGTGCTTCCTCTTCCTGTTGTCTCTTCCTAAGGTTGTACTGTGATTATTGATAGAGGTCATTAAGGAATTCAATCTATTGTCTCTCAAGCCAAGTGGCTCGGTTGGTTAAGCATTGAACTCTTGGTTTTGGCTCAGGTCCTGATCTCATGGGTCATGAGATCAAGCCCTGTGTCAGGCTCTGCACTCAGCAGGAGTCTGCTTGTATCTTCTCTCCCTCTGCCCCTCCCCCACTCAGTACGCAGGTATGCTCTCTCTCTCTCTCTCTCTCTCCCCCCCCTTTTCAAATAAATGAGTAAATCTTAAAAACAAAAACCTTATAGCTTTTTCTTTTCTTTGAAAAGCTTCCTCAAATTGACATGGTGTTTTTTTAATTTGCTCTTTAGTGTTGTTCTAAGTAAAGAGGAATTAAAATTTTAAATTATTAGCATGAATTTTACTATTCTTTTTATTGTGTCATACCAGTTTGATATGCAAATATAAGAGTATTGAACTTGTATGCAGAATCATTGAATTTACACAATTCATATCTCATAGCTCATATTTGCATATGGGTTTTGTTCTTACAAGAACAGTGGAATCACTGCAAAGAGCTATTGTTTTTAGTTATCTGTTGATCTGTGCACAACCTACCAATACTTTGTACCTTAGGGTAATGATGAGTAAGGAAGGACTGACTGGCATCCTTTTTAGCGTAAGCAATTAGCTAATACAGGGATGTAATATGAGAAGGAAAGGATATGATACTGGGTAGTTTCTTAAAATGCCATTTCCTTCTTTCTACATTTGAAGCAAATTCTGGCTCGAAGGGAAAGCCTGGTCTTTTGTGGCTGTGAGAGCCTTTGCTTACTCAGACATGGATGTAACAAGCTAACCATGTTCTTGCTTTGAATCTCAGCAAATCCCGGGATCCCTGGGTGGCGCAGCGGTTTGGCGCCTGCCTTTGGCCCAGGGCGCGATCCTGGAGACCCCGGATCGAATCCCACATCGGGCTCCCGGTGCATGGAGCCTGCTTCTCCCTCTGCCTGTGTCTCTGCCTCTCTCTCTCTCTCTCTCTGTGACTATCATAAATACATAAAATGAATAAATAAATAAATAAAAATGAATCTCAGCAAATCCCCACTCACTGCAGATCCAGAGGAATTATGTACTCATGAGGCACCCTGAACATCCTGAACAGGCATCCTAGACATGAGTGGGGTGGCAGAGAGTGGTGGCACGCATATGTGTGGCCATATTGCTAACATTTCCTCTGCCCGTGTTTCATCATCACCTCACTTACCCAACACAAGTGTTGACTGAATGAAGCTTACATGGGTTGTACATCCATGAAGCCAGCCTTCTAGAGCAATGAGCAAGACTAGAGGTCATAGGCATTCTCTCTGGCTTACTTGTTCTCTTACACAGCCTACTAGAAAGCTTCTGCAGATTTAAGCTTCATGAAGAGGATATTCCTCTTGTGAGCCTTCCCCTGCCTATCTTATAGATAGCCCCTTGCCTTTCTCTCTCTTTGTTCAAACCTCCCTGTAGGACAATCTTGATGTTCTTTAGTGATGCGACCTCTCTCCCTAGGGAATTCTGAAGGAAATGGGTCCCGCTCTTTGCCAGGACTTATGGACTCTCTATCTGTTCATTCAAGCAACAGTGTGGGAGTTGTTGGGAGGTCGACAAACGCTCATCCTGCAGGCAAGGATGAAGATGCTCCAAGTTGAACTCAGTTTCCCCATCATAGCTGCAGATACTTTTCCTACCATGTCACCCAGGAAAAGTTAGCGCAACAACAATGCAAGCATTTCATTGTTTTCTGAGACAATATTGTCTGTAGTCATATTGAGGAAATGTGCTTTTATTTAATGGTTTTGAACTTAGGCATTTCTTGACACTGGACTGCTTTACTAGAAGAACCACAGTGGCTGAAAATGGCCCTCTTGCAATGAAAAGGCAGAGCTGATCCTGGGTCCTTCTTTGACAAACTTGCAGGTCTTCCTTCCCCTCTGCCACTTGACACTGGGCTGCAAGCACATTTCTCTTCTGATTGGGCATCTGAGAGTCAGCAAACTCAGGCTGCCATTATCTGATAATAGCTTAATGAATCCCACTTCTAGAATTTGCATCTTAATAGGAGACTTTTCTAAGTACCAGAAGAGGAGGGAGGAGAAGGAGGAGGAGGAGGAGGAGGAAAATTGGTTCTAATACCCAGAATTTCACATGTATCAGAGAGTGCAAAGGCAACACATTACTCTTGCTGGTTCTGAAGTTTGTGTACCTAGGGGAAACTTCTTATGTGAAGAAAATTGAACAGAGGGTGACATAATCCAGGCTTTGCTGAACTCTTTTGACAAACACTTAACTAATTCACAATTGTGTTTCATCAACACAAAAACATTGCACAACCACTTTGGCTCACTTGAATAAGAGGAAGAAGCTTGGATGCAGTCCATATCCTAACACGATATTGAGAATGATACAACGGTAGTAAGGTCAGGAAGGTCAAAAATTATGGGATAAACCATGGACCATTTCCTTCAGATTGTTTTAGATGTTAAAGATAAAACCCATAGGTAGAATTAAAGAAGGTTAGAATAAGATGCTAGAAAAATGCTGACATTTCAATCTCACCTTTAAATAACATCTTCTAATGAATCCTCATCACCTAACAGGGAAGGACATCTCTCAATGCCGTCTGGTTCCCGTCCAGCCTTCCTTTTTCCCCACTCCCTGCCTCACACTGTTTTCTCCAATTCCATTAATTGTTTATGATTTTCCTTTGTGCACTGCTGTGTCTTCACTTCATGCCTTTGATCCCACTGTGTTCTATCACTGAGCATCCTCACCTCCTCCCCCATCTGCCTCTACCTGGCTGATGGCCACCCATCCTTCAGCATGGAGTGCAAATATCATCATCTCCAAGAAAACTTGTCCATTCTTGTTTCTAGATTTAAGGGGGGACTTAGGTTATCTCTTCTATGTGATTTCAAAATACCTCGTTCCCATTTCCACGGGACTGTACCAAATCCCTTCTAAAAATTCCTTTGTGCTGGATATACGCATAGTCTATGTACTACTTTGCTGTGAACTTCTTGAAAGCCAGGACCAAGTCTTTTATTCTTTTTCTTTTTAAATTCCCAACAGCATGATCAGCAGTCAAATGTTCACTGAATGAATGGATGAATGATTCATGGGCTCTGATGACCCAAGAAGGAAACTGTGACTCAGAGAGGCAAAATGGCTTTCCTGACTTTTCCCCACAAACAGCTTAGAATTCCCTAATAATAAGAAATGATTAAGGCATATAGGCATGTTTTCATTTTAAGAAAATTAAGAAGGGGCTTGCTGAATTTATGCCACTCTGCTCTTCAAGGAGAAAATGATGAATTTATCATACTTAGCATTAGATTTCCACTTGGTAAATTTATTTCTAAGATTAAAGATATAAACAAGCTCATTAAAAAGTGTCAAAAATGTGTCAAACATCAAATGGCTATTATATTACAACATCCTAAAGTCTGGATTATTGTATACAGATTACATCTTCATTTTTAAAAATTCTGTGCTCTAAAAATTAAGGGGAAATTACTGCTTAGGTTTTCCCAAACTGCACACATTTTGAAAGTGTTCAGAGCCACTTGGGAATTTTAAAACCTGGTGGAGATAAGATATATAACAATATTGTTATTTCTGCGCAGAATTACTATTGTTTCAGCAAAGGGGAAAAGCAGATGGGAAAAGGTATGCTTTTCCTTCATAATTGTTTATAAGCCAAGTTTTAAGAAAAACTAATTTTCCAAAAACAAAATAATACCCTGTTTCATCCAACCTCCAGTTTTTAAAAATTACTTCTTGTAATCCCAACACTGATTCCCCTTCTACCAAGAATTCCAGTTTTTGTTCATTCATCTGCAGCTCCCTTACCTGAAGCCACGTATTTCAGAAGTGATCCCACTCCTTTGTTAATGACCGGCTCAGGAACAGGGGCTAAGACACAGTACTGGCCAGTGAGGTCAAGGGGAACTTTTTGGGAATTTCTGAAAAATGTTTTCTTACCTTAAAACGATAAAGATTGGAAGGAGTGATGCACAAGTTTTAAAACTGGGATGACCATATCGTGAAGGCAATAGACAGAGGAGGACAGAACCCAAAGAACCACCTCTGGGACAGAAAGCTAATCCTGCCAACTTAACCAACCCTGAAATCCGCTCTATTTCTGGAACTCCAGTTACCAATGACATGAATCAATACATTTCATTATTATTTAAATCACTTGAATTTCTGTAATTTGCAGTGGGAAGAATCCTAATTAAATATATAGCAAAATTAGCAATTTCATTTAGGTCAGTAGAATAATGTGAACTCCAAGAGAATGTTTTAATTCAACTTCTCTCTGTTTTTCTGTTCTTTGGGCTAATTGTTTAGGGTTTCCAGGGGCATCAATTATTTTAAAACTTAAGAGTTCCTGTCATTTTACCTCTCACACAGATGACCATAATTTTATACTGTATCTTAATGGATGCTCTCAAAATTTTTGAGATTTTGCCTCCCAGATCTTGAAGTCTCCTGATTTTGCTAGCTAAAAACCAGCATATGAGTATGTTACCTCCACAAAGAGCAAATTGTGTGGCATGAAAGAGCTCAGAGAGCTCAATCATCCAGGTGACTCATTAAATTCTGGGTATTCTCATGGGGCAGCTGGGTGACTCAGTTGATTAAGTGTCTTACCCTTGATTTCAAGCTCAGGTTGTGTTCACAGGGCATGAGATTGAGCCCCACATTGGGCTTCATACTTAGTACAGAGTTCACTTGAGATTCCCTCTCCCTCTGCCCTGCCCCTTGTGCACTTGCTGTATCTCTCTCTCTCTCTCAAATAAATAAAATCTTTAAAAAAAAATTCTAGGTAGTCTCCTAAAAGTCAATGCACATGAAAGTCCCCTAAATTCTTTACCTTAAAGACCTGGGGTTACTCAATTCAAAAGGGTGCTTTCTGGACCCTGCTGATCCTAAACATTCAAAGGATTCAATGTTGGTGAGTTAATAAAGGAATTCACAGTATAAGGAAAACAGAAATACAGGGGGGTATACTTAACACCATATGAAGAAAATTACTTATTTGATTGTATTTTTTTATTATAAGATTTTTTCACTAGATCAAATGCATCACTTTTGATCAAAATAATTTTGAAATATTGGAGAGAGTTTAAATGATCCTTAGCAACCTTCATGCTAAGATTTTATAAACCACAATAATAATTATTATAATTGGTCATATTTATGTATTTGTTATATATTATGAACCAGGCACTATTCTCAACTCTTTTGTTATGCTATCTCATTTAGCCCCCTTAACACCCCTGTGAAACAGGTTCTGGTATTTCTTTTACTTTACAGATGAGAAAACAAAGGCTTAGTGAGTTTTTTTAAAGATTTTATTTATTTATTTGACAGAGAGAGAGTGCACAAGCAGGGAAAGGGGCAGAGGATACAGGGCTCAATCCCAGGGCCCTGGGATCATGGCCTGAGCTGAAGGCAGATGCTTAACCGATTGAGCCACCCAGGCATCTCAGGATTTTAGTTTCCTTAACTGCCCTGCAGTCTCTGACACCCCCCATTAACTTGTGTTCTAAATAGTCTACATACTATTTATATAGTCAACAGTGTGATTGAGTTTCCATAAAGGCAATGTAGTCTTCAACTGCCTCAATAGTAGTGGTCAAATCAGAGGTTCCACCTTGTACCACTAAGATTACATCTGAGCCATATTGCCAAATGATGAATATCTTACATGAAGATAGTAATAAAAAAGAGGCGTTCAGCCAGGGGAGGATGACCAATATGGAAGGATCCGGAAAAAAATCTCATATGGATTGAGGAAGTTATTTAGCCAAGTTGACCATAAATGTTTTTAAATATTTTATTATTATAGAAAGGATATACAGTATTTATTGTAGAAAAATAGAAAAGAAAAAGAAAAGAATGTCTCATCCCACCATTTAGTGATTGACACTGTTAACACCTTAGTGCATATCTTTGAAATATATATGTCCCTTATGTCTCTTTTAATCTAGAATAGCCCCTTTTCAATGACAGTTGAAGATGAAAGGCCAGTTGACTTCCAGAATGTTCCACCTTTTTGAATTTCTCTTGTTATGTCCTCTTTTGGTTTATCCCCTGTTCAAGTGATTTTAAATGGATAGAGTCAAATGAAACACCATGGCCACACTACCATAGGTGATGTTGTATACTTCATACTTTGTATCACATCAGAAGACACATAACTTCTAGTTCAACTACCATTTATCTGCTAAAATTGACCTTCACCAGAGTGATTGCTGTCTGAACCCTCTTTGTGGAATTTTATTTAACCTCTTGTGATTAGAAATTACTCTGTAGTATTAATTTGATGCCAAATAAATGTCCAAGTTTCCATCAACCATTTACCTAAGTATTTTAACCTTGACCAACTTTGTCTGTGTTGATGTTAACTGAAGTTTTTAAAATGATGCTTGCCCTAATTCTGTTATTCCTTTTACTTTTATTAGTTGGCATTTAAAGTAGAGCTTCCCTTCATCTACTGGTCTGGGCCTCAGTTACCATCTTTTATTGACAAGAAGTTGCCTAAATGATGTCTATGAAATGTTACACCCTAGAAGTGTACAAAGGAACATATAAAGTAATTGGATATGTTTATAATGCCTGAAAAAAAAGTAAGTAGCTGTCTCTAGATATTTAAATCTGGCCCTCCGGGAAAGAAAGTACATCTACTACACATTGATCTGGAGGGAAGTTTTGGAAACTAACTCTACACAGGGAATAACTTTCTTATAATTAAAGATGCCCACTAACAGAAAGGTTTTCCTCATAAAAAGTACGAAGTAGTTCTCTCTGGAAATATTCAGAGGGTGAACCTATCATGGTGGCTAGTCCTTAAAACTGTCCTCCTCAGTAAAATTATTAGAAGAACACATAAAGATGTTCAGCAGAGTGGGAAATCCAGTAGAATCAGTGCCTAATCTTATACCAACACCCTAGAAACCATACTTGTTAATCAATAAAATCCTAATAAAGCTGAATAATGTGACCAAATGTCAGAGTTACAAACTGAGTGGGTGTCTCTAGCATCTCATTATTCATTCTGGGGGTGACAGATGTAGCTGCCAGGGAAATGGAGAAATGAATGTGGGTCTGACTTAGACAGAAGTGAGGGTTTTAGGACTTCTCAGTGAATGGCGGACCATAGCTTCTTCCCTCCATCCAGGGATAGTTTATATCCCCTACTTGAGTGGACTGAATCCTAGGATAGCATATTTAACTATTAGAAGAGTTCTGATAAAGATTGTATATTCCCACCTTATTGCTGAATGCTCTCCCTGCTTCCCATAATCTACCTTTCTATCCAAGTACATAACCCTATTCCTTTAAGGTTGCAGAAAATAGTCCTCAACTGAAAACATTCTTGGATGCGGTGGGGAGATAAGCCACATATTATGTGCAGTATATCAGAGCAAATAGAATGACTGTCCTGAAAATCTTGAAGTCCTAGTTCATGCCCATAGTCACAAACCTGATTAGTAACAACCCCCAGCTCTAGACCAGAACACACGTTCTATGTTCAAATACTGATGATATTGACAACTTGGACTCAGTCCAAAGTGACTTTCACTTTGTAAATTATCAAACCAGCAAAATTATATAAGATCAAGTATAAAATTATATGCGATGAAGAATACGAATGGGTAAACATGCTTTTCTAGTACTATCTGCTTTTATGAGGGGACATTAGAAGTTTAGTGGTTACTATGGCCCAAAATGAAACATAAAATCTTCGTGGCTGCTGGACACAGACCCCATCAGTTGCTGTCTTTTATACTGCTTGGGCTGGTGTTTTCATATAAGAAAAATTGGTGCTGTGCCAAAGCCTTTGTTTCCATATCATTGCTCTTACTGTATCATTGAACCTACTTGAGTTTTCCATAAAGTCTGGCATGGCCTACCACACTGGCCCAAGAGAGAAAAGAGAACTCTATTCAGAAGAAAACATGACTCAGTGGACCAAGAAAAAGATTGGTTATCATTACTAGTGGGTAGGTTGAGTGTAACTTAAAATGGGTGGGCACAGAATATATATCCTTTTACTTTTGTATTTTGTTTGCTTTTTCTCCATGTGCTTAAGGAGAGCTAGACAAGGTCTGCCTCCCTGGTTATCTGCTTCTCTCTTGTCCTTTTTCTAGCCAGCTATGTAGTTAGTGATCCTTGTACCTCTCAGATCTGCATCAGGGTAGCAACTGATTGTCATTTGATTCCCATTTTCCTATGGATCTTTGTTGTTAAAGATGCATCATGAACGCTTGAGGATCACTAGCAGGAAGGAGTTAAGCATTCTAGAATCAGAGCATTATTGCTGTCAAACTGGCCACAAATACTACCTTAATTCCTATAGATGTTTTTAATTCTTTCTCATTGTTGAATATATTTGTATGCCCTATAATAGGCCATTTCAGCGTGTACTTTCCTAATTAGTTTGCCTTACTCCATGATGGATTTGTATGTATTTGTATAATACACGAGTACCCAAACTTTTTCATCAAAAGTCATAATACCTCCTACCTGAAAGTTGGTGCAAACTTCACAGGAAAAAGGCACAGTCCTCCAGGAGGATGCCCTCCCTTTAGACTCTAGCCATGAACTTGGGATTCCTCAAAACATCCTCACTTCTGACCAGCTGGTTACAAAGTCAGGGATTCCTGCTATCCCCTTCATTTTGATAATTCCTTAGAATGACTCAGAATTCAGGAAAGCGGTATACTTAGGATTACAATTTTATGATAGCAAAAACAAACAAAAACCACCACCACCACCAAAACCAAATCAAAGCCAGCCAAAGGGAGAAATGAAGAGGTCAAGTCAAGGTCTGGGAGGGTTCCAAACATGAAACTTCCATCAGCCTCAGGGACATATCCTCCCAGGTGATCTGTTTGTAACAATATGCCAACCATCTGACTAGTGCCAACCATCTGAGCTTTTGGTGTCCCGGGCTGATATTGAGCTTGATCACATACTGCTTATGTGGCTGACTGTTAAGCTCCAGCCACTCCTAAAGGTTCTGGTTAATACTTTCAGTCTCTAGTTCTTCCAGAATTTTGAACTGATAGGGCAAGTTCCACTACCCCTATCATCCATCACATTGTTGAAATATTTAGAGGCAAAAGCTCCCAGGCAAACAAATACTCCTATCAAGCAAAATATTCCAGGGCCTAGAGATCTCCCGGTAGCCAGGGCAAAGGCCAGAACTCTCTTTGAATAAAGCGAATTCTTTACTACCCACGTCCCAGTCCCATTACAGAGGATATGGGTCAGCATGTATCTGAACAATGTATCCCTTAACCCTGTCTAGGATTTTTTAAGTCACTCAATGCTAAATAAATGATTTTAAAGTTTTAGTAGTACATGAGTCAAAGTATACCATACATTTCTACATGACAAAGAATGTGCCTTTATTTGATTTAGAAATAAATAAAGGAGGATGGTAGGCTGCTTGTGTTGGCAGTAAATATCCCCAAATTATAGTAAAGCAGAAAGAGCAAATCAGAGAACAAAAGTAAAAATGCAAGTACAACATCTATATTTAAATTAAGTGATAAAGTATTCCTGTGAACCTAAAATCTGACAACTGGTGACAAAGAACTCACAGCTTTAGATCCATCAGCATCTGTGAAGAATGAAATGAGAAAGCTGAAGGCAGGAAGGCAAAAAGGTGTCTCTGAGAACAGGAGAACCCAAAAATCACCTATAGGTACTCGCTAGAAGGTTCTAGGAGGCAATCTGAGAACAGAATCTGAAACAACAATTTTTGGAGTTCAATGTCCTGAGATGGGTAAGGGAGTCACTGTAAGCTCTAAAATGTTAGAATCCTATGGCCCCAGGAAAGCTCAAAACCACAAGACATAAGCTTATAGGGACATAGTCACATGTAGGAGAAACTTCTTGGAATTGAATCTAAATTGAGCAAGACAGGGACAGTGAGAAAAAAGGAAGAGAAAAAGCCCAGATAAAAGCAGAAAGAAAGACAAGAGGCAGCAGACTTTAGAAAGTAAGTGGGGCAATTAAAAAGGGAACAATTAATACATAAAAATGAGGGACACCTGGATGGCTCAGCAGTTGAGCATCTGCCTTTGGCTCAGGTCGTGATCCCACATCGGGTTCCCTGCAGGGAGCCTGCTTCTCCCTTTGCTTATGTCTCTGCCTCTCTCTGTCTTTCATGAATAAATAAATACAATATTTTTTAAATACATAAAAATGAGCAAATTCAATCCAGCCAATGATAAAAGGGATAACCGTGACTAAATGGGATGTTCCCCCATAGGCAATGGCTGGTTTACCATTCCAGTTTATCAGTGGTTTTCTCCACTAATAGAAAAAGGAGAAAAACTATATGATCATCTAGATCAGAGATTGGCAAACATTTCTTAAAGAGTCAGACTCATAATATTTTAAGCTTGAAGAATATACAGACCTCTGTTGCAACTACTCAGTGCTGCCATTGTAGTACGAGAGAAGTTACAGACAATACACAAATGAATAGGCGTAGCTGTGTTCCAACAAAACTTTTCTTTTTTAGAGGCAATCGGCTTTTGGTTTGCTGACCCTGATCTAGACAGAAATACGATACAATATTTAAAAAATAAATCTTGGCAAACTGAGAATAAGAGAATCTTACTTAATGTGATTTTTAAAATCTATAAAAAACCTGTAACTTACATGATACTCATGAAATACTGAAAACTTTTCCTGTGAAATTGGGAACAAGATAAGGACGCCTGCTACCACCATGTCTATTCAACATTATACCAGAGCTCCTAGCCAGGCAAGTGAGTGGGGGGAAAGAAGATGTAAAAAGGATGGAAAGAAAGAAATCTATCATTATTTGCAAATATGATCGTGTATCTAGCAAAATCTAGAAGCATCTAAATTATCAATAAATTTAATAAGAATGCTGAATTCCAGGTCAATATTTAAATTTCAATTGTTTTTCTGTATACCAGCCACAGAAAGAGAGAAAGTAAAAATTTTTAAGTATATAATTTATAGTAGATAAAAAATATCCAATACCCAGGAATAAATCTAATGAAAAGTACAAAAATAGTGACACTAAAAAATGCACAACATTTTTTAAAAAGTAAATGAGACCTAAATAAATGATACCTAATATACTCATGGGTCAGAAGACTGTCTTCTAAAGTAGTCCATTGGGGCACCTGGGTGGCTCAGTGGTTGAGTGTCTGCCTTTGGCTCAGGTCATGATCCTGGGGTCCTGTCATTGAATCCCTGTCATAAGTTCCCCTGCAGGGAGCCTGCTTCTCCCTCTGCCTGTGTCTCTGCCTCTCTCTGTGTCTGTCATGAATAAATAAATAAAATCTTAAAAAAAAAAATAAAGTGGTCCATTATCCCCAAATTAATCTCTGTATGCAATTCAATCCAATAAAAATGTCAGCAGGTTATTATTGTTTTCAAACCATTGAAAAGATAATTCTAAAGTTGTTATGGAAATGCTCTGAACCAAAAGAAGAAAAAATAAGCTAAGACAATCTTTAAAAAGGAGAAACCTTGAGGGCTTACACTATAGATGCCAATATCTATTATAAAGCTACAGTGACTAAAATTGTGGTATTTGAATAAGCAGAAAAGCTACAGAAAAGAGGAAAGAGTTAAGTGTCTGACTCTTGACTTGAGTTCGAGTCATGATTTCCAGGTTGTGAGATCAAGCCTGGCATCCGGCTCCACATACGGTGGGCAGTCTGCTTGAGATCCTCTCTCTCCCTCTTCCTCATCCCCTTCCTCCCCCAACTAAAATCAATAAATAAATCTTTAAATATGTTTGAAATTTTCTGAAATATAAAATTAAAAGGCGAACAGGAGACAAAATAATAATATGCATCTTATTTACAGATAGGGAGTATATAAATAGCAGAAGAGTGCCCCAAAGGAAAGGAAAGAGGTGAGGCATGGAGCCACTGTTTTGTTATAAAATTTTAGTACTGTTTGATTTCATAAACTCGGCATGTATTACTTTAATAAATTAAATGATTTAAATGTCAAAAAAAGTTTTTAAATAGTTGCAAGGAAAGGAGATGAAGAAGTCCTATAATTTTAATCTCAAATGATAAAATCATGTTGGATTTATATTACTTGAGGGAATTGGAATAAAAGAACAGAAATTAGAATTAGGGGGCCTGATATCCTATAATGTTATACAAAATGTAACATTTAGGAACTGAAAGAAAAGGAAAGAAAATCAATAAAGAGCAGTAACTCTGTGCTGAGGAATACACTGGCAACAGGAATTTTGAGACAGAAATTGCATGTAACTTCATATTGTAAAAATATATTTTAACAAGGTAGTAAGTCAAGTCTAATTTTCAAGCTTATTTGACTAAATAAGTTTGACGACATTATCGTGGTCAAATAAGCTTGAGAGACATCCCACTGAATCCCATTCCAGGGATAATACTTTGGCAAAATCTGAGCTAAGGACCATTAATAAGCAAAGCAGACACTTACCTAAGGTAGCAATCCCCTAGGACCCAAGTAATTAATTAATAATTAATTCCTATCACTCCTCCCAGCCAAGTAGGATTCCTGGGCCTCCTGGCAAACTCAACAATTGGGCTACTCAACTCCTAATCACTTGCCCACTTCTGCAAAACATTTTCTCTCCTAGGACTGTTGTAGCTTGTGGTGGCCATGTGACTTGCTTTTCACCAGTGACACAAAAGCAACAAAGAAAGATTCTGCATTCCTGGTGAGAGGGGCAGATACTTTCCGATCCCAGAGAGGTTCAGAACAGTTAAGCAATGTATTTTAAAAATCTTATTTTTTTAGACTGAAAAAAAAAGTCTTATTGAGTTTGATCTCTTTTGGTGGAATATTGTTGTAGAAGCAATAGTGCATGTTATTGATCTATTTAAATCTATATAAAGCCAATATTTAAATCTATATATCCACTTTTAATGTTCGATTGTACTTAGTATATAACTGTGCATGGACAACTACAAAAGTGCAAACACTTTTCCATTCAGAAACTTGCTCAAGAAGCTGTTATACTCAGTGCCATAACTATTCTAATACTAAACCCAATACACCATTTACGTATAGCACTATCTTTAGAATAGCGGCTCTCCTCAATAGCGCATGATCTGAATGATCTGATAGCACAATAGGTTCAATAATTATCCATTCAACCACAGAAATGCTTGTCTAGGAAATTGAATCACCTCAATTATCCAGTTTGGGGATTCATAATGAAATATCGAATAGGTTTTATCTAAATATGTTTACTATTTTCTTCTAGCAAATGTGCCTCTAAATGATATAATTTGTCTAGATAGTAAACACGATTTAGTAGAAGAAGCATAATTCTTGGAATCAGAACTAGTTTCCAGCCTTAGCTATGCCGCTCACCAGATGTGGGATTTGGATAAATTACTTTACCTCCTTGAGGTCTTTTCATCTATAAAATGGGGACATATGAATACACCTTATAAAAGTGGTTTAAATAATCTATGTAGAATGTAATCAATAAATGTTAATTCCTTTCTTGCTTTCATAAAATCCATCTCAAAGGTCACTATCATTAAGATGCTGAGAATCCAAAGCAGTAAGGAGCACCACATCATTTATTTTAGCCGTTTAAAGCAATTGATCTGTTTTTTTGTTTTTTGTTTTTTGTTTTTTGTTTTTTTTCAAATTTGTCTAGCAAAAACAATGTATCACATACAGCAGGGCTCTAAATCTACTGGCAAGAGCTCCAGGTAAATTCAGGGAATGGACCATTTTACATATGCCTTCCCACTGATAATGAGCCTGATAAAACCAAAAGGGAAGCAAATGTTTAAAAATGAAAGGTTCAGTTTAGGGAAGGATTGGAAGAGGGAGTTTATATGAATGTAATTACAAACCATTGGGTGATATACAATCTTGTACCACAAGCAACTAGGAGGGGAGGAAGGCATGTCTTATGCTGGTAAGAGGGGCATGAAAAGATATGGATGTGTGCCATCATTTGCCTTTGATTCTTCTGTTGGATGAAAAATAAATCATTTTCCCTTGACCAAATGAATATAGTGATGACCCAGGAGATTTTCATGACCTTATGGAGAATAAAAATCAGTTTTTCTCCACGGATTGGGTGGTTGCACTTCTCCTGGGGGTTTGATCAGACCCTCCACTGTGGTCGTCATCATTCTAATGCTTCAGCTCCCCCTGAGAACCATGAGTGGCAGGGAAAAGAGTTCTTGAGGGGAGTTAGGTAAACCAGAGGAAAAGTTGAGATTCACTGAGAATTATTTCAGCTGAGTGTGATATGGGGCAAATCCATTGGTAACTTTACTGGCAGCAATCTACAGGAACGTTTTTTTTTTTTCTCTCCTGCTGAAAATGTTCTATAAATCTAACAATAAATAGTATGTACCTCCTTTCAGTCAGAAACATGCACTCCCGATGAGTCAGGTTCTTCTCAGAAAATATAACCTCTGCTTGCTAGCCTCAGTGAAAAGCTCAGCTGGAAATAGTGATATTCAGAATAGATAACCTAAAATGGTAATTCCCCAGAACCAATCTGCAGGAAGATGCTGGGCTGAATGGGTGATGGTCACTTGGGGAGCTTATTAAACATATATCTTCCCAAACATTAGCCCACGGATTTTGGTTCTATGGGCCTATGGGAGGGCCCCAGAACATGTATTTTTAAAAACTTTCCAGGTAGACTAAACTCATGGCACATACGTATAATATCATACAATGTATTTGCAAAAAAAGGATGAGCAACTTTATGTACAGATACAGGCCAATCTTTAAGATATTTTAAGTGAAAAATGCAAGAGAGTGTATCATTTGCTACCAGTGCTGTTAAAAAGATGAATATGGGATCCCTGGGTGGCGCAGCGGTTTGGCGCCTGCCTTTGGCCCAGGGCGCGATCCTGGAGACCCGGGATCGAATCCCACATCGGGCTCCCGGTGCATGGAGCCTGCTTCTCCCTCGGCCTATGTCTCTGCCTCTCTCTCTCTCTCTCTCTGTGACTATCATAAATAAATAAAAATTGAAAAAAATATTTAAAAAAAAGATGAATATACATATTTGCTTATATATGCATGAAAAATCTCTGGAAAGTTACACAAAAAGCTGATAAAATTGGTTTTACCTCTATAGCAAAGAACTGGGTGGTTGGCAGATAGGAGTGGGAGAGAGGTTTTATTACAGCATAACCTTTTGTATCTTCTGAAATTTGAGCCAAGTAAAAATATTATGAATTCAGAAATGACTGAAAATATTATTTCTATAATACTCATGATGAAATGCAGCTTATAAATAACTTTCCAAGTAAGTCTGATGTTCAGCTAGGATTTTATCTACTGGCCAGGAAATATATAACATGCAACATATTGACGTAATAGTACATACATAGTATGTAACATAGCCACATCTCCAAGAGATTAAAGTTTTCTTCTTCTATGATGATAGGACACCAGAAGCTAGACACAGGGTAGTTACATTAATGTGAATGCTACATTCCCGAAACCTTACTTACTTCCAATCTAGAGAGTTCAAGACTAAGTTTCAATAGATCTGATAAAGAATGCTGGGTCTGTTCACCAGCTAATTTGCCACCTGCTAAAGAAAATAGCAAAAATACAGTTTATAATGTATTCAGCCAGTCAGCTTTGAATTTTGTAATTCATTATTTTTTATAATTGGAAGAGACATAAATTACTTCGAAATATATACATAGAGGCTTTATTAATGTTTTATAACCAAACCATTTCAAATTAGTGAGTTCAAAATCATATTAAATGCAGCCACATTGCTCTTGAACTACATTAGATTATCCTCCTTAAAAAAGTGTTTCACAGAAAATTTCTTTTGATGGGATTCATTTGATTTTTATTTAGACTTGATCAAGGAACACCCACTTGAAACTTTCTGCATTTTCTGCGAAACTTTTTTTTTATCTCTTTTTTTTTAATTTATTTTTTATTGGTGTTCAATTTACTAACATACAGAATAACCCCCAGTGCCCGTCACCCATTCACTCCCACCCCCCGCCCTCCTCCCCTTCTACCACCCCTAGTTCGTTTCCCAGAGTTAGCAGTCTTTACGTTCTGTCTCCCTTTCTGATATTTCCCACACATTTCTTCTCCCTTCCCTTATATTCCCTTTCACTATTATTTATATTCCCCAAATGAATGAGAACATATAATGTTTGTCCTTCTCTGACTGACTTACTTCACTCAGCATAATACCCTCCAGTTCCATCCACGTTGAAGCAAATGGTGGGTATTTGTCATTTCTAATAGCTGAGTAATATTCCATTGTATACATAAACCACATCTTCTTTATCCATTCATCTTTCATTGGACACCGAGGCTCCTTCCACAGTTTGGCTATCGTGGCCATTGCTGCTATAAACATCGGGGTGCAGGTGTCCCGGCGTTTCATTGCATTTGTATCTTTGGGGTAAATCCCCAACAGTGCAATTGCTGGGTCGTAGGGCAGGTATATTTTTAACTGTTTGAGGAACCTCCACACAGTTTTCCAGAGTGGCTGCACCAGTTCACATTCCCACCAACAGTGTAAGAGGGTTCCCTTTTCTCCGCATCCCCTCCAACATTTGTTGTTTCCTGCCTTGTTAATTTGCCCCATTCTCACCGGTGTGAGGTGGTATCTCATTGTGGTTTTGATTTGTATTTCCCTGATGGCAAGTGATGCAGAGCATTTTCTCATATGCATGTTGGCCATGTCTATGTCTTCCTCTGTGAGATTTCTGTTCATGTCTTTTGCCCATTTCATGATTGGATTGTTTGTTTCTTTGGTGTTGAGTTTAAGAAGTTCTTTATAGATCTTGGAAACTAGCCCTTTATCTGATATGTCATTTGCAAATATCTTCTCCCATTCTGGAGGTTGTCTTTGAGTTTTGTTGACTGTATCCTTTGCTGTGCAAAAGCTTCTTATCTTGATGAAGTCCCAATAGTTCATTTTTGCTTTTGTTTCTTTTGCCTTCGTGGATGTATCTTGCAAGAAGAGTCCAGGGCCAGATGGCTTCCCAGGGGAATTTTATCAAACGTTTAAGGAAGAAACCATACCTATTCTCCTAAAGCTGTTTGGAAAGATAGAAAGAGATGGAGTACTTCCAAATTCGTTCTATGAGGCCAGCATCACCTTAATTCCAAAACCAGACAAAGACCCCACCAAAAAGGAGAATTACAGACCAATATCCCTGATGAACATGGATGCAAAAATTCTCAACAAGATACTGGCCAATAGGATCCAACAGTACATTAAGAAAATTATTCACCATGACCAAGTAGGATTTATCCCTGGGACACAAGGCTGGTTCAACACCCGCAAAACAATCAATGTGATTCATCATATCAGCAAGAGAAAAACCAAGAACCATATGATCCTCTCATTGGATGCAGAGAAAGCATTTGACAAAATACAGCATCCATTCCTGATCAAAACTCTTCAGAGTGTAGGGATAGAGGGAACATTCCTCGACATCTTAAAAGCCATCTATGAAAAGCCCACAGCAAATATCATTCTCAATGGGGAAGCACTGGGAGCCTTTCCCCTAAGATCAGGAACAAGACAGGGATGTCCACTCTCACCACTGCTGTTCAACATAGTACTGGAAGTCCTAGCCTCAGCAATCAGACAACAAAAAGACATTAAAGGCATTCAAATTGGCAAAGAAGAAGTCAAACTCTCCCTCTTCGCCGATGACATGATACTCTACATAGAAAACCCAAAAGTCTCCACCCCAAGATTGCTAGAACTCATACAGCAATTCGGTAGCGTGGCAGGATACAAAATCAATGCCCAGAAATCAGTGGCATTTCTATACACTAACAATGAGACTGAAGAAAGAGAAATTAAGGAGTCAATCCCATTTACAATTGCACCCAAAAGCATAAGATACCTAGGAATAAACCTAACCAAAGAGGTAAAGGATCTATACCCTCAAAACCATAGAACACTTCTGAAAGAAATTGAGGAAGACACAAAGAGATGGAAAAATATTCCATGCTCATGGATTGGCAGAATTAATATTGTGAAAATGTCAATGTTACCCAGGGCAATATACACGTTTAATGCAATCCCTATCAAAATACCATGGACTTTCTTCAGAGAGTTAGAACAAATTATTTTAAGATTTGTGTGGAATCGGAAAAGACCCCGAATAGCCAGGGGAATTATAAAAAAGAAAACCATATCTGGGGGCATCACAATGCCAGATTTCAGGTTGTACTACAAAGCTGTGGTCATCAAGACAGTGTGGTACTGGCACAAAAACAGACACATAGATTAATGGAACAGAATAGAGAATCCAGAAGTGGACCCTGAACTTTATGGGCAACTAATATTCGATAAAGGAGGAAAGACTATCCATTGGAAGAAAGACAGTCTCTTCAATAAATGGCGCTGGGAAAATTGGACATCCACATGCAGAAGAATGAAACTAGACCACTCTCTTTCACCATACACAAAGATAAACTCAAAATGGATGAAAGATCTAAATGTGAGACAAGATTCCATCAAAATCCTAGAGAAGAACACAGGCAACACCCTTTTTGAACTCGGCCATAGTAACTTCTTGCAAGATACATCTGCGAAACTTTAAAGACATTGTGACCATAATGCTCCTTGATGCCAGTTGAACAAATCATAATTCCCCCACTTAAATTTTTATACCAGAAAAATGGTTTTAAGAACTGTATGTCCCCTTTTATTAGGTGAGAACTGATGCCAAGAACCTGGGGTTGAACTTGATGGTCAACCATGGTATATAGCGAATTTCCTAACAAATTTTGGGATGACCCAGCCTTGGGAGAGGAGAAAAGAAAAGCAAGTATCACCTGTTTATAAAATTAAAGTAGTAATTGTTTTTAAAGCAAGCAAAATAATCTTGCACTGGCTAACACTTTTTGCAGTTTCTGGTTTTCATTAAAATTTGGCTTGCTATGCAAGGTAAAGTAACTGAGGGAATAATAATGAGGTTCTTTTCTTTAAGGGGATCTTGGGGATAAACAAGCCAATGAGAAAAGCTCCCACTTTTGAGGTAGTGATTCTGGAGTGAGTTGGCTAATGAATGCACTCCTAAAATGACTAGCCAGGAACAGTGAGGGAAATGCCCTAAGAGCTGAGTGTCAGTCTTGAAGAAAAAACAGTATGTTTGACTCATCCTTAGCATATGGATGGTGCCTTGGGAACCAGTCAAATTCTTTTTACTTTCTCTAGTCTTTCCCTTGCTTAGAACCTGCACAGACCCATCGAAAAGACTAATCTGTATCTAGCGGAATATTCAGACCATAAGAGAAACCTGCTTGAACCAAGGATAGAAAAATAATGTGGCTTATAGCCGCTGAACGTGAAATGGTACAACCGCTTTAGAAAAAACAGCCTGGCAGTTCCTCCAAAGATTACGTATAGAGTGACCATGGGACCCAGAAATTACACTTCTATGTGTTAGGTTCCTGTTTGTCAGCCTCACCTGGTAACTTCAATCAGTCCAGTGGATGAATTAGAGAAGAAATTGTTTCCCATTCTTAAATCAAGAGTCATGTGGGATAGATAGTCATTATCTTGTTTCTCATCTCTATTAACTTCTGATACACGCATCTCTATTTTATATATATATATATTACATGCTCAAGTTTTTTACTTTATCTGCTTAAAAATAAACATGTCTGGGATCCCTAAGTGGCGCAGTGGTTTAGCGCCTGCCTTTGGCCCAGGGCGCGATCTTGGAGACCCGGGATCGAATCCCATGTCAGGCTCCCGGTGCATGGAGCCTGCTTCTCCCTCTGCCTGTGTCTCTGCCTCTCTCTCTCTCTCTCTTTGTGACTATCATAAATAAATAAAAATTAAAAAAAATATAAATAAATAAATAAATAAATAAATAAATATGTCTTAAAATAAACATCTTATATTGATTATTAAAAATATAGAAAAACATCTTGAGCCTAGTACCCAAAGATAGCTACTGTTAATATTTTGCTTCTGCATGCTTCTTCTCAGGATGTATTTACATATATTTATACACATTTGTTTTATAAAAGTGAGAGAAAATATTTTACAACTATCCGAATCCAATTAATTTCCCCAATTTCATGACATTATCTACTATAATAATATTCTCATGATTAGAGATATTATCTCACATGGATCTGCCATTTGCTTTTTAAATTAGCTGTCCCTGAGAAACAGATTCTAAGAAAGAGATTTGTGTTGTGTGCAGCAATTTCATTGGTGAGTACCCTTGGGATGAGCCCTTAAATAATCTGGTAAAGGACGTAGGTTTCAGGCAAGTGAGAAGCAGAACTACAATGAAGTTGCCTGGGAGCTCTGGAGCTGGGATGACCCTTCATAGCTGTCCCTCCTTAAGGCAAGCTGAGTCCTTGAACCCCATTATCAGACATATCTGAATGAGAACTGTGCCCCAGGAATAGGTGTGAACCTTGGGCAAGGCAGCTCTCTTAGCTAGGGTGATTCACAGGTAAAAGTTCAACTGAAAGCCATTAGTTGTCAATATTACCAGTAACAGAGGTAATGAACTCCTTAGTCCTGAACAAGGAATCTGGAAGACATATAGTAGTACTTACTACAGTGGATCTCCTGTGCCACCTGAATTCATTTATATATTTTATTAAGTTTTTACTGTATCCTGACTTCACTATTTATTCTAGATTTTTCTCACTCTTGGCCAACATTCCTGCTGATTTAAGTGGCATAAATGATTGGGTAACCCACACCCTCATCTCTTATGGATCTGAGCCCCTGGGCACCATGACTTTTTTTAGTCCTTGGCTGTTACACTCATCCAATTATTGTCAAAACTGGGCAATGGAGTATACTGAAAGATTCCCCAGGAGATGGCCTGGATACCATACATACTCTTCCTGACCTCACTATGAAGCAGTAGCCCTGCCTCCCCCGGATGCTCACCAATGTCAGGATGGTCAAGCACCCATGTCAGGATGGTGACTCCTTTCCCTCTACAGTACGTTCTTTGCTTTCTTCTTGTCATGAGGACCCTGAAGTGACAGCAGTAGTTTTAACTAAAAGTCTAATGGGACTCTTGTTGTATCTTTTGATAGAACATTTTCCCCGGTGGAGGGCAGAACATGGAGACCTACATTGTCGAGAGTCATAGTGATGGGAAGCATGAATTCTACAAGTTGGTAACTTGGAGGGATGGTGAACAAAGAGAACCCTACTACCTTCTCCTGGGTCCCAGACCCGTATATGCTACCTACTGGGGACATGGCATCATATAGTAGTCATTGGTCTAGGATGTCACTTTGTCTTAGAGAATAAGTCTCCCTATTCTTGTAGAGTCTCAGATGCAAGCTGGTGCCTCAGTTACACTTTCAAAAGGTGCTTCTATCATTCTATTAGACTGGCGACTTATGGGTGGTGTAGTATGTGATCAAACCAGTGGATCTCACAGTCATGTGGGATATCTCCTTTATTGTCAATGGATGGGGGGGGGGGCTCTTAATCCTATTCAAAGTTGTGCAAGATTCTATGTCAGCAGATCAAATACTCTGTAAGTCCTTAAATTGTGGTATTTTCTGAGATCCTGTGGATTGAAGAGACAAACCCATACCTAGAATATCTGTTAATTCCAGCCAAGATGGATTTATGCTCCTTGCAGAATGAAAGGAGTTTAGAGTGGTTAGTTTATCACCAATTAGCTGGTTGGTGTTGTTGAAGGTTATGCCATATCAGGACTTAGCATTGTTTTCTATTGCAGGGAGGTGGGGTATTTGGCACTAGCAGTAGCAAGATTAGCCTTGGTGAGTGGGAGCTATGCTGGGCCTGTGCATAGCCTCCATCCCTGCTGCTGTGACTTCTCTGTTTATGTGACCATCATGTCAGCACTGAAATGGTTAATAACAGAGGCTCGCTGATGGCAACTGGCCATGCCATTCCATATTTTTCATTGTTGAGTACTTCTTCTACAAAGAATGATGAAGAAGAGCAGGATGCTCTCCAGAGGGCATTTTTATACATGGTACAAAGATCTTCACACTTGGGCTTATTCCTATAGGCCCACCCACATAAATCTTCCCTGATGCCCTTGTCACCAGTATGCTAATTTCTCTTTTTCTAGGTCCCTGAACAATCAGCTAAATCATTTCCCTCTGTTCATGAATTAGTGTATAGTGTCATTTTGGTCCATCATTCTTTCCATGCAAGGTGGATGGCCAGATGCAACGCCTGAAGCTCTGCCCATTGTGAGGATTTCCCATCCTAGTTTTCTTTCAGAGACACCCTTGAGTGAAGCAATAGTGCAACAGCACTCCATATCAGGGTGACCCATCTGTGAACCATCTGTTGGGCATTTCCCTCCTCAGTAAGCTAATCATCAGAGACCCATCATGTGGCCATAGATTTCTGCTGAGGAAAGATGCCAATCCAGCTTAATTGTGCCCTCCATTCTGCTAATGCTTGATTCTGGATTTACCACTTCCACCTTATAATGGATTGTTGCTGAGTCCATCTGACCCTATGACTTGACAGTTCCCAGAGAAGGACTCAGCTAAGAGCCATCCACTGCCAATAATCCAGCAGTTGGAGGAATGAATGCCTTAGCTCATGCCTGGAAAAAAAAAAAAGAACAGTAATTTCTCTGCAGCTGAGAATTTCAGGTGTTCTTTGTTTTTTTTGTTTGCTTTTTATTTGGTTATTTTAACATAACTTTGAAAGTTCTTATTGTGAGCAGAGAGTTTATAAAAATTAAAGAGATAAAAACTAAAAATGGAGAAGTAATGAGATGATGAGACATGAAACTAGGGGGCTCGGGTTCTAGCCCTCACTTTGCTATTATCTTTGAGTTTCGTATTTGACTGGTCATTTCACTTTTCAGAGCCTTAATTGCCTTATCTACATTATGAGACAGTTGAATGAGATCAATTTTTCCCAATCTAGAGTCCACTGAGAAAGTAATAAAAATTCAAGAGCTATTTCCAGTATTTTATAAAGTCTAATGAAAATAATTTATCTATTCTTGATAAGGTTGCAGAGGGATCAGGTGGGGGACACTGAACTGACAATTTAGGCAAGCAAGAGAGCACTATCAGATAAATACTGTAGAATAAAAGAATCCTAGAACATCATTATATGATAGGCCTTTCCAAGGTCATCTGGTCCAACTCACAAACAGGTGCACAAATGCCCTCATTATAATAATGAACCTTTCCTTGAGCTCTTCAGTGTCATGAGTAGGCCTGTCCAGTTTCAGAGGGCTCTACAAAGACACTGTCTAGATGCATTCTCCTGTCAGTTGTTGCTCTACTCCTTTCCTCACCCCACATCCTCTCCTCAGTTTATTCTAGTTGAGTTTCAGCACCCACCATTCAATGAAACTGCCAAATCCGGGGGTCTCTGTTTTATTCAGGGGCATTCAACACAATTGGTCATTCCCTCCTTGAAACGATTTCTTTTCTTGGCTTCCTGGTTATCATCTCTCCTGCCTTTCCTCCTAACTCACTGGTTGAACCTTCTCACTCTTGTATTCTGGCTCTTCCTCTTCATCTACCCAATCTCTAAATCTTGGAGTCCCCACTGGCCCAATAACTCGGCCCTATTCTCATGATTTCAGGTAGTTTAAGGCTTTCCAAATCAGTATCCTCCATTTGTCACCACTTCTCTGAAACTTAGATTCAAATATCTGAATTCATACTTGACAGCTCTTCTTGAATGACTAATGGGCATTTAAGACTTAATTTTTCCATGAGAAAACTTCCCTAAATTAGCAAATATGTGAAAGTGGTACCATAGCTACTAGATTTCTTAGGCCAAAAACTTAGAATACATCCCTAATTTAGCTCTCTCTTTCTTCCTCCTATGTAACCCCACATTCTATCATTTCTAACTCCAAAAAACTACCCCAAATCTGAATATTTCTCTTTATGTCCATTATCCTCTCTCACACTAAGTCATGTCCATGTCTTTGCCTGAACTATTGCTACAACCTGCCAAGTGATCTCCTTGCTTGCTCTCTTGCTTTCTGTAACCTAATCTCCATATAATAGCAAGATTGATTTGTGTAAATATAATCAAATCATGTCATTATTCCTCTGCTTAAAATCCCCCAAATGCCTGGCTTACCTTGTCCTACCATGCCATAAATGATCTGGACTCTGCATCTCTGGACTTCCCATAAATATTATCCACCCTGTCCACAGCCTTTCAGCCAAATCAGCCTTCTCTCTCACTTTAGAATCTTTGTACTAGCTATTCCCTTCTCTTAGAATTATGTCTTTTTCTTGATCCTCATCATCATGGATGCTTATTGTCATTCATGTCTCAGTTGAGATGTCCATTCCTTAGAGATGCCTCCCTGGCCACTCAATCAAAGTAACCATCTTGTCTTGTCCTACTTTTATGCCCTATTCAGTTCTCTTCTAACACATTTTATGATGTCCCCTTCCTGGACTTCTTTCTGCCTATTGATTGTGTCTTCTGACTAGAATGTGAGTTCTATGAGAGCAGCAGCATTGTCTACTTTGTTTTTGTTCTTTTTGGGGGGCTTGGAAAAAAGCGTGGCACTTAGTAGATGATCAATAAAAATTTGCTAAAGGAATGAAGTTATCAGGAGACTCTGGGACCCAGAGAATCTAGCCTAATATTGCTAACTGCCATCTTACTCTTTCTTTGTCAAATAAAAAGCTCTTATTTCTCAAACTTGTCATTTTGGGGAAGAATTTTTAGAGCAACAAACACAATAGACATGAAATGCCAATTGCCCAGAGATGTAATAAAAGTTATTTCATGATAGAAGTATTTTCATTGTATATACATATTTTCCTTATTTCACATAATCCACAGGACTATAATTTATTCTGATGGGCCACCTCTGCTTGGAGTAAAGTGAGAGGTAAATTTCATAGTAATTTCGATAGAATCCTCGCAACAGGTTTTATTTTCTTGGTTTTTCATGCAATCGTTTGATCTTGCTGGGTTAAGGGATCACACCAGATATTTTTAAATATCCTAACTTTAGTAATTATAATGCAGTTTAGTAATTATAATGCAGTTTTCTACAGCCATATTTACTCCATGATAAACACAAGCAAACTCAATTCTCAAACCTGACCTGATCATTCTTTTCTTCCCTATCATTCCCTTTCTCGATTGAACTGCCATCAAAAGTTTGATCGTTTATGTTATTCAATAAGAGGAAAATTTCTCTTGTGCTTTATTAGTAACTAAAATGTATCGAGTACTTAACATGTACCAGCCAGTATTCTCTGTGTTTTATGTAGCCTGATGCGTGTAATCTTCATGATGCGTGTACTATTATTTTGACCATTATACAGATGGGAAAACCGTAGAACACAGCAGTTAAGTAACTTGAGTAAGGTTAAGCAGCTAGTCAGTGGTGAAGCTGGGCTATATACCCAGGCCAGTCTAATGCTAGCACCACTACAGTACTATATAAAGTGGCATCTCTGATTTTCCATTTGTTCTTATAACCTGTTATTACTCTAGTCACTTTTATAGCTTGCTAAATAGTGACTACTGTCTTATCTAGGAAAAACATCCGATTTCTTTAAGAGTTCCTCATACTAATTGATTCCAAATCTCTCCATCACCCAGGTCACCTGTGGAAAGACAGAAGTATCTATGCATTCTCTGAAAGGGTCAGAACTAAGCATTAGTCCATGTGCGGTTTAGCTGTGTATATACAGAGATCAGTTTCATATGAATATAATATATATAATTTAATATAATTTATATTATGTATGTAATTTAATATAATTTTATTAGTATAGTATCAATTCATCTTAGTTTATTTGGTAACCACATCATCCTCTCGACCCCTATGTCTATGAAATATAATCTTCACAGGCTCCTGGGAGCTGCTATATATACTTCCCAGAACACCTATCAGGAATCAAATAAAAAGAAAGCTTCTGTGGAGCTGCCATAATCTGAAAATGGGCTTCCCTTAACATCAAGGGACACATACATGTTCAAGCCTAAAATCCTTTAAAATAGTACACGCATGAAAATATTTTTAAAAAACCAACTGAAAACATTTTAATTTTTTAAACATTAAAATAATAGGGTGCTTGGGTGGTTCAGTTGGTGAAGCGTCTGCCTTCAGCTTAGGTTATGATATCTGGGTCCTGGGATTGAGCCCCACATTGGGCTCCCTGTTCAGTGGAGAGACTGCTTCTCCCTCTCCCTCTGAATTTCCCCCACTCATGTACTCTCTCTCTCTCTCTCTCAAAAATAAATGAAATCTCTAAAAAAAATAAAATTAAAATAATAAAATAAACCAAGATTTCCAAAAGCAAAAGCTTTGCTTACAGTACAGGGAAGGAGAACATGAAAGTTCTTAGCACCCGGGAGCCTTCTGCCATACATAGAGGAGGGAAAATGGAGGTACACCTGGGTGGCTGAGTGGTTGAGCACCTGCCTTTGACTCCAGGGCATGATCCCAAGATCCTGGGATCAAGTCCCACACAATCAGGCTCCCTATAGGGACCCTGCTTCTCCCTCTGCCTATGTCTCTGCCTCTCTCTGTGTGTCTCTCATGAATAAATAAATTCCTTAAAAAAAAAAAAGAGGGAAAAGAGAGTATACATAAAAAAAGAAAGAGCATGAAGGAGCTTGATTTCTCTCTCTCTCCTGCTTTAAATTCTCACCATTGCTAAGCTTCCTCTGCTTATTCTCTAGTATTTTCTCCTGTGTTACTCTCTGGCCTGAACCCTTAGCACTATTTTTTCTACCTGCGTGATCTTGGAGCCTTTCAATAGTCAGTTCAGTGATATAGTCTAAAGATTCCTTATTTGACTTTTGGCCTTGGTAAAATGCTTTACCTTAGGGCTGTACTACCACCGAGTTTGTCCTTGGCCACACAAAAAGGCGTCGTTCATGAACAATTGTTAGCTCCTTTTTTTTTTCTATGTGACATTGTACAGATTTTGAGAAACCTAAGTGTTAGATTTTGCAATTATTTCTTTATACCGCCTCTTGTTCTATTCAACTTGTGCTGAGATCTTTGGCGAATCCAGTTCCATTGTCGGTTACTAGTCAGCCAGATTTCGGGCCGTCACCATATTTGATAATTTGCCATCTACTCATTTAGCCAAATTGTTCATGAAAATGTTAACCCACAATAGGTTAAGACCCTGGGGTAGGATCACTGGGGATTTCTTTTTCAGCAAACAATGACACATTACTCAATACTTTTTGAAAATGGCCACTCCATCATTTATGGACCACCCCAAGTATTCCGCAAGCTGGCTCGTCTTTGTCTATCTTGTGGCCATGGACATAATCTGGGTGTGCCATTTCAATAGCATACTTGGGGTATACCAGTCCTGTATGCTTCGGTGGCATTAGAGAGCAGAGATTAAGACTGTGATTTCTACAATGTGCCAACCTATGCTTAAATGCATGTTCACCTGTTTTAGCTGTGTGGGATGGGGCTAGTTACTACTGTAAACCTCTGGTACCTCATCTACAAAATAGGTAGTACTTAAGTCAAATGAGAAAAAAATGCGTATAAAGCACTTAACCTAGAGGCTAACATCAAATAAGTGCTAAAGAATATTAGCTCTTCTTAACAGTCGTAGTTTACCTACCCAAAAAGAAAATGAGGTTAGTCTGGCACAGCTTAATCTTAATGAGCCCAGGCTGGGTCTTAGTGAATACCGTTTCCCTTTGTAAGAATTTACATGCTCTGATCTTAGACTATTTGAAAACCCATCCATTTTAATAATCCATTCTGTAATTTTGCACAGGGATTAATGTCAGGCTCACTGCTCCATAATTGCAGAATTTACTATTTCCTTCCATTGAACATTTATGCTGCATTTGTTTCTCTCCAGTTCTGTGACACTCTTCCCACTGTCCTCTTCTCCATCATCCCTCAGAGAGAACAGTCACTTGGTTCAGAAGATCCATGCCCTGTCCTCCCCAGTCCTCTCCTGAAGTTCATCTCAGCAAGGGCACTGGATGTTCTCTATCTTCCCACCCATCTTTGACATCTGCCCACTTCAACTGGCTTGTTCTCCTCTCTCTGGTCTGAAGAGCATTGTCTCTGACGCAGAAGACAGGCAGAACAGGAACAGAGTGGTCCTGCTTCTTTTTTGTCGTCTGTTATCACCATCTGTCTCAAGCAGAGGGCCTACCCCTTCCTGTTTGTTCTCTTGCTTGTTAGTGTAACTTTCAAAATTCCCCTCTCTTTGCCTTATTATTTTGTACAAACTTCGGTTATCTATTCCTCTTCTTGCTTTTTGTCTTTTCAAAATAGAAGCTCAGACATTTCCAGTTTTAAATGACATTTGAAGCAGCTTCTCCAAGTTTCTGCCTACCATATTTTTTAAGACTCAAAGTGAAAGCAAGCACTCGTATGCAGTATGTGACTCTGGAGAAGTTTAAGGGACTACTGCTTTAAAATTACCTGCCAGCTGTGTCTCAGCTTTAAGTGAATTCAGAAAGTCAATTAGGAAGCATGTGTGAGGTGAGGAGGTGATAGGGACTAAGGTTGTAACTATGGAGATGGTCGTAAGTGGGCAGACTCAGGATGTATTGAAAGGAGCACCAACAGTCCTCACTGATGAATTGGAATCTAAGTGTTTATCATGAAGGAAGGAAAAAATCAAGGATTCCAAAAGCTATAAATTTTTATTTGTTTGCTTGAGCAATTAGGTAGATGGTAAATATATTTGGTGAGAAGTGGAAGACTTTGGGGCAGCAAATCGGGAAGGGATATTAATCATTCTGCTCGACTGCATTTAAGTTTTCTATTAGACGTCTAAATTGAAATGTCAAGTAGAATATAGGAGTTTGGAGTTCCAAAGAGAGGTCTAGGCTAGAGATATAAATTTGAGTCGTCTGCTAAAGATGGTATTTTAAAGCCCTGGGACTACTGAAATTACCCAGATGAGATCACAGAGGTGGAAGGAGAGTCAAAGAGAGAGTCCTGGGTCACCAAAACATTTAGAGGTCTGGGCGAAGAAGTATAGAGGGTTTGAGATGAAGCAGCCAGAAATGAGAGAACACCACGTGAGGAATGGACACCAAGTGAGGAATATGTATCAATAAGGAGGGAATAGCGCATGGTGTCAAAATGTTAAGAGCTCCAGTAGGATGATCTCAGAGAAGTGAACATTAGCTTTAGCCAGATGAGGTCATTGGTGAGATAAGGCCCATTTTATTAGAGAAGTCAAGAGAAATACCCAGTTAGGGTGATTTGAGGAGAAAATGGGAGCCAAGGTAGTGGAGGCAGTGAATATATAGACAATGCTTTGTTTTTCTACAGAGGCAAAGTGAAAAATAGGTAGTAGCTGGGACAGGATGTGGGGTCAAAGGAAAAGTTTTGTTGGCTTGCTTTTTTTGTTTGTTTGTTCCAATGGGCCATCTTAAAGAATGCTTTAGTTTGGATGGGAGGGTTCCAGGAGAAATTAATGCAGTCAAGAAAGAACAAAAATGACAGTAAAAATTCCTCTTTTTGATTTTTTAAAGGAGAAGTTGAGCTAAGACAGGAGCAGTGAATTTTCTTTTTTAAGTACAAGGGAGGCCAATATGTGTGTATAGTTACAAGTAGAGTGTTGGGCTCTCTGAGTGAAGGATGAGGCAGTTCTTATTAGAGTAGAACTATTTTTGTATTAAATATGCTGAGAAGTTATTCACTTAGTACTAGGGAGAGGAAGGGGATGTTGGTGATTTGAAATCACCTGCTGAAATAGTGGGAAAGTAGATTCCCCAGAAAATTGGGATAGGTTTGTCATTGTCAAGTATGATAATGGATTTGAAATGACTTTGGTCAATAGGGCTGTGATGTTCTCTAGTTATATTGAAATCTTGTGAACAAATGTGAAGAAAAAAATTTTTCTGGCTATGTACAAAAGTAAAGGAGATAGGCAAGTAATTAATGACAATTGCAAAGGAATAATTATAATGCTAGACAATGGAATATAGGCTTGGTAACACAAGAAGTGAAGGAATTGAGAATGGTCTGGTCTGTATTTTCTTTGCTTGCTTTGGGCTTAGTTTGCTCTTTTTCTGGTATATTCTTGAGATAGGAATTTATAATACTGGTTTGAGTCCTTTCCTCTTTTCTAATGTAAGCATTTAGTGCAATAAACATCCCTCTCAGCACTGCTTTAGCTGCATCCCATGTATTTTAATATAATGTATTTTCAGTGTCATTTACTTCTATGTATTTTAAAACTTTCTTGGAGACTTTTCTTTGATACATTATTTAGAATTGTGTTGCTAAATTTCCAAGTGTTTGGAGATTTTCCTCCTGTCTGTCTGTTATTAGTTGATTTCATTATGGTCAGAGAACCTATTTTGCATGGTTTCAATTATTTTAAACATATTAAAGTTTGTTTTATGGCCTAAGATATGATATACTTGGTAAATGTTTTCTGGATGCATAAAAAATGCCTATTCTGCTCTTATTGGGTAGTGTTCTGTGTATCAATTTTTTGTTGGTTATGTTGTCATGTTTTTCAGATCTTCTATGTCCTTGATTACCTGTCTATTAATTCTATTGCTTGATAACAGGGAGTTTTAAAAACCAAACAATAATTGTGAATTTGCCTATTTTACTTTTTAGCTATATTGATTTCTGCCACTTGTGTTATTGAGGCTCCGGTGTTTGGTGAAAACACATTAGGATTGTTTTGTCTTTCTGGTGGGTCAATCCTCTTATCACTATGTAATGTGCCTTTGTCTCTAATGATACTCCTTGTTCTGAAGTCTACTTTATCTAATAGTAATATAACCACTCCTGCTTTTTAAAAAATTAGTATTTGCGTGGTCTGTTTATCCATCCTCTCACTTCCAGCCCATGTTGTTGAATTTTAAGTGAGTTTCTTGTAAACACCATATAGTTGGCTTGTGTTTTTTGATGTACTTTTAATTTTTGTATTTAGACCATTTATATTTAAAGGGAATTATTAATATATTAGAACTTAAGTCTACCTTTTATTAATTTCCTCTGGTTCCTGATCCTCTGTCTCTCTTTTCCTGGCTTCCTAAACATTTTTTAGCCTTCTATCTTGATTTATGTATACTGTTTTTTCCCAGTATATCTGTTTGTATAGTTTTCATAGAGGTTGTTCTGGATGTTATAAAATATATGTATGACATACAACATTTTACTGGTATCAACATTTTATTACTTGAAGTGAAATGTGGAATCCTTTCTTCCATTCAGTTCCCTTCACCTTCCTCACTTCTGCACAGCATTGTCTTGAGTATAGGAGAGGGTCACAGTTTGTTTTAATCATCAAATATGACTTACGAAACTCTTGAGGAGAAGGACAATCTATGGCATGTATTCATATTTCTGATCTTTCCATTGGTTTTTCTTTTTAATCCCTGATGCTCAAAATGGATTCTTTTATTACTTTCTTTATTTTTGAATAAAATTCTTTAGTGATCTTGAAGGGTAGGTGTGCTAGCAACAAATTCTTTGTTTTCCTTCATCTGGCAAGGTTTTTATTGCATCTTCATTCCTAAGGGATAATTTTGCCGGTTGTAAAATTTGATATTTACAACTGTTTTCTTTCAGCACTTGAAAAATGTTGTGGCACATCCTTCTGGCTACCATGGTTTCAGATAAGAAATCCACTGATATTCAGAGTGATGCTCCCTGTAGCTAAACTGTTAGTTCTCTCTGTTTGCTTTCCAGATTTTTTCCATGTCTTTAGTTTTCACAAATATAATATTATGGCTTGGCATGGAGTTCTTTGAATTTATCATATTTGGAGTTTGCTCAGTTTCTTAATTCTATAGTTTAAGGGCTTTCCCCCCACTCCTTTTTTGCTATTTTTTTTCAAACCAAGTTTGGAAAGTTCTCAACCACTATTTCTTCAGCCCACTGTCTTCTCTCCAATCTAAGATTCCAATAACAGAGTTGCTGGATTTTCATTTGTTTATTATTGCTCCATTTTCTCAGAGTCTCTGTTCACTTTTTTTTTGGTCTATTTTTTCTCTACTGTTCAAATTAGGTAAATTCTGTTGATCTGTCCTCAAGTTCACTAATTCTGTCTCTGCCATTTCTACTCTACTATTGAGCCATCAAGCAAATTTTTATTTCTACTGTGGTATTTTCAGTCCTGTATTTTCTACATCATTCTTTTTGTAATGGCTGTTTTTCTCCTGTGATTTTTTAATTATTTCACTTGTTTCAACAGAATTCGTAATTGCTTACTGAAGTATTAATATGGCTGCTTTAAAATCCCTCTTGGATGGGGCACCTGGCTTGCTCAGTCAGTAGAGCACGCAACTCTTAATCTCAGGGTTCTGAGTTCAAGCCCACACTGGACATTGAGCTAACTTAAAAAAAATCCTTGCTGGGTAATTCCAATATTTAATGTATCTTGGTTATTGTCCTTTTTCATCTGAGTTGTGATCTTCCTGGTTCTTGGTAAATAACTGATGATTTTTTAAAAATTATATGCTGGACACTTTGGCTATTATTTTAGAAGAATCTGGGTCCTCTTTAAAGGTTGTATTTTAGCAACCAATTATTCTATGGTGGTGCTAGTGACAATTTAATTCTCAGAGCTCTTGTACTATTTTCATCTGCTTGTTTTATCTTACACTAGTGGGGTTCCCAAAGGTCCAGGATGGTGCCACCTAAAGGGATGGAAAAAGTTTCCCTAGGCCAGGCTGTTTGGTGCCTCTCTGCATAGAGAAGAGACTCTCTGACCCATGGGGAAAAGCTTCCTGAGCCAGGCAGCCAGTTGTGGCAGGATTCCCCTTCCTGGTGCTACCCAACCACCTGATTTTCTAGGTAAATGGCATAAACTTCAACAAGGCAATGTCTTTACACAAGGGATTCACTTGTGTTATTGCAACTGGAAACCTGGAAATCATATATGATTCTTGTGAAGTAGAAGGGAATTTACCAAGAATGAATAAAGCTTAGGTTAGAGTATCCTTCTTTTGTAGGAGCCTTTTCCAAGACCCTAGGACCTAAATGTGTTTACATGTCACATATTCATGTATATTTGCCAAAGTAGCTTATTTTAACTACAATTAATTACAATGCTTTTTTTTTTCTCTGACTTCCTCTTTATCACATTCCCTCATGTTGCTGCCATAAGCACTTTTGAGATCTGGCTATGAAGAAATTGTTTTATGAATATATTTAGATTGGATTCAGTGAGATAACCTTCTTTGATCCAGAGACACTCCTACATGTGTTGAGTTCTTGCTAGATGTTCTCACATGGGGGAGCTTTAGGAAAGTTCCTAACCACTGCCCATGCTGACTTAGCCAGCTTTGTGTCACTAAGGTTTAGGACCTATGGTTATCTTGCATTATGAGCATGACCTATCTCACTGAGATGGGAAGAGGAGGAGAGGAAAAACTATAGAGAGGATAAATAATATTTGAAATTTGGGGAACCAGAAGTTAGGCCGTAAAAAATTTTTCCAATCATCAGGTATGTAATATCTAGTGTTTACCTAGCTAAACATTAGAGCATCCACTTACCTAAATATTGGAACATTTGATACATAAAATTGCCTTGTCAAAACAGAAGTTATCCTTTGCCACAAATACTCAATAATGCAACATATTCCATTATAAACAATCCATATTTTGTTTAGATGAAAATTGCATGAAATAGAATTTCCCAGAATTTTTTATATAGACTGCAAGGTTAAAGCTGTACTCCAAATAGTAAGTATAGCTATATGTGACATCAGGTGTTTCATATATTCCAGTTCTCAATAATAAGACCAAAGTTGATCAATCATACTACAACAAAGACTGAATTATTTTCCTTTTCTTTATCTACAAAATAATCTGATAAAAGCATTATCATAGAAAAGGCAATATCAAAGAGTTTACTGCCAAAATGTTCCTAGCAGTTGATTGATTAAAAATAGTATGTCTTTTTTATTTTTTGGATTTAGTAATGTTTATAGTATTTGGCAGCTTTTTAAAATTTGTAATTTGTTGTGGCTTCTTTTCTCATTCTAAAGAAATACTCACTTTTGTATCTAATTTACTGTGAGTAATTTTATATTTCTTTTCTTAAGAGTGATCTCACACAACTTGAATCTCATTTGACTCTTTTCCTACTTTCAGAGCCATATCCAGTCTATCTAGGAATTCTGTTATTGCCACCTTAACATAGTAGTAAGAACTTTTTTTCTCAATCCCCACTGCCACCACCAATGTGACTACTCTTTCCTCCCATCTGGACAATGGCAACAGCTTCATTTTCCTTGGGCAGAAACCTCTTAATCTCATGTAACCAAATCTACCATTTTTTGGTATGTTTTCTAGACTTGACTGTCTTGCTTTCTCTCCATCCCAAGGTTTAAAAAAAGTCTCTTAATTTTTCTTCTGATATTTTTGTCTTGTAATTTTTTTACACTTCTATCTTTAGCCATTGTAGGAGACTTTTATATTCCTTCAGATATCATTTAACAGAGAAAAACATTTTTTCTATGAAATAAAAATGTCAGCATTATAATTTACTATGTTCATTTTAGATTTCATTTTATATCAATTAACTATTGTCTATTATTGTGTTACCATGTAGTGCTTTGATTACAGTAGATTTATAGTACTTTTAATATCTGATAGAGGAAGTCCACCTTTAATGTCATTTTTTAAAATGGAAAATTATTATACATTCATTTTCTATGTGATTTTTAAACTTATTTTGACCAGCTAGAAAAAATACTGTGTTATCATTCTGATCAGAACTGCAATAAACTTAATGTATTAATGTAGGAAGGACTGTCTCTCCAATTTCAGACCTTGTTTTATGTCCTTCAATAAAATGTTATCATTTGCTTCATTTAGATCCAATCCCTGTCTTCCTAGATTTATTTTGGGTAATTCATTTTTTATAGTGCTTATAAATGGATTATTTCCTATTTTAACTTCTAATTGCATAATATTGGGAGAAAGAAAAGCTATCAATTTTGTATGTGGCCAGCCACATTAATAAATCTTCTTACTAGTACTAATAGATATTTAGCAGGATATCTTGTATGTTCTAAGTACATTAATCATACCAACTGGAAATGAAGATAGTATTATCTTTCCATTCTCCATATTAAACTGTTCTTTTATTTTTCTAGCCTTATCTATCTTCAAAATATGTTGAAGAATAGTGATAATAGCAGAAATCCCTGTCTTGTTACTGATTTTAATTTGAAACTGTTTGTTGTATATAATGTAGTTGTTGGGTTTAGGTAGAGATTTTTTTTTCTTAAATCTTGTTTAAGTATTGCTGTGGGTGGAATTATGTCACTCCAAAATTCACACATGGAAGCCCTAGCTCCCTATGTGATGCAGATTGGATCTTTAAAGAGGTGATCAAGCTGAAATGAGGTGATGGATGGAGAACTAGGGCTCTCATGAAGACAGGAAGAGATACCAAAGCTCACACTCTTTCCACCACATGAGGACACAGCAAGACGCGAGCTATCTGCAAATCAGAAAGAGATCTCCCCAGAATCTAACCAGGCTCGTACCCCGATCTCAGACTTCCATTCTCCAAGAGAGCTTCCTCTTTTCTCTCCCAAATGAGAATTTATCAGTGTAGAGGCAACCGTATAAAGCTGTAAATTGTGACAAACAGTCATACCGTTGTCTTCCAGCCCTGCAGTTCTCAACTGCACTAATTTTGTCCATCAGGGGACATTTAGCAGTATCTAGAGACATTTTGGGATGTTGTAACTGGGGGACAGGGTTGTGTGCTATGGGTGTCAAGAAGATAAAGGCCAAGAATGCTGTGAAGTTTTCTACAATTGATGAACAGCTCCCCACAACAAAGACTTACCTGGTCCAGTATGTCAGTAGGGGTCACCTGGGTGGCTCCATGGTTGAGCATCTGCTTTTAGCTCAGGTTGTGATCCGGGGTCCCAGGATCAAGGCCCGTGTCGGGCTCCCAGCATGGAGCCTGCTTCTCCCTCTGCCTGTGTCTCTGCCTCTCTGTCTCTCTATGTCTATCATAAATAAAGAAATAAAATCTTTTAAAAAAAATGTCCATAGTGCCAAGGTCAAGAAACTCTGCCTGGCCAAGTCCCTGAAATCTCCTGTCTCCTAGAGGGAAGAAAAGGAAGATGGTATCCCAAAACTAAGTATGAAATACCCCATCCTGGAGACGCCTGCTCCATGAGCTGGCCAGGCCAGGATGAGTGAAGGGCTGGTCCTCAGAGCATACAGATTTGGTGGAGCAGGACTGCTCATTTGGATAGTCCTTAAAGTAGAAGTACGTAGTAGGTCTTGGTCTTGGGTCACATAACGAATGGTGCTGAAGGTGTCCACACCTCTTCTCTCTGGCAAGTGTCCTCAGAACATGGGCTGGGCAAGTCAAGAAACTGGTTGAGCCCCTAGGATAATCTTTTAAAAATTGAAGTTAAATCATATCACTGTTCTGCTTAAAGGTCTACTCAATAAATAAAGTAAAATTTGAACTCTTTACTATGTTTACAAGACCCCCTCTGATCTGTTGTAATTCTTTCCTGTGGCCCTCTTTTCTTTACCATTTCATTTCAGACACATTCAGGAACTTCCAGTTCCTCAAAGGAGCTCTTTCCTCAGGGTCCTTTTTATGGGCTCTCCACCTTGCACAGAAAGTTCTCCATCCCCTCCACATTTCACATCGTTTGCTCCTTTTCTTGCTTCAGAATTTGGTTTTTAAATCTACTACCACACAGGCATTCCCTGGCCACCCTATCCAAATGTATTTCTGCCAAAAACAATACCCACCCTGTTACTTACCGCAGGCAGGGATTTTCTTTTTGGGTGGTCACAATGGCTGAGTGAGTGGTCAGCAGCCACTCAAATGTATTTTTCTCCTAAGGGAAAACTCAGAAAATACTGGGTTTGTCACTAAGAGAATTATCTCTCCCCTCTCCTCCTTAGTTTGGTTTTGGAACCCTACGGTTTTAACAGAATTCCAAATTAGTTTTCTAAAGAAAAATCCTGTCCCTGAGAACTTCTCAATTCCTTTAAGATTGCATACAAATGCCAGGAATACTTTAGAACTGTTAGCCATATAGGAATTAATATGTATATAAGAACACTGGTGTTAAGAAAAGGGAGAAGGGAAAAATTATATTTTTGATCAAGGTATCAACTACTTAAAGTCTCTCCAAATGGCTTGCCGAGAAATACTATTTGGCAAGACATTTCTCAATCTGGCTTATGTTGCCTGTTGTAATTTTATTAAGCCCAGTATGTTAACATTTTTTGAACATATTCCCAAAGATATTTAATGATAGATAACTCTTTTAAAAAAATCAATCAATAAAGTAAACATGTAGCATAAACTGGCCATTGAAGGCATGCTAGAAATTGGAATAAGAAAAGCAACACTGTGAACAATGAAGAAATAAACCCTTGTGTCTTTACTAATGAAGTAAAGGGATGACAAGGGGTGATAATTGCTTTGAAGAAGACTTCTTTTACCAATTTTAACAGGAAAGTATTATCAAATGCCATGATTGTGACTGTCTCTCCCCCTAACTTAAACTTTTTGAAAATAGAACCCACCCTGGATATCAGAATTTTAAAGATAAATGTCAAGACCCAAATTAAATAAGTGAATGTAAGAAAGGTCCATTCAGGAGTCATATTTATGGACATGACTTATTCGTATACATAGCACTTTCTGGCATCTACCAGCTACTTGTTAGAGTGTTAAGGTTTTATGGGTGTGAGCGCTCAAGACTTTGAATGTGGACTCCTTTTATTGTCACCTCAGATCAGGTGATACTTTTGCTTTTAAAATGATGAAATTAGGCCCTCAGTGAAATTGAGGGAAGAGCCATCCTGCAGCAGATGCTCTCCGGCTAACTCAGAATCATTCATGAGAGTTGTCAATTTGTTCTTCCAAAAATATCAGTAAGAAGAGAAGAAAGCAAATGTTTTTGCTATCAAGGCATAGACATTTGGTCAGAGCAATAAAATTGCCTCAAATGCCAATAAATAATAAGGAAAATGTGGAATGAGTAACTTCCAAAGTTATGGAAATAATTTGACTGTGTCTTACTATATGATAAAAATTGACACGATTCCTAAGTACCCACAGATGGAAACTCTACTTGAACAAGACGTTAGAGCAGAGTCATGATTGTGGGCCTTATTATAATCATGGCGTCGCCAGGAATTTTGTCTGTTTCAAAACAATTATGTACATATATAAAATGTGTATACATGTGTGCTTAATTCTCTAGTGGTGGTGATTAGTTTGCTTTAAGCCAATACAAATTCTCATATAGCAAATGTTACATTCTTAAAAGATACTTAAAAGAATAGGGCCTCAAGTGAATCCATGTGTATAACCACTTCTAATCTGTTCATAGTTAACAGGCCTATCAGTAAAGGGATTAAAACCCACATTTTAAACTCAAGTAACATTACAATATCAAATAGACATTCACGGTCTGCTTCTGCTACACAAATTAACCCTTAATTTCTTTGGCTCAAAATGGAAATTAGTAACATTAAAGAAGATATGGGTAGAAACCCCACAGCAGAGAGATTTAATATTCCTTTATATACAACCGAATCAGTTTGAAAAGCATTATGATAAACTGGTTCAGATAGGATTGGAAAGCAAGGAAGAAAAAAAGAGGGAAAAAGTTCTGTAGCCTAATGCAATGTGACGGAAAGGTGGGAACTTCAGTCTGGCAGACCTGGGTTTGAATCACAGCTCCTTAATTATGAGCTATGGGCATCGAGCGAGGTCCTTAATCATTGGGGGTTTCCTGCTTTGTGAAGTTGGGATAATGAAACATCACAGGGATATGAGTTTAAGGACGTAATGAATACAGAATGCTAGTGCAGTAGACGTTTGGTAAATGAGAGAGATTCTTATTTATTGAGTGCCTTCTACCTCCGAGGTGCTTTAGATATGTTGTCTCGTTTAAACCTTGAAATCTGATTCCTTAGCTTTGCTATAAATTGGAAATACGTGGAGAGACTTAGAAATTATTGATGTCTAGCTCCTACCCCCAAAATTCTGGGGCGTGATCTGCGGTTTGAGATATTAAAAAGCTCACCTGACGATTCCAATATGCAACAGTTTAAGCATCACTGCCTTATGACAATGCAGTGAGCTAAGTATTAGCATACCCATTTCAGAGTGAAGAAAATAGAATTAGGAGATTGATTTACTCTAGATTACATGGTTAATGTTTAACCATGAGGCTATGGGGAAAACAGTCTTGATGTATTATTTTGTAATAATGCTAGGTCACCAAAATAAAGAGTTTAAAAATAGTATGTAGAGTTCAATGTTAATTTCTTTTTACTCAAAAAGCTAATCTTGTAGGGGCGCCTGGGTGGCTCAGTCGGTTCAGAGTCCAAGTCTTGATTTCGGCTCAGATCATGATCTTAGGTTTGTGAGATAGAGCCCCACGTCCAACTCCTTGCCAGGCATGGAGCCTGATTATAATTCTCTTTCTCCCTCTGCCCCTCTCCTGGCTCTCTCTCTCTCTTTAAAAAAAAAAAAAAAAGTATATAAAAAGACTAGAAATATATCTACCAAATATATTTGTCAAAAATATTTTGAGGGTAGGATGAAGACTAAGTTTGGTTTGGTTATGTTTTGTTCTAAAGATTTATTTATTTGAGAGAGAGAGGGAACAGGGGCAGGAAAGGGAAGAGCAGAGGAAGAGAGTCCTTTTTTTTTTAAATGCTGATTTTTAAAAAAGATTTTATTTATTCATGAGAGACAGAGAGAGAGAGGCAGAGACATAGACAGAGGGAGAAGCAGGCTCCCTGTGGGGAGCCCAATGCGGGTCTCGATCCCAGGACCCCCAGATCACGACTTGAGCCAAAGTCAGACACTCAACCACTGGTACCCCAGGAAGAGAATCCTTAAGCAGACTCCCTGCTGAGCTCGGAGCCCATTGGAGGGTTCGACCCCAGGACCTTGAGATTCTGACTAAGCCCAAATCAAGAGTTCAATGCTTAACTGACTAAACCATCCAGGGCCCCTTGTTTTGTTTTTTTGCACTGTGATGATTTTCACAAATGTTCAACAAAGAATATATTTTACCCATTTGAGGGGGGAAAAAAGCACAAATGTTATTTCTTTAAGAATCAGAAAACTAAAGAATGAGTGGGTTTTAAGTTCAACTCAAAGTATCTGGAGAACATTTCAATGACAATATATCCAAGAGGCAGAAGGATGCATACTGTAAACACCTGGACTCAAGGTGTGGACTGGTTATCTAGTTCTCCTCTTGGAAACATCCTCCAAGAGGCCCACCCTTACCGTGAGCCTTCCATCACTGTAAGGTAGTAACAAGTTAAAAGACTTTCTTACCAGTCTGACATCAGGATTTGTATCGTCTTCTTTTTTTTTTTTTTAATTTTTTCTTTTCTTTGTTCAGAGCGGGGGTGAGGGACAGAGGAAGAGAGAGAGAGAGTCATCATCAGACTCCACACCCAGTACCGGGCTTGATCTCACAAACCCTGAGATCATGACCTGAGGTGAAATCAGGAGTCAGATCAGATGCTTAGCTAACTGCACCACCCAAGTGCCCCTGTTTTCTTCTTTTAATTTCCTCTGCTGTCATCTTAGCGTAGCCCTGAAACTCATGGCTTGAAGATTTCTGTAGCCTTTTAACTGGTCTCTCTCATTCCAATCTATCTGTATTTCAATATATTCTGTATACCTCTGCAGTAGTACTTGCAAAGCTTCAGTAAGCCTTCTTCTTAAAACCATGGTATTTTCCAATTGTCTACTGAATGAAAATCAAATTTCTTAGGCAAGCATTTAAGACTCTCCATAATATGACCCCTTGCTGTTGTTTATTTTCCACTCTACTCTCCTGTCAAACCTGATTCTTTGCTCAAATACACCACTTACTTGTACACTTCAGGCCTTTTATGTACGCCTCCTCCTCTGCTCCAGATGTTCTCATGTATTTGCACCTTTTCAAATTCTGCCCATTCTTTGAAACTCCGCTCCCATGCTATGTCCTTCATAAAAGCCTCCTCCTTTATTCCTGTCGGAAGTGACTACAACTCCATGCAAATATTACACTGACAGGTAGCACTCATGGGACATTATCCCCCACCTGGAATGTGGCTGATGATTTACAAATCACAACAGATACTCACTTAATTCTTTTTTAAAAATTCTTTATTTAAATTCAATTTGGGGGCACCTCAGTGGGTCAGTCAGTTAAGCATCTGCCTTCAGCGTAAATCATGATGCTGGGTTCCTGGGATAGAGCCCCTGGTTGGGCTCCCTGCTCAGCAGAGAATCTGCTTCTCCCTCTCCCTCTGCTGCATCCCCTGCTTGTGCTTTCAGTCTCTCTGTCAAATAAATAAATAAAATCTTTTTTTTTAATTCAATTAAGTTAACATATACAATATTATTAGTTTCAGGGGTAGAATGCAGCGATTCATCAGTTGCATACAACCCCAGTTGCTCATGACATCACGTGCCCTCCTTAATGCCTGTCACCCAGTGACCTCATCCCTCCTCCCCACTCCCCTCCAGCCACCCTCAGTTTGTTCCCTAGAATTAAGAGTCTCTTATGGTTTGCTTCCCTCTGATTTTGTCTTGCTTTATTTTTTCCTCCCTTCTCCTATGTTCATTTGTCTTGTTGCTAAAACTCCACATATGAAGGAAATCACATGCTATTTGTCTTTCTCTGATGGACTTAATTTCGCTTCGCATAATAACCTCTAGTTCCATCCGTATCGTTGCGAATGGCAAGATTTCATTCTTTTTGATGGCTGTGTAATAGATACTCATTTATTTCTCACAAACAATCCGTGAATGTAGATACTAGATTTTTTTAAATTGAGAGAACGTGTGGCCTGGTACCATATGACCAGTAAGGGACATAGTCTAGGTGCAGATCCATTGCTTTTCAGGACAGAGATACAAATCCTGAGAGCATCTTTTGTATTTTGGAAAGTTGTGGTAAAATACACACCACATCTTAACCATTTTTAGGCATAAAGTTCAGTGGCACTAGATATGTTGATATTTTTGCACAACTATCACCACCATCCATTTCTAGAACTTTTTTCATCTTGCAAAACTGAAACTATGTATCCATTCCCTCCACCCTCCAGCCCCTGGCAACTACCGCTCCACCTTCTGTCTCTATGAATTTGATCACTCTGGGTACTTCATGGAAGTGGGATCATACAGTATCTGTGGGGTTTTCTGTGATTGGTTTATTTCACTCAGCATATGTCTTTAAGGTTCATCCATGTTGGAACATGTGCCAGGATTACTTCCTTTCGAAGGCTGAGTATTACTCCCTTGTATGTATAGACCACATTTTGTTTAGCCATTCATCTGTCAGTGGACATTTGGCCTGCTCCCATCTTTTGGCTACTGTGGATAATCTGTTATGGATATGATTGTATAAATATCCACTGGAATCCTCTTGCAATTCTTCTGGGTACATGCCCAGAGGTGGGGAACCGCCATACTATTCCAGAGTGGCCACACCACTTTACCTTCCCTCCAGCAGCACACAAGTGTTCCATTTTATCCACATCCTCACCAAGACTTGTTATTTCCTTTTTGGGATTTTGTTTTTGGCAGCAGCCATCCTAATGGGTACAAAGTAGATCTTTTGCATCTTGAGGATGGAAAACAGGAGTTACAAACTCAAACATCCATGGGGACCAGTGAGGTCTCAAAACACAAGTAAGGTAGGCCCATTAAGATGCTAAGTAGCACCACTCAAGACTCTCAGTTCAAGACGCAGTGGTAGCGTGGCATTTGGAAAGCCCATGGTTTCTTAATTGCCGCAGTCATGAATCAGCGCAGTGCGTTAGAGCTCTGGCAGGCAGACCTTTGTGATATCTTCTGGTTTTTAAGCATTGAAAATGCATTTAAATTTAAAACCTTTTGCAAGCCAATCCCGGCCCCTGGGATCATGCCCTGAGCCGAAGGCAGACGCTCAACTGCTAAGCCACCCAGGCGTCCTTGTGGGGAGCCTGCTGCTCCCTCTGCCTGTATCTCTGCCTCGCTCTCTTTCTGTGTGTCTCTCATGAATAAATAAATAAAATGTTAAAAAAAAAAAAACCCTCTGCAAGCCAATATTCTGAGGCAACGAGGTTTGGATGAATATAGGATCTCTGGTGTGAATAGAAGCCTTCCCACTTTTGAGGTGGGAATCACACTAGGAGGCGAGACAGCAGGAATTCCCAGTCCATGCTGGAGTGTGGGTGCAGAAACCCAGTGCCTAGAAGGTGGCTGATCTGGCAACGGAGAGTTGATGGCTAACAGCTCCGATACATTGGGCTCTTGCTTCTCAGGGTCTAGAGGGATCACACTGGACATTTACCTTCTCCCCCAAACCTTGAAAAGCATGCCTGCACCTCATTTCTGTGCTTTAGACACAACCACTGGTCAAGGTTGTTATACCTGTTCTTGCTGCAATGCCCTTCTGCACTAGGAGACAGAGCTGGGGCAAACTGAAATTCTCTCTCAAGATATAAAGAAACATATGTGACCCTTGGAAACACATCAGAAAGGAGGTTGGGTAATGGGTGTGTACATGGGGACCATGAGAATGTTCTCTCATACTTGCCTCTGGAGAAGGACTGTATCCTATTAGTAACACCCAGGACTGTGTAGAGCAGGGGTTGGCAAACTCTGTCTGCAAAGGGCCAAATGGCAAATATCTTAGGCTCTGTGGGCCACTTAAAAAGACTGTCACATATTCTTCTCTGTCCTTATTTTTTCTTTGCTTTTGACAATCCCTTAAAAATACAGATAACCTTTCTCAGCTTTCTGGCCTGGAGCCAGATTTGGGCCACGGGCTGTGGTGGGCGAACCCCTAGTGTCAGAGGTAGTTGCCGCTACCTTGTGGGCACCTTGCCTTTCTAGTAGTTGTTAAGAGCCATTCAGGGAAGAAATGATTCCCTGTATTCACTGCAGTTTCTGGCAGAGTGCCCAGTAAACAGACAAGCTCAACAAATATTGGTAAGTAAAGAAATTCATGCTTAAGAAGGGAGTCTTCAAATATTCTAGGCAAGAGCTAACCTTCTTAAAGTTTCCTCTAAAAACACAGTGTTAGTAATTCATCAGAAAGAGATGGTGCAACTCACCATTTTATGGCCTGATGGGATGGGATGGGAGGAGCAAGCCTGCCTTTCTGGATGAGAGCCAAAAGGGGCAGGGTGTTTTCTTCTTCTCTGTGTAAGAGGTGATGGTAATGGCACCTCTATTTCATGGAAAGAACAAAGATGATAAGCATAAAAACCCAGTAGGAACACCACAGATCTGAGATGTTTTCACATCCCAAATTTAGGGCGGACACAACCATTGCACAAAGCTTGACTTTTGTAAGAATAAATGTATATTGTGAAATGTCTACTTTAAAGGGGATTTTATAATGTTCTTAGGTTTCCAATATAAAATGTATACTCCAGTAATGGTTGGAGGGCAGAATTTTATCTCTAGATCAGTAAAATTACTTCCACCTAATAAATTTCCTTATTTGGCTTATGCTTGCAGTGCCCCGTGCCGCCTCTTGGCACTCTGTAAAATGGGGATGTTAACATTCTCAGGTCTCTAGGATACCAGTGTTTATACCAATCAGGGGAGAGTATGTGTTGGCACAGTAGACAGCTCTGAATGTGATATGAGGGGCCCCCGAAGAGTGTCTAACCTCAAAATATTTCATTATTAGCACTCAAGAGTGACATCAGAACTGTAAAAAAAAAAAAAAATCCTTTGGGATAAAGCACAAAATCTACCAGAGTATCCTGTTAAAATGGAACACCTTGGAAGAAGCAATGACACACTAATTAGCTCATTATCACTAATTATGTACCCAAGAGAAATCCATTTCTCAGGCCGCTAACGCTTCACTGGGCAGCAGAGGGGAAGGATTCGATAGTAAAAGAATTATGGGGCCCCACAACCTGTTGTGGAAGTCAGTCTGGGTAGGGATGACATGAGGACCCTAGGAAGTGAAGGGAGATTGTGGGTGGGGAAGAACAGAAAAGAAAAACATGCTGGGAAAACACAGGGCATATGAAATATATGGCTACTTCTTTCATAAAGTTAACCTGACTCATTAAAGAGGCTAGAAATTTAAGAAATGCAAATAAACTAGTTTCTTAATAGATCCTTACGGGCTATAAGAACCCATTATCAATGTTGCAGTATTTCAGGTATTATTGAAATTGAGGGGGGAAGAAACCAACATGTTCCAAGAATATATTATGTGCTCACTCATTATTCAGTTACCTCATTTCATCCTTACAACCACTCTGTGAAAGAGGCACTAATCCCCTCATTCTACAGATGAAACACTTAAGGTCAAATACCCCATATGACTTGTACAAAGTGTAAAGTTTAGAGCTTACTAGTACTTGCTGCGAAGTCCTATGCTGGCGATTTAAATGCATCTCTTATTTAAACACCAAAGCAGCCCCTGAAGTAAACATTAGTAGTTGGGTTTGTTTGTTTGTTTGTTTTAATTTTATGGATCAGTAATTTGATGCTCAGCCGGTTAATCAATTTGCTCGAGATAAGTGAGGGTAGGGCACCTGGGTGGTTCAGTCGGTTGAGCATCCAACTCTTGGTTTTGGCTTAGGTCATGATGTTATGGGTGATGAGATAGAGTTCCCAGTCCATTCTGCACTTAGCTTGAAATTCTCTTCCTCTGCCCCTCCCCCCATCTGCACTTGCACATGTGCATATGCTCACTCTCTCTCAAATAAATAAAACTTTTTAAAAAAAAAAGATAAGCGAGGGTGCTGGGATTCACATACACACACAGAATTAAAGGTCTGAGTCCTTACCTGGTGGATTACATTGCCTTCAGGATGAGAAGTCCTTCCTTGTCTTCAGACCTTTGAGCACCTTCCCATCTTGCTATACTGCCTTGCAAAATGTTATATAATGTAAGCCATGTAAAGAATGAAAATGTAACAAGCTCTCTCCCTTAGATTGCCAGTTTCTCCTTCTCCTTCATTTCCTCCTCCATCTTCTTCTCAGGACCTAACTGTCTTTAGAGATATAGGACCTCCTTTCCAATTAGGGGTGGGTAGTAAGAGACAGAAGGGACCATACCAAATCATGTGAATTAAAATCTCTTAGATCCATTTCAGGTTGAGTATTAATTTAGAGCAAAGTTCAAATCCCTATAGGTCTCTTTCCTCTCTCTATTTCCAAAGATGAAGTATGTGTTCAAGAAGGAAGCAACTCCTTCCCCATGGTATTAAGAGGCTTTAGGAGCCTAGGTGTGTATTTTGCCTGCCTTGTCTTTTGTTTTGTCCTTGATGACATTTGTCCCACTTGACAATGAGGTACCACATTGGCACCTCCTATTAAAACCTGTGAGCTTTTATGTATACAATGGAATATTCCTCAGCCATTAGAAAAGACAAATACCCACCATTTGCTTCAACGTGGATGGAACTGGAGGGTATTATGCTGAGTGAAGTAAGTCCACTGGAGAAGGACAAACATTGTATGTTCTCATTCATTTGGGGAATATAAATAATAGTGAAAGGGAATATAAGGGAAGGGAGAAGAAATGTGTGGGAAATTATCAGAAAGGGAGACAGAACATAAAGACTCCTAACTCTGGGAAACGAACTAGGGGTGGTGGAAGGGGAGGAGGGTGGGGGGTGGGGGTGAATGGGTGATGGGCACTGAGGGGGGCACTTGACGGGATGAGCACTGGGTGTTATTCTGTATGTTGGTAAATTGAACACCAATAAAAAATAAATTTATTATAAAAAAATAAAATCAAATCTGTGAGCTGTTCTTCTTTGGTGCTGGCTTCATCTGTCTTCACCCAATCTGGTTCCTGTCCACGAACGATGGTGTACAGCAATTGGTTCTATCATGGGGCACAGCGGATGGGCATCAGGCACCTGCTGGACACATACCACCATAGCCTCCAGGCATAAGGGGTCTTCAAAGGTGCTGTCCTTGTATTCCCTTATCCCTGCTGGTAGCTTTCTCTAGATTTTCTGCATGAGGTCCCCTTTCCCTGCTGGAAACTTTTTGGGTCAGGGTTCATAGGAATGATAGGCACCAGTGAGCTGAGCCTTGGGTATATACTTATGTGACCTTCTTAAGGCAAATGGAGATTTAGAATTCCCTGCCAAACCAACACTGGCTTCAGTACAAACTTGGGGATGATCTCCAGATTGACTATGCCATCTGCCATTCCTAACTGGTTGGGGGAGGAGAGGAAAGACTACATGTCAGATGCTGTGTCTCTCCAAAAAGTCATAAAACATACCTGTATGAATTGAAAACTTAGGCCTATACAGAATCCTGCACACCAATGTTTATAGCAGCTTTATTAATAATTGCCTCAAGTTAGAAGCAAACAAGATGTCCTTCTATAGGTGGATGGGTCACACACTGGTCCACCCATACAATGAAATATTATTTATTGATAACAAAAGGAGCTTTCAAGCTATGAAAAAATAGGAGGAATCTTCTTAAAAAATACTTTATTTATTTATTTATTTGAGAGAGAGAGATAGTGAGAGAGAGCATGAGCGGGGGGTGGGGAGGGAGAGGGGAAGCAGGCTCCCTGCTTAGCAGGGAGCCTGACCTGGGATCATGACCTGAGCCAAAGGACCCAAACGACCAAGCCACCCAGGTGCCCCAGACAGGAGGAATCTTAAGTACAAATTAGTAAATAAAAGAAGCCAGTCTGAAAAGACTACCTAGTATCAGATTCCAACTATATAACATTCTAGAAAAGGCAAGAATATGGAGACAGTAAAAAGTATCAGTGGTTTCCAAGGACTCAAGGAAAGGGAGAGATGAAGGTAGAATGCAGGATCTTAAGGGCAGTGAAACTATTCTATATGATGTGGTAATGCTGGATGTAAGTCATTAAACATTTGTCAAAACCTATTGCAAGTTCAACACAAAGAGTGAGCCCTAATGTACACAATGGACTTTAGTTAATATGTGCCAATACTGGCTCATCAATTGTAATAAATGTACCATAACAACGAAAGATGTTAATAATAGGGAAAACTGTAGGGTAGGGTAAGAAGGTATGAGAACTGTGCTTTCTACTCCATTTTTCTATAAACCTAAAACTGCTTTAAAACCTATTAACTGGGATCCCTGGGTGGCACAGCGGTTTGGCGCCTGCCTTTGGCCCAGGGCGCGATCCTGGAGACCCGGGATTGAATCCCATGTCGGGCTCCCGGTGCATGGAGCCTGCTTCTCCCTCTGCCTGTGTCTCTGCCTCTCTCTCTCTCTCTCTCTCTGTGTGTGTGTGACTATCATAAATAAATAAATTTTAAAAAATAGTTTAAAAAAACCCTAAACCTATTAACTTTTAGGACGCCTGGGTGGCTCAGCCGTTGAGCATCTGCCTTTGGCTCAGGGTGTGATCCCGTGATAGAGTCCCAGATACGGCTCCCTGCATGGAGCCCGCTTCTCCCTCTGCCTAGGGCTCTGCCTCTCTCTTTCTCTCTTTCTGTCTCTCTCATGAATAAGTAAGTAGTAAGTAAGTAAATTAATTAATTAATTAATTAAAATTTTAAAAATAAAATTAACTTTTATTTTAAAAAGGCATGGAACAAACTTCCATTGGGGCCCCCTTTAGCATATATTTTTTTATTCATACCACCCCTTTCCCAGGCTTCAGTCTTGAAGGTAACAACCACTATGCCTGATCTGCCTTTTCCAGTCCTATCTCCAGAAACCTGAAGGACTATCTCTTACTTACCCCTACTGGCTTTCAGAAACTTAACCTTATGCCTTCCTCCTTCCTGGGGAGATATCTGCTCCCTTCTCTCTTCCTACAGGAGACAAAGGTGCAAGGCAACAATGAAAGGAACCATCCTATCAATAAGGAAGCTGTATAAGAAAGTATATTGCAAATCTTATTCCTAAATATACAAGTAGAACAAAATATTTGTAACATAGGGCAGGAGCAAATAGTATACCTCTAAACACAATCATAAACTTTGATTTTCTAACACTTGTGAGATATAAGATATGTACAAAAAAGTACATTAAGGCATATAAGTACAGTTTGATGAATAATTATAAAGCAAACTACTATGTAGCCACCAACTGGATAAATAAATATTTCCACCCTTGTCAAAGTCCCCACTTCTACCTCATGTGCCTCTCCTTGATCATAGCTATCTTCCTGCTCCTGGAAGAAAGCAATAATCTGATTTTTTGATAATCAGTTCTTTGGTTTTTTAATAATTATAAAATTTTAAAGTCAAGAATGACCTATCCACAATCTTGTCCCATGTATATTCCAGATTCAAACTTTAATGCCAAGACAAATAATATATTTCCAAAAGTCACACAAACTGGTGGTAGAGGATCAGAAACCAATTCTTTTGACCTCCAGTGCTCTTTGGTGTATGTCATTCATGTTTTAGGAACAAACAGCAGAGGATGGGAGGGGCAGTGTGTGTTGGGGTACCTAGTAGTGATATTAATAGCTATACTTTACCATGTGCTCACTATGTGCCTTACAACAACCCATGTAGGCTATGCTAGATGCTATCATCACTATTATTTTTGTTATTGATAGAAAATTGGTAAGGAAATTGAGACTTGGAAATAGTTAAGTTGTCAAAAGTCAGACGATTAGTATGCAGAAAATCTGGATTCTAACTTAGCCCCCTCCCTGATCCAGAACTTGGGCTCTTGCACACCTCGTTTTTATTTAAAACCATTATTATCTTATTATTGTAAAAGTAATACATTATTACAGTTGAAAAAAGTCCCAGAGTTGTGAGTCAGGAATGTATTTGTCTACAATAGCAGGAAGACCTCACAAATGGTGTAGAGAGAGGTTGATCTGATTCACACAGAAGACTGGGGAGGGGCAGGTAGGTAGAACAAGGCTACTCACTGCAGCTCTGTGGTAGCACTGGGGGCCCAAGCGTTTTTCATTTTCCTGTTCCACCATCCTTAGTACATAGATCTTTGTCCTCAGTGTTGTCATGAAAGCAGAAAGGAGTTCCTTATTTAAAAAAAAAAAAAAAGACAGCTTTCCATGAAACCCTTAACTTCTGTCTCACTGTCCGGAGTTGTGTCACATGGTCCGCTTAAGAGCAAAGGAGCCTGGAGAAGTATATTTAGAAAAGCACACTGTCATCCGGACCAAATTGGAATCCTGCTATTAAGGGTGAAGGTGGAATGGATCCGGGGAAGTCAACTAGCATCATCCTCCACAAACATCATAAAAGGTTTCCAGGTGAAACATAAAGAAAGGTCTTTCTACTACTTCTGGCTAGCATCTTCCTCCCATGCAAGAACTGCAATTCCTGTTTGAGTCAAATTCAGAGGACAGAGTGGGCATGGATGGAAGGAAAAAATGGAACACCTTTAGTGATGCAAAAAAAAACCACACCAAAAAAAAAAAAACAAAAACCCCACATGTAGGGAGGGGATAGAGAGAGAGAGAGAGAGAGAGAGAGAGAGAGAGAGAGAGAATGAATCTGAGCATGAAAGATGAGGGGCGTAAGGTGTGAATTGACAATGGGCCTTACGGCGAGGCAGAGGAGTTGAGCTGCTATATTATTTTTTTTAAGATTTTATTTATTTATTCATGAGAGACTGAGAGAGAGAGAGAGAGAGAGAGAGACAGAGACACAGGCAGAAGGAGAAGCAGGCTCCATGCAGGGAGCCCAACATGGGACTTGATCCTGGGTCTCCAGGATCAGGCCCTGGACTGAAGGCGGCGCTAAACCGCTGAGCCACCCGGACTGCCCTGCTATATTAAAAGACCAAGTAAGCCACTGCAGATTTTGAGGAGAAGAGTGAAATGTTTCTATAACAAGAAAAATACACGTTAGTTGTCATACTGAGATTCTTAATCTCCTTCCAAGTTGAGTCAATACAGTTATCAACACTTTGCTGCTTACCACCTCCAGAGCAACATGCCAGAGAATATGAATAGATCACTGGAGCATGATTCACCATTAATTAACAGTATTATTCTTGTTAGTGATTTATAAAAGACAAAGGAACAATTACTGTTTAACCGTAAATCTGTGTAGATATGAATGTCCCTGGATTTCTAAGTTGGTTCTGCTTTTAGGGTCCTCTGAAAAGCCATATGAATATGATTTAAGCTTTAAAATGATCTGCTAATTCCATTCAGGTGCATTGTAAAATTCATTGGAAAATACTTCCTTTCTTACCGCTTCAATGCTTCAGAGAATATCAATTGTATATTTTTTAATTGTTTGAACTGTAAATTTTAGAAGTGGTAAAAAGGGGACTTTCTGCAGATGCTGTAACAAAAGAGTTTGCACTATTTTAATGAAATATTTTGAGACAGTGCTTAGTGCTGTTGGGAGATTGCAGTACCCAAAGTCCAAAAATTCTTCAGAAAGGCAGGAACTTGTTTTTTCTAATTTGTAAGCAATCTGAGCTTTTAAAGGAATCTCCTGTTATGATATTTAAGGAAGTAACTTTTCTGTGATTCTGCCTACATGTGTCTCCTCCTGTAACAACATGGGTTTGATGGACTGACTGTATTTTGGAACCACCTTAACATATGAAACATCTTAATTTGAAGACAGATTTTTTTCTATAGTTTTTCATTTGTTTTTGGTTTTTTTGCAAGATGAAAATTTATTTGTGGAAATGTGTTCTCTCCTGGCTTTCTTTATGTTTCCATAATAATTTTGAGTGTGAAAGTTGATTTTCATCTACACATTTCACTTATTTTTACCAATCTCATATTGTTTACCATAAAAAGAGTCATTTCTCAAATGTATTTGTCTATCTCACTGATTCTTATTGCTGAATTTTGATAGCAGCTGATCATACAGATAGCAGTAAGGTCAGTTTGTATCCACCAATGCGTAGTACATCTGATTTTAACTTTGAACTATGTGCATAAAATTGTAAATGATATTTTAATGGAAATTAAATTCATTTAAGAAAACACATTTTGGGGGCACCTGGGAGGCTCAGTGGTTGAGCGTCTCTCTTTGGTTGGGGTCATGATCCTGGGGTCCTGGGATTGAGTCCCGCATCGGGCTCCCTTAGGAAGTCTGCGTCTCCCTCTTCCTATGTCTCTGCCTCTCTCTCTCTCTCTCTCTGTGTCTCTCATAAATAAATAAATAAACAAATAAATAAATAAATAAAATCTTTTAAAAAAGAAAACTTTTTTTGCTACTATAAAATTACTATAATAGTAGCCATTTATATTTTAAAATATGCATAGGGGGATATCTGATAAGATCTTGGTGGGAAAAAATACAATATTCCCAAATAAAAATAAAACCTAAAAAAAAAAAAACCCACATAAAATAAAAGCTAGAGTTCCAGAGTAGGAACTCAGTGAGAGCCCTTTGGAACAGAGAACTGGACTACATGGTCCTGCTCTGTCTAGATTTGTTTTTTCACTAATGTCAGTCACTAATTAATGCTGCTACCACCAAAAATCTAGTCTCAGACATGAACTGTTCCTCCTTAACAGTCTGGCCCAAAGTTGACCTGTGGTCCTTCCTTTAATATCAGGAAACAGAGTCAAGACTGAGAAATTCAAAAAATTTGTTATTAAAAATTGAAGGAGGGGTACTTGAGTGGCTCAATCAAGCAGCCAACTTGATTTCAGCTCAGGTCAAAATCTCAAGGTCCTGGGATGGAGCCCCATGTTGGGGTTCCTGCTCGGCTGGGAATCAGCCTGAGATTCTCTCTTCCTCTGCCCTCCACCCCATTCTTACTTATACTCTCTCTCCCTCAAATAAATAAATCTTTTTAAAAGATTGAAGAAAAGCAAATTGAAAATGAAAAGATCTAAGAAAACTCTTCCTCTAGGTTTGTAGACCCATTGAAATTCTGGGGAAGCCTAGTTAGGTAGGGTAAATCTAGTTGCTGCATCAGGCAAACTATAACATCTCAGGATTTTGACACAATATATGACTATTTCTTGCTCAACCAAGGCTCTTTCAATTTACACCTCAGCCATCTTGCACACATATTCCAAGGGCTCAGTGTCTGGCTATATCATGCAGATGAGGAAAAGATTTGGAGACTTAACCCTGTGTGCTGGAGGCTATGGGGGATAGCGATGGGCCATGGAGCAGTTGCTCTGATGGAAAGTGCTGGAGACAAAGGCAGGAGCTCCAAGGCTGCCCTCTATTCTTGCAGGTAAAAAAAGTTTACCTACCTTCACACGTTGGAACCTACCAAGGTGTCCTAGTGAAATCTATGGCCTTGACTGAACAGCTTATAGTGTCTTCCTCTCCCTTCTTCTAATAGAAGCGCTGTAATGAGCTCGCAAAAAGGTTAAGCCATTTCTCTGCTTTGTTTTTCCACTGCAAAGTTGTTTGGGTGAGTGCAGATTTTGTCAGTCTGCATGCCCTGTTCTTCATATTTAAAAAGGAAAAAAAAATACTGACTGATCTGGGTGGGATTAAATCTGGAAACAAATGAGATAAAATTTCTTCATGCTCCTTCTGACCATTTTTAAGCATAGTAAAATCACTTTGCTGTCCCTTGAGGTGTCAGTGGAAAAACAGGCAGGGTGTGGAAGTGCTTCCAAGCTGCTTTCTTGCATGTAGATATGCTTCTTACTCCATTCCTCTGGGGCTCGGGGCACCTGTCTGAATAAGACTAATGACTAATTTTCTCAAGCCTGGTTGGAACTGGACAATGTATATCCTTCCCAGGTATTTTTAGGTTTTTCCCCCCTCCGTTTTTTCCTTCCCTTAGAAGCCTGAGAAGTACTTACTTCTGGCTAAAATAAAAATCCTAAAACTTACAATTTGAAACAATTAGTTGAAAACATCTTTGATCAAACCATGGGTATTCTGAGTCTGATACAGTCACTCAGGAATTAAAGTCAAAGGGGTCAACTGTTAGATTCCACTGAAACCCCAAAACACAAAAGTTAGAAGAAGGATAAGACATAATAGTTCACGAAGGTCAAGCTGGATACAAAATAAGAATGAGTTAGGAAAAACATCTGACTTAACTATACTATATATGAGCAATTACCTTGAAATCTGTGGTATGATAGTGATAGTGATTACCTGAAGCAAACATAGTTAATTGCATAAAGTATAAAGACAAATAAAAATGATATTTTATCCATATCTAATTCTAAGTGTGAGAATATTCTCATTCTAGATGACTGACTCCAGGATTTTTATTAAAGAAATATCCTCAAAGGACAAAAGAATAGCACAACAGTCCAGATTTAGTTGACATGAATTTTTTTTTGGCTCAATACCCCATGTCCTTAATTAAACTCTCTAGTGATTTAATGGACAGTAAAGATTAATTAATTAAACGAATGCCTATTGAAATTCTACTTTTGTCATAGGTATTTGACCCTTGATTTTTTTGGAGCTTTTCAACCACTATGAGACACAGATAAATAAAAGATGATATTAGAAAGGAGTAAGGCCATGACAGTGTAAATATACATGCACATGAAGAGGCATCACAAATCAGTCTGGGGAATTGGTGAAGACCAATGGTGGTTGACAAGCTGAAACTCTAGAGTCAGACTGGCTGGGTTTAATTCCCTACTGTATAATGAATGTGATTGTTGTATGACCTTGTGCACATTGGATCATTCCTCTAAACATCAGTTCCTTAATCTGAAAAAATTAAGAAAATAGAAGCCCCTTTGTTAAGGAGGTTTAAGTGAGATTATATATTAAAGCATAGTGCCTCTGGATGGCAAATGCTCAACTTATGTTGGCTATTACTATTGACAGAAGAGGTGATGCTTGACAGGCCTTCGTAAATGAGTAGTAGGAGTTTTAGAACAGGGCAGTGGAAGACAGCCTCTCAGGGAGAAACCATGACCTGGGATATAGACACAAGCACACAAAACAGTAACATTCCTGGATAAAAACAAATGGTTTGTACCTATTCTACTTGAATAGAATGGATGTCCTCACAGTTGGCATGTGAATATAACATAAAAGGCTTGCTACAAATATTTGTGATCCACCTCTGGAATTCCTTTGGAAAGATCCTTCCAGCACTGGTTGGTTTGGTTTCTGCTCTTCATCTAACCCTCAGGTTTGGATTGTTCCTGCAGACCTCATCGAGTGCTCCAGAAGACACAGCTCTTGGTATTTTCCCACTGGCTTCAGGAACTATAACCACATCTGAGATACACTTCACCACTGAACTCCCCACCCTCCTGGGTACTCTCTAGCTTAGCCTGTCACTGATCCTATACCACCAGACAGCGGGGAAGACTGGCCCATTTTCTAGAGAGATAGGCCCATGCCAAATCATAATGAGCATTGTGTGTTCCACTTAGGAATCTGCAGAATACCCTAAAAACTCTGAAGAACCACTGAAGAAGTTTACATAGAGGAAAGATATAATCAGATGTCTATTTTAAGATCATTCTAGGGGCACCTGGGTGGCTTGGTCAATTAAGCCTCTGACTTTGGCTCAGGTCATGATCTCAAAGTCCTGAAATCAAGTCCTGTATCAGGAGTCTGCTTGTCCCTCTGCCCCTCCCTGGGCTCATGCTCTCTCTCTCTCTCTCTCTCTCTCTCTCAGATAAATAAATAAAATATTTTTAAAAAGATCATTCAGTAGCAGCTTCTACATCAGATAAAAGAAAATCCATTGGGAGAGTCTGTTCAAGTAATCCCAGGGAGATGATACTGTTCTAAGCCAATGGCAGTGGGGAAGAAGGAAAAACAGAGAGTATAAAGAGATAAAGGGTGAAGGAAACAATGTTCTGAATGGACTCTGTGACTCACTGGCTATAGGAGGTAAGTAATAGGAATCTAAGATGACTACCAGATTTCTAGTTCAGGCAACTGGAAGGGTGGTGTTGCCATTCATCAAGAAAAGAATACAGGATAAAAAATTAAACTTGAGGATAAAAATAATAAGGTCAGATGTTGGATATTTTGAGTTGAAAGCATTTGTGGGACTCTAAGTAGAGATGCTTATTAGCAGAGAAGTCTGGGCTCCTTGAATATTCAGATTTTTAAATGAACGTATGGAAAGGGACGTGCTTTACAAAGATGATGATTCTTGTTTTCAGGTGAGGTATATACTATTACAAACAAGTAATTGTTCTGTTCTAAAAATTTGTGTCTGGTGGTTAGAGATGTATGATGGAATCCTGGAGCACCTTATTATCATTAGAGTGACTGATTGAATCAGACCAATGTTTCAGCAATCATATTCTTTACCTTTTGCTATATTAATAGGCATTTCTTTTAAAGCATTTTTGAAAAATCTGGATTCATCATTAATTTAGGAGGGCCTACTCATTTATTTGGGAAAAAAATTATTTGTGTTTAGTCAACTTATACGATCATCAGTATCCTGGAGGGGCAGCATGGTGAATGTAGGTCCTTGGCAGGGTGTGTATTCTGTCTCTGTAACACTGGAGAAATTATGACCTAGGAAAAATTATTTAAGCTCTCCATGCCTCATTTTCTCAATAATCAAAAATAGTAAATATAATAGTACCTATCTCTTAGGGTTGTTGTGAGGAGGAATGAATACACAGCTCAGTTATGGCAAAAGGAGAATCCCCAGTAAATATTAGCTATCATTATTATCCAAAATAATACAGCAAAACCCATTGGAAAGCATCTCTTCTCTCTACTGCATTGTTTTAGTGTCACTTAGGGTAAAATCATGTTGTGAACATAGGCATAAAACATTGCAAATTATATGCTGCATTGATTTTTTTTTTTTTTTAACTGAGGCGCCTGGTGGCCCAGCCAGTTAAGGGGTCTGCCAGGGTGCTGGGATCAAGTGCCATATTGTGCTCCCTGCTCTTGGGGAGCCTGCTTCTCCCTTTCCCTCTGCCTGTTGCTTCCCCTGCTTTAGAGTAGAACATTCCTTGAAATTTAAAACTTGCTAATCCTTTATAGATCATTATAGATCAAACACTGAAGCTCAGAGAAATAAAGTGATTTCTTCAAAACAACACTGTAATAAAGCTAGTTCTATAACCCAAATTCAAGGTAAGTTGGGTAAACTCTTGGGATGCTATTGCCAGGAGAAAGTTGCCCAAATAATATGCAACTTTCTTTTCTTTTTTTTTTTTTTTTTTTCAACTTTCTTAATAGGAAGTGCAAGAGATTTTCAATCATTTTGGAGGTCACTGGGGGGAAGTTTAGGGTGGTCTGACACTAGTATCCCATTAATGTGAAAAGGAAGGTGTGTTAGGATGAGGAGGATAAGGACTCTTCTTCCTTTAAAAGTGACCATCTGCAGGCTTCAGAACTGGAAAAGGCAGAAAAAAAAAACTCCAATTATATAGCTTCCAAGTACATTTAAAAACCCACTTACAATTCATTAAGTTCCAGACCCATGAAGGAAAAATGCTACAGCACAAACAGAAATTAGAAATCAAGAGCCTTTTTATATACTCTGTGGAAGAAATTAATAAGACAAATACATCAGTTTGTGGGGAATTATAAAATTAAAAGGATTCTAAACTATGAACATTAAGGAACAACATTTCTAAGGAGCAAAGTATTGAGTTTTGTGGCTTTTTAAAAAAAATTATATTTCTAATTTTCTTTTTTTGTATTTTATTTCTACAACCTTTCTAGGTTTTGACAAACTCACTATTGCTAATCGTCAAAGTGGTACTTAACTGTGTTCTCCCTTTTTTCATACAAATAAAAGTATATGAAGTGAGTTTTAAAATTTTTTTTGAGGAAACACAAAGTTTTACAATATTTTTCTAAGTCTTAAAATTTCAGATTTGTGGAGTGCCTGGGTGGCTCAGCTGGTTAAGCATCTGCCTTTGGCTCAGGTCATGATCCTGGGGTCCTGAGATTAAGCCCCACATCAGGCTCCCTGCTGGGCAGGGAGTCTACTTCCCCCTCTCCACCCCTTGTTTTCTCATGTTCTCTCTCTCTCTCAAATCAATAAATAAAACCTTTTAAAAAATTTCAGATTTGAATCTAGAAAAAAAAAATTTAAACAGTGGGATACAAATTACATTAGCAAACACAAAAACATCCTAACTAAATTCAAATTCATTTTCATCAGCCTTAAGTCCAAGATATCCAATGATATTTATCGTACATTGGTTTTCTCTGGATTAGCAGATGGTTAGGGCTAAGAGTGAGGGGAGCTACTCTTCCTTCTTTTGTTCATAAATTCATCACTATCCAATAACCACAGGGAAAAAGGATTCAGAGACTAAGATGAGCTGAAAAGTATATAAAATATTAAAATGAAACCATACTCATCAATAATCACTGAAAATAATGATTACATAAATAAAAATGAAGATTTTACTTGACACCACAAAAGATTTTATATGATAATTTCTTTTGTCCAAGACCCCTGGCCCTCTATGTCTTCTTTGTCCTCTCTCTGTTTGTTTTCTTCTACCTAATTCACATTTTCATTGAGGGTGTAGCCTTGAGGTCTTGGTTTCACGGAGGGGTTTCAGATTATAATTCTCATCTCATGAGGTCCGAGGCTTTGTCTCCAGTCTCCAAGTGGCCATTAAATTGAAATTCTAGCTTACTAAGGAATGGTAGGTTTCTCTTTTCAACATTGGTTTACTTCTTTTTGACTGGGGCTTTTGTTCTTTCCTCAGTCTAAGAATTTCCCTTACTTTCTGGCCAGCTCAGCAATGCATTTAATAAGCTGTTTTAAAATACTTTATCCAGAGTTTTTTAGGTGTTTAAGGATGTTTATTCAGCTTACTTGCCCCACTATACAATCAAACAATGGGAGAAAAAAATAGGCATAAATCTAGACAATGTAAAAGTGTAATGTAAATTTGAAAAATAAATAAAATCTGGCTCGGAGTCTGCCTGGGAATCTCTTCCTCTCCCTCTGCCTCTCCTGATTGTTCTCTCTCTAAAATAAATAAATAACTCTTAAAAAGAAACAAAAGTTGTGAATCTCCACCCTTATCTCACATCCTATACAAAAACTAATTCGAAATTTGAGACAGAGCACATGAGAGAGATAGTGAGAGAGAGAGGGTGAGCAGGAGCAGGAGCTAAGGGTGAGGGAGAAGCAGACTCCCCACTGAGCAGGAAGCCCGATGAGACTCCATTCCAGGTCCCTGAAATCATGACCTGAGCCCAAGGCAGATGCTTAACCGGCTGAGCCACCCAGGCACCCCTGGAAAAAAACACTGTTAACAACTTTTATCTTTAGTTCCTCTGGTAGTTCAAATTTAAATAGCATCTATTGATATTCTACAATGAAAGATGAAAATTTTACCCTATTTTCTCTTTCTTCATCCTTTTTTTCTCCCTAACTCCAATTTTTCATGCCCTGGGAGAAATACTTGATATATATATATATATATATATATATATATATATATATATATATATATCTTACATCTAAACTGTGTTAAGAACTCTTATAACTCAGTAAGAAAAGAAGCAACTCAAAAGTAGACAAAACATCAACAGTCTTTTACAAAGAGGATACACAGATAGGCAGTAAGCACATGCAAAGATGCTCAACACGAGTAGTCACTAGGGAAAACAAATTAAAACCACAATGAAATTATTACTACATATCCATTAGAATAACTCAAATTGAAAAGATATTTTAATCCTTGCTAAAAGGGTTGGTAAGGGTGCGGAGCAACTAGAACCTTCACACATTGCTGCTGTGCATACAAAATGATAAAGGCACTCTGGAAAGCATTCCAGCAATTTCTTATAAAGTAAAAACATACACTTATCATGACACAGAAATTTCACTTCTAGGTATCTACTGGAGTGAAAGGAAAACATCTGTCCGCAAGAACACTTATATACACTCATAGAAGCATTATTCATAATGACAAAAATCAGAAAATGAATTGTAAATATGTCCATACAATAGAACACTACTCAGCAGTAAAAATAAATGAATTACTGATACACACAAAACATGGATGAATCTCAGAAATATCCTGACAAGTAAAAGAAGCCAGACCAAAAAGAAAAAAAAAGAACTCCAAAACTTTAAATATTGTATGTTTCCATTTATATGATATTCATTCTAGCAAAGGGAAAATATAGTGACAGCAGATCAAAGGTTTTCCTGGGGTTCGGTATAGGGGGTGAGAGAAGATTGATTGCAAAGAACCACAAGGGAACTTTTGATGGTGATAGAAACGTTCAATAGCTTGATTATGATCGTGGTCAAATGACTGCATGTGTTGCTAAAATGTACCTAATTGTATGCTTAATATGGTTGAATTTTATTCTATGTGAATTATACCTCAATAAAGCTGTTTTAGAAAAGGAACATGCATTTATTTCTGCCCTAAGATGGCATAATACTGAGTATGAATGTACCTTATAAATGTCTCTGTTAGCTGGAAAAATTGGTTAGAAGGAGGAGAAATTAAAAACCACAGTAGGTACAGGGGTAGATTCATTTCAAAATCCCTTCCTAATAAAGCTATTCTTGAGGATCAGTACTATCTATAGCCTGAAAGCAAATTGTGTAAGAGACTTCATAGGTCCTTTGCCTTCTGTGTTCTGCCTTCAGAACTTCTTACTGCAAGTGGATAAATGGTTCTCTTATTTATTGCATTATTTCTTTATGGAATTACAGTGTGTTAATATCCTCTGAGTAGATCCAATGGCCTTTCTGAAGCCTTTTATGTGGCCAGATGGGAAGGGAATAGAACAATCTCCACTGGTCCAGTTTTTTTCTCTTTCCAAACATTAAAAAAAATCAAGATGCCCTTAAAATCCTTTTTTCTCCAGTTTCTCTAAGAGCGAGGTTAACAAAGCCCAGTAACACTCTTAGAGCTCTCCTGCTGCTACAGGGAGTGCAACAGAGGCTGTCACCATAAGGATTGACTCCTGGCTGAGAGCTGAGTCTTTCTCAAGAGGAATCTGACAATTAAGTGCAGAAGTTGCCCCTGGATCGCACCAAAGATTATCCCAGCTGGGGTTCTGGAAAGGGCTCCAGCGGAATATGGCCAAGGGGAAGCTCCTTTTGTGGCACAGATCTGAAACACCTTCTTGCCCTATGGGGCTGATCACAGCCCGATAACTACAAAGCAAATGCATCTTAGACTTATAGAGCTTTATGAGAGGCCAAAGTAAAGTTTTTTTTTTTTTTTTTTAAATTAAGTTTAGAAAGAGGCACGATTTGGGTCAACAAAATGGTGGCAGAGTTGAGGCTAAATTAAGCAGTGAAAATAAGATTATAGATGTGTGCACAAAACTTTGCCAAAGTGTTGCATTTCATTTGCTCTCCCTCCTTTGAAAGACCTTGTAGCACTGTTGTAAAATCAAATACGATTCTCTTCTTTTAGGCTATAGTTTTCAAAAATAACCATGTTCCCCATCAACGGGACTGTTGGGTGGAAGACCAGTCTAGAGAAGACGGCTTAACACAAGTGACCAGATTCTTAGTCTGATTTAAACCCTGAACTCTACAACTGTGTTGTTTAGGGAAAAGTATGTAATCTCTGTCTGTTTCCTTATGGAGGATAATCATAGTACCTACATAAAGAATTGTTAACAGGATTAATTAAAATAATACATGTTAAAAGCTGAGAATAGTACCTAGCACCTGGAAGATGCTCGTATTAAGATTCATTTCAACTGGGAGACTGAAAACAAGGTGGCTGTGATTTTTTTTTCCTCCTGTGAAACACAGATAATACAGGGCAGTATAGTGGTCTCACAATCAGTAGGGACTTAGTTTCCCATTCTGTTATGGTCAGGTGCTTGGCTTGGTCCAAATTTGTGGCCCCCTAAACTAGGGGACCTGAGCAGCAGGATGGAAAAGGGGATGAAAGGAAAAAGAAGCAAAGCAAGCAAGGTAAAGATTTCTTAGAAAGGGTCCTAGGAACAGTTCTGCTTACATCCCACTGACCAGAACGAGTCCTCATCTAGCTTCAAGTGAGGCTGGAAAAGGAGGTCTGAAAGGTCATTTTATGGAAAGCGTCCAGCAAAAACAGAATTTTTGTTAGGACAGAGGAAGGGGAAAAGATAACTAACAGTCTGTCCGGTGCTTCATAAATGCTAGCAATGATTATTACTTTGTTAACCAGAAAGCTCCCAGCTCAGTCTCCAGACCAGAGTTCTTCCAGCTTGTGTGGTTTCTCTATGGGTGTCTCTACCTGAATGGGCCATTGAAATTTGCATTTTCCCATTCTCTTTTCACCTTTCTAATGTTCTGCTCAGAGTAAGTGTAATACTGTCCTTTTCTTATATTTATGCTACACTCATAATCTTGAGATTATTTTCTAATTTATTCCTTGTCTTTCTTTTTCAACGAGTCTGTTACATAGTGAATTAATTATCTTCCCCCACCTTGCATTTCAATATTTGAACTCCTGACTCCTAGTACCTCAGAATGCTGTATTTGGGGACAGGCTCTTTCATTAAAATGAGTTCATTTGGGCAAGCCCTAATCCGATACGACTGGTGTCCCTATAAAGACAGGTTTAGGACATAAACACACACAGAAGGAAGACTCCATGAGGACACAAGGAGGAGGTGGCCACCATCTACAAGCCAAGGAGAGGCCTCAGAAGAAACCAATCCTCTGACACCTCGAGCTTGAACTTCTAACCTCCAGAATTTTGAGAAAATAAGTTTCTGTTACAGGCAATCAGTCTGTGTGTTATGGTGGCCCTCACAGAGGAATACATAGCTGTGATCTCATTTCGTGGCATGAAAGTCCCAGGAGAAAATAGATCACACACAAGAAAGAGGGCAACTTTGAAGAGATTTGAAGTACAGAGGGCTTGGTGGGTGTAGGGGGGCCAACCAGATTATGCATCAACCTAGAGACCACTCAGGCTGTTTTCACCCCTAAACCCAAAGGTACAAGGGGAAGAAGGCTTTATCAGAATCTTCAGTAGAGGGATGCAGCTATTTTGAAGCAACATTGTAGGGAGGGAAGCAGGGTAATGATATCAAGACCTTACCGTCCTCCTCCCTGATTCTAATCTCTGGCCATTGGTACCCACTCGTGGAAACCAGAAAGCATGGAATCCAATGAGGTGGTCTATGAAGGTCAGCCTTCTAGAAAGGAGGATAAAGAAGAGTAGAGAATGAATGAATCTGGAGGAATAAAAGATACCTAGTACCAAGAGGAACATTGACTTTAGTTTTTGGTATCTTGCTTACTTCTTCATTCCCTATCTGCTCTGTTTGGCACCCCCTGCCCCCCCAAAGTGCCTGGGGTAATCCCTGAAGCATACATAGGATACCATCAATAAGTACTTGGGAACTGAGTATTTTTCATGCTCAGTAACTTTCATATATTGTCAGTTTTTCCCTTCTACCAGTTGTCAGAAGCTATCTCCCATTATTCTTAGTTACAGCATTAATCCAAGCCTTAACTACAATTTACCTCTAAAACTATGACCTCCCTCATAGTTTCTTCTTGGTCCATTCTCCACAATGAAAAAAGGCAAGCAGAGCAAATCAACTCACAAGCCATAATACTTAAAAAAAATCCTAAGTTCATATTTTCTGGTTCCATTTTTTTCCTTCTCTCACCTTTATATTGATTCATTTTTGTTGGCATCAGATTAAGAGTGTTTGCAGGGTTGAGTTTGCATTGACTTCTTTTCCAAAAGTGTTAGAACTCCCAGCCTACCTTGCCTGTTTCTGCCTGGTAAGTATTGTATCCTTTGAGGTCTACAATACACTTTTAGGATGTTTCTTTCTCAGAGATGGTTGCCCAATATAGTAGTGTGATTTTTTTTTCAGGAAATGCTAATAAGCAATAATGTTTTGATTATACAACTAAGTTGACTTAAAAACATTCTTATGAGAATTTTTATTGGGATACTTTCCTAGTTTACAGAGAAACGGAGTCTGCCTCAGCAGTGTGAATGTCTACTCAGATAAAGCTCCATTTCAGATCTGTTTATTTATGCATCATTCAGTTCTGGCATCTCTATAGCTGGTTCCTTAGAAGCTGATGTATTTTCTGGCTTTTCCAGAAACACAGTGCTTTGTATTACATCATTGGGTCACTGAATCAGTACTGACTTGAAAGAAAATGACATGGTTATTTTATGCAATTTTACTTTTTATCTTTTTGATTTAATTTCAGGAAGAATTTAATCTTAAAAAAATTATTCACTTTCAAAAATAGGCATGTTTAGCCTTATGAAAAATCCCTTGTCAGATTTTTATATATAGTTTTAAATTATTCACATTCATATTTCTTGTCTTTCATCAATCTTCAACCAAATTGGTGTTCTTCCTTTAAGGGTTAGTTCTTGTGGGTGAAGAATGATATCACATTTAACAAGAAGTCTATAATTATTGTGTCACACATTTGAAGCTACAAATAGGGTATCCTGGCAATGTAAATCCAACTGTCTTGATTTTTATGTGTAACTTTATAATGAAGTAAAGAGTGTAGTGGCAAGTTAGGGTACTGAGTTCAAATACATTTAAGTCATCTCAAAATAATTTTTCTATTTCTCAATTACATTAGTTTTTTCTCATCTTTATGAAACCAGTATTTGAAGTTTACTGTATTTTTGTTATCTCAGTGGGTTTCCATATTTTTTGGTTAATTAACACTCCCTCCACTTCTCATAGGAAGAAGAATAAATTAAGAGATGAATTGTGGGGGATCCCTGGGTGGCTCAGCAGTTTGGTGCCTGCCTTCGGCCCAGGGCGTGATCCTGGGGTCCTGGGATTGAGTCTCACATCAGGCTCCCTGTAAGGAGCCTGTTTCTCTCTCTCTGCCTGTGTCTCTGCCTCTCTCTCTGTGTATCTCTCATGAATAGATAAATAAAATCTTTTTTTTTTTTAAAAAGAGATGAATTGTTTTAAATTCAGTTTTCCTGCTATATTTCAGGGCCATGTTCAGGAGTTATATATTTTTCAAGCTTCTCTGAAAATGCTGGTGATCTTAAAAAAAGGTTGACGTCAAAATATAAAAATAAAGCTTCAGATCAAGATGAGCAAATACTTAATTAGATGTCTACAAACTTACCATTATGTTGTTTGTACCTCAGTTCTTAGTTATGTATATTTTATGTGGTATATGAGTGCATTTTACTATGTTTGGTATGATGTGGGGCTGGAGGAGTCCAAAACCAAATTCTAGTAAGTACTTCTCTGATCTAGGAGTCTTAAAAATGACTTTAATCTCTTTTATGGGAGAAAATTCTAGATAAAATTTCAAACAGTGCTTGGAGGCAAGTTTTTTAAACATTCCACAGTGCAATGTATATTTTTGTGTTTCCTGTCTCTCAAAATGAAAATGTTTCTAAGCAAAACAAAATATTTGGAAAAAATATTATGCACATAAATTCTCTTTTTAAAACAAAACAAAACAGCATTGAGGGGTGCCTGGGTGGCTCAGTCGGTGAAGTGTCTGCCTTCAGCTCAGGTCATGATCCCAGAGTCCTGGAAGCAAGCCTGGCATGATGCTCCCTGCTCAGCTGGGAGCCTGCTTCTCCCTCTCCTCCCCACTGGTGCTCTCTCTCACTATCTCTGTCTCTTTCAAATAAATACATAAGATCTCTAAAAAGAAAGGAAAGAAGAAAGAAAGAAAGAAAGAAAGAAAGAAAGAAAGAAAGAAAGAAAGAAAGAAAGAAAGAAGAAAGGAAGGAAGGAAGGAAGGAAGGAAGGAAGGAAGGAAGGAAGGAAGGAAAGAAGGAGGAAGGAAGGAAGGAAGGAAGAAAGAAAGGAAGGAAACTTTTTTAAAAAAAGAAAAGAGGCATCAAGGGGGGCACCTGGGTGACTCAGAGGTAGAGTGTGTCTGCCTTTGGCTTAGGGCATAATCCTGGGGTCCTGCAGGGAGCCTGTGTCTCTGCCTCTCTCTCTCTGTCTCTCATGAATAAATAAATATTAAAAAATAACAAAAAATGGCATCAAGAGACACATTAATGTAATTAGAATAAGTGATCTAGTTTTTCCTTATTTAGTGGCTGAGGTAAGTTGGTAAAAAGTATTTACAAGGGTGAAAAAAATTTAGTTATATGCTTTAACTGTTGGCATAAGCATTAAAAAAACTATTTAAATGTAGGCTTTATGAGGTATTGTGATGTTGGTGGGGGGAGGGTGAGATACTTGACATGTTCCAGGGGGAAGATACTTTTAGTATATTTAAATAGGAATAATGGCCCTACAGGAACTTGGGAGATGTTTTTTTTTTTTTTTTTTTTCCAGACTGTAACTTACATTAAAGAGAGAAAAAAAAATAATAAAGGGAGAGAAAGAACCAACTTAAAAAGCATTTCTTTGTTAGTTAAAGAGTGGATCGAATAAAGTCACATTTTTGATAAAGAACTTTTGATAATAATTGAGTAAAAATAAAATACTTGTCAGCATACATTGGTGACATTAATTGCTGATGAAGTTATAAGAATCTCTAACACAGTTCAAATTCATTATCTTGTAAAAATATACCTATGGTTTGTAAAATTAAGAAATGTTGGTAGAAGTATATATTAAATTTAGTATTTACTCCACCAAAAATTTTTCTTAATTCACAGAAGTCTTACAAGAACATATGTTTATTCCCCTGTGTGCCATGTCTGAAAATCCATGAAAACTAGAGTTTTAGAATTGAGATCATTCACCATTTAGTCCTTGATTTACAAACCTTTTCTTGCACCTCCAGCAGCAGCGAGTCTTAATTGTTACTTAGAGAGTTTATATGACTTTCCCAACCTGGTCATAGAGTTAGCATTAAAATCTCTCAAATACTCCTAGTGTTACCTCAGAATAAGATTATATGATACCCAACACTTTTAAGATATTTCCATTCCAACAGGGAAATAGGAAAAAAAAATCTCTTTAATCATTTGGCATTCACTTAAGCCCTCAAAAGCAATTCCTTTGGTTTCTAGATGTATTCAGGATTGTAACGTGGCAGATCTTGTTTCTTTGAGCGGCAAATCAACATTATCTACCGTATGGTCACATTTAACACATTTTTGAGAATTTGCCAAGGATAATTTTACTATCTATTACTTATCCTTTTCTCTGCAGTGTTAAATAAAATGTTAAGGAAAAAGTGGGTTCAGCTGGGTAGGTAATAAGTACATCTATTAGTGATTTCCGGGGTTTGGGGGCAGGTATTATTGACATATAATGCATATATAATGTGCACTTATACAGTTTTGACAATTGTAACTACACATGGAAATACTACTGAACACAAAATCTAGAACAGCACTCTAATAGAAATTCTGCAAGGGAAATGTTCTGTAGCTGTATGGTCCAATTTGATAGCCACTAGTCAAATGTGGCTACAGAACACTTAAGATGCCGCCAGTGTGAGGGACACTTGGATGCCTCAGTTGCTTAAGTGTCTGACTCTTGATTTTGGGTCAGGTCACAATTTCAGAATTGTGAGATCAATCTCTGTTGGGTTCTGCACTGGGTATGGAGTCTGTGTAAGATTCTCTCTCTTCCTCTGCCTGCCCTCCCCCCAAAATAAAGTTTGAGCAATGTCGCCAGTGTGACTGCCGAACTGAATTTCAAACTTTAATTTTTATTAATTGACAATTAGATTTTTCATAGCCATATGAGGCTAGTCACTACCAAGTTGGACAGTACAGAATTCTATCACTTTAGATTGTTCTCCTATGCACTGCACTGTTCTAGTCCATCCCATCTCATCATCTTGCCATCACTAAGGAATACTAAATACAGATTCGTTTTTCCCTGTCTTGGATTTTTTGTAAGTGGATTCATACAGTATGTCCTCTTTATGCTTGACTTCTTTTGATAATTATCATCCACATTGTTTTATGTATTATTAGCCAGTTCCTTTTAATGACTCAGTAGTATTTCATTGTATGAAGGTATCACAACTTGTTTTTCCATCCTCTTATAGACATTGGGCTGTTTTCAATTATATTTTTTTTTTAAAAAGTATGTATGTATTTGATTGATTGAGCATTGAGTGGGGAGAGGGGCAGAGGGAGGGAGAGACAATCTCCAGTAGACTCCATGCTGAGCACCGAGTCCCACACTGGGCTCAAAATCACAACCCTGAGATCATGACCTGAGCTGAAATCAAGAGTTGGATGCTTAACTTAGCCACCCAGGACCCCTCCAATTATTTGATTTTCATGTTGCAAATATTGTATTTGACATTCTGCATCCCTTTTTGAAGAGAAAAAGCTGTATGTGTGTATTTTGGTCTTGAGAAAAGTTAGTCAACGTGGGATTCTATTCTATTATCATCTTTCTGTGCCAGGGTAAAAATTCAATTCCTTTTTATTTATAAGGATGGACATACTTCAGGATTGCTGAGTAAACATCTGGTTTGTATTACTTAAAACACAATTGGAAAGACCAATCCACCAGAAGAAAAAAATATCGCAATGTTTTTATTTTTAATTGGTTGCTATGTTTTTAAAACCAAAATATATTTTGGGTGAGGATGGGTAGATTTGGGGTTTCTCCAGAGAATAGTGGCAAATTATGTATAGTTTTGAGTTACCTTGGCCTTTACCAGTCCCTATCATGTTTTTTAAAAATATTTTATTTGAGAGAGAGAGAGAGAGAGAGAGAGAGAGAAAGAGCGCATATGGGGGGAAGTAGCAGAGGAAGACGGAGAAGCAGACTCCCCATTGAGCAGGGAGACAATGCTGGGCTGGATCCCAGGATCCCAAGATCATGACCCAACTGAGCCACCCAGGTGCCCCTCTATCATTTTTGATAATTTATTTATCTTCAGAACTTCAGATCTAGTAAAGGCAATTGATAATCTAGTAGTCTAATTCCTCAGTGCACTGCATATCATAAGTACTCAATAAATACTGGTTTAAATGAAACTCTTCACATATGAGAATTATGACTTTAGGTATCCTTTAACCAAAGAAAATCAGATATTATAATCAAATGAAAAGTCTGAAACAGGAGTGGTTTCTGCTTCATACAAGGCTTCACCACAAATTCAGTGGTAAGCTGTGACAAACCAATGTGTTAATTTTCAAAACTCTCATACAGTTTTTCAGAGGTAAACCTGTCCCCATCAGTATTTTATCTTTTCATAGGCAGCTTTTCCTTTTACAAGCATTAATGTTAATTTATTAGTTCTTGAATATGCAGCAGATATCAATAGGAGGAAATAACCTAATGACAATATCGAAGAGGAAATTTACCCTTAAGAATGATTTATAATGTATTCATACATAATCGGGGCTTCATATTTTTCAAGTGGTGCAGATACAAACATGTTAAATGATGTCTCTGCCAGTCAGTCCAAACTGAGAGCAGAAACAATCCAAGTTCAGAGGACACAGCATTCTAAATTCACAGATACCGACTTTGAGCATTTTACAGACAAGAACTATGTCTGGCCCATTGTAGGTACTCAACAAATAATCATTGCATTGACAGTTTACTGCATTTGTCCGGAAATGTAAAGTATTTTTTGGTTAGGTGTCTTTTCTTATTGAGCCTCGTGTGTATTGCTTGTAACAGGTGATAAATGCTAGACACTGCCAGGTCGGTTCTGTGACTCATGTAATTTATTTCTGAAATATATGTACAACATATGTGAAATTGCATCTGTGTTGAAAAATGACCAAAAAGCAGATCCTATCAGAACTGACTAGAGGTAAAGGCATTTCTGGATCCCTTCATAATTAGTTACCACATAAAACAATACATATACAATCCAGCATGTTTCTGGATCTAGAGCTTGAATTGGTGGCTTGGTTATTTGAGTCAGTGTGGTGGTAACACTGAAAATTTTCCTTTTCTTTTCTTTTTTTTTCTTAAGATTTTATTTATTCATGAGAGACACAGAGGGAAAGGCAGAGAGAGACCCAGGCAGAGGGAGAAGCCGGCTCCCTACAGGGAGCCAGATGCGGGACTCATCCTAGGACCCCAGGATCATGCTCTGAGCCAAAGGCAGATGCTCAACCACTGAGCCACCCAGGCGCCCCTGAAAATGTCTTATTACAATAACCTCATGATGGTGTTAGAAGTCCTACCATCAATTCTCCTAAAACAGGAAAAAAAAAACATTCTAAAAATCCCAACGTTTTAAGAATTCAAGAAATTTGTCTATTCCTTTTCAGGAAAAGGCCAAATCAAGAAGTAGGTAAAAAAAAAAAAAAAAAAAAAAAAAAAAAAAAAGTCTCTAAGCAGCTTATAAACCTAATGTTACAATGTCCTCACATAAAGGTCATACACTACAGTTTTTCTAAGAGTTCCTCAAAAGTACCTATTTATACTCTTGGGACACAGTTGTGCACAAGCTTCATTATGTGGTTTTCTTGCCTGCAGATTGAAAGCGGTCAATTAAAAGGGTGGGGAGGACCTGAGAACTGTGCTCCCTGACAGCAGTTGAGAAGCACGAGCTGACAGCCAGGGAAGGGACAGACAAAACTGTAGCAAGCAATGCAGCTTAAAAAAAAAAAAAAAAAAAAAGGCAAAGCTATTCAGTGCTTGCTGTGTGGTGCGAGCGAGCAAACTGCCCTGCGCAGCAACACGAGAATAGAAGACTTACATCTGTCAGTGCAATGAAATGAATATTCATACTGATTGCCAGTTTTCACGCAGCTGGAACGCATACCTTATCTTCCACGTGCATGTGTCCAAACTACTATTATTCCCCATCTGGAGACTTCGAAGGACTGTTGGTCTCCGCATTGTCATTTGCCTTATAGCCTAAAAGGGTCCCGGTGGGTCACGAAACCTTCGCGCTTCGGCACTGTGCTCACCACCGCTCACCGATTCCGTGGACGACCCAGTAGGGTGAACCTCCGTGGAGGCGGTATCCGACCCCCGACGGCAACATTCACTTTCTTCAACCTATTGTTTAAACAGTGGCTTCCTAAAATACCCTGCTCGGAAAATTCCGCGACCCAGAGCCGTAAAATAACACCGCTATTAAGACTCTGTGCCCGGTTCCCCTCAGAGAGGAGCCTGCGTCGTACCTAACCGTGGTGCGGGGCGGATTAGAGGAGATGATGTGTGTGGGACACTGAGCGCGAAGAGCTCGGTAATGGTCGCTGTCATGATTTTAGTCCTGGGAATTTATGTCGGCCCAAATCCCTAACTTTGCGGGCGCAAAAATTAAGCCTCCCGCGAACTGGCTTCCTTAGGCTTCTAACGTTATTGTCTCGGGTAAGCGGCTTCGCCGGCGGTGCTGGGGGCCGGGCTGCGGCGGGCTCGGGGCGGGCTCGGGGCGGACCGCGACGCGGGGACCGCGGGAGTCGGCAGCGCTGGCGCGGGGAGCCGGCGGCGAGCGAGCACACCCGTCGCCGAGGAGGCCGTTCGTCCACGCGGCCGCAAACACGAGACCCCAGGCCGCGCGGGTGCTCCTCGGGGCCCACGGCGAGGCAGGTGTCGGACGCCGCTCCCGCCGACTTGGAAGAGGGGACAGCGCCTGACTTCGGGGCGGGCGGGGCGGGCGGGGGGCCGCGAGCCGGCCCAGGTGGGAGTCGCCGCACCCCCAGCGCCCGCCGCCAGCGCACCGCAGGGCACCGGCCCTTCCTCCCGCGGGCACGGGGAGAGCCGCGGCCCTCGGCGCGCGCCGGACCCCCCCCGCCCCCGGCCCCGGCCCCGGCCCCGCGCGGCCCGGGGCTCGCCGGCCCCTAAGATGGCGGCCGAGACGCTCGCTCGCTCGCTCGCACGCCGCCCGCGCTGCTCGGGGCCGGGGGCCGCAGGGGGCGGGAGCCGCGGGCCGGGCGGCGGGCGCAGGCGGGCGCAGGCGGGCGCGGGCGGCTCGGACTCCCCAGTCCGCCGCGGGCCCCACAGCTTCGCAGCGCCCCGAACACGCTGGAAGCCAGGAGGCGGATGCAACTGGGAACACCTCCACCTCCGGCGCTTCAGAAACGAAGGAGAAAAAAAAGGAAAAAAAAAAAAAAAAAAAAAAAAAAGCCAGGAAAATGGGGAAAAAAAAAAAAAAAAAAAAAAGGCGAGAGAACGGCGGCACATCCGGGACTCTCCACCCGCCCCGCCCCGGAAATGACGTCTCAGGCCGGGAACGGGGGAGGAGACCGCTCTTCAAAGTGGATTCCTTGCCCGCCGCAGCTGGTCTCCCCACAAAGTGTCAGGAATCGCCCTCCACGCCCCCCCCCCTCCCCGGTGCCTCGCTACCCTGTCGCGGCTCTGGGGCTTCTCTGCACAAAGCTGGCTGCTGGGACCGGCGGCCGTCGCCTCGCAGACAGTACCCCTGGCACCCCCATCCACCCCCCGGGTCCCCCCGCTGCCTCGTCGGCGCGTGCAGTAAGCGTCCCTCCGAGGGGACTGTGGGGTGACTCGCCCCCGGCCGGCCCGCGCGCAGCTCGCCGGCGTCCTTCCTCGGAACCCCGCCTCGCACTCCCCGTGCCCCCCCGCGGGCCCCCCTCGGCCCCCCCTCCGCTGCGCCGGCCGAGGCCCGGGGCTGTCCGTCACGGTGCTGAGCCCGCCCCTTCCGGCGGCTCGCCGGGCCCGCCTCCTCCCCTCTTCCCTCCCCACCCCTCCCCGTGCGAGTGTCTCCCTCTCCCTCTCGCTCCCTCTCTCTCTCCCTCTCTCTCTCTTTTGTGAGTTATAGCAACCGTTGCCTTGTGAATCAAGCGCCATAGTCACCGTAGTCCTGGCGACTGTTACCCATCAACAACAACTACTCCTCTCCTCCTCCTCCTCCTCTTCCTCCTCCTCCTCCCCACCACCACCATCTCCATCACCCACCAACAACACCACAATAATCCACAGCCAAGGTGAATATTCTTCGGTCTCTACCTGTGTGTGGGAGCGTGTGGCGGCGTGTGGACGCGTGTGTCCGTGCGTGTGTGTGTGTGTGTGTGTGTCCGTGTGCGCGAGCCGAGCGTGGCTGTGCGGGGGTCTCACTCCTGACACCGGGGGCCGCCGCCGCCGCCGCCGCCGCCGCCGCGCCGCCGCCGCCGAGGGGCTCGGAGCCCGGAGCCCGGAGCCCGGACCCGGAGCCCCGGCGTGTTTACAATGGACCGAGCGCGCCGCGGCGGGCTCGGGGGTGTGGGCGCCGCGCAGCCCCGGCGGCCCTGGGCGGCCGCCGCGCTTCAGGGATGGAGCGGGAGCGCCGGGGGCTGCGAGCCGAGCGGGAGAGGGAGCCACGCGTCCCCGCCGCCGATGGGGGAGCTCTCCCCTAGGTCTGCCTCCGAGGAGGAGGGTCAGGTGAAGCGGCCAGCCTGGCTTTCTTTCTTCCTTTTAATTTCCTTCTTTTCCGAAGCTGCTGGTTTCCTGCTTCTCCCCAAACCGAAATAGCAGCGGGTGTCGGGGGCGGCCGGGGGAGAAGGGGGGGCGGCGCAGGGGGGGGCCCAAGAGGTGGTGGTGTTTTGTTGTTGTTGTTGTTCACTTGTGGGGCCTTGTGAGGGGTTTTGTTATTTTTATCCTCGTACAACGGTGAACTTTTTTTCCCCCACCGCCTAATTTCTTCCTTGTTGCCCCTCTTTGCCTGGTGCTCAAAGGGGCTCCCCTGCTTTTTGGCCATCATCAGCTGCACGGTTTCTGGTTTTTTTTTTTTTTTTTTTGTTTTTCTTTTAAAACTGTGTTTTCTTTGTGCTGCAAACAGTCTTAATATCCATTCAGCACTCTTCCCTCCTCGTCCCCCCCCTTCTCTCCCCCCCCCCCCCCACACCCCTTGCACACACATTGAAACCAGGGGCCTCTGCGCTGGGCTCTTTGCTGCACTGGGAAAGATATATTTTTTTTTTTAAACAAGTCTCTCTTCTGTCTTTCTCTCTTTTTGGGGTGTGTGTGTGTGTGTGTGTGTGTGTGTGCGCGCGCGGCGCGTGTGTGCTTGTGATTTAAACCAGATGCAGGGCATCTGTGATACTTGGGTTAGTAGTTATTGACAGTGCTTTATCTTTCATGTGCAGATGGGAGGGGTAGTAGTGAGGTTCCATTTCACTTTGATGAACCTCCTTCCCCACCGTGGAGTGTTAACAATTTTCATTGTGGTTAGGAGACTCTGTGTGTGAGAAAACAGGGAAAGGACCTAAGGAAGCTTTGTGAGAACTCAGTGTACAATGTTATTTTGTGACAGTTGTAAGACTTTAAAGAGTTTTTTTTTTTTTCCTTTCCCTCCTCCTCCTCCTCCTTCATCTTCTCTGTTCCTTTTCCTTTGAGAGTTGAAATTGAAGTCAAGTTGTTCATAAAGAATGTATGAAGCTTCTCAACTTGAAACGTGTGTATATTTCACTTTCTTTGTGGTTGTTAAGATCCAGGCATGTGTGTACTTAACATACTCTTTTTTGTTTACTTTCGAGTTTTCTTTGGACAGTCACTTAAACCTGCTGATGAGAGAGAACTTTTTTTTTTTCTTCTTTCAAGTCTGTCTTTTAAAAATCTATTTTTCTCTCTAGATTTGAATACTTATCAGTCCTCAAGTAGTAGGGCTCTTGGCTAGAGGTAACCCAATTTTACAGATCCTGTAAATTTGTTCATTTTTCAGCCTAACGTTTAATTAGTAGATTATTGGTAAAGAGTTTGATAATGAATGTGTGCTAAAACAGATATAACGTGCTATTATATTTGCACATATTGAAGTTTCCAATTTGGAATTTTAAAATACGTATTTAAACAGTCTTCTTTCTCACAGCAAACACGTATCGATTTACCTAACAGAGCAGCCTGCGAATAATGTGACAGTATTAATTATTCTTGAGATTGTCAGTGAGCAGGCTGGGTAATTGTAACGCTATTAAAGCTAATATTTTGTAAAATAAGAGTTGGGGTTTTCAAAAAACTTTTCCTCTTTTGATTCATTTCCTTGTGATTGCTGTTTTAACTGGGGGTGGAAGAAATCTTTCTCAGACCACTCAGATTTCTTTATATTTATTTCCCAACCTGGGTTCCATGCAAATCCCTAATACTAACTTGTATTTTTTTTTTTTTTTTTTTTCTGTTCAGATGAGTGTCAAATGCCTGAACACTTTTGGATGGTGAAGCTCCTGGGTCCTATAAACTCTCTCTGAAGTTAATAGGAGTTTTACTGTCTTAAGACAGTTTCAGACCTTATGCCACTTTCATAATAGGTTTTCAGCTGAGTAGATTATATGCTATAATGTTATGGATTAATATTTTTATTTGCAGTGTCCAAGAACTTTTTTGTGGCATTTTACTTGTTACAGTTATCTCAAGTTTTCTGTAGTTTAGAATTTTCATTCACAAGTTGATTTGAGAGGAGAACTTAAATTGAATTCTATTACCCATTTTTAAAAGCACAGAGGTGATATGAAAGTTGCCATTAGAAATGCTTTGGACTCAAATATGTCAGCATTACTTATATGAATTGAGTAAATAGTCACCAGAAATACTAACATAATGATGAGTTTTAAAATTTAACACGGGGATGAATACTTAGTTAGCATTTAGTTTCTTCATCCTGTGATCTTTTTCCTAGGAAGGACTATATTATGTATTGGCATTCACCTATGTTCTCAGCTTTTAGACTAATTAAAATCTGTGAAAGTGACCATGCTTTAAAATGAAAAGTATTAAGTAGGAGTTACTTATAACTAGTTTTGAATAGCTAAATATCTGTGATTCATTGTATGTCATAATGCCTATCTCAGTCTTTTGAGATTGTTTTGCCTGTGAATTTCATTAAATGGAGTAGGCATATTTATGTAGTACATTTACATGCATAATATAGTAAACTAAAATGCATTCCTAAAGTGCATCTTTCTACAATGTTTTCGTTATATGTGGTAGTTATGCCTAATTTAAAAAATAACGTTATTTCTCTAGTATTCAGATAATCTTGTACTCAGGTACTCAAAAGGTTTATACAGTATAAATTTAACGTGTTTTAACCGTAAACAAATATTTTGTGTCCTAAACAAATTCAATGTGGTAAATGTTTTACCAGTTAAAAAAATGAATGAATCAGTAGTCTAGATTCAGTGTATTATGTAAATGATGTTACTTATTGGTAACATTGTTTATTCTTGAGAAAGCTGATGTTGTGAGTGCTTTTCTCTAAACTTCCGACTGTGGAGTATGCTTTTGCTGTTCAAATTTTAAGGTGTAAAAGAGTGTGTGTGTGTGTGTGTGTGTATGTGTGTGTGTGTGTGCGCCTTAAAAGGGTGAATGTAGCATCATGTGTATGAGAAGAGTTAAAAAAAAAAAAAAATCTTTCCTGAACAGGCTAATGGGAATGTTACTTTGTTCTTGTTATGTATAGTGAGACTGTGTTACAAGAAATGAGAAGACAAAAGTAAGCTTTTAAAATTGTGAAGAGTCTTCAAGGAAGTAAACCTTTAAATTAAAAAGAGTCTACTAGTTGTTTGTGTGTTTGCTTTTATGCTGAGCATTAGACAAAAATGCTCTGCATCCAATTACTTAAAAAAACCAACTTAGTTTCCCTGATGGAATCATTTGTTGTTAACTGTTCGGTATAGATTCCCAGTGGCCATGGACAAACAAGATTTTAAATTCCTCTCTGTTCACAGGTGCATAGTGTTCCTCTATTTTGGAAATCCAAGATTAAGTGGATTTGACTAAATCTAGCTTGTTAGGGGACAGATGGCTGCTTTAAACAGGTGTCACTTTCATTTCTAGTGCATTGTGTTGGGACTTCCAGTGGTTCACAAAAGGGCTGTTTGAAGCAGGTGGCATCCTTTGCTTTTGTCCTTAGTAAAATATACTTTTGGAGTTAATTATTTTCCTAGGAAGTTCTTTTTTTTTTTTTTTTTTAAAGTAGAAGGTTGAACTATTCAAATTAAGATTCATAATTTAATTAACATGACTTATTTCTGGTTATCACTCTGTTTTCAAGCTGTAAAAGTTGCAAATCCTTTCACAAAACACTTACAAAGTCTTAAAAGTAGTGGTAAATTCCCTTTGATCCAGAAAAAGTACTTAGGAGCACTTTATACAATCAATCAAAATGATTTGAAGCAAAAAGCCAAGGAATATTTAAATAAAGTGAAATTTGGTTAACATAACAACTTAACCTTTTAAAGAATTTTTTGACAGCATTATTTTAATTTGAATGATAAGTGTTAGAAACCAGTATTGTTTTTGTTTGTTCATCATTTTAAATATTTTCAAACTAAAACATTTTCCTAACCTATTTTGATCGTTACTATAACATTTCTAGTGGTCTTTTTAAATGAAAATTGTTTTTAAGCATTAATGTTTATAAATATGTATTGGAGTAAATAAAGGAGTGTCAACCTATTGATTTCTAAGGTTCATTTTTACTTTGATTCTATCCCCTTTTTGTGGGAATTTTATACATCTTATAACAGATGCACCAGAGGGTGCTGTGCTGTTTGCAACATGAGATTATCATCACTAAAAATGTGAACTGATTAGAACTTTTATTTAAAGAAAAAAATTTAATTATATATGCATTCAAGCGTATAATAGCCTTATTTCTATTGAGTTTAAATTTAATATGCTGTCTTAATTGGCAGTTTTGTACCAAAGCCTTTCTCTGTCCTTGTATAATATATATTAGCACAACATAAAATAATATCAAGATTGATATCTTTGGCATGGTTTGGATCTCAGCATTAGTCCTTTAGATATATACATTGATCATCTTTCTATGTAGGTATGTCAATCTCTGCCTCCAAAATTTAGGTTAACCTGAGAATCATGCTATTTTGACAGTATGGCTCTGTACTCTATAAATTGGGTATTGTTGGCACATATTGATATATTGCATGTTCTTAAAATATTTTTATATGGCATAATATGCTTTTATAGTATGATTTTTAAAAACTACCTAAAAAATATAAGTGGTAATAATGGTTGTCAGGCTAATTAAATCAACAACAATAATAATAGTTAAAAATTGTCTGGAGAATTCAGTCCCCACTTGATGCTTCTGGAGTAGTCTTATTTGAATATTTAATTTGGCTCTATTATCTGAAAAGTTTTAGATTCTTTGCCTTACTCTGTGCCATAGACTTTAAACCAGAAGTGTTGGTTACTGTTTTCTGTATCTGAATGTTTGTTTAGTGTGTGTGTGTTTTTTTTTGTTTTTTTTTTAGGGCAACTATTGAATCCAATCTCTTGGGCTCTTTTTGCATCTTACCTCTTTTAGCATTTTATACTGTAAAAGACAAATACCGAACCAGCAGTAGTCATTGTCTTTCTCAAGTAAGCTTAGGAAGATATATGTTTTTTCTCCAGATAACTGATTTATGGATTGATTTATCTATACTGTTATCCTACATTAAACTACAGTCAGCAAAATGTGAAATTTTTTTAAAGTACCTTTATAAGACGTGTTGGAATGTCACAGGATTAGAAACATCGTAGAGAATAACTTTTTAAACCCTAGTTTTGTTAAAATTGGCTAGGCATTTTTCTTTTACATTGTAGTCTTAAGAGTTTACTGGTTAGTTTCTGCCAGTAAGATTTTTAAAGTGTGTTTTATGAGATTGTTTCAGAAGTTTCATAGTTCGTTTTTTTTTAAGATTTTATTTATTTAATCATGAGAGACACAGAGAGAGACAGAGATATAGGCAGAGGGAGAAGCAGGCTCCCCATGGGGAGCCTGGTGTGGGACTCCATCCCAGGACTCTGGGATCACACCCTGAGCCAAAAGGCAGATGCTCAACCACTGAGCTACCCAGGTACCCCCTGAAATTTTATATTTTATATCAAGGTACAGGATGTACTTAATGAAAACAAATCAGTTAAAAATAGAAATCTATATAGAGTACCAAATACGTATATGTTTTGTTCTTTAAATGGAGTGATGGGATAAGGATAAGTGTATTGGTTAAGAACACCGGCTTTAGGGTAGATTTCAGACGATCTTTTTAGCTGAGGGACCTTGTATAAGTTATTGAACTCAGTTTTCTCATCTGAAAAGTAGGATCCATTGTTGCCTGCCTTACAGGGTTTTGTGAAGATTGATGATAATTCATGTAATGTGCTCTGCTCAGTATTTGGTACAGAATATATGCTCAATGCATATGTTGATTCTTACTATAAGGGAATACTTTTCAAATCTTTTTGCCATCTAAGAGTTCTTTTAACATGTTCCTGATCATCTCAGCGGGCCCTAAGTTTTGAAAGATTTTCTACACTCAGTAAATAACTATTCTCTCCTCTCCCACCTTTAAAAATAAATCAAAGACAGGAAGCTGCCAACCACAGGTTTGGATTACTATTTGATAACCTGTCTTGTTATTAGACTGAATTAGTAGCATGTTAGCCCAAAGCTTTTTTAGTTTTACTCTGCTGCCTTGTTATAATGGCATCCTCTTACTGCATTTGGACAAATCTCCCAGTCCAGGGATCTCAGACTGAGAGCTAATAATGCAACATTTCATAAACTCTTACAATTCCCATTGTCCATTTTGTTGTCCAATTTATATTTTCCTTTTTACATCGGTTATACATGAATTCATTTGAAAACATTTTGTGCCCTTTTTATAGACTTATAAAGTTATATAAAATGTAGTCATTAATATATAATGACAATAAATAGCTGTATAAAGATGAGTTCATCGAGGAATTATTCTGCAATTTTATAACGTACTGCTTGGAATTGTTATCTTACTAAGGGTAGAAAAATGTGTGAGGTCACCACTTATATACCTGTAGCAATAAGTAATTTTGGAATAATTTGCCAACCCCAGTCTTGAGGTATAAAGTAATCTTAGAATGTTGTGCAGTAAAACGTAATGTGAAATTATAGAGGAAAAATGTCATCTTTAGTGCTCTTTCTTTGGCTCTCAACGATGTTGAAAGAAACAGTTGGCTGCTCTGCTGTCTCTAATGTTGCTATCTAGTAATTTGCTATATATCTTTTTTCCTAAGCATTTTGACTGAGACTGATTCCCCCCCCACCCCATTTTAGAGTGATTTAGATTAGATAGTCCTGATCTTTCTCAAACTGGAGATGTGATTTATACATCCCAGTGGAAAGCTGACTCAATCCTGCATGTCATCTTGTTTTGCTGAAGCATTTGTGTAATGCACAAGTTTTCTGCTTGCCTTCCTCATCTTACCTGTCCTCCTCCCTCCTCCTGCTAAGTAATTATATTACTCCTTTTACATTGGTTTTATAGACAATTAGCCCCAATATATGAAGCAGGCAGACTCTCAGCTCAGCCATCTCCTCTGCTGCTTTTTTTCCAGTGATGTTCACACACGTTTTAAGAGGAACTTTTGGGTAAAAGCCAGGGAACGTGACTTAGATGGCAAGGTTATACCGTCATTATTTTCTTACAGGTTCTATCTGACTGCCCTCCTGAACAAATACATATCCTTGTTCCACTAATGATGTAACCTGAGCATGATTTTGCTTCAGGAGGCTCCCATCCTTGTTCTGGCTATGCACTTGGGCTCTGGCTAAGTGCTTTAGTTTAAATCTCTAGTTTAACCCCAAAATATTATGTTTGCACATCACATATGTTTGCCCATTGCTGACTCTTAATCCCTAGATACTCCTTTCTCACTACTTTTGTTAGAAGCTGTAATATCCAGTCAGTACTGCTTGCCTTTGCTTTGCCCAGTCAGGACTACCAGAGGTTCTTGATCCTTCCTATTGAGGCAGAAATGGGGAAGAGCTAGTAGGCGCTGAGCCCAGGAAAAGAGTGAGGTGGCTAGCCTGAAAATGAAAGTGCATCAGCTGGCAAGAGGAGACAGATGCGGGGAGGAATAATGTGGACGGAGAGAGGAGAGAGGGGGATGACCCTCAGAAACAAAGGGTGTTCAAAAGTGCTGGCCAAAGGTCGGGACAGAGGTGAGAACACAGGTCTGTTCTGGGACTTGTAGTACCAGTAACTCTAAAACCTGAGTCTGCTTGTTTCAGCCCTCCAGATCTCAGTTTCTCCATTTGTGAAATGAAACAGGGCTATGTGATCTCTTAAGCCCTCTGATCACTAATAGTGGAGGATTCCATGGCAGGATTGGCCCTGGGAAAAGGGAGACATGATGGTAACAGGGAGCCAGGAATTGGTGTTTCCTTGACCGATGGACTGAGAGGCTGGTATTTTGCTTGCCTCTTCTTTCTTCTGCTCAGAACAACAGAGAAGGAAAACCCAGAGCCTGGGTCTTGTGTAATGGCCATACCTCCCGCGCAGTGTCAGAAGGTTCCACCATTTCAGTGCCCCCCCCCCCCCCCCCCAGGGAGCTGTGGCCAAGTGCCCTGGTTTGCTCACCCACATAGGAATGAGCTGAGTCTCACAGCTTGAGCTCCTGCCGAGCCAGCTCCTCTATGTCTGTGTGCCAGACAAGTGTCTGACAGTTGGGGCTCCTGCCTGTTGCTCACCATTGAGATATTTAAAATGGGACATAATTTTCCAACTCTGTGGATAGGCATTTTGATGGAGGGAGAGAGAGGGAGGGAGGAGAGGATAGTGTGAGCTCTCTCATCAGAAGCCATAATAAAATTCAGGTTTCTGTTTATCTCATTTTTCAGCATTTCTCCCCCAGTTATTATAGCCTTGACTTTTTCTTCTCTTCATGCTATTCAGCTGCTTTTGAAAAGAACTAAAGTCCTGTCAAGGAGTCTGGGCAAGTGCCTTTGGATTACTTTGGGGCCCTGCTCTGGGAAGCATTCCCCTCATCTGTGCTCGTATTCTTTTCTGTTTTTCCATTGGTGATACTTACTACACCCTCCCCCCCCCCCCCCCGAATATTGTTTATACTTCAATAAGCATTCTTTTTATTCAGGTTTGGTGGCAGAAAAAATAATTGTGTCTTTTGATCAAGTATGCCCTTTCACAAAATTTTACCTTAATGTCAATGTGGCAGCTAGGCCTGAAGGTTTAAGAGCATTGCAGACTGCAGAAGGAAGCATATTTTGCATTAGTTCAAGCTAAGTCGTGAGTTCTGCTGTATCTCACCTCTTTTACCAATTTCATAAGTGTATGAAAGATTAATAGATTGTAATTATTGTTGCTTTTAAAACTATTTTGAACAGTTGTTTTTTTTATTGATTTGTGTATACATATTCAAGTGTCTGAGCCATGTCCAGATTCCAACTCTTGATAGCATTTTACAGTTTCAAATGTAATCGCTATCATTCTTAAACTGTATCTGGCCACCTTTAGTCTCAGTCAACAGTTTATTTTAATAATGCAGAACCATTTTAGAAAGTTGTTGCTTGTCGCTTGTGTCTTCCTTCCATGCTTTAGTTGTGGGGCGGTGGGTGAGGGAGATTACTGGAGAGAGGCAGGAAGAAGAGATACATGTAGAAATCATCCTGCCCTCTTTGTTAAATAGCAGTGCGTTGCATACTTACACAGTTCTTTTTCCTGGACTGTGAAGTTTTGGTGGGAGTGGGGTTTGAGGTGGAAACTGGGGACATGGGCAGGGGGAGACAAGTGTCTCAGGTCATCCAGTGTTTCTTCCAGTTTTCTTTGCTTTCCAGCTGTTGTGTTATACAGACTACATGTACTTTTGTGAGGACAATTCCTTTATATTTATCAGTGATCCTTTTCTTCTTAAAGACTGCCTCTATGTGTATATGTCTGTCCCTGAGTACATCAGTGAGTGTGCAATAATGTCCTTCTAAGGAGCCTGTGTTGTGATTTGGTCGTGTGTGTGTGTGTGTGTGTGTGTGTATATATATATATATAATTTTTTTTTTTTTTTAGAAAGGTAGAAATAAAAGAGAGGGGTATTGAGAAAGTCTAGTTTGTGTGCCAAATAATGGAAATGACATCTCAGTTCCACCTCTCTATATTTTGCTTTGGTAGATTGTTTTGTGAATGTATTTTTTGCAGTAGAATCTAGGTTTTTCTTCCCCCTCCTCCTGTGTAGGCTGACATTTTAAAGAACCAAAGAGTATAATCCGTCACATCAGGCTTTTTTGTTGATTGGCACCTGATTATGTCTGATGACAGTCTTGGAGATGAGTTTTAATGAAGTGTCAGTGTAAAGGTCATTAATGGAAAACACATGACAAGATACTATACTAGTGGTCTTAGAATCACCTTTACCATCTTAAATGTACAGTATGTGTTTCGATGTGCCATAATGAAGCCCAACAGGAAAAACTAATACACAGACACCAGATAAAGTTAGATTCTTTGCTTTATAACAACCTCATATTGCATGTTCTAAAGGACACTTTAAAACATTTTGTTTAAAAAGTCATTTTGTATTTTTAGAGTGTACCTCTATTAAGAAAAACAGAATTTAGCTTATGTATTGTGTTTTCTGTATGTTTGTGTAGATCTTGACAAAGTCATTTTAATGTGTTTTGTTTGGTGTCTTAGACTTCTGTCAGTACGACTTTTGCTCACTAGTTTTTGCATTGTACCTATGTTGTAACAGTATTAGGAACTACTATTGCTGTTTTCTTGAGGCAAAGAAAATCGAGGGAGCTGTTTGACTTCAGTTCTTTGAATGACCTTTGGTTTGGGGAACAAGTTTTAATAGTGCTTCACACTTCACGGTGATTTTTAGAGGCTACTTTTAGTTAACAAAGGTCATAAATGCTGAAATTGAATTAATTATAGTTAAAGACAAAAATTGTAATTCATTCCAATTATAGTAGATTAAGATATTATGCTGCTGGATCAACATTTGATCTGTTCCTTTATTTTTAGAAGTCTGCCGAGTTTTGAAATTTAAAACCTTTTAAATAATGTTGAATGAGTAGAGCTCTATAATAGATGTGGATTTATATTTCAGCAAAGGTTTGAGAGCCATATGGCTTGGAAGTGAGGTGGGATTTTGTTTCTGAAATTGGTAGGTGATGCATTTTAATATTTTGATTGGGTTAGACTTGCTCGAGCATTTATTAATGATAGAAATGCAAATGACCGTGGACTGGAGATGTAGATCAGGGTATTGGTGAGAGGAGGTCATTGTAGCAACCCTGAAACTTCACTCACCTCCAGTCCTGTTGCCCTTGATAAACTTTGAGATAAAAGGTTCTTTCTTCAATAATATAAGTTTCTTATTCTGTTGTGTTTTTGTTAATTTTCTTTGCCGTCTGGAAGTTCCCAATCCCACAGCACAGTCTTGTGTGATTCATTATATGTGGGCTTTGGAAGTTTACCTTTTTGGTAAAGGTAGTTTCCAGTTTACCTTTTTGGTATACAAACTTTAGAAAGAATGCCAAGAGATGAACCTCATGCCCAGAACAACACCTTGATCTGAAGGAATGGGGTAAGAATGTGGGTAAATTGAGGCAGGATCATATAACTGGAAAACGTGAGAGCATGAACCATGATTAGTGTCATATGGAGAAAGAGGGGTCATTTTAAGGGCTGTGTAAGAAACCCAGTTTGCCAATTTCCGCATATCAAGTATTATTACCATTACTCCTATTCATGCTACTTCTAGTATTTGATTCAAAAGCGTGCTAGCAGAGGCCTCAGGTAATTGGGTACATTTGTCTGTAAGCTTGTATTTCTATGTTGTTCCCCGTTAGCTTTATTTTTGGATGAGGAATTAAAGGATGTATATCAATTTATATTTAGTGCCAGTACTATTTTGATTAATTTAGGAATCCTGAAGACTCAGAGTTCCATTGGGTCTTGGGAGTATTTTGAAAGAAAAGAGAGAAATATGGTATTAGACCAAAATTACATATTCTTAGCCATGTGAGCATATTTCTTAAGGTTTCAAGTTGTAGAAGGCTACAAAAGTGACAGAGATGGTATTTGGGAATCAAAGCAGACAAAAAGAGTAGAAAGATATTGAAAATGAAGTTAGAGGAAATTAGTGGAGAATTTTAAATTAGACATACAAATAAAGTGGATAAATCAAAGTTTGGTTGGCGAGATAATTTGTTGGATGAATGGTCATTGTTTTTGCCTGATTGTGATTTGGACTGATAGAAGATGCTTGTATTTTGTTGAAAATATAATACTTTGTTGAAAATATTTATGGTAAGGCTGTGGAGCTTTGACTATTATTGCTTTGACTATTATTTTTACTTAATGTTGTATATAGAAAATCATAATGTTGCATCGGAGTTTCCTTGTAGTTAATTTTATTACTACAAAGTGATAATAGTATATGAAATATATAAAATTAATATATTCAATAGGGCTTTCATTGGCTTATCTGGTATCTAAAGCAGTTTATACTTGGGAAGCCAATTTATAGTGGAAAACTGTATACCATAAATGTATGTATTCTTTTAAAACTTCCTTATTTTGGAATTTTTAAAACTTACATTGAAGTGGAGAGAACAGTATAATGAACCCCCATGTACCCAACACACGTTTTTAACAATTATTACCTTCTATTGTTCTTACAGCCTTATAATTTGAAACTTTGTTGAAATAAGGTTGATCCTTCCTTATTCTGTGTTTCTCTGAAAAAAATTTAAATTTAAAGACTCAATGTCGACTTGAAGCAATGCTTACAAAAAAAAAAAAACAATGCTTACATTCTGTTTAAGACAGAATCATTGAGAGTGATTGATCTTTATCAACCCTCATGTCGTTTCTTCTCAGCATAACATTTCTAAATCAGGAAGTTCTCAGTTATTTGTCAAGTGTTTTGCTTAATAATTCCAGGCTCTGCTACTTGAAATCTGACCTATCATTATAAAAAGGGAGTAAGCACAAGGCCAGCAGCGCATGTTTGCTGGACATAGGAAGACAGCTGTGTGAGATACACCTCTCAGAGGTGAAATGGTGTTAATCTTCTGTACATCATCCTTGTAACCTGTGTGTAGGTAGATTTGGATGAACTGTTAGAGCCATTTTGTAAGTCGATCAAGGAAAAGAACCAACTCCTAAGATTTTCCCTTCAAAGTTAGCTGCTCAGTTATGGAACATATGGAATATAAAGGAAGAGACATCCAGTGGTGAGAGCTAATATACTGATAACTTAGACCACCAGTGAAAGCAGTTTAATATCTTCTGATTCACTACCTCAGGGGATGAGGAAGGTTCTTTAATTTTTTTATTTAACTGAAGTCAGGTATGAAAGAAGCTTATTTTTGAATTCTAGAGTCTATAGCAAAAAAAAAAAAAAAAAAAAAAAGAAAAAGAAAAAAAAGAAATCCATTATTCATGTTGGAAATTATTCTGTAATGAGCAGACTAATATGTATAACAAACAATGATTAATGGCATTTTAATAAACAACACAAAATGTAGACCTAAATCTCTTTATTTGAAAGCTGATGTTTTCTCGTTTAAATTTAATTAAATGAATAAGGCATGAAGAAGTAAATTCATTACATTAAATAAGGCCTGCAGTTTTTTTTTGTTATATAACTTTAATTGCTAAACTTCTCTCTGATCCAGAAGGTTCCATAGAGGGGAGCCTGGGTGGCTCAGTCAGTTAAGCATGCAACTCTTGATTTTGGGTCAGGTCATGGAGTCAGGGTCCTGAGATCCAGCCCTGAGGTTGGGCTCTGCTCTGGGAGTGGAGCCTGCTTAAGATTCTCTTTCCCTCTTCCCTCTCTTAAAAAAGAAAAAAAAGTTTCCATAGAAATGTAGATAATTTAATAAAATATATTGACAGGCTTTTAAAATATTACCATACTACAAGTGATTACTAGCCAGACAGAATGGTAAAGTGATACAAAATGACCAAAGTGATGCACTAATTTAACGATTCTTTTTTTTTTTAATGATTCTTATCCCATACCTAAACTACCATTTCTTTTCTCAAAGGGGTATAGTTCATTTTTTCTGCCATTAAGAAATATCTACGTTATAGATTCTAATAGCATCTAAATTATTAGATTCTCATATATTTAAGCTTTCCAAAAGTAGATAGGAGATGTGACGTATATAAGAGAATGCCGGTACAAAGCTTCATCAGCCAGTGTTTGAACAATACATGAATGTAACCCTGCAAAACAAATGATGGAATTAATTTCATTCATACTTACACAGAAGATTTTATTAAGAATTTAATGCAGCATCAGTGTAAACGTTATTTGTCATAACGTTTTCTGTGCTTTTAAAATCAGTATAATTTTATTTCACTTTTTTATTATTTTACATTCAATACAGCGTCAGTAAAAGCACTGGTAATTTTATTCTAGTCTTTAAAAGTTTTTTAAAAAAATTTTACTCCATTAATGTCATGCGACGTAAACTTAAAAACAAGCCATTTTCAATGTGAAAAATGTAATGTTGGTACACTTCCTCTATATTGGAGTAACTCCCCAATAGCAGATAACTTAATATTCTAATTTGAAAAAATACCGTGTACAGAGAAGCTTTATCCAGGAATTGTTATTTCAGAACCTGACCCCTTTTACAGAGCAGCTAAGCTTTTGGGTCTGGAGCCAGAACCTCAGAGGCCCTATGATAAATGTCTTCCTCCCCCAGGGGCTCGACTTCAGCCTCTCCCTGCTTCTACTTAACAGTTCTACGGCCTTTTTCCTCTGCTGCTTTACTATGTCAGGCTCTGCACAGCTGACCAAAGGGGGCATCCTGGGTGCTAGAGTAGAGATTAAAGAGGTGAAAAAGTCTGTCACTGGAGTTACACATGCTTCCAAATGGCACAAATATGTGGGATTCCAGTAGACATAATTAGGATGTTTTATTTTAGAATCGGAATTTTTAAGTTGGAACAGACTTTGGAGGTTATGTAGGCCAATCCTCCCCATCCCCCTCATGCTTATTATTATTATTATTTTTTTTTTAGAAAAAGCAAATTAAAGTTTTATAGTTCTGTAAGGTTTGAATAAATATCTTAATTTTTTATTGTTTCCAACTGAAAGTTTTGGCATACAGATCATTCTTTAATTGCTTTTAGAATGATAGAGAAATCAAATTCTAAAATATTTTTCCAAGTCATAAATAGGCTATATATTAAAGGAAGATACTATATTTGCTGGATTTTCAGAAACAGAATGTTATGTTTTTATCCCCATCTTTTGGGTTTCTCCTGACAGGGTATTAGTGATGTTATATCTGTAATCAATGTATTCGTGTAAATAATTCTGACAATGGGCATGTGCCTCTTAACTTTTTTTGATGAGGGTAGGGGTGGTACTAATCATTCTAAAGATCATTGTAAAAATCCGGTGAGTTATTACTTTTCGAAGCTGGAACACTTGTTTCTGTAGGTCACTCATACAGAACAGAAGTAAAACGTTGGCAGCTGATGTAGATGGTACAAGCTGAGACTTGCCCGGCTAGGGTTTAAAGGTGTTGCAGTAAGAGAACCAACAATGAGAATGTGAAGGGACTGCCCTTTATCCCATAGCAACCAGAAGCGGTACCAGCAGTCATGCTATTGTGTGATTTATTTCCTTAATCTGAATTTTTGGAAGGATATGTTGTTTACTGCTTACTAGTAGGAGACTGGAAGGAATAAGTAATTAACCAGAATTTGTCTTATTTTAATATGTGTGTGAGATGTAAGTAAATCTGTGAGGTCACACTTGAACTTAGTTTTGGTATCCTATTTTGTAATAAAGATGCACAGTCTGAGCACTAACCCTGTTGATTGTTTGAAATCATCTAAGAGAGACCAAGAAAATGGCAAATAACTGAACTTTCTAGCAGTAATGTGATGCTCTTACCAGCCTCATTTGTGGTACCAAACCTGAAAGGATACATTCATATCAAACAGCAGTAAGTTTCCTATAGGGGAAAACCATTTGTCATTTGTTCTTAACAAGGTAAGTCCCCATGGACGAACCTTTCTTGTAAAACTGTTCCCTTTGGATTTATGTTCACCTTCAATAAAAAGGAGATATGATAAACAAAGGTATGATGAAATATTAGTTAGCTCTTACATTTTTGCTTAGAAGTTCCTCATTCTTAGTCTTTATATATATATATATTTTAATTTAATGCTCTGGTTTTATCTGAATTGAGAGACTCAGAATATAATACAATGCATTAAATTGAATGTGCTGTTAGGTGAAGAAAAGGTCTTTTTGAGGGTGGGGTGGGAAGGTTAGTGGAGATCTAAATAATTTACTTGTGGAGTTAACTGTATTCCTGATCTGCCCACGTACCTACTGGCTGGAAGGAAAAATACAAATATTAAGATGAAATTAAAGTGTAATTCAGATGAAAAGAGAGTGGTAGATTCTTGAAAATCTTAAACTGAGATTTGAGTATAGAGATTCAGTTACTGTAGCACCTAAATACTAGGTTGCTTTATTTGTTGGATATAGAGAGGAAGAATCTAAAACATAGAATATATTCTTAATATTTTATGAATTTATAATCTGGATAAAATTTTACTGAAAGTGTTTCTAAACATGGATTAATGGAATCCTCTAAAAAAGAAAGTACTTGGGATGTTTTCCAGTAGCCCCGAGTTTTATGTTTCTTCAGATCAGTATCTTAGGATTCCTCGTTGCCTACTCTGCAGCATCGTTTAAGAAATTATTCACGGAGTGCCATAAACCTACGATAGTGCTGTAGGAAGCTTACTGCCTGGTGTACATTTTCAGACTTAACACTCACCACTCTGCTCTTCAGCTTCTCTTTTCTGGCCCAGTCTGGCATATGGTGTTGGCGTAATTGGCTAAGAACATGAACTTCAGAATGAACAGTCCTGGGTTTGAATTTCAGCTCTGCTACTGATCAGTAGTTTAACCTTAGGCAGATTACTTAAAATCTGTGAAAGAGGGCTAATAAAATTTATCTTAAAAGATTGTTGTAAAGATTACATCAGAGGACTTAGGCAGGCAGCGCTGTGTGTGACACGTCAGTGCTCAGTAAATGGCGGTTGCTGTTACTCCCCTAGGGTCATTTCTCTGTAATTTATTTTTTGTCCCTTACTCTGTTTAGAATATGCTTCCCACCCTACGTGAATTCATCTTTCCCACATTAGAGTGGTTCCTAACTTGATGAGTTCATTTTTTTTTTTTTAATTTCACGTCTAATGGATGTCTCACCCTGCTGCTGTTTGGGAATTGTGATTTAGGTTTTTGTTAATATTTATCTTTCCAAATTGTTGGGAAGCTTCCTGAAGGCAGAAGACTACATGGTAGTTTCTTTAATTCAGCAGAAAACCCAGTGTCCTTTTCCTAGTAGAAGTCATCAGTGAGTAATACTAAGCCTCAGATTATCTTCATTTCTAATCAAATTATAGAAAACAGAGTTAACCATTTACTGATTTTTGTCTATCCCTGATTTTATAATGACCAGAGCAATGCATTTTTTTTTTAAATTCCAAATGGATTTTAGTTTCTGTTTTTTAGAAATGGATTTAATGGCATAAATTCATGAATTTTGGATATTTCTTCAAACACAGCATCATTGTTTAGTAACTTTTGGCTAACCTTAAGGCTCTTTTTCTCTTACCTTTCCAAATGACATTTTGTTAATTAACTCTGTGAATATATATGAATTTCATATTTGTATGAGTGTGTATATATGAAATTTAGTTGTGCCTGGGATTTCTTTAGTGTCTGATAAAACTAATTTCTTAGTTTGGGAAGTTGGTGAGTAATGTGTAGGATCCAGTACCTTCTTCCTTTTTTCTGGTTGTGACAGGGTATGGGAATTCCTAGTGCTGCTTATTATGGGAGAAACATGGTGAAGGGCATTATGAGCACTTTACTTTTTGGGGGGCTACTTTGAATGCCCCAAATCTCTTGAGTTTCACCATTTGCTACCTAACTTCACTGTTCTGTTTTGATGTCAAAAGTGCATAATCGGGACTGGAGTTCCAAGCTCACCCCAAGGCAGCTGGTGGTATCAGAATGGAATTATTCCAATAGTGAGATCTGTGGTTGTGTTTGTGATATTCCACTAAGGGTTGCACTATTAAAAGGTCAGGTTATGGGATCTCTGGGTGATTTAGCGCCTGCCTTCGGCCCAGGGCATGGTCCTGGAGTCCCAGGATCGAGTCCCACATCGGGCTCCCTGCATGGAGCCTGCTTCTACCTCTGCCTGTGTCTCTGCCTCTCTCTCTGTGTCTCTCATGAATAAATAAATAAAATCTTAAAAAAAAGAAAGGTCAGGTTATTTGCTTTAATGTCTAATACAGACTCTTTCCCCTGGCAAATCTTTGTTTTTAAATATAAACTGTCATTTACAGATCTGTTTAGTTCTCTTTTTAATTTGTGTATTTCACTTGATAAGTTTGGAGAATTCACTGCCAGTTGTGAAGTCATCTCACCCTCTCTTCAGACTCAAGGGGTTCCCTTCAATTGCTAGAACCAGTTTGGGTGTACAAGCTCCTTTACACTTTATGTTTTTGTCCATTTATTTATTGGGCAAATATTGGCACATACAGTATAGGCCAAGCAGTGAACTGCTGTGGAGGATACAGCAGTAAACAAAACTGATCAGCTCTCTGCCCTTGAGGGGCTTGCATTCACATAGTGGGATGAGGGAGAGGGAACATAAATGAGTATCATACTAGATGGTTGTAAATGCTATGGAGAAAAAGAAAGAAAAGAAGGGGGGATGTTAGGGTAGGTGATGAGGGAGTTGCAATTTTAAATAGGAAGCTTGGGAAGACCTTACAGAGAACAAAATCTGACAGAAATAGATTTTGTGTATTTCTTCAAATAGAGCTTTATACATTTATAATATTGATGCCTTCATTGATGCTTGCTTTCCTTTTGTAGCAGAGTCCTAATTGCTTATATCTGTACTTGTGTAGGATTTTCTGCTTCTCTTTTTGCCTTTTATCATTTTTATATGTATTTCCTAGAATACATACACTTTTCAGTTCTGCATTCTTTTGAGATATATTGACTAAAACTGGTTTTCTAGAAGGAAACAAGCAGATTAAGAGATTTTCAAAAACTACATTTAGTTTGGTTTAGTGTTTTTCTTGAGAGGGGATGGATTTGACCTGCTTCCAAGTTAGTCTCTCTCTCTCTTTTTTTTTTTTTTTAAAGATTTTATTTATTTATTCATGAGAGACAGGGAGAAGGAGGCAGAGGAAGAGGCAGTCTCCCTGCGGGGCTGGGATCATGACCCGAGCCAAAGGCAGATGCTCAACCCACTGAGCCACCCAGGTGTCCCTAGAGTCTTCTGAGACACCTGTAACTATCACCTAAATATGTCCTAAAGAATCGGGAAGAATTGATATGTGAACCATTAAAAGTAAAAATTACAATTAATAGGCAAATAGAAATTAGAATTATCTAGGCGGCTGGTGTTGCTTTTACCCTCAGTTTGCCTGTGTGGCTAATTTAAACTGGAGAAAGAATCTGCATATGAAGGTTTCTGTGAACAGATGCTCGACAGTGTCTCTGAAGATGTGAAACTAGCATGTCACTGTTTGTACGGCAAAGCTATGTATCATTATCTAGTCATCTTTAATCATGGATTTATGAATTGAATTTATTTGTAAAATTCCTTATATGCAAAAAGACATAAATGAGAGGTTATTTAGATAAATAAAAGTTACTAATGGAAGCAAGTTGTCTAGAATTCTGTTATTTTGACAAATAGATTGTCATGCTGATATTTTTAGAATGAGATTTTTCAGTGTACTAATGTCAAAATCATATTTTCCATTTCAGTTCAGTGTCACATATTCAGCATTATGTGCCTGTCATCCATTATGAAATGTACAGTTTGACAGTATTTGAGGCTATTGTACTGTATTGGAATACTTCAAAAATGGTACAAAATATGTAATATAATGTAATATAAAGATGTTTTTAACATATTTAAGCAGAAATTGTGGTGGAACCTTAAACAAACAAACTGTTTGAACTTACATAATTATATATATAATACTTATTTCTAATCCTAGTTCCTGTCATTAAAGGCTGGTTAAATAATTATACTTGCAGATATAACTAGACATGAGGGTCTGAAGTGAGTCAGATGTGCCCACATTTTAGCAACCCATAGGCCAGAGTTTGTTGAACTTGAGTGCCTGGTATTTCTACCATTAAAAATATAAATATATAAAAAATTAGAGAAGCTAAATTTAGTATCATCACTTGTCTGTACTGCCCCCATGTCTATGAAAAAATGTGTGAGCTATAAAAGGTTTTAAAGATCACGTCTACTGTCCAAACCCCTCCCTACTTTTTTATTAAGGAAAAAGGTAAACATATACAAACAGAAAAATTTGATGAAATAACAAAATGAAGTCTCATGTATCCATCAGTCTGCTTTGATAGTAAATGACTCATGGGTAGTTATTGCTTCAGCAATACCTCATTACTCCCCCAGCTATGTTAGTATTTTCCTCACTTTTTACCTTGAAGAAAAACACATTGCAGAGGGAGACAGGCTGGTGCTCACATCGCCAGTCTACTGCTCTGCTTTGCTACGTTGTGTCATCCTGCCCTGTGGATGGAGGGATGGATGAACACAGAAGCACAAAAAGAATAAAGCTTACTTTCCAGACAAGTATCATTTAAAGTTCTGATTTGTGGCCTTTTACATTTCCGGTCTCAGCTTTTGGGGTGGAATTAAATCTAAATCTTCTGAATTTAGTGTAGACCTCACAAAGACAATTTGCTAGGGCTCTGTGAGAGAGTAACATTTATCTCTTTATGAAGATAGTTTAGTTTCTTTTTTTTTAAAGACTTTATTCATGAGAGACAACAGAGAAAGAGAGAGAGAGAGAGAGAGAGAGAGAGAGAGGCAGAGACGTAGACAGAGGGAGAAGCAGGCTCCCTGTGGGGAGCCTGATGTGGGACTGGATCCCAGGACCCCGGGATCATGACCTCAACCACTGAGCCACTCAAGTGCCCCCAGAAGGTTCTTTCTAATAACACTTCCACAATGGGATATCCATTCTCATTTTTAAAATTTTATTCTTTATTTAGCTTCATTGCCTTTTAGTTAATAGTGCCTGGCAGGATTCTAAGTATTTGGTATCCAGTTTAGAACTTTGATTCTTTCAGAGCAGATTGTTTCAGTATGATTTAACTACAGATAACTAGTAGCTGGCCAAGTAGTAAGTAGCTGCTTTAAAAATGCACACATTTGCTCAATACATACCCTGTGAACAATACTCATAAGTAGAATCCAGTTTTAGTAACTTTGTTAATTACTGTGTATGTGTGTGTACTTGTAGTGGGTGTGTGTTTTCATGTTCTTGTTTGGGAAAATCCATTTTTCCTACTTTTAGAAAGGTTTTCATGTATTAGGTACTGCGGCTTTAGAAGTAAGTTAAAACTTTCTTATCCTAAATGAGAATTGGAAAATATTCAAACGACTTCATTGTAAAACTGAGTCTTCAAGTTAACTAATCAGTTGGTTTTTACATCATAGATGTTACTGATAATTGCTGCATTTGAGAATGTTTTCTGTGTTGCATGCACATCTTACGAATTAAGGATGGATCAAGGAAGATAACGTTATTCAATATAAAAGTCTCATGTTTGTTCTTTCTTTTTTTCCCACATGTGTGAAATGAGTCCCATTTTTCTCCCTGCACATTTTCTTTCAATGATCTCTTTCTAACACATTCTTCTCTCTCATCCTTACTCTCCCTTTCCTCCCATTTGCTCTGTTCTGCTCTGTTTGGCTTTACTTAGAGGCTGTTTCAGTTCTCAACCTTGTTAGCCAACCCTTTCTCTTAATGCCCCAGTCTCTGTTCCTCGGTCAGATGCTGTCTTTCCACCCCTTGGTCACGTCGGTCCTCCTTTATTACTGGATTCTTTGTCTTTCTTTTTTGGATAGTTGTTCTGCATTCCTCTGTTTGTTGTTTCTGAGTACTTTAGAAAAAAATAATTAAATTCCTTTACTCTGCTTTTTGTGGTGTGTAATGAGAAGAAATAGAAACAACTCTTGAAGGACAAGTGGCTCTTTAAAAAAGAATATGGTTAGTGCAGTCGACAGATTATTTTAAAAAGTGCTCCCAGTTCAGAGTAGTTAGATAGAGGGGCTAGATATTGCGACAGGTATAGAGAAGACGTTGCCTGGCTTTTTAAAAAAAAATATTTTTAACTTGCCAAAGTTGCAGGCAGTGTTCGTATAGCCAAAGTGTCCTTAGAAACTTGGATAAATTTTCATAGGTAAGGCGATTATTGTAAAATCATACATTATTTTTATTTATCTTTATGGTCTTTGGTATTTTATAGCTTCATCTATTTTTGTCTTCAAATACTTTCTGGAAAAGGCCTATCAAATATTAGTACATAAAAGTGAATACAGTTTTTTTCTCTTGAAGTAGAGAGAAGCTTTCTCTTGTACTCTGCCCACTTTTCAAAGATTTTATTTATTTATTCATAGAGACAGAGAGAGGGAGAGGCAGAGACACAGGCAGAGGAAGAAGCATCTGCCCAGTTTTCAAATTATTTTTTCACACAATTGGGTGGTGGTATTTTATTGATAGACTCTGCTATCTTTTTTCTTCTCATCTACATTCAAGTAATGCCATCTAATTGTAGTGAATTTCTGTGAATAACTTCTTGTTAATCTGCCAAGTTCTAGAATGTACATATGATAGAATAGATATGGAATTAATATGGAATTATTACTGACCAAAAGGGGTGAAAGAAAAAACAAAAAAATTACGTGTTTTTTAATAATAAAATGAAATTTGGAATTTCTTCAGTTTCTCACTGTTTTTTTTTCTGTTACTGTTGTATTTGTTTTTTTGTGGCCCGGGGATGTGGGGAGAATGCCATTTAGTATTGTTGACTTCAATACATCTGGATTGCTAAGTTTATTTTTCTATTATTGGAGTTTATGTAAGTCACACACACACACACACACACACACACACACACGTTTTTTAAAATCAAAGTTGAAGTTCCTTAGTACGGCTTTTTTTTCTCCCCTGAAACTTTCTCCGTTCATTTATATCCATTATAACCTTTTAGGGGACTATATGGAAATAAAAACTTGGGGATGGTAGGTGGTATAATTGAAATGTAGATCATAATCTGTTCTTTGTTTGTTTTACCAAATTAGTTAGGGATTCTGAGGATACATTTTGAATATTTGTGTATGTTTAGCATTTTGTTCCTTTGTCAGAAATCTCTCAGTGTGACTTGTTTTTAATAGGATGTGTCTTGAATTGTGGGCCAATCACTCTTGAAAAGTATTAAGCCCTTTAAGCACACTGGTCAGACTCCTAGAGGGAAGCCTACAGGTTTATTAGCACTCCTTAGCCTGAAAGCACAGCATACCCTTGTATGTTGCACAGCAACAGACTCCTAGCAACCCTAATAGATTGAATTTCTAAGAGTGACCGGGCCGGATGTAATAATAAAGCAAGAGGTACAAACAGTTGTCATGGTTTTCTTTTCACAGTAAGCTAGTTTGATTTGGGGAAGCGTACCCTTTCAAAAATGGGCAAACTTCATATAAAACTACTACTGTTTGTGCAGAGGACTTCTGATATTAAAATAGCAATAATAGTACCAAGTTTAAAACGGTACTGTTTGCAAAAAATAGTATGCTTAATAAGAAGGTAAAAGGATTATCATGTAAAGAGGTTTTCAGGGAATTATTTTTTTTAAAGACTTTTTAGCGATAGACTTAAAATTGAGCTATGGTAGAATAGTTAGGATGAATGTGCTTTTTTTAAAAAAAAAAAAAATCATGTTCGTGTTTCCTCTCTCTGAGATCTGCTGTTTTAGTTTTGCAGCAACTCTTTGTTTTTGTTTGCAACTTAGGTGCATATGCATATAAAACTGAAACTCATGGTAATTTACAGTTTATTTTAAAAAACACTATTTGAACACTGTATAAACAATGTTTTTTGAAACTGAACTAATAACTGATGAAGCAGAGGATATTGAAGAGGAATAAAGTAGTAAAATGTGCAGTCCTCCACAGTGACAGTAAAAGTGTCTGTGATATTCCTAAAGGTGTAATATTGTGCTATAACTTTGTCAACATTTCTCCTGTGTATTCTTTAGTATGTGTTTGCTTATGCAGCCATGAAAAAGAGATTAATTTGGGTGCATTCATAACCTGAAACAGGATGCCTCCATCAAAAGAAACAGATCCTCATGTAGCTGCTGGAGTTGGGAGTGTGGAGCTACAGCCTTTGACAGCAATAAGCTGTAAATATACACACATGCTAATACCCTTGATTTGTTCATCTTTTGTGTCAGCATTTGGGAAAGATTGTTAAAGTGGCAGTTATAGTAAAGACTGGCAATTACAGTAAAGAGCAGAAATTAGGTATTTGTGACCTATTATATTTCATTAAAAGACTTCCTTATTAAAATGGCACCGCTTACGCTGATTACTTGACAGCTGCCCTAAACAGATTAGAAAATACACAGCTTCAGCTAAAGGTAAAAACCTCTTAAGCAAGCACATGGCATAGAACAAGTACATGGTATACAAACTATTTTTTTTAACAATAAATTTGCTTTAGGTATAGATGTTTATCAGTGATGAAGTGGCGTGTTCTTTTGCATTTCTATAATAATAGCTTACCAGCAGTGGTATTTTCCCATTTACGATATTTTACTACCCCTAATATTATACCTAATATAAAACCTAATATTATACTAGCTTTCTTACTAGATGACCTTCTTATGTGGCATCATAGATCCAGGGATCAGTTTGGCATCACCAGAGCGGCTTATTTCTAATCGATGAATTATTATTATTCTGATCCAATGTAAATACTTCCTTTACCAGGCAGAACTCAAACTTTTGGAAGTTTTAGCACTAGATTTTTAATTTCTGAAATGTTTTTAATGTTCTTCATCCTCTAACATGCCAATAGAGCCACCATAAGTTTAACACTTGAATTTAGGCATCACTTTCACAGGATTGAATTGTTTGGTTTTCTAGAGAAAAAATTATGATTGTGGCTATTATTCATCTTTCTGAAATTTTACTGCTGCTTTATTTTGTGTTTTACATAGTAACCATGTGACACTTTGTAGTACCATCCTATTAGTGATTCTGAATTAGAGTTTAGTAGTTAAGTAGCTGACCTGCTACACATTCTAACCATTAATGACTTTGTCCCTGATCTTCTACCTTGTGAAGCCTGGATATGCACTGTAGTTCTGTCTGTGAGCGTGAGATCCCAGCTCACTCTTAAAGACTCAACACAGGTTCAATATGAAGCAGATTTGTGGGAAGATTACCTTTCTCACCTAATCTTGAATATAGATGTTTGTCGGGACTGTCACAATATTAGTAGAAGGTGGTTGTAGTACTTGCATGGAACTGTAAAATTTCCCCAAAGACCCAAACTATAGTATGTGAGACAATCATATGCTTATTCCACCTACACAGATACCCAATGACTACTTACGTCTTTATTTTAAAAAATACCTGATATGTGTTGTGTGAGGACTATCAGCTTGAAAAATTGTTAAGAAAAGGTGTGTGTCCTAGTCTTTTGAGTAGGAAAGACCTGAGTTCAAGTTCTGATGTTGTCATTTGATAGCTAATTATCCTTAAACTTAGTTCTTAACTACTAGGATCTCAGACTTTTTATATAAATATGGGGATATTATCTATTCAGTTGGGTTATAATGAAAAAGTGAAAGCTAAAATGAGATAAGTATGTCTGGAGAAGTTGGCAAAACGGTCCAGAATTAGCACTCAAACTGTGGTAGCTGGTATTGTCATTAGCTTAGCTCACTCTTTGTGGTAGGGTGTGAAGAAGGTTTTACAGAAGAAGGTGGCTGCTGAAAATAGTCACATGAAACCGGGTATAATTAGAAACAAAATTGTTTTCAAAGAGAGATATTAGGCACCATATATTTTGTTAAGTCATTGTCAGTGTTGGTCAGTGGGTGGGAATGTTTTAAGCTTTTATAAAGTGACCCCTCTTCACAGAATCAGTTCTTGGGGCAGGATCTTTAAAGATTGCAAGAGCAACAAATGATAGGAACAGTACGCCGATGGATGAAATAACTTATTCCCTGCACAAATGGTAGAATTTAAAGACTAGAGCAAATGTATTTATTTTAGTGAGTATGTAGAACAAGCCTTACATCATTCTAAACATTTAGCCTGTCTTCAAATTCTTCTTCCATGTAAAGAATTTTAAGAGAAGAAGTGAGTAAAGTGCCCAGTCCTGTGTTAATACTTTACATTGTTGATACAGGAGAACTGAAAATGAGTATAAGTACCTGCTGCTAAGTAGTAAGGCAACAGCAGAATCACATAAAAACCTGATTACCTTTGCTACTTTGTGGCCTCCCCCTAAAAAATGTTCAACATGCTCACCGTTGATTTATGAAATAGAGCTTACATTTTAATGTATTCTGTTGTTGCTAAAGGGACCATAAGGCATTTAATTTAATGAGAAGATAATATTTTCAAAAGAATTGAAGTGGTTTGAAATTGAATGGTTTGAAGTAGCTAGTGGAATTAAACTGGTTTAGGCAATGGCTATCCTGTTTCAATTCTTTGAAGAAGGTAATTTCAGCCTAAGATTAAGGAGAGGAGGAGGTACAGAACGTGCTTAATGCTTAATGTTGCCTTGATATTTTAAGAGGGAGAATACCAGACTACAGTGATACTTAGAGCCAGGGAAAAATAGCACTTAATGTCACGCAGATACAGTCTTTCAGATAAAACCACTAGCTGTTAACCAGTAGTTCTGCTAATTTTAAATCCATGATTTTCCCCCCCGAGTATGATTTATGTGCTTACGCTGTTAAACTGTTTAATGATACCAGTTTTGAAGAATTAAATATTGCTAAAAACATTAAATTGGGAAGTTTTAAATTTCAGAATCAAATGAAATAGAATTCTGTTCTGATAGAAGCCATTGTTTGACATCAGTGAATATGTGACTCTGACTTATCATCTTGTACATAAGGTTCAATTGTCCACTTGTAAAAATATAGAACATAATTGTACCTTTTATGTTTAACTGAATATTATGTCCAGCTCAGTGAAGATTCATACATTAGCTTCATAAATATTCTTTCTGCATAGAATTTTTTCTCCTACAAATGAAGAAATTTTCATTTGATCTTTTTCACGTCTTTTTCTTCCTTGATAATCTTACCACCTTGAGTTGTTGAATTGAGGAGCTATAGTATGTGTACATATATATATACATGTAAATATATACACACATGCATATGAAATAGCATAAACTTGCTTTTCACTGCAGTCTAGAGTTAGAATTATTCACATTGAGATAATTGCTGGGTGAGAAAAAAAAACAAAAAACAAAACTACGACACTAGTCCAAACTCAGACTATTAGTGAGGCCTTCTCACAGTAAAGTGTTTTATGCAAACTGTATATGGTACATGAACACTGCTCAGAGTATGAATGGAGCACACCTAGGGACACCAGCCCCAGGAGGTCCTTCCTTTTAAACGAAATGTCTTTGTGAGACTGCATTTTCTTAACACATTCAACCGAAACAGCAGATTGACTGCAGAAGTGGATGTGAGTAGCCAGTTGTCCTCTATGAAGGAAGACATTCAAAGACGTTTATTGAAATGTAAAACAGAGCTACTCTTCTCATTAAGTCTATTTTCTTTTGGAAAATTTAGATATACTTCATAAAAATAAGTTTGTTAGGATATAATGGTTTTATCATAATTTTTAAATTAATAGTTACTACCTTTCCCTATTTTATTTTCTAGTATGATGACTGAGTAGATAATTAGTGACTGAAGCTTATTATTACCAGCTCGAGAGGGAGTCCACGTTGCTCATCTCTTAACACCACATTCAGATGTCACATTGTTAGCTTGAGACTAGCCATGTTGGGTGTATTTACACTATGGAAATGAGCAGAAACTATAAATCTGGCTTTTTTTAAGGGGTGTGTGTGGAAGGAGAACTGACAAACATTTACCCGTGCCCAAGTAGATATGATACACAGAAACCAAAGTTCTTTGGGGTTCTCAAAAGATTTAAGATCTAAGTGAGTTCCAGGGTCAAAAATTCTGCTTATCATAAAAGAGCTGCTGGTAATTACTATGCAAACTTAGCACCAAAGCCCATGCTAATATACGATCGAAGCAGGTTTTCAGCCAGGTGCTGTGGCTTCTTTAGAGGCACTTTACCAGCCTCTCCTATGCTGCTTTCCAACAAGATTAACTCTATGAAGGGATTTGAAGCCAAAAGATATGTCTTATCCTTTGTGGTTCCTCCCTTCTCATCCCCACCGTGCTTAGCACACGGTTTAGTTACTTTTTAATAAAGACCGTCAGTACTTTGGTGGTTCACAAAAATGGGGATTCACAGAAACTGGTCTGGAGTAATTTTAGAGAAGTCTTCAGGAAGGAGGGAAGACATGAGATGGATCTTGAAGGTTGCCTGGGTGTATTGGCTGTGAGAAAGGAGTCAAGCATGTGCTAGAGGTAGAGGCAGGTATGATTTTGGTGTGAAGAGTTTCTAGGGAAATAATGAAGCAGATGGAGTGGAAAGGAAAATCAGGCTAAGAATTTAGAACTTAATTGGACAGAGTATAACTGGACAGTGTTTATTTTTAAAGTAGATCACTGTGAAGGTAAAAATGGTGCTTTAGGGAAATGAATCTGGCAGATCTGTGTAGACGAGCAGGGAGTGGGTCTGAAGCCAGGTAAACATCTCATAACCATCTAAAAGGAAGTACAGAATGAAGAAAATGGGCTTTTAATTCAGAAAGACCTTGGTTAGAATCCTTCTTCTGCCACCCTGTTACTTTCAATTCATTAAGATCTAGATAACTAGCCGGGGTGGGATAGGGGGTTGATTGTAGGTATGAAAGAGTTTGTTATAGATTAGATGCCCCTACTATGCTAGGCTCTTCAGTGAGAGATACTATTCATGATCCTTTTACTACTACTACTTCTGCACTACTGTTATAAGGATTGATGTTTGATAGGTTATAATGAAGATTGGAGATGGGGACTTTTCAGTGGAAATAGGTTGTGGAAACCTGTCCCATTCCTAACACGGGTGTAAGAATAAAATGGAAGCTCACTTGTTAGAACATACTTCAATGTTGCAGATCGGCTATATTAAGTAAAATATGCTCTTACCTCCTAATTTGACCAATACAACTTTATAAGGAGATGGATGACCATTTGGAATTCTCAGATTTTTTAGGAGCTCTGTTCTAGAACTTAGTGGCAAAGGGAGAACTGGTCTTCTGTCACTTTGTCTTGTCCTGTAGTCTGCCTCCTTTCCCCTATCTCTTAGGCTCCTTGTGGTAGCATGTCCTCCTTGCAAGCTATTTCTTGATCACCTCTTGGGCCTGGAGGTGGGTATGCCTGCATCTCCATCTGTCATGGGGTTGATTGTCTAGAGCTCTGCAAGGGAATTCAAGTCCTAGTAATTTGCCTAGGTAGAGTCCAGAGGAGGCAGAGAGGATGGCCCTGGGCCGAGCAGATTTCTCATGTTATGCGGAAGTATCTGGCCAGAGGTAAAAGTGCAAAGCCAGGGCACTGGCCCCCTTAGCCTGAATCTTAGGGTAGTGCTGGACTGGATTATCTGACATGAATGATAGATCAGCAGGATGTGTTTACTAATTAGTTGTGGGGCATGAGAAAATGAGAGTAAGAAAGGTGAGATTACTGGGTTGCAGGAAAGGTATAAAGGACAGTAAGTAGGAGCAGATGAGATGGGGCCTGGGTGCAAAGTAACTGGCTGACCATTGTATCCTGCAGAACCTTATCAGCTTCTAGCATGTCACCAGGTTGCGTGGTAACGACTCAATAAATGTTGAAGGGCAAGATGAAGTTATTTGAATAGCTGTGTGAGAAGTAAGACATAGAATATAGAAAGAAATAAGGAAGATAAGTTCTTGTGGGGCCAGTGTTAGAGCTTTGAGGGAGGAAGCATCTTGCTGTGATTGGCATAGTAGTGGGTGAGCTACTTATGTGTCAGGACCATGTGCATCTAATATTTGTATGGGTGGGACCTAGCATAGCTGCAGTTCTTTTTAAAATGAATAATGGGGGGAATCCCTGGGTGGCTCAGCGTTTTGGCGCCTGCCTTTGGCCCAGGGCACGATCCTGGAGTCCCGGGATCGAGTCCCGTGTCGGGTTCCCGGCATGGAGCCTGCTTCTCCCTCCTCCTGTGTCTCTGCCCCCCCCTGTCTATCATGAATAAATAAATAAATAAGTCTTTTAAAAAATGAATAATGGAATAACATATGAGAACAGGCTTTAAGAAACAAATTGGAGGGGGCGCCTGGGTGACTCAGTTAAGTGTCTGTCTTTAGCTCAGGTCATGATCCCAGGGTCCTGGAATTGAGCCCCACTTTGGGCTCCCGGCTCTGCCTCTCCTCACCTGCACCTGCTCATGCTCTCTGTTGCTCTCTCTCTCTCTCAGATAAAGAAATAATAAATAAATAAAATCTTAAAAAAAGAAACAAATTGGATTTTAAGTTTAAAAGTGCTCAGTGGCAAACACAAATTTGCATCATCAGTGAACTGTGATGATGGCTGAAGAACTTGTGATTATTTGAGAAAGGAAAAGATCCTGAGCACTTATGTTCCTATCAGATGAGGGGGTGAAAGGTGTTCAAAGAGGACATTCTGCTTGCCACCTGTTTGAAGAGGAGTAGAGGACACAGATGACTGTAGATGAGCTTGAATTTTCTAACTTGATACTTACTTAACAAGTTAGGTATCAGGGAGGGTCATTGGAGAAGAAAAAAAATTAAAGGAGCCAGTAGAGTTATTGTAGAAACATCTAATTGTACGTACATAGAACTCAGTCTCCTTGTGTTCAAAGTTGTTATGTTTAGTCACTTAGTTTATAATATCTGTGTGTAATACGTCATCTGAGAAAATATCCTGTATTTCATAATGACAATAAAGTAACAGGAATAGCTGATAATAGGGTTAAAATTGCCAAGTTCTTTTTGAGAACTCTGGTGTGTTAATTAGTGTAGATTATTGCACTTTTGCTGTATCTGACTCATAATCGACTAAATACACAGCAAACACCTGTGATTATTTTCGTGATCCTTGTCTTGTTCAAGTAACCCTAAATATGTGTATTTAGACTGTTGCCTGTTCATATAGACTCAGCTGTGCCTGTTTTCTGTGTTAGTTTTCTAGGTTTAATGGACCAACATAAAAATTTATGGCAACTGTCACTTAATGTCATCTTTACCCTTAAAGAAAAAAAGAAAACAAACAAAACTAGATCATGCCAGGCAGCTATGATGTTGTTTATGGTTGACTACGTGATCAGATATACTCTTTACTAAATTGATCTCTGATACCATGGGTCAAATTTAGAGCAAAAAAGGTATGAACATATATAATAAGCAAATACACTTAAGTACATGTTTGTATTTCAGTGTTACCCTAAAGTTACTTTATTAGCAAATCATTAGTTTAAAAGTTTTCTTGCCTGTTCTCTCCTGAGCTAAAGATTTTAAAAAATTTTCATAAACTGAATAATCATGTGTTTCTTAATCTCTTCAGCTTTGTGACCTGTTTATCCATTTTTTTGCTTGTTTTTTTTTAAATGTTAATTATTTTGAAGGAATGAACAGAGGTATGTTAGCTGCTAATCCATTCTTACTTTTGCTTTCTTCCTACAATAAGTTAGCAAGCTGATTCTCAATCTGTTTGGTCTCTTTGCCTCACAATTTAGAAGTACAGATTGTTTCAAAGAGTCCTCCTCTCCATTTTTTCTCCCTCACTTATATTTTTCCTGATTATTAGAATAATGTGTTTATTCTTAGAAAAATAAAAGTTCTCTCTCCTTGCCTGTCAAGTCAAAACAATTTCTTTTTTGGCTAAATAGGGAACTGAAAAACATAGATTATAGCCATGCAAAGAAATACTTCAAAAATAATTCAGTTATATGGCAATTACTATTTATCCACAGACTCAGTAATTTGAAGTAATTACATGACTTGTAGATAGCAAAGAATTTATTTTTAATGTTAATCTAATTCTCTTTGCTTTTAATATTTTAGGCCCCTTGATCATTCTGGCATTTTATGATAGAGAATACATTGAGTTTGGCTCATGGAAAGAATATGAGGTAATTGATCACACGTTGCCTATAAATTATGAACTATAGGTATACAAAGCAGAGTATTGTAATGTATCTAATATGGGGTCTCATGTCCCAACCTTTTTCAAGAGCTGTTTTTCTATATAAGATTTTAGGATAGGTTATTTTTCTCTCTTGGTGGCTGGCTATAGTTAATGTGGTGAGGAACTTTATTTTCTTTCATTGCTTGTATATGTTTAAGACAAAACTGTTCCTTCACATTGTTACCTGGTTATTCTTTATTTATTTATTTATTTATTTATTTACTTACTTATTTATTTGTTTGTTTGTTTGTTTGTTAGTTAGTTAGTTAGTTAGCTCACTCTTTCCCCGATGTGGGGCTTGATTGAACTCATGACTCCGAGTCCCACACTGTGCCCACCGAGTCACCTGAGTGCCCTGGTTGCAGTTATTTTTAAATGCTTTGTATAGCTTAGCTTTCTGTGGGGCTATGGAAGGCACAAAAGAACCCCTCTCACTTTCCTACCTCCTCAGCCTGCCCCAAGTGGGATTAAAGGCATGTTGTATTAGAAATGTACGATAACACACACAGTTTATTGGGAAATGGTAAGGAAGGACATCGAAGCTCTGGCAATATGAAATTCTAGGTGCTGCTCAGGGTGGTTTACTGAGAGCACAAATATGAGACTGTTCGTTTTTTTCCCACTCTTTTGTTACCCATGTGTCACCCTGTATGGCGTCTGGGTTTTTGCATTCTTTTTTTTTTTTTTTTTTTGGTTTTTGCATTCTTAAATGGCAGTCAACTGAAGTGCAACTAAATGCCACATGCATTTCCATAGTTGTTTCATAGATTAACAAATATCAAGCCTGTATCAAAGCAAATTCAAATTAAAGATGGTAAAATATAACAGCTATTATGAAACACAGCCTGTGACATGGTGGCATGTGGGTCAGTAGATGTGGGCTAACATGGCTAACATGCTGCTGATGTCATAATTCTTCTACTCAATAATGGGTTGGTTATGTAGGAAGGTGCAGGGGTTGGTATGCGAACTTCCGCTTCTGCTACAACAGTACTTTAAAGAGAGGCCTTCCATTGGCATTCAGAAAGGTGAAAAGAGCAGGGGTAGGGGTCAGGTGAGTGGTGGGGACGGACATCAGAGGGATAGCATGGAGTCTGAGTATGTACATGTAAGCCATTTGTCATCATTGGTCTTTGAGATTATGTTTGCACCCAAATTACTTCCTTAAATTTCCACTTAGTTGAAATGCAATTGCCAGCGCATTCAATATGATAAAACATTGCTATTTTAATATTTCTTCAATCTTCAGCTTCTGTGGGAAGATAATCACACAATCTACTGGTTAAGAGAACCAGGATTCAAGAGAAGTAAGCTGGAGCTGTATCCTTCTTCTCAATCCTGTGGTTTTAAAAAGCTTTCTACAGGGTGCATCAGAAATTCTCCTATACATTTTCCAATTTTTTTTATGGATATAAGGTTGCAAGAAAAATGAATTGGATAGTTTTCTGTCTTAAGGCCTTCATAAAATGATATAACAAAAAATTGTACATTTGTGTGTAGGAGTTACAATTCAAGAGCTATTATAAGCTCTGCCACAGTTAGTGTATTTAAAGAGTACCTACTTTCTCAAATAGTATCTTTAGAGAAGTCTTTACAACTTTATCATAAATCTCAAGCTATTTGAGTTATTTGTATTAAATAACTGAATTTGATATTTTTCCTTACTATTCAGTTTTCATGATTGTGGACATCTGATATGGTCATTAATATCATACCTAATAATTGTGAAAACTAGTATGGGCCTGGAGAAAAGAGTTTTCCAAAGTATACTTGTACTAAAAGTGCTTACAAATAAGGTTTATTAAAACAGCTTAGAGGACATTTAAAATAACTAATAGGTGTGTCAGTGGAGTCCTTCCCTTGGAAAGTAGTGGGAGATGAATTTACCTTGAGTTATCCTGAGAAGCAGTGGAGAACAATTCTATGTGAGTCTGTTCTTCCCAGTTTTTTTCCTTTTAATCCAATTTTTGGACCTCCTTTCACTTTGGTAGACCTGAACGTCTTTATTTTATGTGAAACAAGGAAGTTGCCTTGGGAATGGGGTGTAGTAGGAAGGAAAAATAATTGTTTTTACATATAACATAGATTATAAGACAGTGATTATAATATACTTCACATTTACATAGTAGATCACACCTTACAAACTTGGTTTGTGTGTTTAGCATTTTATTTAGCCTTTCTCAGCTGGTCAGTTGTCGTAGGGAGTAGGGGTTTCTCCATGTTTTGCATAGGGCAACGAGGACTGAGAGAGGTTAAGAAACACCTTTGAAGCTCAGAGCTTGGTAGATGGATGATCTAGCATGTGAACTCAGATCTTGTGACTCTTCCTCTAGGATTCTTATCCACTGTATTAGTAATTTTCAAATTATATTTTCCGATCAAAAGTTTTCAGGAGCCACCCTTGGGGATGTTGGTGGCTGGAAGATCAGGTTCATTTGAAGACAGGGCTTCAGAGCCACTGCTCTATACTGCTTCCTTTTGTGCACGGACTATAAATTAGAGCAGCAAATTATACCTCTTGTTTTGTTCTTACATTCTGCTAGAAGCCATGATCAAGGTCATATACTTGTTTTCCTATTGGCATTGTGAGTGTAGAAACAGGAATTAGACCCTAGGCATTTTCCTTGACTTCTGTTCCTCTTCTACCAGCATTTACTGAATTAACACAGTACATAGGATACACTTTTTACCAGGGCCAATGATGATTGCTTCTAAAATAGTATAGTTTTAACAATATAAAATTTTATAAAGACTAAAATATGAACTGTCCATATTAAATATGTTTTGTCTTGGCCACAAAGTGACAGTAATAAGCATTATCATTTTTTATACAATTTAAAATATTGAATGTACTTCATAATCCCAAGTCTGGTAGTTAAGTACATTGGTTCTTAAAAGTGATTTCTGTAAGCCTTTGTGTAAAGCCTTGAAAATTCTAGGATGGATTAGCATTTATAATGGTAGTAATGTTAATAGTGTCAAAAGTGTCAAAGTATGGTTCCTTCGCCATATAGAATTCTAGAGCCTTCAATGATAATAGATTCCAAAGTATGTTTTTACCTTACTGAAGTATGCATTTAAGCCTTATTGTATTGTGAGAATCTATGAAATTAACTTATGTGCAAATAGAAGAGAAATCCCTTCAGTGGTCCAACTGAAATGTTATGAAATTTAGTAATGGTTAAAAGTTAATAACAAATTCAAGAAGAGAGTAATGTTTAGACTCAAATCATAGCATTCTACAAATTGAGTATGTGTTAACAGTTTTGTGGTTTGAAAAATGAGCGTGACTCTGGAGTATTCTTTTTTTTTAAACTTAGGTCATTGAACTCTTAGAGTGCTAAACTAAACACTTTAAACTAATAATGTTCCATTATTTTCTCCATAGCTCATTATGGACAAGAGAACAACTGGAGAGGTATTGGAAAGGGCAGCAGAAAGGGCATTGACAGGAGTGAGGAAAGATTCAAGTCTTGGAAGTTACTTGTTTAGTTTACGGAAAGAAGGAGGAGAAAGACCTTAAAATCTGTTTTCGAACTTCTTTGTACTTTATTTTCTTTGGTTACAAACTTTCAGCTGAAAATAATAAAGCATCTAAATGACAGGTATAATAGAGCCTGAAGTTACGGCCTTGAAAGTCAGACCTAAGTAGAATGAGCTTAGGTTATAGAAGAGATGATTTTAATTTGTCATGAAGAAGACACTCCCTAAAAGGTCATTAAATTCTGAAGTGGCAGTAGAGGGACATTTGGAGGTCATACCCCATAAAAATGCTTATGGCCAGAATGGTTATTCAACCAAATATATATTTTAGCCTTAAAATCTTTACCAACCGGAAAATTCTTTGATTTTAATTGTGCTGCTGAGAAGAAACAATGCAATATGTATATAAATATGCTCATAAACTAAAGATGATGCATGTAATTTATGGAAATCCCCTTATTTTTTCAGAGACAAATGAAGATAAAATTCTAAGTACATGTTCAGTTTGGGATCATAGGAACAACTAAAATGCCCATACTATGAGAGGTAATATAAATCCCATATTATTATGTGCCCTTAAAAGATAATTGATAAAAAATACAAAGGAAGGCAACAATTAAGAATGTGAGAAAGGTGCCGTATCCTCTGGCAGGTGGTCTAGTGCACATAGCCCATGGGTTTTGAGGGAGTCAGACCTGAGTTTGAATCATGGTTCACTCACGTAGCAATTCAGTGTTCTTATTAATAGGAGGAGAATAACTGTTGCCTTGTAGATTGTGAAAATAAATTAGAGATACATGCAAAGTATACAATCCAGTACTTGGTCCTGAGCAGAGCTTAACAAGTGATAGTTCTCTTCATTCTCCCTGTTAAGTCTTATAGTTTTTCTAGGAGTTTGAGTCAGGAAAACCAATATAACAGAGAGGATAAAGAGGTAAATTGAACTTTGGTCATTTTGGGGATAGGGTTCATTCAATATACTTTTTCCATTTACTATTTAACTTCTCAAATTTTGCTATAGTCCTTCTATGCTCAGCAAGAATTTCACTGTTTTTGTTTTTTACATTAAGGAGAAACCAGTTTTGATCCTACCTGGAGCGAAATCTTCAATATCAGCCCCATTTTCAGGAAGAAAACTGTTCAGTTATGAGTAGGAAACTGCCTGTGAAGCAGAAATTAAGCATCTTTAGATCTTAACTCCTAGAGAAACTCCCTATTATAGAAAGGAAGTAAATGTTTACTTAAGAGTTCAGTGTGACAGATGCATTATTTTCTTGCAATTTGTGGGCAGTATACTGTCATTTTGTTTTATTTTAATTAGTGTAATTGTCTTAAATTCCCTTCTGACCTGGGCTTACCCCTATCCTACCTCCTCCCACCCCTAGCTAACACAAGTCAGCTAAATCCCTTAGCTAGCTTGCAGGATCTTTTATCTCATAGAATAACTAGTTAGCGTTTTGTAACAGTCACCAATGTTAAGTGCTACCTATGTGTCAGGCACTGGGGTAAGTACCTTCTACTTACAAGAACTTCACTATCACATTATCTCTTCACAGGAAGTAGGTACTACAGATCCATGATCCCTTACATATGTCTGGATTTCAGAAGGGTCTGAAAATCGCCAGTTTGCCAGTTTGTAGCAAAGCTAATTTAGCTGTAGAATCTGAACGGGATGATATAAGGCTACTTGAGTCTTTGTTTATCCCACAAATTGACCAATCATCCATTTAGCTACAGAAATGTTAATGTGTATGATTGTGTGTTGCTCCCCCAGGTACACCTGGGGTGTTACATATATGTGGTATTACTTGCCAAAATTACAAAAACATTTTTTTGAGTCATGTAACATATCTGGCCCAGGGTCTTAGGATAGGGAGTTCTGTTTCATTGTACCATTTTGTAGATGAGCATTTAGAATGTAGTAAGTAAATTGCCAAGGTTTGGATGGTATGTTAAGATGTTAAGGAAATTACTCAGGTAATGCATGGTAGAGCCAAATTTAAATGTAACAGCCTTACTCTTAAACCATGTGCTGTTTTACTGCTCACTTGCCAAGGCAAGATTGAGCTTAGTTGGCGCCAGTACATCTGTCTTGAGTTGACACAATTGCACATCTTTGCCAACAGAGGAAGACTTATATCTGGATGTCTGTGATGGAAGATAATCCTCTTATGATTTGTATTTGGGTGTGGACTGGTATGCTTTTCTACATATTTTGGGTATAGATATGTCTCTTCATAGAATTTCCCTAAGTATAGTGGAGCACAGCTGCAAAGAAGGTCTGTGGTCAAGGTGGGAAACTGGTTCCTCCCTTGTCACTGCTCATTATTTTACATTATTTGTATCTCACTCAGTGCTGGAAATGGCTTGTTTTGACTGCACTCAGCACATAATTATTTAGTGCCTTCTGTGTAGTAGGCTAGAAATAGAACATTGAATGAGAAGATCATGGTCCCTCATGAGGACAATATTGTCCATGTAGATGGGGCAGTTCTTGGTGGGGTACTCTGTGTTATAGCATGTGTTAGTGTCTGTGGGCCAAAATGGCCATCCCTGATCATTGTGACAACCAAGATGGCCCCAAAGGTTTCCAAAGATCACAGGTGGAGCACAGGGTAGAGGTGTATCTGGATGGCATTTGGACTCTTAGCCCTGAGGATACCAGCTGCCTACTTACCCATCTCCTATCCAACTTATTGAATAGTTGATTTTAAGCATTTGTTTTTTTCTAGAATGCTGGCTTCATGCAAAGTAAACAGAATTGAGAGATCTATAAAGCAAATCACTAAACTGCTGACACTTCGGCACAATGGCCAGACTGAAAAGCAAGATTAGTTGTGGATAATCTTACCCATGGCTAATTGAGAATTCTCATTATACTGTGTAAATAAAGAACATAAGTTAATAAGCAACCAAGTTAACATACCATGTGATGCTGGATTTCTTTGTAGAATCAAATCAAGCCAGGACTTTGCATATGCAAGTTATTTCTCAGATGTGTACTATAGCATGCTTGTGTTAGGTGTATTGTGTCATGTTTAAACATTCCTGCTTCACTTTCTTTTTTAAGTGACATTTAAAAAAGAGATTGCAATAATAATTTATGAGTGGAAACAGTCCTATGAAGAATTTATGATTTTTGATTTGTCATTTGAAGGAGGAAGAAATGTAAATTTTTATTCAGTATCCATATCAACTGCTTTTTAATCAGTATTTTATAGTAAAGATAATAGTATTTGGAAGTTAATAGAACCTCATGCTTATGATAGTTGAGATTATTTTAAATGAAAATTGTTGTGTTAATGATGACAAAAATTGTACATGCTTAATGTAAAACATTAAAAAAATACAGAAAGGTACAGAGGAAAGTAAAAAAAAAAATCACCATTCTGTTCAAGATGACATCACATCTGCTCACAAGAATACTGTCCGCTCTTCTCAGGATTTGTCTCTTAGTGAGTGCTTTGGTTGGTGCTCACTCTGGCAATCTGGGGGGTACTTCTGCTCACACATATGTACTCTCTCTCCCCTTCAAACACAAAAATATGTGCACTTCTCTTAAAAACTGGGTTATACAATTTGTTTTTTTTAATTTTTTTATTTTTAGCTTTGACACTCATACTGACATTGTTTTTTCATGGCAAATAACATATTAGTACCATGAAAGTATTTATTTAAACAATTATGTAGCTAATATTTAAGTGGCATTCTATAGTTTGGTGTTACAGTTATTGTGTATACATCTTTGTGCAACATTCAATTTCCTTTATATATGAGTTGTTAGGAATAGAATTACTGAGGAGAAGGCTGGGTATATCTTTTTTTTTTTTTTTTTTTTTAACTAGCAGACTGCTTTCTAGAAAGCTCATGGCATTTTATATTCTCAAGAATAGTGCTGGGTGTTTTTTGTTTGTTTTTAAGAATAGTGTTTTATTTATTTGAGAGAGTGTGAGAGAGCATGTGTGCAAGTATGCATGTGAGCAGGGAAGGAGAGGGACAAAGGGAGAGGGAAAGAAAGAGAGCGAGAGCGAGAGCGACCTAAGCAGACTGGGAGCTGAGTGCTGAGCCTGACCAGGGGGTGGCAGTGGGATGGGGGCCAATCTCATGATGGTGATCATGACCTGAGCTTAAATCAAGAGTCAGATGCTTAAGGGACTGAACCACTCAGGCACCTCAAGAATAGTGTTTTAATGTTTTGTTTCTTTGCATGTTGTCTGACACTGAGTATAATCATTGTAATTTTTTTTTGTATTTTTGCCAATCCTATAGTTTAAAAGAATGCCTCACTTGGATTTGTGTTCCTTTGATTATTCGTGACAATATTTTTTAAAAGTATATTCACTAGTCATTTGCATTTTTTTCTGTGGATTGTCCATTTGTATTGTTAGTCCATTTTCCTGTTGAGCATTGTCCTTTCTTCCTTTTTAAAATTTTAAGATTTGTTCATAATATAAGGATATGAATTTTTTTGTCATTCATACTGTCCATATTTTACCATTTAAAAACATTTGCTGTTTTGGGGGGCTTTTGGGACATTTTGGCATGTAAATGTGTCACTTTTTTTTTTCCATTTGGTACTCCCACATTATGATATGACTATTATAATGCATGACATCTCAGTAGATGTTTAAAAATTAGATGTTTAAAAAAAGGAAGGTACTTTTCAGATGGGAAACCATTTTGCAGGTGAGGAAGGCAATGGATTGCTTATGTTAATTTAGATATGTTTGTTGTGATTACATTTTCAGTAGCTGTATATAAAAATAGAGATTATGAGAGGGAGATACTTTGAGATAGTTGAAAGACTCATTTTAAGCCAGATAGCCCTGACTTTGTTTTTAATTTAGACAAGTATTTATCATATACCTATTATACTTTAAACATTCATAATAGATTTTTCCACTTAGTAGTTGTGAAGCTATGGGTATGTTTGTACTAAAATTCTTGACTCACTTTATTTATTTGTAAAAGAGGGATGATACCTACCTTGTTGACTTATTATAAGGGTTAGTTACAGTTTACCTAGCAAGACCTGACATATAATTAGGCAACAATAAATCATAGTATTGGTTTCATTATTCTTCATAGTAAAAGAGTGTAATGTACTTTTAGCCCATTATGATGTATACTATCATTGCTGTGGTAGTGATTTCACATATGAGTAATTAACTATGACTGTTATAACTTTATTAATAGAGAAAATGGAGCCTAGCTAGGTTGGCTACCCTTAGGATCCTGTCAGATGAATAATATATTTATTAGCATTTTAGTTTTCAAAGTTTCTTCTCATTTTTTGTCTTACTTGTTCTGTATAGTCTTACGATAGGATGGGCAGGGACCATGTAATTTTTCAGTTTATAATCGAGGAGCTGAGGCTTTGAGAGAATAATTGAGTTGTCCCAAGTCATGTGGCTTATAAGTAATTAATTAGGTTTATATTTTTTTTCTACCCATTATTAAGAATCTCAGTGAACCCAGATTGACTCTCATTGTGGTAAGGAACAGAGAACGAACCTGACTATAACTGCCCTGTCTTCATGTAGCTTTAGCCATTTTATAGTTTCTTGTGGTTGCTCCTATTCCAGTCCTTTGGATGTTGGTCCTAATGTTGTAGATGTCTATTGCATTGATGGTGGTTGCAGTGAACCTCACCTCTGGATATTTGCACACTTGCAAAATCCCTTCCTTTCAACTTGGAGTGAACCTGCAGCTTACTTTAACCAAAAGAATGTGACAGAATTGAAGCTTTTCCTGATCTGGACATAAACCTTCAGAAGGCTGTGTAGCTTTTGCATTTGGGTTTTTGGGACACCTGAACCATCGTGTTAGATATTTGGTTACTATCCTAGAGAGACTATGTGGAAGGTAGGCTACATGGAGAGAGAGAGGCCTGGAGATGACATGGAGAGAGAAGCCCAGTTCCCTTCTGCCAGCTGGAAGCAGTGCTGTGAATGAGTGATCACCGGCAAGATGAGCAGAAGAACTGCCTTGTTGAGCCCAACCCAAATTGCAGAATTATAAGCAAGTAAAATGGTGTTTTGTTTGTTTGTTTGTTTGTTTGTTTTGTTTTTAGCAGTAGGTTTTGGGGATGGTTTTTTTTTTTTTTAATTTTTATTTATTTATGATAGTCACAGAGAGAGAAAGAGAGAGAGGCAGAGACATAGGCAGAGGGAGAAGCAGGCTCCATGCACCGGGAGCCCGATGTGGGATTCGATCCTGGGTCTCCAGGATCGCGCCCTGGGCCAAAGGCAGGCGCCAAACCGCTGCGCCACCCAGGGATCCCTGGGGGTGGTTTGTTAAACAGCAATAAGAAAAACAAAAGAAGGGGCACCTTGCTGACTTAGTAGAGTCTGTGACTCTTGATCTTGGGGTTGCAAATTTGAGCCTCATGTTGGGTGCAGAGATTACATAAAGAAAAGAAAAAAAAAAGTGTTCTTGAAAATAAAAGTTTTTGCTAAAGGATGTTTACTTTTCTTGACCTGTTGTGGTGGTGTTGGGCTTTCCCTGGCTTGCCAGTATCAGACAGTGTTAGAGATAATAGTGATAAATAACTTCCTTTAACTTAATGACATGGGCCTAGCTGATACTTGGTGATTCTCAGGCAAACCTGCTTTCTATTTGATGAATTCCTAGAGAAATTTCAGGAGATAAGGTTGCTTCCTGTGTTCAGGTCTCTGAGTCCTCTTTGCTGTTGCATGTCCTTCTCCCACTCTCTCTGGTGCTTTTGATTCTTGTTAGAACTGAATTGGATTTGGCCTAAGTCAGCCAAGCAAGACAAGGGTAAATAGCCTTTCTTCCTCCCTTGAACTTGTTCCTGTTCTCCAGAAAAGACCTCGGAGGCCTTTTGGGGCTGAGAGGGGCCAAGACCAGCAGCCACCTTTATTTTTCATCCTGCACATACCACTTAACTGGAGAGATAATACACAGTGAGATGCTGCTTATGCAGTTTATGTTTCCCTCTCAAACATCAGTTTGTTTCCTATTTATTGCAATATACATTTTCCCCCATAAGTTTCCGTTAGATAAAAGAATCAATCATCTAAAGATGTCTACTTAAACAATTTTTTAAACACTTTTTTTTTTGTTAAAATGCTTTTTTGTCTTAAAAACTACATAAAGATAGGTTTAAAGTAATGCAGAGCTTGATTGGACTTCCAGATTAGCAGAGTGAGGGCCTCAGAGCACTTGCTCTTCCTCTACAACAGCAAAAAACATGGGCAAAAAAATTAAAATCAACTATTTCAGAATTCTGGTAATTAACCGAAGTCAGCAAATGAACTGAAAATCATCTGTCTGAGAGAATAAAAAAACAACTGAAACCTGGAAGACAGTGGGGTCTGTGACATTTTAGCTTGTGGATGCTTCCATCTTCCCTCCCTCTCCAGCTTGGTGGTATAGCAAAAGCTGGCAGCATTGCCCTCAACTGAGAGAGATCTGACCACTTCTGGAGACCCATTAAAAGTACTGTCCCCAGAGCACAGTTAATATTTTGTCCAAACTTGTGGCTCCCTGGGAGAACTGTTCTCAGAGAGTGGTTGGCTATTTGATTTGACTCAGAGCTCTGCTCAGTTGGGGGAAGAAAAAGCCCCCAGGGCTTTGCTGAAACAACAGCGAATGTTGGCAGCATCTCCACTGCTTGAGGCTTTTTATTTCAGTTGAGGCAAACCAGAGCCTGGCCAGAAATTCAAAAGGAAATCCTGGAGAATTAGCCAACCATAGGGAACTCTGAAAAATCCCATCATATTCCTGGATATCTAAAAGGCTGTGCTATGTTCAAGGGTGTGCACATTTCTAGGAAAGACCTGGAAGAGTGGAGGATCCTCTCTGGTCTTGAGGCTCTACAGAAGGAAGCAGAAGGAGAAGCTAGGACTGTCTCATATGCTGCCTATGGTCTGAAGGTGTGACTTGTCACAAAGATACCTTTGGCAAAGGGTAGAAGACATTCAGGCAAGACATTTAAGAAAATCTTCTGACTAACCATTGGCTGACCACTAAATTACATGGATATAGGTGTGACACGTAGGAAGCCATGCTTAAAAATAAAAACAAGAACTTAAAAAAATCTAGCAGAAAGCTCCATTGCCACACATTGCAAGGAATAAGAGAGTCCACAGAATTAGTTCATTAAACTGCTATACAAGTAGCATCCAACAGAAGAACGATAACAAAACAAGTGATCAAAAATCTTGGCAGTGTGAGGATTCTGGTGCCAGAGTTGTTACAATATATTATCTAAAATAACCAGATTTTAACTTAAAAAATTGAGATACATGTAAGAAATGGGAAAATGTCATACATAGGAAAAAAGAAACCCAAAGCAAAAGCCAGTCATTAGAAAAATGTCCCTGTGGGAACCCAGATATGGACTTCATAAACACATACTTTCAGCTATTATAACTATATTGAATGAACTAAATGAAACCATATCTGAAGAATTAGAGGAAAGTCTGAGAATGGTATCTTACCAAAGAGAGTATCAGTAAACCTAGAAATTACTTAAGAAGAACCATATGGAAATTCTGGAGTTTAAAAGTATGATAGCTGAAATGAAAAATTCACTAGAGGATCAGTAGCAGGTATGAGCAGAAGAAAGAATTAGTCACCTTAAAGGTAGCTCAATAGAGATTATCCAGTTTGAGGAGTAGAATGAAATAAAAATGAACAGATCTTCAGGAGACCCTGTGGGTCACCATACAGTACCACTGTATGCATAATGGGAGGCCCAGAAGGAGAAAAACAAAAGAAAGAGGCAGAAAGAATATATAAAGAATTAATGGCAAAAAACTTTCCAAACTTGCTGAAAAATATTAATCTGCACATGAAAGAAACTCTCCAAACCCAAAGTGATCCACACTTAGACACATCGTAGTTACATTTACAAAAGTGAAAGACAAAGAGAAATCTTGAAAGCAGCAAGAGAAAAGGAACTTGTCATAAAAGGGATCCTCAGTAAGATGAATAACTGACTTCTTACCGGAAACCATGGAGGCTAGAAGACATTTTCAAAGTGTCGAAAGGAAAAAAAGACTCAATTAGGAATTCTGTGTCTGGCTAACGTCTCCTTCAAAGATGGCAGGAGAAATGGAGACATTAACTAAACCAAGCCAACCAACCACCACCAACAAAAAACAACAAAGCTAATCAAACAAAACAAAAACCTGGAGAATTTGTTGTGCTAGCAGAACTGCCCTACAATAAATAGTAAGGAGAGTTTCCCCTTTGGGTTGAAATAAAAGGACAGTGAACTGTAATCCACATAAAGTAAACAGCAGTGACAAAGGTAACTGCATAGTAATTATGAAAGACATACATATGAAGAGACACATAAATACATTTGTCTTTATATATTTTTTTTCTCCTGTTTTGAAAGACAACTGCCGAAGGCAATAATAACAAACCTATTGACGGGCTTATAATATATAAAGAGGTAGTTTGTTTGACAATAATAGTAAAAAGGGAAAGAAATGGAAGTATATTAGAGGAAAGTTTTAAATTATTATTGAAATGAAGTTAGTGTTAATCCAAATTAGAATGTTTTACGTTAAAATCATGTGTATAATTTCCAGGGCAATCACTAAGAAAATGACTCAAAAAAGATAGTGGAAAAAAGAACAAGGGAATGCAAAAGGCATGCTAGGAAATTTGTTTAACACAAAAGAAGGTGGGAATTGGGAGAGAGATTTACAGAGCTCTAATATAATCTTGTAGAATGGAGGTTATAATGTAACTTCAATGTTAAATAAGATATTTGTAGAATCTTTAAGGAAATGTTACCAACAGAGCATATTGGTTCATGGATCCTTCTATGGGGCTTGATTTTGTGGTACTACCACATACTTATCAATAGATTTTTAAAATATGGTACAAGGAAAATGCACTAAAGTGAAGACAGTGTGAAGTGATTCAATTAACCCTTGGTTCTGAGGTTGCAGCGATGTTTCCTTGGAGATGAAACAGCAATAAATGGAAGTGAGAGATCCCCTTTATTTTGTTCCTGAAAGCTTGGGTATGGAAAATTGTGTCCTCTTCCTTCCTCTAAATGTGGAAATGAAAAGATGAGCAAAGGGCTCCGGAGAGCAGAGTAGATGCTGGGAAAAATTCATCTGGAGATAAATGCACATAGGAAAGCACTGTTGAATGGAGAAATGTTCTGGGAAGAGTATTTCAGAAGGCTTGAGAGGTATTTTCTATTTGCATTTTCTGCATATTGTTAATTTTGTTCTCTATGGGTGCACTGCTCAGTAGAGAACCCATCTCATCACAAGGATTGTTCATTGCTGTGTAGAGCTGCCACAATGATAATGTATTACATATGCCTTCAGAAAATAGAACCGATGTTTAGCTTTATGGTATGAAGACAGTTTAATTATATCAAACAATACATGTAATTTCCTTATTATAGGAAAAGTGATGAAATTGAATTTTCTTACTGCTGATTTAAACAATCATTTAAAAATGAAATTCTCAATCTGTTTTCAGTCCCAGCACAGTTGAAAAATATAGCACAGTTGCATCTGTAATGATGGCTCACTCAACTGGGAACATCTCTCTGGGTGAGAATAAGTAATATTTTTAAAGACCTCCAAGTAATTCCAATGTGGCATACCTCCTTTCCATTACAAATAACACATTTAAATCATAGATTCCTAGACTCTTAAAGAAATTAGTGCTACTAAAAGATTACAGTGATTAAAAATGAATCTACTCTTGTGAGACTCTTTGGTTTTCTTTTTTTTTTTTCTCTTTGGTTTTCTTAAGCAAGTTATGTTGAACATTTCTGTTATTTTTTTTTTTGTAGTACCTTTCTGAGACATTTTTATTCCGAGTTTTTAAAAAGCATATTAACCATTTTTAAGCGTGCAGGTCAATAGTGTTAACTATATGCACATTGTTGTACAACCGATCTCTAGAATTTTTCATCTTGGAAAACTGAAACTCTATACCCATTGAAGAATAACTCCCCCTTTTTTCTCTTCCCCTCAGCTTCTGATACCACCAGTCTACTTTGTTTCTTTGAGTTTGACAACTTTAGGTATCTTATATATGTGAAATGATGCAGTATTTGTGTTTTTGTGACTGTCTTTTTTCACTTAGGATACTCAGGGTTTATCCATGTTTTAGCATTTGATGGGATTTCTTTCTTTTTTAAGACTGAATAATGTTCCCTTGTATATGTATACCACATTTCTTTATGCATTCATCCATTGATGGATATTTAGGTTGCTTCCACCTCTTGGCTATTGTGGCTAATGCTGCAGTGAACATAAGGGTGCAAGTATCTCTTTGAGATCTTGTTTTCAACATCCTTGGATCTGGATCCAGAAGTATAATTGCTTGATTGTATATATGCTAAGTCTATTTTTAATTTTTGTGAGGAATGTCCATACTGTTTTTTCATAATAGCTACATCATTTTACACTTCCTACAAATAGGATACAGGCATTTCAATTTCTCCACATCCTAGCCAACACTTGTTATTTTGTTTGTGTATTTTTGTCCTTTTCCTTTCCTTTCCTTTCCTTTCCTTTCCTTTCCTTTCCTTTCCTTTCCTTTCCTTTCCTTTCCTTTCCTTTCCTTTCCGGAGGGAAGGGAAGGAAGGGGAAGGGAAGGGAAGGGAAGGGGGAAGGGAATGGCCTTTCCTTTCCTTTCCTTTCCTTTCCTTTCCTTTCCTTTCCTTTCCTTTCCTTTCCTTTCCTTCTTCCTTCTCTCCCTCCCTCCTTTCCTTCCTTCCTTCCTTCCTTCCTTCCTTCCTTCCTTCCTTCCTTCCTTCCTTCCTTCCAACAGTGGCCATTCTTATCATTCCTAGGTTTTTACTGCTAGTCCTCTTCTGGAATTCATGTGATATCACATGAACATATTGCCACCTTATAAGACACAGTGAAGTTGCTTTTTTTTTTTTTTTTTTCTTTACCTCTAGTTTCTAAAATGATAAACTTGCTTTAAAGGCAAGTTTAGGGATTATTGTCACTGGACAGGCTCTGCTCTTATTCTCAAGAAGTCCATAAATGTTACATCTGTAGATGCATTACTTCAATGTGTAACTAATGTGCTTTTCTGACTCTGAACATTGGTTGTCTCAATTTCACTTGCCCTGTTGCATCTGCTTGTGAATCTGTCATCCATTCTCCACAGATTTCTTGCCTAAGTGGGGTTGTATTACCAAAAGCTTTGATTCAGTGCTGGTAGACCAGCTACCTTCCAGTGCCCTATATTTGATGATCCTGCTTAGACATTTAATAGGAAGTACAGATTATAGATGGTGTCTGTGATGATGTTCAAGGAAACAGATATAATGCTTATTATAATCCATCTAGTCCTCACAGCTGTGTAAGTTTTTCTTTCTTCTTTTTCTTTTTATTTTTTTAAAGATTTATTTTTATTTACTTATATTAGACAGAGAGAGAGAGAGAGGCAGAGGGATAAGCAGGCTCCATGCCGGGAGCCCGATGCAGGACTCGATCCCGGGACTCCAGGATCGTGCCCTGGGCCAAAGGCAGGCATGAAACCGCTGAGCCACCCAGGGATCCCTCTTTTTTCTTTTTAAAGATTTTATTTATTTATTCATGAGAGACACAGAGAGAGGCAGAGACACAGGTAGAGGGAGAAGCAGGCTCCCTGAAAGGAGCCTGATGTGGGACTCAATCCCAAATCCCGGGATCACACCCTGAGCCAAAGGTAGACGCTCAACCACTGAGCCACCCAGGCATCCCAACAGCTGTGTTAAGTTTGAGTGTTTTATATTTTACAGATGTTTAGATTGATTAGGATTCAGTGTTGTTTCTAACCTGCCTTTGATGCTTCCAAAGACTATACTGAGGTGTTGTAAGATTGAGGATAATACACATAAATCTTGATGCTGCCACCTGGCTGAATTACACCTTTGTATATGTTTCTTATCCTCTCTGAGTCAGAAATCTCCTCTGCAAATTAGATAGTGATACTTAACCTTTTATCTTAAAAATGTTCACCTTAAAAATAAAATCATCATGGGTTTATTTGGGAATAGCAGAGAATTGCAATCTGGGAGGTACAAGCTATGGCAAAACCATTGGAAAGTCTGGAGAACAGAGGAAAGATAGTTCTTTCATAGAAGGAAGAGGCCTTTGGGATAATGGCTTCTATTGGCTGGATTGTGAGTGTGTCTCATTGGCTCCACTGTTGCTAAGGCAGAAAGAAACCTTCCTCCTGCCGAAAAAGTGAAATAGAAAGGTCTGCTGTTTTCCTACTGGATTTGCAATTGAAGAGGAATGGTAGGGCTCCATAGCTACCCCCTGCTGATCTCTCAACTTCTTTCTAAATGAGGTTTCCTTTTAATTTTCACAAAGGACTCATTAGTACTATGGGCTTGTATTTTTAGGAAGTCATAACCAAGGAGGCTATCATGTTAGCATTTCCCTCTTATAGTGAAGGTGAAAGCATTTTTGTACTCTAGTGGTAACTAAGTGGCCCATATCTGACAGATAGTCTTTTGAGGAGTTTGCTTTTCACAGTTTGTCCATTAATTCACAATATCATTTAAAACAATAGGTCATAAAAAATGATGTGTACATCCATTAACATTCTATTTTAACTTAAAACTTGTAAATGGACTGCCCTTCAGTTAGGAACAAGGCCTTTTCTTGTAGTGTTGGTTTGCTGATTGGAACAAGTCTTTCATTAATCTACATTCATAACAGATCATTTCCAGTTAGCACATTGTTTCTTTAATGCATATTTAAAATTTAGACAATTGAAAAGCAGTGATTCTCAGTGTGGTTCCCAGCCCAGCAGCATCTGCCCCACACAGGTGCAGATTCTTTGGTTTCCCTCCATACCCACTGAATATGTGGGAGTGAGGCTAAGAGAGTGAGGCTAAGTAATCTGTTTTCATAAGGTCTCCACACTAAAGTTTCAGAACCACCATTTCTATATTTTAGATTTCCCTCATTTCTCTATTTCTTTTTTTTTTTTTTTTTAAGATTTTATTTATCCACTCATGAGAGAGACACAGAGAGAGAGAGAGGCAGAGACACAGGCAGAGGGAGAAGCAGGCTCCATGCAGGGAGCCCGATGTGGGACTCGATCCAGGGTCTCCAGGATCATGCCCCGGGCTGCAGGCGGCGCTAAACCGCTGTGCCACCGGGGCTGCCCTTCTCTATTTCTTTTACACATTTTAACAGCAATGTTTGTAGTGACTTGCCTTTAAATCTTTCCTAAGCTTTTGATTTCGTTTTTGAAGATAGAATACTGTTTATTTTTACTTTTGTGGCTGATTTAATATTTAATTAGATTAGCTAATTACACTAACAATAAAACTCCCCTAATCAGGTTTCGGAACAAGAACTACTGGTGTTGGAAGTACATACGACTCACTCCTGGGAACCAAACTATGAAGGGCACTCCACAGCATAGTCTGTAGGCTGTGAGTTTTCAGCATACCCTGGGCATCTGTCATTGTGGCTGGGGAGGAAGGGGAGAGTGTGGTTTCCTGTAGCAGGTTGGGAAAAGGAAAATTGATCAAGAGAGCTTCTCATATAATATTTTTCTATGTAGGCTTATAGATTTCTCTGATTTGTTTATCTTTTACTTTTACCCTTTACTCCATGTGCATGTTTTAGACTTTTATTGGTTTGTAACAAGTCTTCTTTGCTAGACCTTGGGGCTTGAAATTTGCTTTTGAAAACTCCCACATGTTTTAGGTCAATATTATGGAGAAACGAGAGAACGCACTCAGTGGTTCATCATGAAGATGTGTGCCTACTATTGTTGACAACCAAATGGGAAACTGCATAGCAGCTAATACCCGAGGAGCAAACAGATGGATATGTTCTTTCCTAGCCTGATACTATAGCTTTTCATCCAGCTTAGAGTGCATATTTTAATTTTGGGGAAGCCAGTCATATGTGGGAATGATTCCATTCAACGCATCATGATGGCCATTTGTACCAAAGTGCAAGGGAAGTATTTGCTCACCATGGAGATACTTCAGGGATTATATAAACCAATCTGGAATTGGGTCTGGTGAATTGAAAACATTGCTCTTTGGCAACATGCTGGATGGAATTTTGATTGAGTTGCTTTTTTAAAATGTATGCTTTAATTATTTGCTAATCTCAGAAAGGAGCCAAGCCTAAATAGTCTGTCTAAATCAACTATGGATCATCTTGTTACAGCAGTAGTTGGGTCATAGTATGGCTATGAAGTATGTTAATAGTAAAGTACCTAATGCAAAGAGAATAACTATTGTGTAACCACATCAGGATACTCTACCAGGTGGCCAGTTCCAGTAAAGCTCAGTGCTGGCAGCCCCACGGAAAATGTTCAGATATGGATTTGATATTGGTTAGCATTCGTTGTGCAGTGACACAGCAGTCCAGTAGTTCCACTGAGAAGGTAGTAGCAGCTATAAACTTGATTTTAAGAAGTAATGAATGTTGCTTCCACGGTTAAGATAGAGTGAAGTCTTTGTTAGGATTAGGCACTAAATCCACATATTTGATATGCGTAGCATAAATTGAGTCTATTTAAATTCCACTTTGCTGTCTAGAGAAGCATTTATAAAAGTAATGAAAATTTTAGTTTCATACAAACCCAAAGAAAAATGAGAACAAAAAATCACACAGAAAATAATTATTGAATAAATTTTTATTATTTTTTATTGAATAAATTTTGAATGGTAACTACAAGGTAATAATAGATATGTCATGCTGCCATTATATAACATCCCTCTGTAGTGTTATTATCTAGAATTTATAGATGGGAAAAGTGGATTAAGAAAGCTGATGACGGGATCCCTGGGTGGCGCAGTGGTTTAGCGCCTGCCGTTGGCTCAGGGCGCGATCCTGGAGACCCGGGATCGAATCCCACATCGGGCTCCCGGTGCATGGAGCCTGCTTCTCCCTCTGCCTATGTCTCTGCCTCTCTCTCTCTCTCTCTGTGTGTGTGACTATCATAAATAAATAAATAAATAAATAAATAAAAGAAAGAAAGAAAGCTGATGACTTGCCCAAGGTCATTTGACTGGTGGGTGGTGGAGCTGGGATTTGAACTGTGGTCTGATTAATACTAAAGCCCAGGCTTTTTAAATAATACTTTACACCTTAATATCCGGTGCTTTAATATTCCTGGCCTGCTTTCAAAAACTTTTCCTGTCAATTCCAGAGATAACATTCAATAACTTGACAACAGTGACCTTTCTAAACAAATAAAGAGTGTTACAGAACCAGATGGCCCAAGATTATATTTTATTTTTCTGGCTCAAAATAAATTGCTTGCTCTAAGGCTGATAAAGTCTAAAAAAGACCCTCTGTGTCCCAGGACTTCATCAGGCCACATGGCCAGCCAGTGCCCTTTATCATGAGCCAGTCACAAGTACAGAGCCTTATGTCTTTATACTATAATTTAGATTAGGGCCCTAATGAAAGGGCAAGAAGCTGCTTGGCTAAATGAGATCACTCTGGCCTTCGGTAATGGCAGTGCATTTGGGTAGAGAGATCCTGAGGAATTAAAGACAGAGACAGTACCACTATCTGTCCTATTAAGAGAAGCTCCCAAATTAGGCATCTTTTCTTCTGGTGGGATTCAAATAGAATTTTTCTAATAATTAGAAATCTTAATCTTGATCATTCAAAGTCCAAGTGGAGATCTTTTTGACAATCTTAGGCAAATATGTTAGAAAATAAAAATTCCGTCCTGGAAATATAAGTTACTGTATCACACATAAACAAAGCCTTCATGAGCTCAATTCTGCGCTTTGAAGTTCGGGTTTAGAGAGACCAGGTTACACAGGACAGGCATAGAAATGTTTCAAGGATGTTTCAAAGAGCCAACTTATAATTGACAATGAAGTAGAGTAACAGAAGAAACAGTGGGCTGGGAGTCAAGAGACCTGTGTTTAAGACTTGGCTTTGCCGTACTCTGTAAGAGTGATTTAAGTTCTCTGGCTCTCAGTTTTCTCATTTGTAAAATGAGGCCAAAATTGTATTACTTGCCTTATTTCATTACAGGGTTGTTCTGAGAACCAAATGAGAGAGCATGTGACGAAGTCACGGTGACGTACAAGTGGATGTTGTGGTTATGGTGGCATCTAGTACATAATGACAGCTGTCCTGAGTGTGAGCAGGACAGACCTGTATTTGGAATTGATCTGCGATTGAGTAGTTTGGTGATTTGGGAATTATAATGTTATCTTGAACAGACCAGAAAACTAGAAAAGATATAGCCAAGGGCTTCTTATCTGTTCCCAAATATTTTAACAAGATAAATAAACCAAAGAATATTAGAATGTTAGTGCTAGAAGGACCCTTAAAGGTCATCTATCTTACCCTCCTTATTTTAAGACAGAGGTCTACCTCCTAATCATATTTTTGTCATTTCTGCCATGTTTATGTGCATACGGAATAATACTGGTACCAGCATCATTAATTGTAAAGACATAGCTGGAGGTTTTATATTAATAATAGTAGTAATAAAGATGATTGCCCCTAGAATAGAGGAACTCCGGCTAGATGTAAGGAGAAGATTGTTAGATCTACTGATGCTCCTGCGTGGGCTAGGTTGCCGGCTAGTGGGGGGTATTCAGTTCATCCTGTTCCTGCACCTGCTTCTACCATAGAGGATGCTAGCAATAGGAGAAAAGATGGGGGGAGCAGTCAGAAACTTATGTTATTTATTCGGGGGAATGCCATGTCTGGGGTGCCAATTATTAGTGGATCCAGTCAATTTCCAAATCCTCCAATTATAATGGGTATAACCATAAAGAAAATTATTATGAAAGCATGGGCAGTTACAATTACATTGTAAATCTGGTCATCTCCTAATAAGGTACCAGGTTGGCCTAGTTGGGCTCGAATTAGGAGGCTTAAGGCAGTGCCTACTATACCGGCTCATGCTCCAAATAGTAAATATAAAGTACCAATGTCTTTGTGGTTAGTGGAAAATAATCATCGGTTAATGAACATAGGTAAAATGGCTGATAAAACCATCTCGCAATCTTGATACAGTTTTCTAAAAATGTAAAGCCAGAGAAGAATTCTGCTTGGAGGTAGTATCATGTTGTGAAAAGAGCCTGGGCTTTGTTGTCAAAAGCTAAGATGGAATCTTGATTCTGTCATTTACTAGTTTTGGGACAGTGGGAAATGTACTTAGTGTTTGGCATGGTGTACCTACTTTACTTATTTACCTACTGTGAAAGCCATGTCTGTATCTACACCTTAGCCATTTTCACATGTGGTTCTTGGGATCTGAGATGAGCTGGCTTTTTGTATCAATTATACTAATGATTCTTGATCTTTTCTCCCTGTCTCCAACAAACTGTGATCCTTAAGATTGCAAGGAGGAGTTATGGCAAATCAGAATCATGGAGTTGTATCAGGTATAGTTAGAAAAGGTTTCCCTTTGATGCTAGTTTAGGGACTTACATATGGAGCTATTTTTTTTTTTAACTATAATTGTGTTGGGCCATTTGTCAAATTGTTGTCTTACATTATTGAGTTTCAATTTATTTGCGTTGGTTTTGCCTATATTAGGGGTTACATGTGTTTAAAATGCATTGGAAAGTCAAATGGGCAGGTTTTTCAATATGAAATTGTAAAATACTATGAAGTATACTCCTTCATAGTGAGAAGGTCTCTTCTAAAGAAAATAGCAGAAAATAATGTTTTATCCCTGAAAACTCAGTAAGAACAAACGCAGAGGATATTTGCAGTCCTAATCAAGAGTAATGACCTTTGTGTACTTTTATAAGCACAATGTTAAGAGATTATTCTATAGTTTATATATTGATGACAATAGGTTTGTTTTTCTTTGACTTGTTAAGAATATTCTTTTAATTCTTACTTGATATCCTGGGATACGCAGGTTGATCCTTAACTCTGAAAAGGGAAAATTCAAAATCAATTGCTTATTGCTTCTAGATTCTTTTTTTTTTTTTACTTAAGATTATTTGTTTATTTGGCAGAGATATAGAGAGAGCCAGAGAGCGCTAACAGGGGGAGGAGCAGAGGGAAGAGGGGAGAAGCAGACATCCCCTGTGCAGAGAACCCTATGCGAGGCTCGATCCCAGGACCCTGGGATTGTGACCTGAACTGAAGGCAGATGCTTAATTGACTGAGCCACCCAGGTGCCCCTGCTTCTAGATTCTAATGGGACTGGACTGGAGAAAGGAAGCTCGGTAAATAAAGGGAATGATAAACCAGAAGCCCATGATTCAGTGTGAATTTTCTGTCACTTATCAGCATTTCAACTATGGACCGTGTTTCTCTTTCTCTCTCTTAATTAATTAAATAAACGGACAGAATTTCTTCCTTGATCACCTGTGACATAATTTCATTGTACCCAGTAGTGTGTGGGCTCTTATGAAGTTGGATTTTCTTAATATGAATTTGTGTGGAGAGGCATTACCTCTGTCGAAATTTTGGCTATATTAATTAGAGAACGGATATTAACAAAAAACTGGCAGTTAATTTTTGGGAATATTAAATTGGTGAAAAGGGATACAAATGTGTAGCTTTACATTTCCTCAACCTGTTTTTACATTGCCCTTCAGAATGTTTAGTATTTTGTAATGAAATTATGCTTTTGGGCAAAAGGAAAACAATCGGGCAAAAATATGAGAAATGTTTTCGGTTGTCCAAGGCTAATGTTGATTTAAATAGGTCTGGGTCTTCATGGTTGACAGCTACAGATAATTAGCTTTTTCTTCCTTAACAAAGAAAGCAAATGGAGCTGCAAGACATTCATTGCCTTCTCTGTCATCATAATAATAATGTATGTATTTAACTTCTCCAGTTCCTTAAATTGATTTAGTGCTAAGCTGCCTACATTACATGTAATAGGAGTGACAGGTGGAAGCTGCAGCACATATTTGCGTGGCAAACGCGAGCAGTGATTGACAGCAAAGTTCCTCTCTACAAGAAATAGCAGTGTTTGGAGCTCAAAAAGGGCCAGATACATAATTCTTAAAATTGTTGAGCAGATTCACCAAATGAATTTTAAAAAGTGATTGCCACTTGGTGCATTCGAGTGTTTATGCTCGTGGCTTTGGGTCAGGGACACAGACAGAATTTCACCTGATTGATGAATAGAAGGGAATTCTTATTAAGCACATTAATATTTGCTTAATTTAAGATTGATACTTCCAAATTGTAGATCACATTACGACTTTGTACACAGTAGCTGAAAATCTCCCTTCAGCTGTAACTGATTCACCTTATTTGGAAAAGCCAAATAATACATCAATTCAAATGAGAATTTAAAGACTAGAAATGAGGTGTCGATCCTTAAGTGAAAAATACCCGTTTTCACGTCTCTGAAGTTTTATCTCTGGAAAGGTATTCCTAAAAGGCTTGATGGTTTCTTTTGGTCAGAGAGTGGCAAAGTGTGATCGTCTTTCAAAAGTGCTCAAAATACCCTGCATTTCCTTTGTTTCTGTGACACATGCCCAACAGCTATGGTTGAAAAGACTCTTGGTGATTGCTGTTGAATAATGCTCTGTGATGAGCTCCGAATGCTGGTCTTCATATCATACCAGGGAAATGCTTTTTCTTTTGGTGACACCTCCTTCTGTGTCTGTGGGGTAGAAGGGGGAGCCTTACATGTCCTTGTACATTGGCAGCCTCTACTGGCCGTTGCAAAGAGCAACACTGACCTCTGGTTTTTTTTCACTGGAGCCTGGATTTGATTTTATTTGGGCTCAGCTCTCACTTCCTTGGTCCTAACTCTCTTTGTTATCCCCTTTTAAAGACTACTTTATCTGTTGGATATTGATTTATAGTTATTAAGTAGCTATTAAGCTACTAGTCTAATGTCTTTGCCAATTAACTAATATAGATGAATAGAATTCATTAGAATCTTGGGAGAAGTTAAAAATGTAACCTTGCCCTGAGAAATAATTTCTGTCTAAGAGGTAGGATAGATTTAATCGTTTTATAGATTTTAAAATACTTTCTTAGTTGCATACCTTTGGGCATTTGCTTGTGATTGGCAAATAACCTCAATCCCCTGAAAGAAAGACTTGACTCAATGATAGATTTAATTAAACAGGTATTTATTAATTCTTTAGAATTAGGTGTACCAACTATCTTAGAGGTTTCTAGAAAGTGGGTTTAAACTCTTATTGGGCTTTATGAATATGGGTACCTCTGGGGGTTGATAGATGGTCTAGATTTTTTAAGTATACACAATTAAAAATATCTGTAAATAAGATATCCCGTGGCAGTAAACCTTAGGTTATTTTGGTTTGAGGAGTTGAGACTCATGTAATATTTGAACTAATATCTTTGTGTTTGGGCATCATTTGGCCACAGTAGTTAATTACCATGACAAAATAGTTCCATCTGTTGACATTTCAATTTTAGCAGTGGCTCTACTGGTCTCCTAGTTATCTTTGAGTCTCTTGGCATTTTCAAACAAGACACCTAGTTGAATCTTTTGTACAGTTCCATGAATGATGACTTTCATTCCTATTGTTTCTACTGTCCCTGGATTATAATAAGGCAGGACTAGTTACATCTCCTTGCTTCCTTGAATTAGAAATTCAAGGGATGCCTGGGTGGCTCAGCGGTTGAGCATCTGCCTTTGGCTCGGGCGTGATCCTAGAGTTCTGGGATGGAGTCCCACATGGGGCTCCCTGCATGGAGCCTGCTTCTCCCTCTGTGTCTCTGCCTCTCTCTCTGTGTCTCTCATGAATAAATAAATAAAATCTTAAAAAAAAAGAATTAGAAATTCAACCCATATAACATTACCATATGTGTTTGGCTAAAACATTGCTTATATCAAATCAGACTTTTGTTTATTTTATTTTTTTAAGTGGGCTCCATGCCCAACGTAGGGCTCTAACCCACAACCCTGAGATTAAGAGTCACATCCTCTATTGACTGAGCTAGCCAGGTGCCCCTCACATCACACTTAAGAAAAAAAAGATTTATTGTTTTCTTGAATAGAGGAGCTGAGTTGTATAGAGGATAGAAAAAAGAAAAGAAGTGGGCTTTTTTTTTTTTTTTGCCCTGACCCTGGCTCTGGCTCTGGCTGTATGATCTTAAGCATAAAAATACTTTGCTAGGCCTCTGTTTCTCCATTCAATTAAATCATTTGTTGTGAAGATTGGTTGAGATAATGAATGTGAAATTGCCATTACTTTCACTGTGACAGGGTAAAAAGACCAAATTCCTAAATCTAGAATTTCTTCCCAAACAGCTCCATTTCTATACTCTGCCTGGCATGTCATAGGTGTTCTTGGATAATTGAATCCTATCTTTCCCAGCCTTATCTTGTACTTCTCTCTAATCTTCCAATTCAGGTAAGTAGTCTCTACTTTCTCCATTGAAAATGTTGTTCACATAGTTCAAGCTCTGTCTGTCTCACGCTCTGTCATTTTTTTTTCAAACTCTTTGTTCAGGAATGGTCAGGTCTCTCACATCTCATTCTATCCACTTTGCTTTCTTTTCAGCTATAGCGATCTTTACTACTCATCACCCTACTTTGGTATATTTAATATCTTAATTATTAATAAAAGTGTCCTGTGTGTCTGCCTTTTCTTACCCCATGTATTGTAAGATTCTGGAATATGGGAATAATAGCTTTGATTTTATATTACTCTTTAAGGATATTATTTTTTAAAGATTTTTATTTATTGAGAGAGAGAAAGAGCATGAGCAGGGGATAGGAGCAGAGGGGGAGAGAGAAGCAGACTCCCTGCCAAGTAGGGCGCCCAAAGTGAGTCTTTTTTTTTTAAGATTATATTTATTTATTCATGAGAGAGTAAAACAGGGACACACAGAAGCAGAGACACAGGCAGAGGGAGAAGCAGGCTCTGTGCGGGGAACCTAATGTGGGGCTTGATCCCAGGACCATGGGATCATGCCCTGAGCCAAAGGCAGATGCTCAACTACTGAACCACTCAGGCATCCCCCCCACCCCTTTTTTTTTTTTTTTAATACTTTGTTTAGCTCGGTGTGAGTCTTAATCCCAAGACCCTGGGATCATGAACTGAGCCAAAGATAGACACTTTACCAACTGAGCCACTCAGGCACCCCTCTTTAAGGATATTTTAATGTGACTTGTAATATATCCAAGTTGACATATTGATAAGTAATGGTTTACATTGTATTTGCCGGGATTTAAAAGTTTAGAACAAGGATTGGCGGTTGTTAGGCATGGAATACGTGATTCTGACAGACCACTGATACTCTGATTTATAGGGTAAAGTCTGGAGAGACCGCAGGGCTTTGGGGAAGATCTCCCTCTGGAAAAGTGTGACCGATATGTTATTATCAGTTAAAGAGTCTTCTACTTTAATAAAGCATCCTTTAAAATATAGATACCTTAGTAAGCAAATCCTCATATTGTAGTATAGTTTCCTTGTGAGTATAAATGAAATAAAAGGGTATAGAAATTGTAGGATTGAGGGAGAGACTGGCTTTTCCACTGATACCTTTTTTGATTTTTTTTTTGGTTTGTCTTTTTTTTATTTTTATTTTTTTGCATTGACATTTTTTATATATTCAAATCAAACAAAGTGCCATTCTTTCTTGGATAGGTAAGTTAGTTATTAGAAATTTCTACCAGTGTGCATCTTCAGTATATGTTTGCTATATTTTTTAACTGGCTTTATGGATGTGCAGTTTGCATTCAATATAATTCCCCAACTAAAGTGTACAGTTTGATGAGTTTTGGCAATTGTATTCAGTCCTGTAACCACTGTCACAATCAAGAAACACGACATTTTCATCACTGCAAAAGACTTGTTCCTTTTCTTTTGTAATTGATCCTCTACTCCATCCCCTGGCCTCTGGTGACCACAGATATGTGTTATGTCCATTATTGTCTTGCCTTTTCTAGGATTTCCTATACATGGAATCACATAGTATATAGGTTCTGTACTGCCTTTAGATTGTACCTAAATTTATATTGTACATGAAGCATGCAGTTTATATCTTTTCATTCCTGAGTGGTGTTTCACTGTGTAGCTCTACCACACTTTTTTTTTTCATTCTGTTCACTAATTGATGGGTATTTGGATTGTCTGTGGTTTCTGGCTATTTGGAAGAAAGCTGTTATGTATGTTTAGTACAAGTGTTTTGGCATATGTTTTATTTCACTCAGGTAAGTGAATAATTGACTGTGGAGTCATATGATAAGGGTATGTTTAATTTTTAAGTAGTTGGTAGTCTGTTTTCCAACATAGCTGTGCCATTTTGCATCCCTGTTGGTTGGATGTAAGTGTTCCAGCTGTTCTGTGTCCTTGAAGCACGTGGGATTGACAGTGCTTTTAATTTTAGCTATCATTCCATGACTAAGTAGCGGTAACTCATTGTAGTTTTAATTTGTATTTCTCTAAAATGACTAATGATGTTGAGCTTCTTGTCATGTGCTTATTGGTCATTTGAATATTGTTTTTGTTAATGTCCAAACCATTTACCTATTTTTTAAAAATCATATTTTTTATCTCCTTCTTATTTATTTCTTTTTAGATATTTAGATATCCTGGGTACAAATCCTTTATCAGAATTATGCTTTGCAAACTTTTTCCCCGCCATCTGTGGGTTTGCACTTTTGTTTTCTTGAATTTGTCCTTTCAAAGAACAAAAGTCTCATAAGGATAAAGTTTATCACTTTTCTTCTTGGGTTTTTTTTTTTTTTTTTGTGGAAGATGAAAAATTTTTGTCTAACAATGTCACTTAAATCGCCTCATGTTATCTTCTAGGAGTTTGTAATCTTCTTTTAGAGCTATAATACCTTTTGAGTTAATTTTTATATATGGTGTGAGATAAGTTTCATATCTTTCCATATGAATATCCAGTTTTACCCCCACCATTTGTTGAAAAGACTATAATTTCTTCATTGAGTTACCTTGACAGCTTTATTGAAAACCAATTGACCATGTAAGTATGGGTGTATTTCTGTTCCAATTTTATTTTAAGATTCATTATTTATTTGAGAGACAGAGTGTGTGCAAGCAAGAGGGAGGTTGTGGCAGGAGAGGGAGAGAGAGACTCTTTTTTAAAAAATTTTATTTTAAAGATTGTATTTATTTATTTATTTATGAGAGAGAGAGAGAGAGAGAGAGAGAGAGAGAGATACAAGCAGAGGGAGAAGCAGGCTCCATGCAGAGAGCCTGATGTGGGACTCGATCCTGGGGAGTCCAGGATCACGCCCTGGGCCAAAGGCAGGCGCTAAACCGCTGAGCCACCCAGGGATCTTGAGAGAGAGACTCTCAAGGAGATCCCATGTTGAGTGTAGAACCCTATATGAGGCTTGATCTCATGACCCTGAGATCATGACCTAAGCCAAAATCAAGAGTTGGACTCTTAACCAACTGTGCCACCCATGTGCCCCACCAGTTTTTTAAATTACTGTCTTTATGTTAGTTCCCTACTTTCTTGATTACTGTAGCCTTACATAGTCTTAAAATTAGGTAATCTATAATTTCTTTCACCTTGTCTTGCATTTCAAAGTTATTGTGGTTATTTTTACATCCTTTGCATTTGCATATTTTGCTTGTCAAAATCCACAAAAAACCCTAAATTTTCATTGCAATTGTGTTGACTCTATAAATCAACTTCACAAAAATTCATATTTTAGTTATATTGGGTATTATGATCATAAACATGATATATCTATTTATTTAGGTCTTCTTTAATTTCTCTTCCTTATGTTTCCAATTTCTTTCATACAGTTTTTGTTAAGTTTACCACCAGCTATATCATATATTTGATACTATTGTAAATAATTTATGCTGTAAATTTCAATAGTATTGAAATACAGTATGGCTGGTATGAAAATATATTTGACTTTTTTTATATGTTGACCTTATAACCTTGTAATGTTACTAAATGTACTTATTCCTAACAGCTTTTTTTAAAAAAAATACCTTAGGATTTTCTGCATAGATAATCATGATGTCTGCAAATAAAGATGGTTTTACTTCCTCTTTTCTGATTTGTCTGCCCTTTATTCATCTTTCTTGCCTTATTGCATTGATTAGGACCTACAGTATTGGATCGAAACATTAAGAGAGGATATCCTGGTCCTCTTCCTGATCTTAGAATAAAACTTTGTCTTTCACCATTAAGTATACCGTTAGCTGTAGCTTCTTTGTAGATGCCCTTTCTTAGGTTGAGGAAGTTCATTTCTACTGCCAGTTTGCTGGGATTTTTTATTTATGAGTGAGTGTTAAATTGAGATGATCCTATGCTTTTTCTCTTAGTCTGTTAACTTGGTAAATTACCGCGATTGATATTCTAATGATAAAGCAATTTTGAATTCTGGAATGTCTCATTTTGCCATGATTCATTGCATTTTCTTTTTTTTTACATGTCACTAGGTTTGATTTGTTAGCATTTTGTTACAGGTATTTTTGCATCTGTTTTTCTGAGGAATATTGGTAGTAAAATTTTCTTGTTTTTGTCATTTAAAAAACATCAAGGTAATCTTGCCTCATAAAATGAGTTAGGGAATGTTTCCTTATCTCTTATTTTTGCCTTAGAATTTGGGAAATACTGATATTCACTGTTATTCTGATGACCTAACTCTTGAAATAAGAAATATTTAATGTAGGGGCACCTGGGTGGCTTGGCGGTTGAGTATCTGCCTTTGGCTCAGGTCCTGATCCCGGGGTCCTGGGATCAAGTTCCACATTGGGCTCCCTGCAGGGAACCTGCTTCTCTCTCTGCCAGTGTTTCTGCCCCTCTCTCCCTGTTTCTCATGAATTAAAAAAAAAAAAAAAAATGTAGGATAAAGGGCATGTTCTTCCTTTCAGATATTCTCCAAATGGTTATTTGCAGCTAAAACCAAAATAGCAGTATATTCATACAGGTGTTTGTAAAACTTGATGTGCAAATTAAAAATTTAATAACTTTGGATATGATTTTAATATTCCTAAACAATATATATGAGATATGGTAGTGCATTTCACAGAGATGTTAATACTTCCATTTATTTTTGTTTATAAAATATTTTGGAAAATCCCTTGTAGATTCTCATTAAGTCATGCTTTGTTTATATTTCAGCTCCTTAACAGACTTGTCAGTGGTAATTGTTATGTTACAGTGTGAATTTAAAAAACAAAACAAAACTTTGATCTAGTAGAATATTGTTCTAATTGTACTTCAGCAAGAACCTATTCCTTGAAAGTGCAGTAGTTCTTAAGTCATACCTTTTCAGATGAGAAAACTGGTAGATATATTCTAGTTATTTAGTCATCACTTTTATTGACTTTGCTGAATGGCTTTTTCCATGTTGGTGTTAAAACTATTCTGTCTTCATCCAAAGCATGTTCTTTGAACTTTAGGATCAGAATGACAAATGCTTTTATTGAATAACACAGTATCTGTTAAAATTGTTTCCAAGGGTTGAGAAATTAAATTGAGTGAATGAAAATGACGAACTAGAATGTTTAATAAAGAAACACAAAACTCAATTTATGTTTTCATGCCATGGAAATAGTTTGTTCTTCTCTTATGGACTTTCAAGAATACTAAAATATGAACTTTGCTATAAGATTTAAAGACATTTGCTACATATGTCAGACTGTAAGTACCCTTAAACCCCACTTAGGAGAAACTTTATGCCCTGTAAATCACCTAGCATATTCTTGATTTTGTAAATATTTACAGTGTTCCATAGAATAATGAGATTTTAAAACTACCAGAAAAGTTTAAATTATATGAAGTAGAATTTCATAAGGTGCTTAAATAGATCCTTTTTTATGTTTCCTCTCATAACAATCATGAACTTGAAATTTCTCTCCTGTGTAAATTTGCTAAATGCTTACCTTGTAGTAATACCACCTACGTGATGATTTAAGATACAAGAATCAGTAGCTATAAACTAAATCATTAAGCCTATTGTTGATAACTTTGCATGATTATATTTTATGCAGTATCTCGCCTCATGAGTTGTATTTACATTTATTTACTGTAGGGAGTGACATAAGTGAAGTTACAAATGACTCTGTTGAAGGCAGCAGTGAGACTATTACTATAACATATATTTAAATGGATATTAGTGAAAGTAAGAAAATAAGAAAAAAAAGGTAAGTCTCAGGGATGGATGTCAGAATTCACTGGAAAATGTCAGATTTTGTAGATTACAATGATCTGTCATTGTACAAGAGAAATCATTTTGTTGGAACCATTAACTACATTTCACTGCATCAGAGTGAGAATACAGTAGAAGCATTGGAAGGCATTGTAGTTCTCTGTTGCACATATAGTAAAAATATGTTGCTGGTTAGGAAATTGGTTAAGGGATACCTAAGTATCTTCATTTCTCCCTAGTAGAAACAGGAGTTTGTATATTTGGAAATGGCAACAAAATGGTGAGCAGCCTCTTGGAGCTTTTTTGGGTAGTGGACTAGCTCCTAATATATTGTAATATAATATATTGTAATAATATTAGTGATGTACTGTTTGAGGGCTTTTTTTTTTTTTTTTTTTTTGCCTCTAATAATCCTCTTAAACTTGGGAGGATGAGAGGTAAGGTACTAGCTCTGTGAAATCCTGCTAGAGAGTATTGTTAACCATGTTGTATATCATTTGCACGTATCACTTAAAATTTTTAAAATATATTTTTTTATTCTGGTTGCATTTTGGTCAGCTTTTTGCATCCAAATGAAAAACCGTGTCTTCACAATTGAGGAAGATCCAGTAAGGGTGCCAGCTTTATGGCTTTAAGTTCTTTATTCTCAAAATTTAATCAGTAGGCTCTCTTCCTGGAACTTCCCAGGTGTGTTTTTCACTTTTCACAGATGTGATTGGGTTAGAAATCATTCCTGTTTATCTGAATGAGAACCCTTTGGTAACATGCCTTTGATTCTAAGATAAGTGGATGAAATGTGTTGCATAAATCATGTCACAGCAAACAATTGTCACCTGGCACTAGAGCTTGATGAAATTTAAAAATGTTGGCGTATTGCCTGCAGTGTTCAGTTACAGTTCTATAGAAAGTCTGTCTGTACAGATGAAGCAGTTCTTGGTAATGCAAGATTCATCTCTCAAGTGATAGGGCTTGTATGAGTTTATTACAGGGATCCCTGCTTTGAGCTCCCAAGATGTACTCAGTGAGGCTTTGTTTTAATTTCTCCTTGCTTCTGGCACATTTATAAGAAAATGGAATAGACCTTCAGCTTGCAAAACCCTTAGTATTTATTTAGTCCAGCATCTATTGCAGCACAGGAATGTTTTCAAAATTATTCCTAAAAGATAGTAGCCCAAATTTGGGCCTTAAGATACTGCTGTTATTGTAGTGGTTGATTCCCTGACGAACCTCATCTTCACCTGGACCTGTTACCAAACATTCTGCATCCATCATCACATATTGTCTGTTTACCAATACCTAGCCTTTCCTTAAAGAATGCTAAAGATCTACTCAGCATGTGCAGAAAAAGGATAACGAATCTATGCTCTTTGACTCTAGAAGAAACTATAGCTAAAGGGCTTTTACTTCATACTGGGCAAAATTTTCTAAATACCACCCACATTTGGTTTTGCCATTCCCAGATTTGAAAACTTATGTCACTTATAGGAAAACTATAAGTTTTTTTGATGTCTTTGGACTTCAAACAAATGCATGTACACTTAAAAAAAAAAAGAAAAAAGCCCATCTCCCATCCCCATTACACTGTTTGTTTCCCATCTCCCATCCTCATTACATTCTCTCTCCATAGATAACGATTTTCATGTTTTTTAAATCTGAATCCCATTCTTTGAATATGTCTTGTTAAACACTTAGATTTATTGTATATGCACGCAAACACTGGGTATGCATGCATTTTAACTCTGCATTACTGGTTATGCTCTAGACATTATTTAGTTGGTCTTCACTGTTTTAAAGATCTGCATGTCATCAGGTGTACATCTTGGTTTCTTCTAACTACTGCCTGGTATTCTGTAGAACATATCTGCTTCATTTTATTTATCTTTTGTGTTGGACAACTCGATTACAGGGCCTTTTCATAATTGACTCCATGTTTTGGGGCTATCTCTTGTACTCCACACAACTTAAATTCCAGCTACATCAATCACTGTTATATGAAGACAGTATACTTTTTATATTTCTGTGGTTTTGTGCATATTTCCAGTCTTTTAATGACCACTTCCTTACTCTGTAGGACTCAATCCTAGCTTTTCCTTGGTGAAGATTTGAAGACTTCAGCATTTTTTTCATCTTAGCTATGTAGAAGTCTGTATTTCTGCCTAAAAGTCTATCCCCCGCCCCGGAATTTTTGAAGGCAGGTACCAAATCTTAAGTATTTTTGTATCCTTTGCTTTAGTGTGGTGAATCGCTTATATTTGGCAAGCAATAAAACCCTTACTGAATAAATGAAGTGTGTGTAGGTTCTCTAAAGTGAAATACTGCCAATATGAGCACATGATTCTCATACGTAAGGATAGGTTAGAACACAAGTACTAAACTAGTATTTGGGAGAGGACTGTTCAGGAGGCTGAATCTTAAAATGAGTTGAGGCTTCTGAAGATGCTAAGGACCACAACATGTTATGTTCAAACCATGAAGTTAAAAGCAAGAAAAAGCATAAATTGCTGCTTGGGACAGATGGTGTAATACTGGATATTGGAACAAAGGCAGATTTGGGGAACTCCTGGGTTGGTTTCCACTTCTCTATTGAAAGAAAATGCTATTCAAATTCAGTGAAGGAGACTAATGATGGTAGCAGGGGGATTCAAATTCAAGGAAGGTGGGACACTGGGGAGAAAACACTTTGATGCTTTCTACCAGTTAATGCCTTGAGATTGAATGTCCTGCAGAAATGAATGGTTCAGTCATCTTTCAACAGTTATGATCAGTACCAGAGGTGCCAAAAGACTATCATGCAGATACTGTTTTTATTTGCAAAAAAGAAGGGTAAAAGTAGAATTCTGCAACTGTAAGATTATGGGTTTCATATCTATCCTTAGACAATTCTTTACTTGATTATTAAACACTTTGTTGAAGACTTACGTAGAAAGAGGCAATCCTCTGGAGATCACGTGGGTTGACTTGGAATGTGTCATGTTAAGTTTGTGTAGCTTTTTTACTGTCTAGGTGGAGTAAGTTGATTTTGCAAGGCTTCAGACAGTGTCTCGTGATAGTGTTTAGGAGGTAGAAGGTCAAATTAGGGGCTGTTTTATGAGGACAGGCAGATTCATAGATGGTTGAAAAAATTTGATGAATGGATTGATGTCAGCTAGGAGAGAGGTATTTCTAGTGCCATGATATGGCTGTTTCTTTCACTTTGTCCTATTAATCATTTTTATCACCAATTTCGATGAAATGGTTCCATCACATTTGCATATCAGATAAAGCTGGGAGTGAAAGCTAATAGTTTGGGTGAGGGAATCAGGACTGAAAAAAAGCTTGGCCATCTGAAATGACTAACTGAAACTGAAATGGCCTATAACAGTGTTTAATGTAAAACTCTGCATGTGGGTTTGTCAAATTATCACACTAGTCGAGAATTTTAAGAGCATTTCATATGAAGAAGACCTGACAATTTGTGATATAACCATTACTGCCATGTTCCAGGTATAGACTTGTTTTTATACAAGTGCAGTGTCTGGAATGGAGAAGGTACAGTCTCTGCTGGTGAGAAAATACCATTATATTCATTTATAGCTTACAGGTTTTAGGAAGTACCTGGCTGCTTTGTCGTAAAAGGACTGTTTCAAAGAATCAGCATGGTTTCCTTATTAAAACTTAACTTTTGTGTCTATGTGTGTAGAGTGAGGAATCATCAGAATAATAGGTATTTTCAAATATTTAAAAGCCAAAAGAAGAGTTTGCCTGAGTTCCATATTTGTTTAGCTTTTAAAAGAAAGTGGCTAGTACCTACTGTGGGGCTGGAAATTGTGCCAGGCATCCGAGATAGAGAAGTGACTTGGAACAGAAAGTGACCTCATCTTTACACTCTGCATCACTGACAGTCTGGGGGAAAAGTCGGACATTAACTAAATGGTGACACAAGGAAATGTAAATTGCAGCTATGTATGGTTACAGCAATGAGGTAGAGGTGCTGACACCCTGAGCGTGTATAGTCGGGACACTTGCTTTGGTCAGTAAGCTTGCTGCTTGCTTGAGGAAGTGAGGCTGGAGGTGAGAAAGCATGTACATGAGCCAGATGAAAGGATGATTGGGATCCAGAACAAAGGAGCCTGTCCAGTGCACAGAGAATACACACCAAACCAGAAAGTGAAGAAAGGTTCCAGACACTCAGCCTTTGAAAACTGGTAAGAAGTTTATTCTGTGTCTAGAAACAGTGAAAAGCATTTGCTAGTGTTTTCTAGAAGACTGATTTAAATTTGGGATGGCACCTGTGGCTGCCATGTGGGGAGATGACAGGCTTGGGGCCAGAGAGGATGTGATAAACCACCTGAGGAAGGATTGCAGACCATGGATGTGGAGTTGTGCTGCAGGAATCCGGAATCAGGAGCTGCCCTAGAAAGGGAGTCCAGCTGTGGGGTGGGGGTGGGGTGGGGAGCACACTCCATTTGGGGATAGAAGGTGTGGGTACACATCCCGGTTTTGCCACTTGCTAGTTTGGTGGCCTGTCCCTGAAGTAACTGCAACTTTTTGCTTACAGGTCATGTCAGGAGTAGATGATTCTTGTGAATGACTTACAAACTGTGAAGTGTTACATAAAATGGAAGAATCGAGAAAAAAAAAATCAACAATGGCCATTGTCGGACTGGGAGATCTAGTAATGGAATGGAGGGTTTTTTTTTTTTTTTGAAGATTTTATTTATTTATTCGTGAGAGACACAGAGAGAGGCAGAGACACAGGCAGAGGGAGAAGCAGGGTCCCACAGGGAGCCTGATGCAGAACTTGATCCCAGAACTTCGACCTGAGCCGAAGGCAGATGCTCAACCACTGAGCCACCCAGGTGTCCCTGGAATGGAGTTTCTTAAGTGTTTTCTAGTCTATTTGGAAATATTTAGGATTTTCATCATTGTTGGGACCCCTGGCTTCTGACTTGATTTCCACTCAGGTCATGATCTCAGGGTTGTGAGATCAAGTCCCAGATGGGACTCTGTGCTCAGTAGGGAGTCTGTTGGAGAGTCTGTCTCTCTCTGCCCCTCCCCCTACTCATTCTCCCACACTCTCTCTCTCAAATAAATCTTTAAAGACAAGATTTTTATCATTATAACTTCAGATCCCTGTTCCTCTTCCCAGTTGTCTTGGGGCATTCCCTAACAGGCACAGTCTGAAAATTTATAATGACTCCATACTTTTCAACTTTCTGGTAGCAGTCAAGTTGCTTGGTGTGATTTTTAGATCGGATATACATGAGATGTTTTTGTCATGTGTGACCTCAAAAGCAAGAAGTGGCTTTAATGAATCTTGTGGCAAAACCCTAAAGCAAAAACTTATTAGAAAGCATAAAAATTTTTCAAAAATATCTTTTGGTAAGGTAGTGCTTTCATATCTTAAATTATACTCAAGTCCACAGACATACATGTATATTTCCGCCCTGGAGTGTTGCCTGTGTATACGTGCGTGTGTGTGTGTGTGTGTGTGTGTATGTCCATGCAAAATACACAAAAGATCTTGTGAATGGAAATATACTGTTCGTTTTTGAAGTGCTTCAGTTGAAAACCCACAATAAAATCAGGATAAAATATGTAGCTATTTTTTAGACAGCTAGGTAGGGAATAATATTTCTAATAACTCATCAAAGGGAATATGCTTTGGTTGCATGTTATTTATTCATGTTATTTATGCACGCAAAGTCTACTTGAGAAATATTTAATGAATACCTAAAATCTTAGTTTATATGCATCGCTCTCACCTGCATTTTTATTAAGGTTATTTACATATGTTACCACTAATCTCAGAAATCTGTGTCTTGGTAAAATATGACATGCCTTTGTGCAGTAAACTAAGGCAAAAGGCCAGGATGCGAATATAACTTAAAATTTTAAACTTATGCAATCTTCTGACAACTTCAGCTGTAGCATTCTACACATTTAATCAAGTGTTAAATGTTACTGTCTTTGAGTATTTTGTTGCTTTGATGGTTATAAGAATTACTCAATTCTAAATATATTACCAGTAGCGTACTATTCTTGCATGTTTCTTATGAGTTGAGAAGTTTGTGTGTAAGAGAGGGAAATGCTGTTCATTTTATTTAACACATTTTCTTTAGGGAACTAGGAATAATTGCTGAAAACCAACTGCATTTTAGAGGTTTTGAACTTTGAAAGTTGCTTCTAGATCCATAACTGAGTAGAAGACACATCTGAGTGAGAAATCAGATCTTCCCAGTCTTCCATTGATACCTATAATGACAGTAATAGATGGACCAGGCACTATGCTGAGGATTTTACACATATTTCCTTAATCTTTCCAACACCCATGTGAAGCGTGGGTGTCGTTATTCCAGTGTTATAGAAGCTGGTCTTTGGTGAGGTTCACTCACGGGGCCTGGGTTCCATTCCAAGTCACTTCTGATTCTAAGGCTGCTATGCTATTTTGAAACAGCTAATTTGCTACAAAAGAAGTTGATTGAAATCATTTTAGACTAATCTCCTGGAGCCATGCTTCTTGCCTTTGCTATGGTACTATATTAAAAGGATATAACACACAGATAGCTAACACGAAGATAGAAATAAGTAAATGATAGCAGTCCCTGAGTAATAGATTGCTTGTTGTTGCCTTTGTCATAAGTTTTTAAATAGCTAATGCATACACATAGTAAAAAATAACTCAGGTAGCTCAAGAGTATATACAGTGCAAATCATATCTCCCTCCCACTCTAGCCTCCTGCTCTCCCACAAAGAATCAACCACTGTGTCTAATTTCTAGTTATTCTTCCAGAGATAGAGTTAGCATGAATTGATTTTTGGAAGAAAAAAATGACATTTGATCATCGTGCCTAAAGAAACAAACTAGAAGCTGCCAGGGCTGGCCCCTGGGGTGGATGTCAGAGGGGGCCCGAGCTGGAGAAAGCAGAACTGAATGCAGATGGGGCACTCTGATGAGGCTGTGGCCAGGCCAGCACATAGCTCTCTCCCCATGGTAGTCACACAGCCCTGCAAGCAGGTTGGCCCCATTTTATAGATGAGGAGATTGGTTATTTCCATCCCACTAATAGTTGCATGTAGAGCAGTACTCACAATGCAGGGTGGTGTCTCTCATCTTTCTGTTTTACTGCAGTGCAAGTGACCTCTGGATTTGAGAGTGTTGTGAGCGATTGTACAATTGAAGTGGTCTCTAATTGAGTTTCTACAGGTGAGCTAGATAGCAAACTTCAGAAAGCCGACGGCAATAGCAGATTTTTCTTAACCTTTACATTTTTAATTTTAGAATGGATGCAAATTTACAGAAAGCTTACAAAGATCGTACAGAGAGCTCCTGCATACCTCACACCCAGTTTCCCATATCATCAACAGGTTTCACCATGATAAGGTTACTCTTTATTCCCCCTTTCCAGACTGTACTCTTTGGAGGAAACCAGTATGCGCAGCTCACATGTAAGGAGTGGGGAGTCATGTTCCACTCCCTTGAGGGTGGAGTATCTTCATAAATTATTTGTGATACTTCTGCATGTTACTTGTTTCTACTCTCCTGTTTAATCAGTCATTTATTAATAAAGTATGGATTTGTGGATATTCATTTTATATTTTGGTTCTAGTGCAATACCATTTTATTTTATTGTTCAAAATTGTTCCAGCTTTGGTCATTGGGAGCTTTTTAATTAGCCCCAGTGTCCTTTGACATGCCCTCATTGTGGGTTTTTGTTTTTGTTTTGAGTACTTCTTTAGTGTCTGGTACTTTAGGATGCATTAGATTCACCCCCGTATTTTCTGCTCCACTCTTAGAAACATTTCTCCAAAGAGTGTTGGTTCCTTTTATTGGAAAATGGTCTCAGAAACCAAGATCTGGTGCCAGTTGTAGTAGCTCTTTTAAAATCGGATATTTAGTAGAAAAGGTTTTAGCCGTTGTTTCATGAGTGTTGAATTAATTTTTTTTGCAATAACTTATATTGCTGGAGTATAAAATTTACCTGAATTGAATAGAATGAGCTTGAGAATTTTTAAGTAAAATTCTAAGAAGTAATTATTTTATTACTCTTTCCTGTTACTTTAAAAAAGCCACCTGTCCTTCATGGCATTTTATCCTTGACCAGAACCTGAGGCGGAACTTCAAAACATGGTAATTCGAAGCAGGTTGGGATTAATTCGAGGATAGTGGAAAGACTTTGTACTACATTAGGAAAATTAGCAAGCATGGAGTCTATGGAAAGACATGTAATTTATATTTATGTAAAGAATAGTACTTTATTTTGTATCACTAAGCTTTTTAAATTTGTGTATCCAACAGGGGATTGGGAGAGAATATTAAGGGAAAGCAAAACAAAACAAAAACAAAAATCAAACAAAACCCAACAACAACAACAACAACAACAACAAAAAATGACTTGAGTATAGTGAAAATATCTGGACAGTGGCACTAACTGATTTGTGTTATTTCAGAGGAATATTCCTTATTAGAGATCTGGCGTAACTCTAGAATTGAGATTTTCTTAATCTGAGGTTTTTGCTGATAGGTCAGACAACTCTTTTTGAGGGGTTTGAAAGGGATTTGTAGGTATATATTTGCAATTTTAGTAGTATTGATGAACATTTCTTGAATGCTTATTTCTTAGTTTCATGTTTTGCCTGCAAGCATTCCCTTTTACTCTTCAGCGTCTCCCATTTTAATAAGAAAGGTAAACTGTTACAGCTTATCAAGCATCCGGGTCAGAAGAATCACAGGCTCTGATAGACACATGCATAAAATGTATGTTGATTGTAAAAAACCAAATCCTCTTCTGAGAATTAACTGGGTGTGTGTATGTGTGTGTGTGTATGTGTATGTTGCTGGGCTATCGATATCCCTGTTTGTCCTCATCTATTATATTTTAATTTTTCTCTTAGTTTAATTGTAAAGAAGTCTTCTAAATCAGTGTAAATAGAATATCCTCAAATTCAATGCCTAGTATGCAATTGCAATTAGTAACCAGCACAGCACTAATGAGGAAAAGAACCAGGCAGGTGAAAAACTGAAGCAAAGGTAAATGAAGCAGCCTCTGATGAATAAGCAAACGTAACTCAGGGCACAGGAAAACTGAGTGTGTCGGAGATGCCCAGGGAGCCCTAAAATGAAAATAGCTGGAAAGCCCTGAGAGGGATGAAGCCGAGTGTAGAGATGGGGAAATCGTGAAAGAAAGGTTCTGGGTGAGGGTCGCTGGTACATCCTGAGGTTGGCAAAGATTGCCAGGGTGCATGTGAGAAGCTGAGCATCTTCTCCAGGGTTCTAGGTAGAGGTGATAAATCCCGTACCTGAAGAGCCTGGAAACAGTAACCCAGTACATGATGGAGGGAAACAAGTGTGTTGAGTGTACGCCTGTGTGCAAGGTATACCATGGCATTTAATTTTTAGATCGGCTCTTTCCTGTTTCATGTCACTTAATTTTTACATCCACTCTTTGGGGGAGAGCGTTATTAGTTACAGTATTACAGGGCTTGATCCCAGGACCCTGAGATCATGACTGGAGCCAAAGGCAGATGCTTCACAGATGTTGAACCACCCAGGTGCCCCCCTCCATTGGAATTTTAATTTCAAAGCAGTTGGTTGGGGGGCTTGGATCCAGATAGATTGAAACCAGTGCAGTGTAGCATACATAGGTGCAGACTTCTTAGGGCCTGGGACAACTAACAATACTTTTATGAACTTTTTGGGTCGAATTGGTTAAGAGAAGTTTGATATGGCGGCTATTAGGTTTAGATAGTTTGGAGTTGCTAACAAATGAGAGTTATGGCAGGCTGCTTTAGAATGGACTGAAAAGTCATGGACACCGCTGATGTAGCACGTGGGTTTGGCAATGGACTGAAATGTGGAGGTGAGGTCTTTATTGTTCCACATTCCCCTTGAACTTGTCAGGATTCTTGTCAACTAGATTTCTGACTCTTCTTTTTTGGGGAGAATGAATTTTAGGGAGGCTATTCTCAGATTCTGGCAAACTGGTTGTTAGTACATTAGTCCATTTGTGAAAAGAAAGTAACAAAACCCATGAGTTGTAAGGATGTATTATTTTTAAAATGGTATGTTTATGTTTACCGAATAAATCTCAAGAGCAAATTAATTATATGTCTGTAGTTCTTGAAGTTAAGTAGGCTAAGTGGGGAAAAAGCATGATTTAATCTTGCTTTATTGCTGGCCAAATCTCTAGGCTGGCCATTTTTTTCCTTTTAATAAAAATGCTTGTGATTCCTTGTCTTCCCATTAGCTCATAGTTGAGAGCTCTGTTAAGTTGTCTGTGAGACAGCGTGTATTAGGCTTGCCTGATTAAAATTGTTCATGAGAGATCAAGCAGACAAGGGACTTTTAGCATAATTAAAAAAGCACTGCTAGCCTTTAAAGATGAGATTTCAGAGATTTTCGAATTTATATCCACCTGTAGGGAAGTGTGTTTATGTAATTAGATTCTGGTTCTCTCATGAACCCTTCTTACTTAATTCACACATGGTGTCCTTTCCTTTTATAGAATATCATCTTCTTATGCAGGAGACAAGAAATGTTGAGAGGAGCCAGAACTTGAATGAAATGAAACATTTCCCTTGAAAGATCACAATGTGATAAGTTATACAATCACTTACTTCCTTATGTTAAGCTGTTTATTTATGAAAGGAAACGCAGGAGCAAAGTTGGATAGTACAGGGGAAAAAAATAAAAACAAATTGCATATCCTGTGTTCTCAGGCTGATTTGAGAAAAATTACGCCAACTTTTGGAATATAGTCTCGTATATTGGTTAACGGACATCTCAATCCAAAGTTGTTGTTCCAAAATTTTTTTCTTTTCATATTGCAGTCCCAAACTTTCTAGTGCTGGGCTCTGAAATCATTCAGCTCTTATTCTTGTTTTACTATCCTGTTTCAGAGATAAAAAACAAAAAGATGATTACACTTAATGTGGTTTAATATGGCTTCTTCATTGTCCTTTTAAAGGAAAGTCCATTGCTGTGCACTGTTTAGTATTCCTTGAGCACTTCACTTTTTTTTTTTTTTTTAAATGTGTTTCTAAAAAACATTTCCCCTTCCCCCTCTAAAATACATTTTGGTTCTTTGGGAAGGAACCCTTTCTAGCATAAACTGAAATGTTATTGTTATAATGAGGCAGCATTTTAGAAGAAAATCACCAAGGTGTGAACTATTTTTTTTTAATCTACATGTATAAGGCATTAATTTCACAGACTAAGGGCTTCTGAACATGTGAACATTTTCTTTAAGGAAGGCATTTTCCTCAACGAGTAAGTAATGCTTTGTTTTCACCCAGAAGATTGCTTTAGAACATTTCTCATGTAATTAAAATAATTTTTCCATTAGCAGAGAGTAGTTCTCAAACCTTCTTGACTTTTTTTTAGTTCTATTTTATTTTGCATTTTTATAAAAAGAATTTGTTCTAGCTTGATTTTAAAATTAAATAGCAGTGTGCCGAAGGAACCCAAATTATTTTCATGTCAGCTCTGGGCAAGAGAAATAAGATGATAAAAGAACCCACCCCCACCCAAACCAGAAGGTATCATAAATTATCCCAGTTGTGCAGTTATGTATTAAGACTAATTTCTAGGAACCCAAAGGAAATACATCGGCCAGGTATGAGAATGCTTTAATTTAAAATCATAAAGAATCAAGAAAGAAAGGAGCCTGAAATTTTAAATGGTGTGATTTTTTTTTTTTTTTAATGTCTCATGTTATCTGCAAGGAGGAGAGCACTAAACAGGGTTACATCTTGAAATGGTAAAATCTGTCAATAGTTTTGTTTGTGGGAGGAGGTCACAAAAAGGTTATTCTCTGGCTTTCTTCTTCTTGACAAGTAATCAGAGTAGTTCACAGATTTCCTGGTTTCCAACCATTTTATAATCTGTAGAATTAATTTTTGCATCAAATTATATATCACCTTTATTTTTGATTAAACAAACTATTTTAATAGGACTCCACAATCAAGCTAGCTATTAGTTGCTTTAATTAAGACATAATTTCAGTTGAAATCATATAGAATTAACAAGGGGCAGTATATGTGATAATTGTAGCAATGGATATATCTCTGTCATAGGCATTATGATTTCTTTTATATACCAAAAAAAGGGGAAAACCCTTAAGTTGTCTTTATTCTTGTTTAATTTCAGATAGTGGTTTTTAGATCCATTTAATTGCTTATTCATCCACCTGTCCATCATCCATCCATTTATTCAGTAAACATTTATTGAACCTTTCCTGTTGGGCTTGGGTACTGGTGATACAGAAATGAGTAACTCTTTGAGGATATTTTTTTTTTTTGCATGAAACAAATTAACAAATAATTATCTGTATGAATAGAGTGATATGCAGTAAAAGGAGGTAGATCTGGAATGTCCGAAAACTGACATTCAGGGGAGACAAGATTTAAACTGAGTCTGGAGGGTTGAAAATTCAGGCAAAAAATCAGAGGAAGGACACACAGAAAAGTTAGAAGAACGAGTACAAATGCATTGCAGTTTTAGAAGACTTGTGAATATTTTGGCATATCTGGAACAGACAGGAGAAATACTCAGAAATGATAATGGGAAAGAGAGCAGGTATATCTCCTGTCACCATCTTTTTTTTTTTTTTAAGACTTTATTTATTTATTCATGAGAGACACAGAGATAGAGGCAGAGACATAGGCAGAGAGAGAAGAGAGAAGTAGGCTCCCTGTGAGGATCCTGATGTGAAGTTGGTCCCAGGACCCCAGGATCATGACCTGAGGTGCAGAGAGGCACTCAACCACTGAGCCACCCAGGCATCCCATCCTGTCACGATCCTGATGAGTTCAGACTTGTAAGGCTCTGAAGGAAATGAAGTTGGGTAACATGAGAAAGTTTGTATTTCAGAAAAATAAAATGGGCAGGATTATGGAAAATATTTAGAGAGGGAAGAAAGAAACTGCATGCAGTGTTCATCAGATGGCCCCTGTATTCTTAGTGAGGTAGGAGGCAATCTCCTATCCTTAGGTTTTGGGGGTCAGACAGACTGAATTTCAGATCCTGAAACTGAGGATTCTCTTAACTTCCTCAGCCTAAGATTTTCCATTTGTAAAATGGGGATAATAGCTATCTTGCAGTGTCAGAAAGTTTGTGTTCCAAATGCTTAGCTTGAATTTCTAGGCCTATGATATGTATATTCAAGAAATAGTGACTATTAATTGTTACTGACCTCTAAGTGCTCTGAATTACAAAGCAAACATTACAGGTGCTCCTTTCTCTCAAGAAATTTATAATAGTTTTACTAAATGCAAGAACAAAAAGGACAAACATACATTTTAGAAACCGTGTTTGACTCTGAAGCTTTCTTTACTGCTTGCCCTATGTGAAAGCCCACTTGAAGATTGACATTTGCATTCCTTAACCTTGCTCATGAGGTCCTAAATACTTTATATCCTTCAAAACATTTGGTGCTGATGGCTTTATGGTCTGATGAATATGATTAAGTAAATTTCTCCTCAAATGGAAGCCACATGCTTTCTCTCCTACCTAGTGCATTTAAAGGTCAAGAAATACGGTCTCGTGTCTCCAGTGAGAATTTCTCCTCATACTTGGGTTAAGTTCCTGCTTGAACTCTTGTGACTGTTGAGAGTCCTTTCCCTTACCAAGTAGTCCATTTTATGTTTGCATAACTCTGGTTGTCAGAATACTCTTCATGTGTAGCTGATACACCTGCTTTTTTATTTCCGACTCTATGGGCGCTAGTTTCCTCCTGAAGCCACATACACCGTCTGATCCATCTTTCATTGGCTGTACTATCAGCTGTTTGCCAAAAGCCATCACTTTTTGTTTCAGGCTTTTCATTTCCAGGCTTAGTGCATTGTTAGATTTTCCAGGTTTTGTGATGGTTGGTTAAAAACAAACAAACAAACAAACCCCAATTTTGCCGAGGTATATTTGACATAAAATAAATGGCATATATTTAAAGTATACAATTAGGTATTTGTGAAACATTTACTGCAGTCAAAATGGTGAATATGCTGTCACTCCAAGAGTTTCCTTGTGTCTCTTTATAGTCTCTTGCTTCTACTTCCTGCCCCTTCAACTCAGATCCCATCGCTCCCCATTCCTGCAATCACTTAAGTGATTTTAGTCACTGTAAATTAGTTTACATTTCCTAGAAGTTTATATAAATGAAATCAGTATGCCTTTTGTCTAGCTTCTTTCACTCAGCATGGTTATTTTGACATTCATCCATATTGTTGCATATAACAAGAGTTCATTTGTTTTTATTGATGAGTAAGTAGTATCCTATCTTGTGGGTAGACCACAGTTCGTTTATCCATTCACCTCTCGAAGGACAAATGAGTTACTTCCAGTTATTATTATGATTAGGCAGCTGTAAGCATCGGTGTGCAAGACTTTGTGTGGACATCTGCTTCTTTTGTTGGGATGTGGGTGGTAAATAGCACGTGAATGGTTGGTCATATAGTGGGTATATGTTTAAGTTTTTAAGAAACACCCAAACTGTTTTTCAAACTGGTTGCACCACTTTGCATTCCCCACCAGCATTGTATGAGAGTTCCAGTTCCTCTGTGTCCTTCCAACACTTGATATGCTCAGTCTTTTTTACATTTTAATTGTCATCATGGTTTCTCTCTGTAGCATTAACTTGTGTCTTCCCAGGGTTAATGATTTTGAGCATCTATTCAATGTGCTGATCCACCAGCTTTTTTGTCTTCTTTGGTATCAGTTCAAATCTCTTGCCCACTTTTAATTATTTTTTAATGTTACTGAATTTTGAGAGTTCATTATGGGTACACGTTCTTTATTTTCTCCTAGTCAGCTTGTCTTTTTATTTCAGTAAGAGTATCTCAAAGAGCAGAAGTTTTTAATTTTGATGAAGTCCCATTTACTAATTTTATCTTTTATGGATTGTGTGTGTTATTGGCATCATATGCAAAAACTTTGCCTCACTTGAGGTCCAAAAGATTTTCTCATATATTTTTTTCAAAGAGCTGTATGGTTTTTTTGCATTTAAGTCTGTAATCCGTTTTTGCAATAAACTTTTTACTTTGGAATAATTTTAGGCTTGGAGGAAAGTTACGAAGGTAGTACAGAGAGTGCTGGTATACCCCTCATCTACTTCTATTACTAACATCTTACATAACCACAGTAGATTTGTCAAAACCAAACAATCAGCTTGGTACTTTACTATTAACTACACTTCAAACTTTATTTGGATTTTATCATTTTTTTCCTACTGTGTATCTGTTTTCTCTTCTAGAATTCAATCCAGGATTTGACATTGTGTGTCATCCTTATGTCTCCTGAGTCTTTTCTGATCCTTGACAGTTTCTTAGTCTCTCTTTGTTTATTAATGACCTTGACAGTTTTGAGCACTACTGGCCATTTTGTAGAATGCGCTGCAATTTGGATTCATCTGATTTTTCTTTTCATTTGGGTGGTGCTGAGATATAACTTACAAAAAGTTCAGGAGATCGAGGAATGAGTTAAATCCATTTTAAGGAAACCGTCAAATCCAGCAGGTGGCTCATTCTAACAAGACAAGTGGCCTGGTCTCTTCAGTGTGTCAATGTCATTAAAAAAAAAAGAAAAAGAAAAAAAAAAAAAACTAAGGAAAGGTGATGAGAATGTTTTAGAGCAAAAGTAATTAAAAGAAGAATTAAGAACCAAATCCAATTAGGGAACCTTGACTGGATCCTGGTTTGGAAAAAAAAAGCCAGCTGCAAAAGACATTTAAAAAAAAAAGATTTTATTTATTTATTTGAGAGAGAGAGAGAGAAAGAAAGAGAGAGAGAAAGAGAAGAATGAGAAGCCAACTCCCAGCTGAGCAGGGAGCACAACATGGGGCTCAACCCAGGTGCCCCTGCAAAAGACATTTTGGGGACAATTGGGAAAAATTGAGTATTAGACGTTGTTAGATAATTACTATTTGATTTTTTGGTGTAATATTGTTATTGTGATTTTGTGGGTGGTCACCATTTTTAGGAACTTCATTCTGAAGTATTAGGAACATATCTGATGTTTTTCTCTTGATTAGACTTCTTTGGGAGAAGTGTCCTTATCACATCGTATCAGGGGCAGATGAATACTGTCATGCTGTCAACATGTTTTATCACTGGTGTTGTTTAACCTTGATTACCTGACCAAGATAATGTTTGCCAGTTTTCTCTACTCTAATCTTTTTTCACTTTTTCCACGCTCAATTATTGGGGAGTATGTTATTAAGTATAGTCCATGCTCAGGCGAGGTGGGAGGAAGAATTATACCCTAACTCCTATAGATGGGTATCCACATAAACTACTTGGACTTTTTCTGTAAGATGATTATGCAAATGGTATTTAATTTTTCTCTTTTCTCCCCTGTTTATTTCTTCAATCATTTATTATGTCAGTATGGATTCATGTATTTATTTTATACTTTGGGTTGTAATCTAGTACTTCATTATTTATTTTGTTGCTTGTCTTACTTTAGCACTGGTCATTGGGAGCTCTCTTAGGTTGGTTCCTATGTCCCTTTGACTTGACTTTCTTCCCTCCCCATTCATTTCTCCCAGCACTGCCTTCTTTTCTGACAGTACAAGATGCCTAAGGCTCATCTAATGTTTTCAGTGCCTTGGCCCTGGAATCAGCCATTTCTCAAAGGAGCCCTAGTTCCTTTTGTGGTGGTATGTTATTTAGAAACCAAGATCTGGGCACTGGGTTTGCTTGTTGCTGTTATCGGAGTGTCACTAGATATAGATTGTCTCAGCAGGCAGAGCAAGGAAGTCTATGTATGTGTGCTAATCTTTGTATATACACACCTATACTTCTACATCTTACCATTTGTATATCTGTATTAAGCGAACTGTGAGTTCATACTGATGTCTCTGACGCTAATCCAGTACTATGTGGTTCATTCCTTATCCATGATACTCCTCTCCTAATGGCTCCCACCATCCATTCACTTATTTGTTCACTCCCAGTATACATTCAAAGCAGTTTCAGAGTTGTTAACCTGTGCCCCGCAATCCGTTTTGAATTAATTTTTGTATATGGTGTGAGAGATGGATCAAAGTTCATTTTCTAAAAATATGAGTATCCTATTCTTTGAGCAATATCTGTTTAAAAGGTTGTCCTTTCTTCACAGTTGTCTTTGCATCTTTGTTGTGTGGGTCAGTTTTAGAACTTTGTATAGCATTCTAGTGGTATATTTGTCTTTCCTCCAATAACATATTGTCTTGATTATTGTAGATTGATGAATGTAGATCTCAAAATCAGATAGTGTTGTTAACCCTCCTCTTTTCTTCTTTTTCAAAGTTATTTTTGCTGTTCTATGTCCTTTGCATTTCATATGAATTTTAGAGTCCACTTGTCAAGTTCTTCTAAAAAAAAAAAAAAAACCATTGGGATATGGATTTAAGTTACATTGAATCTTTAGAACAATTTGGGAAGAATTGACATTTATACAATATTGAGTCATGTAATCCATGAAAAGTAATACCTCTCTATTTATTTATGTCTTTAATTTCTCTCAGAAAGGTCTTGCAGTTTTCACTGTCCACATCTTACACTACTTTTGTGAGATTTATCCCTAACTATTTTGTATGTATTGATACTGTTGTTAATGGTATTGTTTTCTAATTGTAACTTCCAGCGTGTAGTTGTTAGTAATAGACATAGAGTTGTTTTTTGAATATTGATTTTGTATCATGCACCTTATTAAATTTACTAGTTCTTACAGCTATTTTATAGCGTCTCTCTAGTTTTCTACATAGAAGATCATGTTTGTAGATAAAGAAAATTTTACTTTTTCCTTTAAAATCTGGATACAGTTTTCTAAAATCTGGGTGACTCAGTTAAGCATCTGACTCTTGATTTTGGCTCAGGTCATGAGATAGAGCCCCACATTGGGCTCTGCACTCAGTGGGGTGCCTGCTTGAGACTCTGTCCCCCCCACCCCCCGTCTCTCCCCCCAGTTGCTCTCTTGCTTTCTCTCAAACAAACAAATAAATAAATCTTTAAAACCTGGATACATTTTATTTCTTTTACTTGCCTGATTGTACTGGCTGGAACCTCTAGCACAGTGTGGAATAAAGGTGATGAGAACTACTGTTTTTGTTTTGTTTTTAATCATGGGGGAGAAATATTCAGGATTTCACCATTAAGTATTATGTAAATGCTAGGTTTTTCATAGATGTTCTTTTATTGCTACTTTTCTAAGAATTTTCATCAGAAATGGATGTTGGGTTTTATCAAATACTTATTTTGGTGTCTATTTAGATTATGAGGTCTTCTTGTTTTGATTTCTTACATGGTAAATTACATCTAACCCAGCCTTGAAACCCTAAACTAGTTTTGAAATCCTGAGATTGAACCCACTTGCTCTTGATATGTTATCTTTTGTGGATATCGTTGGATTTGGCATTTTAGAATTTATGTATTTATGCTTATAGGGATATGGTCTGTAATTTCTGTTTCTTCGATATCTCTTCTATTGTTTTATCAGCATGATTCTAGTTTCATAGTATTCATTGGAAAGTAAATTATGTCTTTTAATTTCTGATCAGCCTATCTAGAGATTTATCAATTTTATTGACCATTTCAAAAAATGAGTTTTGCATTCACTGATGTTTCCCATTTTACTGTCCTCTGTTACTGAATTCTACTATGATCTTTAAAAAAGAATTCTATCACAGTAAGTATTCTTACTCCTCTTCGTCTGTTTCACTCATTCACCCACCCGCCTCCCCTCTGACAACCACCAGTTCTCTGTATTTGAGTGTTTTTGTATGTCTCTTTTTTATTTGTTCATTTTTGTTTCTTAAATTCCATATATAGGTGAAATTATATTGTATATGTCTTTGTCTGACTTATTTTACTTAACATTATACCCTCTAGATCCATTCATGTTGTTGCAAATGGCAAGATCTCATTCTTTTTTTTACGTGTGAGTAATAATCCATTGTCTATATATACCACATCTTTATCCATTCATTATCAGCAGACACTTGGGTTGCTTCCCTATTTTGGCTGTTAGAAATAATGTTGGGATAAACATAGGGGTGCTATATCTTTTTGAATTAGTGTTTTCATGTCCTTTGGGTAAATACCCAGTAGTGGAATTACTAGATCATATGGTAATTCTATTTTTAGTTTTTTTTCTCTGTAATTACCTTTTTATTATTTTTTTTAATAAATTAATTTTTTATTGGTGTTCAATTTACCAACATACAGAATAACACCCAGTGCTCATCCCATCAAGTGCCCCCCTCAGTGCCCGTCACCCATTCACCCCCACCCCCTGCCCTCCTTCCCTTCCACCACCCCTAGTTCGTTTCCCAGAGTTAGGAGTCTTTATGTTCTGTCTGCCTTTCTGATATTTCCCACACATTTCTTCTCCCTTCCCTTATATTCCCTTTCACTATTATTTATATTCCCCAAATGAATGAGAACACTGTTTGTCCTTCTCCGATTGACTTACTTCACTCAGCAAAATACCCTCCAGTTCCATCCATGTTGAAGCAAATGGTGGGTATTTGTCGTTTCTAATGGCTGAGTAATATTCCATTGTATACATAAACCACATCTTCTTTATCCATTCATCTTTCGATGGACACCGAGGCTCCTTCCACAGTTTGGCTATTGTGGACATTGCTGCTATAAACATTGGGGTGCAGGTGTTCCGGCGTTTCATTGCATCTGAATCTTTGGGGTAAATCCCCAACAGTGCAATTGCTGGGTCGTAGGGCAGATCTATTTTTAACTCTTTGAGGAACCTCCACACAGTTTTCCAGAGTGGCTGCACCAGTTCACATTCCCACCAACAGTGTAAGAGGGTTCCCCTTTCTCCACATCCTCTCCAACATTTGTGGTTTCTTGCCTTGTTAATTTTCCCCATTCTCACTGGTGTGAGGTGGTATCTCATTGTGGTTTTGATTTGTATTTCCCTGATGGCAAGTGATGCAGAGCATTTTCTCATGTGCATGTTGGCCATGTCTGTGTCTTCCTCTGTGAGATTTCTCTTCATGTCTTTTGCCCATTTCGTGATTGGATTGTTTGTTTCTTTGGTGTTGAGTTTAAGAAGTTCTTTATAGATCTTGGAAACTAGCCCTTTATCTGATATGTCATTTGCAAATATCTTCTCCCATTCTGTAGGTTGTCCTTGAGTTTTGTTGACTGTATCCTTTGCTGTGCAAAAGCTTCTTATCTTTTTTTTTTTTTTTCAAAAGCTTCTTATCTTGATGAAGTCCCAAGAGTTCATTTTTGCTTTTGTTTCTTTTGCCTTCGTGGATGTATCTTGCAAGAAGTTACTGTGGCTGAGTTCAAAAAGGGTGTTGCCTGTGTTCTCCTCTAGGATTTTGATGGAATCTTGTCTCACATTTAGATCTTTCATCCATTTTGAGTTTATCTTTGTGTCTGGTGCAAGAGAGTGGTCTAGTTTCATTCTTCTGCATGTGGATGTCCAATTTTCCCAGCACCATTTATTGAAGAGACTGTCTTTCTTCCAATGGATAGTCTTTCCTCCTTTATCGAATATTAGTTGACCATAAAGTTCAGGGTCCACTTCTGGGTTCTCTATTCTGTTCCATTAATCTATGTGTCTGTTTTTGTGCCAGTACCACACTGTCTTGATGACCACAGCTTTGTAGTACAACCTGAAATCTGGCATTGTGATGCCCCCAGCTATGGTTTTCTTTTTTAAAATTCCCCTGGCTATTCAGGGTCTTTTCTGATTCCACACAAATCTTAAAATAATTTGTTCTAACTCTCTGAAGAAAGTCCATGGTATTTTGATAGGGATTGCATTAAACGTGTAAATTGCCCTGGGTAACATTGACATTTTCACAATATTAATTCTGCCAATCCATGAGCATGGAATATTTTTCCATCTCTTTGTGTCTTCCTCAATTTCTTTCAGAAGTGTTCTATAGTTTTTAGGGTATAGATCCTTTACCTCCTTGGTTAGGTTTATTCCTAGGTATCTTATGCTTTTGGGGTGCAATTGTAAATGGGATTGACTCCTTAATTTCTCTTTCTTCAGTCTCATTGTTAGTGTATAGAAATGCCACTGATTTCTGGGCATTGATTTTGTATCCTGCCACGCTACCAAATTGCTGTATGAGTTCTAGCAATCTTGGGGTGGAGGCTTTTGGGTTTTCTATGTAGAGTATCATGTCATCGGCGAAGAGGGAGAGTTTGACTTCTTCTTTGCCAATCTGAATGCCTTTAATGTCTTTTTGTTGTCTGATTGCTGAGGCTAGGACTTCCAGTACTATGTTAAATAGCAGTGGTGAGAGTGGACATCCCTGTCTTGTTCCTGATCTTAGGGGGAAGGCTCCCAGTGCTTCCCCATTGAGAATGATATTTGCTGTGGGCTTTTCATAGATGGCTTTTAAGATGTTGAGGAATGTTCCCTCTATCCCTACACTCTGAAGAGTTTTGATCAGGAATGGATGCTGTATTTTGTCAAATGCTTTCTCTGCATCTAATGAGAGGATCATATGGTTCTTGGTTTTTCTCTTGCTGATATGATAAATCACATTGATTGTTTTACGAGTGTTGAACCAGCCTTGTGTCCCAGGGATAAATCCTACTTGGTCATGGTGAATAATTTTCTTAATGTATTGTTGGATCCTATTGGCTAGTATCTTGTTGAGAATTTTTGCATCCATGTTCATCAGGGATATTGGTCTGTAATTCTCCTTTTTGGTGGGGTCTTTGTCTGGTTTTGGAATTAAGGTGATGCTGGCCTCATAGAACGAATTTGGAAGTACTCCATCTCTTTCTATCTTTCCAAACAGCTTTAGTAGAATAGGTATGATTTCTTCTTTAAACGTTTGATAGAATTCCCCTGGGAAGCCATCTGGCCCTGGACTCTTGTGTCTTGGGAGGTTTTTGATGACTGCTTCAATTTCCCCCCTGGTTATTGGCCTGTTCAGGTTTTCTATTTCTTCCTGTTCCAGTTTTGGTAGTTTGTGGCTTTCCAGGAATGCGTCCATTTCTTCTAGATTGCCTAATTTATTGCCGTATAGCTGTTCATAATATGTTTTTAAAATCGTTTGTATTTCCTTGGTGTTGGTAGTGATCTCTCCTTTCTCATTCATGATTTTATTAATTTGAGTCTTCTTTCTCTTCTTTTTAATAAGGTTGGCTAATGGTTTATCTATCTTATTAATTCTTTCAAAGAACCAACTCCTGGTTCTGTTGATCTGTTCCACAGTTCTTCTGGTCTCGATTTCGTTGAGTTCTGCTCGAATTTTAATTACCTCTCTCCTTCTGTTGGGTGTAGGATCTATCTGCTGTTTTTTCTCTAGCTCCTTTAGGTGCGAGGTTAGCTTTTGTATTTGAGTTCTTTCCAGTTTTTGAATGGATGCTTGTATTGCGATGTATTTCCCCCTTAGGACTGCTTTTGCTGCATCCCAAAGATTTTGAACGGTTGTATCTTCATTCTCATTAGTTTCCATGAATCTTTTTAATTCTTCCTTAATTTCCTGGTTGACCCTTACATCTCTTAGCAGGATGGTACTTAACCTCCACGTGTTTGAGGTCCTTCCAAACTTCTTGTTGTGATTTAGTTCTAATTTCAAGGCATTATGGTCTGAGAATATGCAGGGGACGATCCCAATCTTTTGGTATCGGTTCAGACCCGATTTGTGACCCAGTATGTGGTCTCTTCTGGAGAAAGTTCCATGTGCGCTTGAGAAGAATGTGTATTCAGTTGAGTTTGGATGTAAAGTTCTGTAGATATCTGTGAAATCCATCTGGTCCAGTGTATCATTTAAAGCTCTCGTTTCTTTGGAGATGTTGTGCTTAGAAGACCTATCGAGGGTAGAAAGAGATAGATTGAAGTCACCAAGTATAAGTGTATTATTATCTAAGTATTTCTTCACTTTGGTTATTAATTGGTTTAAATATTTGGCAGCTCCCACATTCGGGGCATATATATTGAGGATTGTTAAGTCCTCTTGTTGGATAGATCCTTTAAGTATGATACAGTGTCCCTCTTCATCTCTCACTACAGTCTTCGGGGTAAATTTTAGTTTATCTGATATAAGGATGGCTACCCCTGCTTTCTTTTGAGGACCATTCGAATGGTAAATGGTTCTCCAACCTTTTATTTTCAGGCTGTAGGTGTCCTTCTGTCTAAAATGAGTCTCTTGTAGACAGCAAATAGATGGGTCCTGCTTTTTTATCCAGTCTGAAACCCTGCGCCTTTTGATGGGGTCATTAAGCCCCTTCACGTTCCGAGTTACTATTGACAGATATGAGTTTAGTGTCATCATGATATCTATTCAGTCCTTGTTTTTGTGGATTGTTGCACTGAACTTCTTCTTAAAGGGGAATTTTAAGAATTCCCCTTAAAATTTCTTGCAGAGCTGGTTTGGAGGTCACATATTCTTTCAGTTCGTGCCTGTCTTGTAAGCTCTTTATCTCTCCTTCCATTTTGAATGAGAGCTTTGCTGGATAAAGTATTCTTGGTTGCATGTTCTTCTCATTTAGGACCCTGAATATATCCTGCCAGCCCTTTCTGGCCTGCCAGGTCTCTGTGGAGAGGTCTGCTGTTACCCTAATATTCCTCCCCATAAAAGTCAGGGATTTCTTGTCTCTTGCTGCTTTAAGGATCTTCTCTTTATCTTTGGAATTTATTTTTAGTTTTTTGAGGAACCTTACTGTTTCACATAGTGGCTTGCACTAATTTGAATTCCCACCACTAGTGTATGAGGATTCTTTTTTCATATCCTCGCCAATATTTGTTATTTCTTCTCTTTCATTCTAGCCACTCTGATAGGTGTTAAGGTGATATCTCATTACGGTTTTGATTTGCATTTACCTATTGATTAGTGATGTTGAGCATCTTTTCATGTGTCTGTTGATCATCTGTATGTCTTCTTTGGAAAAAGATCTATTCAGGTCCTCTGCCCATTTTTAATCAGATTATTTGGGGGTTTTTGGTGTTGAGTGCCTAAGTTCTTCATACATTTTTTGATATTAAGTTATCCAAATGATAATGACATTAATGACATATTAATATCATTTGCAAATATCGTCTATTTAGTGGATTGCCTTATCTTGTTGACAGTTTCTTTTGCTGTGGAAAATCTTTTTATTTTAGTCTAGTCCTAATAGTTTATTTTTGCTTTTGTTTTCCTTACCTGAGGAGACATATTTAGGAAAATGTTGCCAAAGCCCATGTCCAAGAAGTTACTGCCTGTGTTTTATTTCAGGAGTTTTATGATTTCAGGTCTCATGTTTAAGTCTTTAATCCATTTTGAATTTATTTTTATATATGGTGTAAGAAAATGGTTCAGTTCATTTTATATGTAGTTGCCCAGTTTTTGCAGCACCAATTATTCAGGAGACTGTCTTTTCCTTGTTATATATTCTTGCCTCCTTTGTCATAGATTAGATAATTATATAAGCATGGGTTTATTTCTGGGTTCTCCATTCTGTTCTGGTATTTGTCTATGTTTGTGCCAATACCATACTCTTAATTACTACAGCTTTGTGCAGTACAATACATTGCACAAGAAAGAAAGCAATCTTCTTTCTCAAGATTGCTCTGGCTATACAGGGTCTTCTGTGACTCCATACAAAGTTTAGGACTATTTGTTCAAGTTTTGTGGAAAATGCTATTGGTATTTTGATAAAGATTGCATTAAATCTGTAGATTGTTTTGGGTAGTATGGAATTTTTGACAATATTGCTTCTTCCAGTCCATGAGCATGGAGTATCTTTCCATTTGTGTCATCTTCAGTTTCTTTTTTGAATGTTTTATTGTCTTCAGGTCTTTCATCTCCTTGGCTAAGTTTATTCCTAGATATTTTATTATTTTGGGTGCAATTATAAATGGGATCGTTTTCTTAATTTCTCTTTCTGCTACTTCAAAGATGCAACAGATTTTTGTGCATTAATTTTGTATCTTGTAACATTACTGAATTCATTTATCAGCTCTGGTAGTTTTTTGGTGGAGTCTTCAAGATTTTCTATATATAGTATCGTGTCATATTTAAATAATGAAAGATCAGGAAAAAGATAAGGATATCTACTTTCATCACTTTATACAACACAGTGCTGGAAGTTGTAGCTGCAACAATCAGACAAGAAAAAGAAATAAAAATCATCCAAATTGATAAGAAGTTACAAAACTTTCACTATTTGAATTCTTTTATGATCTTTATTATTTCCTCCCTTCTACTTTGGACTTAATTTGTTCTTTTTTTTCTGGTTTTATGATGTAAAAGCAGAGACCATTAAGTTGAAGCCTGTCTTCTTTTCTACTATGGATGTTTTTAACTATAGATTTCTAAGTACTACTGCTTTAGTGTCATCCTTTAAATTTTGATATGGTATGTTTTCATTTTCATTCAGTTTAAAATACTTTTTAACCCCACTTTTGGTTTATTCTTTGATCCTTTCATTATTTAGAAGTGTATTATTTTGTTCTTTTCAGGACTGTCCAGAGATCTTTGTTATTATTTTCTAATTTATTTCATTTGTGAGCAGAGAACATGGAACAAATCTTGACTTCTTTTTCATTTGTGGCTTGGTTTATGGTCAAGATATTGTATACCCTGGTTTCTGTCAATTTTTGCCTCATGTATTTTCTTTTTAAAGATTTTATTTTTTTATTCATGAGACACACAGAAGGAGAGGCAGATGCATGGGCAGAGGGAGAGGAGGCTCCCTGTGGGGGAGCCTGATGTGAGACTTGATCCCAAGACCCTGGGATCACAACCTAAGCCAAAGGCAGATGCTCAATCACTGAGCCACCCAAGCCTTCCTGCTTCATGTATTTTGAAGCTCGATTATTAGGTACATACATTTGGGATTATTACATTCTCTTAATGAATTAAGTACTTTATCATTATGAAATTATCCTCTGTGTTCCTGGTAATAATTCTATTCTGAAATTAATTTCTTTCTGATATTAGTATAGCCACTGTAGGTTTCGTTTGCTAGTTAGTATGGAATGTCTTTTTTCCTTTTGTTTTAACCTATTTATTTATTTATTTATTTACTTATTTATTTAAAGATTTTATTTATTTATACCTGACAGATACACAGAAAGAGAGAGAGACAGAGACACAGGCAGAGGGAGAAGCAGGGAGCCCATGCAGGTAGCCCAACATGGGACTTGATCCCAGGTCTCCAGGATCATGCCCCAGGCTGAAGGTGACGCTAAACTGCTGAGCCACCGGGGCTGCCTTATTTTAACCTATTTATGTCTATAGTTTAGTTACATTTATTAAAGACACCATATTTTTGGATCTTGCTTTTTTAGGAGTTTGATAATATCTGCCTTTTAATTGGAGTATTTGACTCATTTACATTTAGTATGATTGTTGATCTGGTTTAAGTCTGTCATCTTGCTTTTTGGTCTTTGTCTCATCTGTTCTTTGTCCCTCCCCCCTTTTTAAAGATTTATTTATTTATTTATGAGAGAGAGAGAGAGACAGCACACATGAGCATGCTGGGGGTGGGCGGGAGGCAGATGGAGAGGAAGAGAGAATCTCCAGCAGGCTCCCTGCTGAGTGCAGAGCCCTATGTGGAATTTGATCCCAGGACTCCCAGATCCTGACTGGAGCTGAAATCAAGAATCAGACGGTTGACCAGCAGAGTCACCCAGGCACCCCTCTTTGTTCCCTTTTTATCTTCTTTTCCCTCCTCCTTCTGTTTGTTTGTTTGTTTTTTTGTATACTGCTTCTCTCATGGTTTTTAGACTCTTTAAGCATTCTGGTTGTCATCTGGGTTAGCTTCAATCTATTTAAAAGTAAATATACACTTACTATGTCAGCCTCTCAAATCCCGAGTTTCTAATGTCTTCTAAGAGTTTTTGACTAGAGATTAATTGATTTTAAAGATTTTATTTATTCATGAGAGACACAGAGAAAGAGAGGCAGAGACATAACATAGGCAGAGAGAGAAGCAGGATCCCTGCAGGGAGCCCAAAGTGGGACTCAATCCCAGAACCCCAGGATCACTATCTGAGCTGGAGGCAGATGCTCAAGGACTGAGCCACCCAGGTGCCCCTGGCTAGAGATTTATAAAGGTTATTTTACTATCCTAAAAAAATTACTTCTAATTTTATATTTTCCACAGTACTTAAATGTTAATATAGTTGAATATGGTGTTAAATGACTTTAAAAAAAAAAAAAAAAGACTTTTTTGGGGGATCACCTATTAGCTTCTGTGCTCTTCTCACTCCTTTATGCAAGACTCTGTGAGAAGATGACACACTCCCAGTAAGCCTGGAGGTGCTTACTTATATGGAGAGCATCTCAGAGACGGCAGCTTGCATTCCTAGGTTTATCAGTGTTTATCTGTCTTGATTCAGGGTGTTTTCTTCCATTTATTTAGCGAGAAAGGCAAAAGAAGAGAGAGAAATCATTAGTTGTTTTTCTTTAGAATAAATCCATTTCTCTTCTACCCATTCTTTACCAAATAAACAGATTGGTGGATTATGTTTTTCAAAAAGTGAAAACATTTTTCTATTCAGGTTTTTTTTTTTCTTTTTCCTTATTCAGCCTTATTTGTTTATTATTATTATTTAAAGATTTTATTTATTCACGAGAGAGACACAGAGAGAGGCAGAGATATAGGTAGAGGGAGAAGCAGGCTCTCCATTGAGATCCTGATGTATGACTTGATCCCAAGACCCCAGGATCATGACCTGAGCCAAAGACAGATGCTCAACCACTGAGCCACCCAGGTTCTTCCCCTATTCAGTTTTAAAGAAGTGTATCCAAAATGCCATCCATGTGGAGAGGGGGCATTCCAGGTTTTGTAATCCCTGTAGAAAAGGAAATGACACGAATAAGGGAAAAAGGAGAGATGTGGTTAGGTTTGAGTAATGCTATGGTTATTTTATCACATTTGGAAATGGGCAAATCATTACTCCTCTGTCTTGATTCCTAGGAAGTGGTGAGTTATGAGCTCTATATGTGGGCTCCCTACAGGCCTATACTTGATCTAGCTCCATTCACCCTGGCCTGGCCCTGAGGAAAAAGAACTCCAAATTCCTCCTTTCTTGAAGTTGCCTTGTTCCTAGAGGATTTCCTTGAAGCAGCTTTGTCACTGGAGGATTTTTGTCAAAGTAGCTCTAATTTCTAGAAGATATGTAAATCAGAGTATTCTTATTCATTCTTTATTTTAAGTCTGGCTCTTAAAATTTCAAAGAAGCAGAATGTGGTACATCCCTATTAAATGCAGGTGCTTTCTGCCCTGTTTACTTCAGACAGTTGAGTGTCTATAGTGGTTTGGGCTGATGGTTTATAAGCTGATGAATGGATGCCAAAAACTAAATGTCTCTTGAGTACAGTGGAGCCTATAGTCTAGTCTCCATGAATATTAGGGCAGTGTGCCAACTTGAGCTGGCTTAATTCTGCAAGCAGGAGCCCTTTGCAGAAGGATTCATGGTAATTAACCAATTCAAAGTGCAATATTTTCCTTTCATTAATTTGGCAGAAAACAACTAAATATCTACAGCAAGAATGTTTTTGACATTTTCATTTGCCTGCTTGGAAAATAATGGATACTTTAAATTGTGCTATAAAAGAAAACTGCTAGGATTTTGTCGTTTCCATTTTAACTTCCTAACAGAAATGTGGATTGCTCAATTAGAAAATATTTTTTAAAAAACTAAGAAAGAGATGGGAGGCATGGGTTAAATAGGTGATGGCGTTTAAGGAGTGCACTTACTGTGATGAGCACCCTGTGGTATATGGAAGTGTTCAATCACTATACTGTATGCCTGAAACTAGTATTATACTGTATGTTAACTAACTGGAGTTAAAATAAAAAAATTAAAAATTAAGTAGGAGTAGTTGGCTGCAGGCGTAACCAGAATTGATTCATATTTTTAGGTGGTTGCTTGTGGGAGGTTCTTAGGGAGTTTATTGGCTCAAACCCATTGCTTTTTTACATCTTCTTTCTTAATGTCTGACTAATAGAATTCCAGTTGGATGTGATGATTTCCTATCCTTCCTCCCTGCTCAAGTTTTTTTTTTTTCTAATTCAAATATTGCTTGGCATTTCTGTCTCCTTTTTCTTTTGGGTTAAAGAAATATTTGTTGTCACAGTCAGCTCATTGCAATAATTGTTAATTTTTTCCTCTAAAAGTGTTTTAGGACCAGTCACCCAGAATTAAGTATTTTGAAAAATTTTGGAACCAAAGGCTCAATGATGGCAAATGTTTTCCTGGAACAATTAATAGAATTATTTGTTTTTTTAAGGATATATCAGTCTTCGGGATCCCTGGGTGGCACAGTGGTTTAGCGCCTGCCTTTGGCCCGGGGCGTGATCCTGGAGACCCAGGATCGAATCTCATGTCGGGCTCCCGGTGCATGGAGCCTGCTTCTCCCTCTGCCTGTGTCTCTGCCTCTCTCTCTCTCTGTGACTATCATAAATAAATAAAAATTTTTAAAAAAAGGATATATCAGTCTTCATATTAGTGCTATTATCTGTTGATAACATTTATTCTTTCACTAAAGATAAGTTTATTAATACTCATACCTTTGACTACTAGGCTCTGGTTATAAAAAATTTGATTCCTCAATTTTAGATTTTTCCCTTTGTGCTATTTTGACACATGTGCTATTATGTATATTTTTGTTTTTATGCAGTCTTTATAAGCTGGATATATTTAGTTAGAAAGATAGTTTTATTTTTAATATTCTTTTAGTTTTAAGTATTGGAAACCCATTTCAATCTATCTAAGACAGAAATATGAAAGGTTATTGGAGTAACTCCTGCAATCCCAAAGAACAGCTTGGCCTCATGAGCAACAGAAATATGCCATTAGGAACCTAGATAGTACACTCCTCATCTTTTCTATTTGCTTCTATCTGCATGTCTCTCTCTTCTTCATACTCTATAAATTTAATTTCAGATGCACATGACCAAATATAGTCACCCATCACCACCCTTTAGAGGGACCAGCCTAGATAGAGATCCCCGTTCCAAAAATCCAAGGAGCAAGAAAATCCAAGGACCAGCTTGGATTAGGTGTCCATTGTTGATCTAATTAGCTATTGCTGAGAGGGTAGCATAAAGTACACTCTGGCCCCATTCACATGAAAGGCAGCCTTTTTACTTTAAGAGCTGCATTCTAAACATTGGACAACAAAATAAATTCTCTGTGAACATAAATAATCATCTGTCCTTTCAATCTCTAAATATTTTTTTGCCCATTTGGGTAAGAAACTGTGCTATTTAGGGATTCAGTGGTTAATGAAATAAATGTAGATCTTGACCATGAGAAACTTACATTCTAGTAGCGGAAATGGCAGCAGACAAGTAATGATTATAAAATGTGATAAGTGCTTTGAAGAAGATACACAGGACTGAAATAGAGGTTTGGAGCCAATGGAGAAGTGGCAGGGAGAGGAAGGACATTTTCTTTTTGCCTTCTTTCCCAAAGAGATGACTTTTATGTTTAGACTTGATGGATTGGGGAGGATGTTTCTACCAGGGAAAGTTGTATGAACAAAGGTATTGGAGTATAAGGAAGGTTGAATCCTGAAGAAAAGAAAAGGTGACCATGTGGGTGAAATCTAGAAGAGTTTGAAATGAATTTGTCAGTAACAACTAGCTGTTGTATCATCTATATGGACCAAGACTGTGATTTAGTGATTTAGCTCAGTAACATTTATTAGGAAATCTGCCACGTTAAAGAGACTGTTAGATCTGGTAGGCTTAAAAGCTAGGATGAACATGATACAAACTGGATGACACAGCAAAGGATGACACATAACAAGGATATGAGGCAGAGCATAACATTCTATTAGAAGCATATTCTTTGTTTATTCATATGTTCCTTAAACATTTGCTTTATTATGTGTTGGGTACTGTTCTAGGTACTGAGACTTTACACAGTAGATAATTAGATGCCTTCTTATAGAGCTTATCGGAACGTTGGTACTCAAAAATATGATCCTTTGACTAGTATCATCATCAGTGGACTAGAAGAATGTTAGAAATGCAGAATCTCACACATTACACAGACTTACTGAATAAGAATCTACATTAAGATCCCATGTGACTAGTATGTGTAGTAAAGATTGAGAAGCACAGTTCTAGAGCAGGGACTGGCAAACTCCAGCCTTCAGGCGAAATTCAGCTGATAGCCTGTTTTTGTAAAGTTTTATTGGCACAGCAATATCTGGATGTTTATGTATTTTCTGTGGCTGCTTTCATACTTCAGTGACATATTTGGGTAGTTGCAAGAGAGACTAGATGGATCTACAAAGCTTCAACTACTGTTTGGTCCTTTAGAGACTAAATGTGGTGCTCTTTTTTTCTAGACTGTCAACAATTTGCCTAGAATGAACAACAGAGATGCAATTTTACTTGTTTGTGATAAGTTTATGAAAAAGATAGTATTTGAATTCTTTTGAAAAGCAGTAGTTCAACACATTTTAAGCCTGTAATCCGTACTCCAAATAGCCTATGTTGAAGTCTGATATGTAAAGAGTATTTAAAAATTCAAAAGACTGATCAGACTTTGTGATTTATACCATTATGAAAAATGGAGAATAGGCCTAGGAAATTTAAGAATGTTGGTGTCATGGTGACATAATAAAAATAATAACAATTTAGTTTTTAAAAACATAAGGTTCCTTAGTTTAAAAACAAAATTTATGAAGTGCTTTTGAAGCACAATTGTTTATATGATGCTACTGGTATTTCAGAGATTGCCAAGTCGTGTATGTTCATATGTCCACCTTATTTATAAGAAAACTGAAATTATTAAAAAAGTCAAGTTTTTAGCCAGTGAGTATACCAGTGGTGGAGCTGGAACCTAGGGTCTGGATCTTCTTAGGAATTAATTGAACTTCACTGAAGCAAAGGGATCTAAGATTCAATGTTTTAGTTCCTTGTATGTTATCCATCTTTCATGCCAAGCTTTCGTCCATAGCACTCTGCTTTTATATATTCTAAGTGTTAGATTACTTGTAAATTTCCTTTGAATATTGTTGAAAACATCATTTTATTCTCTTAAATACCATTTTCTTTATTGAAAATTATGTTGGTTACTCCAGAAAGATAGATTATTTCTATTGTTATAAGATAGTCATGATTCGAATACCAAAGATCACTTGGTTGGACAACCATCAGTGATGAAGAGAACCTTAAAGAGTGAGCTAAACTGGTGGCCAAAGTCAGCTACAGTGTGGGGCTTCGTGGATTCTCAATGTGATTTTTTTTTTTTTTTGTATATTTTTTTGTTGGAGTTCGATTTGCCAACATATAGTATAACACCCTGTGCTCATTATCTTAGCTTTGCAAATGGGCTATGGGTTGACAGAACTGCTGAGATGAGAATTTGTGACTTCATGGGCTGCTTCAAGGAGATTGAGGGCTTTAAAATAGGAAGAGACACCCAAGTCCATGTCTCTGTTGTACAAAGCACATGTAAAGCAGATGTAAAACAGCCATGAAAGATACATGGTAATTTAGAAGAGACCATGGAGATATCTAGCTATCCAGAGTACTATCTGGCCCCCAGATTATCCCATTACTTTGCAAGTGAATCAGTCAGGCAAACCGAAAAGATCTGAGGCAAATGGTTTAAGGAGGAGATTAGCATGACTAGGAATTTAAAGGGAAGAATGCTTGGGTGCTTCATACTCAAAAATCAGATGAGTCTGTGGAGAGATTGAGGTTCTCAGCAGGTCTGAGCTCCATGTTGGCCCTGGCTTTCTGATGAGAGACAGTTTCCTGAGTGTGTCACAAGGATATGGAGTCTAAACAGGAGCAGTGGTGCCTTGAGCTGAGAAGGCAGAGGTCAAAGTTTTGGGCTTTTGAGGCAGCTGGGATCTGGAGCAGGGCACCAAAAGGGAGAAAGCTGTACAGAAATGGGGTCCAGAATTCTAAATGTGGGCTTCTCATGAATCCCTGGCTAAGATGTGGACTACATATAGGCTGAATGAGCCTGTGAGCTTAAAAAGGACTGAAGAGGGCAAAGACATATTAAAGATTACTGGTAGACATCAATGCTCTGTCCCAGGCAAATAGATGTTACTAACATCTTAGACATCTACCTGTGAACCAAAAAGTCCACACTTTAGGAGGAAGGACTGCATCCTGGAGTAAGGCTTACTCTACATCCACCTTAACAAGTTAAAACAAGATCTCAGAGGGAAGACAAAGATAGAAGTTTGGTCTGGCCAAAGTAGAGGAGCTTGTGAAACCTCTTGAGCTTTCCTGAAAATCATCCCAAAAAGACATAAATTCAGGATGCTCAGCCAGTAATTATATTGCCTGAAGAAAAAAGTTACCATTCTTCGGAGGAACATAGAATCAAAATCCAGGTTCTCTACATTCATTACATTTATATATAATTGGAAGTCACCAGGAGCACAGTGACTTCCATTATTTCATTCTGGCTTCCTGGTATGGGTTTCATTCTGGTATTCCTGTCTCAGTTCTGATATGGCTTCTAGTAGCTCCCAAGTCTTACAGTTTCCATGTTTATGTCCATTGGGAAAAATATTATTTGTTTCAGTATTTCTAACAAAAATCCTGATATTCATTCTGATTCAACCAGTATAGGTCATATTTCCACCTCAGAACTAATTCCTGTGGCCATAATGGTAGAAAGTCCTAATTGTTGTATGTATACTGGAGTGTGTATTGCATCCCTGGAGTGAAGGGTGGATGGAATTAACTTCTTTGGGACCTGTAGATCTCCAAAGTTTCTGAGAAAAGAAAGGGGGAGAGTAAATGTGAAGAGAGGTGATTAATGTTCATCACACATGGCATTATCCACATTAAATCTAAATTTTCTCTTATTCCTATCTTTAGGGAACTCTTCTTCTCCTGACAGTAGGAAAGAACACAGTTTTCCTGGCTAAACATCTTACGTCTATAGGACACACACCTTGTTATCTTTTTCTTTGTCACCAATTTTGGGAGGTGGGTAGGGATTGTTAGTAATACTTGAAATTTCATCTGAAAGTAAATCATTCTAAAATGTGTTCTATTTTCCCATGGACTAGAATTTTACCATTAGGTAGCTTATACCAAACAGGAACTCTGCATTGGACATGCTAGTGATGAACAGCAGTGTATTTTTTAAAGCAAAGCACAGGGATGCCGGGGTGGCTCAGTGGTTGAGCATCTGCCTTTGGCTCGGGGTGTGATCCTGGAGTTCCGGGATTGAGTCCGACATTGGGCTCCCTGCATGGAGCCTGCTTCTCCCTCTGCCTGTGTCTCTGCCTCTCTGTGTCTCTCATGAATGAATGAATAAAATCTTTTTTTTTTTAAAAAAAAGCAAAGCACAATTTAATTTGAAAAATGTTTATTAAACACCCAGATATGAAAGGCATGGTACTAGTAGCAGCCGTAGAGCTCAGCAATTTGAAATCATGAAAGTTTACTTCCTTTTATAAAGGGAACAAAACTTAATAGAGGGTATTTGATCTGCTATACTGTGTACTGCCTTCTCCAGGAAGCCCCCAGGAAGAGCTCCCTGTAGGAACTCAGTAACTACTTTTTCAGAAGGTTCACATGCCATTGTATCTGGGATAGGGTGAATATTCAACAAATGAGATTTGATTTTAAGTTTGAACTTTAATTAGAGTAATTGTTGTCTTCTACCCATTGAGGACAAAATCTGTGTGTTTATAACATCCACCCAGTAGGAGTCTATTTCTTCCCTTAGAAGGTAACGCTTTGTACACATGAAGGCATTTATGTGTTCCTCTTTCATCTCTTGTCACCACACTAAGCATTCAGTCACTTCTTATAGGGGACAGCATTGCCAGATCCCCTCCCCATAAAACTTCCCTTCCTCTTAAATGTCTTTAATCTTCAGCTTTCTTTAAAATGTTTGTAGAAGTAGACATCATGCCCTTAGTGTGATCTGAACAGTGCAGTTAGCATAGTGGGAATATTAACTTGACTCTTCAGAATGTTACTTCCAAAATTTTGTTCTTGTGTCTTAATCGCCTTAATTAAAGTACATGCATTATATGCAATACCTTCCTGAAAATATGCCCTTTCACAGCATCCAATTGAGTTTTAAAAATTTATATCCATATAACCACCACCACAATTAAGATTAGAACATGCTCATACACTACGAAGTTTCCTTGTGCCCCTGTTTAATGTCATGCCCACCTCTGATCCACAGCACCAGGCAAACATTGATCTGTTTTCTAGAATTCCACATAAATGGAATCATATGATATGCACTCTTTTGTGCCTTTTTTTTTTCCTGCTTACCATAGCATTGCTGTGATTCATCTCCATGCTGTTGTGTGTATGGTTATTTTCTTTTTATTGTTGATTTGTCTTCCATTTTACAAATTTACCACAATTCAGCTATTGATGGACACCTGGTTGTTTTCAGTTTTTGCCTGTTATGAACAAAGCTTCTATGAATATATGTGTTCAAGTCTTTTTTCAGATAATTATATATATATATATATATATATATATATATATCTACAAGTAGAAATGCTGGGTCATATGGCTAGTGTGTGTTTAACTTAGAAGAAACTTCTCAAGTACTTTCTGAAGTGGTTGTACCATTTTACATTCCTGCTACAGCATACAATGGTAATTCCAGTTCATACACATCCACTTGTTTTTTTTAAGTTGAAGAGAATTCTTAGCCTATGTTGAGGTAATGTCAAACTGATGTCAGAAAAGCAGCCTGTAGTCATCAGAGGACTCGTTTAGTCTGAGTGTTTTGATAGTATCATCCTACAGTAAGGAAATAGTTTCTGTTTTCATCTTTTATCTTCAGAATTATCATGTTTCTTGCAGATGTTTAGCTTTCTGACAAGAGTACTATTTTTGTAGAGCTGCTTTTTTTGTTTTTTTTGTATTTTTTTTTTAAAAGACATTTCCATTGTAATAGTCCAGTCAGGCATCATACTGAAATCTTGTAGAAATCACATTTCTGAAGTAAATTTCTTTTTGAAGCTATTCATTTTTACAAGACCCTCTGTCCCTTAATATGTCATATATAGCAGGCCCTTATATGTAGCAGGTGCTCAGTTGGTGTCTCTTCGTTTCTTGACTATCATATTTTAATTCTATAACATTTACTATTTACTTTCTTTTTTTATAATAAATTTATTTTTTATTGGTGTTCAATTTACCAACATACAGAATAACACCCAGTGCTCATCCCGTTAAGTGCCCCCCCTCAGTGCCCGTCACCCATTCACCCCCACCCCCCGCCCTCCTCTCCTTCCACCACCCCTAGTTTGTTTCCCAGAGTTAGGAGTCTTTATGTTCTGTCTCCCTTTCTGATATTTCCCACACATTTCTTCTCCCTTCCCTTATATTCCCTTTCACTATTATTTATATTCCCCAGATGAATGAGAACATACACTGTTTGTCCTTCTCCGATTGACTTACTTCGCTCAGCATAATACCCTCCAGTTCCATCCACGTTGAAGCAAATGGTGGGTATTTGTCGTTTCTAATGGCTGAGTAATATTCCATTGTATACATAAACCACATCTTCTTTATACTATTTACTTTCAAAGCAAGTAAGTAACTCTGACTTATTATGGAACCTTCTTAACTAGCAGATGAATGATTCAGGTTGTTGAATTTGAACTGTAAATCCCTTAAGAGATCTTTTATCCCCAATAGCCTCAGAGGGTAGAGAAGAGGTGCTTCTGATAAGACAGCAGAAGGGTTCTTCCTTCACTAATGAGTCAAAATTCCTTTATTTTTTTGAACTCAGAATCCTGTAAGGTTGGATAGATCCACTCCATGCAAGGACAGAAGAGTCATTGTGTTTTTGCCTTTGACTTCAGGTCATCTTTAAAAAAAAAAAAAAAAAAAATATATATATATACACACACACACACACACACACACACACACATATGTGCAACTCTACCACCACCACCACCACCACCACCAACAACAACAACAACAACAACAGCACAGAAAGCCCAAGTTTGTTTCAGGATCAGTGAACCAATGTAGAGAGAAGTCTACCAGGCTGAAGCAAGACCTGTCTTCCTCTCAGGTGAGGAGTACCTATGCTAGGGTGGTTTGAGCTCGGTATGTTTCACCTAGAGTAAAACCCACGGGCTGACTTCTCTTTTGCAACCTCCTGTGTAACTGGTCCTTTCGAAAGCTGTTTTACAGCCCTTTCTTGAAAATGCACCTTTTCTATTCCAAAGAACAGATCAGATCTCCTTATATTAATTTTTCCTTCTTTTTTTCTTTCCGGAAATCAGAGTCTTTTTAGCTTTTGGAGCGAATAGTTCCCATCAACAGGACTATAGATCCAATTGATGGGCTCAAGTTACCTGCTGGAGTTAACATAGTGATAGGCTCTCGTGTGCATTTTGCTGGAGGTGGAAGAGCAGAGAAACAGAGAAAATGTAGTAGAAGGAAGTGTGTAAAGAAGACAGATTTACTCTATCAGGGTTATATTCCATGTTTCATTTGTCTCATACAGCACCTCTATAACTATAGTGAACACATTCCATGCCTCAATCTCCCCATCTGTGAAATAGGGATAATAGTACATAACATCATTGGGTTAGTGGTATGATTAAATGATTTCACACAGAGGAAGGACTTGGAACGCTAAGAGTTTTAATCTACTGCTATTCTATACGGTAAGAAGCATGAGATAGTATTTGCTTTAAAATGTACACTCCTTCTGTCATACAGTTTCATAAAATAGACCAGAAAATATTAACAACGGTTATCTCTGTGGAGTTGGATGTCTGGTTATATAAATGTTCCCTTTTTTCTGTATTAAAATTTAGGTTTTAAAGGAAAGGACGATATTGAGCTCTTAAAAGTAATACTCTGTAAGTGCATTTGTTACGTAGGGGTTTCATGTCCATTGTTTTTGCTAGCATCTTCCACACACTGGGTTTTGACTTACTCCTGCAGACAACATAAGCCCTGAGTCCAGAACACATTGTAAAGACTTCACACGACGATTTGGGTAGTTCTTCAGAGATTCATTAATACTTCATTTCGCTATTTACTGTGACTGAGTTCATTATTCTGAGTGTTTGTTCCAATCCAGTCCCTGAGTATGGCCAGGGACAGGGGCAGAGGGAAGTCAGTCCAGGTGCAGGAGATCAATGATTTCGTTGCTTGCCTGCTTTGTATGCCCATAGTGGAAATATGTACCTCTGAGACTTCCATAAATTTCTTTACACCTTAGGCCAGTTTCTGATATAGCCCCAGGACTTTGTAGGAGAAAAGGATCTCTATTTGCTGGATTCTGCTTTGACCCAGGGTTCTTCTTGGCTGCTCAGATCAGGATCTTAGGGCTTTAAATGAATAGAATGATTTCTGTCATCTTGGGTTATTGGAAGGAAAGAACCAGGAATGAGAGGGAAAGAAGTAAAGGAGAGAAGGACTGATGATTAAAGGCAGTTAGGGAAAAATACCGTGGTTTGTAGGAATAGTTGCTGACTTTGTGTCCTGTGAAAACTGCCTCTGTCACTGTGCCCCTCTGCCTTCTATCTGTGCATGATGCGGTGATGTAGTTGAATGACTGTGGAAGCTGTATTTAGTTTTGAGGAAAATAGAAGCCAAGTTCTTGCTCACTTCCTGGTTAAGGTAACCTTAGACAAGTCTTTTAAGCTTCTTGCTTCAGTTTCTTCACCTGTAAACTACATAGTTATTAATAAAAAATGTCGGGCAGCCTGGGTGGCTCAGCGGTTTAGCGCCGCCTTCAGCCCAGGTCGTGATCCTGGAGACCCAGGATCAAGTCCCACATCAGGCTCCCTGCATGGAGCCGGCTTCTCCCTCTGCCTGTGTCTCTGCCTCTCTCTCTCTCTCTCTCATGAGTGAATAAATGAAAATCTTTTATTTTATTATTATTATTTTTTTAATTAAAATCTTAAAAAAAAAGTCTATGCCGTGTCTTCCTGGGACTGCTGCGTGGGTCAAATAAAACCATGTATGCAAAAATTTTGTAAGTGGTCAAGCTTAACTAAGTATTTGATGGTGATTGTAAATGCTGACCACAATCAGCCTTCACAACCACTTTAGCTTTCTTACTTTGCCCTGAGTTACTGTTTTCAGATTCTATCATCTTCTCCGTAGGCATGAGGCTTAGTGAATGGAATGCCCCGTTAATACTCTACCCCTGCATGAGTGTTTTCCTGGCCTTGATCCATCTCCCATTGGTGAAAGCTGCTGGTCGAAAAAAGTCCAAGGAAGCAGCACACACGTCGAAAGAACTTTAATCTACTGGGTGACTGGGGATGAATGGAGACCGAAGCAGCGTAGAGGAACATGTGTCTGGGCATCCCCATGCAGAAAGCCTTGTCCTGATCATCTCTCATTGCCTTTATGTGCCATCAGGGCCCACTTCCTCATAATGTGCGGTATGAAGACAAAGTGCCTTGTATGGTCTGAGGAGAAGAGAGGGATGGTCTTAAAATGCTAAAGTTGTAAGTGAAATTTTAGGTATATTATTATACGTATAGAAAATCTACTCATCTGCAGTAGTCCCTCTCTAAACAGTAGAGTGAGTCAGGATTATTTGATATGTTGTTACCGTATTGATGCAGGCACATTCTCATTTAGCCCAGCTGAGGAGGCTTTGGTGTCATTGTCAAAAGCACAGAGCGTGTGTTACAAATAGTTGTTTTTATTAAAATATGAAATTTTGGAAATACTTAGTAAAAATATACTTGTTTTACCTTATTCTGGAACACACAAGACATATGAAATTATTTTAATTAAAAAAACTTGTCCTTTTACATTTGGAAGAAATTATAAAGTATAATTATATGAATTTGGTATTCTTTACAATTTGATAGTACAGCATCTATTTTTGTGCTTTTAGTAATATATGCAGTGTTGAAAGCCCTGAAGTTGCATAAAATAAAAATGTGAAATGTGTTCCACATTTATTTTGTTTTCTTATACCAAATGGAATTCATTCAAATGATATACTGCTGAATGCTGCCTTTTATCTATTTAAAAACAAATTTAGAAATCAATGTTTTGTTTTTTAAAAAATTGTAATATTTGAATCCATAAATTCTGGTTGAATGGAACACATTAGAAGGAATAGTAGAAGGCAGCAGGATAGCCTTAACTTCATATGTGATAGTATTAAATTTGTTGGTTGATCCAAAAATACTTCACATCATAGATAATTTTTCACTGGATCATTGTCTCTTGCTTTGAAAAGAAGTTGCCCCAGCTTTGTTTTGACACTGGCTTTCAAATAACTTCTAAGCTTTTTTTTTTTTTTTTTAACACTTATGAATTGGAAGCCATCCATTTTTCTGTGCTGATATCCTATTTTAATTGATGTCACCTAATTAAAAAAAATTAAAGTCATTGTCTTGACTAATAAGCTTCAAGTAATTATAAAACAGTGCTTTCTAATATCGTCATTTTTTTTTTTTTTGAGTTCTTGCTCTTTATCAGGCACTGTTGTAAGCCCACAAAAGGCATTAACTTGTTTAGTCCTTAGAAATAGCATAGGAGGAACTACTTACTCTCATTTTACAGTTTATTTCTGTTTCACAGTGCAGAAGACAGTCACTGGCAGTGAAATGACTTGCCCAGTGTCGTGGCCATCAGTTGTGATAAAGCCAGATTATTAATTTGGGCAATGTGGATCAAGAATTCAGTACTCTCGGTTGCTATATGCTCCATGTTCAAATAGAGAGAACTTACACATAAAACACAAAATGCTCACATTAGTCAGTCTCAGGCCAACAGACGTGCACATCTGTCTTTACAAAACATTTATCTGCTTTTTATTGGGTGAAAATAGGCATTTCAAGAACTCAGATATCTGTGTGATGTAGCTACTAGCAGAGACTGCTCATTTTTAAATATTTACAGTTATAAACCCTATTAAGCAAATCATATGTTCTTCCTGGAACAGTTTCCTCTGTAAATTTTGTGAGTTTACAGATTTTAGAAAGATTTCTAGGATCCTTCCAGATCTAATATTTTATGAATTTACAATCCTTCCTTTTATTCTTAAATTCTTATTTTGCTTACTTGAAAAATCTGTTGGTTGATTAAATCATTTAACTCTTTTCCTTCTCTCATATTCATAGGGGGTGGTAAGACATCTCATAAATTAGAATATGTTGTATTTTCATTCAGTTCCAAAAACTTTCTAATTTCCTTTATTTATTTTTTTTCTTGGACCCATGGGTTGTTTGGAAGTACATTATTCAGTGTCCAAGTATTTGATGATTTTCATGACATTTTTCTGTTATCGGTTCTAATTTAATTCTGTTGTGATCAAATTACCTTATAAGATTTGAATTCTTTGAAATTCATTGAGACTTGTTTGGTGGTCAGAATATGGTCTGTCCTGCTAAATGTTCAGTGTGTAGTTGGGAAGGATATGTATTCTGAGATTGTTGGGTGGAATATTCCAGAGCTGGTAATTAGGTCAGGTTGGTTGATGGTGCTGAAATTTTCTGTATCCTTTCTGATCTTCTGTCTACTTGTTATATCAATTATTGAAAGATAAATGTTACAAATATCCATCTGTGATAATGCATTTTACCATTATCTCTTTTTTAGTTCAGTCAGGTTTAGCTGTATGTATTTTGAAGTTCTGATTGTAGATGCATAAACATTTGGGACTGCAGGTTCTTTTGATGGATTGGCTCTTTTATCATTATGAAATGACCTGTCTTATTCCTGGTAATATTTTCTGCTTTGAAATTTACTTCATTTGGTATTAAAATATTGCATGGTATATCTTTTTCAGTCCTCTTTTAACCTGTGACACCAGATTTAAAGTGGATTTCTTACAAATAGCATTTAGCTTGGTCTTTGTTTTTCATATGATTTGAACACCTCTCCCTTTTCATTGGTTTGCTTAAACTCTATTTTATGTGATTACTGATATGGTTAAGTTTGAATCTACCATATTGCTGTTTGTTTTCTTATCTGTCCTACCTATTCTTTGGATGTTTTCCCTCTTCTCTTTCTCTTACATTACTTAAGAATTTTATGATTCCTTCTTTTCTCCTTTATTGGCTTATTGTGATACCTCTTTGTTTTATTCTTTCAGTGGTTACTTTATAATTTACAATATGCTTCTTTAACTTATCACAGTGTACTTTTGTACAATATTATACCACTTAATGTATAGCATAAGAACAGCTAAGATCCTTAGCAGCAGTTGGGGTGATGGAATGGAGGACAATACTGGAATCATATGTAGGAACTTGGAAAAATATCTCACTTCAGATGCCTTCCTACTGGCTTGTTGTTCCTCCCATAGGGACATTGATAACATCCTTTCTTTTTCTGGATGAGTAAACTCAGGCTCAGGTTAAAGTGACTTTAGTAAATGGCAGAAACAGGCCCAACATAGCATAACAGAAGGGATACTGGTCTGTTAAGTCAGCTAGACTTAGATTCGAATTCTAGTACTATTTCTTGCTAAGTATGTGACCCTGGACAAGTTATGTAACTATTCTAATTTTTATGCCTAAAATGTGGGTAATAATCATCAATTGTTCTCTGTACTCATATAGTATTAGTTTTCCATTTCAGTTGTCAGAATTTATAAAGCACCTAGTTAAATTGCTTGGTGTGTTGTAGGATTTCAATAATACTTGCCATGTAAGGGTTATTATGGAAGTTACGGCCTGACTCCCAAGTAAGTGCTTTTAGTTTACTTTCACAGTCTTTCCACTTTATTCTGTCATTTAGACCTAGAAACATTTGTATCTATGTCGGTAATAAATAGTTAACATAGATGAGGTTACTTACTGTGAGTGAGTCTGATAATTAAACCACATAGGTTCAGAGTTTAGAGGAGATGTAGATAGTGAATAAAGCTCCATGAAGGCTAGAGGCTGAAACAGTCAGGAACATCACCCACTATCTTCCAGGCATTGACACACAGAGAGAGAGGTTGAGGGGTCAGAGAGTGTGAATGTCACAGATCTCATTGTGTTGCATTTGCAAAGAGACATTTCATATTATGGGGCTAGAATTTAGGTCAATGAGAAGTAGGGGCTGGGAGAATAGATTTGAAGGTCATCATAATATACAAGTGAACACTGAAACTGCAAACTATTATTTGAGGGACAGTGTGTGCAGAGTGGAATGCAGAAGGACAAGGATGTATCTTAGGGGAATAGTCTTTGTTAGGGAAAGATCAAAGTGGAGGCTGTCAGGAATTGAATGATTTCCTCATCTTGCCATCTTTTCCAGCATCTGATGTTACTGGCCTTTAGCAACTGAATATTTATTGAATTTGGGTGGGACTAGGTTGTGAACATAATTTATGAGTTTTATTCTTAAATAGTTTGGGAACAGTTCTTGAACCCATTAAAATCCTACCTAATGTAATATGCTCTTTTGGGAAGACAGCAATTGTATCTTTGAGTTTTCCGAACTGGCATGTGTATGAATACTGAAGAAGTCCCTGCTGTTTGTAAATTTCTCACTGATATTGCAGGACCATGATTTTACTCTTAGGAGTGTCATTTTATAACAGTTGCAGATTTCAAATTTGAAACTCAAATTTGTTTCCATTCATTTGGAAATATGGAAAACAAATAAAAACCTGTAAGCATAGGGACTATGGCAAGAACATATGTTTTATAGTCAGATGGAATTCCTTGTGGATCCTAGTGTTGTCTTTTATGAGTGGTGGAACTTTTGGATAATAGTTGGGTCTCTATGGGCCTCAGGGTCCCATTTGTATGAAGTAGAGAACAACACATATTTTGCAAGGTGGTTGAGAATGAAAGTATTAAATTTAGTTGTAAGCATTCAATAAATGGTCACTTTAAAAAATGGGATGTAAGTAGCTGAAGATTTAACTCAATCTTGATTTATTGGGAGACTCTTGAGTACCAAACACCAGCCTTGGGCAGCCTGGGTGGCTCAGCGGTTTAGCACCGCCTTTGGCCCAGGGTGTGATCCTGGGGACTCAGGATCGAGTCCCATGTTGGGCTCCCTGCATGGAGCCTGCTTCTCTCTTTGCCTGTGTCTCTGCGCCTCTCTCTCTCTCTCTCTCTCTCTCTCTCTCTCTCTCTCTTTCTCTCATTAATAAATAAGTAAAATCTTAAGCAAAACAAAACATCTGCCTTACCGTGCTTCATTTTCTCTAGGTAGAGGATGTATGTTTTTTCTGTTTCCTAATTTATTACTTAGTATTCATCCTCCCACACTGAGATACTTTGCAAAAAAGCATAAAAGATTTTTCACTTGCAGCCTTACCCACAGTTAAGAGAACTGCCATACAGTACTGCAGAACTTAGCTTATATTTGTTCTAACTATCTTGACTCTGAAGGTGTTATAGCAGTGAACTGTTAGGTTAAATCCATATTCAGGAAGCATGGATGACAGACAAGCATTCCTTGTCTTCAAAGCAAAAAGAAAAGGAAGCAGGGATGAGTTCTTCAAAGAAATTGTGTCCAGAATCTACGGTACTTTTAAATGATTTTCTCTATTGAGGGTTTTTTTCTTTTTCTCAAGTTACATCTATACATGAAAAAGAGTATATTCTAAATACTGAAGGGCTTCCTTTTTTCTTTTAATCAAGAGTTCACTCCTGAGCAACTCAAATCATAAACTAGAATAGGATATCCCTGAAATATAAATTTAACTCCCATGTAAAAAATAATTTGATTATCTATTCTTGGAAAGGAACATTAATCACTTAAATTAATCACTTAAATTCTGCTTGGTGCGTGCTATGTTACGCTTTAACAAATATTTTAATAATATCCTAAGAAGATAGAGATGTTTCATTTTGGGCAAGTTCTTTTTAAGAGAAAAGGTAACTAAGAAAAAATTTAAATGTTGCTATAAAGTAACACATTTTGTAGAAATTAATGTATTTTATATATTTCCTAAGGAAAGGGTGTTTTGGGTCTTAAGGCTTTCCCTGTTAAACTGAGATAAATTTTCAGATACGTAAAGCCTGTGCTTTAAGAACCAACATAAGACATGACTTTTTTAGATTTATCAATATAAAACACAATAGAATTTTATTTTTTTAAATTTGCCCTATTCTCTTTCTATATTGGTTTTTATTCAACACACATTACATAATAAACACGGATTTTCAGCATTGGTGGTAGCCTTATTAATATCCAATTTGAAAGAAAAATGAATTTTACAGTAGAATTGCCAGCAGCAATAATTTAATAAGTGAGAAATTTGTACTTTTTTTCCCCTTGGAAGTTCAGATAGTCATAAATTTCCCTCTCTTTCTAAAAATAATTTTGTAATGGGGTTGGCATGCCTAAAAAAATGGATGGCCTCTTGTGTTTTGGAAATAGTCCATAGCTTTTGTTGTAATTGCATTGCATCTCCAGCAGCCACCTCAGGGACTCACCAGTTTCACTGACTTACGTGGCTTTGGAGCAACAGCTGTTGAACCTTAGAAATGCCAGTGTCACCCTTTGCACCTTTCTTTTATAACTTTTTACTCAATATATTTACTTTAGGAAAATAATTATATTTTCATTTGGAGCCCTCTTAAGAAGAAAAGACAACGAAATGAATTAATAAATCCATCCTTATTAAGTTGTTTGCTTATTTTTTTTAAAGATTTTTATTTATTCGAGAGAGAGAGAGAGAGAGAGAGAAGCAGGCTCCATGCAGGGAGCCCGACACGGGACTTGATCCTGGGTCTCCAGGATCATGATCACACCCCGGGCTGAAGGCGGCACTAATCCGTTGCGCCACTGGGGCTGCCCAAGTTGTTTGCTTCTTTTGCCTTTCTGCTGCTTATAACTATTTGCGTACTTAAAGTAGCATTACCCTGAGGTTATATTAAGAGCAAGATTCTGTAATTCATAGTGTCCCTGGTGAAATGGGATGGTAAGTGCCTCATTATGGAGATTCAAACAGATAGGTCATGGCCCAATCAGTGACTTAAGGTTGTTACCTTGAAGGACGTGGCCAATCTTAGAGTTTCTGAGTCTAAATTGCTCTGAACATAGCCACACAGAGTAAAGTAATATAACATGACTAGTGATTACCTTTAGTGGTCTTCTACTTAGTTGGGAGGTACAAGCCAGGATTATTCAGCACTGGTGATCTGATTTCACAATATGCTTTATTTCGATACACCAAATACTTCAGCCAAAGGACTTACCTGTAAGTATTGGAGATAGTAGAGTTGTTCATCTTTGGTGTCTGTAATGAAATGCTGTAACTAAGGTCAAGCCTGTGGTTAATGTCAAAATTAGTTGTTTAGATGCACAAAAATCATCTCAAAAAGAAAAAAAGATTGGTACAATTAAACTACATTGCTGACTCCGCTTATAGGCTGAGAGCAGTTTGGAGGGGCTGTCCTGTGGCTATAATTTAACTGCATCTCCTTAGGTCTTTAACTTTTAGGAAGGTGGCACAAAGTGAGAAAGAGGCAAGAGGCCAGGGAGAGAAGACCGAGAGAAAGGGATGGAGAGAGTGGGAAAAAGGCTAGGGAAGAATGATGTATTAGCCTATATTTAAGAAAATTCTCCTGTCGTCTTAGTTGAAGAGAATATATCCTTCCATATTGAGTAAGGAGTCCTGTAAGGAAAAGGAACAGAGTTCTCATATGTAAATAACTTTTCAGTCACATTAAGAAAACACCATCCTTGTAAATCTGGTTTGTGTGAAAAATGACTCCATGGAACCTTGAGAAGTAATCAGCTCATATTTGTATATGGTTTTGAATATAATATGTAAATGTTAGCTTCCTATTTTGGTACAACAAGAAAATCATTTCTGTTACCTTCATAGGAAAGGTTACAGAGAAGATACAATTTTTGAATAGATTATATTGGGAGTTTGTTTGCTTCTACCTTGCTTTAATATCCTTCAATATTACAGGGATACTACTTCTATGTAAATGAGCTGAGGACAACTTGTGAGTTAATAAAAATCAACAGTGTGCATCAGATGAGTAAAGAAGTCAAGCAATATGGTTGGATTCGGGAGTTACATTCGTACAAAACAGTTTTAAAATCTTTTTAAAAGAAAGTGTGAATGTAATACAGAAAGAGGTAATTGCAAAACATTTTAACATGGATAAATAGTACAAGTTGTAGAAAGCTTGTAAACCTGCCATCTAAAACTGATTACCCTCATGAGCATTTTATGCTGTTTGACAGTGAAAAGTGCACCTTATAAAAGCTGTTACACAAACCATTACATTTAAAAGGTTTCTGTCTCACACCCCAAAATTACACTTATTTGCTGCAAGTGAAAATTAAGAATTTGTTCCCTGTTTATTTTAGTGGCAATTACTGCAGTGGTGAATTTTCCTTTTACCCCTTCTTCTTGGCAAACTAGAAATTAGTCTTTTTGGTTTATTTCAGTGTAAACACAGTGAGTTTGTGTACTATACACTATATACAGAGATGATGTAATAATAAAACTGTGAACCTGAAACACTGAGACACTCTATATAGTAATAAAATACTGAACCTCTGTCACCGTAATGCTCCATGTAGCTGAGAAAAAAAAAAAAAAAAAAAACCTCAACAAAACAATATTACAACATGATCCAGAATTTCTACAGATTATAAAATCTGGTGAACCATTTTAGTTGATGTCTCCATACACAACATACAAAGTTTGACTTACTAGAAATCTTGTTAAACACCCAAAAACAGTGCCTTATTCATTTATGTGAGAAAGAAACTTGGAAACGTCTAAGAGACCCTCTTATTCTAGGATTTCATTCTCCCTGTTATGAGCATTTCTCTCATTGTATAATAAGCACTTTGAGGTTCTGGCAGGCCTTGCTACTTCTTTTTGAGTGCCTTCCTTTTTTCTTCTCTTATAAACCATACTCTGTTAGAAAGAGCTCTTGACTGGGAATCAGGAGTTCTGAGTTCTAATGCCAGCTCTGATACTAACAAATCCATTTGGTTTGTTGGTCTCAGGTTTCCTGTTGAAATGGAGGCCTTGAACTAGATGCTCTCTGGATATTAAGTTTAAAGTGCTGTGAGACTGGGAGGGGAGGCCAATTATCTGAAAACCCGTCACACTTTACCTCCCCCCACCCCCTAATGTACTGAATGATCAATTTACTGAATGCATAATTCTCCTAAAGGCAGTTTGCTACAGCATAAACTGAATGGCAATTTTGTTGTATTTACCAAAACTCTAATTTATCAGTTTGCCTAAAAACCAATTTTCCAAATTATCCACTGCCCAAAATATGTTTGTGTTAACTATATGTAAAGTTTATCACAAATCTCACTGCATAGAATAGTTGCAAAAGCTTTTGAAATTTTTGGTGGGAAGCATTAATTAGTTTTAATTTGGTTTTAATTTTTCTATAGCAATTTCACTGCAGACACTTGGCAACAGGAATATTTATCAGTCCAATTCAGCTGCGTGCCAAATTTATCATTGATATTTCATATACCGAATGCCTTTCAGTTGCTTAAAACGGAAGCAACATATTTATCTAGTTACACTGGTTAGCAAATTTGTGAATTGAGAGGAGTACAGAATGCATTTAATGTATGAAAAATGTGTTGTAAAAATAAACCTTCCCTATTATCATTTGTGAACTCCATGGCACTCAAGGCGTGCACAGCCCTTTGATTTAAAATAAATTATTCTCAAAAGCTACTGGACTAGAAAATAGTAAAATTCCAGAATAAGTTTTAGGTAGGCTGTAGCACTAGCTTGGAGCAAAATTTCAGACAAATTGAGACCTTGGCTTCATCAATATGAGCATCAAAGAAGTCTTCGAAAGGCCCTTTAAAACTACAGATTATGTCAACATCATAAATAGTTAAAAGATACAAGTTTTTTTTTTAAAGATTTTTTTTAAAACTTATTTTTATTTATTTATTTATTTTTAGATTTTATTTTTTTATTCATGAGAGACACAGAGAGAGTCAGAGACATAGGCAGAGGGAGAAGCAGGCTCCAGGAGGGAAGCCCAATGTAGGACTCGATCTCAGGACCCCAGGATCATAACCTGAGCCAAAGGCAGATGCTCAACCAAGGAGCCACCCAGGTGCCCCAAAAGATACAAGTTTTGAGTGAGTTGGCCAATTTCCCAAGTCGATCATTTGGTGAAACAATTCCTAGCAAGTTGATTTTTGGCAAAAATAGACCCAGTGTTATCATACTACCATCACTGTCTCTGCCAAGGTTAGAGGACAGTGAAGCTATAATGAAAGAATTCTACTGTCTTGAATATTTTCTCTCAGCCACATCCTATAGCCAAAGTTGGAACCATTTGGAAGGTGATCTGCCTCTGTGTGTATTTCCATTGGGTGTGACGTACTTACTATGTATGCCACCTAGCTTTTGATACTAATTACCTATGTGTGTGTTTCACATGGCTGCTGCAATATAGACATCCAAGATTTTGAAGAAGTAGAATTAAAAGGTCTGTGTGGAAATTGGGAAATTTTTACTTTGCTCTGCCCTTCTGATCACTGTAGCAAAATGTGTCCCATGTGAATGTTTGACTGAAGCAACGAATGGATCAAATCATTTGGCCTATGTCAAGGTGGTCGTGTTCTCAAGCAGGGGATAGATAGACATGATTGTTCTACCAGAGGCCTGTTCTAGGGTGTTGCTTTGGTGCATAGTTTCCCTGAGCACTGCCTTTTGGTCAGTAATCTTTAAAGTTCTGTCTGCTTCCCAGTTACTGTCCCAAATTGCGGTGCAATGCCATGAGGTAGGAGAGTTACATTATTTTCCTGGCTTTACTGAAGGCAGTTTGTGACTAGATATAAAAGTCAGGGAGCAACAGCTCCTGGTACCTGTGCCAAAGACCCCTTGGTTTCACCAAAATCAATTTTTTTGTTGAATTAACTAGTTAAGACTGTCCTTTCTTTTGGCATCTGAGAAGCTGCATCCAGTCATTCCTGTTCCTTTGGAAGTGGAGTTGATGATGGGCACCAGACAGCTCAACTCCCAAGTTTTTAGAAAGAAAAGATACACTTTTTTTTTTAATAACACTTTTTAACCCATGATTTAAATTCCAAAAAGCCCATGTATATTGATACCTCGGTAGAGGTTGTCTAGAACCTTATATGATTCAGCATTTTTATTAGTCTTCGCTGTGATGGACAGAATAGAAGAGACAGCCATGTTTTCAGGTACTCTCTATTGCTGGAAATGGAATTAAGATGATTTTACAGCTGAACATAACATGGAAAATCTGTAACCGGGTTGAAAATTTGCATCATGTCCAGTTCCTTATAATGTAGAAGTTTTAAAATGTAGTCAAGACTGCTACCTTAGACAGGATGGCATAATCGCTCGTCTGTAAAACCTTTAAATTATCACATTATAAGCCTATTACAGCATATGGCTGGGTTAAAACAAGGAAAGAAAAAAATCTGAATTTTTGCTTCTGGAGCCTAATAGATGGTATAATATCTTCACGCCCTCACTCTGCCCATTGGTAATGGTGTGACCTTGGGGCTTAGAGTTATTTAAGCTTTGAGCCTAAGTTTTCTCATCAATAAAAACGAGATGATAGTAGTACCTACATCATAGGATTTCTGGACAGATGAAGTAATGCATGCAGAATCTTCACATAAATGTGTTCGCTACTTTGTAGCTAAAGGCTGCTTGAAATACCTTTTTTTTCTGTGAAAAGTTTCAATGATTGTTAAGAGACCATAGAAGAATGTCAGTTGAATGTTGCCAAGCTCAAATAAATTTCAAGTGGTTAATTAATGATGAAGTTAGAACAATTACTATTACGCTAATTACTTATTCTTAGCATTTCAGCTATGAAAATTAAAGATCTCTGAGTGCCTCTGTCTCATAAAAACAAAGGAAGCATACCAGGCCACCTTTTCTAAGATGACATGATGAGAGCATTGGATCTGAATCCACAATGTAGTGAATCAGGTGTACTTATTAAAACAAAGTAAATGATGTGTCAGGAGGTTCAGAGCAATAGCTGAAGACTTAATTTGCTCATTTGAGTTTATTTAATCCTTGTTTCATTTTTTAAGAAATTATACAAAATCTGTTGAGGCTTACAAATCTTGGAATATGGGAGTTGTTGCAAAATTCTGCCGTAATGAAAATTGAAAGCAAAGTCACACTGGAACATTAAGAGAAAACGTTCTTAATGAATAACTTGATTGGAAATGGTTCTAATAGAAAATTGTGTTTATATAGAATTTGAAATATGAAATGATTCTGATACTATATACTCTTAATAGTAATGTGTCATCAGGGTCTTAAACTCATCCCCCACTCTTTTACAATTATCTATTTATTTATTTAATTTTGAGAGAGAGAGAGAGAGAGAGAGAGAGAGAGAAAGAGCAGGGGAGAAGGGACAGAAGAAGAGAGGGAGCTGGGTGTGGGGCTCAGTCTCACAACCCTGAGATCATGACCTGAGCCAAAACCAAGAGTTGGGGACACTTAACCCACTGAGCCACCCAGACACCCCAGACAAATTCCCTTTCTTATTCTTCTGTTCATTCAACAAATTGAGATCTCTGTGTTAGGCACTGTTGCCTGTTAGGTGAAAAAGAGGCAGAGTGTATGTGCCCATCGTGTTTATCATAATCTGGCTGGGGAGACAGTTATCCTAATATGATACTTGCAATGCCCTGAATGAAAATAAGGTGCTATAGGAGCACCCAGAATGACGCCAGCCCCAGACTTGCTAAGAAGAAGGGAGCAGAGTGGTGCTGGTTTGGAAGACTGTCTGTAGGATGTGGAATTTGTCCTGAGATCCCAAAGAAGAAGGGAAGATGAGAGAAGGTGGGGAGGAACCACTGCTTCAGAGGGAGTTCCTTGTTCACAAGCCCTAGGTGTGGGGCACCGAGAGTGGTTCCACATGTGTGGATTGCACGTCTTGGGAAAATGGCAGGCAAGAGCTCTGTGCTAACAAGCCTTAGAAGCCCTGTGGGGGGTTGGCAGTTTATCTTGAGCGCCCTGGGGACCTATTGCCAGGAGTGGCCTGAACTCTGGAGAGCTGATCTCTGAATAGATTTTAGAGAGAGATGAGGAAGCAGCATCATTGGGCTAGTTAGGTTTGGGAGATGAAGGGAAACACATGGTGATGAAGAAAATGATTGGGATTGGTCCATCACTATTAGTGTATTTTCAGACAGGAAAGAGTTCCCTTACCTTTTTTTAGCCCTGTGGGAAGACCATCCAAGTGCAAGACGAGGAGGGAGGATGGAAAGGAACTTGTTAGGTGAAATTCCAGGCTTACATAAAATACTACATAATGACAATTCTTTTAAACGTAAAGAACTTACAGTTGATTTTAAGCATATTAATAGCTCCAGTTAGGGGTATTAACCATACATTTATGAGGTAGCCTAAGATAATAGCCCACTATAGAAGAAACTTGTTTTGGGAGCCAAGAAACTGCTTTAGACTGAGTCGGAAGGAGAGCCATTTTGGGGTGCATCGCCAATTCCCATAAAATGAGCTCCAAAGGGACATTATCTCTATTTCACTGTACTTATTTCAAATATTACTGATATTTAGAAATAATTTTTCTGTTTTTCAGTGTACAGAGTTGGCTGGAGTCTCCATGCTATATGTTTCATTCTTGATCCAAGCCTTTATTCCATGTGTATATACATGCATCTTATAATGAAAATCGATGTAAAAATTTCATTTGATTAATAGCATGTTTTACAGTGTTTCCAGAATTTGTGTGTGAATATATAGATTTTTTTTCCAAGTCCACCCACACCCGTTCACAACATTTGCCAAAAAATGGCAGTAATGAAAGTTCAATTCTTTAAGATATTGTACATTTAGAGTGGGGTATATTATTGCCATTATTAACAATGTTATTACACAGTATTATTTTCCCCTTTTAGATGTGTTGATCTCTCTGAGCCTGTCATTAGGATAGTTAGAAACTGCAAAAGGCTCTATTCTCCACTTTTATAAAAAGAAAATGAGAGAAAAAAAATAGAAAAATTTCTTGTGTAGGCAAGAAAATCCAAGAAGAAAGTTGTCATTGGAGCCTTCTCTGGTGTGAAGAAAATTAAGTATTCCTTTTCTTGCCTTCACCCCTGTAAAATCCAAAGGTAATCCTCCTATTTCGGGGTGACACTACCTGCTTGTTTTCTTTAATGGCTCTTTAAATACTACTGCTTTTTAGACTAATCTTTACCTTCTCTGTTCTCATATCCTCTAAAGTGAGACCATTGGGACCCTTGATGGCAAGGCTTTTCTTGTTTATTAGTCCTGTATTGGAGCATCTGATGGCTCAGTGTGGTTGGGTGTCTGCCTTTGGTTCAGGTCTTGGGATCGAGTCCCACATCGGGCTTCCTGCAGGAAGCCTGCTTCTTTTCCTGTCTGTGTCTCTGCCTTTCTCTCTCTGTCTCTCTCATGAATAAGTAAATAAAATCTATAAAAAAAAAATAACATAAGGTAGGAGGGGTACTTTTATACATGTGGATGAATCTACACCAGTGAATGTAGGGAAAGAAGGAGAACACTCATGTGTGTAAAGTTTAGGGTATGGAGGAAGAAGGTACAGATGACATGAAGGCTAATTCCAAAAGGGAATATTTTTTTGTTTGGTGGGACTAAACATCTGGATTCCCCACTTGTACCCTCTTTGCAACTGGGAGATCTTTAGAAGAAGCACCATTGTTCATCTCAGTTTGTATGCAAGGGAGCAGGATTAAAAGTTATTTCTGGATTCTGGATTGGACAGTAGGTACGGGGTAGGGTCATAAGGAAGGGATCATATTTGACATTGACATCCGGGAGTGTGCGTTGCTAGATTTCCTTTTTTGAGCAGAAAATGACAAATGTCATGGAATTAGCAATGAATGGGTCTGTAGATAAAATCTCCAGATGCATTTTTTGAGTAGGCTCTTCCAAGAGAAGCACTCAAGAAGTTGTTTTTTAGAGCTGCTTTGGAGATTTGAGCCACTTTAGTGGGAAGGGAGACCAAGCTCTTGCCCTGCCACTTAATAACAGATCAAAATCTACCTTTGTAGCTGTCTTTGAGCTTGTAAGGTCTGTTTTAGGTTACAGAATCTAAGACGGACCTTTTGGGAATGGCTTCAGGCTAAACGGGTGTCTGGAGCCTGTGTTGCTTTTGACCAGCAAATCCAAGGTTAGCTTGAGACCACTCAAAGTTTATGGTCATTGGTTTTGGAAAGCCCATATTTCAAGAGTTGAAAGTTCCACTGACGTTATTCTGTCTCTTTAAGCATTTTTCCAAAGCATGCATTTATGTATCCGTGAAGAAGATTGTATTGTGGGCTGCATATTATTTGGCAACCTGCCTTCTCTACTTACGTTATTATGATTATCTTTCTGTGTTGGCTTTTATAGATCTGTACAGTATTCCACTAGAGGGATACAGAATAGAACAATTTATAAGTTCCCCAGTGGGCAGCCTGGGTGGCTCAGCGGTTTGGTGCCGCCTTTGGCCCAGGGCGTGATCCTGTTCTCCTGGTATCGGGTCCCACATGGGGCTCCCTATGTAGAGCCTGCTTCTCTCTGCCTGTGTCTCTGCCTCTCTCTCTGTGTCTCTTATGAATAAATAAATTAAATATTTTTTTTAAAAAGTTCCCCAGTGATGGATATTTTGGTTGCTTATTATTGGCTTTTATATACCATACTTGAGTGAGTTTTCTTGTGTTTATATATAATGTTATATATACATACACATTCATTTAATTGGTCCCTTGTTTGCTTTCTACGACATGTTCTTGAATGCAAATGAGTCTGCATTTTATAACTTCTTTCATCTATAAAATATTATGTGACTACAGGGTTAGTGTAGGTCTCTTTTAATCCATGGTATGTGTTTTTGTATCATAAAAGTTATAGGTTTGATGGCTTCATAGAATTATATTGATTACATACCAGGTATAGTACATTTTTGCAATTTATGTCATATTTGTATCTCTTCAAATTTAGAATTCTTTCTCAGTGCCCAAAGTCCTCATAGACTACTTTATCTCTTTTAAAGTTGATTTTGCTAAAATAGCTTCAATGCGGCTGCTATCCCTGTAGCCACCTAGGGTCCAATGACAGCTTGCCGTTATTGGAGTCACACAGACCTGGACTTGAATCCTGACTTCATCTCTTAATAGCTCTGTGACCCTGGTCAAATTAATTTCTGAATGTTACTTTCCTCTGCTATAAAATGGGAATGTCTACTTGATGAGTGAAATTAAGGTTAAATGTGTGCAAAGCATCTATCACATAGTAAGTGCTCAGCAGAGGTAGCTATTCTTATTAATGTCCCTAATAATGAAGATGATAGATTCATAATCAAGGGCTTGTTGCTCATCATCTTTCATTGCTGAGTGTTAATATCATTAAATGCTCCATCCAGTAGGTTCCAGTCACTCTCAGGATTGGATGGACTAGTAGGGAGAGACCTTTATAGCTTTGTCTCATACATTTTGATGAGAATTTTTCTGTATGTTACATCATTGTGCTCTCAGACTCTCCCTCCAGTAGGAGAGAGTGTAGGACACTTAGATGTTTTTGTTTCTTTGGTTTCCTTTTCCTTTTTTTTCATCTGGTACCATCATTTTTTTTAGCATTTGTCAGGTAGCTAAGACCTGACTTGCCTATTCATGAACGTGAGTAGGAGAAAATGCTGAACAGCACCAGCAGTAAACTTGGTTCTCTTTTCCCCAAAATGACCTCTGGGCCTGATGACAGCTCTTCTTGATAACTAGAAACAAATAACAAATAATAAAATAGTTCTTATGTTATTTCAGTAGTTTGGCTTTTCTAATATGGTAGTAGATGGTTTTATTTATTTTTTTAAGTAATTGATCCTTCAAGATAAAAGCTGTTAAAGTAATTTAATTTGAATTTTCTTCTCCAAGGAAACAGTTTTTCATACTCTGAGCCAAGGGAAGAATTAGTTAAGCAAAAACCTTTGTTTGAAAAGTGAAAAAAGTTACCCAGGCAACCTGTATATGTTACCAGTGTGCTGATTAATCATCACCAACATTAATCACTGTCATCAGTTATCACGGGAAGATGACTGCCTAAGTCTACACTATTATCATTCCATCATTGTCTACAGATCAATTTAGTACAAAAGATTAATTGTACACAGTCATGAGGTTTACAACATTAAACCTAAATAAATAGGCAGAGCTTTTATAATACAGAAAATCAGGAAATTTCTTTTTACATCCCTTCAGTTACTTGCTTTATTGATTTCCTGAAGCCCTGTGTCGTATAATGAATAAACTTTCAGAAGTGTATTTAAAAAAAAAAAGGCTGACTATAGTCTGTAGCTTAACTAGTTTCTTTCATTTGTACAAGGTGAAGTGGGAGAAAAGACAAGTCATAGTGTTTTACGTTTGTACTCAGTTCATCAATATGTTTTTGTCAAAGTTTCAAAGCATTAAATTTATCACATGATTATTTACCTCTATATATAAACTTTCTAGTATGGCCTGTTGTTTTACGTTATATTGTCTTCTGTGAAAGTTTCTTGATATCCTTAGTTTTTTTTTTTTATTAATTGAAATCGTTCTAATATTTTTCAACATCTATTCCAGAATAGTCCAAAAATGTGCATATTTCCTACTCATTTTATGTTCAGGAAAATATATAATGGCAATTTGCTCCCCCAAAAAACACAGCTTGTTTTAGTTTTCTAATTTTAATAGAAATTTTAATTGCTCTGGGCATTATGTATAATAACATTTATTTTCTAACACTTAGTAGAAATTTTATGCCACAAAGCATCAGTTATGATTTGGGATTTTTCCGTATAAAAGTACACAGATGTTAAACTTCTGTATTTTAAAAATAGTAATTCAAATTCTGACAAATATTTTTCTCTAAATAGCATTCCCATACTCTTATGTTGAACCAGGTTTCTAAGTAAATAATTTATATTTGAATGTCATGTTTTAGATGTGACGTGACTTAGTTATACCCATTAAGTGACTATCATACTAACTTTGCTAAATTTGGTTCAAGTAGGAATTGGAAGTAACATCTTTTGTTTTTCTATACTAAGAAAGAAGGAAGGAAATTCTCTGTTGCACTTGAAAATTAAATTACAAGTCTTTATTTTCTCTACTGACTTAGAACCGGTTACATTCCTCAGAGTAAAAAAACAAAACAAAAACAATAGAGTCAGCATAGAGGAGCCAAACTTTGCGGACTTTGCTTTTTTAGAGAGCAAATTATTCCAGGCTGGAGAACCCCAATAAAAATTAGATGGATACCACTTATTTTTAAGCTATCCCAGTTAGATAGTTCTGTTTGAAAAGTAATTGATTAGGTCAGACTATTAAACCATTTAATTTGGCGTGTACATTATGTGTGATAAAAGGAATCCAACTGTGAATTTGAGTGTATTAAATAATCTTCAGGAAGTTCCATAAAGAACATCTGAATGCCTTGAAACTTGCAATAACGCATGTTTGTTCCAAACACATTTGCTTTGCCTAGGTTTTGCCCATCAGGTTGAAGAAATGCTAATCTTGTTGCATTCAGCAGCTGGGTTTTTGCAATATTCTTTTCCTTCTCCTAGGGGTTAATTAGCCTTCTTTCAAAATGTGGCCTATTTAGCTGTAGATTCGCATGATTCAGCCAGAGTTGGCTGTACAAAGCAGAACCGTTAACAGGCGGGTGTGTCCAACTGCTTAATTAGCCAGAATAAAAAGGTCCTTTGTCAAACAAGCATCTGTTGCTCTTGACACACCTGACAGCCACATTAGGCAAGGATGACTAGACTGAAATTGTGCATGTCTCTCCTGCAAGAATATACAACTCATTTACATATGGGCTGCATCATGGACCAACTGCAGGGGTTTATTTAGCTTATCAAAATGGATTAATGTGACTGCATTTGTGGTTGATAAACAAATATCACTTGAAAGGGGGCTGTGAAAGAACTGAACTAACCAAATTACTCCCAAACATAAACAAAGCACAGAAACCACTGCTGGCTGAATAGGAACACCTCACATGTACACACAAACCTTATGTTGTGTCTAAAACAAAACCTACAAGTGAAGCCTGCTAAGGCACTACCTTCAGTGATGATTCTTGCTTTGCTGAAATGTTGGAAAGCTACCAGAACTCTCTGAATGCGTCAGTGGGTTTAAATGATCTGTTGAGCAGCATTTGGCAGGAGGGTTCTACTCCTCAAACATGCTTTAACATTCTAATTGATCTGCTGTTAAGTTGGGTCTTCAGAATTAATCAGTTAAAATGCCTCTGGAAAAATACTTACAAGTTAGGCTCTGTTTGGCCTCAGCAGAACGAGAGAACACTTCCTAATTTTGACCTTGCCTCTCCATTGTTATCGAAGGGTGTAGATTAAATACAATGGATTGAGAATCCCAGAGACTTTGCTGTTCAGACCTTTCATTTGGAAGCCCTATCATTGTGATAGTGCTAAGTGATATCTTGGCTTTGGAGTTAGAGAAACCTGGGTTTGAATTTAGACTCCTCCCCTTACGGGCTATGTGGCTTTCTGCAAGTTAGGTGATCTATTTGTGCCTCAGTTTCCTCATTTGTTAAGTGGAAATAAGAATGCTGCCATTAGTGAGAGTCTCCCAAGGATTAAATGGTATGTATTTCAAGCCCTTAGCATATTGCATGGCACCTGGGAAAAACTTGTCAGATGAGAGACTTAATTATGGTCATGAGTTTTTGAGCCAGTCTCTGGCAGGGATGGGAGTGAGACCCTCTTACGTCATGAGGCCTTGGCACAGGAAGCCTCTTTCTCATAACTGAGGAAGACAATGAAATCATAGGAGGTGAAGTTGTGTCCATCAAGGAGAGATGAGGAGACTAAATTCGTATCCATTGGCACAACCCTGTGACCCAGGGTGAGGTGGGATGAGGAGCAATCCCTGGAGAGGAAATGGATGTTTCAGGACCAATTATTGGTTGTTCTGGATTGGGCTTTCTGTGCCAGTTTTGATGTGGCATTGCATGGAGCCAGAGACTTGGATAGAAAGCTCTCCATGAATTTCTCACTTGAAGTTACAAAGCCATCATTTCCTTTCTATCTCATTTCCCTCAGTCTCTTCTGCAAAGGCTGCTCCTCTAAAACAGTTGGGACCCATTTCCTCCTTTTTCATTCTGAAAAGGTCCCCAGTTTGCTTTACTCTCTTCTGTGTCTGTTCTGAAATTCAGGACTTCCCACTCGATCTGGTGGTTTACTACATGATCCGCCTTAGTATTTCCAAACCCTCCTTTCCAACCTCCAGCTGTTTGACCCTGGTCAAGTATGACCTAACATCTCTGGGTGTCCTCATCTCTTAGTAAAGTGGTCAAAAGTTGAGTATTTCTCTTCTGTATGAAAGAAGTGAATGTGTAAAAATGTTACCAAAATTATCTTAAACCCAAAATGTAATTTTTTCATTTTTAATCTCGATGTGTAAGACTAAAGTTCAGGTTACCCCCAAAAGTGTCATGAACTCACATGCCTATAGAGGCCAGGCAAATGAAGGGGTATTGCCATTTAAGTAATTTACCTATAAAACATATAACATAGGTTCACCTTTTCTAAATTTTCACATTTTTTGGAAGAATCTGGAAATTGGTTTCTAACACAGGGATTTCTGCTTTTTAAATGTTAGCAATTAAGAATTTTAATTGGTAGTAACTCTAAGACAAAGCCTTTCTGTGGAGTCTAATAGAGTCCATGAGAGGCCATTTTTCAAATCTGTGCCTTTTATCTTCTGATAAGGTAGTTTATTGAGAATTCTTAGGAATTGCTTTACAAGTATACTTAATTTTTCTTAAAAGATTTATTTATTTTGGAGGGGAGGGTCAGAGAGAGTCTTAAGCAGATTCTACATCGAGCATGGGACCCGATGTGGGGCTTGATCTCATGACCCTGAAATCACTTTTTGAGCCAAAACCAAGAGTCTGACACTTAACCAAGTGTGCCACTAGTTGCCCCAAATGTATTTAATTTTTAAAGAGATCTTTATTTTTTATATACTTGCCTATGTTAGGTCTAAAATAGATATCACGGTATGGATCATATACCAACAGGGGTGTGTAAACTGGCCTGCAGAACAATGTATGGGCACCTGAAATGCCTTGATAAAATTACTAGCCAGCAATGGGAGAAATAGGAGGGAGTTTTAGGTGAGTGACTTCACTCTAAGAAACACCCACCCTCGATTGGCCATAATTGGCACCCCTATTTTCATGAACCCATTTCATTACGAAACGGATGAAGGCCTCCATCTATCTTGGAGTTGGGAAGAGAGGCTACGAAAACCTCACTGAAGGTAGTATCCAACATCTGGTTCATTCTTCATTCTCTGCAGAAAGTTATCTGCTTATTCTTAACCAATAGCTCCTCTGCTGTAGCACAAAAGACATTGTGATGGTCTACAAGCTTCAATCAAAGGACATTGGCTTTTGCTTTCATTTTGAGGAGGGTATATTTTTCCCTCTGTGATGGAATACAAGGAAGAGGCACAGATAGGGTTCCTCATGTGTATATCCCTTCCCAGAATTTGAGAATCAGGAGTCCTCCAGTTAATCTTCATTAGACAAGAATTTTATGTAGTGAATCTTCTCATTCTCAAACATTTTTAGGCATATCCATAGTCTTTAATGCTAGCCCAGAGGGGTGTGTGTGTGTGTGTGTGTGTGTGTGTGTGTGTGTGTGTTTGCTGAGAGATTAATGCTACAGTTTAAAAAATGAGCCATCGTTTGGTGATGTCACATAAAAATCTGAACTTTTCAGCTTCGTTTGGAAAATTGGGAGACCTGGCACCTACCGCTTAGCCTTCCCACAAATTCTCAACTTCTTGGAGCTGAACGTTAGTAGCTGACCCAAATAAATGGGGTGGTAGCTGCAGTCTCTATCACTTCCCCGTTTATTTTATAAGCTTCTAACCACCTTCACTCTCTGTACCCGAGGTCCCTCATCTGTAAATGAAAGATTATAACCCTACCAATCACACCAGGTTGTTACTGGATTAACTTATATGGTAGAGCATTTGGAAGAGTCCTTAGCATATGTTAACCATTGAATCAGTGTTAGCTGTTAATTGCTGTATCTCTTGTATGTGGTAAAGTTTATTATACTGCTTTAGGGCTTTGCCTAACAATAGAATATGAAAATCACTTAAAGAGTTGCCAACACTCAAGGCCTAGAAAGAAAAATAAGCACAGATTCAAAGTGAAAAGGTTTAGTCTCATGGCTGTTCCTGTCACCTTGAGTGAGCCTCCACCTCTCTGGGTTCTGGTTTCCTTGTTTATAAAATAAGAGTAGATGAAATGTCTTCAGAGGTCCATTTCTAAAATTGAATGAGGTGCTAGAAAAGGTTTGAGGGGAAAAATTGGAAGAGGGCACACTATGACAAAAGATGATAAAGGGCTTAATTTTCTCCTTGAAAGAACTAGATACTCTTTCAGAGTTTTTGTAGGGAAAATTAATGTTCACCATACTGTTCACAGATTTAAACCATAATGCAGTGTTTTTCTTAATCTACCAATTAAATATTGTGCCCCTAGCCCCTCAGGAAAGAAAATTAGAATTCTGTTCCCTTGCTCAATAACACAAAAATTAATATTTATTCCGTTGACTATATAAGTAGTTAAAGGGAATGCTGAGATCAGGAGGTGTGAGAATCCATGCCCATTAGAGCACATGCTGCAAAATTTAACATGTTAGCAGAGCAGACACATACAAACTAAAAAATGTGCCAGGTTGAACTCTGAATGGGAGAAGGTAAAATTTCATGTCTTTGCTTACAAGTCTCATTTCTGTCCTCCCCATCTTCAAAATACCAAACATTTGTTGACTTTTGGCTATCTTTGTGTTAAATTAAGGTTGATTTTAGTACTATATCATAACACAGGCAGAGCAAATTAGTGAGCCCAACCCTTTGATTAAGTTTTTGGATATGCATTACTTCTGTTTTAGATCACAGCATAGTAAGTTTGAAAGTTGGAAAGGGTTAGAAATAATTTATTCTAAATTGTACACCTTTGATGACATCCTAATGGCCTATAAAAGTGTCTAGAAAATAACATTTTTCTGACATATTTACATCCAGTCAGGGTTCTTGTACTGAAAATTGAGTATCTTGAAATATTTTTGGGCTTAGTTTATACTATGATTGAACTGATTTAGAACAGCTGAGACCTAAGGAAGGTAGACTTCAAGGAAGTTCAACTTTTATAGCCTCAAAATTAGAGGTGCTAATGGGGATTTTTTTAAATGTGACCTGGTAATTTTTTGTATTTATTTAAAGAGTGATCCGAGTTACTAGAAACATGCATGGGATATGATGGCAGTGTGTTGGCGTAAGAAGTACCCTGAGAGTTGAAAGTCTCTCTCAGCGTAGGGTTTTAAGAACACATGTAATGCAGCTAGTCATGTGAGGAGAGCATTTAAAACGTTATTTCTCTTTTGATGTATTTCAGAGACCATCATGCAGACATCAGAGACCGGGTCGGACACAGGTTCGACAGTGACTTTACAGACATCTGTGGCTAGTCAAGCAGCAGTGCCTACACAGGTGGTACAGCAGGTACCAGTACAACAGCAGGTAAGTAACAGCCGTTCTCAGACAAAAATGCCATGCCTTTCCCTGTGCTGACGACTGTCTGTCCCACCGAGCTGTATCCAGAGAGGATTTGGATTCTCCTTTCTGACCCAGTGGGTGCTGAGATAGATTGAGTTTGGTTCTTAGATTAATCTGAGGAAGTGTTTCTTGAGCACTTCGTGGATGTAGCAGATTGTGCTGGGCTATAGGGATGCAAAGGAAAGTATCCAAACCATAATCCCTGTTCTGAAAGAGCCTCTTACTCCTGTTTCTGCCTTGACCATCCTATGAGTTGTGTCCCTCTCTTTTCCCCTCCCTGATTCTTTTTTTTTTTTTTTTAAAGATTTTATTTATTCATGAGAGAGAAGCAGAGACACAGGCAGAGGGAGAAGCAGGCTCCCTGCAGGGAGCTCAAGGCAGGACTCAATCCCAGGACCCCAGGATCACCACCTGATCCAAAGGCAGGTGCTCAACCACTGAGCCACCCAGGTGCCTCTCGCTTCCCTGATTCTTGACCACAACTTCCTATTTCTTCCTACTGAAATATCATCAATCATAGTTAACACAGAATCAGCTCACAATAGGTAGTACTTGATAAAGGAGAGGTTTGCATGTAACTTCCAGGCAAGGATTTTGCCTTTGTGATGATTTAGAAAATGCCTGAGTATTTTGGAGAGTGAAAAATACTGTTGAATGAAAATTAAATGATCTTGAAGGTCTGGAGATCTGACTCATCCCGTTTAAAAAATTGAGAATGAATTCATTGTCACATGTTTACTACAGAGCTTATTCATACTCAGGACACTCGGCTTGTTTTGGAAAGATAATGACGAAATCATGCTATTTGTGCCAGTTAATGGTTCTACAATGTGGATTAGTGAACACCTTGGCCTGTCAATTTTTCTGAAGAGTGGTGAGAAAATAAATGAGAAAGATCATATAGAGCATTATCTTGAGACTTGTGTGATTTGCCTCTAATTTCTTGGTATCAAGGAGAATCTCCAGCAAATGTCACTCTTATAATTACAGAAAAGTAGCTAGCGAAAGGGATATTTTTTAGGCAGAGGTACTTGCGGTTAAATTCTTTTCAGATGATAGAAGCGGGATGGGCAGGGAGAGGGCTGGGATCAAGGAGAAGCTTTTTAAAAATTTTCCTGTAGGTTCCTTTTTGTAACATCACATTTTATTTCCTGATTATAGTATCTTTTTATTTCTCTCCAAAGATACTAATTTTTAAAAAATTGTTGCATTTTTTTCCTTTTTATAGTCTTTTTCCTTCAAACTACTTTGCTCTTTGGGATTTTGTTTTTTGTTACTTTGTGGAGTTTTTTGGATATATATATATATATTTTTTTTTTTTGGTCTCTTGTCTTTTTTTGAAGCTTTTCTTAGATGTCTGATAATCTTTGCGTGTTTATCCATATTTAAAAGCATGAGGATAAACAGCTTATTTGCATGTATGGGTGGGTCTTGTTGAATGCAGTGTAGGGTCGGTCATCTGACTGGGCTTTTTAACTGGGGACCCTCTGGTGTTCAGTATCTTTTTTCCTCTTGGGCTGTCATATTTTTAAAGAAGACTTCTCCAGCTTCCTGCCTAGAAGGTGAATACTTGGCTGCCTGAAAACTGAGTGGAGGAGGAATATTGGGTATTTCTTGCTCTAATTCACTTAATCCTTCTTTTTTTTTTTTTTTTTTTTCATATGATATTACCCATGGTTGGGGGTTAAACCAAAGAATAAATCCCCAAGCCTTACCAAAGTTCGGGAAGGCGGCCACCCATCTCACTGCATGTAGTTGGTGGAGAGACTCTGATTGCTGCTTCAATTAAAATCACTTTTTGTATTAACTATGTAACCTTAAAAAACCAAAGTTGCTTCCAGAAGTGGAAAATCCTATCACCAGTGTAAGTAGAAAATCATACATAATGTACACTCACCTTGTTCACGTCCTCATGAAAAATAATCTCGTGTACACATGGACCCCTCTTTGGAAAACACTGTGCTGTGCCATATGGCTCATTCCCAGCAGGCATAGCTTTCAGTTCCTCAAGTTAGCTCTTTCCTCTAGGACATTCAAGGCAGGTGAGACTTTACATCCCCTCACACCAAGCAAAGAAGGTGAGAACTCTCGTTTTCTTTTTGTCAACAAAGTGTTTTATTTCACATAGTGGATTAGTGTGATACTTGCCTGGAGTTGCCTGTAGTGCTTCCAGGCTTATTTGGAAGGATTTTTTTTTCCTCTGTCATTTTTTTTTATTTTCTTTCTTTCTTTCTTTCTTTCTTTCTTTCTTTCTTTCTTTCTTTCTTTCTTTCTTTCTTTCTTCTTTCTTTCTTTCTTTCTTTCTTTCACTAGAAAATGTCACATTTGATGTTCCCTAGTGTATTCCTCTTTTTTTTTTTTTTTAGACAAGAGAGAGTGGGCATCGGGGGAGGGGCAGAAGGTGAGGGAGAGAGATAATATCAAGCAGGCTCCATGCCCTGGGTGAAGCCCTAGGTGGGGCTTGATCTCACAACCCTGAGATCATGCCCTGAGCTGAAACCAAGAATTGGACATTTAACTGAGCCACCCAGCTGCCCCTCTCTAGTGCATTCTCTTAGTGTCCCTGTAGATATATTCTGTACAACTGATGAGATGATTATTGTATTAATTTCTTATTCTTTGTAAAAATTTTTTTAAATTTCTTATTGTTCTTAACTTGCCTCTAGTCTTTGTTTTATTAATGTACTGATGTCATGATGAGTTTTCCAAGTGTAGTGGGATACCTTTAAAATCTGGTAGCTTTTGTCACTGACCCATGATGGATGTTGAAATCATGGCATTGATGTCAAAGGTAGTTACTTCTGTTGATTCAATTTTATTGTGTCCTTGCTTTGGCCACTCTAATGTGAGGAAGTCTATAGCTAAATTTGTTTATTGTTGAGGTATATAATATATTTATTAGAAAGTTGAAAAACCAAGAAATTTTAAGATCTAACATATAGTTTTGTTTCTTTAAAGCACAAAGGTTCTAATCTCATGAGTAATAAGTACCAAGTAAAATGTGGATTCTAACATTATTTCTGTGCTTTTTCATTTATCCTGTATGAGCTCAAAAATCAACTTTCTTTCTTTAGACAATCCGGTTCAGGAATAGAGAATTCTGAGCAATGACTACAAGGTCTTGTTATAGCAGTACTTCATCAAATTTCCTGTCTTTTGTAATTTTGCACCATTTCACAAAACACCATAGAGTCTCAGCTTCCAAATATAGACATGGTTGCCCATTTCAATAAAATCTATAAAATATTCAAATTTGATGTTGACAAAATATTAAAACTTCCATATTACTCATCATCATCTTTATAAGAAAACTGTTTTTTTTTTTTTTTTTTAAAAAAAGGTTTTATTTATTCATGAGAGACACACAGACAGAATGAGGCAGAGACATAGGCTGAAGGAGATGCAGGCTCCATGCTGGGAGCCTGATGTGGGACTCGATCCCGGGACTCCAGGATCACACCTTGGGCAGAAGGCAGACGCTGAACCGCTGAGCCACCCAGGCGTCCCAATATAAGAAGACTTTGGACTGATGGTTTCTATAGACTATGACTAGAAGTGAGTTACTTCTCCCTTGCCTTCCCCCTGCCTTGAATGATTTCTTAGAGTTTTCTATAGATTATTTTTCAAGTTGGTCATTTTATGCCTAAATATGAGTGGTCTTTGACCCTACTTGCCCTAAACCTGAATTGAAAATCCAGGCGCAGGAAGGAGGAACGTGTCTTCCATTATTGCATTCTTTCCCACAGCCAGTCAAAGCAGAACCTAGAGTAAAGCCAGCCAGCATTTTTACTCCTTGTTGCAATCTTGGGTTTCAGGTGTTCTACAGTGTTGCTGACCTTGAGGATGATTCCTAAGCCACTTCGAACCAGGGCTCTGAGACTTTTTTTCTCCTAGTTTTAACTGCCCCTCTGAGTACAGTTCTAGCTTTTTCCTGTAGTCTCTGCCTACCTTCTCCGTTCCTTAGAGAAAGGCACACAGCTTTTCTGTCAAAGTGGGTAAGTGTGTTATCACTATACCACTTCTTGTAAACACAACGTCCCAGGTGCAGTGGAGCCCCGGGGTTGAGGGGCTTTTGTTTGAACTCAAAGAAAAAAAAAAATCTTTTGTCAAGTTAGCTGTCAATTTTGACTTCTTTTATTATCAGAGACTATGGTCTTTACCTTTTCGTGCACAGGGACACACTTTCTTTCTCTTGAGTCTTTAGTATGTAACTGGGACACTGAAACCTCTTTTTACATGATAAAAATTCATTTCAAGATTATATTCAGATAAGAACTTTGGTTTTCTATAAATCATCTATCTGGGTAGTGATTGTTACATATGATTTGAGATACAAAATGAATAGAATAGTTGTATTCTAACAATATTGTTTCTTTTGTAGCTATATTGTTTCCTTTTGGTTAGTGTCAATCTATGGCATATTTAGCATTTCCACTTAAGTTATGGTACATCCTGGCAAGTGCGTATATTATCCCTGTGGTCAAAGGGATAAATGACATTTTGTTTGAGAAACAGAGTCGATCAGAGGTGCCAGTTAGGTTCTAGGCAAAGGATAATCTTGAAGATTCAAGAAGGGTAAATTTGAAATGAATCCCAGTAGATCTATTCATGATGGGTATCTTTAAAATGATGCCTCAAATTTTAGGAAACAGATTTTAGGAAAGGAATTTTGACATGAGTACTCCTGAGATCCTCACGAGACCACAGCTTCAACAAGGGGTCATTTTTATTCTCACTTCTGTTTGCCATATTCCTGTGATGTATATAGTATGTAGTCACATCCAGAAAGAAACTGGGGTGATGAGCAGTATACCCATGAGAAAATTCTTGTGAGGGAAGCAGTGTACAGAGACTAAGGGGTGTGTGTGTGGGGGGAAGATTGCATATAGTATGTTAAATCCATAACAGAATACTGCATTGCCTCGAAATTCAATCTGTAATATTTTAAATGGATCCCTTTGCTAGTCTAGAGACCTAATCCTGAGGTAGTGTACTCTATCATTTCTGTCTTTATCTTTTTTTTCTGTTCAGGGTTAAGAGATTTGCTTTCTGTCCATCCTAGCTTTGATGGACATGAATAGAATTCTTTTCATTTGAGACCATTATCTCATATAATCAGCAGAAACAAAGACATTTTTCTGTGCTTTGCTTTTATTTGGGACTTGATTCCCATTGGTTTGCTTCCCTCAGGGGACAGTATTCTCCTAATTAAAACCCATGGCAGACGTCCTAAAAGATGGGGTTAAAATGAATTCCCGTTGAATGTCTTTTTGTAGAAAAACAAAAGAGAATGATTTTAGCTCTTGAAGAGCATATTTATTTTATCTTTTAGAGCCAGAATTGCTAATTTTTAGTATCTAATATAAAAAGGTGTTTCGAAGGAACATGCTGATTTACAATTGAAATAAATTTTGCTCTGCCAATCCAAAATGTGGGCCTTCTAGCTGAACATCTCTACTGAATATTTGTAAAAATAAGAGCTCTACTATTTAAATTGTTGAGTAACCGTATGTGCTGATTCTCTGTTAAAAGTGATTTTAAAAATACTTTCTTGTCTATTGTTAGATCATTGTGATCAGTTTAAGATAATATAATTTCAGAGGAATATGCCAGGCACTGTGTTAAATGCTAGGGTTTCCAAGGGGGTTTGACATGGCACCTGACTATGGAAAGCCAGCTCTTGAGGGATAGATATTGTTGTAGAATTGGATACTAAGTACCTCAGGAGTAACAGTGGAGATTGTTCTTGGGAATGAAAATCAGTAATGTCTTCACCATGGATGTGACTTTGAGCGAGATGCTGAAGTAAAAGTTGGAGGTCCTAAGAAAAATGGACCAAAAGAGGGTATTTCTGGTAGGGGAAAGTATGGAAGAGCTCAAGGGAAATCAGGGAGTCTGTACTGGGTGATGAGGGGCTAGTAGTGACGGTTGTGAAAGTGTTTCCTAAGAACCTCTAGTGGGAGGTTGAGTCAGATGATCCATTTGTGGCATCTTTACATGTGTTCCCTCCTTCATATTTTCATTCTTTTCCCTCTTCAGTTGACCTCTTTCACAGTCTGTTCCCCCACTGCCAGTTTTCTTGAGACATCTGTACATGTCTGCTGTGTCTCCCTTTTGTCCAGACATTTCTTAATCCTGTGAAATTTGGGTGCCTACCCATCCAACTGTGGATACTGCACACTTCTGACAGAAATAAATCCAACAATATTCCCTAGGATCTTTCTGGATTTTTCCTTGACACTTGATACTTTTGACTATCATATTATCTCTCTTGCTGTATGGCTATTGGGCTGCTTCCCCCTTTATTTCTTGGAGAGCCACTTCATCCAGGAAAGCAGGTTTTATGGAGGTGAAGAGACTGAGAGTCATAGTTAAAAGGTATGGGTTCGAATCCTGGCTCTAGCTCTTTCTGGTTATATGCTCTTGGGCAAATTGCCTGAGATACAATTTCCTCATGTATAAGATAGAGATAGTAATATCAAGTTTATGCTTGTCTACAAATATTAAATAATGTGTTTACTAATAATTTAAGGTAGTACCTGGCATTATATAATAAACCTTCAACAAATTTATTATTATTTTTTTTAACTCTTATTTTCCTTGTTCTTAGTATTATCTGACTCCTGTAATTTGTGGATTTTTGACCCTCTTTTCTATGATGTTTGGCCTTTGGCCTTGTCTTTTTGCCATCACTCTCAAGTAACCCTTCCTCTACAGCTATTCTGGTTTTAAAACCAGTTGCTCTCATTTTCTTTAGTAAGCATTAACCTCTGATCCTTCTTTGTATTACTCTGGGTTATGAGTTAGGGAGGCTCAGGCTCTAGATCAGAACAGAGACCACGTGATCTGACCCACGGGGGCAGTATTGGCCTTCTCCAGCCTGGATGGGCGCAGAGTGCAGTTGCCATAGTGATTAGAGAAAATGCCAGAGGACTTCTCAGTAAATATCAGGAATACCTCCAGTGTTTTACTCAGTTCGTGAAATATAATAATTTTGGATCTAGTGTGGTTTTGTGGTAGGATGTAACAGTTTAGGACATGAAGGTGAGAATATATTAATATTTTAGCTAGCCTGATTGGCGTTTGGATTTCTAGTTGGAAGAGACTTCAGTTACTCATTTATTTCAACTTTCCCAGAAGACCTTCCAAAGTCGAATTGCTGAAAATTGGCTTCTTCAATCAATCACTTACCTGCATAGACTAATTTAGTTAATTCCATAATTTTGTTCCTAGAGATATATAATGTTTCCTGTGAATATCTAATTTGCTTATCAAACCATCAATTCCAACATCAGGAACCTTTTTTTTTTTTTTTACTTGGAGAGTTCAACTTGTCCTATAAAATTTTTCACATGAGTAGAAAGTGGAAAACTTTAAGATAACTGGCACTTTTGTTTACATATGATTTGAGCAAGATGGAACATAATTTAAATGGAGCACTGGCCCTCTTTGCCAAAGCAAATCAGAAGAATTCTTTACCTGTGCTAAAAAATGCACTTTCAATATAATAGATCTCAATATAGGGATCCCTGGGTGGCGCAGCGGTTTGGCGCCTGCCTTTGGCCCAGGGCACGATCCTGGAGACCCGGGATCGAATCCCACATCGGGCTCCCGGTGCATGGAGCCTGCTTCTCCCTCTGCCTATGTCTCTGCCTCTCTCTCTCTCTCTCTGTGTGACTATCATAAATAAATAAAAATTAAAAAAAAAAAGAAATTAAAAAAAATAGATCTCAATATAGCTGAGCCTATTTGCCATCAAGTATCTGAAGGAAAGAGAAACTTTAAGGTCAAAATAAAAATTATTTATAGTCTGAGGTGGTCAAGGAAGTCTTTCCAGAGGAAGTGACTTTTAAGCTAAGATTGAAGAATAGAGTTAACCAGTGAGGGAATAAAAAGAAGTGTTTTTTGAGGGCTCAGAATGGCTAGAGAAGAAAGGGTGATGGACAAGTGGTAAGAAATGAGATGGGGGTCCTACCTGGCTCCTGGTCTGGCTGTATAAGCTATTTAAGTTTTCAGTCATAATGAATTTTTCTTTTATAAAAAGATTTATCTATTTGAAAGAGAGACCACGTGCATACCTCAGAGCACAAGGGGAGGGGAAGAAGGGGAGGGAGAGAGAATCTCTAAGCAGATGCCACACTGAGTATAGAGCCTGATGCAGGGCTCAATCTTATGACCCTGGAATCATGACCTGAGCTGAAACCAAGAGTTGGATGCTTAAGCAACTACACCAGCCAAGCACCCCAGTAATAGCTTATTTTGAAGTTGACCACCATTCAACTTTGTCAGAAATCCAGTGGAAACAACAAATCCAATAACAGTAACTGCCATTTACAGAGCACCTATTGTGTGCCATCTGTGCTTGGTGCTTAGCCTATCATTTCTAAAGCTTATAACAACCCTGTCCAGTAAGGTTCTTCTTGCCCCTGACATCTATTCCTGAGATGCCTTTGTGGAAGCTGTAAGTATATATGGAACATAGTTTGTGAGTCATCTCCTCTCCTGGACACTTTTACAGCAAGATGAATTGTTCATCAGAATTCTTCAAGCTCAATCCCTGTAACCGAACCAGCATGTCAGAAGGTTAATTTCATGGAACACTTAAGACCTATCTTTTCTATCCATGAAAAAGGATAATTCTGCTCTTCCTTTGATCCAGGGCTGATTTTAGAAATAGACACACATGTAATGCCTTTTTATTTTCTTTAAAAATTTGTGTTGACATCAGTCAAAGCCATTTCTGCAGAGAGACTCTCATGCTTCATTTTCTTTGCATGCAGCCCTGATGAACTGATGGATTTCCCATTTAGAGCGAATCAGAGCCACTGTCTTTGTCCTGGCTGGCTCATTGCTCAGTGCTAAGTTGTAAACCTGATTTTTAAAACTAATATACCTTCCTTCAGTCATGATTTTTTTTTTTTTTTTTTTTTTGGCCAGGAGTCACATCCAAGTCATCTGACTTTAGAGCCTGAGCTCCTAAGCTCTGCCCTACAGAGATAAAGCAGTCAGATTAGTTATATCAAGATCAGCTGTTAAGTGGTATAAGCTCCCTCACATAACAGTACTGAACATGGCAGTCCCACGGCAAAGAACATAATATACTTTATGTCAAGAAGGATTGGTTTTAGCTTTATGAATCACAGTGCATTTTTGAGAAAAATCCCACAAGCAAAACTAGTGAGGCAAGCAGGAGTATCTGAGGTATAAAGGGTTATTTGAGGAAAATAACAAATAAAAAAAATTACAAGCCTTGAACTTCTAAAGCCCTCTGTAAACTCAGATTGTAAGTATGAGCATCCGTAAATATAGAACCTTGGGAGTAAAAGAGGAAAAAGGATAAAATCAATGTAGTAAAATCTTATTATTCAGATAATCTGGAAAATGGATACCTGGGAATATTGTGTATAATTCTTGCAACTTTTCTAGAAATCTGAAGTCCTGTCAAAAGAAAAAGCACTTAAAAATCAATACCAATCTAAGTTAATTGGTAATCGAGCTACTAGTCCTAATACTATTTTATAAATAAAGGATAATCTTTTAAAGCAATCTTTAAAAATTAGGATCATAAAAGGATGAAAATATACCTTTTTATTTAATATAAAAATGGTGTTCTGAGATGCCTGGGTGGCTCAGCGCTTGAGCATCTACCTTCAGCCCAGGGTGTGATCAAGTCCCACATCAGGCTCCCCTCGGGAGCATTTTACCTTTTTTACCTTTAAATAAGTAAAACCTGAAATGTGGCCTGATATGTATACTTAAGAAGCAAAAGTTCTTCAAAAAAGTATCCCAAATTAATATACTTTTGTCTCACCTCAGTGAGTTGAAGTTTTTAAAAAAAGGAAAGAAAAAAATGTAGAGGAAAATCAGTTTTGAGATTTTTGTCTCACTCTCTCTGCATTCCCCATCAGCTCTCCTGTTTTGATAATTACTATCAAGAAAATACATACATACATCTGAACGTACAGACATATATAAGCAAGCAAGCCTGATCAACAACATAAAGCAAAAAGATCAGTAAAAATTGGTGACATTTTTAAGACTCTTAAAAACACAAATGTGTATAATGAATTGATATAATGGAGGACTGCTGAAAACCTAGTTGCTAGAAAATGCAAACTAAATTATTCTCAAGAGGGGCACCTGGGTGGCTCAGTGGCTGAGTGTCTGTTTTGGGCTTAGGGCATGATCCTGGGGTCCTGGGATCGAGTCCTTCATCGGCCTCCCCACAGGGAGCCTGCTTCTCCCTCTGCCTATGTTTCTGCCTCTCTCTCATGAATGAATAAATGATCTTTAAAAAAATAATAAAGTATTCTCAAGGAAAAAAAAACAAATGTATTAGAAATTAGGTCCTAAACTCAACAGAGATCATTAGTCCATTTGTGGCTTTTGATTTTTGTCTTCATTAATACTGGTTATATCCAGTTGAATAAAGTCCCAGACAGCCATTCCCATCTCAACTAGGAGGAAAACTAGGTTCATCAAATCAATTGATTAGCAAGCTTTAAAAAGTTAAAGTTGCCCAAGTTCATATTACAGTTGACAGGTTAGTTATTGGATGGGTAACCAGGTAGAACACCATATTTTTCCTAAAGATTTTATTTATTTATTTATTCATGAGAGACACAGAGGCAGAGACACAGGACTTGATCCCAGGACCCCAGGATCACGCCCTGGGCTGAAGGTTGATGCTCAACCGCTGAGCCACCCAGGCGTCTCAGAACACCATTTTTATATTAAATAAAAAGGTATATTTTCATCCTTTTATGATCCTAATTTTTAAAGATTGCTTTAAAAGATTATCCTTTATTTATAAAAGGTATAATTTCAGTGGGTGACAAAAAGGTAGGCCTCAAAACCAGAAACAGGGATCCCTGGGTGGCGCAGCGGTTTGGCGCCTGCCTTTGGCCCAGGGCGCGATCCTGGAGACCCAGGATCGAATCCCACATCGGGCTCCCTGCATGGAGCCTGCTTCTCCCTCTGCCTGTGTCTCTGCCTCTCTCTCTCTCTGTGTGACTATCATGAATAAATAAATAAAATCTTAAAAAAAAAAAAGCCAGAAACAGTAATACGTAAGGCTTCTATTTCTGGTTTACAAGTCGGTCAGGCTGTTTCTTATAAATGTACATAGTTATCCAAAGCTATATATGTTTTTTCTTTCTTTAGTACTTGGGGTTTATGGTTTATTAAGTCTTGATAGTTTGGGATCCTATTCAATCTGTGCTTTCTTATGATTAGCAATTTTAGTTTTTTAAAATTAGTAAGGTTAAAGAAGAAAAGTGAAATAAGAAAAAATGCATTAGAAAAGATAGCACTTGAAATACAAGAAAGGCAATTCTTATATAAAGATGTTTATTAACATAATTAGGTTTAAAAAGGCACTGTCCCTTTTGGGAATCTCAGGTTCACTTTGTATCTTATCACTAGCAGAGTTAAACTATATATACAAGCAAACATGAGTTGTTTTTGTTTCGAGGAATGAAACTGTATCTGTAGGTTGAAGTGATAGAGCAAAATTGTTCCTGAAGATTTTGGAAAGTGATAGTAAGGAAGTTAATTTTACTTTGAATAGGGACACCTGGCTGGCTCAGTGACTGAGCATCTGCCTTTGGCCCAGGTCATGATCCTAGGTCCTGAGATCAAGTCCCACATCAGGCTCCCCACAGGGAGCCTGCTTCTCCCTCTGCCTGTGTCTCCACCTCTCTCTATATGTCTCTCATGAATAAATAAAATCTTTAAAAAAATATTTTTACTTTGAATGGCCTGAAGCCTTAGTTGCCAGAGATAATAATTTTTCTGAATATCTTATGAAACTGACAAAACCATTGATTCCAGTACTGTTTATGATCCTTGATAACATAATTATTCTGTGCAAAGCCGTTTTACCAATGATTTTTCTTTTTTGTTATTGTGCTTATTTTCAGGACTTTTGCCTCAACATTGAGGTTCACTGAGGTGTTTGTTGCCTGTGGTTCATTGATCTGGTAGATGGTTATACATTTAAAACTCATGATTACTCTTAATTTTCCCCAGCAATTTCATAAAAACAGTTCACAGAAATTGAGCGTTTCTTTAGCTACTTATTTTAAATAGACATTTTAAAATAACAAAGCAAAAAAGCATTGGAGATGTTGAGGAACTCCACATAGAGGAGCTAGTGTAATAAACAAAACCTGTCTTTTTTAAATAGTTAGTATAAAACTGGAAAGTCCTGACAATGCTCATAGATCTCAGTAGATAATTTATTTCACCCACAGGAAAATGCTTTTGATGTTTGAGCTTAAATGATATTCATACCTATGTTTTGGTTGGTGCTTCCTAGGAAGCAGTAATAATGTTACCCTACAATATTAGAGATGTGGGCTAAAGGAACACCGACTTGAATTTGATCTCAGGAGATGTGAGTGAGTTGGATTGCCACATCTGCCACTTGTAAGCTTGGTGTTGAACGAGTTACTTCAGCCTGCCTGCCCTTGAGTTGTGATAACTGAATTCTGGAGCTCATTTGGCAAACAGTGATTGAGCATCTGTTATGTGGCCGGAACTGTTCTTGTGACTGAGATAGGAAGAACTTTAAGGTTAGACCAAAAAAGACTGAGAGGTAGACAGAAATGGCAGAGAGAATGCCAATACTTGAAGAGCACGGTATAATTTGGAGGTGAGTCTGTTTTTTTTTTTGGGGGGGGGGCAATTGTGGAAGACTTCTTGAATGAGTGCCAGCCTGCCTTAGTTTCCTCAGTCTTTGAAATACATAATGTACCTGAATTGTTAGCAGGATCAAATGAGAGGAAAAAAAAAGTCGTTGTAATGATGCTTTGTAACGTTCAAAGCATTTTGTAGATATAAGGACAAAACTGTTGATTCATCATATCAAACACTGTACTGGGAAGCTAGAGGTAGGAAAATGGCTGCAAAGAGCAGAGTGTCTCAGGGTGCAATATATGGATATTTCCTTAGGAATCTACTGTATATGTGTCTTTCCTCATAACGAAACAATTTATTCTAGATCATCTGAACTACTACATTATAACTGAGATTGCTTTTCAATTTCAGTGTGTTCTCCTATATGTTTATGATCTTATTGGTGTTGGGTTGAGCTACTATAATTGTCTTGGGCTAATAAGGTGGAATAGAGCCAGCCTTATTATGAAAGTGATCAAGGCTAAATGATACCACAGATAGATCTAATACAAAGGAAGCTTCATCCTACTAGTTGGCCCCACAAGTATCTTTATTTATACCTTGGTTTCTGTTTGTACAGGTTCAGTAGTATTTTATTGAACACTAGAGGTCAGCGGTCATAGTCACAGGGAAGCATGGCTGATACCCAAACTAGGCTGAGTCTTTCTGTTGTACATTCCTCTAGCCATATGGACCTCTTCCTCACAGTCTATTCAGCATTGTGGTTTTATTTTTTAAAAGATTTTATTTATTTATTTTACTTTAGAGAGAAACAAAGTGCATGAGTGTGCATGAGTGGGGGCGGGGGAAGAGGAGAGATAGAGGCAGATTCTCTTCTGAACACAGAACTGGACACAGCTGTATCTCACAATCTGGAGATAATGACCTGAGCTGAAACAAAGAGTCGGATGCTCAACTCACTGAGCTACCCAGCCGCCTCACATCAACGTGATTTTAATTGATTTATGTGATTAATGTCTTTCTCTAGAACTTTGTCATAAATTGATGGTCCAGGGACCATGTCTTTTTTGCCCTCACCATAGTACAACCCAATACGTATGATCTGTCTGCACATAATAGGTGCTCAATAAGTGTTTGTTGAATTGATGATTGAACTAGGTGATATTAAAGTATCTAAATTAATAGTGACTTAAAATATTTAACTACATGTTAAGTATTAAACATGCATATACACACATGCCACTTATTAGACTCTATAATTTCTGAATAGTGTAAATTATCACTATCAGATGTCTCCAAAGGAGAACATCTACCCCCTAGGTTTGTGCAAGATTAGAAGAATAAATGTTAAATTTCTATTAATTATTTTTGGTCTAAAAATAAAAAACAATGGCTGAAATGTAAGAAATTACATATATCACATGTGTAATTGAGGCATCTTGAGGGAAGAGGGGTTGATGACAAAACTCCTCACTTGTTTTTTGCATTTGTTTATTTTTTCAGGTTTCTACCAAGGTGGATAAATAGGTTATATAGTCTATTTTGATTAAACTGACTTCATATAATATGGACAAGCAGCTTGAAAAAAAATTCCCACAAATTGAAAATAGTATATATATTGCAGAAACAAGCTAGCAGAATGAAGGCTTCCCTAATTCTCCCACAGTCATATAATAAATATCTGTTTAGATAGTCCCAGTTTAAATGATAACATGTTGGCTCCATATGTTCCAAAAATCAAGACTTTTGACATGCAGGTTTAGCATGGTTTAGGTTTAGCTTTAGGTCCACTGTCTTCGATGATGAAACTCTCCCCTAAGTATATATTATGCCATTATAGATCAGCTAGTGAATTTGCCTCAAATGGACACTTAAATATTTGATCTTCAGCATTTTATTTTATAATTCCAATTTTTCTATGTGTTTTTTTTTTTTTTTTTTTTTTATTTATGATAGTCACACAGAGAGAGAGAGAGGCAGAGACATAGGCAGAGGGAGAAGCAGGCTCCATGCACCGGGAGCCTGACGTGGGATTCGATCCTGGGTCTCCAGGATCGCGCCCTGGGCCAAAGGCAGGCGCTAAACCGCTGCGCCACCCAGGGATCCCTTTCTATGTGTTTTGTAGAGTGTATCGTATTCATACAATAGAACATGTATGTGATTTATAAGTTGTTTTTAAGTCAGAGTGAAGGGGATCCCTGGGTGGCGCAGCGGTTTGGCGCCTGCCTTTGGCCCAGGGCGCGATCCTGGAGACCCAGGATCGAATCCCACGTCAGGCTCCCGGTGCATGGAGCCTGCTTCTCCCTCTGCCTATGTCTCTGCCTCTCTCTCTCTCTCTGTGTGACTATCATAAATAAATAAAATTGAAAAAAAAAAATTTAAGTCAGAGTGAAAAATGATTAAAAAACATTTGGAAGCTACCATTCTATAATAGGCCAGGAGGAAGATGTCATTTACATACAGTAAGGTTTGCCATTTAAGTGTATGGTTTGATGGGTTTTGATAAATATGTACCCTTTATAAATATCATCACAATCAAAATATAAAGCATTTTCATCACCCCAAATAACTCCTGTGTGTCTCTGTGTTCAGTGCTTTCGCTGCCATATTCCTAGGTCCGGTAAAATCTCTTCTGTCATTTAGACCGTATGTCTTTTCTAGAATTTCAGATACATGAAATCACAAAACATCTACTCCTTTGTGTCTGGCTTCTTTGACTCACCATAGTTTTTGGGAGGTTCCTCCCTGTTTTTGAATCTGTTAGTGGTTTATTTCTTTTTATTCATGAACTGCATTCCATGATAACAGTGTATCACAGTTTGTTTATCCTTTCACCTGTTATTAATCATTTCGTTTGTTTCCAGTTTTGAACATTCATATATTAAGTCTCTGTGTAGACATAATGTTTTTATTCTCTTGGGTAAAGATCTAGAAGTAGAGTTGTAGGGCCACATGACAAGTGTTTAACATTGTGAAAAGCTGCCATACTGTTTTCCAAAGTGATTACACCATTTTATATTCCCACCTGCAGTATATGAGAGTTCTAGTTGCTGGACATCCTTATCAAACATGGAATTATTAATGTTTTTAATATTAGCTATGCTAGTGAGTAGTTATATACTAGTTATCTTTTTTTTTTAATCATTTTTATTTATTTTATTTTTTTATGATAGTCACAGAGAGAGAGAGAGGCAGAGACACAGGCAGAGGGAGAAGCAGGCCCCATGCACCGGGAGCCTGACGTGGGATTCGATCCCGGGTCTCCAGGATCGCGCCCTGAGCCAAAGGCAGGCGCCAAACCGCTGCGCCACCCAGGGATCCCTATACTAGTTATCTTACAGTGGCTTTAATTTGTGTTTCTCTGATGGCTAATGATGTTGATGTTGGCTTCTTTGGCCAACTATACATATTTTAATATTTTTGCCCACAGATTATTATTCTTCCATTTCTACTTTTATTTAAACCAGCAAATATAGGGACGCCTGGGTGGCTCAGCGGTTGAGTGTCTACCGTCAGCTCAGGGAGTGATCCCAGGATCCAGGATTGAGTCCCAAATCGGGCTCTCTGTGAAGAGCCTGCTTCTCCCTCTTTCTATGTCTCTGCCTCTCTCTCCTGTGTCTCTCATGAATAAATACATAAATCTTTAAAAATATATAAATAAACCAGCAAAAATTTAACTTGTGTCTAATTAAATAGATTTCTAAAATAAACTTAAATGGGTTAAAATAATTTTAAAAATTTTAAGTTAAAACCAAGGAGAATAAAAATTAAAATTTAATGATACATTAACTTAGGGTAGATTATATGTTTGCAGTAAGAAACAGAATTACATGAAAAATGATATGAAATGATTAATTTTAGAAAGCCTCTCATCATCTTGTATTGAGAAACTTGAGAATTTATGAGTAGGTGGTATGCTAATTCAAATCAATTTAAGAAACATGGAGTGATTGCAGTATGTCATGGGCAGAGGTAGACAAGAAGAATAAACTACAGCATGCTGAGGTCTTACTCACTGGCTTATAGAGTAAAGGTAGAATGGTAGACATGTACAGCTCATCCTGACACAGGCTTCACCATGAGAGAGTTATGGTGTTATGTTCATTCTGGCTGGGAACCAACAGCCTTCAAAGTGGAGGTGACAGCTCTGCAGAGAGATTAATAGTCATCTTAAATTTGCAGAACTTTCTATTTGGCCTTGAGATTTCCCAACATTTAGGTAATATTTTAGTGAATCTCTGTAGAGAGCATGAATAATTATTAGTCACTGAAGCTCATTCCTTGCATCATAGAGATTAATGGTTATAATACAGCTCCTACAAGTACTGTGCATAATATTTATGGGATAAATAACTTTTTGTTCTAATTTTGTTCATGAATCTTGTATCACGACCATTATCAATTACATAATTGTTATTAATACTAATTCAAAGAGTCTGGACCTGAAAGTGATCTTTTTTTTTTTCTTTTTTTTTTTTCTCCCTGAAAGAGATCTTTTAAATTTTTTTTTTTTAATTTTTATTTATTTATGATAGTCACAGAGAGAGAGAGAGAGGCAGAGACATAGGCAGAGGGAGAAGCAGGCTCCATGCACCGGGAGCCTGATGTGGGATTCGATCCTGAGTCTCCAGGATCGCGCCCTGGGCCAAAGGCAGGCGCCAAACCGCTGCGCCACCCAGGGATCCCCTGAAAGAGATCTTAAATGTCATCTAGTCCTATGGGTTTTTTTAAACCTGTATTTTTAAAAATTTAGTTTGTGGAAAAACAAGCATAACAAAAAATTGGCCATCTTAACCATTTTTAAATGTTCAGTTCAATATTGCTAAGTTATTCACATTGTTGTGCATCCAGTCTCCAGAAGTCCTCTTGCAAAACTGAAACTCAGTATCTGTTAAACAACTCCCCCTTTCCCCTGGTAACCTCTGTTTTGCTTTCTGTGCCTATGAATCTAACTGCTCAAGGTCCCCACATAAGAGCAATCATATAGTATTTGTCTTCTTCTCATTGGTTTATTTCACTTAACCTCATATCCTCAAGGTGATCCACATTGAGCATATGTCAGAGTTTTCTTCCCTCTTAGATTCAAAAAATATTCTAGGCACCCCTGCTTTGACTTTCTCATTTTAAGGTTGAGGAAACTGAGATCCAGAAAAATGAAGCAGCTTGGCCACAACCACCTAGAAAATTAAGACTGGAATTCCTTCTCATTATTTAGTAGTTTCTGGACTGATCTAGGGGCCAGAAGCATGCCACATGTATTCTGTTGGGATGTGAAGTGATTTGAAGTGGTCTCAGATGATAAGATGGACTTCAAGTAGTTCTGTGAACAAGAAAGAAGAAAACATTGAATCCCAGAGCCAGGAAGTTGTCCCCCTTCCATAACCTGCCGCTCACTTGACGTAATCAGCAAGGTCAGTTTGGTGCAGTGTATCTGTACTATCTCACTTGTATTTGCTCACCCCCACCCCTTCACAGGTAAAACACACACACACACACACACACACACACACACACACAAAAGAGCAGGGTTCTGGCTCAGTAGTAACAGGTAACAACAGCTGGCTTGTTTAAAGTAACTATTTGAATGTTGTTCATTTTGGGTGTACTATAACAACGAAAGCTGGAACATAGAAGTTTTCCATTTCTTGTGGAGCTATGAAAGTTTTTCAAGCAATTTAAAAATTGAGGAACCACTTAAAGAAACTAAGTGTCTGAAGAGATGGCAATATATTGAAATATAGGTTACCTTAGTCTGGATAGTAAAGAAGTAAACTCCGATACAGAAATTTCAGTGCCAGGAGTTTATTTGGGAGGTGATTCCTGGAAATGCCAGTGGGATATTGGGAAAGTGAAACAAGGCAAGGAATTGATCCAATACAGATTCTAGGATTATGCACGTTACAGCTATGGCTAAGAGGGGATGGATCACACTGGGACAGTCTGGGAACCAATGTTTGCCACATCAGGGAAGAGGAAGCCTGGAGTTCTTATACAGACTCCTGTCCGTTATTGGCAGAGGGCTGCTCACAGCAAGGGTCAGTTTCCTGCTGTTTCTGGCTGTTTGCAGCTGAGCAGAGAGGGTGCTGAGAGTCTGAAATCTCTCTGCTGAACAGGTGGCTCTAGTGTTAAGTTAGACCGCTGTGTGTCCAAGCAGTGAGGGTGTGCACATAAGGACACAAGGTCCACCACACTTACTACATATGCTTTGCATGTAGTAGAGAAAGGACTACCTTGTTAATTTCTGTTGTGGCTAAACATTTTCAGAGTTTAGGATTTTACAGCCGTTATTAGATGCAAAATCTTGCATCTACAAGGGAAAGTTTTCTTGGCACCTAAACGTAGATAACTCTGCTGGGGTTGATCTTAGATCCTTTTCTTACTGGGCAGAGAGCACGGGAGGTCTGTGTGCATAGTATCACTTTGTCTGGTTGAGTAAAGGCTGGTGTTATTAATGCCCACCCCTGCCTTCTTCTGTTCCCTACAAATCCAAATCATTTTAGGCTTTCTTTGTTAAGTCATTTTCCAATCACTTAGTAATTTATATTATTCATTCCTGGACTTTCTCCAGCTTCTCTTCATCTTGCTTAAGTTGACGAGCCTATTTTCCCTAACTGCTTTTTCAAGATAATACATTTATTGAAGCATAATTTAAATTTCTGGCCACATGTAAAACCTCATGGTTTGTTAATAATTTATCCTCTTTTGATGGTAATTTAAATGATTTTAGTTATACAAATTACCGAAATTATCCCCAAAGTCATAGCGTATCTATATCAATTATTTGATAGTTATTAAAATGTATTTTAGAGCTATGTTAGTGGAAACACTGATTTAATCCTAAGTACTCTGCTCTAATATAAGTATAGTTAAAATTAAACAATTGGAATTAACTGATGCTACAGAAATTGAATTGGTTACGTTATTGTAAGTATCTAAATTTATTTGCTTTATCTTATTAACTCCATGGGCAAAAAAAAAAAAATATGTACCGTATTGCTGGCTTTATAAGCAGAAGCATGTGAATAAAATGAAAGCTTTTGTAGATTGTGAACAGGCACCTCTGATGTTTTAGAGAGCTCATCCCTGGTCGAAACTAATAATACCCCATTTCAGTGATATAAATACCATAACAAATGACTTGAATGACTTTGCCTCTCATCAGTTTTTTCTATAAGCCGAGTAAAATAATTCAGTAATTATTTTGCTTTGCTAAAAATAGAATTCATTTTATGTTAAAACATAATAATTTGAAGAAGCTTTGTTTAATTATATTCTTGGTCATTATTTGCACAAATGTTTTGCAATACTATTGTGGCCACATATCATGATGAGAAACTTAATAAATTACTGTTTGACTTTTCTGGGGAAAACACTCACCCGTCCCCTAAAGACACATACACACACATACACACACACACACACACACACACACACACACACCTGTATTACTTATCTGGATGTTGTAAAAGAAAGCATCTATTCTCAATTGACAATTATAAATGCATTCCGTAAGTATATTTCATATATAATAGAGAAAAGTGGAAGTATTTTACATACATACATGTTTTTGCCTTTTAGTTTTTAGTGAGCTTCAATCTATTTACAGTGAGCTACACAGACCTTGAGAGACACAGTTCAGTGTGCTGTGAGAGTGATTACTGAACCTACCCTTTGATCCAGATACAGGATATTTTTATCACCCCTGGATGTTTCCTGTGCCTGTCCCAGTACATCTCTGCCTTCCTCTACCCGCCCCCACCCCACTCCAGGAAGCAAGTACTGTTCTAATTCACAGATTGCACATTCATAAGTTTTGTTCCCTTTCTTAAAAATCCCCTCATAGAAGAATTTAAAGTGCACAAGTTGACAGTTTCTTGAAGGCAGTTTTCAACTACTGAGTAGGTAAAGTCTGAATATTGATTTCTGTGATTCTAAAAAACAATCGTTAAAAATATAGGGTGGGTAGTTTTTAATACTCTTACTTTTAGACTTTATAAATATTTTGTAATTTGAATTAACATTGAACTGACTGCTACATACAGCCTACATGCACTCATTGGGTAATTTTCTGGAGATCACTTAGAACGCTTTTGACCATTTCAAACGCCCTAACTGGCCATTAAAAAAAACAAAAAACACCACCACCACAAACAAAAAACACTTGTCTATAAACCTAACTGGTCATGGATTCAGCCCCAAATTAGTCATCAACCATTTTTGTGATCCATATCTTTAGTCATTTGTTCTTGGCGTCAAACGTTTTTGTTTCTGCTGGTGTGAAACCGTTATTTGATCTAATGGGCTGTCAGTGCTTCCAGGGACCCATCTTTTTACTTCTTTACAAGCAGCCCTTTCATGGTAGAATTTTATTTTATTTTACCAACTCAATGAATTTTATTCTTTAAAGTAGCATATGTGTGGAGCTATTAAATAAAAAAGTCATAAAGTAAGGAAAAATAAAACCGCTTTAGTTAGGAATAGCATGAGAACTGAAAGTTTCATGCTCTCTTCTTGACCATCTTCTTCTTTTTATGTTTGTTGTGCCGTTTGCCTGTGTGGTTTTTTTGTTGTTGTTGTTCCTTGGTAGCTCAGAGCTATTTGCTGAATTGTGGTTTGTGCCTGCCTCCTTTGCTTCAACAAATCCTTTCTGAGGATTTACTATGTACTGGGTGTCATGATGGGTGATAAAGAAGGCAAGAGAACATAGGGTTTACTTAAGAAAGAAAATTGCCTCCTTACTCTTCTACATCAAAACCAGCATTGTTTTTGCAGGGATGTTAGTTATATAAGATGTAAATAGATGACAAAGCACGAGATTTAAATTATAAACTACAGTGCTTAGGAGTGGGAAAATTAAGAGTAATGATTCAAAGGAATCATAGTCCATCGTGAGGTTCCAGGCAGTTTGGCTGTCAAGTGGGAAATAGATTTCAGGTGGCCGGGTTTCCCAATGATGATGAAATCAATTGCAAACCTGTTCCCAAACGCCTTGGTAGTTAGATCAGTAATACCTTTTGTTTACTGAGTTGAAAACCATCAAAATAAATCAGTTACGTAAACAAGATCCATGTCCATCCTCGTGATAAGACCATCTGTCAAAGCTTCAAGAAAGATACTGGTTCCTAAGTCCATCACTACAATTCTCTCACTTCTCTTTTGTAGAAATTAGAATTTTGAAAAGAGCAATATCTGGCAAGTCAATAATTTTAAAGACCAATTTTGACTAAGAGAATCAACTTCTAAAATTTATTTCAGCCAATGGATAAGAAAATGTTTTCTTTTAAATTCACTTTTCATAATGTTTTACCAATTCTTTTTTTTTTTAAGATTTATTTATTTATTTATGATAGACGTAGAGAGAAGCAGAGACACAGGAGGAGGGAGAAGCAGGCTCCATGCCGGGAGCCCGACATGGGACCCAATCCCGGGACTCCAGGATCACACCATGGGCCAAAGGCAGGCGCTAAACTGCAGAGCCACCTAGGGATCCCCAACGTTTTACCAATTCTAACAAGTAGCTAATCATTATTCCATGTTAGAGTATGTTGATATTCTTAAATATTTCTCCTCTTTCTGTGTTTATTTTTCTATTTTTTTTTTAATTCTAAAACTTAGTGTATTGCTGTCAGTGCTCTGGAAATTGAAATCATCATTATTCATATTCAGTGCTTGGCTTTTTCCTTGCTTTACTTTATTCATTCCTTTGTCCCAAACATTTTACACAAGTGCTATGTGCAACATATTTCATTAAAAAGGATTTAAATAGTATAGGAGTATGCAGACAAAAATAGAGAAGCTTATTTTATTTTCAGTCTAGTCACCAAGTACCATTGTAAATTTTCTTTCAAGATATCTTTTTAAAAATTATATAATTCAGCTTTATATCAGTTCATATTTCTCTAAGCTGATTTCAGTAGTTCTTAGAGTGTGAAGAATTTTAGAAATTTAGTATATTATGTGAAAACTTGAATTTTCACTTAAAGGCAAAATGTGTAAACAGTGAAGGAATTTATACTAGTGGAATCAAGATTGTTACCGATCACTATATTACAAAACTGTTTTCTCCTTTATGGTTTTTTTTTTATTTTTATTTTCTCCTTTAAACATTGTAGTCAGTGCATCTATGTAGATAAATACTGAAAGAATGTTGGTTATCATGTATCTCCTGACCTCTTGTGAAATAAATTTTGGATTCTAGGGTTTGATAATAGTTATTATTGTCCTAAAGTTTTATTATATGCTTTACCTGATAATTTTTTGTCCTTTGATTTTTTTAATTTACTCTGTATCTTAAATATTTTAACTTTTTAAGGAAGAATTAGCCTTTCTTTTCCCCCAAAGCCTTAAAATTGGCAAGAAATTAAAGATTTAGATTGGTATCTATGCTCCTCTTAATCAGGGAGTATTGTGAGACCCGAAGTGGGGAAATACAAATGATTTTATTTCGTTTCTCCCTAGGAATCCTGAAAAATGCACGAAGGTGGAAGATGGCAATAACAATTGCCTTGAAGCTTATTCTGAATTCGTTTACCGTTGCTGTATAACAAATTACAAATTTTGTGGCTTCAAGCGGTTCCTATTTATTTTCTCATAATTTTCTGTAGGTCAGAAGTCTAAATGGACTTGACTGGATTCTCTGTTCTAGGTTTTACCAGATTGAAATTAAGGTGTCTGTCACATTGGGCTATTTTTTTTTTAACCTAGAGGTCCTGGGGAAGAATTGACTTCCATGCTCAAAGAGGTTCTTGGCAGGATTTATTTCCTTCCTTCCTTTCAGTAGTAGGACTGAGGTCTCTGTTTTCTTGCTGGCTGTCAGCTGGGGTCTGCTGTGTTCCCAGAGCTTGCTTGCACTTATTCCTCTTCTTCCATCTGTACAGCCACAAACACATGGCAAGGCCTTCTCTGCTTTGTCTTTCTGACTTCCTCTTCTGCTACAGCCAGAGAAGCCCTCCACTTTTAAGGGCGCCAGAGGCTGGATCAATTTCACTTTATTTTGAGCTCAACTGGGCCATATAACATAACATAATAACAGGAGAGATGCCTCATCATATTCATGTATTACAAGGGATTGAAATCTGAGGGTGGGGACATTTTTGGAATTTTGCCCACCATATCACTTTGAAGTCTAGCCTCAATCTTCATAAAAGCTCGAGGATCACCAGCAAGTGAGAGTGAAGCATGTAACTCACATGGGAAAGGCCATTAAAATGAAGACCTGAGTTCTAAAATGAGATATAATTTCAGTATAATACAAATAAAAAACAGAGCAAGGTTTTCTTAAAAGTCGAAAATCCAATTATAAAGTTAATGGAAAAGAATATACACAAGAAGAGCCCAGAAGATTTGGCAGAAAGAAAAGCATTGGGGGAAAGAATTTGTTGTACCTAATCTCAGAAAGCCATCACAAAGCTATAGTAGTAAAAACTGAGTGATGACTGACCAGGAATAAATAGATAGATCTGTGTATAAATAAGAACTTGGTTCATGATAAACCTATTATTTCAAATAATAAATGGATAGTGCCATAAATGATGTTGAGAAAAATTGGATATCTGTCTGGAAAAACAATAACAACAAAGTTAGACCTTTATCGTAATACTCAATAGAGATGATAGAGCTAATCAGTTTTAAAACTACAAAGCCAATACAAACAAAAACAGGAAGTATTTTTTTCATAATCATAGGGGCAGATCATCTTACATAGAACATAAAGGATCACAAGACTTAGAGGAAAGAAGTTGACCTGTTTTGCCAAGTAATAGTTAATAAACACCATAAACAAATTTAAAGGAAAAAAAGGCATGAAATACCTGGGAATAAAAATGTCATCATCTTTAACGAATCCTGTAAATCATTAAGGGAGGACAAACAATGCAGTAGATAAATGGGCAAAGCATATGAATAGGCTATTCACAAAACATGAAAGACACATGGCCAGTAACCATATGGAGAGATTCACCCCATAGGATGTTTGATAGAACCCAGGTGTGGTCCTTCTGCATATGAGTCCTTCTATCATGAAAAAGAAGAAAAGTAACCTAAATGTTCATCACTTGTGGAATGGTTGAATAAGTTAAACTTTATCTATACTATGGCATACTTGTGAAACCAATAAAAATAGTTGTGCTTGCGTGTATATTGAGACACACATACACCTAGATGGAAAGGGGTCTACAATGTATTGTTAAATGAAGAAAAGCAAGTAGCAGGAAAACGCATTACCTCTCACCTGGTTCATATATGAACTCTCCAACATAAAGATACTGTAGCAGAGACAAAGTGTTCACCTAGATATTTAGGCTGGACCCTGTGCTTATTCTGAGTATTGGGTTGTAAGCAAAAGTGACATGTATTCTTTGTCAGTCAAGGCCTTTGGGAACCCTGATGCCACCTGCAGTCTCTCGCCTCCTCCAAGGCTACATCAGGATGATAAATCTACACAATGAGAAAGCTTCTGTTAACTAGGGTCTCTAAGTGACCCTGGGAGCTGAGCCTCCTACACTCTCCCTTAGCTGGGTAACTTAGTAGTTAAAGGGCTCAGATTTAGGTGTTGTCTGCTGTTACATTTAGTGTTAACTGCTCCTGGTTAGTACAGGGACCTATATACACATCAATGTATGTATTTATTGTTAGAGGATTGGAGGAAGGCATGCTGTCTGTCCCATGGTTAGTTGTTATCTCCTGGAAGAAGAATAGTGGGAAATGAGTGTGAGCCTACAACAGGAGGCAATCACACATTACTGTGATTATTTCCTTATCGTATGAATCTTATGAAACTACTTGTCTTTTTGATCATAAAAATGTTGGGATACATAAAATGCAATATTAGCAAAAAAAGTAGGTGATATATTAATCGCTTGCTTCAAAAGTAACTTGACCCCTGCTATGGTAGACTTATGACTGCTACTCCTTCTATTTTGGTATTTGGGTAACTAGTAAGTTGATACAGTGAAGTCACTTTCTGTTTTAATACACATGTGAAAGGTAAATCTCTCTAAAGTGGAAAGTCTTTTCATGTCTTTATTAAGAGTATGTGATTTGTAGTGTGTGATATACAGTGCAGTTTATTCAGTCTTTTGCCAACTGCTTCATGATTTTTGCTTTATTCAGAGTCTACTATATATATATATTTCTTTTTACTTAGTTTTCTATTAACTTATTTAAGTGAATCAATTTAAAAGGAAAATCTTATATTCCTATGTAACATGAAAAACTAATATCTTTTGATGTAAATAGAAGATACACATTAAATTAAATATAGGAAAAATGAAATGATATTATATGATTTGGCTTGCTGCTCTTGTTTGATGATGACTTGATGACACTGGGGCTTACCGTCCTTTTAAAAAAAAAGTGAGGTTATTAAATGTGAGAGGTGGTAAAAGCTGAGATCTTTTCCTTATCAGAGTGATTTAAAGATAATTAAAAATGGAATATGTTCTTAGTGTATAGCTTATAATTATTAATGCCTTGCCTCTGTACTATCAGTGTCATTACTCCCACATTTGGGGAAACAGGTTTTGTTGAAAGAATTCTAGGGACGCCTGGGTGGCTCAGTGGTTGAGTGTCTGCCTTCGGCTCAGGGCATGGTCCTGAGGTCCTGGGATCAAGTCCCACATTGGGCTCCCCGCAGGGAGCCTGATTCTCCGTCAGCCTATGTCTCTGCCTCTCTCTCTGTGTCTCTCAAAAATAAATAAATACAATCTATATAAAAAAAAGAATAAAAAAGAAAATTCTAGGATTGGAGTCAGAGGACCTGGAGTCAATGCTACCTTCATTTACCATATCTTTGGGTTTTCACTATGTCTTTGTATTTATAAAATGGGAATAAAAATGCCTACTGTCTTCACTTCATCTCAGGATTTTTGTGAATGAAATGGTATTGCATATCACTATTAATAATAGTTTTAGCACCAGTTTAACGATCACACATAACTAAGAAGTTACGTTACTTAGGTCATAGTTCTTCAGCTACCAGCACGTAAGTCTAACAACTCATTCTCCTGATTCCCAGTACTCCATCCCAGAGGAGTCAACATTTGTCTCCTGCAAAAGTGCATTGTTACCATAGATACTCAGATCAAATATGAATCTGTACCTATGTATTCTCACCAGGAGATACATTTAAAGTGCATATTCCAATGGTCAGTCTGGAGTTGCAGAACTTGATTTTATGCAGTTATATCTTCTGATGTGCTGCTTACATTTATTGACGTTTTATGTTTCTATAGTTTTATTTATTACAAGAAAGACTAGAGGGAGCCTTCTGTTTCAAAGAGCTCTCCTAATACTATAGTAAATTTGGTGTACTTAGCTCATTTGCTCTTCCTGGTCACCAGAGTGTTATTTAGTAAATTCCTTCCCCCAGAAATTATTTCTTAGTTTAATAGAATCTAGTATTGGTCAGTCCTGCTGGGCCCCAAGGGAAATAATGTTCAAGACAATTTTGTAATCGTAATAAAAAGTATTCCTCAAGCAAAAACAAACTCATAAATACAGAGAACAAACTGATGGTTAGCAGAGATGGGGAGGATGGGCAAAATGAGTAAAGGGGAGTGGGACATACTGGTTTCCAGTTATGAAATGAACCATAACACTGTATGGTGACAGATGGTAACTACACTTTTGGTGAGCATAGCATAACTACAGACTTGTCAAACCACTGTGTTGTACACCTGAAATGAATGTAACATTGTGTGTCAATTATATTTCAATTAAAATTAACTAACGAATTAATTTACAAAAAAAGAAAAGGGTGCCTGCATGATGCAGTCATTTGAGCACCTGACTCTTGATTTCAGCTCAGGTCATGACCTCAGGGTCGTAGGATTGAGCCCCATATCAGGTTCTGAGCTCAATGCAGAGTCTGCTGGAGATTGTCTCTCTCTCTCTCCCTCTGCCCCTCTCCTCCTGCTCACCTGCTCTCTCTCTCTAAGTAAATCTTAAAAAAAAGAAAAAGAAAAAGAAAAAGGTGTTCTTCACTCATACAAAGTAGTCATTTCATTTTTCCTTTTGACTCCCAAAAGCAGGTTTTTGTAGTTTATATAATATCCATCAAGTTTGTCATCAAGAAATCATTTTAAGCTAAATTTTCTCTGAGACATCCCACCTCCCAGAAACTCTCTTTTGCCTTTGGAAACTTGTTTCATCCCTTTCAAGTCGCTTCTGTTCTTTGATACAGGTCAGCTACATGATTCTTTGGGTGACTCATGATAGGCAGTTAGGGATGATTGAACTGATTCACTCCCGATTGAGTCGTCTATGTTCGTATCATCAGAAGTGTGAGATAGTGGGGACGCCTGGGTGGCTCAGCAGTTGCATCTGCCTTCAGCTCAGGGCGTGATCCCAGGGTCCTGGGATTGAGTCTCGCATCAGGCTCCCCGTGGGGAGCCAGCTTCTCCCTCTGCCTGTGTCTCTGCCTCTCTCTGTGTGTCTCTCATGAATTAAAAAAAAAAGTGCAAGATAGTTAGCCAGGACCTTACTCACGACTTCAGAGTTCATATGATTCTACTTGAAGTCCAAATATAACAATAATTCTTACATTTCCTAACAACTTCTAGTTGCCTACAGCAACTATATAGTTTTGATAAGTAATTCCTGTAGAGCTAAAGTTTCATATTTAACTCTAGCCCTGTTGAAGAAGTAGGCTTTGTGGTGTTTATGGGATTTGAATTTGCTAGAATGATCTCTTATTTACTGAAAGCCTGCTATGAGAAAACGATATCCAAAAATCCGAGTGTTCCTGAAAAGAAGCAGCAGCTACACAGTTTATAAGTGAGAGAGTCAACTAACACAGGGCCAGCAAGTGAGTTTATAATAAGTGAACAAATTCAATTTTCTACATAAAAAAGGGATTCTGTCATTTAAATTAACACCCCGTTTTCCACTAGTTCACATTCACCACATTCTTTGAAGTGGAAGGACTTCCATTTATAGAAGATTAAACAGATTTTGTGGTTATCATTGAGCATCCCAGGAACAACTTTGAATATTAAATATGAGAGATCTAGGGAAAATTCTTAGTTTTCTCAGTAAACCCAATGAGAGAGATTTAAGTAACATCCTTTTTTCCAGCCTGTCCTGTCACTTACCTTGCTTTTATTCACTGTGATCCTGTCCTAAACATCCTTTACCTGCAAATTATTTTGAACATGCACACCACTGGTAGATTTCTTTCTTGGCAAGATGTAGTCAATACCTTGTGACATATCCTTTATCTTACTTTTAACCAAGCCTTAAAAAAAAAAAATTTAGGTTTGTGATTTCTATTTCGTGACCTGTGCCTGTTGAGGAGATGCATTTTTTTCCCTTACGCTGTTTCTGGCCTTGCGTCTTTCCTTCTCTTGGACCCACACTATGCTCTCAACTTTTTGGCTTACCTTTCCTCAATCTTTTCAATTCCCTACAGTTTTACGAGTCCAGAAATATTGAATGAGTTCTGTTCCTTCTCTTTTTCTCACAGGGCTGCTTTTCTAATTAACTCTGTGCTGCTACTCTGGAGGTCTTACTCTTCCCCACTGCCCTTCTATTAATAGCTGTTGCAATGTGGATTCTTTCCCTTCTGCTTCCCTTTGGTCAGTCACACAGCAGCCTCTAACATGGCTACTGTGATACCCCATGTTTTTAATCTGCGAAGAGCTCTCTAGTGGGTCTATTAAAGACATCTTCATGCGGTTTTTGACAGTTCTCAGTAGAGATCTTCCCCGACTTATGATGGGGTTACATGTGGGTAAACGCATCATTAAGTTGAAAATATCCTAAGTCGAAATGCTTTTAATGCACCTCACCTACCAAATATCACAGCTTAGACCAGCCTACATTAAATGTGCTCAGACCTTTTACGTTAACCTAGAGTGGAGCAAAGTCATCTAACATAAAGCCTGTTTTTTAAAAAAGTATTGAATATCTCATGTAACTCACTGAGTACACTGTCAGTGAAAAGCAGAAAGGTTGTTGGTTACAGACTGGTTGTGTGAGTGTGTCTGTTACCTATCAGTTCTTTACCCTCATGACCGCTGACAGATGTACAGCCTCCCTGCCCAGAATCATAAGGGAGCATCATAGCACATGTCTTGAGCCCTGGAAAAGACTGAAATTCAAAATTCAAAGTATGGTTTCTACTGAATGCCTGTTGCTTAAAATTGTTAAACTGAATCATTGTTAAGTTAGGGACTGTCTGTGCTCAGGCTGGACATGTCTGGTCCCAACCAAATGTGTAAGGAATACTCTTATGTGAGAAAGGTAATGAAGATCTTGACATAATCAAGACATCTTAAAAAAAACAAATATTGTTCTTAGCTGACTAATAAGCTTAACAATTATAAATGATTTCATTCACTTTTGAAAAGGTTTTGTTTTGAAGTGTGATTCATTTTATTTTATTTTTTGAATCACATCCAAAACAACATATTGTATAAATTTGTCCTCAGAATATACTACTTGATTGTATGGAGCTAGTGTGTTTTCTTGTGGTATGTACTTTATTTTGGTATTCACTTCCTTTATAAATAATAAGAATTATAAAAATGTATGAAAATAAGCAAATGCATTTGTAATAAGACATTTGAATAGTAATAAGAGGAGCTTCATTTAAATATCAGTAAGACAGGGTTAAATTGCTTAATGTAGCATATTATACATATTATACATTATGAATGTAAATAGATTGTTGCATATATTTATATTTTGGGAGATTTTTTCCCCCTTCATTTGACAGAGAATGGATAAATTTCTAGTAGAGAATGTTACTACGGTCAGACCTCATTACTGCCAATATTGTGATGTACTAGGTAACCTTTTAGAAATTAGCCCGAGGTCATTTTTATTCATTAAACAGTTCATTATAGAAATATTTGGTTGTTCCTCCTAATTTTACCTTTGTCCAACTCTTTTCAGTTCCCATTTTCACCACTTTATTTATTAAAATTCAAAAGTGGTGAAAAACTTTTGTCTTGGGAAATGCAACTGAATTTATTTTGGGAAAGACAGTGGAGTTAAAAGAAAATCAATTTCCTATAGAATTTATTTAATCCTCTTTTTCCTTTTCCCTAAGAGCTTTGATAGGGTAGGCAGTAAAATGTGACAGTTTATAGATTTCACAAAGATAGGTGGAATATATAGTAACTGGAAAGGGTAATGGCATACCTACATGATGTACATTTCTCCATCTCTCTTAGTAGTGCTGACCTGAGAGGTTCCTATGATTTGGAAATGTTGGGGTTTGAAGTAAATGATCAAGAACAAATTCTTAATACATCTTCAGTGCAAAAAGATGGTTTTGTTAGAACAGGAGGACAGGACCTGTGGGCAGAGAGAGCTGCACTGGGGTCATGAGGAGTGGCCTATTACATAACTTTCAAGATGGGAGGGGATAGGGATAGTCTCTAAGGAATTTGGAAACAAGGTTTCCAGGACCTTGAGGGGGCTGGCTATTGTTGGGATAAAGGTCATTTATTACTGTCTAATAAGACCTGAGTCATGACCCTTTGGATATATATCGATGGACCATATGCTTGGAGGATGATTGCTAACGTATATCTTGGGGAGGAGGTAGTGATAGGGAGTTTCTCTCTTTTTTTAAAGATTTCATTTATTTATTCATGAGAGACACAGAGAGAAAGGCAGAGACACAGGCAGAGGGAGAAGCAGGCTCCCTCAAGGGAGGCTGATGCAAAACTTGATCCCAGGATCCCGGGATCATGATCTGAGCCAAAAGCAGACGCTTGATCACTAAGCCACCCAGGTGCCCTGATAGGACTATTCCAAAGGAATTTTTGTATGTTAAAGGAGACGACTTAAAGGATCCTGGAGGTCAGGATATTAGTTAAGGTAAGATTGCCTTTGCCCTTAGCAAATTAAGTATCAACTACAAGGCAGTTGAGTTCCCAGATCTAGGAACGTCATTCCACCTGTCTCAAGGACTTGTCAATGGGCTATAAGTTGTAAGGAAATTTAATTTTTGCTTTTGCTTTTGTTTCCCACATCACTGCACTAAAGTATGGCAAATAAAATAGAAAATAAACTTATAATAGATAACAATTTAGGAAATACTTGAATAGAAATTAGTGTTTAACATGAGAACAGTATCAAATATTTGAGCAAATTTAAATCACAGTTATTTTAGGAAAGAGAAAAGAGCATGCAGCTTCCTCTTAAAATTTCACCTTTGTTCTTTAAAGATGCATTAAAGGGCATTCAAAGTGATCACATCAGTTCAATTTGGAATAAGCCTACCTTGGTGGTTTTATTATTTAAAAAAAAATCCAAATGCACTTATCCACATTTAGAAGATAATATACATTTTACAGATATTCACTGGGCATTTCCTTTGATAGATACATGGCATTATATAATTATTAATAATTATTAAATATTTACAGTGTGTTTATATTGTGTTGGGTCTTTGGGAATATACCAACAATATAAAAAAAAAAAAAAATCCCTGCTCTATATGGGAACGTGGGCCAGGAGTTGAAGTGGGCTAGAATTCTGCTGTTCTCATTTCCAGCCTGTGACTGGGTTTTAAACTCTGCAAGACTAGTTCTGTAGACACAGATTATCTTCCTGGATCTGATTAATTTGAGGCAAAAGAGCATTTCTATGGCTCTCCAACTTACCTTCTTCTTCTGCTTTCTTCTTCTTCTTTCTTCTTCTTTTTTTTTCTTTCTTCTTTTTAAAAGATTTTCAGGGATCCCTGGGTGCTGGGTGGCTCAGCAGTTTAGAGCCTGCCTTTGGCCCAGGGCCATCTCAGGGTCCTGGGATTGAGTCCCACATGAGGTTCTCTGTGTGGAGCCTGCTTCTCCCTCTGCCTATGTCTCTGCCTGCTACCACCCCCCGCCCCGTGTCTCTCATGAATAAATAAATAAAATCTTTATTTTTTTAAAAGATTTTATTTATTCATTCATGACAGACAAAGAGGCAGAATTATGTTTTTAAAAATAAAATCTTTATTTTTTAAAAAAGATTTTATTTATTCATTCATGAGAGACAGAGAGGCAGAGACACAGGCAGAGGGAGAAGCAGGCTCCCTATAGGGACCCTGATGTGGGACTGGATCCCAGGATCCCAGGGATCATGACCTGAGCTAAAGGCAGACGCTCAACCACTGAGCCACCCAGGTACCCCTGCAACCCACCTTCTCAATAATGGATCTCCACTGCCACAACTAAAGAAGGCAGGAAGGAGAGGAAGGAAGGTGGGAAGCAGAGAAAGGAGGGAAAGAAGAAAGAAAGAAAATCAAGCAATGCCCTCAACTAAAAACTAAATAAGAGACTCAACAATCTTTAACTTCTCATTGGTGAAATGAGACCTGCATACATAAAATAGTTATTTTCCATAAAAGTTATTTTTCCTTTTTTTCTCCTCCTTTTCTTTCTCTGTATTTACCCCTCTTTTTACTTCCTCCACCATCATTACATCCTCAAAGGAATACCTTCTCAAACCACAAGCCCGATTTGCAGTTGTATTTCTCATCATCACTAACTTGTTTCGAGGACCTCTTCAACCCAATTTCTAATGGTTGGTAGAAAAGCCGTACATACTGGATAATAATGAAAATTGTATTACCTCCAAAATAAGCTGTCAATCAGTATTTTTACTTTTAGTTTGGTCTTTATTTACTTTGTTGATTCCTTAACTTGATAGGTAATGCAAAGAATGATGCCCTGTTTTTACATAGTACTGTAAAGTCTCTGTGTGATCAAGGGACATATTTCTATATTGCTCTCTTAGATGAGTTAGCCAGCATTTATCCAGACTTCTTTCCCAAGATTCTTGGCATTTTCTGAGTTTCATTTCTGCATTGATTATGGAATCTCTTATTTCGAAGGAACCCTTGATGAACATTTATTGTGCATATTTATGGCTGAAACCAAGTGGTATATAAAGTTGAAATTTACACAGATGTAGAAGACAAGACTCCTTATTTTTGAAGTATTTAATAATTTCACTACTTATTCAAGATGTATTTTAATTATTGTGTGTATCTTTACCATGCTTTGTATCTATATTTAATAGTTTTGGATTCTCACAAAAATTCTTAATGATGTAGGGGATGGAATTTCTTACAGATAAGGAAATTATTACTTAAATAAATTGACTATTCCAATATATGAAGAGCAGATAACAGCACAAGCCTTAAAAATCTCATCTCCTACTTTCAAGTTAAATGATTTTGCCAGCTGTCACCCTATTGGCTACAATGAAGGAAACCAATGGAGAACATAGGTTATTACCAAGCCACTTGCTACCACTTGTATTAAGAATTCTGAGAGAAAAAAGAAAGGAATAGTCTCTCATGGGATAAAGCAAGTTACAGAAGGCTATTTTTGAGAAACTAAATTTTAAATCAGCTCTGGAAAGAAATGGTAGATTTGTGTTGGTTGATGAGATAATTTATATAGAGAAAACAACCAGAACTATGAGAAGGTAGCAAGAATGTGCAGAATTTAAAGGGTGATTATAAAGGAGCAGAGAAGCTATGTTTGGAAATACTCCTCCAGGTTTAGATGGTATTGTATCCTAGTCTGAGTTCTTTCTCATCTAAAGTGTGATAGGGGGTTTCTGGCAGTTTGGGTTTTTATTTCCTTCCTGAAATGTTTGCTAGAATTCACCCATGAAGCCAAATGGACCTGCAATTTTCTCTAGGGATATAAATTTGATTTCATGTATATATATAATTTTTTCTCCTTTCTCTTTGCAACTGTTGGTGTTTTGTGTCTTTTAAGGACTTTGTTCATTGGATTTGTTGACATGAAGCTCCCTTTATTATCTATTTTCTGTCTTTACAGTGTGTTTCACCTTTCATTCTTAATAATTTGTACCTTCTTTCTTTTTCTCCTAAATCTACTTTAAGGTTTAAAGTTTCATTGATTTTTTTTAAAAAATTGTTTTTCAGAGGTCTGTTCCATTGATTATGTTTTCTCATACTTAGTTTTAATTTGTTCTTCATTTTCTAGCTTCTTAAAGTTGAAATGTTCGATTTATTGCATTGGGGCTTCTTTTCCTACTAAAAATATTTAAAACTATAAATTTCTCTTTATGCACAGCTCCACCTGCACTCCAGATTTTGATGGATTGTATTTTCATCATCATTGAGCTCAAAATATTTTTAAATTTCTCTTGTGATTTCTCCTATGAATCATAGGTTAAATTAAAGTATATTTTGTGCTCATCATATAAATGTTTGAGTGTTTTCCAGATATCTTTTCATCTTTGACTTCAAATTGAATTCTTTTCTGGTCAGAGAATATACTTTGTTACTGTTTTGATTATTTGAAATTTGTGAGGATTTGTTTTCTTTTCCAACATTTGAGCTGTCTTGCCGTATGTCCACGAGGACAAGCAAGAAAGTGTGCATATTCTGTTGCTCTTCTGAGGATTGTGGTGTGAAAGTCATTTAGGTCAAGTTGGTTGAGAATTTCTGAGTCCTTCTGATTTTCTATCTTTGTCAACTATGGAAAGAAGGATGTTAAAATGTCCCATTGTGATTGTGGGTTTGCCCATTTATTTCTTCTATGAATTCTCTCATGTATTTTCAAACTCTGTTCTTAGATGCAAACACATACAGGATATTTCTTCTTGATAATTTTATTGATGAAATACTCCTCTTTATCTATGGTAATTTTCTTTGTCTGGAAGTCTACTTTCACTGATAGTAGTAGAACCACTCCATCTTTCTTATGACTGGTGTTTGGAAAGCTTATTTTTTCCACATTCTTTTATTTTTAACCTTTCTATTTCTGTATATCGAAAGAAAGTGTGTTCTGGGGACACTCTGGTGGCTCAGTCGGTTAAGCATTCAACTATTGATTTCAGCTCAGGTCATGATCTCAGGGTCATGAGATTGAGTCCTAAGCCCATTATGGAGCCTGCTTAAGATTCTTTCTTTCCCTCTCTCTCTGCCCCTAACTCCCTACCCACACTCTCTCTGTCTTTAAAAAAAAAAGATAGATAGATAGATAGATAGATAGATAGATAGATAGATAGATGATAGATAGATAGTAGATAGATAGATAGATAGATAGATAGATAGATAGATAGATAGTGTTCTAGTGGCTAGCATATAGTTGGGTCTCACATTTCTACCCATTCTGACAATCAAGATTTAAAACTTGTTTATTGAATAAAATTATCAATATGGTTACATATAATTCTAGCATCTTGTTATTTTTTTCTATTTGTCCCATTTGTTGTTCTTTTTCCTCTGCTTCTGCCTTCTAATGGATGTATTGAGTGTTTTTAATTATTACATTTTATCTCCACTATTGGCTATACTTTTTTTTTTAATTTGGTGTTTGTCCTAGGATTTTTAGCATATATCTTAATTTGTCATAACCTCAGTTCATGTAACATACCACTTAATGGAAAGAATATTTACAAGAGTGTTTATTTTCATTTCTGTCTTCCATCTCTTGTGCTATTTTTGTGATACATACATTTCCTTGCTGTATCTGTGGTGAACTCCATTATATGTTGTTGTTATTATATTGACTTTACATGGTCAGTTATCTTTTATAAAAATTGAAAGATGAGAAAAAAAAAGAAACAAAAACTTTTAATTTCCCTGCAAATTTGTTAGGTCAAGTGCTCCTTATTTCTTTATTTAGATCCCACTTTGCATCTGTAATATTTTTCTTTTGCCTGAAACACTTCCCTTTTCATTACCTCCCGTGGAGGTCTGCTGGAGAAGAATTCCCTCAGCTTTTATCTGAAAAAGAATTTCTCCTTCGTTGAGGTAGGACATTTCACTGATAATGGAATTCTAGGTTGAGATTTTTTTTCCCCCTCAAGACTTTGAAGATGTTACTTGATTGTCTTATGCTTGCCTTATTTATAACTGGGTATCTTTCAATCCTCAATACATGTTGTCCTGTGTATGATGTATCGTTTATCCCATCCGTTTTAATTTTTTTCTCCTTCTTGGGATGCCTGGGTGGCTCAGCGATTTAGTGCCTGCCTTCGGCCCAAGGCGTGATCCCAGAGTCCTGGGATCGAGTCCTGCATTGGGCTCCCTGCATGGAGCCTGCTTCTCCCTCTGCCTGTGTCTCTGCCTGTCTCTCTCTGTCTCTGTCTCTGATGCGTAAATAAATAAAATCTTTAAAAAAATATTTTTTTTTCTTCTTCTTATTGAGTGTTAGCGTTTTAATGATGATATACTTTGATAGGGTTTTCTTTGTCTATACATTTGGGTATATTGAGCTTAGATCTGTGTGTTTATAGTTTAAATCAAATTTGGAAAGTTTCTACCACTCTTCAACTATGTTTTTTGTTCCTCTTCTTCTGAGACTCCAAATGCAATTAATGTTATTACATAGTGGGATCCCTGGGTGGCGCAGCGGTTTGGCGCCTGCCTTTGGCCCAGGGCGTGATCCTGGAGACCTGGGATCGAATCCCACGTCGGGCTCCCGGTGCATGGAGCCTGCTTCTCCCTCTGCCTATGTCTCTGCCTCTCTCTCTCTCTCTCTCTCTCTCTCTCTGTGACTATCATAAATAAATAAAAATTTAAAAAATCTTTAAAAAAAATGTTATTACATAGTTCACTGATTCTCTATTCCTCATTTCTTTTTTGTCTGTTCTTCTTGGCAGATAGTTTGTGGGGTTCTTTTTTTTAAAGATGTTATTCATTTATTTATTTGAGAGAGAGGGAAAGAGCACAATTTGTGGGAGGGGCAGAGGAAGAGAAAAGAAGCAAGCTCTCTGCTGAGCAGGGAGCCAGGGAGCCAGATGCAGGCCAATTCCAGGATCCCAGGATCATGACCTGAGCTGAAGGCAGATGCTTAACTGACTGAGCCACCCAGGTGCCCCATGGCAATTAGTTTTTATTGCTAGGTTTTCAGATTGACCAGTCTTTTCTTCTGCATTATGTAGTCTACTCTTACTCCCATTCAGTGAATTTTACTTTTCAGATTCTGTATTTTTTCATCTTGTATTTTTCAGTATTCTACTTCGTTCCTTATAGCTTCTTTCTTTTTTTCTCATCATATTCATGTTCTCCGTTAAAACTAGTCTATTTATAGCATTTTTGTAAAGATTTTATTTATTCATGAGAGACACAGAGAGAGGCAGAGACATAGGCAGAGGGAGAAGCAGGCTTCCTGAGGGGAACCCAATGTGAGACTTGATCCCAGGACCCCGAGATCACGCATGAGCTGAAGGCAGACACTCAATCTCTGAGTGTTGAGTGTCACCCAGGCATCCCTATTTATAACTATTTAAAAATCTCTGCCACTTCCTATCTTTCATTTCTGTATGTTTCTATTGATTGACTTTTTTCTCCTGATTATATATCACATTTTCCTGCTTCTTCACATGTCTAATATTTTTTTATTTGGTACTCGACATTTTGATTCTTAAAGTTTTGCATGTCTTGATTTTGCTGTCTTCCTGTTAAAGCATTAAACTTTGTTTTATATAGGCAGTTACCTTAATCAACTTGATCTTTTTGAGGCTTATTTTTTAGCTTTATTAAGATGGCTCTAAAGTACTCTTGCTCTAGAGCTAGTTAAGCCTAAGGCTTAACATCACTATATCTTGAATGTTGAGTATCTCTGTGCACTATAGATGTGCAATTCAGTATTCAGCATCAGGCTGAAAGGAATCTTTGTTAATGTTCCGGGATCTCTTTCTCTGCTTAATGCCCTCTCTGACAGTGCTCCCAAATTTCAGCTGCCTTAGCCTCCCCAACTCCAGAGTATATCTCCTCACTGTGGTGTGATCATGATGTTCTACTTGGTTACTCCCTGCTCAGCAGTCTAGGAAATGCCTCCATTTCAAAAGCTGGGATCATTATAGGATCACCTTGTGTGTTCACCTACTCTTAAGGATCACATTGTTATGATGCCTTTTCTCAAATGACCAGAAACATCATTTTACATCTTTTGTCCAATTTTCTACTTGTTTAGTGTGGGGAGGGCATTTTTAGTATATTTATTCCATCGTGGCTGGAAGTAGAAATCCTTCCATATATTGATTTATGTATTTTATGTATTATGTAACAGATGAATTCATTTTCATCTTAAAAATCCAAGAGTAATATAGATATTCAGAATAGAAGATGCTAGTCCCCTTACCTCTCCCACCTCATTTCATGTCACTCAACAGAGAAACCACTTTTAGAAGTTTGATGTACATCCTTCTATTTTCCTTTATGTACTTACATCCATTTATATATACATGTTCACACAAATTAGAAATATCCATAAGTACATAAAGCAGTTCTGTAAGTATTATTCTGTAACTTTTTCACTTGATAACATCTTAGTGATAGAAATCTTATTTTTAAAGTATGTATCAATGAGAGACTCCTAACTCTGGGAAACAAACTAGGGGTGGGGGGAAGGGGAGGTGGGCAGGGGATTGGGGTGACTGGTGACAGGCACTGAGGGGGGCACTTGATGGGATGAGCACTGGGTGTTATTCTATATGTTGGCAAATTTAACACCAATAAAAAATACATTTAAAAAAATGAAAAGAGGAACTATGGACACAATAGAAATAGGGTAATAATAAAGGGAATAATAAAAATAATCTAATGCACAAAAAAATAAAGTACGTATCAATTTTAATTTTTTTAACATTAGCCATATATTCTACAGAATGGTTTTCTTCTAATTTACTTAATCACTCTGTTTCTCATTCATTAAAGTTTTCCCTTCTAACTTTTTGCTCTTCTAAACTGTATTTTTTAAAATTTTTTTATTTATTCCTGAGAGAGAGGGACAAAGAGAGAGAGAGAGGCAGAGACATAGGCAGAGGGAGAAGCAGGCCCCCACTGAGCAGGGAGCCTGATGCAGAACTTGATCCTAGGATCTTGGGATCATGACCTGAGGCAAAGGCAGATACTTTGCTGCTTAGCCACCTAGGCACCCCTAAACTGTATTTTTTAATAATATGGTACAGCAACTTTTCCAGTGGTAAGTATTTCTGTAGAAGAAATCACAAAGTTTTCAAATAGTCTGTTTATAAATTGCCTTTCTAAACAGTTTTTACATATTTACATTACTCCTAACTAACCAGGTTCTTTGTTTTTTTGTTTTGTTTTGTTTTTGTTTTTAAGATATTATTTATTTACTCATGAAAGACACAGAGAAAGAGTCAGAGACCTAGATAGAGGGAGAAGCAGGCTCCCTGAGGGGAGCCTGATGTGAGATTCAGTCCCAGGATCCCTGGACCATGCCCTGAGTCAAAGGCAGATGCTCAACCACTGAGCCACCCAGGTGTCCCTAACCAGGCTCTTTGAAGAAAGGTTGATTCTAGATCTAGAACAGGAAATGTAAGAGATAAGTCTAGAATATCTTATCACAACAGAAACCAAGGGAAGTAAAAAAGATAACTGTGATCCAGTAAGATCACAGTAGAAGTAGGCAGAAGATTTAGAACCCCCTTTGAAGGGACTACCATTGGTCAGAGATGGGTCAGTTTACCAACCAAAAAACTATTGGATCGAAAAACATCAAATATGTTTAACCACCAAGAATCATAAAGATACCAACCAGATCAAACCCCAAACCACATTCTTCACCTTGGAAAGGAATTAGGGGATAAAATCATTATTCTGAATACTGGTAGGGAGAAGAATCATGTATTTTATCCTCCTTTTCCCGTACAAACCTTATTTCAAAGTAACCAAATAATTAACGAGAGGAATTTATTTTTTAATTAATTACCTTACTTACTTACTTACTTAATTAATTAATTAAGAGAGAGTACAAACTAGGGGGTCGAGGGAGAGAGAGAGGGAGAAACAGACTCTCTGCTGAGCCCTGATGCAGGGCTCCATCCCAGGACCCTGAGATCATGACCTGAGCAGAAGGCAAATGCTTAATGGATGGATTCACCCAGGCATCTAGAGGGGGGATTTCTTTATAGAAGTCTACTAATAAATGTAGAAGGAATAACAGAATCAGACTACCAAAGTTATAACCTTTATTAATTGAAATACTAGCCCTAGGAAATAATCATCAGTGGCTACAAATAATCTCAGGTAAAGCATGAAGAAGAAGCATATTATGATAAGTGGGTGTAGCTGACAACACCTGACTCCACAGATCATATGTTAACACTGTGGAAGGAGAGATAGCCAGCTGTTATGTGGCAGCTTTTCCAAAATTGAACCTGTTCAAGGCCCTCAATCTAACTACCACTTTATAGGACAAACAGGAGTTAAAGGAACTTACAAAATGACATCTCAGGGATGCTATCAGCCAACTCTAGAATTCCAGAGATTCTATAAGACAAATAATCAAGTTTCTTCAATAAGTAATAATCAAGAAATAAAAATATTTTTATTAGATTTAGCCATTATTAGATTTTATTAGATTAACTTATTTTATTAGATTAGATTTAGAGATTAAAAGAGAAAGATAGGAAATCTCACTCAAATGTAATATGCAGACCTTGTTTGGATCTTGATTTGAATAAACCAACTGTAAGAACACAGTGGGATAATTAGATTTTAACAATGACTAGATTTTAGGTCATATCCAGGAATTGTTAATGCTTTACGTGTGATACTAGTATTGTGTTCATGTTAAAAATAGTCCTCTCTTAGAAACAAAATGAAATATTTATCACTGAGGTGATAGAATCTCTGCACTTGTGTTTAAATAATCCTATAAGGGGTTAAAAGGGGAGGTCTGGTGGCAATTATTTATCTTGGATGAGGAGTACTCGGGGTTTATTATAGTAGTTTTTCTACATTTGAGTGTGTGTACAGGGGGTTTATTATACTATCTTTTCTACATTTGAGTGTGTGAGATTTTCTATCATTAATTAAATTTTTAATTTTTTTAGAGCAATCTCTGTACCCAGCGTGGGGCTCAAACTCATGACCCTGAGATCAAGAGTCATGTGCCCTACCTACTGAGCCAGCCAGGCGCCCCATGAATTTTTTAAATTGAAAAATAAACTTACCTTTAACAGGCCACGTGAAGAGAATTTTGTAAACCATCAGAATAAGTGAGGAGCTTTCAGAATTTTCACCCCAAATATTTGGGAGTCTGTGTATCCCTATGCATCTGCAGAAACGGCATTCCCAAATGGTAGAGAATTTGTTCAGCATACTTGCTACGCTAATTTGGATCCAATATGCACTTTATCTTGAAATTTGCATGAATCCCATAGTTTTCAACCCCCTGGAGAAGTCTTTGAAGCAAATCTAATGTTGTGTATCCTGTCCTATCTCTTTCTCAACACGATCCTAATATTTGTTTTGCAGGTACAGCAAGTACAGACTGTGCCACAGGTACAGCATGTCTACCCAGCTCAGGTGCAGTACGTGGAAGGAAGCGATACTGTCTATACCAATGGAGCGATGTAAGTTTACGCGTGGGAGTATTTTTAGTTCTCCCATGTGGCTAGAGAAAATAGTGTACTTTCTGACACTTCCCACTCATCCCAAATTGTTTCCTTGTTTTCACAGGAATTTTTTTTTCCAAAACAGACTTACTGAAATTAAGCTCATGAGTGAAATTTGTCTAGGTTTGTTAAGAATGTGTGCTGATTTTCCTCTCACTGAACCTCAGTGGAATATTTTAAATTCTTAAAACTGTTATGCCTCTTCATGGTTTTCACTAGGTTGAGAAAAAAATGTATACCCCTCGTTGGTGATTTCTATACCTTATTGATACCTTATGCTTTTTGTTTTTATAAATAAGGTCGATTTGTTTGTGTGTTTGTCTGTAAACTAATTACAAATGAGTGCAATAGTTTCTTTTGGCATTTATTAAACGAAGTACTTAGGCTCCTTAAGGGTAGTTGATCCTCAACTCTTAGTTTCCTGTCTAAACTTGCCTTTCCATCCTCCCTTCCCCCACGACTCCTCACCAAGAATATATATATTTGTAATTTTATACCAATTGGGTTTTTCAGCCACTTTGGATTAAATAAGATTCAGAATGTTATATGAGAGACTAAGAATTATTATAAATCACCAGGACGGTTTCCATTTAACCAACTGAGGTTTTGTTTGCCATCTGTTGGATCTCTGGCTTTACCTGAAATTGAATTTGGATTCTCTACTTCTTTTTTTTTTTTTTTAAAGATTTTATTTATTTATTCATGACACACACACACACACACACACACAGAGAAAGAGAAAGAGAGGGAGAGAGAGGCACAGACTCAGGTAGAAGGAGAAGCAGGCTCCATGCAGGGAGCCTGACGTGGGACTTGATTCTGGGTCTCCAGGATCACACCCTGGGCCGAAGGTAGGCACTAAACCACTGAGCCACCGAGAGATCCCCATGGATTCTCTGCTTCTCTTGTGCCCACCTCCCTTCAACCTTGGTGTGGTCCCAGGTCGATAACTTCTGCCTGCTTTATTCTTACTGCACCTTCTCTTGCCCTGGGTTGTTTCATAGACTCCCATGATGTCAACGTAAACCTCTATGAGGGCAGGAGTTTTTGTTTCTCTTTTTTCCCCTCCTGCCACTGCCATAAATCTAACACCAGAAGAGTGCATGACACGTAGTGAAAGTTCAGTTATTGTTATGTATTGTTATTACAACTCAAAACCTTGGAATCCCAGTTTAACTCTGTATGAGTTTTATTATCATGATTATGATACTTAACTATTATGAGCTTTTTATGATTCTTTCCTGGAAAGTGGGCGGTTGATAGTCTCACTCTCAGTAGGTTGTTGTGAGGATTTGAGAAAGTATCTTTACAACAACTAACACAATGTCTAGAAGACAATCACTGACACAAAACTGGAAGTTCTTCCTGGATCCTGACTCTTCTCTCTTTTCACATGGCTTTTGGTCACTGAATCTCATGTGCCTTAAAACCTCCATTACCTGTAAAATACAGTTCAACTCTTCACCTTGGCATTCACTCCATTCCTACCTCTCTGGTTTCACCTTCCACGTTCTGGAAACAACAAACTTCGTGCGTATTTCCCCAAATACTTCCTGTTCATGCCTATTTTTTGGATGTGTGTTTTCCTCTGCCTCCCAGTTCCCTACACTAAGCCTTGTGTGATCTTTATAAACTGATCCATCATCTCCCCTATTGTGACATTGACCATGGCTCTACTGCATATAATTTATCTTTCCCCTGTAGGGTAAGGACAGCACTGTATGTACCCTGACTGTCACTTGCAGCATGGTGCTATGAATGCTTATTGTGTTTATCATACTAGAAAGAAATCTCTCTGAGTGGGAAATGTCATCTTGTTGTTTTATTTACATCTGTTTAGGTGATTGGCACATAATGAACAGTCAATGAATTTCTGTTGCTCTCATGAATCCATAACTCTTTACATATTTTAAACACACTCTGAATATTTTTTACCTGTTTGTTGTATAGGACCAGGGCCTCCTGGAGTTGGCTTTTAGAGTCTTTTTTTTTTTTTTTAACTTTTTTTTTTTTTTTTTGGCTTTTAGAGTCTCTACCATAAACCCACACTACTGTTGGCATTTACAACAAAAAACAGATACACCTGCCACTTGGACTTGCACACTATCAGGGAAAATATAATGGGTTTCTAGACGCTGCTAGAGATCATTCAGTTTTATTGTCATTTCATCCTTGCCTGTGCTTTATCTGTCATGAGAACCCCAGAGTAAAGGCATTATATACTCTGCCTTTGCTCAAGCATGTGCCATTTCCTACTTGGTTTGTTCTTCTAGTTAAAGGCATCCTAGACAAAGCCTGAACAAACCACTCCCCTGCAGTGGAGGTCTGAGTTACCACTCTTCCTGTCTATTCCTGTAGCATTTTATCTTACATTTATTACAATATTCTATCAGCAGAGAATCCTGGAAAATCTGACAAATAGAAGTTTGAACAAATTAGAGCCTTTATTTTTGTCAGGTCATAAGAAGGTAGCATATTGTGCAAATCACTAGCACTACATGGTGCAAATATAAAGTAAGCCTTATTGGAGAAAATCCTACAAGCTGACATATAGCAAAGGGAACCTAACTGGACTGCTTACACCATAAAAATTGCTCCAATAGAAAGATGTCTGGCTTCACAGAGTGCTGCATATTTCTTGGGAGCAGGGACAGTGAACATTAACTGGCTATGTAGTAGGGAAAAGTGGCTTTCTTCGAAAGGGAAGAGTGGGTGTCTCTGAAGCTCAGTTTCATAGCCTGTTCTTCCATCAGAATTAATCAGATCTGCTGAGCCAACTTGGAGCTGAGCTACCAGATGATGATAGAAAATGAGCCTCTAGAAACTTCCAGAAGTGTGCTTCCTTTTAGTCTGTTGCTGACATTGGTTTAGCAGCTTGAGGAGATCAGGGCCAAGATTTTCTGATAGGTTTGTAAGATGTCTGCTTTGGTTGCCCTTATCACATCTACATTCCAGACAGGAAGAAGAGGATACGTCTATATATGCAGATACGTGTGTGTGTATACACACACACACACACACATACACACACACACGGACATGTACATGCACACAGAGGCTTTCCCAGAAACTCCCAGCTCTCTTTTGCTTCTATCTCTTGGCTGTAACCATGTCGCAAAGCAGTGGTTAGCTGCAAGGGAACCTGGGAATGCTGGTCTGTAGCTTCCATGTGTATATGGTAGAAAGCAGCAGGGTAGGAAGGGCAATTGGAATGGGTATTGAGACACTGTCTATCCTCATATCTTCATCATTGGTCCAAAGTTAGGGCAGAGAGATTACTAGTGTGTGACTTTGTGAAAGATGTACAGCCTGCTTCCCTTTTGTTCATCTATGAAATGGAGGTAGTTAGCTTTACAGAAGTGCTTTGTGTAGCATCTTGTAAGTAGTAAACAGTCAGTAAACTTCAGTTATAGCTATAAAATTAAGTAATATAGTTACTCTTTTTGTATTTTCCACTCCTATTTAGGACTCTGAATTCCACATATTGCCCTGTGCCTTTTTAAACTAATCCACCACTACCATTAGGGTCTTCCACATAATAGGTAAATGTGAGATCAGTGAATTCATTCATTTGCAAAACCTTAGAAAAACTAATATTGCAAAAAAACCCCCACAAACTAACATTGCTCAAGTTGACGCTTTAAAATTATAAAGCCCATTTAAGTACAGAAATGATTCCAAGTAAATATCTCACATCAACATGTATTTGCTATGGCTCACAGTCTCAGTGTGTTAGATCATGACTAATGAGTTCTGGGTCGTGAGTTCATTTGCCCCAAAGTCCAATTAGCTTTGATCTGGTCTGTGTGGGCACAGATTCTATCCTCATCTCCAGCCAGTTGTGTCACACATGTGTACCCTTGGTGAACAGAGAGAAGATGCATCTTTAAAAACCCTTCATTAAAATTTCAATTTCAGAACAATTTTTGACCAAGGATTCTGTAGCAGCATTTTCATATTTCCTAAAGAAACACTGTCTTGTCGTGAATTATCCTCAAAATTTTAGTAGCTAGAGGTCTATGAATTTTTATTCTCAAATATAACAGACTTTTTCCCCCCTCAGCTCAAACGATTTCAATCTTTCTGTAATTTTTGGATGTTGCTATTTGACTGTGTACAGTGTTTGTCTTTAAAGTTCACTTTAGAATTTTTATATTCCTTCTTTTTATTTGCTGCACTTCGTGTGTGTCAGGGAAGAGTCGTCCATATCCTTCTCCTCTACCACACTGAATTCATAGCTAGCTAGTGTTTGATCCCTGACCTGGATCTCCAATTTCCTCCTCCTCTGTGATAATAAAGGCTTTTTTGCTAATGATATGCTCAGAGGACAGGCATGCCAGGCTTTATCATCAACCTCTGAGCACCCAGCTCCTGGCCCTACAACCTGCACATGCCTAGTAAGTGCCAGTTCACTGATGGTCCTGTTGCCAGTGTGCCCATGCCATGTAGCCAGAATGCACAGGGTCTCCCTCAAGAGGTGGTGATAGCTGTCGCAGAGATGTGTCATCGCTTGTGAAAATGTGTAATCATTATAATTTGACGATACCAGAGTGTTATCTTGGTTCTTGTGAGTCTAGGCAACTTCGGCCACATAACAGGCTAACCAGCGCAAGTTAGTGAGTGAATTAGAGCCTCTATTTTAGCTCAACAGTTGAGACTGCATTGCAGTGCTGGGTGTTAGAGAATGGCTTTCTTTTAAGGAAGAAGGTAACATAATTTGTTTTTCCTTCCGGTAGTTTACTATGAATATATTCCCCAAGTCTGGATCATAGCCTCGTCTTTTCCTACAGATCCTTAGAATTCATGATCACTAATAATTTAGAATGCTGTAATTAAACCAGCTGAGAAACACTACATATACCATGTAGACACAGTCCAATGCAATTGATATTTCTTGCTGTAGCTAAGAAGTCAATTTTTTAAATAGAATGATTTTTTTTCTTTCCCTACTCCTTTTTTGACTCATTCTTTCCCCACTCCCCATCAGTCCTCCATCATGTTAGTCAAAATGGAAATAAAGACATCATACTATGTCATGGCCAAGTTATGAAATCTTTTTTTTTTTTTTTTGAAAAATGATTTTAACTTGAAAGGATTTTCATATATCAGCCACTCTTTGAAGCTTGTCTACTGTTTAGAAGCAATCAATATTTTGAAATGCCAGTGTGCTTGTTGTATGTGTGTCTGTTGCAGTAAGGCTAGCCTGGTTGGAGGCCTTCTCATAATCTTCCTGTTTAAATTATAGATTTCTCATCAACTCCAATCCAGAATTTTATAAACTGTGTTTCACAGAATGTTAGTCTCATAAAAGTATTCGGTAGTTACAAAAGTAGAAAAATACTGTGCAAAGGAAAGGCCCTTCTTTTGAGGACTCTTAAATTTCTGTTTGTTTTCTGAAGGCTCTGTGAAGTCCTGTAGAGAAGAAATGCAGTGTATTAAAAGCTGAACCTCAGAATTCTTTTACCTTGAATAATATGAAGTCATGTCACATGGTGTGCTTTGGGAGGTGTGGTACATAATTAATACTTGGACAGTGAACAGATTTATTCAAAATCCATAAACATGCATAGAGGACAATATTTTATTTTATTTTTTTAAGATTTTATTTATTTGTTTGAGAGAGAGAGAGAGACAGCCCAAGTGGGAGGGGCAGAGGATTAGGGAGAGAGAGAGAATCCCAAGCAGACTCTGTGCTGAGCATGGAACTGGATGCAGGACTTGATCCCAGGACCCTGAAATCATGACCTGAGTTGAAACCTAGTGTCAGACATTTAACAGACTGTGCCACCCAGGTGTCCTGAGGACTTATATTTTAAAAAGTCATTTTTTGAAAAATCCTACCAGTTAGTGCATTTTCCAAAGCCATTTAATTATTATTTTCATTTACTTTTTATTTTTATAGAAAGGAATTTATTAGCAAGGAATACGCTGTTTATTTTATTATTATTTTATTTTAGAAAGAGAGCACATGAGTGGTGGGAGGGGCAGAGGGAAAGAGAGAGAATCTTAAACAGGCTCCACACTCTGTGGGAGCCCCTAAGATGGGGCTCAATCTCACGACCCCTGATATCACGACCTGAGCGGAAATCAAGAGTCAGATGCTTAAACCAACTGAGTCACCCAGGCACCCCCTTTTTATATACTTTTAAAATGGATAATAAGAAATGTTAAAAGGGATACTCTTCAAATTCCTTTCTTGTCTATTAGTGAAATAGTAAGTTTCAGGATTTGCAGGTAAGATTATGCTTTCTTCTTAACATTTAAGCGCTTCCTGCTTTAAAGAAATGGGGTATGGAATTTCTGTAATTGAGACTGAGAGGGTGTTTTCTTCACTTACACTTCTACTGATAAGTACATTCAACTTGGTGTAGGATCTGGTTTGCCAATTGGGTTTCAGGAAGTATAGAGCTGATTACTTAGGAAGCTCTTAGAGAGAGAACTGCCCTTCTCTGTAGAAGAGTACACTGAGGTATCTCTGCAATTAGAGACAGGTCCATTTCTTTAATAACAAAATTTCCCATGGGGTGCCTGGGTGGCTCAGTCAGTTTAGCATCTGACTCTTGATTTCGGCCCAGGTCCTGATCTTGGGTCCTGGAATCAAGCCCCACATGGGACTCTGAGTTCAGCGGGAGTGTCCTCTCCCCCTCTGCCCCTCACCCCCCTCATGCACACCCATGCTCTCTCTCTCTCAAATGAATAAATAAATCTTAAAAAAAAAAATAAAGAAAAGAAAAAAAGATTCCCCTTTCTCCGAAAATGGAAGACTTTCAAATGTGGCTTCTCAAAACATCAGAGTTGGGAAGGTTGTGGGGATCATGGTCTCTAACCCTTAACACCTTATAGGTGAGTAAATGGAGGCCCAGAGAGGTGTGATGATTTGCTCAGCTAGCTAATGTGTAGAGTGCATATTTTCTTTTAAAGATTTTATTTATTTATTTGGGAATGGGGGCAGAGAAGTAGTCTCCCCACTGAGAAGGGAGCCTGATGCAGGGCTTGATCCCAGGACCCTGGGGTCATGACGCTTAACTGAATGAGCCACCCAGGTGGCCCTGGAGTTAATATTTTCTAACTTTAAATTCATGGTCCTTTCTAATGATCTGCAAGTAAAGGTCTTTTGGTCCTGAATTATTTGGGGTATTGGAGGGAAGGCCAGTTACAAGAAAACATTTTTAGTAAATTTTATATTTTATACTATTGCATGGTTGTGTATCTTATTATAGGTAGATAATTGAACTTAATTTCTTTATTCTTTAACACTGAGAGTGTTGTTATTCATATGAATGTCTTCATTTTTTAAAAAATCATCTTATACTTTTATAATTCAAATGTTTCATTAATATATAGTGTTCTTTGGCTATTTATAAAATGTATGGAAGAGTCCATTTGTAATAATTTTTCAACATTGAATGTTTTAGTTAAATGGCTTCCAAGAGAAAGACTATTACAGGACTGTCCTGTCTGTATAGTTTTTTATTGTTTTTCGTTAGTAGAATGAATGATGCACATGAAGAGTTATTTGCTCTGTGATATTTTATATCCAGTAGCTTGTCCAGAATGGTTCTACACCATAACACGTGGAAGAGTTCAGACACTTAATTTTTCACCTCCCCTCCTTGTCTCTCCTTTTATTAAAAAAGGAAGAAATGAAAGAAATCCATATACCTTTTTTAGATTGTTGTGTTACGAATTTTCTTAAATGAACTACAGATACCCATGTTCAGGCATCATGTATCCTACTGACTACAGTGTAACCTCAGACAAACAGCATTTTTGAATCTAGATTTCCTAATCCATGGAATGGAATTAATAGTTACAAGCATTACTTAATAGCCAGGTCAGGTACAGAGAAGGGAGTGGGTAATGAGGGAATGGGAAGTAGGGATAATTAGTATTGTCTGATAAAGTATGTTCACTTTTGGTGTGGTACTCCTATAAAACTAACTATAAAAGTAAAACATGATAAAAAAAAAATCTCCACTTGAACAGTGTCCAGAAGCTGGAGTGAGAAATCTTTATTATGGGCATATATTTATAAAGGATATGTATTTGGAATCATAATACATGATTCCATGTATCCTCACAAAGAGGCTGGTGTCTTTTAGGATAGGAGTAGAATCCCTCAACTATTTAAAGTCTGAGGTCGGTTCATAACGTCTGAGCTCTGTAATGACTAGAAGGTTCTAGAAAAGACAGCACCAACAAATCTTAGTCTGGCCCTCCGTGGAAATCAAACTAATAGAACTGCCTCCCGGCACCTGGGTGTCTCAGGTCGTGATCCCTGGGATTAAGTCCCATATCAGGTTTCCCATGGAGAGCCTGCTTCTCCCTCTGCCTATGTCTTTGTCTCTCTCTGTGTCTCTCATGAATAAGTAAGTAAAATCTTAAAAAAAAAAAAAAAAAGAACTGCTTACCATTGAGTGCTCTGAAGCCCCAGACCACCTTCAGTTATGCAGTGTGCCTGGTTTAGGATATGGGGCATGCTACCAGTTTGCCTGGCCTTAGCACTCTGTTTGACATCAACAACACAGATAAGTGTGTTAACTGCTTTTGTCCATTTTTGAAAGTATCTGTCTCAGACAAGGGCCTGGTCTCTCTATTCCTCTTCATAGTAAAACCTCTCAGGATTGACCACAGATTCCTCTGCCTCTTCCAAGCTGGCTTTCTTCTCTACATCACAATGAAATTGCTCTTGTCAAGGGCATAGTAGTGACCTCCAGCTGTTAAGTCTAGTAGACACTCTTCTAGATTAAATTTTCTTAATCTCAAACAACCAACCTGCCAGCTGCCCTCTCCTTGCTTGAATCACGATCTCCTTTTGGTTCTTCTGACTAAATCCTTCTGTTTTCTTCCCAGTGCATTGGCTCTTCCTCATCCTTATTATTGGCCTAATAATTTCTCTGTGGCCGAAATTTTGTGTATTTTTCCCTACTGTTCTCTAGCAGAGACCACTATTCTTTCACTTGATACTAGCAGTCCTTGCCATGACTCTTTTTAGCTTACCTAATATTTGTCTTTCCCCACCAGAATGTAAGTTTCATGTGGGCAAGTACCTTGTTTTTGCTTCCCATTCTCTTAACACCTAGAACAGTCATAGAGAGTAGGTGTTCAACCTGTATTTGTTAAGGGATTAAATAAAAGCATTGAATGACATGTGGACAAGAGCAGGTTACTTGGTTGGTTCATCTTATTTGTTTTCTATTTTATTTTTTAATTTGTATTGTGAAATTTTTCTTTTAAACATTTTTTTAATTGAAGTGTAGTGGACACATCCTCACCACACTTAACTTCTTTTCTTTTTCATCCTAGCCATTCTGTCTGTTATAAGGTGATATCTCATTGTGATTTTGATTTGCATTTTCCTGATGATGAGTGATGTTGAGTTTCTTTTCATGTATGTGTTGGTCATCTGTATGTATTTTTGGAAAAATGTCTACTCAGGTCCTCTGTCCATTTTTAATTGGATTATCCTTGTTGGTGTTAAGTTACATAAGTTCTTTATATATTTTAGATATTAAGCCCTTATCAGATATATCATTTGCAAATATCTTCTCCTACTCAGTCAGTTGCCTTATTGTTTTGTTGACCATTTCCTTTGTTGTGCGAAAGCTTTTTATTTTGATGTAGTCCCAATATTTTATTCTTGCTTTTGTGTCCTTTGCCTCAGGAGACATATCTGGAAAAATGTTGCCAAGGCCACTGGCAAAGAAATTGCTACCTATGTTTGCTCAAAGGAGTTTTGTGGTTTCGGTTCTTAACATTTAGGTCTTTAATCCATTTTGAGTTTATTTTGTGGAATATGGTGTAAGGAAGTGGTCCAGCTTCATTCTCTTGCATATAGCTGGCCAGTTTTTCCAGCACCATTTTTGAAGAGACTGTCTTTTCTCCTTTGTATATTTTTACTTCCTTTGTCATAGATTAAGTGACCATATAAACATAGGTTTATATCTGGGCTCTTATGTTCCATTGAGCTATAGGTTTGTTTTTGTGCCAGTACCATACTCTTTTGATTACCACAGCTTTGTAGTGTATTTGACATCTGAGATTGTGATACCTCCAGCTTATTGTTTTTTCTCAAGATTGCTTTAGCTATTCAGAATCTTTTGTGTTTCCAGACAAATTTTAGTATTATTTGTTCTAGTTCTATGAAAAATACTATTGATATTTTGGTAGAGATTGCATTGAATTTATACATTGCTTAGGGTAGTATGGACATTTTAAGAATATTAATTCTTTAAATCCATGAGCTTAGAATGTCCTTCCATTTGTTTGTGTCATCCTCAATTTCTTTCATCAGTGTTTTATAGTTTGCAGAGTACAGGTCTTTAACCTCCTTGGTTAAGTTTATTCCTATTTCATTCTTTTTTGTGCAACTGTAAATGGAATCATTAACTTCTCTTTCTGCTTTGTTACTAATGTATGGAAATGCAGCTGATTTCTGTGTGTTAATTTTATATCCTCCATCCTTACTGAAATGCTACTTGGTTGTTTTAAATACAGAAGGGAAAATGTTTGGAACTGAATTGGGATGCTGTTAATATAGTAGTAACACAGCTTTCGGAGGTGAGGTGGATGTTCTTTTTTTTTTTCCCCACTGCAAAACATTTTTGGGCTTATGTACATGTATATGGTTGCTCAATTTTTGTTATTATTTTCAATTATATATGACAGTATGATTAGCTATAAATTACAATGCTGTATGTTAGATCCCCAGAACTTATTCTTTATTAGAAAGTTTATGTCCTTTGGTCATTCTCTCCCATTTCTTTCAGCTTTGGCCCTGGCTACCACCTTTTCCTCTCCCTTCTTATGAGTTTAATTTTTTATATTCCACATAAAAAAGGCGATTACATTGTACTTGTCTGTTTGACTTATTTCACTTAGCATTATGTTCTCAGAATTTATCTCTGTTTTTGCAATGGCTAAATAATATTCCATTGTGTATATGTATACCACATTTTCTTCAATCCATTCATCTATTGATAAACACTTAGATTATTCCCTTGTCTTGGCTATTACGAATAATGCTGCAGTGAACATGGGAGAGCAGGTACCTCTTTGAGATACTGATTTCATTTCCTTTAGCTATAAACCCAGAAGTGGGATTGCTGGATTATATGATTGCTCTGAAACAGACACATGGAAAAGTGCATCCCATTCAGAAATAGCCCATGGACTCAAGCATATACAGCCAACTAATCTTTGACAAGGGCTCAGAATATACAATTGGGAAAGGAAAGTCTCTTAGGTACACAGTGCTGAGAAAAACTGGATTTCCAAGTGCAAAAAAAAGAAAAAGAAAAGAAATTGGACCACTATGTTATAGCACTCAAAAAAATTTGAAATAGATTCAGACTTAAGTATAAGATCTGAAACTATGAAACTCCTAAAAGAAAACATAGGGTGTATGCTCCTTGACATCAGTCTTGGCAATGATGTTTTAGATGTGACTCCAAAAGCACAGGCAACAGAACCAAAAATAAACATGTGGATTCATCAAACTAAAGGGCAAAGGAAACCATCAGCAAAATGAAAAGGCCATCTGTCAAATGGGAGAAAATATTTGTATACTGTATATCTGAAATATATATAGATATGTGTGTATGTGTTTGTATAAAATATATGTATATCATATACTAAAATATGTAAGGGAGTAACACAACTCAATAGCAAAAAAAGCAACTAATTCAATTAAAGAATGGGCTGAGGACCTGAATATACCTTTTTTTTTTTTCCAAATACATACAAATGCCCCACAGGTACATGAAAAAAATCTCAGCATCACTAATCATCGGGAAATGCTATTATCAAAAAGACAAAAAAATAACATGTGTTGATGAGGATGTGGAGAAAAAGGAACCCTTGTGTGCTGTCGGTGGGAATATAAATTGGTATAGCCATTATGGAAAACAGTACGAAGTTTCCTCAAAAAATTAAAAATAGAACTACCATTTGATCCAGCTCATGTTTTCTTACTTATAATTTAGACCAGGGACTCTAGATCAGAATCTTGTATGATCCATTTCTGTCAAAGTTGATTTAAGTCCATATGCACTTCCCTGACTTATGTTGTCAGGACAAATGATCTGTATATGTACTTATTATGTATACCTTTTTGGTGTGCTTAAAAACCATTATAGGGGGATCCTTGGGTGGCTCAGCAGTTGAACGTCTGCCTTTGGCTCAGGGTATGATCCTGGAGTCCCGGGATCGAGTCCCACGTCGGGCTCCCTGCATGGAGCCTGCTTCTCCCTCTGCCTGTGTCTCTGCCTCTGTTTCTCTGTGTCTCTCATGAATAAATAAAAGCTTTTAAAAAAAAGTTATAGCAATGGAAATTTTGGTAATGCTCTCAGGAATAACTACAACAGAGTATAAAACTCCTTTGTAACAGCAGACTTTAGATTTTTTTAAAAACTCAGACTAAAAGAACTAATAGTTGTGAAATAGCACTTTTTCCTTCATACCTGTGAAATATGGGTTGCAGATTTTTAGTCTCTCCCAGCACAATGGTTCTCAGAGTTCCACAGACCAGCAACACTGACATCACCTGAGAACTTGTCAGAAGAGCCAACCTGGTTCTACTGGATCAGGAATTGGGGGGGGGGAGGGGGGGGGGGCTGAAGTCCAGCCATTGGTGTTTCAACAAGCCCTCCCAGTGATTGTGATGAATGCTGAATTGTGAGAACCACATTTCTTTATGAGAGATAAAGAATTTAAATACAAAGTATAAATGTCCGGTTATCTTTACATAATAGTAATAGGATGATATAAAGTTACAACTCCAATATTTCATACATTATCAACGTACAGAGTAGTGAACATACTACATGTCAATGAGAAATCCCAACTAGTTGTTGAGAGAATTCTTATCGACTTTCACCATTCATTCTTGCATTTCCTCCCTAGTTGTTTTGGCAACAATTCAATAAATGCTTTTAGTTTTTCCTTATTGTTATAGCAGTTGAAACGAGCAGAAATAAGTCTGTCTTCTGAATTTAAATCAAGCCAAGTTTTTTATTCATGATATTAAATAGTATTTCTTTCTTTATATTCAATCTATTGTTTTTTATTCTTATGTAATAATAAGAGGTTAAATGTCATGTCACTCAAATTCCTTTCTGAATTACTATTTTCCCTTTGGTGTCTTTCACAAAATGGACTTGTCCCCGCTCCGTTGCATCTTCTGGCTTCCGTCTGACTTGAAGTATTCAAGAGAAAATCTATTACAAAACTCAAATAAGTCATGCATGCCCGCCAGCCCAATATTCTATACTGTATGAACACAATTTGTTGAAGATTCCAAATAATGTAGCTACTTCTTTACGGGGCTTTTTTGATGCACATTAAAACTTAATAATGGAAAACTATTTAAGGTAGGGTTCTTGATTTCAAACAGCAAAAGCCAACTCTGGCTTATGTAAGCAGAACACAGGATTTATTGAAAGGTATTTGTGACTCAGAGAATTTCAAGGAAGTCTGGATAATGCAGCTGAAAAGAATGAGCATGAGTGATGTTAGGCAGCAGCCAGGCTGTAGACAAAAGGATATTGCAGAAGAAGTCCAGTGAGGACACCACGGTGCTGCAACCATCTCAAACTGTGCATCAGTGCTGCCACTAGATTCTGATTGTGGCTGCGTAAGTGGGGTAACCATTCCTAACCTGTGTGATTCCCCTAATACCAATTAAGTGAGATAATATATCCCTTACCTTTAAAAATAATTCTCTCTAGTTGCCAATTTCTCTGAGTTCCCTCTTGTGCTCTCATACTTTTGGGAAATAGGTAAAAAGACATTCTGGCTGCACTTATTTGCCTGTTTGATCTAGTCCAATAAAATGAATATTGCTATCAGGACACTGAAACACTTTTCTTTCCTTTTTTATTAAATTGTATTTAAATTCAATTTGCCAACATATAGTATAACACCCAGTGCTCACAACATCACGTGCCTTCCTTAATGCTCATCCCTCCGTTACTCTGTCCTCCTTCCCACCTCCCCCTCTGTAATCCTTTGTTTGTTCCCCAGAGTTAGGAGTCTTTCATAGTTTGTCTTCCTCTCTAATTTTTCCCTACTCAGCTTCCCTCCTTCCCTTATGGTCCCTTTCACTACTTCTTATATTCTGCACATGAGTGAGACCATATGATAATTGTCTTTCTCGGACTGATTTACTTCACTCAGCATAATACCCTCCAGTTCCATCCACATCAGTGTAAATGGTAGGTACTCATCTTTTCTGATGGCTGAGTAATATTCCATAGTATATATATACAACATCTTTATCCATTCATCTGTTGAAAGATAGCTTGGCTCCTTCCACAGGTTGACTATTGTGTACATTGCTGCTGTAAACATTGGGGTGCAGGTGTCCTGTCGTTTCATTACATCTGTATCTTTGGGGTAAATACCCAGTAGTGCAATTGCTGGGTCATAAGGTAGCTCTATTTTTAACTTCTTGAGGAACCTGCATACTGTTTTCCAGAGTGACTGTGCCAGCTTACATTCCCACCAATGGTGCAAGAGGGTTCCCCTCTCTCCTCATCCTCACCAACATTTGTTGTTTCCTGTTAATTTTCACCATTCTCATTGGCGTGAGGTAGTATCTCATTGTGGTTTTGATTTGTATTTCCTTGATGGTAAGTGCTGTGGAGTATTTTTTCATGTGCACTTTGGCCATGTATAGGTCTTCTTTGGCAAAATGTCTGTTCATTTCTTCTGCCTATTTCTCAACTGAGTTGTGAAATGCTTTTCAGTAAATTCACCCCCTATCCTATCTCATGAATGTGTTCTAGAATCATCTCACATGACCCGTCTGCAGCACTGGGCCCTCCCTTTCTCATTATTTCTATTTACCTGTCTCTGGCCTCAGACAGATTATTTCTCTAGATGGAACATTTCCCTACACAAGCCTCCTTTACTCCTACCCCAGCTTAAAACAAAATTCCAACTTCTTGCCATAGTTCATAACAGTGACTTTCAAATTTTGTGAACTACCATCCATAGTGACGAGGTTATTTTTTTTTAAGGTTTTATTTATTTATTCATGAGAGACACACAGAGAGAGGCAGAGACATAAGCAGAGGGAGAAGCAGGCTCCACAGAGGGAGCCCGATGTGGGACTCGATCCCAGAACTCTGGGATCATGACCTGAGCTAAACATATGCTTAACCACTAAGCCACCCAGGCATCCCGTGACAAGGTTATATGTACATTTTATACTCATTTTATACATGCACACATGAGCATATGCACACGCACACCCCCCCCCATGTATTTATATGTTAGAAACAAATGTTTCTCAAAATAATGCTTATCCTTATTAGGTATAGTGTGCTTGATTATTGGCTGGTGGGGCCCAGTCTCTTTTTTTAATAGCTGTTGTGACCTCTTAAAATTGTGAATGTGACCTACAGCTAAAAAAGAATTACAGTTTGCGTGTTTAATTTTTGCCTACTTTTTAAACCCCATTTTTTTCTAATATCCTTCTCATTCATTATTTCCAGCCATTCTAGAATTCTTATTTCTTCCCAAATATCAGGATCTTTCTTGTGTTGTGGCTTTTCACATGCTGTGCTCTTTCTGATATTTTTCTTTCTCCTTTCTGCAGGGCTGACTCCTTTTCATCTTTTAGTTTTAAGCTAAATATCTCTCCTTTGGGGGGTGACATTACTTGACTACTCTAATATGTTCCCTTCCAGTCATTTGCTTTCATATTTGATTTTTCTTTCATGGGCTTAAGAAAAATTCTAATTATCTTATTTCTTATTTCTGACCACCTACTCCTCATATAGCCCTGATGACTGTAGATGTCATGTCTGTTTATTCCTTTTATTCTAGGTACCAGAATAGATGCTCAGTAGATATTTGTTAAGAGAATGTGTACAAAGTGACCTGCAAAGAATAAAACTTTATGCCAATGTAAGACACTGTAACGATCCACATTGTTATATTCTACCTTCATAATAAATTTTATGGTGTAAAACTTGCAAGATGCTTTATTTCCTTAATTTACTATTTCCGTGCCATTGCTTAATCTTATAGTTGACTAGCTTATTGGTGGGAGGACATTCAAAACTTGGGTAAAATACAATACACATGATTTGGAGATATTATATATCTGGACTTGCAGATAAGATACTTGAAGCTAAAGAAAATAGAAAATTGGATAGAGCTAAGGTAAATTGACATAATTATCATAGTGAATAAGCAAGCAGGGAATATTCAGGGTCATGCTTAGCCAAGGTATATGCTGGGGCATGATGGGATGCAAACAGCACTAATTTACTGAATTCAATAGATCAGTCCTGACATTTACATAGAACCTTATGAAAGAGTCAGCTATGAAGAAGCTTCTGTCAGCAAGTATGCACATATCTATGTATTTACATTCATTACTGGATACATATGCAGAACAATGGCAAGTCTTCTCTTCTGCTATAGAAATAATATGACACATTATTTTCATAACAGTCTGTGGCAATCAATAAAGAACAAACAAAAGGAACACAGTAGCATTTTTCAAATGTGTACAGAACTGCTTGGGAATTTAGCTGTTTCAGGAATGTACAGTCCAGAAATAGGAAGCTGCTTCCAGTCTGATATGCCAAATATTGAGTAATTTTCTGGGACATACATTTTGGAAATTGGGGTGGGGGGAATAGTGTGCAAGCAATAACTCATATGTATTCATTATACAATATGAAAGATAGGCTGATCTGAGGTATCAGAATAAAAGAGTCACTACTTCCAGTACCTAAGAAAGATCTTTTTTGCTGTTGATGCTTCTTTTTTGTTACATAAAATTTTCAGCGCTTATCCAGGAGCTGAAAGCATGGCAGAAAACTTTAGGAATCTGTGCATGCATGACTTTGGCTCTGGCTCTGGAGACAGGACTCCAACAATGGGCTAATGCTTATCTTCTTAACCTTTAAAGGACAGAGACTTAAGAATATTGCATCTGGCCTCTATTACCCAGTTTAAAAGTCTCCATTCCCATTACAAGAGTACATTTGTCAGAGACAAATCTCACTACAATAATTATGTCAGTTTACCTTAGCTCTATCCATTCATGACACTTCATTTCCTAGTAAATTTTGTTCTCCTCCCACCCTGAAATTGTCAGTCTTTACCCAATCAATATGTGTTTTGCGGTATCCAAGCCTTCTCCTCGCATCCCGTGGGTCATGATTGAGTGATAAGTGTAGGTCATGAGTCAGACATACTCTTTCAGTGACTTTCTCCTTTTCCTGTTCTTATCTCACTTTCTAGCTCATGAATGATCTCTAACTAATAGAAGGAAGTATGAAAATAAAAGTGGGTTGCCATGTTTTCACACTGGCTTGAGGGCTATAGAGATTTTATATATCTGTGATGCATTTGTTTGTGTTACCGTCGTTCACCGAGAACTTAGGAGGCACGTGCAACAGATGGAGTGATTTAAATCCCTTGGAATGTTTCTCTTATAGTAGAGTAGTGACTTCCATGATCATAGAACCTCTAAAATCCAAGTGGGGGGGGGGGGTAAATATGCTCTGAAATACTCACCTTCTCCATCTCTCTTTATCATCATGAGGACATTTTTCACAGTTTCCGTTCTGAGTATGAGAAGAGGGTAGTGTGGTGCTAGTAAACAGTGAGCTCAGGTGTAAGCAAATTCCAGACAGCAATAGGAAGCTCATGGTTCCTGGTAACACCTGTAGAGGCTGTTTCTCACATTGTGTCTCACAATGACATTGTGTCATTATGTCACAATAATGACATTGTGAATATGTCATTATTCACAAATAATGACATACACAGAAAGTTATTTTTATATGATGAAATGGTCGAGAATATGGGCTAAGTGCAGACTCCCAAATCTATTTTCTTTATGTATTTCAGAGAGAGGGTGAGAGAGCAAGCAAGTACGAGCAGGGTGGGGCATGGGGGAAGGGGAGGAACAGAGGGAGAGAGAAGCAGACTCCACACTGAGTAGGGAGCCGGATGCAGGGCTTGATCTCAGGACCCCAGGATCATAACTTGAGCCAAAGGCAGACACTTAACCAACTGAGCCACCTAGGTGACCCCCAAATCTTTTTTTTTTTTTTTTTTTTTTACTGGTTGTTTGCTTTGGACCAAGCTATGTAATCTAACCTTTTCTAAACAATTACCTTGTCTGTGAAATAGAAATTATAATAGTAGCTATCTCGTAGAGTTGTAATGAAGATTAAATGAGCTGATACCTGAAAAGCACATTAAATTGTGCGTAGTGCATAGGAAATGGTCGGTAAATATTAGTGATCATTAGCTATTATATGTCTCACTTGTTAAATCAGCTTTGTGTTGGGAGCACGCTTAGTCATTTTGTCCAGACTGTAAAAAGGAAAGCCAGCACCATGCCTGGTTTTGTGGAAGTATTTATTGTCATATATGTATTTCTACACTTTACTTGGCTTCACTTAAATAGCAACATCAGATTGTGTTATTTTAAGCACAGTGAAGTAGGGTGACTATCATAGTTAGTGGACATAAATTACAATGAGCGTATTTCTCTTTTTACTAAATTTGAAATCAACATGGCTGTTTTTTATTATATAAATGTGTAATAAAAGAAATATATAAATGGACTTACAGCTGGGAAATAGAGCAATGATGATGATGATGTGTGTATTTTAAATGGCATTTCTCCATCTGTAAAAAAAAATGTTCTCTGTGGGGTTATTTCACTCTTCACCCCAAACTAAAATTTATACCTGGATCTGTGGTATCTCTTTCTGGAAAGCAGTAACTTTACCCAGTGGAGATTAGTTTTGCAGCATCTTGATTATTTCACTAAAATTTACATTATAAAGTATATTACAATTATAATTTGTAATGGTTTTAAATGACCTACTCTAAGTGATACCAAAATATCTTGGAGTAGTTTACATAAATTCTCATGTTTTAACAGAACAAAAAGGAATTTACGTTTTAGAGATTTATGAAAGTGGCTAATATGTCAAATATACTTTCAAATAGAATCATATTTTTATTTGTTAACTAGTGTGCCTGCTATATACCAGCAACTGTGTTAAATGTTGAGGGCACAGATGGGAATGAAACGTAATTTCATAGGAGCACAAAGACATGAAATTAACAATAAGTGTATTGAGAGCTGTTTCGGGGATGCACAGAGGGTTGGGAAAGTACAGGAAACAAAACCTAACAACCCTATGAGGACTGGCCACAGAGAGTGAGGTGTTCAGAAAATTAATTCCAGGAGGAACCAGTGAATTGGTCAGTATGATGTGACTGAGGAAAGCATTTGAGAACAGAGCAGGTTGTGTGTCCAGAGATTACGTAGGTATGTCAGATGCTTGTAAGGCAGGTCAGGGGATTTGAATTTGTTCTGAAGGCTCGGGAAAATCATGGAGAGGTTTTTAAGAAAAGTTTTATTTTCATATTTGAATTTTGGAAAAGTTCCCTGAGGCAACAAAGTTGAAGGTAGATTGGAAGAGAACCAAATTAGTGGAAGGAAGACCAATTACAGGGCAATTCTAATAGAATATTGTTGAGTGCAGGTGGTGAGTATGAGAACAGAAAGGAAAAATGGGGAATTATTTAAAAGGTAAAACTAGTAAGACTTAGTGACTGTCCATGTGGGTGAGGGAAGAGTTCAGTAATCATTTCCAGAGCTGAGGATAGTGGTACTGCCTTCCACAGAGAGGGGGAGTGTAGGAGAAGGAACAAGAGAGATAGGGAATTTTTCTTTAGTCATGTGTTAATTTTTACATATGAGGACTTACCATTTATTATGGGATTTCCTAGTAGAGATAACCAGGTGGCTATTAGAAATCCAGATTTTAAGGGCACCTGGGTGACTCAGTGGTTGAGTGTCTGTCTTTGGCTCAGGGCGTGATCCTGGGGTCCTGGGATCGAGTCCCATGTTGGGCTCCCCGCAGAGAGCCTGCTTCTCCCTCTGCCTGTGTCTCTGCCTCTCTCTCTCTGTGTCTCTCATGAATAAACAAATGAAATCTTAAAAAAAAAAACAAAACAGATTTTAAATTCTTCAAGTATAACCACAAAGTAGAAAGAGAGATATTAACTCATATAAGGTTGTTGACTATAGCCATGTATATGGTAAAAATAGGTGGTCTGAATAAAACAGGAAAAATAAGAGCTAAACATGGAGACCTCAGAAAATACTAGTATTTAAGGTGCCAGAAAGCTGGAGCCTCCAAAAGGTCCTTGAAGGGTTGTGGTGAAAAAAGCAAAAAGTGGACAAGAAAGGCCATAGAAACCAAGGAAGAGGTGATGACCAAGAGACTCTCTACAGACAAAAAATGTCTGAGAACACATGCACCAAGTTTTCAGTAGTGGCTGGCTGTGGGGTGTGGGGTGGAAGAGAATGACAATAGAACTATTTTAAACATACATTCACACTAGAAAAAAATTCATTAAGATGATATAAATAAGCTACTAAATTGCTTCCTTTTTTCCTTCTTCTTCTAAAGCCGAACAACAACTTATCCTTACACAGAAACACAGATGTACAGCCAAAACACTGGAGGGAATTACTTTGATACTCAAGGGAGCTCTGCGCAGGTGACTACCGTAGTTTCGTCCCACAGCATGGTGGGCACCGGTGGGATTCAGATGGGCGTCACGGGAGGACAACTCATCAGCAGTTCTGGAGGAACCTATCTCATCGGCAATTCAATGGAGAACTCTGGTCACTCAGTGACACACACCACTCGGGCCTCCCCAGCGACAGTGAGTATTTGAGTTTTTATTTGTTTAATTTGGCCTCCTGGTAGCCTCTATGGTACATTTTCCTCTCAAGAGGGAAATAAAAAACAACACAGGCTGGGCGGGGCAAGGATGTGTTGAGCAGTCTTAATACTGTGGTATTATCCAGAATGTGGTACATGTGGTAGTATGCAGAGTGATACCCTAGGTACCTCACAGTTGTGTGAGTTGGGAAGTTTTTATTTATAATGGGAAAAGAGGTGAGTCTTACTAATGCTGATTTTCATAGGCTTCCTTCAGTGATGATATTCAGTAAAATACTGTAAATCTGAAAGAACTTACTTTGATCTTATGCTGATTTACACTGCCTGATGAGATAAAAATGAAGTAATAAAGAGCAAAATACAATTTTCAACACACCTTTCAACAGTAATATTTATGTTAGCTCATCACCAAGGAAGTTACCATAGGGGCAACATTTCCCAAACCTTAGACATTTAGTTTGGGCATATTCACGTCACCTGTACTATTATCTACTAATGTAATTTTGAAGTTGATTCACTTCTAAACTAGTGTAATTTTTTCTGAAGTATATGAAAACCCATATTTAAATAGTAAAATTGGAAGTGTTTAGCCATGTGCCATATTATCATGTCCCTCTCTTCAACCAGAGACACTTTGGGCAGCCCTGACCTAGGTGATTCTAATGAAAAAACATCTGTGTTGGCTCTGACGATAGGCATAATCAAGTATCTGAAGAACATGCTACATATTTATTTGAGTTTTCAAGTTTTAAAAATTTAACAAAAATATTAATTTTGACACAGATTTTAATGTCCTAGAAATATTCATAACAAGCTGTGCAGGATTTGATATCATCAAATTCTGTGTCCTGAGCTTTCCATTCTAAGCTCAGCTAAGTGTAAGGAGAATAATCACTGAGAATCCCCCAGCAAGAGTAGCAACAGAATTGATTTTGTAGGTGCTTCATGTAAAAGGGGGCTGGGGATTTGAATTAAGTGTATTTTGTAATTTTGCTGTATATATTGTTCTTATAATGAAATTGAAGTAGAAACAAATTTGTAGGAAATAATTATGAGAGGCTTTATATTTTTCACTTTATGGATTTTCCTAAAGATATAATATGTTCTTGGTAAGTATTTTGTATGTAATTTTTATGTTTGTAATCATTACATGTGTTTAGACTTCTATCACTTAGTACCTTTTCCCTAATCCATTTCTTAGAGCTCGTTATATTTAATTTACTGTTTTCTACTAACATCAGAACAGATGACTAGCTCTTTTTTGTACTTTTTCCTTTGTGTTTTTGAAGCATTTCTTTTGTGTGTTTGTCTCTTGATTTTAATAACACTAAAAATGGCATTTCTAAACTTTTTAGTCACGCCAGTATATTTATATAGATTAGAAACGAAATCCTAGCTTCCCTGGACCTCATTTCCCCTAGCAGTAAAATAAGGGCTTAGTTAAACTACATGATATCCTAATTTCCTCCCAGCTTTAAAATCATAATATTTACAAAGGAATTGTAAAACGTTCTGATGTAAAAATAACTGTATCTACCGTTTAAAGGAAAGGAGGTAGATCAGTTGCCAGTACTATATAGCACTCCTGATAAAGGCCACTCAGAAACTCATTTTCAGTTGCCACTTATCAATGCCTTAGGAAAACTGAAAATGTGGAGAATGAGTTCTTTCCCACTATCCTTTCACCCACCCTCTCCTATGCTGGCATACCATCTGCCCTTCCCCCGTCCTGCCTCCCTTTCTCCAGACATTGCTGTCTGCCTTCACACTGACTGCAGGCTATCTGTCAAGCATCTTCATCCACTGGATGTAGGTTTACTAAATTTGTTATTCTTATCACTCAGTTAATAAAATTGATTATTTTGGGTCATGGCAATACAGGTGCAAATATAATAAAGTAAGTTTTGTAGTTTTTTGTTTTGTTTTGTTTTCTGTGTAGATTATGAAAAGTATCATTACGCTTTAAGTGATCCATTACACAGATTTGATTTTTATTATGTTAATTGGCAAATTAAACTGACACTTAAAATAACTGCATTCTAATACTTGGGAATAGTGGAAACTTGCTTAAAAAAATCAGTTCATAGTATCAACTGTATAAATTTATGCTTTTTAAAAGGTTCTCTTGTTAAAGTTGTTTTTTTGGTGGCTTGTTTTCTTTTTTTAAAAAGAAAATTTCCTTGTTAGCAAAAGGAGTAAAAAAAAGTTAAAAGATAACCTAGCATGGAAAAATCATAAGGTGCTCTCATCAAGGCACATAGAGATAGTGTCCTGTGATGGATGTGTATAATCTAAATACACATCTGCTAGTGTTTATTGTATTACCTTGCATTATTACCAAAATTTATAGTTGATTTGGATCCCCCTCTCAACAGTGCAAAAGATACTCATCTCCTTCATTCACAATGAGATGGTAATTCTGTGTACAATTTCACATCTGCTACTCTAGTAAAGTTAGCAAAGTTTAAGTGCCGTGCAACCTGTTTACAATTTCTACCATTCTCCTTTTGCCAAATGTTAGAAAATTTGTAGCTTAGACTCCTAGAACTTAAGATGTTTTTGGTAGGTACCATGTCATTAAAGGGAATTTGCTTATTTTCATATATCTTTTTCATTCTCTGTAGAACCATATGAGCACAATCTTTAGCAACTTGTCGGTCAAGACTTGAGCCATTTCTTTCAAGCATTGAACCATGCTGTGCAACTGAAGTTCATTTCTCTGGCTGTTCTTTAGTGTTCAACCTATCACCTGTAGCATGCCTAACATGACGCACTGGGTAGCAGTAGCCTATATTATGGCCAGAATTCCTGCTTGGGAGACCGTCAATTGGGCTGTTCCTTGAGAGGCTATAATGGAATGTATAGTCAATTAATTCAGTTGGTGTGAAACTAGTTAAATTTGAGTTGTTAGGGACAATACAAACCTTTACTCAGTTTGTGGTAGCAAGGTTTGTGGCTCTGGTTCTCAGAATAATTGCCTTGACTCTTACATTTGACTTCAGTCTATATAGAAATACTTCCATCTAAATTTAGCAGGAATAACTTTTGGGTCAAAGAAAAGTTTCTTCCAGTGTGCAAACTAGTTCCCAAGACATGCCAATAGAAACAAAAAGTTAATTTCAAATTGAAAGCATTACTAAGAAAAATAAGTAGCACTTGAAATATTTTCTTACCTCATCTAATACTCAGTATACAACCATCTTTCTTATACTAGAAGGATCTCTGAATGACTAATAGAAAATTTGCATTTGAGCATATGATTTCCTTTAGTTTTATAACTTTAAATGAAAAAACATCTTACATAACTTTTTTTAGTATTTGATGTCTGCATTGTAAAAATGTTCAGATTTCAAGTTACATAGAAATATCAGAATTTGGGATCCCTGGGTGGCGCAGCAGTTTGGCGCCTGCCTTTGGCCCAGGGCACGATCCTGGAGACCCGGGATCGAATCCCACGTCGGGCTCCCAGTGCATGGAGCCTGCTTCTCCCTCTGCCTGTGTCTCTGCCTCTCTCTCTCTCTCTGTGTGACTATCATAAATAAATAAATTAATTTAAAAAAAAGAAAGAAATATCAGAATTTTCTGAAAGATTATGGTGGCAACAAATACAATTTTATTTTATCAATATATATTCTGGTCTAAACTACTAATTTTCAATGATTTGGTCAAAATTCTATTTCTTCTTTTACTTACTGAATTTTTTTATTTGGTTAGTGGAGTCTGTGTATATAAGTAATATATATGTACATATATATATACCTATGTTTTTAATATATTAATATGTATACACACATTTTAATAGGTGTTTTCTGCTGATTAAAAAAAAAGATTAATATTTTTAATGGAACATCATTGGATGTGAGTTTAGCTAAGTTACTACTTGAATAAATGTTTTATGTTTTATTAAATTAATAATGCTAGGGATCTGTTTACTGTTAATATTTCAGTGGCACATGGACATTAAGGTGAAAGAGTTAGCTCCAGTCACAACTCTGAGCTCATCATGCTTTGATCTTTCTCCTAATGCATCACCGTGATGTTTCCTTGTGTATCTTTATTCATTTAAAACTCGTATTTTTCTTCATTATTGTTCTGTAGAACCTTAGAATTTGTAGAATTTTAGAATTTTGGAACCTGAACCCAATTTGCATTTGAGGATCAAAACCTTGTGATTGTAGCTAGTGATATTTTTGTGCTCATCACAACATAGTTTATTTTATACCAGACTTTATAATAAGTAGCAATTTAAGCTTTATTTACTCACTTCTCCATAAAATAACATTTGTGTTCTTATAATTAGATGGTTATTTATGGAGTTTTTTCTTCTTGTTAACCAAATAAGATTAATCATTTTTTAGACTGTGATATGAAAGCTAATTTTTATACCTTTCTATATATACATTTAGTAATTATATATGTTAAATGGCTCTTGCTAAAAGTAGATCCCACCAAGAGGCACAAGGAGAATGTGTTGAAACTAATATTGTTCATATCTTTCCCGCTTTTGATTAATGTTAAATACCTTAATTTCTTTCAGTTAGTTACCTGGAAGAAAATCTGAATGTCCATCTGCTACTTATATAAGTCAAAGTCTGGTCTAGCCTATCTAATTATAGAAAGTTAAGACATTAAGGGTTAAAGATGCTTTTATTTCTTTATCCTTGGGTTTACATGTTTAATGGATTCAGTGTAAGGGATTTTTATTTTAATTCCAACATAGTTAACCTACAGTGTTGTATCAGTTTCGGGTATACAGTATTGTGATTTGCCAGTTCCCAACATCGCCATATGCTCATCACAGCTAGTGTCCTCCGTAATCCCCATCACGTATTTCCCTCAGCCTCCCACTGACCTCCCCTCTGGTGACCATCAGTGTGTTCTCTATAGTGAAGAGTCTGTCTCTTGGTTTGTTTCTCCTGCTCTCTTTTTCATCTCTTTCCTCATTTGTTTTGTTTCTTAAATTCTACATATGTATGGAATCATATGGCATGTGTCTTTCTTATTTTGCTTAGTGTTATACTCTCTAGCTCCATCCATGTTGTTGCAAATGGCAAGATTTCATTCTTTGTTATGGCTGACTAATGTTCCATTGCTTATATACACCACCTCTTTTTAATCCATTCATCTATCAAAGGATATTTGGGCTCCTTCCATATCATGGCTATTGTAAATAATGCTGCAATAAACAGGGGTGCGTGTATCCCTTTGAATTAGTGGGATTTTTTTGGTATTTGGGGGGTAAATAACCACAATTGTGATTACTGCATCATAGGGTAATTAAACCCATAAAATTTTAATACTGCCTAGTCTACTAGCTCATGTTTTTTCATTTAATGAGGGAAAATACAATGCAATGCCTACAACCAATTTCCTGTTTTCAAATGAGAGAAAATTTCTCTACGTTCCCATGTTTATCAGTTCATCCTCCAAAAGCATGTGATTTATTACCACCTTCTCAGCCTGCATAACTACAGTTGTTTGTATTGTCACAGATTATCTGGTTTCTTTTAAAATTTAGCTAGTATATTTGATTCAAACTATTGGTACCCATAAATTTCACTGGCTAGGACTTTTGTAATCTGTGCAATGTTAGAAGTAATTTTATACATTTATTTTAAATTTACTTATTATAAGTTTTAGTACCTTTCTCATCTGCCTGGTAGGAAAGGAAGATGTGAGGTTTTTAATCATGCTTTCAAAATTACAAGAAAGATGTAGTTAGATAAGAGAAAAAATATAAAAATAGAAAGGTGATAGAGTTCATCATTACAGATGATATAATTGTATACCTGATAAAAACCATGAGCATCAAATGAAAAACTATAACAAATAATAAGAGAATTTATTTTAATAAATATTTAAATAATAATATTTAGTATTAATATTAAATAAAATTAAATATTAATAATATTTAATATTATTAATAAATAATAAAAATTTAAACAATAATATTTAATAAATATTTCAATAAATAAATATCTCTGAATATTTAATATTCAATTTAATCAATAGCTTTTCTAGATGTAAACAATAGTAGTCAGAAAATATAGAAGCAAATATCTCATTTATGATAAATTTAAAATATAACAGGCAGAAAACTAATAGTATATGTATAAGATCCAGCTGCTAAATAAAAAGTTGCATACTTGAAAAAGAAGTTTCAGTATCAAACATTTTGAATCTTCTTAAATTAACTTTTGTATTTCAATATGAACCCAATCAAAATACCAGTAGATTTTTTCTCTTTTTGCAAGAAAGGGCTGTTTATATAAATAAATGTGCAAGAATAGTAAAGGAAATTTTGTAAAAAGAGTAATACTGGAGAATGGAGTGGGATGTTAACAGCCCTGCAGTTGGATTCAAACATATTATAAAATTACAATAATTAAAACAGAATTGTTGGCACATGAATAGATCCCTGTAGACCAGTGGTGGACTAAACACCATAAACAGACCGAATGAGTGTAGGAATATAGTGTATGGCAAAGGTAGCATTGGCTGTCAGTGGAGAAATGTGGATTATCAATAAATGATGTTTTAGACAACTGGATAATTATTTAGAAAAGTAGATTGATTCCATACACTACCTCCTTATACAAAAATTAATTTCTCTTGGATGGAAAAATGCATTTTATCCTTATCAAGTTTCATAATAGTGAAGTGTGATGTAAAATCCAGAAACTACAAAGAATATCTTGATAAAACCAACTACATAAAGGGGAAACATTCTATATTACGAAAACCACAATAAAGGTGACAGTGACACAAGTGAAACAGCAACCTGGCATAAAGTTTTGAGACATTATATCTGAAGAACTAATTTGTTTAATATATAGATCACTCTTATAAATACATGAGTGGGGATCCCTGGGTGGCTCAGCGGTTTAGCGCCACCTTCGGCCTGGGTCATGATCCTGGAGTCCCGGGATCGAGTCCGGCATCGGGCTCCCTGCATGGAGCCTGCTTCTCCCTCTCTCTCTGCCTATGTCTCTGCCTCGTGTGTGTGTGTCTGTGTGTGTGTGTGTGTCTCATTAATAAATAAATAAAATCTTTAAAAAAAAATAAATCCATGAGAAAAAAAAGGACCAAAAAATGGAGAATGTATATAAGTGAGCAGCCCACTGAAAAGGAGATGAAAAATAAACTGTAAAGAGAGATTGTTGTTCATGTCACACGGGTGAAGCTGGAAAAGTCAGTAAGCCTTGCCAGGGGTTTAAAGAAACCAGCCCTCTGGCTCACTGTTGAGAGGAATTTAAACTGGCACAGATAAGATTGGAGAGCACTGTGGACATTTTTATAAAAATTGAAAATACACGTACCTTTGACCCTGAGAGCATACTTCTAGTCATTTATCCTACTGATGATCCTCTTACATATATGAAATGCCACATAAACAACCAAATTCACTGTAGAGTTATTTATAATAGAAAAATTAGGAAAAGACTAATTGTCCATCAGCAGAAAAATAGTTAAATAAACTTTGGTGCATTTGTTCATTCAGTGGAAAACTTTATACAGCCAGTCAAGAATGAGGAAATATGTATGTGTAGGTATGTGTACATAGAGGAGACATACATAGATAGAGATCTAGAGAGATGGAAAGACCTCCATATTGTTAAGGGAAAAAGCAAGAGGTAGTGTGCATGTGTTTAAATAGAAACATACATTTGCATATGCTTATATAAGCACAAGAATCTCTCTAGAAGAATGCATGAAGAAAAAAAAACATGGAGACGGGAATACATTACCTCTTGAAAAAAAGTGATTTATTATTTGCAAAAATCTCAAGTAAGCCTTTGACGATTATGAAGTGTATCTATCTGGTCCTGTTCCCCAAATGCATGTAGATGACACAACCCTTTCTTTAGAGCCCAGTATAAAGATTGTCTATGTGGTGTCACAATTCAAAGTAGATCTTGTTCCTGGAAAAAGTTCTCCTTTATTAGGCTGTTGGAAGTTCAGAGAACAGAAACTAGCATTAAATTTAGTAAAGATTTTTGGATCTGCTCTTATTCAGTATTTTGGAGCGCAAGTGAATGTTTTATGTTTGTATTTATGTACTTGGATTTATTTCCTTTAATCACTCACTCAGACATGTAGTGAACCATCGTTGGGAACCAGGCACATGCTTCTAGGAGTTATGAAGGTTTACAGTACGGGTACCAGAGCCAGTTCTGGCCTACCAGAAAGCTGCCTAATCCTCGAAGGCAAAAATGGAAATCCACAAATAACCCTCAGATTTCTTTGAAGTGTGGTTACTTTCACTTTCTTTTCTCACCACATCATTTTTCAAAATCACAAATGTTTAATGTGTTGTAAACTGATTAATTTTAGATTCACCAAAATTTTGTTAATCTTCTGATTATGTTGCTGATATAAGTTGCAAAATTGCCTGTGGGTTGGATTAGATTGCGTAGGAAGAGAGTGAAAGAGATTAATTTTAGATTCACCAAAATTCTGTTAATCTTCTGATTATGTTGCTGATGTAAGTTGCAAAATTGCCTACGGGTTGGATTGGATTGGGTAGGAAGAGAGTGAAAGAACAGCAAAAATCCAAATAGTACTTACTTTTCAAAATTACTCTTTAACTGGCACCACTGTAGGAATGAATGCCCATTATCTCCATGCTTACTCTCCCTGAAGTAGTAATTGCAGTCTGACCCTGGCAAAGAAAACAAATTTTGAGAATATTTTCCTGCAGCGTTCCTCCAAGCATTGATTAGACACATCACTGGAGCCCTCCCTCAGGGCTTTTGATTCAGTGTAGGGAAGGGTTCAAGATTGGAATTCTTTACAAGTGCCCAGATGACTGTGATCCTGCTGATCCAAGACCACACTTTGAGAAATCCACTGATTTAGTGATGACATAAACTCAATACAAAGTGAACGTGTTCTTAGCACTCAGAATAATCTACAAAAGGCAGATTTGAGATCTTACACATTTGAGAATGAAAACTTGGTCTTAAATCCTGTCACTTAATTCTTACCCAGCAAGTTCCCGAAGGGTTAATTCTAGCATTCAGTGTTTAGGAGTAGATGTCTCAGAATATAGTTTCATTGTCATGCACTGATAATGCCAGTCTTTTGGGTCCTGGTGAGGGCGGAGGGATGTGGGCTGTAGAGAGTGATCAGAGGAATCAAAACAGCGGTCTTGGTTTCAATCCACCAATTTAAGTCAAATATTCTCAGAACACGTTCAATTTATGCAAGTTTTTTTTATCCAAATGTGTTTTTTCCCCCCTCATAAATATTTCAGAATAGCTTCAGGTAGTACAAAACTGCCAGAACTTCATGTTGAAAGCATAACAATTTAAAATTTTTCTCTAGATGTCATAAAATTATGTGACTAGAGAAGATTTTATATAGTTAGACATTTGTAAGATCTCTAAAACTTCTTTGCTCTAAATGCTTTGGCGTGTAAGATTAAGATTTCGTTAGCTGCTTTCTGGTTCAAGAGGAAAGGGAAACCAGAGCTAGCTAAGAAGTGTCATCTGGACATTTTTAATTTGTTTGAGACTTACAAGAAAAACCTGTCCTGACTCTGTCAGAGTTAAGCTTCTTTTCAACATTGCTGCAGTTTAACGTATTTACGTGTTAGTTTCTGCATCACCCTGAATGCACAGAAGTCAGAGAGCAGAGTGTTACTATCTGCACGGTCAGGCCTCCTAGGCCCAAGAGACCCTCCTCTGTAGAGCCTTCAAAGAAGGGGTCCAATAACCTGCAGGTAGCTTATTCAACTGCTTAGTGCAGAGCATTCAAAGTTTTGGGGTCACAGCCCACAATAAGAAATACCCTTACACTGCAGCCCCGTGCTTGCGCAGGTGCGCCCATGCGCGCACATACATACATCTCTATGTACACATGCACAGGATTATGTATCTACACATTCATATATAGGTGTCTGAAACCAAAGTGCCACAGATCAATATTAACACATACTCTGTGCAAGGATATCTGATATTTTCTACTCTGTTTGATTTCACTAATTTTCTAAAAATGCTGATCAGAACCCACATAATTGGTATAACCCACCAAGAGACACAAAGTGAAAGTGTTCTCTCCTTTAATGTTCCTGGTTGGAGTGTTTCCTGTAGGAAGTCCCATCCCCTGCCCCCCCACACACACCCAAGCCCCCATATATACACCAAGAGGCTGTCATTTCTAACAGTACAAGGGTGGTGGCTACATGCTCCTGTTAGCTTGAAGTGTTTCCTGTAGGAAGTCCCATCCCCACACACACACACACCGAAGCCCCCATATATACACCAAAAGGCTGTCATTTCTAACAGTACAAGCAAGGGTGGTGGCTACATGCTCCTGTTAGCAATCATAGATGCCTTTTCTGAACAAGAGCCACCAAGTAGAAATTTTTCTGCCTTGCTTGATCTCAATGCAAACAAAATGTGAAGTCCTAAGAGTTCAGGGGAGCAATTGCCCCAAAGGAAATTTCCAGTTGTAAGTATATTATCTTCATTGGGTTTCTCTGAAGAATTTACCATTCTTTCACAAAGAAACAAAAATGCTGTGTTAATTGTGTGAGGTTAATGCAGTAACCTGTATGAACAAGAAAATGCAATTATTATACATTAAAGATAACTTTTTATGATGGTTAAAATGTAACTATCCCTTTAAAACTTTCTATTGTCTTTAACCTGACCACTTTGTCATCATTTTCAAATAATACTTATCAATCCTATTTAAACCCTTTCCTCTTAGAAAGTGAATCTTGTTTGTTAACAGTAAGCCATTTAACAAATGTTAATTTTGCAAGCCACTCCTCAGAAAAGAGTTTCACTTGATATATTTGATATTTTGATTTGAAAGATTCCCACGTGATTTATACTTAGGGTATATTTTTGCATAAAATGAAAATGATACTGAACTTTGAGAGCTAAATCTTGTATTCCAGTCTCACATTTAATACCTGTGTAATCTCAAGAAAGTCTCTCAATCCTAGAGAGCCTCAATTTTCTAATCTGTGAAAAGGAGGTAATATTCCTTGCTTTTCCCACCTCACAAAGTTACTGTGAAGATCATATGAGAATTAATGTAGAAAGGCTTTATAAACCATAAAGCATTATTATATTACTTCTATTTTTAGATCACTTTCTTTAACTGTTCTAGGAAGGAAATAGTTTCTACCAAGAGACCGATTTTAATTACAGTGGCAGTTGAATATATCAATCTTGACCTTTAGTCTTTAAAATAGATTAAAAAGCCATTTCAGAGTCAAGAAAATGTGTCTTGACCTATAAAGACAATGACTAAGGTAATATAATTATTCTTTTTCCTTCTGCCTTATTAACATGTAATGGAATGACTGGTTGATATTTACATTGAAAGAGAGCCTTGATTGTCTACATATGTGATACTCTATTTGAGCCGTCGTTTAGGCAATCATAAATGGATATATAAATCACATGTCCAGGGGAGCCTCTCTTTCACCCCATGCACCTCATACACAAGACTCAGCCCCTCTTCACATTTCCCTGCATTTCAAGCCTCAGTTTACCTTTTTGACATCATTCATCACCCCTAAATGAACCCCGTCCTCCGGCCAGCCTTGATTATTTGTACCTGCAGTATGTGGGAGTGGGGTAGATTTGATGAAGATTTTGTAGGGGAAAAGCTGAGGCTTTAGCATCACAGTCTCCAGAGCGCAGTCACTCAAAGTCCTTTGTAAGACCCTGTTCTCTGCAGTCTATGCATTCTTTTCTGTGGGGAGGTGAACGTTGACCTTGATCTTCCCAGATCCCCACCTCCTGTAAACTTCCCAACCTGCTAGCAGCGGGAGCAACTCTGAAACAAGGGGCCATCCTGTAATAATAAGGGAGCCATCCATAATACAAGTTATGGGGAACTATAAAGACCAATTGTAAATAATAATGAGGAATTATAAATAATGGGGGAAATGGGTTTTTTTCTTATTTCATTTTAGTCTTTAAAAGTATTTGCTGCCTTAGAAAAAGTACAGCATTGATCCCTTCTTTGAGCTTGGGAGAAGGTACAAACATGATATTTATATGATACAAACATCCAAACACCACCTGTCCCCTCTTCTCCTCTTCCCATCCTCTTTTCCTAAGGGCTTGGATGAAACTTTCCTCTCAAGCCCTTTTTGGGACACTGGTTCTTGGTTGGATATTGTACAGGCCTCAGGGAAACCCTGGGTGGTTAGACACTCTCCACCTGTCCTTGATTCCAACAAGGCAGTATTAGGATTGTAGTGACTTGGAGTTTGCAGCCTGGATTTGAGGCCACATGTTTATCATACTGTTATCTATTCCCCATCAGAGGATAGGTACCCTATCCCCTTCAAGGCCTTCTTAGAGGATTTGCTCTGTTTTTTTTTGGAGGAGCTCCACTGAGTTTTGTTTTGTTTTGTTTTGTTTTTCTTTCTCCTGGATATGAAATATACCACCTCCTTGGCCTCCTCTAGATTTCTGATCCTAATTCCTGGGAAATCCGGAAAGGGTTCCTTCAGTGGTACAATATCTGCCACAATGTACACCCTTGATATACTCTCAAAATAATAGGGGTTTCTTCTGCCTTACAGAGTCCAGGTTTTTTTTCCTCTCTTAAATCTAACCACCACCACCACCACCCCCACACACACACAATCTACCATGCAGGAACTAAGGTTTGCTTGTTGCCATGTGGTCATATTTTTTTTTAATTTTTTTTTATTTATTCATGATAGTCACACAGAGAGAGAGAGAGAGGCAGAGACTCTACTCTACAGGCAGAGGGAGAATCAGGCTCCATGCACCGGGAGCCCGACGTGGGATTCGATCCCGGGTCTCCAGGATCGCGCCCTGGGCCAAAGGCAGGCGCCAAACCGCTGTGCCACCCAGGGATCCCATGTGGTCATATTTTTATCACCACTGTGGTCATGCCACTCTCTGTACCAGAAGTGGAGTAGTTGGTACAGTCTCTAACTAGCACTGCAGACTTAGTATGCAGTGTCTTTTGCCCAAGTGGAAGACACCCACCTCTGCCATTCCCTGGGTGTCTCTCTTTTGAAAACTCAGCATTTGGGTGGGGAAACTAAGTGTTTTATGCCTGTATTCATTTTAATTCTGTAATAACTAACTGGTGACTTCAATCCCCAATTTTTTTTTCATGTAGCGGGTGGCATCCCATTCCTCTTCACCCAATTTAAGTTTTACTGACAACAGAACTCACAGGGGTCCGTGCTCTCTGATGAGGTCTGATTTCTCTGAATAGTCTCCATTGGCAATGACTCTCTTAGCAAGTTGCTCTACGCAGGCCTGATTTTTCATGTTCTGCCCCGTAGTACCTTGTCAGATGACACCCTGCAGAGACATCTTTGCATCTTCTTGATACCTCGTGATCAGAAAGAAATCTGATGTGTGAATGTAGGAGGTTCTCCTTGCTTGCGCTTTGACTCTTTGGACTTGGCCAGGCATTCTTTTGGGGTTGCCTCTGAGCCTCGGAGACTGTGCATGATTCCCAGAGCTGGAGAAGGTCTCCTTTCTCTTTTTTGCTTTTCTGCCGCCAAGGCCTGCCACTCCTCTGAGATTGCAGCAGTGTATCTAAACACAGTGCAAAACCCTCTTCTCCCATTGCTGAAAATCTGTCTGCAGTAGGATTGAGGCAAAGTTTCCTGTCTTCTGTGGAGAACCACCCCCAAGGTCAATCCCCATTCTCATGGGAGTCCTGTTTTAAGCCAGTGAATCTGGAGGGTTTTAAAGTGTCCCCAGTATATTGTTGGGGATCTTCTTTTATTTTCCAGAAAAGACTGATTTATCTGGGAAGTCACATCCCCAGATTGTCTGGAATGGACAGCAGTTTCTTACCTGCTCTTTTACACGGGGAATTTCTTGGTCTCACCCCAGTAATCCCACTTAATGCTCCAAAATCCTGTCTTTCCAGGCCGGACATCTCATCTGGGATGCAGCATCCCACCATTTGATCTCAGATGAGTTGCCATAGCTTCTTATCTGATTATGAGGCAATAGTCTAGGGTCACCTGAACCAGCCTAAACTCCCAAGCACCACGTATCCTAGCAGTAGATAATTGCAGAGAGGATGTGTACACTCCTGGTGACTCAGCTTCAGAATGATTATTCAGTAAGAGATACAACGGGGCACTGAACCTTAGTTCAGAGAATTGACTTTTCAAAAAATAACCTCCTGTATAATCATAGTCTAAAGCTTTACTGGTTTTAAGGAAGAAATGGAAAATGTTTGTCTCCCAAGCCCACCTTTTAATGATAAAAACAGCAACCGCAAATCCTTTTAGTCATAAAGAAATTAAAATTGCCGATTGATAAACACAGACATGGATTTCGCCATCAGTACTGCAGTGACATCTCTGATCATTTTCACCTTTCATCTCAATGTAGAAAATCCCATGACTCAAGTCATTTTATTTTTATTTAATAGACTGAAATCCAACCTCGAATTTTCCACACTCAAACTTGCAAGAAAATGTAGGCATTTTAGCAAATTAGACTTTTGAGTGAATTCTTCATAGAAGTGATCTAAAGTCACGTGAGGGTGAGGCTTTTCAGCTGTTTTTTGATATATGTGTTCTCTTTCAAAACAGGAACACTTATCGATGCCTTTTTAGAAGATGCAATACCGAGGTCCTTTATAGTTTTGCAGTTTAACGTTTTAGTGAAATGCTTGCTTACTTACTGCATTTACATTGCTCTTTCTGTGTCTTTTTTCACTAGTACAATATCACCTTCCATTGTTTCTCAAGTGTGATGGTAAACTACATGAACATTCCATCCCTCAGGGAGAGTGTTTTAGAAGCCAGGTTACTTAATTTTGTGATCTAAAAAATTAACAGTGAAACAAATTATATTATGTCATCTTATGAATTATTATAATCTCTATTTTAAAAATATTTTTCTATAGTTTCTAACCCAAGATTTTTGTCAGCATTATATCTTATTAACTCTAGGGAGGAAGAACCAGTAACTTGTAGAAATAACATAAAATAGAATTAAAGCTATTAAATTCCCAAGTTGCTTAGAAGAAAATTGGATTTAGTGCTGATATAATTGAGACTGAACATCCTGTGGATAAAGTTCCACCAGAAAGCAATTGGAAGGTTGATGGGGGAAAAAAGACTTTGCCATGGACATTTCTGTCCATCATTTTTGTGTTGGGGGTGGGCGGGGTATGTGAGAATTTCAAGACATCATTAATTTCCATTACCACTGTGAAGTATAAGTTAACTACATTCGAAAGCACTAAATATTTTTTAGAGCTGCTTATACTGAATTGTTGATTTGATCAGGTGGTAGAAATAAAAATAATGAAATCAATTTTCTCTCTTATATAATGTGATTTTTAAATTTAACTTTAGTTAAAATTATTAATAAAACCCAGTAATCAAATACAGTGTGTTCAGAACCTGATTTTACAGTACATGCTCTATCGCTAGGAGCCGAGAGAATAGATCTCTTTCAGTATGAGGTTATTGAGAGTGCATCCCATTTATTGGCACCTGCTCCTTAATTAAGGTGCTGTGATTGCTCATGGTATGCTGAGATTAAATGGTATAAAACTGTTTTTGTAGTTGTCCTTTTCTTTGTTGACTCTGAATTATTTTCTATGTTCTTGTTCTATTTCTGCTGTCATTTCTAATAGCTTTGCCTCACCACCACTTCCTAAAATGTAACGTAGGGGTGGGCTGTGATTACATCTTAGTGTTTGTTCATACTAATCACCCTCCACTTCCAAATTTTAATACAGGGTTAAGAGAGGAATGGATAGATTTAGTAGCTTTTGAACATTAATGAAGGGGTTTCTGTACATTTGCATTAAAATACTAATGCATGTTAAACACAAAATCTGCAGTGTGACTTTTCTTTCATGACAAAATAGAGAAAATATTAAATACTCCTTAGGTGGGAGACAGTTTAGAGAGTTGTTACTACCCCACATCTTGAACTCTGAAAGTCAAGAGCATTTTCTCATAACTAAAAGAATCCACCGGGGTTCCTGCTCTTCGGCCTCCATTCTGATTATCATTACAGAATGTTCAAAGGAAGGTGTACTTTTTGTGATGGGGCTTACTATTTAGTATAACTATTTTTGTCTTATTCTCTGGGGGCGGTGTGGGGAAATGGGGGAAATACACATTTAGTTGAGAGCTGTTCATTAGCCACCATTGAAGAAGAAATTGAACTTTAGAGAATCTATCAAAAATTCTCTGGTGAGCCTTTTATTACTATCTTGTCTTGAGCCCTTTTTTTAATGACATCTATTATCAGATTGAAATGGCGATTGAGACGCTGCAAAAGTCTGACGGTCTGTCCACTCACAGAAGCTCTCTCCTCAACAGCCATGTAAGTTGCCTCTTCTTCATGTAAACTAATCTCTTGCTTGTTCTGCATGTGTTGCTTGCTTCTAAATGCTTGTTTTATTTATTTACTTATTTATTTTGCTTCTTAACCTTCCTTTCTCAGCCCCTTATGATCTCTGTATCCCTTAATGGCTATTTTGTACAGGGGATTATCTTTAAAAAAACGAGCCCCCAATATACTGCTTTACTAGGTTTTTGTGCTGTTTTGGTACAGACGTAACATTTCCAAGTTAATACCAAGCTGCCATTTACTTGTGACAATTAATGGGGATTTTAAATATTTAAAGTTATCTAGTTTAGTATTAATAGACTGTGAAGCAAATGCTCGTGATCTGCATCTCTGTGTCTGAAGCAGGGAAATGGTCGTGTCTACTTGTATGACCAGTAGTCAGTGGAAAAGATGATTAATACCAAACCCAATGGTAAACTGTCTGAAAATTATTTATTTACCAGTAAGAGTGTACAAAGTGGGCAGGAAACAGTGACCTAGATGAGTGCAGGTTTTGAGACCTACAGTAAAATGAAACTGGGCCAGGAGAAGAAGTGAGACTCTAGATAAGCCATAAATTGCTAATAACTGAGATTAAACAGGATCATTGTTACTATTCTTGACACTTTTAACTGTTATCAGATGCAGCCGTCACTCTAACACTGGTAAGTCTGAAAAGGCAATGACAGTTTTGTAAAACTATGAACATTTTCAGATTTGGGGGAACTGATGGAAATTCTGATTAAAAGTTATTTTGTTACTATGATTTCTGAATATATGGGAAAAGGGAAATAGACCTATGACTCATATCTGTTTTAGACACATCTTCTGCTAAATTAATATCCATGACAATACAGTTAAGATTTAGAGTTTTCCCTCCAACTGTCCAACTGACAATGTATTCTTAAGTTGTTATAAGTTATGATTTTTAAAATTCTTCCCTGTATTTTGTGAGTGCAAAGTCTAAAATTGGATCACCCACCTGAAATGAAATATTCTTATTTTTTCAATAAGCCTAAAACTTTTAGTTCATAGATAATGTTTTCACTGTGCATTTTAAATAATTGACTTTTCAAAAGTTTAAATTTTATATTCCAGCATAACACTAAATACTTCCATGTGTTTTATACATTTTGTTTTTGGATGGATATCGTGTGTTCTTTCTTTTTCAAGGGGAAATATCATGGCAATTAAAAGCAGGTGGGCCAATTTGGGGAGTGCTTGCAATTTTGGTGAAAACAGTAGGTTGTAAATTTCAAAATAATATATATTTTGGCCTTTCTTTCTGAAACAGTGTAAGGAATATGATTTTCCCCCAGTCTGAAAATTTGTATGCAATATGTCACTCTTATATGTTTCATAAGTATATCCTGCTGTGTTAGCACGAATCTGTAGTTGTGTATAAAGGCTGATTTAATGTACACTGTTAGGGTGTATGTTTTTTTTGTGAGGTGGGTAGTGACTAACCATTGTTTGTATTTTGAAAATGGCAAGTAAAAATATTGTTCACTTTTTTTTAGCCAAAATTGTATAGGGACATAGGGGGAAAAAAAAACACCCTGAAGCTTACAGTTACCTTTTTTAACTGTCAAACTTCAAAGAAATTGTATTTTGTTATTCAATTCATATCTCATTTTCACTTGAATCATACAGGTTAGTAAAATATGTGATATGTTTAATTTTAACTTGAATTACCTATATTTATTAGTATTTCATGAACAATAATGTAGGTATAATAAGAACATGAGTTTTTTATTAATTTTTGTTGATTTGTTGGAAACTTTTCAGATATGTTGGGGTTTCTCTGAAATTATTATTCTCTTGTAAAACTCACAAAGTAGAGATAACCTGGGTGGTTCAGTCGGTTGGGCATGTGCTTTCAGCTCAGGTCATGATCCCTGGATTGAGCCCCGTATTGGGCTCCCTGCTCAGCATGGAGTCTGTTTCTCCCTTTGTCCCTCTCCCTGCTCATGCTCGCTTTCTCTCTCTCTCTCTCTCTCTCTCTCTCATTCTCTCTCAAATAAATAAATAAAATCTATTTAAAAAACCTTATGAACTAATATTTAATGTGGATTAAGCTGCACAAACAACAAATAAATATTTATCACTCTCTGGCTTCATATTTTTTATTACAGAGCACAGCAACTCTTCCATAGTGTTTTCTAACTGCCAGAGACATTTCAGTATATATAGGAGGCGTAAATGTTGCAAATGCACTGATAATCTTTTTCTAGATGTCCTGATTTGTTTATATCATGCCTCTGAGGTAGCTCAATTCCTTTAAAACACATTTAGAGTCAAGTCTTTAGAAATACAAATGATTCTACAGATGGTATATATAAACAGTAAAGAAAGGATCGTGTCTCTGCTGACCAGTCAGGTTTCTCCCCGAACACATAACAAGAATCCTGTTGTTTTTCTGTCCTCGGAAAGTTAGTGATGCTCCTCATTTTTGTTAGATTAATCCAAAACAACTGGAGTAAGGGGCTGCATGTGTTCTTTTGATAACCACCTGCTGAAGGGCATTTTAAATTCTGTTAACTTAATTGATGATGTTCACTTGTAAAGAAAAATTATAGTGGAAAAGCTTTTAAAAAAATAGTTTAATAGTTTAACTGTCAATAAACTGAAAATTACCTTTATCCCTCACCAAATGGGACATAGTATAGACTTATTTGAGATTTGTGGGATTCTTAAAGTGGACATGGATCCAATTTTATGATGATACTTCCCCTGACTTTCCAGTTCCAAGAGAGGATCAATTTCATTAAGCAAAAAAGTGGGAGAAGTGATCAATAATCTGTGTCCCATATTTAGTAGTTTCAAAACTAAATCATTTTAATCATGATTTTTGAACAGAAAGTCTACTATCATTCTATTTTGGAATATGGGACAGAATGGGTTTCCTATTTTCCCTTTAGACATTTTATTATTCACAGTAATTCAGAAAATTCTTATGAGGGTCAAACCAAATAAATAATCTCCTGTCAATAGACTCCAACACAATTGCTTTGTTTTTCCACCTTTCTTTCTACACAGTAGAAGATGGAATAAGATGGAGTGGGGTGTTGAATTTTGTGTCCCTTTTTCAGCGTATTCCTAAGAGTACTTAGTACTGCAGCTCCATTTTTATCATATCTTGCTATTATCTTCCAAGTTGAAATGCATTTATACTTTTCAGTGTCATACCTTAGATAGCACCCTACTCATAAACTGAGTATGGTACACTGAGTGCCATGTTTGTTTGTTTTTTTCTATTATCATCAGTATTCACATAATGACAATTATTTCAGCAGTAAAACCATGTAGGCAGACAGTAAATACATATTGACAAGTTAAAGTCCCAACAGAGTAAGAACTTTATACGTTTTACCCACTGATGCATCCCTGGTGCGTAGAGCAGCACCTGGTACATGGTCTCAGTTTCCTAAATATTTGCTAAATGGATGAACATAAAAAACAAGTAATAGAAGGGAATGGACCTTATCTTACCTCCAGTATTCTAAATACTTTTGCCAATCATGTGTACATTTATTTGGGGACTCATGCATGCATTATTTTGTTATTAAGTATACTTCCATAGGTTTGTTTGTGAATATTGTTGGCATAGAGCGGCCTTCTGCCTACATACCATTTGAGTGAAAGAGTATATATGATCACTCTATCATTTCCCCATGGGCAACCTTTAGTTTAAGAGTAGGCAACTTTATTTCTCTCCATATATAATATACTATGTATTATTTATAATATAATATATTATATATTATAATCTACTCCTTCAGAAAAAAATTATAGCCAAGAGTGGTATCACTCATCTCCTTGTATTTTAGAATGGTACTTTTGATTTAGCTTTACAGAATTTACTCTATTAACATAATAATTTTTATTTAAATATTTTTATTTCTAAATCTTTTGTATATAAAGATGCAGTGGGACTAAATGATATATATTGTCTGCCTACAACAAACTAGACTATCATTGCAGACTTAAGTTTATTTTATACTCCTCAATCATAATTAATATAAATTGGCACTTAATGATTATTTTGCATCCACTGTGAGATATTTTAGATTGCAAATTGGAACACAAATATTCTTAAACTAATTGTTCCCAGTTTCCACATAATGTTCTTGAGCTTGTGCATTTTTAAAAAATTCCATCTGAAGTATATAAGAAGCATTAGGTATTGATTTTTTATACTTTTTATAATCCAGCAAATAGTTTTTATGATTTTTCCTGGGTTTAGCTACTGAAATATATTCAGCTCAAAGCAAACTCTTGCTTTATATTCACTTTCCCTTGACTTTGCTATATTGTAAATATAAGTTATGACAGAAATAAGACCTGTCAAATGCATATCATCAGTGAACTGAGCTTAAAATGAATCCTAATGGATAATAATCCATCTGAGAAAAAATGCCAAATGTTACATTTAGATGTTAATTGGGGAATGCAGTATGTATTTTTTTTTTAATTTGTCAATCAGTATTTCCCTTTGGGAAAAATAGGAACCGTTCATCTTCCCCAATCTACCCTGATTAATATAGATTAAATGCAAAGGTTGAAAGACGCAATTATCTTGGTTTCCACCCTTATGTGAATTTGTGTTAGTTCATTAGTAGAATAATCAAGTTTTAAAGATAAAGGTTAAAAGTTCCTATGGTATTTTATAGGCTTTTATTTTAAAACCATACATGTAAACAAATATTTTATGACATTTTATAACGGTTAAAAGAAATAGGAACAGTTTATTCCTAAATTACTAAATATTAAGGGCATTGAATTTTAGTGTCCAAAGGGATTTTATTAAAGACAGAAACCCAGGGAAACGATATCTTATAACAGGCCTTAACTTCCTTTGAACAGTGCAAGAAACGTATGCCTTTAGGTTATAGTTAACAGCCAAGTTTCTCTTACAGCCAAATTAATCCTCTCTTATACTGTGTTTCAGACTCAAATATCTGATTTACAATTTCATCACTGTGTCAAAACTTGAAGGTTAAATAACTGGCATGTAGAATGCACAGTTATAATTCCCTGCTGAATCTCAGAATCTTATCCAGTAACCCCTAAACCAATTTCTGCTTATTTATTGAGTTTCCAGGAGCAGGGCTACCTTTAGGTGGTATAGTTGTCCGCAGGCTTCCTGGCTGGAGCCTCCATCCTTCAGGGCATTTTACCTCCACTCCATCTCCTGCTCTTCCAAAGTGATCTCCAGCCTTCTGGCAAGGAATAAAAGTGCTTCCTCCTGCAAATAAGGGGCAGGAAACAAAATGTTGTTTGCTACTATCAGAGTTTTAGTCATCAGAACGCCCACTCTTAAACCAATTACTGATTGTGTGTGTGTAATACATTACATACATACATATATATGTAAATATATATCTACAAATGTATGTGTATATAGATACCACATATACACATATTACAAATAAACTTGGATTTTTTAAGAACTGCCTTAGAAAGAAAGAACCTATAAGAATGTAAAACTAGAGTAAGAACAATAAGTGTGTAAAGCAGTCAGTCCAGTTAATTTGACTCACTAAGCATTTCAGAGGAGCACGTAGCCAATCCAGCAAAAACTTCATTTGCTCTGAATTATTCACGAGGGGCTTGACTAATATTATTCAGGCTTCCAGGTATTTTAAGCCAACTTTTGCTGTCATTCTCTCACAATTTTGTGAAAAGTTTTCTTTGATTAAGAATGGTCTGGTTAACTCTTTTATATATGTAAACACACCTTTGGACTCAAAATATTTTATGTTGAACTTCAATATTTGCACTAGTATTCTCTTTTATAAAAGGCATCTGAAGATCATACTCTTCAAATATTTTATTATTAGATTTGCTTTTCAGATTTTTTTTTATCTACAAGACAATTTTCTTCATGTGAAAATAGTAAACTGTCATTTTGAGATATCTCTCTTTTAAGTAATTAAATATTGCAAGAAAACTAGTAAACATTTAAGGCAGTTTACAGATTTTCTATTTATAACTCATTAATTAAACAAATTATTTACTTTATAGCTTGTTAAAAGTATTTTGTGTCAGATCTGTGTTTACTATTTGCATACTTTTGGCTATAAAGTTCAAGTTCTAAAATTATTTTCCTTTTCTGAAAAAATATCCTTTAAATTAACATTTCCTATATAGATATATGTTCTGTTCATTAGCAAAGAAAGAAATATTAGATTTTTTGTTGTTACAAAATCATATTACTTTGGCATTGACAGTATGCCTTAAATGAGGAAGCATGGATAATATATACATTTTTAACTTACACATGTTGTGTGTTCCATGCTTGTGGATGTGGACACTTTTTGTTGGTTCAGTTGCAAAATACTTGTTTTCCAAAAAAATATTTAGAGTTTTTATAAATTTGCTTTTCTGAGGATGATTTTTTTTTGGTGTTTCTTTTATATTCTTTCATCTCAAGAAACTGAATTTCTCAGAGAATATTCCTTTCTATGTTTCTGTATTCCATGTTCTATATTTCTATATTCTTTATATATTTAGAATATCAATGGAAGGCCCTATCTAGTATATGCATACAAAACAAGAGCTAGCACTTTTGGGCTATATTTTGAGTCCAAAGGTTCACTAGAGCTTCCCCAACACCATTCAAGTGAGGAAACAATGCTTTCAGATGCCAGTCGTCTTACTGAGGCACATGGATGAAGTGTATGGGGCAGGTTTGTATAGCTGTGTTTTGTGTGTCATCGACTTCAATTGCGTTCATAACCTACAAAATCTTAAAACTTATAAAGAAATGCTAGAGACATCCTGACCCACTATTATAGTCAGAGTACTAATCTGAGCCTTAATCACTGGATTTCCCAATCATTTTACTCCCTCTCTTTTATACTAAATGAATATGTATAAGTGAACTTACTCTCTGTGTTATTTAGAATAGTCAGAAATCACGTGCCTCTGGAAAACTTTACTGATGGTCAGGTTACAGATGATTGGTCTCTGAAAAATTCTTTTTGACCTTTAATTTTTCTGTCATTATGTAAATGAACATTTATTTTGTGTGACCTTTTACAAAGGGAGGGTTGTGTATGTTATAGAGGCAATAGTTTTGTTTAAATGCACATATTCATATGCATAAGTGTTCATAGAAAACTTTAGGTCTTCCTGACCAGAACATGAACTTTATTTTTGAAAGTACTCTGCTCTGGGGGCACCTGAGTGGCTCAGTCGGTTAAGCGTCCAATTCTTGATCTCAGCTCAGGTCTGGGTCTCAGAGTCGCAAGTTCAAGCCCTGTGTTGAGCTCCACACCCAATGTGGAGCCTACTTAAAAAAAAGAAAGAAAAAGTACTCTGCCCGATCTTGTGGACTTAGTGGCCATCCATATGAGTTTAATGACATAAGTTCAATTAAATGTAAGCATCATGTAGGAATATTTGAAATTAAAATGGTTCCAGACAATTAAGTTGTCATACTTAAAGGCAATAATTCTGAAAATATTTTTAATGAATCTTCTTACTAAGAGTCTGAAAGTTCAGGTTCTGAGTTTGTTCACAAAGCTGAAAATATGTAAGCAAATGGAGAAGTGCTTTAATATATTTGAGAGTCCATATTGTCCTTTTCGGAGAATGATTGTAAATCCCTAGCGGACAGAGGTGAGATTACATTCATTTCTACATCACTAAGTGCCGAGCACATTGCCTGGCTCACAGTTGATACACCAGGAATTCTGGGGCTACCGTAACTTCTGTTTAATTTAAATTGCATGTAAAAATATCACTTCTTTATCACACCTCTTATATATGGCATGGAAATTTTGTTGAGACAAGTAATGTGAAGTATTTGCTGCTTTATGGAAATAACAACCGGTATGCAAGTAATCAGGAAACGTGTGTTGGGAACCAGATTAGGCTCTGAGACAATCTGTGACCTTAAGAAAGTCATTTAAATCTATTTCAGTTCTCCTTTTATAAATAAATGAATGAATGAGTTAATAATTTAATTTTCCTGCTATTGAAATTCAGTAGTATGTAACTATGTTATATTTTCTAAAATTTTTTTGAACTTTCTATAAAGATTATTTTTTTTCTATAAAGATTATTTTTAAAAAATACAGGACAACATAAAACCTTTAAGATGTGAGCTAAAGACTGAGAAAATGTTGCTTTACCAACTACCATTGTGATGTATCTTCCAAAATTATGAAGAAAAAAACAGCATGGAAGTAGAAAAACTCCAATGAGTGAAAGAAATAATTCCTCTTCATTACATAATTTTTTTTTAATTAGTGTCTAATGAATTTCTTTCCTTCTGAAGAAGAAATGACTGAATTTTTTCCTTTCTGCTTGAGAATTTGAGCCAGTAGAAATACCATTGTTGCATTGTCCTGTTTGAGTGAATTGGATAAGTAAATTAAAATTCTATGTAAACGAATAGAAACTTAATACAAAAACTCATACAAGGCAGTCTGCTGTTCATGTGTTATAACAAACCAACACTAAAGACATATCCTGTGCCCTGTTGCCAGGCTTGGAAACATGTCTTGTTCTGTAGCAATTCTCTAATTTTTTTTTTACTACTGGTTAATGGGATTATTTGAATTCCCCGAAGAGGTGTTTGTCTACAAAATTGCAATCAATACAGAGAAAATTAGTACTTTCTACATGCACTTGAATGTTTGAAGGAACGGAGTGGTCCGAGGTCATAAACTATGTTCAGCAATTTTACATTTCTGAGAGTTTTCAAGGTCAGATTATACCAGCCTTTGAATTACAGCAGTTTACCTTATTACAAGGCCTGATGAAGATCTTCAAACTATTTCTGTATATTGTTTTTGTAGTGGCTTGTGACATTTTGGTCAATTATATGGTTTCTCTGTGTTTACCCTGTCTTATTTATACTAGCTCCAGTGGCTGTTGGACAATTATGAGACAGCAGAAGGAGTGAGCCTTCCCAGAAGCACGCTGTACAACCACTACCTACGACACTGTCAGGAACACAAACTGGATCCAGTCAATGCTGCTTCTTTTGGAAAACTAATAAGGTCAATTTTTATGGGATTACGAACCAGGAGATTGGGAACTAGGTTAGTACAAAAAAAAATGAGATCATCAACCAATCCCTCTTTTTCAAACTAAAGTAGTTTGGTATATCGTTTGAGCAAAAGTGCCTGGTTACAGATAACATCCAAAGAAAAAAATAAGGAAATAGCTCAGTTTATACAGTCTCTCATGAAGAGGTCATTATTCACTATGGATATTGCCAAAGCAGAGTGATGCGTTGTCTTAAACATAACCAAGCACAGCTTTGAGAAGAGCTGATTCTCAAATCATAATAGACATCAGCAAGTCAAACGGTTAGTGTAAGATTTACACATGGTGCCTTAAAGATGAAGATATATCACGGTTTTCTCTTTTTAAAAATCATCAGACTAGAGATGAATAAGTAATATAGTCAGTTGAAAACTATCTCTTGACTCTTGCAAAATTATATTGCAATGTCTTTATAAATAACTCTTCTGTTTGAATAGAGTAAGAAATTAAAGCTGAGTTTTTCTTTTCATTTCTGGAGATCAGTTAAAAATCATTTGGTGAACTTGAAAAATTGGGGAGTTTGAAGCCCTCAGTTAATACATGGCCTGTCTAACCCTTTCTTAGCCTTTTTTAAACTCTTGACTGTGAAACCGTATGTGTATAGAAATAAAAATATAGTGTGCTTTCATTGCACGGACACCAACAATGTGAAGAAGATTCTTAGTTTCTCGTTTCTTTCCTTTTGAAAGAGACATGAATGTTTTTACTAATCAAAATATGATGAACATAATACTTGGAACTGTAGAGCTTCACTTTTGCCTTTCTATAATTTTTACAGATTATCATAACATAAATACTTTAAGAAGCTGGGCAGAAGGATATGGATGTTTTTTATATCCTAATCTTACAGAACTCCATATTAAAAAGTATAAAAATAAAGATGCTACACTGTATAACATTTAGAGGATCTACCCCTCATTGATTTTTAAGTCACAGCTCCTAGTATTCTAGTAAAGAGTGTTTAATATTTGTAATAAAATAAAGAGATCCTTGGTCATTGGCTTCATTATAAATTTATGCTAAAAAAAAGAGAGAACATGTCAGCTTTATGGCATTGATGAGGTCTATGTGTATTCAAAGTATGAATTACTCCTTTCTGTTGCATTTCAAATGATTGTACAGCTTTCAGAATGCTGGAGGTTCAGTACCCTCATAAATATTTTTTCTTCTACCTATACTTGAAAAAATAGTATATTTTAAACTGGAGAATATGATTGTCTGTTCCAGCTAGAGGAACTGACGCTTCCAATCCCTTGAAAAAAGCTCTTTGCTTCTCTCATATTTTTTTCCCAGAACCACAAAAATCATTATTTGGGCATCTCCCCTACTATCCCCTAGCCGAAGGCTCAGTAATTATGCATACCATCCCAATATTTTGAGACTCTGGCTTTATTCACCATTCTAATAGTATTGTTCTCCTTTCACTGCTAAGAGGGATTTCAGTGGGTCCTATTTTGAGGCTCCATTCAAACCTTGAAACACATCTTTAAAATAGAAAGGGACAAAATTGGGGTTGTTTGGGTTTGTGAATGAGTGGAATCCATACTCTCTAAGTACATATTACAATATTGCTGCCTTGACTTTCCAATGTTCTGTTGTTCCCCCTCACTGTGTAACAGTTGTGTCTCCTGTTCCTTATAAAACTGTCAATTAGAGATAGAAAGGAAAACCTAGAAGAACATGGAGAAAAGAAATCATATGGGGAAAGCTTAAGCAAATGTTATGTTACGAAGACAGCAGAACTCTAACTTTGAAACACTGACAATGATGAGGGCAAAGCACCAGAGAGTCTACCATGGAAAGTGGTGTAGCATTCATTTACTACTCCTGACCCAGACAACAGAAAGAAAATCAGTATTGAGAATCATGAGGCAAACTGGCTCAGATACCTTTTTTTTAATGAACTATGTGCATAACTGTTACTTGTTCATCAATAAAATAATCTGGTGAATTAATTCAAATCCAGACTAGACCTTTTCTCAACTTTATGAAGCAAAGTGATAAAATCACCATGTTCCTAAACAAAGGCAAATCAAGAGATACCTTTTGTTAGAACCCATCTGCAAAACAAGTTTTTAAGTAGAGAAGACCATGGAACATTCAAGTCTCCCCCAACCATCTCCCCACCAACCCAATGAAAATGCTGATTTGTAGGCAACGGAGAAGAAACTAGACACTTTATCTATTTCGGTCTACAAAGAGAGACGCCATTTTACCCTGTAGCTGTCATTGGCTATAGCCCCTATGGAATATCTACTGCTTCCCACCCCTACTTTACTTCCTACCTTTCTCCTGTTTGTAAAAGAGAAGACTACTAGTTGGTGTTTTTTGTTTTTATTTTTTGTTCTTTTCTGCAGTGGATTTTAGAGATAAGATCTAATCTCTACAAAAGTAGAAGGCCTTAAATTTTCATTATATTTTGCCAAAACTAGATAGATATTAAAATGCTCTACTTAAAAAAAAATAGCAATATTATTTATATAATAAGATTTTAATGTCTTTGAATATATAGGCTTCATCTGATATATGTTCTTTAATTTTGGAAGTAAAATTCTGTTCTATTTTTACATAAAATATTTAATCCACACTCTTCTTGCATTTCTTTCTGTAAATGAAAGAAAAAAATGGAAAAAGCAGCTGATGTCTTGCTATATATAGACCTGTGAAAAACTATTTTCCCTTTGCAAAAATTTACATATTTAAAATGTTATTTTTGCAGGAATTTGCAAATTTCATTCAGAGCAAAACTTGGTCATTTCTAATAACAAACGTGGTCTTTCTCGTGAACATGGGGAAATTGTGACAGTTTTCATCTAGGTGGAAATTTGCCCATTTTCACAGAGAAATTTCCCCATGCTTGTTGTGACACATCTTATTCAGCCCACAAAACTGGTATGAATTCATTAGGACAGGGACTAATAGGATATGTTTCAAAATCAATGGATTAAATGCTTGCTTCCTTTTAGGTTTCAAAATAATAAATAGTAAACTTCACTACAACATTCTGTATCAGTGAAATTACCTTCACCATCCCTGCAGTAATAGAACTTGCAAAAATGGAGAACTTACCTGAGTCAGTAGAATCAAGATTTCTTTTCTTCGTTTTGTATAACCACTTTATAATAAATTCCCATTGAGCACACAACCCTTTATCCTGTTAATGAATTTTTAGTGGCCAGACCTTTTTTCCATCATTACCCCTTCTAAATTAAATGTAAAATACAAATTTGAGAAGTGTAACTTACATGGACTAAGTGGGCTACTGTACTAATATTTAAGTTTATGAGGAAAGACTTTCAGCAGGGCCCTGAGCCAACAGATTTGGAACCTTATTTTGATTTTTCATATGTAGCCACCATAAAGATATACAGGTGATCCAGAACAGGCAGGTCATAAATATATAATACAAATATGTTGCTTTTACCTCATCTTTCCCAATGTGAAGCCAAATGGACATCCTGTATGATTAATATTGGTTTGACTGACTTTCTGTGTCTCTAATGTTTGTTGTTCTTTTATGAAGAGGAAACTCCAAGTATCATTACTATGGGATTCGTGTCAAGCCAGATTCCCCTCTGAATCGTCTGCAAGAAGACATGCAGTATATGGCTATGAGGCAACAGCCTATGCAACAGAAACAAAGGTAGACTGGAATGATCCCTGACTTGTCCAAGCTATGTATTTCTTTAGTTGTGCAGTCTACTTTTTTCTAGAGCAAATACCTAAGTGTGCAAGAACATGGCTGTTGTCAGCGTGCTTTGCCCATGGACAGTTCTCAAATATGATGGAGTAGAGTTTCGTCCACCCTGTCTGTTTTCCAAATCTTTTTAAAATTTCTTATCCGACAACCTGTTTGGCCCCCTTTGTAAGTTAAATGTGATATCCCAAACTATGCAGCCAAGGAAACCAAACACAACACGTAAGGAGCAAACCCAAGCAAATCCACCTGCAGAAACTTGTATCGGGTGTTGGTGAGTTCCTTTCCTGCTGCTGGCAACCTCCCTCACTCTCCTTGACATAGTATGAATTCTGGCAAAATCTCTAGGACTTCTTACATTTTCTTTGAATCCACCTTTCAAAAATGAAGAATTGTGAGTATTAGAGCTATAAGAGGTCTCAAGCATTGATGGATGGTTGGATGGATGGATGGATGGATGGATGGATGGATGGATGGAAGGAAGGAAGGAATAATAGATCTTAGAATTAAAAAGAAAAATACCTCAGTCTAGTCTGGCCTTGGGACAATCAAACCCTTAATAGCTCTGTTTTTCAGATAAATCTCAGAGAGGTTAAATGATTTGCATAAGCCCATACTGCTGTTACATAGCCATGAGGCTTCTAGTCTCATGTGGCTTATATTACAGTTTGGAGTAAATAAAATGAAAAATGAAAAAAAAAAATCTCTTCCTTTTTATCAGTATAGCTCAGCCATAATACTAGTTATAATTTTTCTTTTCAATTGAGCGTGCAGAATTAAGTAAGAGGAAGGAGGCCTGTACACACACAGGTAGTCAGATGATCTGTCCCATTCTGCCTGATTTGTTGATCTGGGATAATTAGCCAGTACCCTCCGCATCTATGCTAGCTCAGTTGGAAGCATTAGCTCTAAGTCACTGCCAGAGAAAGAATATATCACACAGTGGTCCTTTCTTTCCATATCAGCAAGCACTGATTGCATCTCTGCCACCTGCTAGACCCCCATGTGCCCAGAGAAGACACAGTCTCTAACTTTGAGAAGTTAAGAAACTAGAAGGGGAGGCCTGCAGAACTTTCTTTCTTAAGTGACGCAGTCTGAGAGGTGCTGAAGTAAAGCTTTGATCCAGGAACTACTGAAATACAGAGGAATTTTCAGCAGACCCTGAGAGGAGGATTGAGAAGTGTCATAGAGTAAGTGCTGTTTGAGGGGGACTCAGAGGGATCAGGAAGAGGAGGACTCAGGCAGAGGGACTCAGGTAAACAGGAGCATGGGGGGTGGGGGGTAAAGTCCAGGATGTCCTTGGTAAGTACTGTGTGATTCGGTGAGGCTGACCTGGCAGGAGCAGAACTGAGAAGGTTGAGTTGCTCAGCAGAAGGTGAGATTTAAAACATACTTTGGTTCATAGCTTAGGGGATTCAGTTGTACTCGCAGCTTGTAAGTTTGTTCTTTGTGTGCAATATAGCTTTGAAGCTGTGTAGTGTAAGGCTTTGGAGCAAAACAACGAAACTTGTAGATTTATTTTATTTTATTTTTTTTAGAGAGATGACTTATTTAGTGGGAGTGGACTGGAGGTAAAGACACCTATTAAGTAGTTTAACATGATCATACTTTCTGGTGTTAGCGTTCCAGACTGAAGCGTCCTTTTGGGATTGGCTATTAAATGAAGGTTATCTCAGTGGTTTGATTCACAGGTCCCTGACCTTATTTTTTAAATTGCTAATTTCTGTCTTCTGGAGGTATAATCAGTGACAATATAAGGGCTCGGGAAAAAAAAATACAATAAGTCATATAACAGTCCCTTATATGGAGGTGGAGTTTGTGTGAATTGTAATAAAATGTTATTGTCTCGGGTTATGACTGTTGTCCACTGGTTAGCAGCGACACTTAGAGACTTCAGGTTCTGGTGTGTTCTCTGCACTTGTGCATTGCAGTGCTGCACAGTGGAGCAGTGGGGCCGAGAGCAAAACAAAGTCTGATTCAAAAATAACATATTAAAAAAAAAATAACATATATTTGAGACACCTGGGTGGCTCAGTGGTTGAGCATCTGCCTTTGGCTCAGGTCTTGATCCCACATTGGGTTCCCCTCAGGGAGCCTGCTTCTCCGTCTGCCTATGTCTCTGTGTCTCTCATGAATAAATAAAATAAAATCTTAGAAAAAAAACAAAAATGACATATATTCAATGTCAATTTAATTCAACTTAAATATAAACCAAAATCTGATAAATTGCACTAAAGATAGTTGAAGCTTACTTCTCCCCATGATTTACCTGCAAAGAATCCTAGCAAATTCTCATGGAAATGTACGCCTTCAAGGGATATTCTTTGCACCAAAGCCTGGGGTAGGGAAGTAAGACCTAGGACTTGGAAGGGTCTCTTTAAGAAACACATTCCAGAGCTCTAAAGCTAACAAGCCATGAAACTCTGCCTTCTCAGTCTAGCTATAATTGCTCTTAGAATTAGACATAATGTGGATGTATTTTAGGAAGCGATATAAAATTCTCAGGGAGGTTAATACATTGTACCAACTTTAGTTCCTTATAGTGTTTGCTTTCTTGTGAAATAAGGATGTTAGAGAACCAAAGTAGTACAGTAGAACCTTGAGCAACAGGGAGTTAGGGGCAGTGACTCCTGCTTGGTCCAAAATCTGGGTATAACTTATGACTCCCCGAAAAACTTAACTACTAATAGCCTAATGTTAACTGGAAGCCTTATATAAAGTCAATTAATGCATATTTTATATGGTATATGTGTGATATAGAGTATTCTTACAATAAAGCTAGAAAAAGGATATGTTACTAAGAAAATCATAAGGAAAATACATGTACAGCATTGTATTTATTGAGAATATTCTGTATGTAAGTGGATCTGCACAGTTCAAACACGTGTTCAAGGGCCAGTTGTACTGATTTTTTTTTTTTTTAAATGGTATGAGTTTTGGATTATGGGCACTGGTTTTTGGAATGGTGTCTTGCTAACTGATTGCATTGTTAGTGTTGTTGACCTCATAGACCCCTCACTGGGATTAGCAGGACAGAGGGAGGTTTCTGTTTTCTCTCTGAAGGATTCTACCAACTGGCCACATCATTGGCTTACAGTGAAGCCACTTACCCACAGTGCAGAAACACTTGGACAGAAGAGAGAGAGTTTCTCTCCCTAAGTCTGGATGTCAGGGTTAAGAGTATTTGTTGAAGGACCATGGAAAAAGAAAGTATCGTATCATTTGCTTTATGGCTTAAACTCACATGATTCTATTGAATATATTAAATTTCACATAAGAAGAGCCTGCCATTCTTGTTAAAACATAAGTGACATGTGAAAGGTTTAAAATATTTACAGCAGCCACTTGTATTTAATATTTTAGAATATTCAGATTGTTTAAACGCCTTGAGCATTAATGTATGCATCTACATGTGCACATCTTCCGTAGTATAAATTTATATGTTTTATGTGTCCTTATGGAATGAAAATTCAAGTGTATGTGGTGATAGAAGTGAAGTTTAGAGCTCAGTTGGTACATTTTTCTGTTAAGTTTGGAATCATAGTCGGAGAAGTAATAATGATTATTGTTCCGTATAAATTAATGATTTTAAACGCCTTTTATTTGGTATCTCATTTGAAGATTTGGTAGGGTAGTAGAGGAAATTTCTCCTAGTCTACAAATCCGATTCCCAGCAACACCACCATATGTAACATAGCCGTAAGTCTGGAAATAAATGGAAACAGCCTCTGATTGAAAAAACAGATGTCACAGAGCCCATAGTTGAGCTTAACTTGAGGATGAAGCCATCCATGTATCTAAGCTAAAGGACCAGATTAGAGCCCACTTGATTCATAGGCAATCATGAGATAGAACAGCTGGCAAGAGGAAATGTAATTGACAAGGTGACAAGGGTCTTCTGTTTGCTTTTGCATTAATCAACACAGCAGTATGTGCACATTCAGTGGAGAGACAAGTGCTAGGGACAAGACCTAGATACTCCAGTAGTTTTGAGTATCCTCAGTCTAGCAACTAGTATCTAGTCTAACACGTGCAGTAACCTTGGCATATTGGCGACATTATAGGTAATCGAGAAGAGGCCAAGCATCCTGGCTAAGAAAGCAGGAGAATGTGTAATCGTTTTTTTCTTTTAATATCTTCTGTTGAAAATATTTCATATGAAAATTACTTCTGCACTTAAATGTAATCTTCAGTTTCAAGGAAATTCACTCATGGATAATTTGCTTGCCCTAATTTAGACAATAAATAAATTAGGTTATTACAGAGCAAAAAGGAAATCAGTACTTCTCAGGTCTACAAACCAAGTAAAAATGTTTGCTGCAGTTTATTTTTAATATTTAAAAGGAGCACCTAGAGAGTGTTGGCATACATATTTGAATTATTCTTCCAAATCCTCGTAGCAAAAGTGGTGGAATGGAACCAAGTGCTTTTGACAATTTGCTAGGCTGTGTTTGATCCCAGTAGCCATTCTCAAAATATTAAGGTACATTTATCATTCCTTCAACAAACACATAACAACCAGCAGTTGCATACAGAATTGTCCATCACACTAAAAGAGATACTATAGAATCATAGAATGTTATAGCTGGAGGAAAGAGATTCCCCCAGTCCAGTTCATCCTCTTGATGAGAAAACTGAAGTCCATCATGGTAGATAACTTACCCACAATCATAGAACAACCAGGGCAAGAACCTAGTCCTCTTTTCTTTGTTCTTATAAGAATGCCACCTTCAAAGAGGGAAGATACTCAAGCAGAAACATACCCATGTAATACATTTTTGCACATGAAATAAAAGGAAAATCACACTTTGGTTAGTATGTCCCAGCTAATGAGGACATGTGTCATCTCTTGCCTCTCTGAATGGTCTCTTCATAGAAATTGGATTCTGTGAAAGAAGGAACCGTTGTGGCACTGAGAGGAGGGAAACAGAGGCCAACTGGCAAGATGGTACAGCAGGGCTGCTTTTGCTTTGCTCTAGACAGATGTGAAAGCACACATGTTCCTAAGGAGTGAGAGGAGTGAGAGAGAATCCCTATTATTAGAAGACCTTCCATAAGGGGCCATCTAGGTGGCTCAGTTGAGCGTCCAGCTCTTGATTTTGGCTCAGGTCATGATCTTGGGGTCATGAGATCCCCACATGGGGCTCTGCGTATGGTGGGGAGTCTTCTTGAGATTCTCCCTCTCCCTCTGCTGCCCCACCACCCTGGCTCATTATATTCTTTCTCTCTCTCTCTCTCTCTCTCTCTCTCTCTCTCTCTCTCACTCTCACTCTCTCTTAAATAAATCTTTTGAAAAAAAGAAGAGGAAGACCTGCCTTAATATAGACGTCACAGACTAGTGGAAAGAACCCCATGTTTAAAATTGGGAAATAGGGTTGTGGGCATAGGCTGCTTCGGCACTTATACAGAGTGTGTGACTGAACTTCACCGAACCTTGGTTTCTCAATCTGCAAAATGGAAATTAATAGTAAACTACCTCACATTGTTCTGAAGTTCAGGTGGAAAAAAAAGTATATACAGAGTGTTTTAGTTTATATATATTTATATATATAATACAGATATACATATATGTATATACATATATATGTAATTGGAAACATTCAAGTATTAGGTAAATTAATATTGTTAATATGATTACATTTTGTGCCCGAGAGAACACTATTTCTTTAAGAATAAGGCTGTTTCAGAGAAGAATGAACCCTAGCAATTATGCAACTTCTGACTTCCCATTTCTTTATACCTCCAGGCCAGTGGTTTTTAGCTTTGATTGATGCTAATAGCTTATCCTCCTTTTCCTAGAACATGAATACCTGGGGATCATTACAGAGCTAAGCATCTAGGGCTGTTGCATTGCTCTGAGGCAGCTAAGGGGTGGCGGGTGTCTTGGGTGGGAAGGTGATCAGGTGCCTGTGCCTTTGGCTTTTGGAAACAAATGAGGAATCTTGGCACTGAAGAATTTAATGTTCACTGTGCCACTATGGCAGTCCCTGATGTAAAGATAGTTTCCACCAAAGATTAGAGAATCAAAATTAATCACGATTCAGTAATTATAAACTATAGTAATTCGTGTAAAGTTGTTAATGGTGACAGTCACCACTTGTCCTCCTGATAAATGTTTATTGAGCATTTTAAATGTCCTTCAATAAGCACTCTATGCAAGATCTCATTTGGCAATTACATGGGCTATTTACTGATAAGGAAATTGAGGCCCATTTAATTTTGCTATATGCGAGAAGCTCACTAATTTGTTTTTCCTTAGACAGAGCCTCAGGTGGTCCTCTTCTGGGGTTGTTGCCCTCTTGACATCAGGTAGAGTCAGGCTGTTATTTTTCCAAAGAAAGGAGGAGTGGGGGCATCCCTGTAGAATCAGTTTAACAGGAAGGGCGAGCAGTAGAGGTTTGTAGCAAGACCGTACCAGTTCTATTCATTAATCCCAAATTGGCTTTGTGATGAGGACCCATTGAAGAAATTCATGAGAAGAAAATAGTGTCTGCCTCTTTCAACATGACACCCTCAGCACCTTAAGAGAGCACCAAGCACATGGTCAGCACTCTTTCAATATTTGTTAAAGGAATGAATGACCCCCCAGTTTTTATTTTAGCAGACAGCTTCAACCTCCTCCTTTCCCTACATCTCCCACATTTTCTACTAAAACTGCAATCAGTATAGCTACCCCATCAGAATTTATTTTTTCCCTCCTCTCCTCACCCAATTATAGATGTAGAGCTAATGAAGAGGCAAGTACTTTAAGAGCCACCAACAAGAATTGAAGAGACAGAGTAACTGTCATTAACCAGCAGGGTTGATGTTCGAAGTCATTTAGACATAGACCTATTTAGTGTGACATCAAGGAGTCAGTTCATATTCTGAAAAAAAGGCATTCTCAGCATTCTGTATTTTCCTCTGTTCATTTTTTACATGGTTTCAGACCTCAAGTCATCTCAAGATTTTCTGGAACAGTTGTTCCAAAGACAATCTCAAGATTCCAGTAGAAAATGTTAGCTTCTTGCCCTGATTATGAGCTCAACATTTAGATTTGTTCATGCAGATCAGGATTGTGTACTTTCTAGAATTACAAAGACTGTTGACCTATGCAGTTGAGATTTTGCATTTTGCCTGTGCATTTTTCCCCTGTTTCAGGGGGTCTTTTCTAAATGTTTCATTTAGTCCATTGAAAATCATGGTACGGCTAAATATAATAAATACAATACAGTAATTATGGGCCATCCTTTGCCTTTCCTTGGATTCCTTTAATGTCTGTACATGTGAGATTATTGACAGAATTAGATATTATTTTACAGTAGAGTTCCAGCTGTCCAAGTTCTAAATAACAGCTATGACTAACCCCATGGGGGAAGATTCCTAACAATTTTCCGTGTTTTCTGTGTTAGTGACAGGTTTCATGCATACACTCCGCTATTAAAGCATTAGACTTTCTTTGATTTCTTAATCATTAACAACTTTAGCTTTGATTGCCCATGGAGCTGCAAGCTGTTAAAATTATCATTTGCCTCTTACTAATTTGGAAACCAAGAGCTGTTTCTTCATTTGATGAAGCACAGGTCTTTCTCAGAGCATTGTACAACTGAGGGGCACTAAGAATCTAGTGTAAGATTTTAAACATATTGATTCTGCAAAAGAAATGGGATGAAGAGAGAAAACACTCTTAAATACTTAAAGAGTTCAGTTTGCTTAAAGGATTCAACAAAGAATTTTTTTCAACAGAAAGTGTCTCTGGTTTTTATGGTTTAATGTTTAAATGGTACCTTATGAGGAATGCAAAGAGGCAGGAAGTCTGAGAACTGGGTTTCCGTTATAAAAGGTCAGTTGAAATTCAACCAGGGTTCACATAATGTTGATGCTCCAGTAAATGAATAGAATGTAAAAAAAAAAAAAAAAAAAAAAAAATCCTGGAAAAATTTTGTTTATACACAGCCTTTTCGAAACCATGCCCCTGCAGTGCTTTCCCCATAGTAAATACTCAATAAGAATGTTTGTTAAATTAATGTGATACATGTTACCATCAATTGGTGGCATGATAAAATGAAGTGTGTTACCTAGAGCATTCATTTATTCATTTATTATCCACTCAGTGATATTTCTTTATATTCCAAATGTAGTTTCTTGGGCACAAATTGAGAATTGAGCACTTAGTTTATAAAAAAGGTCTTTTCTCTGACATGAACGTTGGGCTGAAGGAAGTTACATTGGGCCAAGAGTCTCCTGTGGTTCTGTGCAGGCTCCCCAAAGAAATATCTGGGAGGCTCGTTAAGGTTGTCAATTGCTGAGCCCCATTTTAGAGATTTTGCTGGGTAGATCTAGGCTGAGCCTAGCATTTGAGCTTTTTGAAAAGCTACCCAGGTACTGATACACATTTAGGTTTCAGGACCTAATGTCTGATGATATCATCTGTAACTGTTCCTTCTATGAAGAATCACTTACCACAGATCTTGTTCAGCCTATTTGTAATGTGGCTTTTCTTGACTTCCTATTAAACTTTCTCCTCAGAGTTGGGTCTTCACAATTCTGAGGAGATGGTAGTGATAGAATGTTTTCCTTAGACGAATCATCAGGAAAATGAACATCTAGCTTTCCTCTGTCTGGTGTTTCTGATTTTCTAGAGATTCTGTTGAAGGGCCAGTCCCCTGTCAAGCAAGGCACTGAGTATTGCCATTAAGTGACTTATGACTTAAGACAAAACAGGAAAAGCAAAAATCAACATTCCCAAGGAGCTCTCTCAGACTTAGAGGCTCACAGGAATACTCCTCTTGTCTCTGAGCCAGATTCTTGCCCGTCCTGAAATCATTATGGCCCACACTGCTCTCAGACTTGTCTGAGGAGATTCAACAAAAAGTTCTGGTCTATAGAGGTCCTACTGGCAAGGCAACCAAACTGTATCTGTTCGATCCACTGTTAACCTTGCTACTCTTATGGTTGGAATAAATCCACTCATTTCCCAGCTCTTACTATACTTCTTTTTTCCCCCCCTTTACCTTTCCTGTATAGGATCGGTTCTTGAGTACCGACTGACCTGCCCAGTTTCTGCAGAATTTACCAACTTCCTTTTTATCTACAAGCTAATCTTGATGTATTTTCCATCTCCTGTATAATATAGTGTACTTCTAATCAGTGCTTCCCACTCAATATCATTATTATGAAGCATAATCATACATTAATTATGTGTTCTGATTTTGAGTGCTTATTAAAAATATCATATTTCTTTCCCTTAGGAATTTCCTCTGTCTCCATCTTTCTGAGGAAGCAGATAATTTTGCTTGTGGGCTACAGGCTTGATGAGTACTGTGTGCAAGTAGATTGTGACACACCATCTGTCCTCTGAAAACTTACACTCTAAAAGGAATACACATCATTTCCTTCTATGGTTAAATTTGACCTCGACATTTGTGCTTAGGAAGCATGCATGGTACCCTAGATGCTGTGCAGGACAAGGGAAGCTTGATAAAGCACAGCTGGGCAAAGTCTCAAAATTACTCTTGAATTCCATATTAAAATTTAATAGAATTGAAGTCAGTAGGTAATACTTCCATTTTCCCTTCTGCAAGGTAAAAAATTCAAATCCTTTTAACCATTTCTGTTTATTAACTCCATGGATCCCAAACTCCATTAAATTAAGTAGAGAAACACATTTAAAGAGTTTTAGCTTATTCTATTAGTGGTATAAAATTTCATACCTGAAAAAGGGGGATTAAAATCAAATGAAGCTTTGAATGGATTGGATGAGGAACTTCCCCAAGGATGAAATCATTCAAGTCTTCCAGAATAGAATGGTTGGCAACTGCTTCCCCACATGAGTACTCAAAGTCCTTGCCCATCTTTTTCACCTCTCTAGAATGATTTTTTAAGGACGGAAAAAATAATAATAATTCAGTTTTTCATAAATGGCACTTCCAGCACATTATAGTACTAACCTTTCTGTCATCACTTGGTATGGCTCCTACGAAAAGGCACTTTGAGATTTTTTTTTTTCCATTAACTAAAAAAAAATAGATTTGAATTGTTCGGTGTCATTAGAAAATAACAATCCACATTTGGGTGGCACAGGGCCATGATGAAGATGATAACACAGATGAAGTGTGTTGCCCTCTTTTTTCTACCCTGTTCACCTTCTGACTTTACGTTTGCTTTTCGTAGTTCTCTGTGAGATACTGTCACAGAAGAAATGAATGTAAATGTCATGCTGAGGGACTACAATTTTTCCTGCAAGTTTTGTTTATCTAAGTTCTAATGAATAACATTCAAGATTGAGTCATTTCCTAATGCAGCCCGACCATTAGTTTGCACGATGTCTCATCAGGTCCATTCATCTCATATTTGTCATCAGAGTGCAGGTGCCTTTAGGTACACCTTGTTCATGTACCAGGGACACTGTTATTTACAGTAATTTCATATCAGTGATGCAGTTGACTTACGATATTAATGTTAGAGTTGTGTCTGGGTGGAGAGAATATTAGATGGTTTTGTTTATAAATATAATTAGAAATGGAGAAAAATGGGAGAATAAACAAAGTGAATGCTGTCTGTAGGTACTAAGCTTATGGTAGATTTTAATCTTTTCTTATGTTCTTCTGATTTTTTTCCTAAATTTCTAACATGAAGTAAATGAAACCTTAGAAGAAATTATAGTTGTTTCATATTTTGTATTTGCTCATCTTAGGAGACTTGCCCAAGCTTTTGTTCATGTGTGCTGTTTCTCTTCCCAGCGGCCTTCCCTTCTCATCCATGCTGCTGGAGCCTGTTTTCTCTGTCTTAGTGGGAGAGTTCACGAGTTTGTATAACTAGGACCAAAAGATAAATGCATGCCTGGAGCTGACTTTGATTCTTTTTATTTTTTAAATTTGGTAAACCTAGGTTTGTAGGTGGATTCTTGCATGTATTTTGCTGCGAGCTGATGTGTACAGTCTTTGTATTTGCAGACGAGGGTATGGGTCAATGGAGATGATTGTGTTGAGATGCATAGGAGGCTTTAGGAATTATGAAAAAGAGTATGGTAGTTTCTGGCCTTATCCTGGATGAGAGATATTAATTCACTGAAAGCCATTCATTAATATTTCTCAGGCCCCAGCTCCTTGATCGTTACTTCAGATTAAGGTCCCAATGTATTTCAGGTATTTCCTCTTGATCCATTGGCCCATTAAAAGTTATGTTCACACTGCATGTAATCACAGGCATCTTTACCACCTCTGTCTGAAGAAATGCCTCCTAATTCTTTTGTTCTTAGACAAATTTCTGAATTTTCAAAAACTAGCCCCCTTCCCAAGTCTCTCCTCCCTTTTGCTTTTCACAATTGAAAAGAATTCTTCATCCTAACTTTATGAGACTGTCAGGAAGAAACAATCCTCCAGCTATGATGAGACGTTAAAGGAGAGTAAAATCAGATGCCTTGGGAGTTTTGTATAGTGCAAAAAAACAAGGAATAATGTGATTTATTTGTTTTCTCCCATCTAAAATTTTTAGGTACAAGCCTATGCAGAAAGTGGATGGGGTTGCAGATGGTTTCACAGGAAGTGGTCAGCAGACTGGCACATCTGTTGAACAAACTGTAATAGCCCAAAGTCAACATCATCAACAGTTTTTAGGTATGTTAAGGTGTATAAAACATTGTATAGTTGTATAGTTGCTACTAAGATGTTGAAAACCAGAGCACAATAGTGTTTTCTCCAAGCACTGTGTCTATCATGAATGCTAACTACACAGAAAGATTTGTGTGTGTGTGTGTGTGTATGTGTGCTGCAACTCTGCATATCGTAATAATTTTAGATGATTTCTACTTTTTCCCTGTTCACTAGAGCTTCTCAAAAAAACCTCAAGCTGTGTAGGACTTCTAAATGCATGTGAATTAAAGACTCATAGCTGTGAAGTTGTTGTGCAGAATTTGTATTAACTGGGCTTTTGTGATCAAAGTTGCATCTTGTTTTCTTTCAGTAGTTAACTCCAAGTGCCAAGGAGAATTCTCATTTCCTGGGTACAGAATTGCAAATGTGTAGTCTCAGGTTAGAAAAAAAAATTGTCATCAACTTTTCAGAAGACAGTTATTCTTTTAAGTTGATCACAATATATCCTATTTCTGTAATTTTGTCGATGCTATACATGTTGCTTGTTATTTAAAGAGCTAGGAAGTGAAGCTTGAACAATCTGCCTATTCCTGTCATAGCTACAGGTGCAAAACATGGCACTCTAATCCACAACTCTTCTAGAAATGAATATGCATAGCTTCCTTACAACAGATCAAGATAAACACAAGCTATCAAACAATGCACATGTGTATGTATTTTGTGTGTGCATGTGTTTGTCGGTGTGGGCTTTCTGACAAACAGCTGAAAAGGACTCTCAAGTCAGAATAGCTGCTGAAGTTGAAAACGTTCTGGCAACATTTCCCAAACTGGAGTCCTTGTGTGTACTCTTTAGAGTCTTGAGCTGTCAACGAGAGTTGTTGGGTTGTTTTTTTCTTTTTTAAGTTTCTGTTTTTACTTCTATTAAAATCTGTAAAGAAATAATAAAAGCCTGTTCTGGATTATCTAGAAGAGGAGACCAAATACTGTCCTGCAATTTTAGTTTACATGTTTATATTTGAATTCATGATGAAGTAGGCATCAAAGTGCATGGTGTTCATTGTCCAGAGCTAGCTAGTGAGAAAAGAACAGGGAGAAACTTACTATGTAAATTACATAAATTATGTAATTCATCCCAAGCTCTGTGTAGTGGAAAGTTCCACAGCTCATTTGAATATAGAAGAGTAATGGTAGAACCAGCCACCACAAAATACCTGTTGGTCTAGGTCTGTCAAACCCAAAAGATCTGGGCCATGGCACTTAATACCATATTCATGTTGCAAGAGGTAATTTAGTTATAGGACACTGGCATCATCCATCATATCAAAATAACGTTGTTTAGTTTAATGTGATTTTTGTAGTTTTATTTGGGCTCATTCCATAGCTTTTTTGGTTTATGATGATACAAGGTACATGAGCATCATGAGTTTAAAGCTAAGGTTTTTTTTCTTATATATTCTTAAGTAACATAATAATGAAATTAGTATAATTGATACTGGCCAGCTCGAGGTACCTTTCTTTTAATAGGGGCCCTCCGTTGGGAGACACGATGGTATATTATTTCTAGTATTAATCATAGTGAAAATTTAGTTCCTCCATGGTTTTCAAGTTCTTCCTCTATTCTTTTGTACTGATGTTGCTATATTTTGTTTGAAAAACACTATGAAAAGTTCTTAATTGTTGGACCTCTGGTCTTCACATTCCCCTCCCCCCACCTTTTTTTAGTCTATTTAAAATTTCCCCTCATTAATCTGTAATTGGCACAATCCACAATAGTTTTTTTTCTGTTGTGTTGTCATGGCAACAGATGCATCTCGAGCACTTCCAGAGTTTGGAGAAGTTGAAATCTCTTCTCTGCCAGATGGTACTACCTTTGAGGATATCAAGTCACTGCAGAGTCTTTATCGAGAGCACTGTGAGGTAAGTTTTTTCAAACGCAGTAGGAATGCACGCTAAGTTTTGCCAGACAACTTGCTAAAAACAAAATAATCCAGCTAATTCCTAGAGGACAGGAGAAGTTAGTTCATATATATCTTTGAACACTGAGAAGTTCATCTTTCTTCTTGTCTGAAGAAATGAGGGTTGTGGGAAAGGGAGAATAAATTTCACTGCCCATCTTCTTAGCCTATCCTGATCCAAATCCTTTGACACAGCAATTCCCCTTCTAGGTACCTACCCTAGAAAATATGTAATATGGGTGGAGACATTATATGTGTACAAGGAAAGTTGCTACATTATTGTTTTTAGTGCGAAAGATTGGTTATAGTTTCAACATCTAAAAGGGAACCGAATAAATAAAACATGGTACAGGGACGCTGGGGTGGCTCCGTGTTTGAGCCTCTGCCTTCAGCTCGGGTCATGATCCCAGGGTCCTGGGGTCTGACATCAGGGAGCCTGCTTCTCCCTCTACCTGCGTCTCTGTGTCTCTCATGAATAAATAAATAAAATCTTTTTTTTAAAAAAAGATACAGTCTCTAGAGTGGAATACTATGCAGCCATTAAAACAAACAGACCCTTCTAAATGTACTAATGTAGACTAACTTCCGGGATTTATTTTTGAGGGAAAAGCAAGATATAAAACAGGCATATATAGTATAGTATCATTTGAGTGAAAAACAACATGTATACAAATCTTTCCAGCAGAAAGAACAAAATGTTAATGTCTTAATGGTTGCCTTTGTGAAGGAAACTGAGTGACTGGGAGTTGGGGGAAGAGCCCCTAATTTTTCAAAATCCCTTTTGACCTTTTGAATTTTATACCATAATTGTGTATTTCTATCAAAAATATTTTCTGGAGGCGTGCCTGGCTAGCTCAGGAGAGCATGCAGCTTTTAACCTCGACCCCACACTGGGTGTAGAAATTACTTAAATAAATAATTAAACTTTAAGAAAAAAAAAGGAAAAAGATACTATTTAGAAATGTTTAATGAAGGATTTTAGATGTTCCTTCCAGGGATTATTGTGGGGCTAGTTTTGTTTTGTTTTTGTGGTTATTAAAGATTCTCTTGGTATTATTCCATCTCTGCTTCTACTCCTTTCCTGAGGATTCCCCACCAGAACTGGCTCATTGTCTCCAGGAGGTGAACTCCCTCAGAGCCAGCGTTTTAATATACCTGCAGCTCACCTGGTAGAAAGGCTAACAGACTGAAATAAGAATTATTTTAAGTGCCTCTCCTTTTGAAAGAGGAATACTGTTTAGAATTTAAGTAGCTTTATTCCAGGGCTATTTGTGATCTGCTTAGGAGTAAAAGATATTCCTTTGGGTTTCATGGGCAGTCGTCCTGACTGCTGACAATGCAGTATGCAGTGAGAAGTCTCAGCTCATAGCATTCACAGATTTTTTTTTCCCACTCCAGAAATACAAACTGCTTGAGTGAATCCGAGTGCTTGTCAAGGGTGCTGGATTATTAACAACCAAGGGCGAGTTCTCTCTTTATTAACAAACCATGTGCCAAAAGTGTTTTTCAACATGTCCTGCCAATTTGTTCCCAGAATTTCTTGGAATGTTGAAAGACACTTAATATTCATCTCTCTTGGACTACTGCACTTCTCCCAACATTAGAGGGTTTCTGGATGAGCCTTATGTACCTAGAAAAAAAAAGTCTTTCTTTGTACATGAATATCATGTATATTCAATAAAGATTTATATAAAGATTCTCTAAGCAGTTTCTCATTTCTCTGTGCTCAGGTGCATCTTGCTTTAAGCAAGCCAACCTACAGAAACAAAATTTGGGTTAAGTTTCTTTTGTTTGTTCAAAATATAAATTGGAGCATGATTATTTATATTACTGAAGAATGTACAGTAAGCTTATTCTAAGTAGAAAACACCAATAAGACAAAAGATGAAATTATCTTTTGGATTACAAAAATTTCATTAACATACCAACATTCAGGAATAGTCTATATGAAGAGGTATGGACACGTATGGTAATCAGTATATGTGGGAAACAGCAGTCCCTAGAATGATCCCCACTTATTTCAGTTACCGGCATTCGTGCCGTCGCTTGTGAGGCACAAGCAGCATATATGAAATAAGAATCCTAATTATTTCTTCATCCTGAACCTCCAAACTTTTGAAATACAGGTGTTCAGTCCCATATCCCATCCTGTAAATAGCCACTTGCCCTAAGCCAGTACAATAAGGATTATTTAAAAATACATTTGCCTATATATTTTAGTCTGAACATATTTGAAAGTAGGTGGACAAATGGTAAAATGTTTTATTCATTTGTAGAAATGTCTCAAGTGAGACTGATGTGAATGTCCTTTTCAAAGCAATTATTTGAGATTACTTAATTTGGAGAGATACTGAATTTAAGATGCACCGAATTCTTCCCTTGCCTAATCTTTCTCATATTCCATATAGTTAATGTTTTTAAGGAAGATTAATATACCTTTTTTTGCCTGTTTTTGGAATTCTCACAATTTGCTTATCAAAGCTATTTCATAAGATTCCCTAGTTTTTTTTATGGAAGGTACAAGTATAATTTTCTTGTTATAAGAAAAGTTGCTGCAACAGTAATTGGTTTTATTTTTAAAAAAGCTTAGCATTCTTACAGCAATCTCACAGATAGCGATATGTAGGTATTATATATGGTATTAGTAGTTGTTTTATTAATAGATAGCTCTTGGAATGTGCTGAAGGTACAACTGAGAAAGCAGTATAATAATTTGCCTCAGGGTGCCTGGGTAGTGCAGTTGATTGAGTGTCTGACTCTTGGTTTCAGCTTAGGTCATCATCTGGGGTCGTAAGCGCGAACCCTCTGTCCAGCTCCATGGTCAGCACAGAACGGAGTCTGCTAAAGTTTCTCTCTCCCCCTCTCTCTGTCCCTCCCTGCACTCACTCACTCATGTTCTCTCTCTCTCAAAATAAATACATCTTGAAAAAAATAGTAATTTGCCCCTTTGACAACATTTCTGCCTGGGAGGAGGGCCATCTATCTGCCTTTTACCTTCCAGGCTTACACTTGCATCTTTATTGTTACTAATAATCAAAGAGTGAGGAGTGTGTTAATTAACATGCCCCCAAACACATTTTCCTTAGTGTTTGAATTTGTCTCAGAGTGTGCTTCTATAGAACATCAGTTATTCTCCGTATCATACAGAGGGCCACAGATTTATATGGGTGGCACAGACTCTAAAATTATGAAGTTAAGTTTCCTCCTTTTGCCTTAACTACCCACATTGAGTCTCTCGATTGCCCCCTGTTGTCTCCTTGCTTCTAGGAACTTTGTAGATCTCGATGGGGCTGCTTTACCTGGGCTCATTCTCAGTGCTCATGACATCAAACACATTATGGTGATGACTTCTGTCTTTTATGCTCAGAATAATCACAGAGTCACATGTTCTTTGCACAAACAAGTTATTCTTTGGTTTTTTGACTGCTTTTATCTGAAGGCGAATTTATAAACTAATTGCGATGGCAGGGTGAAATTAAATATGATCATCAAAATTTAATGAAGGGGGCAAATTTTAGCATCATCAAAAAATAAAATGTCTTTGATGCAGCTGGGAAATGGTTCTGGGAGATAAAATGAAGCAGAAGGAGGAGATGAGGGCCCTGCCCCCAAGGTTAGAAGAAGGGGGAGTCTTAAAGCTGCTCTCTAAAGGGAATGAGCAGAGATGGGATGGAAGTGAAAGCATGGCTTGACCAAAGAGGTGCCCTTTTCCTGCCTGGACAGGTGGCTGTCTTCTGAAGGCCAGCCTCATTGAGTTCCTCCCCCAGCCTCTGGTGGCCTGGGGACACTCTAGAATCATGGTCAGTGGCCCTGGGACAGGGTCATTTAGCCTTGACTCTGCCACCTGCAGGCAGGCAGCCTCACACCCTTCCCTTCTGCCCTCTTTGATGGCCATTGGCACCCCTGAGCCACTGGGGACTGTGTCCCTTTCGGTCTAAGAATGGGAAGTATGGTAGCAGCATGGTGGCAGAAGGAAGCAGCGTGTGAATGAATGGCAGCAGAGTAAGAGAAGACAATGGAGAGGAAGGGACGAAAGTGAGAAAAAAGAGAGGTTAACATAAGGACATGTGGCCGTGATGGGAGGGATACACATCATCCCATTCATCTTTCCAGAGTTACATGCTCCCTGCCTAAGCTCTTCGGTCCACCTGCTTCCATTGGCAAAATTCACTCCAGTTTCACCATATAGCTTGGGCATCCTGAGGTGTCCTTGCCGTTTCCATCCCAATGCGGAATGCACCCCTCACCCATGCCTGTAGGAAGCATCATCAGGTGATGCCGATAACCGTTCTGTTTTGTAGGCAATATTGGACGTTGTTGTGAATCTTCAGTTTAGCCTGATAGAAAAACTGTGGCAAACATTCTGGCGCTATTCTCCTTCTACTCCAACTGACGGCACTACCATCACTGAATCAAGGTCAGAATCAATATGCTTTTCCAATTCATTTCCATGGCTGAGTAGATGTCACAGCTAATAAATTAGAGATGTGTATACCAGTTGTGAACCTGACCTGATAACATTAAATGAATAGATTGAAATGAACCACAAACCGGCCTCTGGAGGTTTCAGCGTGTGTGTGTTGTAGTCCCATTTTTATTGATTTGGGGGACTGTGGTAGAGCTATTTCATCCTCATGGAATGAGTATCATATGTGCCTTTCATACCGTCAGAAAGTATTAACGTGCATAGGCAGCTCTGGGGGAGTGTTATATATATATCCAGCCGTATGGCACCAGTGCATTGGTGGTATAGTTCTAACCTCAGTGATATTTGATAAACTAAAACTATTTTTAAAGTCCATTTTCTTTTTTATCCTCATTTGCCATCTATTCATTTGCTACATTTATTCACACCAGCAATCTGAGTGAAATAGAAAGTCGACTTCCGAAAGCAAAGCTGATAACTCTGTGCAAACATGAGTCTATCCTGAAATGGATGTGTAACTGTGACCATGGGATGTACCAGGCTTTGGTGGAGATTCTCATCCCCGACGTGCTTAGACCTATTCCTAGTAAGTTAAATGCAGACAAGTACGGATGCTTTTGTTCTCATACGTTCCACCCGAGAAGTTTGGGAAAGTGACATTGCAATCCAGGGTGATTCTCATCTCATTTAGATTTGCCAAACAAAATAGAACAAAACATGCTTTTGTTCTCATACGTTCCACCCGAGAAATTTGGGAAAGTGACGTTGCAATCCAGGGTGATTCTCATCTCATTTAGATTTGCCAAACAAAATAGAGCAAGACATGCAACACAAGAGCATTGCATGAGAGTAGCCTAGAGCAGAACTGTAGTGGACAGGGGCAAAAAAAGGATCTGTTTTCCAATCATTCATTTTCTTTTCGATAGAAAAGACAACCTATAGTTGTGACAGCCCCAGTGACTAATTGCGAGAACACTCCCAGGCCAGGCAGCCTTGTATAGATTATTCTACCAAAGGACACAGTTTCCTTCATAAAGCCAAAAGTTTTTGAAATCTGTAATTGCGAGACCAGCCTCTTTCATGGTTGCTTTTGATTTGAAATGAATTTATCTTGGTTTCCACTAAAGTTGAATTCCTGTATAAAAGCATTTACTTTGTCACCTCCATCATGTTGAGAACTACAAATGCAGTTTCCATTAACAGTAATGGTTAACTGGCATTGTGAGCAAAAAATCTCTATATATATAACTAGACGAGTGTTATATTCCCACCATGAAACAATATAGGAATTACATAGATAACTTAGATGACTTTTTTTTCGGTGATGGTGTTTATTAAACTATCTTGTAGCCAACAAAGCTATTTTCTGCAAGTGTCAATATAAATGCTACTATGGATACTTGTGTCAGAGGCAGTTGAAAGGATTTTATGCCAACATCTTTATGAGCACATACTCGTGACCTTAACTTTTAAAGAAATGGGACAGAATTTTAACTCTACAGTGACATTAATAAGATGAAAGCAGTCTTATAGCTTGTGAAATTGCCAGCCACGTACTTAAAGTACCCTGTTCACAGGTGATTTATGTTGAATCATAACAAAATATTAAGCAGGGATTTAGTAAAAGAAAAGGTGAAGATACCAGTGTTTGTATGTTTATACTTTCTTTTTTCTAAATATGATAAACAACAGTGGAAGATACAAGTGCTTTCATATGTTTCCCACCATCTTGAAATAGAGGCTTAGACGCTCATTTACATATAATAACAATGAACACACATAAATTTATCTAGAAATGAGTTTTAAAAAAAGAATTCCAACTGTCACTGTCTCACATTTTTATAAATTGCTAATATTTTCCACTTTATCTATACCAGGTTTCCTGACTGTCGATTGATTAAAAGTGATGTTGTCATGGAAAGTTTCCATGTGTAAATTCTCTACCAATTTATGTTCCAGAATCTTGATTTTCCTTGTTTTTGCCTTGCTCCCTGTGCTCTGAGTAATAATCTCTAGAGATATTTAAGAGAAGTTTCATAGGGTTGGCTCATTAACCTGTGACATCTTACCCCCCAAGTACCATTTCTCTCATGAGATACAAGAAGAGATGTCAGTGGGCTCTTTCTTGTTTGAGGCAAATCAACAACATCAATATTCATTAAACAATTCTGAAGTCTTTTGCTTTGTCAGGACTTGTGAAGTCAACATTTCCCTAACCTAAATCACGTATCAATTTTAGCTGACTATCAGCCTCATAATTTTAAGTACACAATACACTTGATTTTTGTTTTTGTTTTTGCAAATTTTGCTTTGAAAGCCAATTTATTCTGTCAAGAAGTCTGTCTCTACGTTTAGCAGACAACTCAAATTCAGGAATTTTCAGATGACCATAGTTTGAGTTTCTGTGAAATTACAAGGGATATTAATGTGCTCCCCTACAAAGTACATTTGGAAATGTAATTCTGATTCTATAACAAGACTTAACAAAACAAAGCTTAATATACAGCTCAAATAGTTATCTTCTGATCGTGTGCGTTTTAATATTAATCACAAGCAGGTTGAGACAAGTTATCTTTGGAATGGTTTTAAATTTTAAGCCATCCATTCATGAGGAAAAGTTGTCAGAGTCAATCTGTACAATTTGATCTGACATGAATCCCTATAGAGAGAACAAACTTAATTTTATTTTTAAAAATTATATTTTCCTGGCTACTAGAACTTCACTCTACCATTTACTGTCCAGATGGGATTCCTTTTTATAGCCAAAAAAAAAAAAAAAAAAGTCTGCATATCACACTAATTTGAAGTCAGCTTGAAGCTACTATATTCTAAAATACATTTATCTGAAAACGAAAAACTGTTAAGTGTAAGAATTGTATAAGAACTCAACTGGTAACACTTATGTACAATTATGAGTACATGGCAAGGTGGTCCCAAATGTCATTTAGTACAAGAAAGTAAAAACTCTCAGTCATTTGATGTACAGAACATCTTTTTATCTTGTAATCTTCCTAGTATCAAATTTGCCTAGATAAAACGAGACCCATACTAAATATTTTTTAAAGTAATTTTTCTTAGTTCTTGTTTTTTTTAATGCAGATCAAATTATTATTATATATTAAGAGTAGAAAACCTGCCAAATATAGATAGCCAAGATGAATCTTGAACAGAATTTTCCTGAGTTTCAAAAAGGGTCGTTAAATTTTTTTTCTCTCTTTTTCATTTCCATTCATGCCTGCCCTCCATGGTTCTAAGTACATAAGACAGCAGAAAAATATTTTTCTTTCTTTTTTCTTTTTGGCTTAAGTGGGAAGCTTCGGAAATTTCACAAGATTAGTACGCAAGAAATTTCCAACTCAGTGTTTCCAGTAGATGATTGTCATGGTTAAGAGTTGATACTTCTTGAGTAGTTCTCCTAATCAAAATTTAGTCATTTCATCCTCTCTTCTGTCATTTGATCAGTTAAAGAAGTGATTTTAAAAAACAGTTGTTTTTATGATTGGGTTAGTAAAATCTGTATCTTTCACAAGCAACTTGAGCAGGCTAAATTATTTCTAAGCCTGCTTTACCAAACGTAATAGAGAAGCATGCCAGACTCATTTGAGCACAGGAAGAAAAACCAAGAAATTTAATCCCAGCATCAATATTAATATTCTTGGGAGCTTTGGAGAAAAAGGTTACTTCCGTGTTTCTTATAGGAGAGTCCAAATTATAATGCCTGCCACATTAAAGGGAACCCACAGAGCTTAATTTCACGTTGTGGGTTTTTCAAACACTTATCTATTTAAAAGGTCTGAAACTGCTCCCTACACTGTGGAACTTTGGGAACAGATGAAGTAAAATACTATTGACTGAATTACTTGTTGAAGAAGCGGAGAGTTCTGTTTTTATTATAAAGCAGTCTCAGGAAGCAGATCCCTTCTTGTAAAATAGTTGTTAGTAAAAAAAAAATAAAAAATAAAAAATAAATAAAAATAAAATAGTTGTTAGTCATTCCTGATAACATGATCCTTCCAGTCTTTTTATGACCACCATAAAAGCTACTCTCGTGGGACCCAGTCCTCTTTCAGGTCTTAACAGATAGGTGCAGAATATGGAATGGTCTATTTTAGGAATATCTTAAGAATAGTGGTCTCTGGGACAGCAGTTTTATCACACTGATATTTTATCTCTACCTAGCAAGTGAAACGGAGAATAGTTGTCCAAAATTTTCAAGTCAGACAATTTTAACTTTTACTTTACTTTTCAACAAGTGGAAGAGATAACTATTCTAATTAATATGTTCTATCATGAATATATGTGTAGAGAAAGGGAGAAAGCTTTGCATTGTTTTCTTTTTAACTAAAGAAAGAAAAATAGATTAAGAGCTTGAAAAATCAAGATGAAGAATTTATAAAGAAAATACATAAAGCATAAAGCTGCTAATGAGAAGAGTGTTTTGGTCTAAGGCAGAGAATTCCATAAGTATATTCACAACTGGTATATGTTGCTATAAGCAAAAATGTTTGAGTGTTTTCATTTCCCAACGAACTGTCATAAATATCTGGGAACAAAAGAGCTTTAAAAGAAAAAAAAAGCCCAAAATATACTTCTTGGATGCTTTCAAAGTTAGGAATTATGCTAAAAAAAGTCTCATCAATGAGGACAGTAGAAGTTCTGTGCTATTTCAGATGTTATGTACACATGTTTTCTCTTCTCCTGGAATAAAGATTAATGTTCTTTGGTGTCTTTTTCGTTCTGCTTTTATTCTTCAACATTTAGGTGCCTTGACCCAAGCCATTCGAAATTTTGCAAAAAGCCTTGAAGGTTGGCTTTCCAATGCCATGAACAATATCCCACAGAGAATGATACAAACCAAGGTAAGTTCATATGTGTTTGCTTTTTCTTCTGTGTTTAGAAATCTGTTCTGAGCTGTGAATTTTATATCAGTCCTATCAAATGTTATCATGTACAAGGTTGATACTGGAATGTATTAAACTTTTCAAACTGGTTTTTTGTTTGTGCTTTATAACCATGTAATCAAGAACCCGCACAAGAGGTAGTGTTTGATAATGCTCCTTTTGAAGAAACTAGAGGAACATTTTAAGTGGCGTGTATTTCCAAGCCCTTTTCCAAAGTATGTTTTTCAAATTGCTTCATCACAAAAATTAAAAAGAATAGCCTAGAATGTTCAAACAGTTTCCACTTGAGGGAGTTTTAGAGTTTTGAAGTCCTCAACTATATTCATTATATTGTGAAACGTTTATGTAAATTAATATTCTTTTGATTTTCAGGATTTTTTTTAACACTAGAGAATGCTTTTGTGAATCAAGGTATCATTTCTTAAAGTGAGCAATTATCTTATAATTGATCAGTGTTTATCAGGAATGTGGATTGTTCAGCTATAGATATGAACTGTGCTCTCTACCCCTTGCTCACCTCGTTACTTTAGGTTAATCTGTGAACATATCCTATAGCAAGATTGGACTGATTCTGTCTGAAGTTTGTACCAAAAATTACATTCCTGGCTTTTTCTCAATGACTCTATCCACTTCATCCATACACCCATTGTCTTTTCAATTTGGGGATATAGTTAATAGGTTGAAGTTCATGTAGCTGACAAGTCTCTTTGGGAACATAAGTAGCTCCCAGTTCCTTCTGCTTTGACCTAAGGTTTGCAATAAGACTTCCTAAAACATACAGGAATAAACAAACAAAAAACACGCAGAAGGAATATTTCACCTTAGATTGCTGCTCTAGAGCTATGCGGCCAGAACTGTGAGGATAGCCACAGGGGCTATTTAATTTGAATTTGAAATTTAAATTAAATTAAAATTTTAGTTCTTCAGCCACACGAGCTAGCTGTGTTTCAAGTGTTCCATAACTCCAAGCGGCCAGTGGCTACCATATTTGGCAGCATGTATATAGAGCATTTCCATCATTACAGAAAGTTCTAGAGTGCCACATTGAGGTGGGCAAGGTAAGAAGGTAGTATTTGATTATGACGGTTATAGGAATGCTTTCCAATTACAAAGTCAGTCATATTTACATTCATACTTCAAAGAGCTAGAAGCACCTTCCTTCCCAGTATCATCAAAGTGAATGTGGTAGCAATCTAACTGCAATATTGGCCAATATCATCAATCCCCAGAGTTGATTTGGATGATCTGCCTTGGAGGGAGGGTGTCTTCTGTTTTTCTTTTATCACAGATGTGCAATCTTTTTTCCAGCTGAGCACTCAATCAATGAAAATAATCTACTCTGAAAGAAGAAAGAGCATAGTTAGGTTGTGACTGGCCATGGTTATCAAACATATCCCACCACCAGAACATAGTTTCTGTGTAACCTTGAGCCAGCTGCTTAACCCCTTTAAGTCTAATGTGTCTAATGTGATGGTTATGTGAATTAAGGCAACATATGGTGAGGCACTGAATATGGCATCTGGCACATAGTATGTACTCAGTTAATAAAAACCACAGACATGGAAACAAGTATAAGACCTCTTCCAAGTTCCACATAGTCCTGAAACATCTCACTATCAAGACAGAAAGCATCCTTTGACCTGTGAACACCCTGTACAGGACTGTTGAATCAGCTACTTCATACAGACCCATCATGATTTAATGGCATACCATCTATTCCTATAAGTATGTTAAAATGCTCGTTAGATTTATGGTGCATGTGACAGATTTCCATGAGATTTAGATATTTACCTAGACTTTTTTTTTTTAACATATTATCTTGGGTATCTTTCAATATAACATATTTCATTGAGACTTTCAGAAGGAAGCAAATGGTATATCCAAAGGGAGAATACTTGAAAAGAATTTAGGAAGGGTCTATTCCCAAAGATGCGAACAGAGTTAAAAAAAAAAAAAAACCTGGAAGAATGGTAAAGCACCCCAGCAGTAGCAACAGTGAGCAGTCCTGAGTATCCCAAGGTCTCAAGGGGAAAGAGGGAAAAGCTGTGGTAGTAGGATATCCTCTCCTTCCTTCAAGGACTGTGGCGTTAGTCCACAGAAGCAAGCTTTGCCAAAACGGGGAGAGAGTGGAGGTGGTAGGGGGATAAATACTTTGATTACTCCTTTTTTTCCCCTATCCTTCTGTCTCCTCCCAGTGCCTACCATTGGCCAAACCCAAGTGAAAGCTAGAATGTAAGGGAAATGGTTAAACATAGTCCATTCAAAGTCATCTTCCTGGGCAGAGCAGATGGAGAAAGAGGGAAAGTAGATGTTGAGGGGCAAATGGAGAAATCCTGGATGGCTCTTCTACGTAAATTCAGATCGTGAAAAAGAGTTCTTGGTGCTTATGTCTGACAAGTTTATTGGCTATGTATATGCTAAGAAAAGCTACGAATACTCTTGTTTCACCTTCTCTAAAATAAAAGCAATAATAGTGAATCTGAATGAAAGTACTCTCAATAGTAGACAATTCTTTATTTAAAAAAGTGAGACTGTACAATTTGGTTTTCCAAATTAAAAAGAGGAAAAGTTGTATTGACCGAGTTTGTATTGCCTGTCCTGCAGAGAGTATAAAAGAGAAATGATAATCAACATTTTTCCTGCTTCCCTAGACCAAGAAGTCATTTCTTGCAAGACTGGTTTAATTAATGCTACACTCATGTCAAAGAACATGGGAGTTTGTTTTAGTCTTGACCTCTACCTACTCAAAAGGAAAATAATACTTGGCTTAGAGATTTAAATGCTATAATTTACAAGTAAGCTCTCACATGAAGCGAATGTGGAATAAGTATCAGAACAAAGCATTTATTTTGGCCAGGGAAGAAAGATGTGAAGATTTCAGTGGTTTCTTGGACTGGAGAGAAAACTACTTGGTTTTGATAGGACTTTTTTTCCAGGTTGCCGCTGTAAGTGCCTTTGCCCAGACTCTGCGAAGATACACATCGCTCAATCACCTGGCCCAGGCAGCTCGTGCAGTGCTCCAGAACACTTCCCAGATCAACCAGATGCTCAATGACCTCAACCGTGTTGACTTTGCCAATGTCCAGGTACTCGGTTTTCTTTCAAAATGTGTCTTGGAAGAAAAGACACCCAGTTTTTCCTTCTTCGCGAGGATCATCATATTTCTTGCCTAAGTTTCGTCAGTGCACAGACAACATCTTTGTTCGGGGTGTCCTAAAAGAGGAGAGTCTGACTTAGCCGCTACTTTACTGCTGCTCTGTTTCGTGGTTAAAGTTGGCTAAGATGTATTGTTTAGATGCAACATGTCAGCAGGGTTTGCTAAATAGTTAATGGAGTCAGGACAGTCACAGTCATGGAGGTTGAACTCTTCCATCTGCTAGCTGTGGCATCTTGGACAAATTACTTACCTGCTCTGGGCTTGCCTTTTCCTACCTTATAACGCCTATCTTGGATTCCTGTTGACATATTTAGTAATACATGAAGTCTTTTACACTGTGACACACAAGAGATACATGTTTTTAATAGTGTCTCACCTTGAAAGAACTAAGAACAGTTAGAACCTCTATTTCAGAATGCCCAGTAAATTTCTATTTATTTGGAAAGAATTAGGAACAATATATTTGTCTACTTTGTTCATCCAAATGAAAAAAAAAAAAAAAGATTTTAACCTGTGAGCAAACTATACACTTGTACTTTAAAGTCCACCTAGCTAATTTAGGAATATTATTATGAAATCCCACAAATATTTTATTTCAGGTACTAAAGTAATGAGACTAGTTGTTACCATATAAAAGTATTGCATTCCTCAAAGCACAGGCAACAAAAGAAAGAAAAAAATACTTGAACTGAACATAATCAAAATGAAAACCTTTTGTGCTTCAAGAGGCCAGCAAGAAAATAAAATAACTGATAAAATTGAGAAAATTTTTACAAATCATGTATATGATAAAAAAAAAAAAAAGCACACAATTTAAAAAGACAGGGGGACGCCTGGGTGGCTCAGGGGTTGAATATCTGTGTTCGGCTCAGGGAGTAATCCCAGGGTCCTGGGATCGAGTCCCACTTCGAGCTCCCCACAGGGAGTCTGCTTCTCCCTCTGCCTATGTCTCTGCTTCTCTCTCTGTGTCTCTCATGAATAAATAAATAAAATCTTAATAAAAAAAGAAAAAGTCCAGTTTGAAAAGAGCAAAGATCTACAAAGCCATTTCTCCAAAGAAGGTATACAAATGGCCAATAAGCACCTGAAAAGAGAATGAACATAATTAGCCACCAGGGAGATACAGCTCCAAACCACAGTGGGATCCTGCTTCTTACCCACTAAACTCAGTATAATGAGACAGCTAATCATAAAAGGAAAGAAGGGAGTTAAAGGTGGAATATGCTACCTTAAGAAAGAGGTTACTGGGGGATCCCTGGGTGGCGCAGCGGTTTGGCGCCTGCCTTTGGCCCAGGGCGCGGGCTCCCGGTGCATGGAGCCTGCTTCTCCCTCTGCCTATGTCTCTGCCTCTCTCTCTCTCTCTGTGACTATCATAAATAAATAAAAATTAAAAAAAAAAAAGAGGTTACTGATTAAAAGGAACAGTATGAAAAGTAACACAAAAGATATAGGGGGGAAATGAGGGGCACGCCACTGAACCCTCACACACAACTGATGAGAATGTCAAATGCAGCCACTTTGGAAAAAAGTCTGGCAGTTTCTCGAGAGTTACGGTGTGACTCAGCAACTTCACTCCTAGGTACCTACCAAGAGAAATGAAATCCTATCCACATGAAACTTGTACGTGGATGCTCGTAGCAGCATTATTCGTATTATTGCCAGGAAGTGGAAACAACCCATATACCTATTAACTGTGGAGCACATAAACAGAGCCACACAGTAGAATATTACTGGGCAATAAAAGGAAATGTGGTTCTGCTACCTGCTACACTGTGAGTGACCTTTGAAAAATACTGTGCTAAGCCCAAGAAGCCAGACACAAAGGACCACATAGAGCCTGATTTCCTTTTATATGGAATGTGCAGAATAGATAAGTCTATAGGAGACAGAAAGTAGGTTCATAATTGCCTGAGTTCTAGGGACTGGGAATTGAAAGGTGATAGATGGGGGAGGGTTCTTTGGGGGAAATGAAAACATTCTAAAATTGTGGTGATAGATGCACAACTCTCAATGTTCTACAAAAAGCCATTGAATGATATACTTCAAAACGAATGAATTGTATGATACAAGAATCATATCTCAATAAAACTTAAAAAAACAACCACCCAATACCTTTGAGTTAAAATAAACCATGAATTACTCCCATCTCCTAGAAATTTTAATCTGTGGTTCTGGTCTACTTTTGTGATTTAAATATATCAAAAAGTAATATTTGGAGTTGATTCAGTTTAGGGTATAGTAATTAGTTGAGTTCATTCTGAATTTCATGGATTGAGCTCAAACTCCCAGTGATGTGAAGTTTTAAGCAATCTGTCTTTCTGTGTATCTTATATATCTGTGTACAAACAAGTATAAATACACACGTGCAAACATAAAATGTTTATAAGAACAGACTCTCAGGTTTGCAAAGCCATTAACTTTACAACGTTCAATGAAATTTATGTTAACTGATTTTGGTTAGAATACGAAATGCCCATATTACCTTAAAATTTATTCCATAATGTTTCTTTCAAATCTTCATTCAGAAAAGATCCTTTTAAAAGTAGCTTTAAAAAAGCTGAGATAGTAAGGCAACTTGTAGTTTCAAGTGTTAAGTAAGTTACGTAACAGAAAACATAAAGAATGATTCCTAATAATATCTGAGAAAGGTTTTTTGATGTATTTGTGTATCTGCAGCCCTATATAGTATTTATGCAAATGAGTTCCTCTGGGTTATAACCACCAACCTGAGAACATCTTTTCATATAAGTGGTGGATTATACCTCTACTCTTCTCATCCTCCACCCACCACCTGAGACTACCTTCTCCCTTCCTCTGAACTTCTCCTGGGTCTGCATAAAACCTGTATTGATTCACCATCTGTCCTCCGAGACACTTTTCCTCTCCTCAGACGACCAGGAACATAGTGGCGTGCCCTCTGTTTCCCCAACACCTTTTTTTCTCATGCTATGTTCATCTTAATCAGTAATCTCTTAGGGGAGTATGTTCCACCTTTAACTCCTTTCTTTCGTTTTGTTTGGAGCTTTGCCCGGTTTTTGGAGAGTCCTCTAGAGTTCTCGACCTTCTTCCACCTTTCATCCCACTTTTGTCACGCTGTCTTGTTCATCTGGAGGTTGTCCTTGCCCCCTTGACAGGGGATCTCAGTAAAAAGGATGTGTATGAGTGGTGCTTTTGAAGTAAGAAGGCTTTAATGTAAAACGATGAGATTACACTTAAGTGTCAACATTATCATGCTCTTAAGAGCTTGGAAGTACTAAAAGGTTTTCTTCAGGATATCCATAAATCTTTTTCACCACTTCATTCTTCTCAATTAACTCATCTTTTGCTTATGTATTCAAGATAATCTTTCTAGGGGCACCCGGATGGCTCAGTCAGTTAAGCATCTGACTCTTGATTTTGGCTCAGGTCATGGTCTCAGGTCCTGAGATTGAGCCCCACGTTGGGCTCCATGCTCAGCAAGGAGTCTACTGGAGATTCTCTTTTTCTTCCTCTTCCTCTGCCCCTACCCCTATTTGTGCATGTACTGTCTCTTTCTCTCTTTCTCTCTAAAATGCATAAAGAAATCTTTTTAAAAAGGCAATCTTTCTACTATAGTATAATTGGTTTTCTGTTTTATTTAATTGATAGCATTGGGCAGCCCAGGTGGCTCAGCGGTTTAGCACCACCTTTAGCCCAGGGCCTGATCCTGGAGATCCAGGATCGAGTCCCACATCAGGCTCCCTTGCATGGAGCCTGCTTCTCCCTCTGCCTGTGTCTCTGCCTCTCTCTCTCTCTCTCTCTCTCTCTCTGTGTCTCTCATGAATAAATAAATAAAATCTTTAAAAAAATTGATAGCATTGCAGAGGTATTTTGTGTGTGCGTGTAAGTGGATAGTTTTTATCCACATTAAGGGAAAATAGGTTTAGTGGGTTGACCTGGTAAATTAACCATTGGGTACACTTGTGTTTGCTTAATTAAAAGACATTCCAATTTTGAAACTACCGACTCCTTATCATTTTGGATATAATCTATTTGTAAGTTAAGAACATCTTTAGTGTTCTTCTTAGCTTTTTCCATTTATAGAGCTGAAATGTCCAAATTCCTCTCACAAGGGAATATTTACAGTGTACCCTATTGTTAGTTTATCTTCAATCTCCAGAGTAGTAAAATGACATATAATGTAATTTGAAAAGCCAGAATAATGTCCTGTGGTTTTATTTCTCTAAGTTAGTTTTCAGTTCCAATCATCCTCTTTGCTAAAACTAACTTCCAAGTAAATAGTGAGTTTGAATTTATGGTAAGAAAGGAAATTAAATTCCTCCAAAGATAACCAATGAGTTCCTCCTCCCAACCCCTCCCCTGTTATCCATGCACAAACAAATAAAAAAAAGCAACCCTCCCTACAATCGGTATAGAGCTTTAGTTTTGCAAAATGAGAGTTCTAGGGATTGATCACATAATAAGGAACATATCGTTAACAGTCCTAGACTGTACCCTTAAAACTGGTTGAGATGATAAATTCTGTTGTTTTTTACCACAATTTTAAAAAGTGCTTAGACATTAATGGAAAAAAAACAAAAAAAAACAAAAAAAAAACCAAGCCAAAACAACCTTCGCTATTCGCTATCCTTTCCTTGATGCCTAAATTCTTCCCTGGGTGCTCTCCTAGACTCTAAATATAAAATTTCAGGGTCATTTGACAGTATATACTGATAAAGCTTAACTATTCTCCTTATATAATTCTATCATAAAAGAGTAAGTGCAGAATTTGCAAAGATGTAGCTTCAATATAGCTAATTCTAGCATTCCTCCTAATAGTAAAGCATCGTGAGGAACGTGAATGTCTAACTGTATGGAATTGGTTATGAAAATAATGGTATATTCATGCATGAAAGCAAATTCATCAGTCAACAATAAATCTAGCTCTACATTTATCTTCATGGAAATTCAGTTATCCTATATAGGTTAAGTGAAACTAAGCAGAATCTCTACTCAAATGTATAATATGATCCTTTTTTATTTTAAATATTTATGCATGTATGCATAAACGCATAGTGCATGTGAATAGTTAAAGGTTTATGCATGGGCGTGTTTAGTTATCTCTTAGTGTTGACATCTTAGATATTCCTTATATTTTGTTCCTTTGTGTGGGTTTGTATTTTCAGTTTTTTTTATAATCATATTTTGGTGTACTTAAAACATTTGAAAGTGGTCCTTAGGAGGTAAATATGAAAGACTTTATGGCTAATTAGATTAGAAAAGGGTAGTGGATGGTGTTGTCTGTTGAGGATTTAGAAGAAACTGTAGGTTTCCCTGGGGAAGTAAAATAATTCAGTTTGGGCATTTTGTATTTGAAATGCCTCCCAGTTGAAATGTCTCTTGAATAGGTAATGTCTGTATCATCAGAAGAGACTCTGGAACCACACAATGAAGATTAGTAGTTTATTCAGCTGAAACTGTCTATGTGAGTCAACTTGTTCTCTGAGAGCTCAAAGCTTGGAAACTATTACACATCCTTTCCAGAAAAATACACACATAATCACAATGTTTTAGATGTGGGATTAGGATCTTCACAGACACCCCTCCATAGGAGCTTACCTTGAGAACATTATCTGAATGCAGTGAACCCAGGTGAAGAATCCTTGTCACATCTCATTTCTCAGTTTTATACTTTGGGAAAACGAGGCCCACGTAGGTCACGTAAGTTGCTTGAGGTCAGTTCAGTTGATTTTTGCCCTGTATTAAAAGCTGCGTCCCCTGACTCTCAAACATTATACTCACAAATAATTCTATTTTGACCCCGAGAGTGTATATTTTTAAATTTTAAAAAGCCACACAGCACGGGAAACATCACAAAACGTACAGCACCTACTGAAAAGTGGCTTTAAAGTTCCTGTTCCCATGGGGTACATGGGTAGCTCGGTGGTTGAGCGTCTGCCTTTGGCTCAGGTCATGATCCTGGGGGTCCTGGGATCGAGTTCCACATCGGGCTCCCTGCAGAGAGCCTGCTTCTTCTGCCTGTGTCTCTGCCTCTCTCTCTCTCTCTCTCTCTCTCTCTCTCTCTCTCTGTCTCTCATGAATAAATAAATAAAATATTTAAACAACAAAAGTAAAGTTCCTGTTTCCATCACTGTTACTAAATATGAAACTTGCCAGTGTGACGCAGGATGGGAACTGCAGTAATTGAATTCCTAGGCAGGTAGATGTCTACATTTTCTCAAAAGTAGTTTTATTGTCATTGTTACTGTTGTTTTCAGTTCTGTGAATTCATTTGCATCCATACCCTTGCTTTGATGGCCCTTGAGATTTCCGTTCTCAATCCGTAAAACTCATACAGCATCTGCTTCTACCTTCTACCACTCAGCATTTGTTTCTCTTTGAATCCTGAGGGACCACTTGTGGCCAATTGAATCTGTTTCTCCATCTGACTTACCCTAAATCTTCTCAAATGGATTGGCTTTCAAGTTGTATCTGATGGAGGAGGGAAGAGAACGAGAGAGAACAAACTTTTGAAGGCAGCATGAGAACAATAGGATGAAAGACCCTGCCTACTGTGGGTTCAGCTTCTCCTTTTCTTAGATAATCGTATATTTGAGTCCCTCACACAGACTAGCTCGAGTAGGAAAACCAAGTCATGCTTTTGCACCACATCGTGTCTTCATGCACTAGAGCAATGTTCATTTTCCTAACAACGGGCGGGTAGTCATTCGTTTTCTTGATTCATTTCATTGTTTGAAGCTGTCATTATTAATTTCCTCTTCGTGCATAGGGTTTGCATGCTGACATGCAAGGAAAAGATGCTGAGTTGAAGTTTCCTTTTGCTTTCCATGTATTGTCCCAGGAGCAGGCCTCCTGGGTGTGCCAGTGTGATGACAACATGGTTCAGAGACTAGAAACAGACTTCAAGATGACTCTCCAGCAGCAGAGCACCCTGGAGCAGTGGGCTGCATGGCTCGACAATGTGATGATGCAGGCGCTAAAGCCCTATGAGGGAAGGCCCAGTTTTCCGAAAGCTGCCAGGCAATTCCTGCTAAAGTGGTCTTTCTACAGGTATAGCCTCAATTTTTCCTAAGCTTTCTTGAATTTTCCTGTTCTGCAACTATGTATATATGTGCATGCTTCTTAGACAGAAGGAAAAAAATCAGTGTTGACTTTGTTTGAAAACTCCCTGTTATGTAATTACCTTCAGCCCACCTCAATGATTCCAGCATCATGGACATGATCATATAGGGAAGTTTATGGGAATAAACTCTCTGTTAGGAAAGCGAAGCCACTGGCTCATGGCCCTGGAGTTGTCAGGTGGGAAGGTCTCAGGTGCTAGTCTAGGTGATGTATGCACCAGAAGTCAGGAAAGGGCCAACATCCTCCCTCTTGCAAGCGTGCACTATGTACGCTTCTTTCTTGAAGACTTAATGCCACACCCCTCCTGATTCTCTGGTGCCCTAATTTACAAACTGTGGTCTCTAGAAACCAAGAGCATCACTTTCATTTGGAAACACATTACAAAAGCGAATGCTCAGGCCCCTTCCCAAATCTACCAGAATCAGAAACTGAAGAGGTTGGTTGGTTCCAGCAATCTGTGCTTTTAAACAAGTCTTTCCGGTGATTGTGATGCATGCTCAGAACCATCCAGTTAATTTCTCAATTTTATCAGGTTAACAATTGTTTTCAAACATAGCTGCGCATTAAGAATTAGTATTAAAAAAAAATTTGTAGGTATCTCCCCAAACCCTACTGATTCAAAATCTTGGTGGAGGGGCAGTAGGGATTAGGAATAGAGGCAATCTGAAATTTTGTCTTTAGAAACTTCATCCTGGTGGTTCTAATGCATAGACAGTTTAAGAACCAATAATCTAGTAGACAGGACAATATGAATCACTTATTACTAAAATAATATAGATTTAAATACCTGTATTTTATCAACATGGAACCCTGGAAGAGAAAGCCTTTTAGGTTACAGCATAGATGATATCAAATGTTGGGAGGAGTTGTTGACCATAGGTGTGCCTCCAAAGGTTAAAAACAGCCGGTGCTCATAGGCTTATATACCTAGGATGAAATTGAGAGATGGGGTTCATTTCATAACATGAATTAGGTAAATTATGTTTCTGACCTTGGAATTTTTTCTCGTAGTGGGAGTTTGGTTTTTTTGCTTCTTTAGATGAAGGTATCTCGACTGACTCAGGCTTTAGTAAAGGCTATATATCTACTTTGGAGTTTAGGTAGTTCCTAATTTAGATCTTGTGCATCCATGCTCATATCAGAAAGTAATGACCACAGGACATTGCACACTGTGGCTGTGGGTACATCATGGTCGTCGTCTAGATCTCCATGGTGAGTCCAGAGCTAGTTGTATGGAGAGAAGGTATATGAATAAGTCACAGAGTTTGGGAACTCGTGGTACTTGTCCACCCAGAAGCCCAAACTATGAGATTTCCATCTGCTTTTGACCACCTTCATGAAGATGGAACCAGAGATCTTTTCATTATGATGATAGTTGCTTTGGTTTTTATTGTAAGTGATTTCTTTCTTTCACCTGATTTTACTTGATTTGATTCAATTCTTATTTGCTAAGCCAAAGGAGAGCTGTAAATCCACTATATATGCTTACTTAGGAGTTAACCTCATCTTACATAACAGTTTTCTGATGTCTAGCCCAGGGTCAAGTGCGGTGAACGAAAGCCTGCCTGCTTTGTATTATTGTTATTTTGTTTTTATTTTTGGACTAGAGTGATAACCACAGTTCTAGGTCTCCTACATTTGATACTTTTAGTCCTCAGAATTTGAGAAGCGCCTTGTTAAAATGCTGCCTGAGTCTGTGACCCCCTGGTATGCTGCCGTGAAGCCAGTGCTAGGTTTAGATCTGGGTGTTAATGAGAAGTATGTTGGTTGACGAGAGATGTAAGTTTTCCCTGGGTATGTGGTGAAGGTTTGGAGAACATTGTCACGGTGTCTCAAGAAGCTGCAGCAACAGTAGTGGTAATAGTCGAGTTCAGAATTTTAATTTGAGAACATTTCTTAAGATTTCAGATATTCTCCCATTTACCTGTGACTTGATTTTTTTTTTTAATTCAAACACTTTCTTCTCAGAAAGTCAGGCAGATGGTATATGTATTTCATGAATTATTGGTGAAACCAAAGTTATACAAGCTGGTTCTTCCAAAACCTCTGTGGCCCAAAGCAGAGTGCATTCTCTATATCAGAAAATGCAAGTTTTTTTTCTTTCTTACTGCTTTCTTATGTTGTTATGTCAGACTTGCCTTACTCCTTCCTGTGAGGTTTTTTTTTTTCTATATTTAGTTGATATCATTTTAGAAATACATCCCTGGTGCCTCCATCTCCACAGAGATCTGTTGCAAGTATCTTGAAAGGAGAGAAAATTACTTACTTGTATTTCTTGTTCTCTGCAGATACACAAACCCAGTAGATCATCACTTGCCTGCCCTCTGTCCTCCCTGAGTCGGGGATAATTGGCTTGTTATTATTAGACACTATTATGGTTATTATTTTTATTTCAAAAAGACTCAGAGGCATATAGCTCAGGACCACGGAAGGAAAGGCATATTCAGACAGATACATACCTCCTACTGGTAGGCAAAGTCCATAGCTTAGAAACCCAAGAGCCTTTAAAATCCAAACTGTTTTTTTTTTTTTTTTACTGCGGCAGAAGAACATATTGAGTAATGAAAACTGCATTCACAAAGTATCAGAGTAGCAGAACTACAAAGTATTTTTTTTTCAGGCTTTTGGCATTGTAATAAGAATTTGGCAGTCATAGACACAGACCCTTTGTGTTCTGAAGTCAGGTAATATCACAATTTTTAAAGTTCTGTGTATATATTTACATGCATACAAATACAGAAATGGGCTGGCAGAGAATCGTAATAGCAGCAGTTGATGGGCAGACACCACTCTGCTCCAAATGGGAGTCTCTCCTTGCCTAACCTGGCTTTGAGTAACTGCCATTGGCTCCCTGGGAGGTAGAAAAAAAAATATTACCACCTTTCTTGGGCAGAAATGGAGAAGTTATGTGGGCCATTTCTCAGCTTGCGTGTTTTGTGGTTAACAGAACATTCCTCAGAGCCACCCTGAGGGTCATCCCAATATCCCATTTTTCAAGAACAAAACTTATAGCTTTGCTACAGTGACTTGAAAGAGAGAGAGTACAGGGAACGTAGCTTCCCTACAACTGGACAATTTATACATCTCCCAAATGGTAATATTCTTTTGGAATCAACTGTAAGCCCTGTTTGAGAAAAGAGAGTTTGCATGGGGATACGTGACATATCCCCACACCCTCCTAAGAAGAGATAGTCTAAGTATCATTTTTTAGGGTATATATTTAATCTTCCAGACCCTAGTTACAAAGATAAATAAACAAGGGGGTTTCTCATGTTATAAAACAATTAACTTTAGAACTCTGATTTTAAAACAAGTTGAGTTTATGGTAATTTAGCAACATGAAATCCAGTGGAGTCTGTTTTGCAACATACTTACAGAAGTCTGAGTCTGAAAAGAAGTTTCCAATTAAACTGTTAATTGTGTCATTTAATACTTGGCTTATAGGGCAAAAGCCCAACCTAGAGAGAGATACTACAGTAGACATGGGATTAATAATGCAATTCGGCTGATTCTTTTCTAAACACGGGACAGTAATTTCATGGCATGCTTATCAGTATTTGGTAAAAATAGGTATTATGACGGAAGGTCAGTAGATTTTTGTTTGTTTGTTTTCAAACAGATTTTGGTATTATGTGTGTATAAGGTAATTGCCTAACTGTCCAAAAGTTTCTAGAGACACTTAGAATAAAATCCAAGGTCTTGTTATGCTCTACAAGACCCAACATAGACCAGCCAGTACTGACCCCAGACCCATTGTGTCTTCTTCTCTTTCCTTACTGTCTTCCAGCCACATGAGCCTCCCGGCTGTCCTTTGAACACATCAATCATGGTTCTGCCTCAAAGCCTTTGTGTTTGCTCTCATTTCTGCCAGGAAAGCTCACATGTTCACATGGATTACTTCAATCCAGTTTCTGCTCAGCTGTATCACCTTCTCAGAAAAAATTTACTTGACAACCTAACTTAAAATGCCAGCCCCCATCACTCCCTGACCTCTTTCCCTGATTTATGTTTTTTCCATAGGATTTATCACTACCTGAATTTGTATTTTATATCTACTTGTGTTTTTCTCAACCTTTTCTCTAGAGTGTGAGTTCTGTTGAAACCAAAATTTCATCTGACTTGCTCTGGAACAAGACCCTGTTTGGCACAGAGTAGGGATGCCGTAAACAGCTATTGAGTGGATGAACGTAAATCCTCTTGGGAAAAAACAATGGACTCTGCATGTCCATAGTGATGTCAGAAAGCTACTCAATATGAATACTTTCCTTAGTATTAACATGATTTCAGGATGATTCTATCTTAAGGGAAATATAAAGAACCCAAACTTGAATTTAAAAAATGAATATATGTTATGTATAATTTCATTCTATATCTGTGATATTTATCCCTGCCAAGATTTTTTGACATTCAACTGACCCAGAATTGGTTTTTTTTATATTTATAATGTCATCTTTTAAAATAAACATTTTTTTAAAAGATTTTATTTATTTACTCATGAGAGAGACAGAGAGAGAAAGAGAAAGAGAGGCAGAGACACAGGCAGAGGGAGAAGCAGGCTCTATGCAGGGAGTCTGATGTGGGACTCGATCCTGGGTCTCCAGGATCAGGCCCTGGGCTGAAGGCGGCGCTAAACCACTGAGCCACCCAGGCTGCCCTAAAATAAACATTTTAAAAAATGAAATCAGTACATGAAATATTACGAATGACCAGGAAGGGCACCTGGCTGGCTCAGTCAGTAGAGCCTACAACTCTTGACCTGGGGGTTATAAGTTCAAGCCTCATGTTAGGTGTAGCTTACTTAAAAATAATTTCTGGGACACCTGGGTTGCTCAGCAGTTGAGTGTCTGCATTTGGCTCAAGGCATGATTCCGGGGTCCTGGGATCAAGTCCTGCATCGGGCTCCCTGTGAGGAGCCTGCTTCTCCCTCTGCCTGTGCCGCTGCCTCTCTCTCTGTGTCTCTTGTGAATAAATAAATAAAAATTTTAAAATAATAAATAAAATAATTTTTAAATTTTATTATTTTTTAAAGATTTTATTTATTTATTTATTTATTTATTTGAGAGAGAGAGAGAGAGAGAGTGAGCACAAGTGAGGGGAGGGGCAGAGAGAGAGAATACCCAAGCTGACTCCTGCTGAGCATGGAGCCTGACACAGGACTCTATCCCACAAACCATGAGATCAGGAACTGAGCCGAAACCAAGAGTCAGGTGCTTAACCAACTGAACCACCTGGGGGCCTCCAAATTAAATCTTTTTAAAAAATTAGCAAGGAATAAACTTACATCATTCATAATTTTAATACCCAGAAATAACCACCGGTAAATTGTTGGGGCTTTTTTTAGTGTGATATAAAATTGGAATCCAGTTGTTTACCATAGTCTATTACCTATATCTTTCCTTTAACATTTGTCATTTAACATTATATCTTACACATTTCTTGTTGTTAAACATCTTTAAAAATATAACTTTTTAATGTACTCCCAATATTCAATATTATATGTACATCTCACACATTATTCAAACATTACCTTTCCTGCTTATTCTTAGGCATTTAGGTGGTTTTTGGCATTGTGATACAACGATAAAAAATACTGTAATCTTTGTATGAAATTGCCCCTGTTTCTTCAGACACATTCTGGTTAAAAGATTTGAACTTTTTACAGCGACTAACACTGTATTAATGAAGTGTGCTTAGTGCTAATAAATTCCCATTTACTTAAGAGTAGGATTTAAAAAAAACACAACTATAAGATAGTTGTTCTATTAAATAGACTCCTATATATTTTACTTCTTTAACTTGACATAATATCATGGACTCTTTTCCATGTACCTACCTTTATGTCTGGTTTTCCTCATTTCTTTAAATTCTTGCATACAGTTTGTATGTGACTGAGCCCTAATTTGTAATTTGTTTAATCAACATTGACTGATGGGATAGATATTTGGTTTTCCCTCCTAGTTTCTCACCGATATAAATATTGCTACAATTAAAACTTATCTTTGTTCATTTATGTAAATTTATGGAATTAGAATTGCTAGGTCAAAGGTTTTTTGCATTTTTAATTTTGATAAATATTGCCAAATTTCCCTTCATGAATTTATACACATAGAAATAGTAAATGAGAATGCTTTTCCCATCTTCTCTGCAACACTGGATCTCCTCATCTCTTGCAGTGTGATAGGTGATATTTAACTAGCAATTTTTAAAAATTTGAATAAGATTATTCATATTTTTGAATATTTGTTAGCCATTTGTCTTCTCTGGTATATATTATAAATATTTACCCTCTTCAACAAGAGATGCAGTTAGGAGCAAGTTTTCTGTTTCTGTAGGACTTGATTTTTCAAAATTATTTACTTCACATGATCAAGTTGGGATCAGTCCAGGTAAAAATGTTATGCAACATTTTATTGTTACTTTTGTGTTGTGTTTGCTTTGCTCTTTTAAGTAGAGGTTTCTCTGCCTTTTAAGATTTTTCTATAGAAAAATAATTGTTTAATTTCAAACAGCTATTATATATATATTTATTATTTTATAAGTGGGTTATGTGTCATTGAATTTTAGGAAAGAGCATAGAATTATAAACAATTTTGTATCTATGGCATATGAATGAAAGAATCTATTTTTAATAACTCACAGAGTTCTAAACTCGAAGATTCACTAAGGTATTTGAGTCTAAGGAATTATTCACTAGAACTAGTGTATATGTTAATGAATATATCATTAACTCTAATATATGTAGTACTGTGGTAATTGATACTTTTTTAATTCCAGTGTAATTAACATACATATTAATTTCAGGTGTACAATATAGTGATTCAACCATGCTATACATTACTCAGTACTCATCACAATAATTGTACTCTTAATCCTCATCACCTATTTCACCCATTCCCCCTACTCACCTCCCCTCTAAAAAACCATCAGTTTGTTCTCTGTAGTTAAGAGTATGTTTTTTATGGTTTGTCTTTGTTTTCTCTTTGTTTTGTTTCTTAAAATCTGCATATGAGTGAAATCATATGGTATTTTTCTTTCTCTGACTGACATTTCACTTAACTTTATACTCTAAATCATCCCTGTCATTGCAAATGGCAAGATTTCATTCTTTTTATGGCTGAGTAGTATTTCAGTATATGTGTGTGTGTGTGTGTGTGTGTGTGTGTGTGTGTGTGTTATCTTCTTTATCCATTCATCTATCAATGGATGGACACTTGTGCTGCTCCCATAATTGAGCTATTGTAAGTAATGTAATAAACATAGGGGTGCATATATCTTTTCAAGTCAGTGTTTTCATATTCTTTGGGTAAATACCCAGTAGTGGGATTACTGGATCATCTGGTAATTCTATTTGTAATTTTTTGAGGAACCTCCATACTGTTTTTCACAGTGGTTGCCCCAGTTTGCATTCCCACCAACAGTGCATGATTTTAGCCATTCTGACAGATGTGAGGTGATACCTCATTGTGGATTTGGTTAGTATTTCCCTGATGATGAGTGATGTTGAACATCTTTTCATGTGTCTGTTGGCCATTTGTATGTCTTCTTTGGAGAAATGTCTGTTTGTGTTTTCTGCCCATGTTTTAATTGGATTGTTGTGTTTTGAGTATATGTATTGAATTATATAAGCTCTTTATATATTTTGGATACTAACCCTTTATTGGATATGTCATTCGCAAATATCTTCTCCCATTCAGTAGGCTGTCTCTTAGGCTTTTTTGATTGTTTCCTTTGCTGTGCAGAAGCTTTTTATTTTGGTATAATCCCAATAGTTTATTTTCGCTTTTGTTTCTCTTGCTTCAGGAGACATATAGAAAAATGTTGCTACAGCCAATGTCAGAGAAATTAGTAATGGGGTAGTTTTCTTAAGATCTCAAATACGTAATATCATTTGACCCTCAGACTAACCTTGAACCTTAAAATGTTGAATGGTGTGCTTACGATTAAGATCACATTGTGATTAACATGAGTCTATCTCACTCTAAACTCCTGCTTCTCCTTCTCTTTAACAAATAAGTCCACTAATGAGAGGTCTGCTGCCATCATCATATAATAACCTCCTGTTCTTACTGCTACAACCAACTGAGAATGAGAAGCTCATCTCTTCCTGTTCTGTATAATTATAACCACTTATGTTTAAGTAGTGATCTGTTCATTCATAAGTTTATTGCACATCCTTAAAATAATCCTGTACATTAGGTGAGACCAAGACCATAGCTTTTATTTTCACCCAAGAAGAGAAACAGTCTCAGGGAAGTGATTTGTTTGAAGTCGACAGAGAATTAATGAAGAGCCAGAATCAGAATGTAGGGCTTAGAGTTTCAGATGTACCATGATCATCTGCCACTTGTGAAACTGGATGTATAGAATTTGATATATTAATAGCCTCTACATAAATAAAGTTGACAATGAAACAGAAAAGAGAAGTACAGTCTTTTTCCATCTGCCTGACATTTTACAATTCTTCATTGCAAAGCAGGCTTTGGGAATATCAGCCTATACATTTGTGAGATCCTCTCTCTTCCACCTATCTAAGAATATAATAGCTGTTTTAGCCCTTCTAGGCCAAAAATCTCTAGAAAAGACCATGAAATGAAAGTGATAAGAAACACACACAGAGACACCCGACTCTGACTCTAAGTTAGAAATAATAAGGAGGTTTGAAGTACATGAACAAGCTCCAAGACTGGCACATCTTCAGTGAGGACAAAATTTTATTTAGAACTGCTTTCCATTTTAAATATAATAGAGTATATTGTTAGTATTAATAATATTCATATTTTGGTATCATATTTTATAAATTCACATTTTTCAAAGATAGGCATTTCTTAATTATTTTTATTATACTTATTTCCAATGGAAAATCATCTTAATTTAAATGGACATCAGTAAGAAACTGGAATCACTTAATAAATTTACCTTCTAATAGGATTTGCAGGGATCCCTGTACATACTCGTGTACATTCTCTATTGCCACATCTGGGAACATTACTTAGTATATTTTGCAATCTTTGTATGGCACAAATACCTATTTATTCCAAAGTGTCCATCCGAAGTTATTATCACCAAGAGGTGGTGACACATTGCTTACCCATCAAAAAAGATTGTCACTTTGAGTTGCTTTTTCTTATGGTGGCGATGAATTGTCAGTGTTTCAAAAATCTTTTTTTTTTTTTTTTTTAATTTAGTTCTGGTCCCATCTGTGAGAGTAATAGAATCAGAAGACTCACCTATAACAGTAAGATGGTTTTTCCCAGCAAAGATCTGTCTAGATCTGATAAGGATCTAACCAAAGCTGGCTAAGGGGGCCCTCTTTAACCACCCTATTTAAACGAGTTGAGCCAACTGCTTTCAGTAATGAAATTATTCCATGGCAGGTTGTGTGGTACACCAGCCTTTTTGACCCTCTGGCTTAACTTCTTTTAGGAGGAAAAGTAGGTTGAACTCTCATCCTGGTCACTAATACTGGCTGCATATATGTCTTCTCTCTTGAAACAGCTCAATGGTTATTCGGGACTTAACCTTACGCAGTGCTGCTAGCTTTGGCTCCTTCCACCTGATCCGTCTACTCTACGATGAGTATATGTTCTACTTAGTAGAACATCGTGTTGCTCAGGCAACAGGAGAGACACCCATAGCAGTCATGGGCGAGGTAAGAGAGGCCAAAAGAGCTGTGACTCATGGGGCTTTGAATAAAGGAACTGAATTTCATTTTAATTTAAATATATTATTTATTGATTAAAGTGATGGTTCCTCACCGATGAAGACCCTGCGGGGCTATGGAGTTATTGTAGGGGGGTCCTCACATCCCTCTGTTTATATGTAATTTTTAATTAAAAGATTCTAAAATTATATATTATATCATGTGAAAATTCCTGGCATGTTTCAATATATTATAAAGGTGTCTATGTAAAAGAAAAGTTTGAGAATCACTGGACTGAGAAAACCTTTATTGAATGGAAAGTGAGTAAGATTGATGCTGCTGATAAGGCAAAGGGCTTGGAATACAGAAGGAAAAGTTTAACATGTATTCTTGTAGGCTTTGTCCAAGTGCCCAGGAACAAAAGAAATGATTCTATTTCAGAAGGATAGTAACAGTGATGATGGTGACAATAGCTAACATTTCTGGGGCACTGACTAGGTGCCAGGCACAACTCAAAGTCCTTTATATGTAACAAAGCTCTGGACACTTTTTGAGACAGGTACAACTTTATCCTTTTTTTCACAGATGAGTATCTGAGGTTGATGGAAAAAGCCTAGGACACAGATGAAATGTTTATGTAGCTAGTTAGTGGTGGAGACCTGTTTGGAATACTCAGGCTCTGATTTTCACACTCAGGCTTCTAATTGCGGAAGATATGAAAAAGAAAACATCCTCTTCAGAATTTTTAGATAGAAAACAAAAATGTCTTATTTTCAACACGTCTCAAAAAGCTAACACTGAAGTAAATGTACACAAGGAGCAGTTAATATGATGAGGGATAGATGCAGAAATGCCCAAGTAAATCCCCACTAGCTCATTTTGTTGTACTGAATTGGGGGGTGGTCCTTCAGATCTTGCTAGATTATACCAAATCACAGAATATTACAAATGACCCGAAGCAATAAAGAAGACAAGTTCATTTGGAAGCTGTTCATATGTGCTTATTTAAATTTAAAAAGTCAAAGTAAATACTAGATGCTTTTCCTAGTTTAATAAATATGATAATAAAGGTATAAATTAAAAATATATTAAAATATCTCAAGGAGCTTTATAAGTGTTCTCATATAAATAAAAGCCATGTCAAACTTCAGAATGTTGGGTAAAAGATTCCTCTTACCCTCTCCTTAAAATCCCTTGTTGTGTGCTGATCTGTATGTGTTTGTGTGATGTTCCTTAATGGTGATTGTACTTAAGTCATGCCAGTTATATATATAATATGTGCAAGATTAAGCAAGGATTGTTAAAGCTTTTAGACGATAGGCAGGACCTTGTAGAACTAAAACAATCTGGACTTTCTTATATTTGACCTTCCTTTACTGCCCCTTGCAGTAGTTGTCTTACAGATGCCTGGTTGCAAAATGCCCAGTTGGCATAGAGATTAAGTACTGCAACATTTCTCAAGTCAGCACTCCCAACTTCTGAAACAGACATGCCTTTCAGTGTATTTCACACATCTGCCAGCCACCTCATATGTTCTGGGACTTCTTGAACAAGGTGGTCAGCATAATGATAACAGGGATTCTGATGAACACATGTAGCTAATCCTGACATGTGGTCTTTGCATCTTGAGGGTACAAGGACAGTGGAGCCGTCACACCGTGTGAGGACTCAGCAAGCACCTCACACACTTATATAAGCAGCGCTGACTCACCAGGGTTAAGATAGGGTCTCTTATAGTCAGTACTGCCAACTAACCAGGCTGAGAGGCGTTCTTTTGTTTTGTTTTGTTTTTTTACTTTATGTAAACAGTGTAAATGAGTATGATGCTTTCCCACCTGAGGTCAAGATATGATAGGAATAAAATCTAGATTAGAAAATGAGGTATAAAATACCTTCTGTAAATCAAAAGATCTAAGCACACCTCTTGATTTCTTTGCTTCATCTCTCCTTACCCAAATGATAGGACAGTCCTTTGAGTTGTCTGCACTCATCCCATTATTCAGCCCAGGCCAATCAAGACTAATTTTATAGGTTTGTTCTCCTCATACAACCTTGGTGGCCTCATAGATCTGTTGGCCATTATAGACCTGGAGGTCATGGTCATATTTTCGTATCTAAAATTTCTTGATTCTTGGGAAAAGGAAAAGGAAATTCAAGAAAACAGAAGGCTATTTTCTCATGTGTTACTCCCATGTTATCCTACGCCTACCCGAGAAATCAGATTGGAGGTCCAAAAGGCTTTTCCATGTTGAGGCTCAGCTGCATTTGCCCCTAGGTGATCCCTCCTCCCAAACACCAAGTCCAGAAGTGACTGTGTACACAGTGGGAACAACACCTCAGACCCCAATCCATTGAAATCCATAGAAGTCACCATTACCCTCAGTTGGAGCAATTGGTTTTCAGTCATCAATAACAACAGCAATCACAAACACAATAATAGTTCTCACTATTTATTGAGAGCCTATTACATACTTAATGAAACTAAACTCTTGATCTATCTGCTAATGGCTCTTTCTCAGTAAATGGTACCATAATTCTCAGTTGATCATGCTGGACATCTGAGCATCATCTTTTACACGACTTTCTGACTTGACCCCTATGTCCACCCAATTAGTAAGTCTGCTCTTTCCCAAACCTCCCCTAGGGCAGTCAGTATCACCTTACATAAGTGCAGAGTTGGTCATGTTACCCCTACTTAGACCCTATCAGTAGTAATCTGTCCTGTTACTTGAGGAACAAAATTCTTTCCTTGGTACACGAGGTCATGCTTGATCTGGCCCTGCCCCTCAGATTAACCTCAGCCTCCCTCTTCCTGTGCCATTTGTTGCAATCACAGTGGTCTTTTCTCTGTTCTTATTCACCCAGCTTTGCTCATCATTGTATTCCTGCATAAGTGATTCTTTCTATCAGGAACTTTCTGCCCAGTTCCTCTTGCTCATTGTAACTCCTGCTTCACGTCTTAAATATCACTTCCTCAGGGGGGCCCAGTTCCTCCAAACTACCTTAGATACTCCTGTTCTCTGTGATCTGTACTTTTACTTTTCATGCTAGAACCTGCACTGTACTTAAATCACATGGTTCTTTGTATGATATGTGTAAGTAAAGATTTAATGCCCTAGAAATAATGGAGGTCATTGAGGCAGGAGAATCTCATTCTCCTGACAATTTTGTCATTTTTAATGGTATAATTTTAGGCAAATCTTGTTCACTTATGTTGAGTCTCAGACTCATCTCCAACATTAATTTATTCATTTATGTAACAGATATTTCTTACACACCTACTATACCAAGTGCTATAATGATTGGGTTATAGTGATGAATAAAATGAATTTTGATCCTGCATTCAGGAAGCTTGCATTTTAGTCAGGGATTCATATGTACTAAATATTCACATAACTGTTGAGCTTTAAAATTAGAGAAATAGGAATATTCGAAGCAGGAGGCCTTAAGCTAGCCTAGGAGGGCCAGGGAAGGCTTTCCCCCAGCAGTGATGTTTGACATGAGATTGAGAGGGCAAAAGGAGTTAACTATGTGAAGTTAGAATTTGGGAGTAGGGGTTGTACGGAGATGTGCACACAGGTCCTGCCTGCATTGGAAGGGAGTGTGACCAAGGGGAACTTTCCATGGAAAATCTGAGGATCAAGCACCAGGGGGTCCAAATACACACCATCAGTAGAGAAGAGGTAGGATTGGATGAGGAAAGGATTGGATGAGGAAAGAAAGCCCAAAACTTCAGGTGAAGACTACACTCACATACTACTTATGTGCAGAGCACTCTTCTAAGCGCCTTATGCATATTAACAATTCAGAACAACCCTATGAATGAATACGATTATCCATGTATAAAATAATATATATTTTACAAACCATGACTTGAGACCCAGAGCCATCAAATAGCTCGCTAAGGTCACACCACCGCGAAGTTGTGAGTCAGACCCAAACCAAGCAGCCTGACCCCAGAGTTCTTGCCATTAATCCACCGTGCTTATGACTTGCTGCAGGATAGGCTAGATGGGAGCAAGAACGGTTGGGAGTCTTACCCAAACTTGGCCAGACAGTGGTTCTGCCTTATGTGTGCTTTATTTGAGAGAGGAAACAGACAGCCAACTAGATCCCAAAGTAAGGGGAAAGGTTTTCTTTTTCAAGTGACTTAGGGACAGTTAATATATCTTCATTAATGAGAAATCAACAAATTTTAAGATTAACATTGTTTACATTTTTTGTACAGGCAGGAGAGACCAATTCATGTTTTACATATAAACACAGTATACAAGTGTGCAAAACCGGTATTTTTGCATCCCCTTGCATGCCTTGTTACACTACCGTATCAGTTGTTGATATAAAGACCACCACATAACAGCACCCCCAAATGAAACAGAAACAGCATCCCACCCCAACACGTTTTCTTCTAAATGTCAGTCTGCTGCCACAGTAATGCTGACTAGCAAGTTATTTAAAGCACGTGCAATTCCAGAGTCTCATGATTATATTTTTTGCCTGGATGATAAAAAGGAAACAGAATTTATTTGCTGCTAAAATTATGTAATTTTTTGAACTTTAATATATATAAATATACCCAGAGACTCTCTGGGAGTGGTGAAATTTTAAAGTATGAAGAAAATAAACAAGTTGCATCTGTTTGCACACCTGTTAAATAAAAATTTCTAAAAATCAGGGCTTTTGTGTGGCCTTGACAAAAATTGAGCAGGAAACTATCATTTTATTTGAATTTTATGACTATTTGGAATCTGTTTAGAAGTTTATTTCCTTAAAATATACATAGTCCATTAATATATTCACTGAGTCTGTAAATTTGAATGCTTCATAAAATGATTTTCTGTGATATTTTTATATTTAACTTATTAAATGTATTTAAATTCTGTCATAATTTAATTATACTTATTTAATATTACATCTAAGCCATCTATATAACCAATCTTTTGAAGTAAAAAATAGGAACCAAAAGATGCTTCAGTTGTTCAAATATGAATATCAATACGGAAAAAATGATGTTTTAGTAGTAGTTTTTAGGGGAAAAAATGGAGAACCCTTAAGAATATACCATCAAAAGAAAAATGTCTTGAATTTATCAAAGTTGATGTACTCAAAGTAGAAAGGGAAAAAAAAAATCTTCAAAACCTAAAAATTGGACCAGAGCAATAATAATTCACAAGGCAAGCTTTTAGAATAAAAGTTGAGTGAAAAAGTTCCATTTGGTAGAAGTGTAATCATGGTAAATAAGCATAGATTTTTAAGGTAAAATCAAACTAATGAAAAATAAATTTCAGTGAATATTACTCTTGTGCAACCAGGGAATACACTGAAAATGTACCTGTGGAATAATAGATTTGTTATAGGATATTTTAAAACGAATGAATTGTATCTCAGGTTAAAATCACTTTGCAGAAAAAAGTTCCATCTTGGAACAGCAGTGGCTTAGAAAAAGTCATGAATACTTGTTGAAAGTTATACTGTTTTTTGTTCTAATAAAGCTTATTAATGTTTACTAATATTTAATTAATGGGTGTTGAGGAATTGTTTTGCAAAAAGATGTTAGTGTCTGCACCCCCTACCCCCCACTTCACCTGCGAGGAAGACAGGTTGAAAGTTTTCCCCAAAGCAGAACTAACTACCAAGTGGTAGAAAAGTGGGTCTTGCCCCAGAGCGCCAAATGGGTTCAGTACACGTTTTAATTTTTCACCGTGTAACTTGTTTGCAGACAGATTCAAATGGGGACTAATTTATTTCCATCTGTGCCATTCACCTCCCCCAAATACATGCACACTCACCACAACATACACACCAGATGCCTAGCGGGTAAGCTTTCATTATTTTGTTCCAGGGCCTCTTTCCTCTGCATTACAGGATGCGTCTTGATCGTCCTACCACCCTTTCCCTTCCCACTTTTTGTTCTTTAGATGTCTAGAATATGCAAACTAACGGGAATATTAGTCTAAGCGAAATTGCAGTTGGAAGGCTGAATCTGCCAGGAAACAACACCACCAACAAATTACACCCTGCAGCGCCTCTGAATCCACCCACAGACCAGACCTAAGTCAAAATCATTATTTTGGAATCTGTAGTTTGCTTTTAGCTGTAAATCTGCTTCTCTACGTAAGCACAGTTCTGACACCTTGAAAATAAATGACGCTAGTGACCTCCCAGAGGAGAGACACGGATGACCCTCTCTTCCACACCTTCATCCCCAAGTTGCTAAGAACTGGCTTTGTAGAGCTCTCCCAGCTCTCCTCCTCTTTCCTGGTTTGTCTTTCTGTTCCTTTCTCTCTTTGTGTTTGAGGAAAGCACCTATTGACTCAGCTGCCTGGGGCCACAGCCTTTCACTCTGGGATCCCTGCTCATTAGCAACCTCTGCTCAGTTTCCTTTTTGCTTGCTCTGGGCTGTAACCTCTTGAGGGAATGGACTTTTGCTTATAACCATGGTCTACACACAGTCCTCCTACAGGTGTTCAAAACATGCTCACTCAAGAAAGGAAGTACAAAAGAATGATGGAAAGACAGACTACCAATTTGTAGACCTTCTCATTGGATTTCACGACTGACACATTGGATTCTTTTATCAGGAAAATAAAACGAGACCAAGAAGTTCTCCTTCTCCCCAGGATGCGTCAGTCAACATTTCAGAGACCTCCTCCATCAAGTTGGGCATTCAGAGGTGCTTTTTGACCAGAGATTAGTGTTCCTGAAGAGTTTGGAAGTGGGAAAAGAGTATGAAATCGTTGGAGAATTCTTAACATACTTCAAGAACTAAAATGGTCATTGGACACGTCAGGAAACAAATCTCGGCACATTTTGCTTAGGAAAGAGCCCGGTGTCCCCAAACGGACAAACGGACCCAAACGGTGTCCCCAAATGCTGAGCTAGCTAGGCGTAGAAGGCAGAGATTAAGCGTGACAGCTCCCTCTGCTGGCCTCTGTGCTACACTCTGTTATCCCGTGCCCTGCTCAGGTGGCTCTGGCCTGGCCACTGTCCTGGTGGCTTTGCTTACAAACGGATGATGATGGTGATTATGGGCTTCAGATAAAGAAATAGGTTTTGTTGGAGACCACAAGGTCCTCAATTCACAGGAGTTGTTTTCTGCTATTCATCATAAAATACACTTTCGTAAATGTGAGAGATTTTCTACAAGTATCTGGGTCAGGTGTTTTGATACTACAAGCACTTCAAACCTGATTCACACTACTTGGTATAGAGAAAACATGTTTCCATGTCCCCACCCCCAAAGTCTGTCCAGTTAATAATTTCTAAAAAGAGAGGTAGAGAGGTGGTATAATTAAAATCAAGAAGTCCTCCTCTCAGGTGACTGACTGGGTGGCTCAGTTGGTTAAGCTTCTGCCTTTGGCTCAGGTAATGATCCCGGGGTCCCGGGGTCCAGCCCCTACATCGGGCTCCTTGCTCAGTGGGGAGTCTGCTTCTCCCTCTGCCCCTCATGCTGACTCTCTTTCTCTCTCTCTCTCTCAAATAAATTAAATCTTAAAAAAGTACTTCTCTCACATAATAAACCAATGCCAAGATTTCCTCTTAGATGACAAATGTGACCTTCAATGAAGTCTGTCTTAAGTTAGAGGCACCAGAGTTCTTTCTTTTTAACCCACGGTTTTATTCACATAAGGATATGCTTCCAGGCTGAACCCTAATATTTGCAAGGTCTGTGGTACCCGTATGTCTAAACATTTAGAAAGTTATGAGTCAAACTGTAAGTAGAATCTCTTCCATCCGCTGAGGTTGATAAAGATGTCTTGATCACAACTAAGAAGGCTGAGTTTAAGGGTAAAATTCTCAGGCTCCTCCTGGATCCACTCAGAAAATATTGACATAGACATGGCCAGGGCAGGGCTCTCCATAGTGTGGGGCTCAGGACAGAAGCTCTTCTCAGTTTGGCCTATTGGTACTCTTAAATGTTCCTGTTGTTAAAACTACTTTTTTCCATCAAAAGGAACTAAAGCTTAGTTCTTACTTCATTACCTACACTGCTTTGATTAATTTGGTTCTCATTTGGAAGACGTTTCTAGAAAATCATAATTCTCTGAAATCCCTTATGATTGAATTTTCAAGACCTTTCTCTCCACCATCTCAAACATTCAAAATAGTTGCCACTAACTAATCCTTTTGTGATTAAGTTCTTTAAAAAAAAAAAAAAAAAAAGATTTTATTTATTTATTTATTTATTTATTTTGAGAGAGAGCATGAGTAAAGAGGAAGGGCAGATGGAGAAGCAGACCCCCTTGCTGAGCAAGGAGCCCAATGCAGGGCTTGATCCCAGGATCCTGGGATCATGATCTGAGCTGAAGGCACTTAACCAACTGAGCTACCCAGGTGCCCCTTGTGATTAAGTTCTACTAACTTCATTTAATAGAACTATCATAGGAGATTGCCCAGCTATGTAAGATTTATAAAATTCAGAACTTTACAAAGTTCAAGCTAAGTATAGAATGTTGAAAGATTAGAGTTGGGTCAGGAAGTTCCAAATCTGCATGTGAACCATCTTGCTGCTTCCATGGAGGGAAAGCTTTAAAGCTGTCTGTTTCTTCCTTCGTTGACTTCTCAGAAGAGCAGAGAGAGAAGCAACTTTTAGGGCAGGATTTACATGCTGATAGTCGCCTGAGCTCATCAGCTATTTCTCATGATGTAATCATCTCCATTCTGCTAAACACACACACATACCATCCGTGCTTAGGACAGCCCTTCTCTTGGTACTTGTGTGAGTCATTAAGTCCTTGATCAGCACATAACTGACTTCACCTTCAACCCTAGATTGAGGTCATAAACATCAAGCCCTCAAGTCAGGGCCTAAGGAACACTTCCATTCTCAGGCAGCACACCTGGTAGCCCCACTCAACTAGAGGCATTTTATTTGAAGTCACTATCTTATGGCCTCATGGTTGCATGGAATTCTAAGACTTTATTGCTAATATTTGAAAACTGAGTTTTGAAGACAGTAGGCTGTCTATTTCATTAAAAAAGGAGATCTAAGATTAGATGAGTGACATGTCTAGAATCCCATAGGGGATAGTGGTGGAGTTGTGATTCAAACCCAGGACAGGCTGGCTCCAGATCTGTTGTGGTTCCTCCTGTTCTGTGCTGCTTGTTTTCCCATCTAATACCTTTGCAACCTGGGCAAGTTACATATATCCTTATCTTAGTTTTCTCATCAACAGAATAAGCATGAGGACCATTCCCTCACAAGGCTGTTGTGAAAATAAAATTAGGTGGGTATGCAGTTAGGCATCGGTAAGTAGGTGTAGGTAGGTAGATGGAGTGGATGGGCAGACTGGCACATACCAGCTACCTGATTTTTATTAGTTCCATTTCCTTCCTACAAGGTGGGTATAGATCTGAAGCTATGTGTATAGCTATGTGTCTCAGGAGAGACTATATTTGACTGCCTTCTATTCCAGATTAGATTTTTTTGTAAAGATTTTATTTATTCATAAGAGACAGAGAGAGAGACAGGCAGAGGGAGAAGCAGGCTCCACACAGGGAGCCCGATATGGGACTCGATCCCGGGACTCCAGGATCACGCCCTGGGCTGAAGGCAGGCACCAAACCACTGAGCCACCCAGGGATCCCTAGATTAGATTTTTAAATATTGATTTGGCACTGACAATCCAAGTAATAATGCGTACAATTAGACCATCGTGTTCTTGACCATATAAAGGTGAGCTTAGAAGTTGAAATGCATAAAACAGATAATGTAAAAGACATGTGAAGACTTTAATAAAACTATATTGTGAGGGGGGAGAAAAGCCTGTAGACAATTTTTGAATGTTGAATCAAATGATTCATGGAATTAACAAAGAATCCAACAGCATTCTTTGGGATGGAGCCAAAGTGGTAATCAGAGGCAAACTAATTCAATGCTTTGTAAAACACCGCCAACAAAATAGAAGACAGAAATAAGTCAATTAGGAAAAAAATGGCAATATTAGGGAAGAAGTATAAACATAATTAGATAATAATAACTAGACTTGTGTCAAATTTTAACTAGTAGGAATGAGTAAAAGGTCTTGTGACATGGGGAGAGAATGTATTATATATACAGTTACTATATATGTGTAATTTATTCAAGCTAAAAAGTAAAAGTCAGTCCCAAAGAGACATCTTATTCCAACTCTGAGATAAAAACCACTTCAGAAGAATTTTACAGTTATCTGCTTTTAGTGTCTATGACAGCTTAGAGATCTCTTTCCTAGAGCAAACAATTCATTGGCAGAAACTGGAAAGATGTACACATACATCCAGAATTTCTTCCCGACATGTGTATACCAAAAGTTAGCCACTGCTGGCAGAACTGGTCTGCAGTATGAGATCAGAGCATCACTTTATTCTGAATCTATGTAAAGACTACTCGCAAGAGTAGCCATCAGGTAGTGATACAAGTGGGCTTTCTGAGGTCTTTGGGGTTGCTTGTGGTATAGTTTGGTGGCACAAGTTAATCCTCATGAAACTGTCCAAAGACCAGTATGTACCCTATCTTAGTGTATAACTTTGACATTAGAGTTGCCATATAGGCTTCCATTTGGATGTGAGCCTCAGGGCTGTTCTGGCCCACTCTCCGATAGCTTTTGGTTTCCTCAATTTCAATTTCCATTTTTGTCTGGAATGACTTCCATCATATATGTTACTAACACATTTTAGCTCTTTGATCCTGGTAAATTTTGTATACGTGTGTGGTTTCCACAAGCTTAGAGCTTGAAATGCATGCTATAAAAAAACCTTCAGACTGATAGAAAGTTGTACATCAAATTGAAGGTCTGTAAATGAAAAATGAAACACAGATGTCCTGAGTGACCAATATACCATAAAAGATGAATTTATGGCTGTGTACTATCCCACCCCGCCCTGGGGAAGGACACAAAAGATAAAATTGAGGAAAGCAATTACCGTGTTCTAATCAGCTTAATCTGGAGGGTGTGTTTCCTCTAATAATAGAAAAAAATTCAAAATATCTTAGGTATGCATGGTAAGCAATAGCGTGGGCTCCCAAAGATGTCTGTCTACATCCTAATCCCTGGAACCCATGAATATGTTAGGTTACAGATGCAGTTAAGGTTACTAATTCATTGACCTTAAAATTAGGAGATAGATTATCCTGGAGTGTCTGGGTGGCCCCAAGGTGATCACAAAGGGTCTTTAAAAAGTGGAACACAGAGGCAGAATAGTCAGAGTGATGTAGCCAGAGATTCAGCCTGATGTTGCTGGCTCTGGGGATGGACACAGGCCATAGCCCGGGTGGGGGCAGCCTCAAGGAGCTGGAAAAGGAAGAAAGAAATTCTCCCTTAGAATCTGCAGAAAGAAACACAACCCTGCCGACACCTTGATTTTAGCTCAGGAAGACCCACTTTGGAATTCTGACCTCCAGCATTAAAAAATAGTAAGTCTGTGTTGTTTGAGCCACTACGTTTGTGCCAATTTGTGACAGTAGCCATAGGAAACTATTACAATAGGAAAGCTAATATTGCTTTGAATAAAATCAGTTATGACTTGCGTGTTGTAGGCTCTTCTCCCAGTATATTTATTCATCCTGACTTCCTCTTCTGCTCAACATATATCTATCGCTTCGGCAATAGTGACACCACCCTGAAAACCATCTTCCTCTGAACTCCTGCATTTGCTTTTACCAGGGGGAGAACTTAGGCTGTCGGACTCTCTCCTCACATCTCCCACCATCCAATTGGAACAAGCTTCCCATTAGGGGGACTCACCCCATCTGAACGAATAGCACACGTCACCCGTGGCCTGGTCTCTTTCCTTACAACCCTCCCTGCAATCTTTTCTCACACCCCAGACATCTTCCCTGTTCACCTGCTAATTCCCACAATTATATACCAGCCTTGGTCCATCTCTGTCTATACAGGCAAGCCTCTGCAGAAAAGATGAAAACTATTCCTTCGACTGGCTTCTATCCTTGGAAGTTGACCCTAGTTTCTTTCCTTATGACCCATTGATGCTCACGTGCCTCAGGTGTGCTAGCTCTTTCTGCTTCCGTAGCCATCCTGTGCCCCAAGTCTCCACGCCTTCCTTAAAGACGAAAGCTTCCCTTCCTTCCACTGTTTGTAAGGTGGAGCAGATCTTCCAGGGTTTGCAGGTTCTTCTTCCAGCCACACTCAGCCCATCATCCATTATTCTAAATAACATTTTATTGGCACACAGTCACGCCCATTCGTGTACCTATTGTCCCCGGCTATCTTTACCCAACAGTGGCAGGTTGGAGTGATTGCAACAAGACTATAAAAACTACAGTATTTACTGTCTGACCCTTTACTGAAATAAAGTTTGGCAACCCCTGTTCTAGACTACACTGTCATGTTTTGATGCCACCAGGTAAACCAGTTAGGCGCTCTTGTGTGTGGTGATTGTAGACTTGGACAGCTAATGTCGCAATGAACAGAGAGAACGTGTGTGCCTATGTCCGCGTGTGCGTGTGATTGTATCTGTCTGCCTGTAGATCTGGATACACTGATGCTTTTTCTAGTAGGACACTGCTTCTAGAGGGGTTGTTTACCTGGCTGCCCAAGGTGATGTGGTTATGAGGACTCCCTAACCCTCTCTCCCCGGGATGGGGTAAACTCATCCAGCAGGGAAAGTGGCCCCAAGGGTGAGGTCTTCATCCCAGCCCTGAATTCTCTTTCCTTCTGTCCCTGACTCCTGCCCCCCAGTCTCTGCTTTGTGGGCCCCCATGGATTCCCTCCTGCTTGCTCTCTGCACCCTGACTTCCTCTGCACTGTTTCCGTTCCCGTTCCCACGTATCAGAGTACTAGCATTACCTCCATCCCTGTGAAAAATTCACTGCTTCTAGATCCAATGCACAGTGGCCTCTTAGGGGCACCTGGGGTTTGCATCTCCTGAGCAGCACCTGGCTCCTTTCATGGTGGCAGGTGGTAGACCTGGGGGCCTTTATTTTATTTTATTTATTTATTCATGAGAAACACAGAGAAGCAGAGACACAGGCAGAGGGAGAAGCAGGCTCCCTGCAGGGAGCCTGACATGGGACTCGATCCAGGACCCCAGGATCACAACCTGAGCCGAAGGCAGATGCTCAACCACTGAGCCACCCAGGTGCCCCAAGACCTGGGGGTCTTGTAAGGAACCACTCTTGAGCGGCTTGGCCACGGGTCAGGGTTGTACCAGGACCTCCCCTCAAGGGCCCTGCCTGTAGCTGTACTTGTCCTGCCCCGTTGCCCACTGAACCCTTCCCAGTCGTTACTACTCTCCTTGCAAGGTTGTGGCCTCCCAGGCTCCCTCCACATCTATTGGTCTGCTGTTGTCCAGGAAGGTGCACATTATTAGGATCCCTGTCGGGACCCAGAGGAAATGCTTTCTGGGGTAATGAGGTTTTTCTTTCTGAAACAACAGGTATGCTTCCTCTATGTTCCATTCTGTTTCTACTTCAGAACATCCCCAATTTATCTATAGAATTTTGATTCCCACCTACATCAAAAGGCCATATGCTTTCTAACCCCAGAGCACATTTTAAACCCCTTAATTTGTATTCTTCCCTCCATGTATGGAACATACACTCTCTCTCTCTCTCTCTCTCTCTACTCCCCCCTCCCTATCTGTCTGCCTCTCTCCCTCTCCACCCCCTCTTCCTCCTCCCCCACCTTAAGTTCCTAACTCGAGAGTGCAGAATATCTGATCTCAAATCCCCTACCACCACATCTCCTGCAAATGTTAGATAAATCCATTTGTTTTTAGTGGCCATGAGATTACATCTAAGCTCACTATCTTGCCAAATTCTTAAGTTTTTCTGAGGCTGAAATGAGGAAGCAAATTCATGCGTCTGGTAGGCAATCAGCCCTTACTATCTGTCAGGTGCCATAGTAGATTCTGGGGTATGTTTATGAGGAGGACACAGGCCCCGGCCCCCACAGCCCTGGCCCCAGGCCTGGGAACAAGTCAGATGTTAGAAGAGGAAACAAAGTTAAGTGTTGAATGTGGTGGCAGATGCTTTGAAGGAAATGATTACAGCTGACAGGATAGGAGATGCCTATCTGGGCTGTCAGGAAAAGCCTGTCTGAGGAAACAATATTGAGAAAGTGATACTTGAGGTCATAATATTTGAAAGAAAGCCCAGCATACACGGAACCTTGAAAGTCCTTTATGAGCTCTGAGATGCCACCTCAACAAACAGCCGCCTCTCCAGGCCCCCGTGTGGCGAGGGAAGTTAGTTTTTCCATTTGCTGGAGCTAAAACTTGACGGCAATCTCCCTGCTTTCTCGAGAGCCGCCATTTTGTTCATCCAAATCACAGGATCTCTTCCTTCTCTGTGGTTTCTGGTTCGTGCCCTTCCTTCCTGCTGCCTGGACCTGCTGCCCCTTCCCAAACCCCCGCAGCTGACTTCCCTTCTGATATGCCTGTGCTTCTACACCCTTCTCGAAGCTTGCCTCACTTTTTGGCTCAACTACCTGTCCTTTGTAATATAACCAACTTGTGATACTCACCTTCAGAAAGAGGGGATATTTCCAGATTAACTGACTGGAATTGGCAGGCACAATGGTTGGCGCATAGTTGGCTCCCAATAGATGATTGAATAATAAGTGAATTGAACGGATGCTCCTCGTTTTAGCCAATCTGTAAGGAGTAAAGTGGTTTTTTTTCTGAATCCCATGTGTATTCTTTTCCTCACATGTGAAATACATATAAAAACCTTTACCTTTTCTATTGGATATCAAAATCTTACCTCTTATTCACAAGAGTTTTATTTTAAATCTACTCTCTCTCCTTGCTGTACATGTGCAACTTTGTTACTGATCCCAGAGACGCCTAGAGTCATTGATGGGTCTCTCGGATTGCTTGTACGGAGTCCAGCACAGCAGGGGCCACAGGCACAAAGCATTTAGTATGCAAATAGCAAATATCTATTTACTCATGATAATAGCTACCACTGAAATGTTGATTGTTGTGGGGGGGGGGGGGGTTTAGAGGGAGGGGTTTGTTTCGTTTTTCTGTTTTTAGCATCCTGAATAATCAAATGTATTCTTTGGAATGAAGCAGGAACGTTTAGTGGAAAATCTTTGTATTAAGGAAGTTGCCATATTTCGGTTGAATAGCAGCCAAAAACAGTTTCTTTTGAAGAAAATTTCCCAGTATGTCCTGAGTTTGGTTTTAGCCACTTTGTGTGATATTATTGATTACTAATGGCAGTAATACTTTAGTCTCAACCTTTTGAGATTTTTCAGAAACAAATGGAATCTTCGCTTTTTCTAGGTTTAGAGGCAAATGCTTAAAGCTCATCACTGCCAACTTGTTTCCAGAATTGGATACTAAGTGTTATTATAGTATTCATTTAAAAGAAACATAAATTCACTGTGTTGCATCAATTAGAAATCACTTCTAAATAATCCTTCAGCTTCAGGCATTCTTTCTTTATAAACTATTTTAATAATACCAAAAATGGATAAAGGGTCCCCTTGATTTTTTTGTTCTTGTTTATATTCTTTAATTCAAGAATTTTTGCATAATTTCAGCTGTGCTTTTTATTTAGATTAACACAAGGTTCTGACCCATGGAATCAGGAAGAACTTCAGAACAACAGTTCAGTATTTATGATTTTATATTTGTTGCCCAATGGGAGGTAACTACAGAGTAATGGGACAGTTAAAAAAAAAAAATTCTAAGAGTTATGGACCCAAAAGGCCCTTGTCCCCTTGAATCACCTGGGAAGGCTACATGTTTATCCCGGTCATGCTGCCATAGCTTAAAATGCTGTGGCATGCCTCTTCTTAAACTGCCCCCGAACTGCTGAGAAATAATGGGGTAAAATGACATACTATTTTGAATATCCTGAATTGTGGCAGAGGTGAATTAGATTTTGATGAGTCATCAGACATTGTTCCAGGACCAAGGGCAATCGATATAATTTGGAGTGTTATTTGCAGTCACAACTGAATATAAAATAACAAAATGGGCTTTCTGGAGTGATACATAAACTAACTCTTGAAATTAATTGTTAAAGAGGAATTCCAGATCCTTGGACTGGAATATATATCTAAGCTCCCAAGGGGTAGCTATTATGAAGAACAATACATGTGTAGGTTAAAAAAAAAAAAAAATGTGTTACATGTTTGCAAAATAAGATCAGTTTTATTACTTTGTAGACATACCTTGTAGATGAAAAAAAAACTCCTATCATGGAACTCTTTATAAGCAAACTTCTGAATGTAAGTAGAATTTCTGCCTCACCCTTTCTAAGCCTCTAGAGAAACCCAAATTTCTATAATGAGTTATTCTGAATCCTCAGCTTTACAGAAGTAATGTTCTCCATTTAAAAAGTGGGTGCTTTGAGGTCTCACATCACCTTTTTCTGATCCACTTGGTTACCTCTGCTATTCCCTTTTTTTTAAGAGTATCCATCTTTGTTCACTCTGAGACTCTTAAAACCTATTTCCTCATGATAAAAATATCATTAAGCTTTTGAACCAAGATAGAAAACAAAATCAAAGCTGAAGGTTATTAATTGCTTCCTATTGTTTTAAATTCCTTATTGTTGCATCAGTAACAAGCAGATGCCTTTCTTTTTAAAAATAGGATCTTGGTATCTTAGTAAATAACAACATCAAATTACGAGACAAGAAATCTCAAAGATTTTCTAAAAAAATAAATACTCTGAACTTTGGGGTTCCCTGCTACATTTTTCATTTCTACTAGTGAAAGCTTTAAACAGAGAATTCAGCCAAGCGGCTGGACCAAGTCCCTGTCACATTGCACCCTAAGGGGGTCTTTTAGGCCGCCCATGGGTGGTGGAGCTGACATGTCCTGCTTCATCAAATTTCCACATTTATCCCACCACATCCAACTTCCCTCTAAGCCAGCCAGGGCCCCATCTCTTCACTGCTAAGTTGAAATAATAATAATAATAAAGTAAAGTGGAGCGCAGAAGGCAGAGAAAATTGTTATTCTCTGCAAGGAGGCCAAGACAGCTAAATTGTGACACAATTTAAACTGTTCAAATTCGACAAGTTTGATTGGAAAATTGAGTGACCCCAGGTAGTTAGAGATCAAAAAGGTCACTGGTTTACAGTCTTAAAAAGTCCTACTTGTGTTTTTGCCACAGACTGTTAGAATATGATTTTATTCTACGTGGTAGTAACTGTTGCCCAAATGACTATTGTTTTACAGTTTGGTGATTTAAATGCTGTGTCTCCTGGAAATCTGGATAAAGGTAAGAAGTGAAAATGTACATTTTTAAGGGCTTCTTTGAGAAATCCCTGTAGAGGAAAATGTGGTGTGTGCCTACAATTCTCTTATTCTATAGAAATGGCATAGAACCCTACAGACATATGACAGTTTTGTCTCTCAGAGTCCTCATTGTTTATTGCTCCATTTCTGTGCCTTCTTTATGGGAGGGATATTAAATGCAAGAATTGAATTTAAATATAGTTGGCAAACCCTGCGCGACTCTCGCCTACATGTCATTACAGGTAGCAAGAAATTATTTCTGACTGTCGCCAGAGTCCTGGTGAGAAGTGATAAAATTTTATTGAAGGTCCACTCGGCAGCAGGAAAGATTTCTCAACCTGCCCCTTCTCAGTAATTCATACTTTTCACTGGAAAGACAAGTCAAGAGATAGCAAGGAAGCTTACCGTAAAAAGCAAGATCGGCAGTGGGGACAGATGCAAAGGATCACATGCGGAGTTCTTAGATTTTTAAAGCCCGCGTGGCCACTCAGCATGTTTCTTGGAAGAACTCAGGATCTATGGGACCACACGGGCTCTGGGGAAATGAGGTTGGGATCAAGCATGTGCAAATGACAACAATCCTAATGAAAATACCAGCTCAGGTTAAAAAAAAAGAAGAAGAAGTAAAATGTAAAATATGTAATAAACAAATAATACAGAAAGTATAGACCTTTCCTCAAAAACAGAAAAAAAAATAAAAAACAAAAAGTAGAGATAATCCTGAGGTTTTAAGGAACTGAGTTCTGGAGGGAAGGACAGAAAGCCCAGACTGGGGAAAACTGCCCAATTAGTCCTAGGACAGAACAGAGCTAGCTGGGGAGCAGGCAGGAGAAAGGGCTTGAGGGATCCGTATGTGAAAGGCAGTGATGATGTCCAGAGCCTCCTGCGCCAGGGTACTTGGGGCAGCATCCTGGCCTCCTGAGTGGTGGAACACGCGAACGTGGGGGCCAAAGTCCTTAAGGAATCCAGTCAGTCTCACTCCCACGTTAAACTCCTCTCTGGCCAGAGGAGCAAGTGTCAATTCCTGTTTCAGGAATAGGCATAAGAACCAAGCAGAAAAATACACACTCTCTGTAATTAACCCAGTGACAGTCTGGAAGGTGAATCAATGATGACACTGGTGTGTAAGGAAGGTGAGAGTTGAAACCCATGGCCAACATAAAGCAACCCTGCTGACGCGCTGACCAAGGCCTGGTGGCCCATGCTTGAGGGTCTCACCCCTGTGCGTAGGGTGTGGCAGGAGCCTTGTACTTGGACCACTGCATGGCCGCCCATCTTGTTTTGTAAAGTGCTGGACCAAAACGAAGTCTTTAGTAAGGTCCAGTAGCACCTCGTTTTAGTTTCTGTGTACCAAATTTCTATAACCTTGAGGACATTTCTAGGAGATGTCTTCGAATCTTTAGGAGAGCATGAAATGTCTATGGAATTGCATTAATTTGCCCTTAGAAGTGGAGAGAGGGCTTGCTTTTTTGTGGATCGCTTTGTAGCCTCTCCATTGGAGCCCCATCACCCACGAGTGGACCCGAAGAGAAGTGGCTTTGGAGTACTTAGGTTTCTTCAGCCTATTATCCCATTGCTATCTCTACCCACGGCATGGTAGATGAAAGGACTCTCTCCACTCTCTTAGCTCGCCTGCCTGCTTGAAATGAATTTTCTCCTTTCAGTGCCACCTGTTTTATTATTTTGACGCTATTTCTCAGGCACAGAAAAGTTGGTGGAGAGGGAGCCGTGAAGCAATGTGATTTATCCTCACCTTGGAGTGGCCCTGCTGGTCCCATTCACCCCCAGATCCGGTACTTCTTAAGATCGGCCAAACTGGCCTAGTCAGGGCCTGAGGCTTGATTTGAATGTGAAATCTTCAAGTGTTCTTGTGGGCTTTTTCCACAGAATGAGAATTTTTTTTTTTCCTGATAATGAAAATTTTTTAGCTCTATATAAAAATTTCAAATAATACAGAGATTTAGAAATTATAACAAGTGAATCTTCACAGTCACAACTCTAGGGGATGACCACCAGGAAAAATTTAGAGAGGATTTTTCCAGGGTTTTTTTTTCTGGTTTCTATATAAGCAAATACAAAAACAGACCTGAAATGTGTCATACAAATGTGTTTCGATTATACTGTCTTTGTGAAGCAAATGTCTACAAAACATATCTTTTCCCCTGTAGCCAACATTCCCTTTGAACATGCTCTTCCTGGCAAACCCTGTTATTATAAAGTCCATTTTCCAGAGGCAAAAAGGTAACAGGGTAAAGTCGATGAGCCTCATCTAAGAGCACTTCTGTGTTTACCTCTCAGTAATGCGTTATGCCCTTTCTGGTCAATAAATCTAATCTTGATCTTTTAAATTACACATACCACTTTTCAGGAGATCCACTCCTAGCAACTGCATGCTGCACAACCTGTGCAACTGTATGTGGAGGCCCTGTTCCTCCTCATCACGTGTCTCTGGAACCAGCTTTGCCCCAATAATAAGATAATGATAATAAGAGAAGAAAACCCAAGGGGCCCATATATTAGCAGGGACTTTTGCTGTAGGTGACTGATGGGGATGTGTTCTCTACACTCTCCTGAGGAGAACCTTCCATAGTAGTAAGGTTAGGTGTGAGTGTTTTCTCTCTCTACTGTACTTTGGAATTTTAACAGTACATGCTGGAAAAAACCTAAATGTTAGCCCATTATAATGATGTCTAAGTTAATATAAAATGTATTAAAATTTGGAGGTGACAACAACTATTTAATACATTTAATTTCCACAAATGAATACCAGCTATTAACAGTATCAGAATTGGCAGGAATGGAAATCCAGTGTGCATTTTTAATCTGATACTACTGCCTCAGTCACTTAGTTATTTTAAGATTTTTATTTATTGCTTATCCCCAAATCTTTATTCATGAGAGACACAGAGAGGGAGGCAGAGACATAGGCAGAGGGATAAGCAGGCTCCCTATGGAGAGCCCATGCAGGACTCAATCCCAGGACCCCAGGATCATGCCCTGAGCCAAAGGCAGGCACTCAACCACTGAGCCACCCAGGAGCCCCAGTGTGTGTGTGTGTGTGTGTGTGTAAATTAAATATTTTATTTATTTATTTGATAAAGAGAGCCAGAGAGCACAAGTGGGGGGAATGGCAGAGGGAGAGGGAGAAGCAGACTCCCTGATGAGCAGGGAGCCCCACTTGGGACTCCATCCCAGGACCCTGAGATCAGGGCCTGAGCTGAAGGCAGATGCTTCACTAGCTAAGCCACCCAGGTGCCCCTTAGTCTATTTTTAAGGGCCCATATAATATTGTCATCTATAACATTGAAGGGCACCAAAAAGTCTCTACAGCAACCCTTCCTTATCCATGCTGTAGTTATTTTGCGAATGAACGCATGTGTCCCCTACATTCACATGGGCACAGGTGAAATTTATATCTAGTGTAGATTTCAAAGGACACTGAAAACTTTCCTCCCTCCCTCCCTCAGCAGTTTTCAGCTCATTCCCCCCAAAGCAGCATAGCCTACCAAAGTGACTACTTTAGGGTGATTCAAATTATGCCAACTCTTGACTTTTTTTCTTTTAAGATGTTATTTATTCATGATAGACAGAGGGAGGCAGAGACATGGGAAGAGGGAGAAGCAGACTCCCTGCGGGGAGCCGGATGCAGGACTCATCCCAGACACCAGGATCACACCCTGAGCGGAAGGCAGATGCTCAACCACTGAGTCACCCTGGCACCCCTAGGCCAAATCTTTCATACAAAAACTTCAGAAGTCCCAAAGGTCTTCTTAAAAGAACTCTTAAAAGTTTCCATCCCCAACTGGCTAGCACTCAATGACTTTTGCCCTGTTGGGGAGGACCGCAGGTGGCACCAGTAGGGCCTTGCTGCAAGCGAAGTGCCAGGGGATAGGGACACCCGCAAGCCCTGGGCCCGGGAGGAGCAGCTGCCCAAGGGTCCCGAAGCCCCCGACGGTGGCCTTTATCCGGGGTGGGGGCGGGGGGTCTTCCTGTAACGAGGTCTCGGGGTTGTCGTTTGTGCAGACGAAGGCAGCGAAGTGGAAAGCGAGATGGACGAAGAACTGGACGACTCTTCGGAACCCCAAGCCAAAAGAGAGAAGACCGAGCTGAACCAGGCGTTTCCCGTGGGCTGCATGCAGCCGGTGCTGGAGGGCGGGGTGCAGCCCAGCCTCCTGAACCCCATCCACAGTGAGCACATCGTCACGAGCACCCAGACCATCCGGCAGTGCAGCGCCACAGGAAACACGTACACCGCGGTGTAAGGATTATTAAAGCGTATTTTTCCAGCTAACATTACCCCTGTTGATAGATTGGGCTTAAGCTGAAAATTTAATAAGCCTGAAGGTCGACTGTTGTCAAATTCTATCTGTGCTGAACATTACCTTTTTTGGAGTTGTGAAATGGAATGGGTGTATGTATTTTGCCAGGTCTTTCTTTTTTTCTTTTCTTTTTTTTTTTTTAACGTAAAGAAAAAATCATTTGCCTCTCAATAATAAGTTTTTTTTTTTTCTCTCTCTAGTTTCAGGTGTCAAGAAGGATTTTTACCACATTTAATGCCAATGTTTTTGTTTTCTTATAATTAAAAAGTAATTTACATTTTTTTGTAGCTTAAAATATTTTATTGTTGATTGTTAGTCTTGGTGTATGATTTCATGTGTAAGTTTTTAATTAGATGCACTTCTGTGAAATATCAAAAGAAATGAATTTCTTTGATTTACACTGGAGGCATGCCCATTTGGCAGCAGATGCATCAAATTTGCTTTTGAAAGGTGCTTTTCATTGGACAGAACCACAAGACGCGGTTTTGATAACACTTTGGTACGGAGAGAGAATACAGAGCATTTTTATTATAGTGCTAGAGGGTTGGGAAGGTCATCTATTTTTCTCTGGAGAAAAATTGAGCTGTGCATTTATCAGTTCAGGGTAAATGACAGAACTGCAAGAGATTATGCTAATATGCACATAATTTGTGTACATAATTATTAAACCATATTAATGCAAGCTTCCGTTAAACATTGAATTTTAACCGTTATTTGCATACCAATTCCTCTGTTTAAAGACTACTGATTCTGTATTTGGGACCACTGCACAGATGCATTCTGCTGTTGAGTGGGGCTGTTATAGTTAGATACTGAAGCTGAAAAAAAAAATGACTTGACTTTTTTTGTTTTGTTTTTTTTTTTAAGTGTACATGCTACTTATGCTGAGCTGGACATACAGGAAACCATTCCATTTGGATGACTTTCTTTTATTCCAGGTCTTTTTCCTAATAGTAGTTCAATATGCTGCTATTATAGAAGAAAATTTATAGAATGCAAGGAATGTAGCAACCTGCATATCGTTATTTCCTTCAAAAATATTTCCTGGTTTCTAAAGTATGTGGATTTAAATTTTAAACAGAACCTGAAGGCAGTGTAACTGGCACACCACACTGTTGCTTATCCCCAATTCTGTAGGATTTGGATAGGTGGCTGGATGGACCAGTGCCATTGAAGAATGTACATCAGGGATCATCGTACCTCGGCTATTACATGGTGCCTTAAAACAGAACTGAAGCAACGGTTTAGTAAGGCTTATTTTGTTCATGTGAATTCCTCTTCAATCCATTTGACAAGGTGTGCCTGTCACTTTCAGATTCCCGAAGTAAGGACAGGTTACATGTTCTTCAAAGGAAATTTAGGGCAAAACAAAAAGACAGAAATCAATTTCCCCTCTCCGAGTGACCACGAATGGACTTTTTGATTCCTATAGCTGAATATTACTTGATTACAGATCACATTGCTTAAGGGTGTGGAATAGCAGACTAGTTTTAATTACCAACTTGTCACATAAAATCATATGTTTTAGGCCATTCTTATCTAGTTATTTAAGAAAGTTAACAAAATAAGCAGGTACTTATTGAAGTGCATCTTTTCAGTCTAAATGTTTTTTTTCCGTCTGTGTCCTGGTTGTCTGTGTGTTCACGGTGCACTCAAGTGCCCATGGGCAGGAGTCAGCTCAAAGTCGGGGGAGGTCCTAGACAGGATGTACCCATCCCCATCTTAATTTGCATGAAAAGCCAAGGTTCTTTTAAGCACTCAAGTTATTAACAGCAACAACAACAAAAAACAGGCACATCCATTCATTTAAGTAGTTTTTAAAAAGCTGATCAGCAAAAATTAATACATAAATATGTAAAGCCAAAAAAAGGGAAAGCACAAAATGATTTACAGATGATTAATGAGGCCTATATTGAACTCAAGATGTTTATCTTAACAGTTTTACTGGGGTGGGGTTGGGGGTTGGAAAGAAGAGGGTGAGCCAATCTGTTAAAAAAAAAAAAAAAAAAAAAAAAAAACGAATGGCTTATCGGGTGACGTGCAGTATATTTCTACTGTTGTTGCTTGATTGCCTTGGGCTGTTCGCATAACTTAAGATCAACAGAGTTTCTTAAGTAAACTTTAAATGTTTTAGATGTAATTTTTTAAATGGATTCAAATTTTCTATGACTCAACTCACTCCTATTTGGAAGTATTCACTGGCATTCTCTCATCACCTCATCCAAATATCATTTACATGACCATCCCTGTTTTTTGTTCGCCCAAAAGGCGATGAATTTGCACCATCACGCACACAAAAAGGCAAACAAACAGAACACCTTCACTGCAAAGACCACCTATCTATTTCAGTGTGCATTAGGGAACATTTGCAGGTAAAATTAAACTCACAAAACAAAAAAGACACTCTTCATCTCAACTCTCCTTTCCAAAAAGCTCTTTCACTTTCCTCTCCTTGTCCACCAGCCCCAGAACTCTACTCATCTGTATCAGACCAAATGTACTTGCTGGTTTCACCTTGTTTATTGAATGATTTTTAAATGTATTGATTATCATTGTTTAATGTTGGATATATTTGTATCATTAGAGGAATCTGATAATAACGGGCAAATTTAGATGGATGAAAGGTAGGGATTGGGGACCCTCCAGGATTCAACATTTCTTCCAGTTGTTCATGGTATATTCTCCATTAGGACAGTTAAGGAGTTAATAAATATTACTACATTTCCACTTGACTCACTAAGAACTTCATGATCTCCTTTATGAACACAGGAGCATCCATCTGTGACTAGGGCAGATAGTTGACCAACAGACAAAAGAGCATCTACAAGCTGGGCTACTTCTGGTGATCTGTAGTCCACAGTAAGACAATACACCTCTATAATCAGACACAGACGTCTCAACCAATCTCGAATTTGAATTGTGAGAGAGAGGAGAAAATTCAAACCTCCTAATTTGTACATTTGAGGAAATTGGAACAATCCCCTTCATTGTGTTTATTTAATAGTTTGATTTTTCATTTGTTTCATTCATTGAAACTGTGACTTTTCTAAATAATACGGACACTAATACTCTCAGAGTAGATTTATTGACAAGTGACAAGTGCACATGTTAAGGACTTCTTAATATTTCTTGACATTGTAATCAAACCCACTAGTCATGAAAAACCTCTACATAGACCAAGTGCTACACTTTCAGCGAGGAAGATTTAAGGAAGGCATGTTGGCTATCGTTAAGTTTCGGAAAAGATCCTTCCGTACAATAGGATTGAGTATCGTGGGTATGGTTTGAGCTTCACATACATACATTGAGAATCATACCCGGAAGATTTGCATCCATGAAGCCAGTGAACAATGGGGTGAAATGGGGGAACCACCTCCTTGGAACACAGGGCCCAATTTTGAAATTTTTCTTTGGATATCAAGCGGCTGGTCACTTTTTCAGGATTCTCATCCAAACTGTGTTTGGACTGACTATTTAAGTCTTACTGCCTTTTCAGAAATCTGCTTTCCTTTTTGTGCTTTTTCTTGTACTGTATAGCACGGTTCATGCACCTCTCTTTAGATGGTGTACTTTAAAAAAAAAAAGTAAATTTTAGAAAATGGTTTTAACACTGCATACCTAAAATTAGTAGTGTGCAACATTGACTGCCTTTGATTTGTAGTAGACGAGTAAACAATGAACACGTCCTTGTGGAATATGCTATCAAAGACGTTCAGGACTGACGACTCTTTCATTACTGAAATCATGAACCTTTTTGCGTGAATGCACTCTCCAGAAGTGCTAAGCGTGATGCATTTTCAAATTTAAAAAAATTCTTCAGACGATATATTTGAAATGTCTAAAATGATGCTGTGCTTGAAACATTAGTGAAAAAGAAAAAAAAAATGTGTGTCACTGTGATGTCAGTCCTCCCTGTGTGGACACAAGTAGAAAGTAAAAGAACTCTGGCAAGTCACCTTTCTGGACAATTTGAGGCAGTGGTTATAGGCAACAAATTGACCTTTGTTAGAACCCTTCCCTCCCCCAAATTCTCGGTGAGGAAACCACAACTATCAAAAAATTGAAAATCAGAACTTAACAATTTCTGTGAATCACCCTGGAACATGGGGGAGAGGGGGTTGTCATGCAGTGCTATGAAAATTGGGCTTGTCACTAGATCAGTTCAACCTCCATGTATAGGGTTAGAACAAATCAATGAACGGAATCCTAGTATTTCTGCAAGTCTGGTGATTAAAAAAAAAAAAAAACTGGAATAGAAGCATTAATTCAGTGCTTGGTTCTAGTATTAGAAAACCCCTTTGATGTAATGCCTTGTATTAACCCTTTGAGCATTGTAAGATATACAATGGGGGACAAAAGCCTTTCAGATCATTTATTTAGACTTAGACCGGTAAAATATACTCTATATCCAAATGTCTAATTATTGCTGTTTTTTTAAGGGGGGGGTAGGAAGAGAAAGTGTTTCCATGCTGAACACTTGCATTTTATATACAACTCTTAATTTTCTTCTTCAAGAGGGCTTGATATATTTATTCCCAAATATTCACTGCCATCTAAGTAAGTGTACTGTTTACAGAAAAAAAAAAATCGACTTTTCTAGCATCACATCATGACTCTAGAAAAGGAGGACAGATACATAGGGCCTTTAGACCTATGTCATAACTGACCTCTGCACATTGAAAGTACCTAGATTGCCTTTAAAAGGTATGATAAAGAAAGGGTTACATTTCTTTTTTTTTTTTTTCCCCAAAACAAAACAAAAGATCTCATTTATTTAGCTTTAGAAAGTACAATTGTAAGTGAAGCCTTAGGAAGAAATGAGTTCTAGTGGATAAAGAAAAGCTGAACTCTTTGGGGGCAGGTAAGCTATTTGGAGTTAGATCTCTCATAAAATATTGTTTGGGAATTTCATACAGGGCATAATTTTACCTATGCTCCAAAACTTTTAACACTTTGTCAAAAAAAAACAAACAAAAACCCGATTAGACGTAGGTAGAATGGAGAGCAAAGCACTTGATTTTCAGCTCATCTGTCAGGAGATGCCATGACGACTGCTTCTGATATGTGTAAATGCCAGTCCGCTTACACAGTTGCCGACTTTTGTTCAAGGGACGCTCTGCGTGCACTCGTCCCCCTTTGTCCTCTGCGTGACGGAACATGAGAGAAGTGTCGTCTGCAGATGTGCTTGCGCGGCCCTAGCCGGGCGCACCCAAGAGCGTAACCTATTCCGATGTCTGGTGAAGGGACATCCATAGCATAGTGCAAGTTTGCCGTAAACATTGCTTTTTTAGGCAGCGTAGGAAGTCAAACCATGCAAATTACTCATGTGTTAACATGCAATACTCAAAGGGTTTTAATTTAACTCTCTTCTTTTGAATTCTTCATGATGATTTACTGTAAATGCTTCTCAGTTTGCATGCTCTGATCATTGCTGCTAGTGATTTTATGTGCCAGTAGACCTGAGTTTAGTTTACCAATTTTACTTAAATAGTAAAAGCCACTTACAAAGTGACTGCCTAGGATTTTTTTTTCCTTTTGTTTGAAGTAATTGGTAATATGTCTTATTTTCAAAAAATGTGTTTCGTCTCTTATTTGGTTCTGGCATTTTATTCTTTATTTCCCCTCCCCCTTTCCTTTGTTTTTTAAATAAATTATGATGTTGGGATTGGAAGCCCTGAGTAATGAAATCTTTTGGTAAGAATTGTTATGTAGCTCGATAATGAGGACAACAAATCTCTGTTAGAAGAATTCTGATTCTGGGGGAGGAAGGAAAAAATTAAAACTCCCTATTGACTGTTGATACCGAGTACATTTTTCCTTCAATGAATTAATAGTTTTGAATGAATGATTGCCTTGTTTTAACCTGCTAAACACAATTTTAAATGACCCAATAAAGGAGGTATTGAATTTTATTCGTTTAAAAAGCATCTTTTGTACCAAAGCAAATTTTTTTCTCTACTCATCTCCATCATCAATTGGGACCTATGGTGGTGACCAATGCATTGGTTACAGAAACTTTAAGTGAGTGCCTTGAGAAAACTTGGAAATTTGTGCCTGGGGTGGTAAACTTTTAATTAGGTTAATTGTAGTGCTTACCAATCAGTAATTCCACTATCACTCAGGGCTTTCGTACCTTCTAGGTAAAACTTCTTTCATTGTGTTTTTTTAAAATACTGTATTTTTTTTTAAGTGCCATCATTTAAATTTCACTTAGTAAGTGGCAGATTACATTATTCAGTCCCACAAGCACAGAAACATAGTAACACTAGGAGATATTTGAACATTTATTTTACAATCGACTGAATATATTATGTAAATGAGGTAAGCAACTTTTGTAGAGATTGTATGTGTGAGATAATGTAATGTTCTTTTCCAGTTTTTGGACTACAGTTGAATAAACTTTTTAATTATTTAAAAACATCTTTACCGAATAACATGTGATGGTTTTTTGTATAATGTATTTGATTTTGTAAATACGTATTTCCTGATGTGATTTTTGTGAGAAATGCTAAATCTTTTAGTATATCATGTCCTCTCAAAATTGGCAGGAGCTAAATAATAGTTTGTGGGCGATTTGTATTGTGTACTGTACAATAACTGGGGAACTTTTATAATTATAAAAATATATATTAACTTTTAGTGTGTTGTTTAAACAAATGACTGGAACATACTAAAGATATTAGTAGGATTTTTCTGAATATTTCAGACTTGAACTCAGGCTAGCTTTCTTGTGTTTTTCAAAACAAAATGGTGTCTTGTCTTTTAAAATCAATAAATTTGTTTCCTTGTTACAATACATTTGAAATGCCTTGATTTTTTTCTCCCTCAAATCATTGCCAGAAAGCTCATAATGCACCTCCTGCTTATCTAGAGGGTAGTCTCTGTGTCATTGACTAGCTTAGAAACAAAATTAAGTTGTTTTCCGTTTTGGTGTCAAATGAAATTAGCAATATTTACACATGAACAGCCCAAAAAGAGAAAACAGAATTATAAGCCCAGCAGGGTACAAATCTTACCCTCAAAGAAAATTAGTGATTGAGTGCTGTTTAATTTCAGAAGCTGTCAACAGTTCCATTGTAAGTCCAGATTTTTGGATGTTCATAATGTGTTTGTTTTATGTCACTTCACATTGATATTTGGCACCCAAGTTCCTTGCTTAGATTGAAATAGCTTATTAAAATTCATTTTAATACACTTAAGATTCCCTGCCCCCATTTTTTGCTGCTTTGAATTACATACAGAAAAATGTATTATTTTCAGTATACATTACTGAGTTTTGGCGAACACATACAGGCATGTAACCACCACTACAGTAAAATTTAAAACTTTTTTTTTTATACCTTGCAAATATTTTTTTTTAATTGTTGTGCGGTGGGGGGGGGCTTCCTAGAATATGGAATAGCCAATTTGTTATGATTTCATTAAAAGATAGAAATGCAAGACAGGAAATATCCTTGTGGGAATCCCCAGCATGGTGCTTTCAAATCATAGTACAAAGTTACTTCTGAAACAAAAATATTGACCTCTTAGCCCACAAAAACACCAAAATCATCCCAACTGATGTAGATGTTTAATCCAGTAACATAGAAATGTACCAAATAATGTTAGTTAATAAACAAATGAAAGAAAAGGCAGACAGAAGTAGTCTGTAAGAGTACTATGCTAGGAAGAAAATGTATCTAACCAATTTGCACATTTTTATGTTGCATATATACTCGTGAAATATTTGGAACTTTTGTACAAAAAAAAAAAAAAATAGAGTTCCCAGTTTCCAGCCTTATTTTTGTACTTGGTTTCTTCTAAAAATCTGAAGTCTTTCCTGTAATTAATTAGTGTACTTACCTTGGTTATAATATTCTTCCCACCATAGATCCTTAATAGCATTTCCTTCTCTTTTGGAACTTGGACATTTCAAGACATGAATGCAGCCTGAGAAACATCACCGGGTTTCATTAACTGATTCAACTCCATCCACCAAATACTTTTTTGCCATTATGGCCTAAAAGTAACGTGTGTAGAAATTTGCCGTTCATCATTTGGCCTGAAGCACAGATTGTTTTTTGTGGAACACCATAATCAGTGGTATGGCTGCCAAATTGTTGAGGATAACATATTTGAAATCAGGTTAAAGGAACAGAAGGGCACTCTGGTCTGATTCTGCTCTGCTTCTCCCTGAAGCAACATCTGGACTAGGAGGAGGGGTCTGCTGACTCACAGGGGCTGGATGTCAGATTAGTTAGGCAGAGGGACCTTAGACATAGTAGCTTCCCAATGCTGAAGAGACCTGTTTTTCATCAATTCATTGCTGGCCCTCTGATTGGAAAGTATCCCATGTGTGCCCAGGAACATGGGAAGTTGTGCCCAAGTTGTCTGAACACAAATATGTAGTAATTAAATAATAAATGCACTATTATTGCAATTAAAAGGGAAAGATTATCAAACAGGATTTTTGAAAGAGACCAGTGTACAAGAAAAAGCACTCCAAGAGGCTGAAAGCAAAAAGAGATAGAAAAAATAGAAATACTATGAGATAATTAATGATAAGTCTGGTAAAAAGATGTCAAAGATCTGTACTCTGAAAACTATATAACATTGCGCGGGGGAATTAAAGACTTAAATAAATGGAGAGATCCACTGGGTTCATGAAGCAGAAGACCCAATACTGCTGAGATATTAATTCTCCCCAATTTATCGAGTCAACACAATCCAATCAGAATTCCAGCAAGCTTCTAATAGACAATGACGAGCTGACTTTATAATTCATATGGGAATGCCAAGGATCTTGGTTAGCTAAAACAGCTTCGGAAAAGACCAAGTCGGAGAACTACCACTACCTAAATTCGAGCCTCTTATAAAGCTACACCAATCAAGATAGTGTGGTATTAGAATCAAGACAGATCAACAGGATCTGTCAAACAGATCAATGGAAAAGAAGAGTGCAGGGGAAGGACCACTGGTTTTTTGACAAATGTACAAAGACAATTCAATGGAGAATCTTTCAGAAAGGCATCTATAGGTCTACAAAAAAAAAAAAAAAAATTTAATCACACCATATGCAAAAGTGAACTCCAGAGGATCGTAAACCAAAAACTATAAAACTTATTTTTATTTTTAAAAAATTTATTTGCAAGAGTGTGTATGAGTGGCAGGAGGGGGAGATCCCCCGCTGAGCATAGAGCCTGCCTCGGCCTCCATCCCATGGAGACCTGAATCAAAATCAAGAGTCAGATGCTTAACTGACTGTGCCACCCAGGCATCCCCCCACTTAAAAAACTTTTAGAAAAAAATGTAAAAGTCTTTGAGATCTTGAGTAAGGCAGAGCTCTCTTAGCCATGACTCCAAGGATAATCTGTAAAAAATCAAACCAATAAATCAGACTTCATCAAAAATAAATTTTCTGCTCTTCAAAAAATGCAGCCAAGAGAATGAATAAAAGTTCTATAGTGGGAGATTTTCCTCGGATCTCTCATTTTCCTGTGTGTGTTTTGAGCAAATGTATTAGGTATGTTTAGCAAAAAGCCTATCTGGAAGATAGAAAGGCTCCCTCCAGGGCAGAGGGCATATCTGTTTCCTGGTAATGTAATAAAGACAGTGTCTTCTCCACCGCAAAGGCTGGGCAGGCTTGCTAGCAGCCGCTTTAAATGACTGGGGTTTCCCAGCTGGGACACAAACCCCATGTGTGCTGCACGGGCCTGGGTCCTTCACATCCCTCCTAGGTCTTCAGGAGGAGGGCTGTGAATGCGAAGCTCCAGGGCAGCCCGGGGGCCCAGCGGTGTAGCGCCGCCTTCAGCCCAGGGCGTGATCCTGGAGTCCCAGGATCTAGTCCCAGGATCGAGTCCCACATCGGGCTCCCTGCATGCAGCCTGCTTCTCCCGCTGCCTGTGTCTCTGCCTGTGTGTGTGTGTGTGTTTGTGTGTGTGTGTGTCTCATGAATAAATAAATAAAGTCTTTAAAAAAAAATGTGAAGCTCCAAAGTCCTTTCTGTCTAACCCGGGAGCCTTGTGTGCCCTGCTAGTATCTTCAAACCCTTGGAAGGCTTGCTTGTTAGTTCACCAGCAGGTTAAAGTAACCGAACCCTTCACAGCCCCTGACACCACAGATTGGGAGAAAATATTTACAAAGCATGTAACTGATAAAGGACTTGTATCCAAAGCTGCCAAAAGCTCTCAAAACTCAAGGCGTTTAAAGTGTATGCATAGAGCCCTGACCACCTTTAACACTAAACACAGATTTCGTGAATATTTGCTACGTCTCTCTTTAGAACTGCACACTTCAGGATTTCGGGGACGCTCCCTCTTTAATGAGATGCCTGCTCCCCAGGCTGCAGCTAAGATGATAAGCTCATAGGTCTTTCCACAGAGGGAGCCCCCGCCTGGGTCTGTGGCCTCTGTGCCCCGGGGGGGGGGGGGGTAATCCATTTAAAACCTTTCTCCACCGGTTACAGATACAGGGGGCGCCTGAGCATCAGCCCCGTGGCCCCCAGAGCCATGCCCCCTAAGGTGCCCCTGGTGGCAACCACAAAAATCAGGGTACAGGCTGCATTCTGGGTGGCCTGGCAAGCTGGAGCAGCCCCTCCGGCCAAGCCCCTGTGCAAGCAAATAGGCTTCTTTCCTCCCAGAAGCTGGGGTGTGTGGGAGTCCGCTGGGCGCAGTGCGGGGGGGCCTGGCCGGCCCACGACGGCCTCTGGGATCCTCCCGGCCCCGGCGGAGAAAGGCTAGCGGCCCGGGCCCAGAGCCCGGCGGAGGGCACGCCGCCTGCTCCAGGGGTGTCCGCATTTGGGGGCCCCCCATGGGCCCCCGCTTTCGGGGGAGCAAAGGAGCCCTTTTCACTTCAGTCTGGACGGGAGGTGCGGCTGCCCTGCTGAGCCCTGGCTGGTGAGGCCCCGCGAGCCTTGCAGCGCGTCTCAGTTTGGCTGGAGCCCTGGCATAAGCCCACTGCTTTCCAAATGTTTGTATTTATTTATTTATTTATTTATTTATTTATTTATTTATTTATTTATTTATTTTTGTTTGTTTAAAGATTTTTAAAACATTTACTTATTCATGAGAGACGTAGAGAGGCAGAGACTTCCCACCAGGAGCCTGATACGGGACTGGATCCCAGGACCCCGGGACCACGACCTGAGCCAAGGGCAGACGCCCAGACCCTGAGCCACCCAGGTGCCCCTCAAACGTTTTAGATTATTTGAGGGGGCTCCTGTCTCAGGTGCAGGTCCTCAACATGGGGGATCCTGATGTGGGCTGCGGCCCCTTGGCTCCTCAGGACCAGTGCTGGCCTGGAGTTCCCTCCAGGTGCACGTGGCTGGGCCAGGGGCCAGTTCATGTGAGACTGTGCCCCAGCCTGGCCCCCCTGCTTCCGTGTGGTTTCCCTCTCGTTTGCCCCAACCGTGGGACTTGCTCAGCCAGCCTTTAGGGTTTGTTTTTTTCAGAGGAAGCTTCCATAGGTAGCTCTAGTGTCCCTGTGTCTGTGGGAGGACGTGACTTCTGGCCTTCCTGGGCTGCCATCTTGAACTGAACCCCAAGACCTCTCCTGGATCACTGCCGAGTTCCCACTGGCTGGACATTTCCTATGTAATTCAATCAACAAATATTTGTTGCATGAATCAGGACACCATTTGTCTTATGATTATACCTAATGGTTATACTATATAAGGTTGATTGTTTCTGCTGTTGCCAATAATGCTTAATAACTTATCTGAACATTTTATTGGTGCATTTGTCATATTTTCCCCATACACTTCTAGAAGCCACATTTGGGGGTTAATACATTGCAAAATTTAGTAGAATTGCTCAACTCTACTGTGAAAGCTTACACCAATTTTTAATTCCTTCAGTAGCTCTGAATCAAATCATTAGAAGCCAATTAAAAAAAAAAAAGTTTTAAAAGGGATACAGGCAGGGGGTGGTCCGAGGACCCAGAGGGGCTCCTACAAGACCAGCCAGGAGTGTCCTTGGCTTCATGCAGGATGGAAGTCAAACATGAGCCGGCAGGAGGTGAAAGCAGAGTTTAATGAATATATAGAGAGAGATATAGATGGGGCATTGGGAGATTCAGCAAGGAGAAGAGAGAGTCTCATGGTTTGGGGTCTGGGTTTTTTTTTTTTTTTCTTAAGATTTTATTTATTTATTCATGACAGACAGAGAGGGAGAAAGAAAGAGGCAGAGACACAGGCAGAGGGAGAAACAGGCTCCATGCAGGGAGCCCAATGCGGGACTTGATCCCGAGACTCCAGGATCACACCCTGGGCTGAAGGCGGCGCTACACCGCTGAGGCCCCTGGGCTGCCCGGGCCTGGGGTTTTTAATTGATGATTGCGGTCTGGGGTATGTGTCTTCTCAGGCATCCAGGAACCGTTCAGGACAAGAACAAGGTCCAGGTGGCCATGAGAAGTCACTATTTCTTGAAGCCAGCAGTCTTGGTGTCGAGATGTCTGGCATCCATGGTCTGGAACATGGATATAACTTTGGTCATTCTCACCTGGTCCTTCATTAGATATCTGTTTGAGAGAAATCATTAATTGCTTCTCCCTTACAAGAAGGATATGCACTATTTGCATTTTCTGAGGCCTGTGTAGAGTGAGGAGGAGATGCAGGTCATAGCAAGAATAGAAGCTGGGTAAGAGGCCAAGAGTTAAAAAGCTTTTTCTCTCATGGGGTGCTTTTGCTTGCCCATTCTCAAAAGCAGTTTATATTTGGGGGAGCCTTGGTGGCTCAGTCAGTTAAGTGTCCGACTCTTGGTTTAGGCTCAGGTCATGATCTCAGGGTCGGAGGATCAAGCCCCAAGTTGGACTCCTTGCTCACTGGGGAGTCTGTTTGAGATTATTTTTCTCCTTCTCCCTCCCTCTATCCCTCCTGTGCACACATGCACTCTCTCTCTTTCTCTCAAATAAATATCTTTTAAAAAACAAATTATATTTGACCTAGGACTTACATTTGATCACTTTACAGCCAAAGAAATCAATACTTCAAAAAATCCTCAATAATCTGGCAAAATGCTTACTCAGCAAAATGGTATATGATTATTCAGAACCCTTCCCTCACCAATCGCCATATTAACTGTAGGTGCACTTTGGGCAAATAAGTATTTTATGTCCCAGGTGATTATTCTGAAGTTAACCTTGAAATATAAATTGCAAATACAACACTAAGCGGTTATGTTAGCCTGTTATTACAACTCTGTCATTTTAATTGTAGCCCATTAAATGTACCTACATACTCTCAGAACAGTTCATTACATCTACTAAGTAAAGGAACTGTTCTTTAAAGTATGAAAAAAACTTTTTAAAATCCTTCTGATATAAAATATGACTCGTAACCTCATCAAACTGCAAACAACCCATTTCCTTCAAATGTAGAAGGAATAAGGAAATTGTGGGCCATTCACATAACGGAATACCATACATTAGCAAATTAAAGCAAGTACAAGTAACAACACAATCTCACAAACATTATATGGATAAAAGAAGCCAAATGTGGAGGAAAATATGTTATATTATTCCATTTAAGTTGAAAAACAGGAAGAAGCATACTATAGTATATTGTTTACCTTTGGAGAGGAAAAAACTTTTGCAATTGAGAAAGAACTGAAGGCTATTGGGTGCTAGCACATTCTATTTCTTGATCTGTGTAGTGATTGTCTGCACTTTTGCTTTGAGAGAATTTACTAAGCTGATATACACACCCACACACATGCATTAAAACTTTCACATATTGAAAGGCACCCCAAATACAGCTTTACTTTTAACACAATATTTAATGATATCTTGAACTAGAAGCAGCCATGAAATGCTCATGATTCAGTAATTAAGAAGGCCACACAGATTAGAACTGTGAACCAGCAAGAGTCACACTCTTGCATAGAAATGTTTTGCTGGGGCACCTGGGTGGCTCAGTTGGTTAAATGTCTGCCTTCCACTCAGGTCATTATCCCTGGGATTGAGCCCCATGTCCAGCTCTCTGCTCATCCCTGTCCCTCCCCCTGTGCATGTTCCCTCTCTCCCCTTCTCTTTCTAAGTAGATAAATAAAATCTTTAAAAAATGTTTTGCTAAGCATGTCCTATAAACAAAGAGAGCCAGAGAGGGACACTCCCAGGGATTGTCCACCCGCTCCTCTAGATAGGCCTGTCCTTGCTGGTTCTCAACTTTTGGGCCAGTAGGGATGTCCATACTCACTGTCTGCCCTCCCCTTTAATCCCATCACTCTACTTCCAGCTTTTATTAAACTCTGTATTCTGGCAATAGAACATTTCTATTATTTTTAGAGGCCCAATTTCTTGATAATACTCTGTAGATACATCAGTCCTAACATCTGGTTTTATAGGGTGGCTTCTGGGGGAGAATATATCTGAACGCCATGCTCTGCTGGGAGAACCTAGAATATTCTGAAGTACCACCATCAACCATCTGCTTTTCTGTGGAGTAACAGAGCTCATCTGGGTTTGGTCCAAAAAGGATTCATTAGGAGTTAGGGAGACTGGATCTTTTTTCATAAAATAATAAAGTAAGTTCAAACAGAAGTATATGAGAAAAAAGTTCCTCCTCCCAATCCAATTCTTCTTTGCAGAGGTTAACAGCTATTAAGTTTACTGCTAACTACAGAATGGGAGCTGGAAATAGAGATTTTAAAAATACATTTGTACTTTTAAATACAAATAACTCTAACAGATTAGGGTTTATGGATTGTGAAATATGTGCTCCCTAAAATTCCTAGGTCAGAGCAGTGACCTGATGCTCCTAGAAATGGCACATCCTCTATCTCAAATTCAGCCCACTTCAAAGTTTCCATTCTTTCTACATTTGGATGTAAGCTTTATTAGGAGCTGAACACATTACACTATTTTGTCTGTGGCATCAAGACAGGTACATGCCAGGGACACTCGTCCTCCTGTGTTCTTGCTCAGGACTCAAGGACCGGCAGAAGGTGCTGGGCAGGGAAGTGGCCATTGCAGTCCTGCCGTCCCTGTGACCTGGTGCCCTGGCTTCTCTCTCTGCTCACCAGGCGCGGCTGCTTAGTCATGGGTTTATGAGAAAGCTGCTCTTTAAATTTTACTTTATAATTTTCTTTCAAGCTAAGAATGAATTTGAATACAAAGGTTCAAGAAAACCAACATCTATTTTAAAACCCCACAACACACAAGGAAAGATAGGAAATGTGTGTAACGCATGACTCATGGTTCCTTGGAGGCTGTGTTACACACTGGGCTGACCCCCACGACAAAATCGCTGGGGAATTAGAGTACTGAAGCTGGTACAGCTATCAGAGGAGTGAGAGTAATGTGTCTGGATGGGAAGTGTATTCCAGGAGGGAGATGGCAACTCCTTCATTCCATGTGACAAAGCCAAGAGCATGGGGGTAAAGTTATGTGGTTGATAATTGAATTGACTTGATCAACCCCCAATACTCCTTCAGAAGTAGGATGTTTCTTCTCTGAAAGGAACAAACATCACGAGATTCAGGTATTCTTTGTAACTAGTAGTGGATGCTCATCAGAATGGAATGCAGTTGGGGCTGGACAGACATAAAATCCCACATACAGAGTGCAGACAAAGAATACTCAGGGTTTGATGGGCCATGATAGAATGGTGGAAGGTATCTTGTGAAGATGTCATCTGTTTACTTCTTGGTGGGTTGACGTAAGGACTTCCATATTGACTCATTTAATGATTCTCCAAAACTCTATAGGATAGGTTTCCATTATTGATCCCCATTTTATGGAGATAATAAATATTTGTCAAGTGCAATTTTAAACACCTGTTACAGATAACTCCTGACTGCCTGGTGTCGCATGATGGCACAAACCTCATAATGTCAGCATTCTGTAAACAGCTATCAAAGGTCAATCCTTGGCACCATATGCTTCTTTGAAATAGTCAGCACTGGTTTATCTGTGCCAAGGAAGGGGAGTATTGTGGGAAAGCAAACATTCCTGACTGATCTTGTTGGGAGGCTCAGTGGCACAGTTCAGAGTTTAGTTGTGGAAGAGAGCTGAAGGGTAGGAGTTTTCCAGTCAGTTTCCCTGTCTTCCATTCCGGCCATGCCATCTGCTAACTATGTGATCATGAAAATAACTTTTCTGAAATTTCATCTCATCATCTGTAAAATCAAGCCAAGATTAGGACCCACAACGTAGGGATGTAGTGTGAAGATTAAGTGAGATAACACATGATTTTAGCCAGGGGTCCAGTGAGCCATGTGGGAGGCCGGGGGCATGCCATGGGAGGGTCTACAGCCCCCTCCTGTGGTCCCCTGGGCAGCTCGGGGGAAGGCTTGGTCAGTCCTTGCTCTAAGTTTGCTAGAGGGCAATGACTTTTTTGGGGGATTCCGGTCTTTCCTTTTTGACTACTGATAAAGCTAAAACTAAACTCTCTTGGAGTGCTTACCACGTGCAGAAACAAGAACTTCCATATTATGTCTTTCTTCTCGGTATGTATCAAAATTATATGTTATAATTGATAACATTAGTGTATTTTAATTTTGCTTATAAAAACCTGTGATTCATAATTATTATTGCTCAGGCAGCGTTTGTTTAAATTTATCCATATATTTATTTTCTTTGTTTTTTACAAAGCTATGCTTTACTTCTCTCAATGGTCTCGAAATCACTCTCAATCTGTAAGACATAGTCAACTTCAGTGAAAAACTTGGTTCTATGCAGCTCTGCATATATTTATTATCAAACTCCCAGGTCAGGGATAGAAAACTATCAAGCTGATTCCTGGCCTTTATGTGTCATGGGAGGAACAAACACTCATCTCTGAAAGGTAGTTTCCTTAGATGTAGAACATGCATCACAAATAATAGCGAGTTTGCCCAGTTAGCATGAATAAATAAAGACTACGCCAATGTGCTTTAAAGTGGCACACAAATGTAAAGTCATTGTTCTCAGTCTGACGTGTACATGTTACATGATCCTGGGCAGGATCTGGCCTTCCTGTCTTCCTCACCTGTAGGGAGGGTTTTGAACTGCTGGGCCTTTAAGACCCCCTTTCTCTGGAGGGTCTCTGATTCTATGACTTCTGGTTGGTTCTATGTTTCTTCATGCACAAGCCTTTGGAGGGAGAGTGGTATCTTTGGTTAGAACTTCCTTCAAATACCTACCCTGGTTATCAATTTTTTTTCACCCCTGTATTCAAGTACAGCTTTGCCTACTTTCTCCTCTAAGTGTTTGGCACTTCGTCTTTTCACCAGCTTCACTCCTATCGCAAGGTGTGACCAGCCCATGATTGAGCAACATTGATTTTGAGAACCCGGTGTAAACAATCAGGACCTGTCACCACTGAGATGGGATAGAAGGCCACAGGCAAACTGCATAGATACTGGATTGACCAGGGCCAAGGTCTGTGGCTGGAGAAGCTCCTGTGCTGAGATTCTAGGTGTCAGCAGCCAGCCACACTCCCTCTCAGCTAGGGAAGGGCATGAGTGGCTGAGAACCATAGCAGACCCCCAACTACTGAGGCCAACTTGGAAAACAGTCCTGCACAAAACACCAGGGCAGGTGCTCAGAACCAGCTGACAGGGGAAGCAAAACCAAAGGAAGGAAGGTGATCAAGTAGTTTGCTTGATTGATTGCATAACCCTCAGTTCATTTACATATCCACCCATTTACTCATTCACTCGATGAACATTAAATATAAAGAGACTTCCAAGGATGTTCTTTAAATTCATGGAATCCATGGGTTGTCCTATCCAAGCACGTACTCCTTTTCCTCCTGTGTCCTTGGATATTTAGTGAGTAGAAATTTAAAACAGTATTGAAAACTTTTGTTAGCTAAATTCACCATAATTTAGCTACTGGAAATGATGGAGATGGAACCAAGATGTAGAGACTCATATCTAGTGTGGGAACAGTGTATGAAATTAGAAATCGGAGTCCACCACAAAGAGAAGACCTATTATAATTTAAAGAGGTCACATTAAATTAAAAGGAAACTTAAACAATCTCATGGAACTTGTTCCAAATAATAATACTTTTGTTTGGAGAATGTATGACTACCTTGTGAGCTCTAGAGGCTGGCTAGCTAGATTTGTTAAGACAAAACGGCCTAATTGTCAAAGACTTGCTTGAATGTAAGTTATTACTGTTGTTTATCTCAAGTTACTAAGATTTAAACTCATTCTCAAAGGTGTATTATGTTGTCCTTAGCTCTTAAAATAGAAATCCTGACTTTATATTTTGTGGTGATGTCTCCCTCAAATGCAGCCAAAACTCTTTTTCTCTCTCAGTTTTACTCATTTGAAAGAAGCATTTAAAGCAAAATTTAAATGTGTCTCCTTTCATTCCTGTGGTCCCTCTATCCTTCATAAATGATGCCACCAAAGTTATGTGCTCCAGTTGGTCTGAAAACCCCTCCCAAGGTAAATGCAGTTGCTGCCCAGATTTAGGTCCCAGTTTGTTTTTACTCACACACATTTGACATTATGATTGTTTGGTACAGCTACTGTTTGTCTTAGATTTTTGCCCATATAGGGGCAGCCTGGTGGCTCAGTGGTTTAGCGCCACCTTCAGTCCAGGGTGTGATCTTGGAGACCCGGATAGAGTCCCATGTGGGGCTCCCTGCATGGAACCTGCTTCTCCCTCTGCCTGTGTCTCTTCCTCTCTCGCTCTCTGTGTGTGTGTCTCTCATGAATAAATAAATAAAATCTTAAAAAAAAAAAGATTTGCCCATGCATTAACCATATCTTATATCTCAGTCTTTCTTTCTGGTTTGTTTTCCTCTGCATGAAGTAAATCCTTTTGAATTTCTGTTAGTGGATAAATTTAATGTTTTGAAACACTTTTAACTAGCACCTCATACAAACTAATATATCTTTACTGTGGATACTTGGAAAATACAGGACAATCCAAAGAGAAAGCAAAACATCACTCAGAATGCTATTACTGAAAGAGAATCATTAAAAAAAAATTTAAGTGTATTTTGGGGCACCTGGGTGGCACAGTCAGGTAAACATCTGACTCTTGGTTTCAACCCAGATTGTGATCTCAGGGTCTAGATTGACCCCTATGTTGGGCTCCATGCTCAATGCAGAGTCTGCATTAGGCTCTCTCTTCTTATCCTTCTGCCCCTCCCTCCTCTCTAAAATAAATAAAGTGTATTTCTACATTATGTACATGTACACAAAGAATTGTACACATTAGTTATACATGTCGGCTACCGTAGTACTATTGTATGTGTATTATTGCTATGCAAATGGAAACATAATCTTAAAGGCTCTGTAGGGGAGGAGAAAGTTTCCTCTACTCTCTCAGAGTTTCTGGCTGGGTCTGAAATAAACTGACGAACACAGATCATAGGGGAAAAGTATATAAATTTTATTGAATTTTTACATGTATTTGGGAACCTTCACAAAAGAATGAAAACCCAAAGACGTGACCAGAGCAGGAAGCTTTTATATCCTTTAGACAAAGAAATCATACAATTTGTGAAGAAGTGACAAGACAAAGGGTTTTAGGCTAGGAATAGTGAACAGTGTAGACATAACTAGGAAGATAAAGGTAGTTTAACGAGATTTATATGAATTTCTTGACCCCAAATTCACCATCTCTGGTAGTAAGAATTTCTTCCCATCTCCTGGGACTGGTAGAGAACCTTTCACTTGGGACATTTATGACCTGTTTCAGGGAAGAAGAGTGATGGTGTGTGTGGTGAGGGAAGGGTGAGTGTCTAGAGTGATCTTTCTGCTTCTGCTGTTTTTTTTTTTAAAATTTTTTTTTATTTATTTATGATAGGCACACAGTGAGAGAGAGAGAGGCAGAGACACAGGCAGAGGGAGAAGCAGGCTCCATGCACCGGGAGCCCGACGTGGGATTCGATCCCGGGTCTCCAGGATCGCGCCCTGGGCCAAAGGCAGGCGCCAAACCGCTGCGCCACCCAGGGATCCCTGTTTTTTTTTTTTTTTTTTTTTTAACTCCTTCAGTTTAAGATATTTTATATGCCAATGTGCTATATTTTGGGATAGTATGTCTTGAACCCTATCAGCTATTTTGCTGTTTTTCAAAGACAAAATAAGCATTTTAATTCAATTTCAGAAAAAGATGTCTCATGAATTTAGATTGCAAAATATGATATAAAGAGGTTTATTTTTCTGGAAATTCAAGAAAAAGGAATAACCCTTAATATGTTCAGTGATGATTTTCTAGATCTTTCTCTTGCATCAAAGGCTACACACCTTTTGCCCAAAGCACTGGTTCTAACTGCCAACTCCCCCCTCTTCTCTTCCTTTAGCTGAGACAAGTTGATTTCCCTCTACCTCCCCCACTTTGTGTCAGTGCCAAAGATCCTGGGCTCTGACCAATTAACAGAATTGCCCTTTAGGCCAACAACCCACAGTCAGTGGGGTTGCTGGCCAGCCCTTAGGGCAGACTACAGAACTGGGATTATTTCTACCTTCTCAGGAAGAAGGAGTCCAACACTGATCCTTAGCACAAGTCAAAGCTCAATATGAAGAAAGACTAAGGACTCCCAGGCCCAGGGTAGGCTGCAAGCTGGGGGCAGGTCTCGGGAGGTTTTGCAGCAATTCCACTGTAAGGGAGATAAATATCTTTCTTCCTCTGCCCTTCTAAATTCTCAGCTGGCACCCTGGTGACAAAAGTATACAAATTTATTTATATAAGTTTTAAGTGACACAGGAGCCTTCAAAAGAAATGAAGAACTAGAGAAATGCTAACGTGAAGTGTTTTATGCTAGGTTTGATGAGAAGTACAAAGTCGTGGAAAAATATGACAAGACAATGAGTTTCAGGTAAATATAGTCCGCTGGAGGACAGTCAGCCAGCAAGGCCTGTTTATCCAGATCCCTCACCGTGTGCCTTCCTTTTTGAAGGGAAGAATGCTCCTTTCTTTCTGGTGTAAGGAGGAGGGCACCTTTCACATGAGTGTTTTAGGACCCGCTGCAGGAGGAGGTCAGAAAGTTCTTTCTGTACCTCCCGTTTCTCAAATTCCTTCTGCTGAAAACGCTCAGTATGTGCAGGTGCCTTATCTTGGGGTAGCATGTCCTGAACCCCATCACCATCTTTAGAAACAAGGGGTGAAATTGGACCCTTTTCCACTACAGTGGCTCTATGAGGTACTCTGCTGACACTGAGCCCCAAGAGGATCTGCAAACACAAAGGGTCTGCACAGTTCTGGAGAACTCTGCTCTGGCTGGAGAGCAGAGTGACAGGCAGAGGCAGGTCAGTCTTAAAGGGAGAGGATGTTAAAAACTTCAGCTCTTGGGACACCTGTGTGGCTCAGCAGTTGAGCGTCTGCCTTCGGCTCAGGGTGTGATCCTGGGATCTGGGATCGAGTCCCACATCAGGCTCCCTGTGAGGAGCCTGCTTCTCCCTCTGCCTATGTCCCTGCCTCTCTCTCTCTCTGTGTCTCTCATGAATAAATAAATCTTAAACAAAAAACAAAAACTTCAGCTCTCTACATAGCTGCCAATCCTACAGAGCAAAACACAGTAATCAAGTCCACCGTTCCGGACTGGTATAGCTGGGGTGTCTTCAGGTCTTTTACTGAGTCCCTCATCCAGCGTACGATCTCATTGCTGGTGTGATACATGAGAAGGCAAAGAAGTGCAAACTGAGCTCTGTGGATCAGTGCTACCCCAGACACGGGGACTTCACAAGTTCCAAATGATATTCATAATTCCCAGGAGCCACAGGGCTGACAAGTCAAAAAGCAACCCCTGAAAATGCAACCTTTTTAGAGCCACTGTGGCAGGTAGGCATCCTCATGGGAAGAGACCAGCTGTAGCTAGTGATATGGGGAGACAGAGGACCATGTGAGCCTCTGTTCTGATTCCAGAACTGCTCCACTTCTTATTTGGCTGTGGTTCACAAAGGAACAGCATTTTAGATACAAAGCCACAGAGTAAGGTCGGCACAGAAGTAATGACAGCCAGTGTGTCCCAGCAAGTGTGGCCATCTTGGGTTCTGGCCTGGACAGAAATTGTAAAGGCTGTTTTTTGTCTGCCTTTTTCATTTAATAATTTTTTTAAAAATGATAATATGAAAATTGATCATTGGTATGAGTAAATATTTTTTATTGTGCTGGGTAGTGAGTGTGTCAATGTTTGTTTTATTTTAGTACTATTTATACTTTACTCCTGTGTAGTAAACATGTGCAAGTGTATTCTCATGGTCTTTTATTTATTTATTTATTTATTTATTTATTTATTTAATTAATTAATTTTTATTTTATTTATTATTTTTTTTTCTCATGGTCTTTTAAATTGTAAGGACTAACCTTATGGATATTAAGATTTGTCATGGAACATATTCCCATGACACTGTGTGGTTCAGTGTCACACTCCTTCAGCCTCTGCTCAGATGTCATCAGAGAAGCCATCTCTAGTCACCTGTCCAGCACCTGGCATTCCCCATCTCCCTCACCCTGTTTTATTTATCCCATAGCACTTCCTACATCCATATTCAGTATATATTTGGTTATTTGTTTATTGACTGCTTCCTCCACTGTAAGCATCAATGGGGTAAGGAATTTGAACTTCTTAAAATGACTGTACATCAATACAGAGCCATGTGTGGCATGTAGTAGGCCATCGGTAAATATCTAATAAATGAATGAATGGGTGAATGATCTGCATAGTCATAAAACCTAACTAGTACTAGAGCTAGTAACAATTCAAAATTTCCCCCTTGTGAGTCACTTACAGCGTTTTGAGCTCATGGCGAACCCTCTTAGGTGTATAGGCGAAATTGGTACTGGCTCTGTTCCCTGCCCTGGTTGGTAGGGGTAGTAAAAGCATTTGTGACATGTTCACCTCAACACAACCCAACATTGTAAGGATTGTTTCTCTTCAATACCAGAAATTGTGGAATTAAAATGAACCCTGGATGTGCTTTGATCTAACTCCCTTATTTTCATCATCATAGGAATGGAGGGCCAGATGGCTTTAACACTTACCAGAGAAGATGAAGGAAATCAGTGAACAAATTGGGGCCCAGCTAAGTGCTAAACTCCATTTTAGAGATGAGGAAACTAAAGCTTATTTAGTGCTTCCTAATTTCTTTCATGTCATGACAGGCATAGATAATTATTGTGCGGTGCCACAGGGGGCTGCTCATCACCAGAGGCGAGTAAACAACCCCAGGCCTTGGCACAGCACACATAGTACCCCATCTGTCTGTCGGGAAATTCTGGCTCACAGAGCTGAAGTAATAGTCCCATGATAGCAAACAAGAGGTGCAGCTGGGATTTGCATTCAGTTAGCTCAGAACCAGAGCTCTTAACCATGGTGCTCCAGTGCCCTAAACCCATATTCAGCATCCAGCAGATTCCTTGGTGCTGAGGGATTTGTGGAGGATAAATTCATCTCTTTGACTTTATGGCCATGCACCACTGTTCCTACCTGACAATGATAGGTAGAGAACCCACGCTGACTTTGTGAGGAGCTTTATGCCCACTTTCAGAAAATAATCTCCCTTACCCAGACAAGGCCACCAGACAAGTTAATATTATCCCTCAAGGGCTGGTCGGTCTTAAGTGACACCATCAGGTGGATACACACTGTTCTGGATGGGATTTTTCTGTCCTTCCCTGAGTATGGCTATCTGTGGAGAAGGGTTAAATGAGGTTGTAAGAATGGGGCCCTAATCTGTTAGGATTAATGTCCTTAGAAGAAAAGATATAGGGGATCCCTGGGTGGCGCAGTGGTTTAGCGCCTGCCTTTGGCCCAGGGCGCGATCCTGGAGACCCGGGATCGAATCCCACATCGGGCTGCCGATGCATGGAGCCTGCTTCTCCCTCTGCCTATGTCTCTGCCTCTCTCTCTCTCTCTCTCTCTCTGTGTGACTATCATAAATAAAATTAAAAAAAAAACATTAAAAAAAAAAGAAGAAGAAAAGATATAACAGGCACAGGAGTGCAAGAGCATCTGCTCTGGGGTCCCAAACAGAGCAGATATGACTACTTACTGCTGACAAAATCCAAAGACAGAGATGTGAGAGGTAGAGAAACGAGAAAGGAACTGATTTCAGCAAGGCCAGCCCTGGGAAGACAGCTGACTAAGGTCTCAAAGACTGTCTCCAAAATGCCAAAAATACTTGCAGGGTTATAGAAGGAAAGTGTAGAACAAAGATAGGTGGGTGCACGCAGGTGGGCAGTAAAGGTCAAGTCGATCATTGCTCGGGGCAGCCCTTGTTGCTTGAGGGGATAGTTTCTATTCCTATCAGGGGATGCTTTGCCCTTAGAGGCAAGAGACTAGCCAAGAGACTAGCTGGAAAGAAGAACCTGGGGTGCCTAGATGGCTCAGTCCATTGAGCATTAGACTCCTGATTTTGGCTCAGGTCATGATCCCAGAGTCAAGAAAGGTCCAGATGGGCTCCTGGCTCAGTGTGGTCTGCTTGAGATTCTCTCACTCCCTCTCTCCTACCTAATAAATAAATCTTTTTTAAAGAAAGAAAGGAATCCAACTAAAAAGTTTCAGGTCAAATACAGGCAGCCGAAGTCCTCTTTCAAAGATACCTAGAGAGCTCGCTATCTCTGCCCACATGTATACACACTGAAGAAAAGCCATGTGAAGACATAGCTGAAAGGACGTGGCCATCTATGAGCCAGGAAGAGTCTTCACCAGAAACCAAATCAGCTGAAACCTTGAACTTGGACTTCTAGCCCCCAGAACTGTGAGAGAATATATTTCTGGCATCCACCCAGTCTCTGGTATTTCATTATGGCAGCATGAGCCAATGAATATATATACCCACAATTTAGACTGAAGCTCTATTTGGTAGGACAAACTTTACTTCTTCCTAGAACAATGGAGCTAAAGCTGCCACAGAATATAAAATGCTTAACTAGATGCTTGCCTCTTCCAAGTCTGCAGCACCTATATTCAGAATTGAAGGTAAATTAGTTCAAAACTGAAACATGGGGGCAACCCTGGTGGCTCAGCGGTTTAGCGCCGCCTTCAGCCCAGGGCGTGGTCCTGGAGACCCGAGATCCAGTCCCACGTCGGGGTCCCTGCATGGAGCCTGCTTCTCCCTCTACCTGTGTCTCTGCCTCTCTCTCTCTATCTCTCTCTTTCTCTGTTTCTCTCATGAATAAATAAATAAAATCTTAAAAAAAAAAAAAAAACAACTGAAACATGGTAGCTCTTGTTTTCCTTTGGGGTCATCACACTGATGAGAGCTGATATTGATGATGTTTTTAAGACAAAAGGAGTCTCTTTCAAAAGTCATCAGATTCCACTTTCCAAAGCTGAGGTAGCCATTCAGATTCCTGCCTACATTATAAATAGCTACAACAAAACTCCTCCATCACTGGGCCCTGTGAAAAGATTGCAAAATGGAGCAGACAAGCCATGCTGAGAGAGTCTCTTCTAAAATTGGGTCTGGAGACCCTCAAGGAGGAGAGATTTAGGCATATCCTTATGGGAGAAACTATGAACTTTTTGAACTTTGCAGCCAGCCACATGGCCCTCAGCCTGGACTGAACGTACTTCTCACCATGGCAGTTGGATCACCTGCGTTCTTCAGGTCTTCACTTCAAAAAGGGCCAATCCACTTCAACAGCTTCAGTCCCTCATTTGCATATTAACCCAACCAATCCCAGTTAACCTAATTTCAATCCCTGTTTTGCATAGAGAACCTAAATGAGAGTGGCACTGTGATCTTTCAGCTTAAAACTTTGTCCCCTCTTTGTCTTATTTCCACCTCAATCTGTCTCCAGAATCGCACTTCTAATCACCCAAATATCTAATATCTAATCACCACTGTTTGCTTCAACTTTCCATGAATTCTTTCTTTGTTGAAAGCACCCAAACACAGAAAGTGGGTGTAATGAAGTAGCTAAATGTAAATGAAGTAGCTGGAATGGCAAACGATATGTCCAACATTAGATGAAATGCATATAGTGAAGAATTCTTTACTATGATTAAGAACAAAATTATGAAAAATGCTTAATATTTATATCGTTGAATCCCAATGTAGTTAAAGCAAACCTAAACATCTATAGATACATACAGAAAACCATCTAGAGTATGGACATCAGAATGTTCATGATAATTGCTCATGGATGCATGGATTCTAACTTGTACTTGCTTCATTTTGCTTGTATGGAGCTTCTGCTTTTTCTTTTTCTTTTTTTAAGGATTTATTTATTTGAGAGGGGCAGGGGCAGAGGGAGAGAGAATCTCAAGCAGACCCCTTCCTGGGGCTCCATCCCACATCCCCAAGATCATGACCTGAGCAGAAATTAAGAGTCAGAGGCTTAACCAACTGAGCCACCCAGGTGCCCAGTTTGTTTTTCATAGTGCCCATGGTGTGCCTGTATAATTGTTAAAAGTTAAATTAACAGGTCCACCCAGGTGGACCCAGAAACAGGTGTGCCACAGAGCTCTCAGACAATTCGGCCTCAGGATGAGCTCTAAGAAGGGTGTTCACCCCAGGTTTGCCAAACCTTGAGAAAATGTTCAAGAAAACAAATAGGAAGGAATAAAGAGGAGAGGGATTTTGGCTGAGAGCGTTACATGATATGCTCTCAAAGACATTTTATAGACTCTGTTGGGGGTGCTCTTATGCAAGCAGTCTCAGCAGTCATGTAGAAGAGAGGAGTTTGGCAGGGCAGTGTGGAAAGAGAATAGCATTTGAAGTCCAAGATTTCTGATTTTTGAATGCAGACTTTTTGATGAAAGGGTCTCCATTCTTCCCACCCAAAGGCTCCCAGATTCTCTTTCTTGAAGTAAATACTTTTTATCAGTTTCTTTCTTATTCCAGAGAGTTCTATGTAAGTAGTGAGAACCTATTATGAGCTTTGCTTTTTTCACTCACTGCCATACCATGGAGATTGTTGGACATCAGTACATCTAGTTTCCCTCCTTAAAGAAGCAGCTATTTTGTATTCCACAATAAGACTTATCAAATTATTTAATTACTTCATTCAGGTTGTTTGCAGTGAATATCCTTGTCTGCACACCTGTACTTGTGTGGTAATGAAAGGGAGTTGCAAGCAAAAGGCATTTGTGTGAGCTCAACTAGTAAGAATGAAAATACTCCCATGAATTTTGGAAAAGACAGATTGTTCTGTGGCCCTGATAATGAAGAGCCATCCGAACTCATTTTAAAACCGATAGATCAACTTTATGAACATGTTTTTACAAGCTGACCAACCACTGTCAGACCCACCTTCTGAGAGCCAGCCAATCAGGGACAAGACTCACTCCAACAGACTCACCTCTGCATCCAGCTAACCACCAGTCTAACCAGCCAGTCAGAACCAGGCTGCTGTGTAGGTCTACTTACACCCCTGAAAAGCTACCAACCCCTGAAAGTCTATGGTTTCCACAACAAACAACAAAAACGACACATGTAAACTCAGTTTGCTTTGTGCAGAGACAGTGCGCCTGAGCATAATCCCCCTTTATTAATTTTACTGTAATCACCGAGAAATTCAGCTTTGTCTTTTTAATTCTTATTCTGAGTGATGGTCTCATCATCCTTTGTTGCTGGACATACTCTAAAATTACGTTGTACATATGTATCTCTACACATTCATATTTCTTACATGTAGATTATTTTATAACTCTTCAATGTAGGATGTACTTTGAGGTGGATTGAAGGATTTCAGAGTATATTTGTAAATTTTGCTTTGGTTTTGACCTAAAAATCTGGCCTCCTCATAAGTTTTTACTCTGTAGTCCATTTTTAGGAGGGGAATTGCTAAGGTGTGCCTGGGTGGCTCAGTTGGTTAAGCATCAGACTTGATTTTGGCTCAGGTTGTGATCTCAGGGTCTTGAGATGGAGCCCATAGCATGGAGTCCAGGGGCTCTCTGCTCAGTGGGGCCTCTGCCTCTTCCCCAGCTCGTGCATGCTGGCCCTCTTTCTCTCTAAAGTAAATAAATCTTTATCCCCACCTCCCAAAAAAAGGAAGTGAAATTGCTGTGTAATGAGATAGATATTTTGAAATTTGATAGATGGTATCCTCCAGAAATATTTACCAGTGTACATAACCATCATCAATGAGATGAATGCTTTACCAATACAATTTAAAAAATCTTTTGTGATTCTATAAAGCAAAAAAAAAAAAAAGGATTTTCTTTAGATTTTTATATTCTAAATATTCCAAATTGAGCTGGAGCATCTGATCTTATAGATAAAAAAACATTTGCATTTCCTTTGTTTTTGGCGAATTGGTGGTTTATAGCTAAATGATGTTAGCAAATTGAAAAATCGAATTATCCTCAGGGCTGATTATTTCTCTCGGTTGTAGTAATATGCATAAAAAACTAGGAAAGTAATACTTCATTTATGTTTATAGTTATTTTACCAATTAAATGTCCTAGTTGACCAATTAATTTCTGATTTTCAGAGAAACTATTTATTATTTGAAGAAAAAACAGATTGTCTTAAGATACAAAGAAGGAAAGCTCTGTGAGCATACTAAGGTTGAGGTAGTTCTTGTCCCCACTTGTATTAAGCCTACACAAGTTAAAGTGGTTTTCTATTTTTAAAGAGCAAGATTGCAGCTATTCTAGAGTACAACCCCTCTTAGCTGATACCTGGGGAAGAAAATTGGCAGGTACCACTGAAGGTCGATGCAAAGTACTGAGCATTGCCCACTTTGAAAGACCTAAGGAGGCGTGGGCTCAGCAAACCTGTGGGCGGCTGGATTCACAAGTGGCCATTTGGGGCTGTTTGTACTGATGGCCAGCATCTGTGTTCCTTCCTTACTTGGGAAGGTATATAAAATAACATTAATAAAATTCATTGCGCAGTTTTAAGTATTACTAAGCACTTTTGTACATATTATTCCTACTGCCAGACCTGATGCTTATTATGCTATGGAACTATTCCTGTTTGGGGAATAGAAATGAAGTTCAAATCAGCACACGTAAATAACAATTAAGCAGATAATCCTGGCCATTACTCCGTGAGGTTAACTTTATTATGACCCCCTTCTTGTAAGGTGGAGACCCTTGAGGCATGGAGAGGTTAAAAAGTGTGAGAGTGAGTTGGAAGGACGCATCTGCTGACTTACTGCCCTGTCCCCGCACCATAATAAACTGAAAATTGTGAACATAAATATCCAGAAATCTTATCCCTTCAGCCTTTTCTTAATCATGACATAACTTCCCCAGGATAATAATTAGTGGTGGAAGTAGGACGGTAGACCCTTACTGCCAAACTACAGGAGATCTGAATTTATTTTGAAAGCTTTCCAAATGAATGCTATGTCTGACAAACAGCACAAGCACTGCAGGTTTAGATCTGATTGCAAAACTGGGGAAAGCTGTGTAAAATGGCCTACTTTGCATTTATGTGTATATAAAAATTATTTTAAGATTTATTTTTATTTACTGCAATGAATTTGTATGTGCTGTCTGCTTGTTCCACTTCTGCCTCAGCAATTCAACTGTTTATTTCTTTCTCCCAGGAACACACATGCTGCAATGTGCCTCAACTAAGAGCTCAATGATAGAGTGTCTCTGTCCTATTATGCAATTCCTATTTTTAACTTGTACAGTAAAACTGTCATGCTAATAATGTCCTCATACCAAAAATTAATTTTGATCCTTGAAAGGTAAAAATTTACGTGCTCTGTGTGTGTCAGTGTTCTTGGCAATCTAATTGAGCAATTTTTTCCCCCAGACCATCATTATAAATTTGACAAATTTGGCAGACCTATAGGAGCTATTGAGCTGCAAATCTACATTGTGCTTGTAAATTCTAAGATTCTTTGCTTATCGCTGATTTAAATTTTCCATTAAGAAAGGAGAACTCAGAAGGAACAGGCATTCATTTGAAGGAATCAGAGATAAAGTAGATTCTTAAACAAACAAGGGGGACCCAAGAGACCTGTGGCTCAGCCATTTTTTTCTGAGTAAGTGATGACCCAACTCTTAAACATGAGCCTTGTCAGTGTTTGCTTTGGTTGCAGCAAAAAACCTCAGAGTCCCCTGCAAATGCTGTGTTAGCTTTGCAGCCAGTTGCCACGTCAGATTCAGACTCTTAATTATTAAGAATGCCTCCCTTCTCTACATTTCTCATTTTGATTGCACCAAATATTTTGTATATACCCATTTTTAAAATTTTTAAAGTTTTTTTTTAAGATTTTTATTTATTTATTCATGAGAGAGAGAGAGAGAGAGAGAGGCAGAGACACAGGCAGAGGTCTCGAGAAGCAGGCTCCATGCAGGGACCCCGATGTGGGACTCAATCCTGGGTCTCCAGAATCACGCCTGGGACGGAAGGCGGCGCTAAACCATTGAGCCACCCAAACTGCCCTATACCCATTTTTATTAAGATTTATTTTTATTTATTTATGATAGACATAGAGATAGTGGGGTTTACAATAGTGTGGGCAAGAGATGTCATTAAATCATCACTCACACAAACACCTTACATATACATAAAATTATAATCTGAGTACTCTGAAAGAAGAGAATGAGGCACCCTCAGAGAATGGGGAGCTTGGGAGTGATTTCCCTGGGAGTGTTGTGGCTCTCATATGCATTATTCATTTAATCTTTGCATCAAGTCTTTGGTATTGGAGTTACTATCCTCACTTTGCAGATGAGGACTTGGAAGCCCAGGAGGAGGTTAAAGTGCTCCCTTGTACCATACTTCCCACACTCGCTGGTGCAGGAATTACACAGGGATGAAAGGGAAGTGCTGATTGGTTGGTTTATGAGCATGGAGTTAGGGCTCTTTAAGATAATCCCACTCTCCTTCATTTGTCCCTTCTGGAAATTTTGTGTCAACATGTCCCCAAAAAGACAAGCAAGCTATTATTACAGCTTTGAAAGGATGTGGAAATAGTTCAAAATGTCTATGGCGAAGCCAACCACTGACAAATACTGTTCACTTGTAATTGGATGCTATAGTTATCCTGCATTATCTATATGCAATTCATCGGCTTCCTAGATTAGCTGCTGCACTTTTTAATCTGCAGCCTGACTCCTTTGGACACAATGCCTCCCAGGGTCAGAACAGAGTTATCCTAAGTATGGTCCACAGCAGAGCAGCAGGTGGCTTTGGCAATCATCTGAGATCTTGGGAGAACTAGAATTATTATGCATGATGAAGTTTGATCAGCATTGCCCTTCAGAATGTGGAGTGGTGCTAATACTTGCCTAGAGGTAAATCTGCAACCATATGATATGTACAAATGAGAATGCATGTAGAACAATGAATAAATATCAGCTTTTCTTGTAAATATACAGATAAAATGATAACTGGTTGGAAACATTCATACGTCCTATTTCCATTCAACTTTCTTCTGTGTATGGAAGAATTGAAAAGAATATGGGTATGTTAACGAAATACATACTTTGCATTTTTTTTTTTTTGGTTATCATCCCTTTTATTCTTTTACAACACTCTCTAATAAATCCTATAATTGAGTGTATTCTGGGTGCCAGTGAGTTGCTAAGAGAATAAGAGATGGGTCAGTAAGCTATCTATGTCTGCCTTGTAATTACTGGTTGAAGATCAAGAAAAGAACCTCGTGAGATATCATGCATAGATCTCTTACAAACACATCACCTCTCTGGGGAGAACTTCAAGCCGGTGATCAGCAGACTAATTTCTTTGTAACTGACTGTTGCAGGGGGTCTGACCCTGGATTTATACATGGATTGGCTGATTAATAAGGATTATATTAGTTTTTTCAAAATGCCCCTCCCACCCTCCAATCCTCTTTTCAATCCAGCTTGTTTTCCCTAATCTATTTTTTATGTTTGCTTTCACCTCCATACAAATGGATCTGGAGTGTAGCTGTTTATTTTGTAGTTTACAAAACATGCCAATGTGCCTCTGGGCATGAGTACAATATAAATCACAAGCCATAAATAAATGACAGAACAACAAAAACAAAAATAAGTACAAGCTGAAACTCAGATGACATATAACTAATCAGTCTTCTTTTATCAGAGGAGAATGGAATCATTCCTATATACATCTCTCATACCTGTGGATAGTCACACTTTTTTTTTTCTCTTTCAATAAAAAAAAGCTGACTTAATGCCAAGATTAGCTGGCTAACAGAAAAAAGCATGTTAGAAATAACTCTTCTAAAATAATCCCAATGGTTGCCTTCAGGTAAGGGAAATAGGGTTTATTTAAGCTTTTGTCTTTTTACTTTTACCTTTTCAAATTTCCTTCCGGGAGTGATAATATTAATGATAGCTACTACAGATTCAGTGCTTACTCTACAGTGTTATTTAATTTTCACAATAAGCTGAGAGGGTCATTGCGGGCTTATTGTAAAAGCTTCTGTAAATTCCCTGCATCTCAGTAATTTGCCTGGGTTGTTCAGGTAATAAGGAATGCAGCTGGGACTGGCCCCAAATCTGCTTCCTCCCAAGCTTCCTAGCATCCTTCCCAGCATGACTGCTCCTTCTTTGCATTCCCAACCCTGCAGGGCTCCCTTTCACTTATAGCTAGTAATCCTAGACACGAGTTTGTTGTTGGTGATGGTGTTTTTAAGTAATCTCTATGCCCAATATGGGCTTGAACTCTCATCCCAAGATCAAGAGTTGCACACTCCACCAACTGTGCCAGGCAGGTGCCCCAGACAGAGTCTTCTAGAGAAAGCGCTGCTTCCTCCCATGGGGTCAGCAGAAGCACAACTGTACCATGAAGCTAAGGAAGGTTAAGCATCAGGGATCTTACCTCATGATCTTCCTGATTGCTGGGAGTTGCCAAAAGTCATACAGTAATCATCAAAAATTATGTTTAATGATCTTTCAGTTGACAATCAGGTCTCCCCCAGTTTCATTAAAAACAAAGAATTGGACATTGCCCAACTTTTAAAAATACTGTAGTCATTTACTTTCTGTATACCTAGAGCAATATTTTAAATTGTCTCTTTGGTGCTCTGGATGTGTTTATACTCCATGGCAATTAGCCATAGTAAAAATAGGATAAGGGAGAGATACACCTTTTCTTAATTTAGTGAGCATTTCCATTTTGCATATTCCTCAGGAAGATCAATTTTAGGAAAAGTTCTTGTGGGAGTAAATCTGGAATTTCATTCCCTTAAAATCCTTCATCCTGGGTCTTCACATACCACGGCTCGAAGCCCACCGGTGTAGAGAGTAATTGTCGGATCATTCTCTCTCATTCTCTACCTCATTCCTCCTCTCTCAATATAGTTTGTTTTCCAAAGAAGAAGATAAACATTCTTGTTTTTCTTTATAATATTCCCCATCTTTTTTTTTTTAAGATTTATTTCTTTGAGAGAAAGAGAATGTGCAGGGAATGAAGAGGGAAGGGGTGGGAGAGAGAAGCAGATTCCTCACTGTGAACACGGAGCTCAATGTGGAGGCTCGGTCCCAGGACCCTGGGATCATGATCTGAGCCAAAGGCAGGTGCTTAACTGACTGAGCCCCCCAGGTGCCCAGTTCCCCATCTTTCATAATGAAGTTAGTCCTTCTGTATCAGGCAGGACATTTTAGTTCCTCCAGTAACTTGAGTCTTGTAACTATACCTAGTGTGCTCCCCCTACCCTGTCCCTTCTCTCAAACTACCTCATTATACACCTGCAGGAATAGGAAGTATGCCCTTCACCAAGTCATATACACAAACGTTGTGTCTAAGCTTTGAAGTGATATCTTGCATTGTCTGGTGATTACAGAGGTCTTTTTGCCAAGCACCATCAAAAGTGGATTATTGTTGTAAAATAGAGTCAACTCCTGTCATTCGCGGTAGTTATGTTCTATAAAGCTGATGCTAACACTGAATTAGCAAATACAGAACCATTGCTCCTAGGGGAAATACAGTGTAACATTCCTACAAGCCTTGGGTTATACTTTTGTCAGTATATAACCTTGTAGTAGCTGTTTATCTGTTTAAAGACACATTATTTAATATGTATTATTTATTTAACATTGAGTTCACAACCAACAGCAGCGTAACTCATGCCTAAACAAAGATGATCTAAATCATATATTTCTCTGTAAGATACGTCACAGTCATCTTGTGCTTAGGAACAGGAGACAGCACCGTGCTTGGAGACTATTTCAAACAGCAAAATCACCAGCAAATTGCACATAAAATGCAAAAAAATAGGATACTAAATAGACTGCAAAAAAAAAAAAACAAAAACAAAAACACCACTTGTTTACAGTATAAGAAGTGAAACAAGACAGGAAAGCACTTTGTTCAATCTCAGCTGGGAATGTGTTCATCAGGTGACTCAAACTTTTCACCACCCAGCACATGTCTGCAAATCATTATAAAGACATTGCTAATGTTGATTTGAGGATTACAAATAATCTTAGTGAATAGGTGAATTCACAAATATGGGAAACTCAAATCAGAGTCAAACTCCCAACTGTTTAATGGGCTAGATCATGTGCAGATGATTATATTCTGTTTTAATTACTTATGAGTGACATCAGGAGCTTTGTGAGGTGTAGACATTTATTTCTAAATTATTGGGCTGAGGGGCATATTTTTCTGTGGAACACTATAATAGGTAGTGTGGCTGCCATATTGCTGAGGATAATATATTTTGAGATCAGGGGAGTGGAATGGGAGGCCCTCTGATCTGAGTTTCTTTGAAGCAACATCTGGACCTGGAGGTGGGATCTTCTAAGAGGTGCAAGGAAGAGCTGATTAGGGGTTGAAGAACCTAGTCTAAGCTTTAAACTGTTGAATTGCAGCCCATGAACAGATTTGGCTGCTCCCTGTGGAAGGCGGGAGATAGACGAAGGGGCATATGTTCACCCAGAGATCCTGTGACCTCTAGGTATGCACCTAGTTCTGGACTTCTGTTCTCTCTCTCAGTTCAGCACTTGTCTACTAGTGACCCTTTGAGTGCTGAGCTTGCTGTCCCAGGCCCCTGCAGAAGAGGCTGCCCAGAGATCTTTTTCCAAGTGTTATTTGGGGGAACGAAAAGGGTGGAAATAATCTCTCAAAGCTTTGGACAGATTATACTCATGAAAAACATCAGCACTTAGATGCTGCACTGACAACAGAGTCAATCAGGAGGTGGAAATGGGGGGAAGGGGCTCAGGGATATGGTGTCCCGGGGGTCCTCCCCTCACTTCTGAGAGGACTTATTCTTTCTAGAAGATACACAAGAGGACAAATCTGGATCATGGCTTTGGCTTCCCCAGTTTGATCCTCTGACCTCCATTTCATCTCTACAAATAGCTGGCAAAGCACAGCCTTCCCCCCAGCACGTGTGGAGCCTGCCACCCAGGGACTGGAACTCAGCAGGTAGGTCTGCCCAGCTCGTCTCTGTTAATGCTCCATTGCAGGCTGGAGCTCCTCTATCTTCTCAGTAACTCTTCTGAATTGGTTTAAAGAAATGGTGCCGTTGAAAAGAAATTTGGGATGAACTAAAGAAAGAAAATAGAGTGCAGTGGTGGTTCAAATAGATGGTATGAGTGAATCTGCCTTATATTCAATACAGAAATAAGAAAAATTGATTCATGGAGCTTTCTGCCAGTGCTTGTACCAGGGTAAATACTGCTCAAGGATAGACACAACTACTTGAAGGCAGAACATTTGAGGGAGGGGAAGCCTAAGGAATTCTTAACCACCTTCAAGAAGGTGGAGGATGAGAGGGAAGAAAGTAGGAACGTTATGTATTTCTGTGCTTAGAATTCTGGGGTCTTGAGCTGTATCCATTTGGAACACTAAAAAATTAGTTTACTAGCTTCTAACTGAAAAGTGGTGGTAAGGCCTGTTCGAGACTGTTGTGTCTGAACTGTTGTGGAGGACTTCTGCTATTTCTCAGCCCTGACTCTGGGTGAGTTAGTTACCCTCTGTGTCTGTTTCCTCATCAGTAAAAATAAGGGTAATAACAGTATCTCTTTCACAAGGTGGTGGCTAGGAGTAAGTGAATTAGTGTACACGATATGCCTAGGACAGCGGCAGGTGTGGAGTGAGCACTGTGAGACGCCATGGTTAGTACCTGCTTTGTCCTCCCAGCTACCTCCTTCCTTTAGTTATCTGCTAATCCCTCATTCAGATGATGCAAATTTGGTCAGGCTACCAATCTCCCTGGTCCAAGTCACAGCTGGGTGGGCCCATCACAGCAAACTAGTCATTTTCAAACGACCCAAGCTGATTGGAAGTGAGAGTTGAAGAGGCCTTGTCTTTGCTGAAACATCGTAAATTGGTGGCTGCTTCCAGTGTATGACTAAGACCTTTCGGTAACATAGAGGCGAGACTGTATGGTAACCTTAACTGAGTCCCTAAATCTAGTCATGACCAAAGCTTAGACTTCCCAGCTTTGTAGTGAATCATAGTATTTTGATTTTTTGCTGTCAGCTGAACTTGAGTTTCTTTCCCTTGCATTAATGTGGAGGAAAGACTGCCATTATGGTTTTTGTTACTTTCTTTTATGTAACAGAACTCCAGGTTTCTTGAGGGTATGGTGGGAATTCTACTAAGGTCAAGATACTGTCTTTGGAGGTTTTTCTTTTTCTTTTTTTTTTCCTTTTTTAAAGCAATCTCTACACCCAAGGTGGGGCTCAAACTCACAGCCTGGGAATCAGGAGTTGCATGCTCTACCAACTAAGCCAGGCACCCCTGGAGATGCTCTATGAGTCATTTTCATCTACTATTCACTTTTAATATAAATCAGACATCCCCCCCCTTCCAGATATACTTTCCAATTAGCAGCTGCCAACATATGAAGCTGAACAAGCTTTCATATGAAGGCTGAACAAGCTTTTTTGACATAAGGATACAGAGGTCCAGGAGCTGCTCTGGAGGGTCCTCTGTAGCAGTAAAGTACTTAGTGCCATCAAGGCAGTGATTGACAAGGGGAAAGAAATAGGGAAGGCAGGAGAGTACTTGAGGCTGGAAGCTGGACAGGCAGAAGGATGTAGTGAGGGCTGGGGTGGGGCTGCGTGCAGGTGTTCTGTGGTCCTCACACTAGGAACTTTTTCCACAGCTCCAACTCGTTAAAGGACATCTGATTCCTGGAGGTTCCAGGGCACTAATCAAAGCCATGATGCAGTAGGAAGTGAGAATAAGATAAGAAAGAAGAGCATGGCACTTAGTTGATAGAGACAAGAGACAGGGAAGGAGGGGGCGAGAAACCCTCTGGAGGGGATAAGGTGAGGAGCCAAAGAGGCCACACCAGGAACTAGGACAGCAGTGGAAGGTAGGGTAGGGGTTGGGGATGGGGAGCTGGAGGAAACAGGGCTTCCATAAAGCCTGGCTGGGTTTAACCGTCCAGGTGGGAAATTCTGAAGTTACAGACCCGGGGGGGTCTAGGGAAGCTCATTCTGACAAAGCTGGCCTGCTTTCTTAAGGTCTGCCTTCATGGAATCCCGGTGGATTTACACTCCTTGCTTCCTTCCTGCACTTCATTCTGCCAGAGGGTCACAGACCACAGACACCCTGAGGTTGGTTCAGAGAGTGAAGAAACATTCCCTTTATGGCACTTGAGGCTAGGTCTGTGGGGAGCTCTTGTCAAAGGACAGGCTGCTTCCTTTCCTTATTCCCCTGCGGCAGGAGACCACCTTCTCTCTGTACGGGACTAACGTGACGTGGCTCCGCAGCGTTCGCAGCCCCTGTCCTTTCACACTGGAGCCAACTGGCTAGGTTGGGTAGCTGCTGGGGTCAGGCGTCCACTTGGGGGGCCCCGGCCCTCCTGGCTCCCGGCTAGGGAGATGCTTCAGCATCCAGCAGCGAGCAAGTGTGCAGTTCCAAGTGATGGGAGATGGCTGTGGTCCCTTGAGGCCAGGCAGTTGCCAGGGTCGCAGGGCTGCCCAGCACCTCGCTGCTGCCGCTGCCGCTGCCAGGACCCTGTCGGGGAGGGTGAGGAAGCGCCCAGCACTTGAGCAGCGGCTCCCCCGTGGCCGCGAGCACCCCAGAACCACCTGGACGGGGCGAGGGCGCACCCCGCACAGAGCGCATTTCCAAACCAACGCCCACGCCGCAGAGCGGTCCCAGTGAACAGCAGGTGTCACCCTTCTGCTTCCAAACCCCCGGTGCCTCCAGGTGCCTCCCGCGCTCCCCAAACTTGCGCGTTGGAACCGCGGCGGGCGGGGCGGCCGCGCGCACCTGCGAGGTGCCGGCGGGCGGGGGTCGCGGGGGTCACGCGGTTCCCGCTCCCCGCGGCGGGGTGGGAGGGGCGCGGGGCGCGGGGCGGCAGGTGCGGGCCGGAGCCGGCGGGGCCGAGGTGAGGAGGGCGGCGGGCGCTTCCAAGTCCCTCCCCTTGCCCGCAGCGCGGAGGCGGCGCCGCGAGGGCCCGGGGCAGAGGCGCTCCACCATGGCCCGGGGCCCCGCGCGCCTGCAGTTCCGCGTGCAACTGCGCTTCGTGACCGAGGAGCAGCTCTTCGGGCCCGGGCCGCTGTCGCCCCCGACCCCGCAGTCCCTGCGGCTGGACGTGCACCCGGCGGGGGAGGAGGCGGACGCGACGGTGACTGACGGTGAAGTACCGAGTCCCGCGGGGAAGTTGGGGCCCCGGGGCGCGGGCGGGGCGCGGCCGCGTGCCCGGGAGGAGGGCGGCGAGCGCGGGGGCTCGCGGGCGCGGGGTCGCCGCGGGGGGAGCGGGCGGCCTCCCTGCTGCCTCCCCAGCAGGCCCACGTTCCGGCTTCATTGCGCTCGGCCAGCCTGGGAGGCGCGCACAGCCGGCCCGAGAACTTGTCTTGGCCACAACTTCGAGGTGTCCGCGGGGTCCGGGGAAGACAGGGCGCGTTGTCCTCCCGGGCTCCCACTCCCGAGCAGAACAGGACAGGGGGCCCTGTGACCTTACCTCGGGCCTGCTGGGCTCCAGTTCCCTCCCCGGCCCCCGCCTCCGCCCCCCTTCGCACCTGCAGCTCCCTGCGCACCGGGTTCTGACGCGCGGGAAGGGCCGGGAGGGGTGTGCACCAGTCCCAGCGGCCTCCAGGCCAATGCGATGCCCACTAGGCTTTACTCTTTGGTTCAAAAAGGGATCTTTTACAATGACGTGCAAGCCCTGGGTTCCTGAGGCTGTGGGTGTGTTGAGGGGATGCTTCTAATCCTTAGAGGATCTTGGACTTTTTTGAGGATCCAAGGAGACCTATAGAACCCAGCCCCAGCAAAGGTGCATCTTGGAGCACCAAACTTTGCATGTAAATCAGAGGGGATAACAGCTCGTCCCGTCCCGCAGCTCATGTTAAATGCCCCATTCTAGTATGTGGAGCCAAGAGAGGCCCAGACAGCTGTAAGCCTCCAAAGACTCCTGGGGTTTCTTTCTTCCAAGCCTAACTTCTAAGATTCAGAGTAGAGTTTAAAGTGCTTCGTGTTGTGATGCCGACCCGGTGGGAATTTCAAATAACTCACAAGTACTGAGCTGCTTCTTTGTGATAAGAATACAGGTTCCCTGCTGTATCAACAAGGCCTTAGACTCAGGCACACAGTAGGTACTCAATAAATGCTTGCTGTAGAATGAAAGAAAACCTTTGGATGTGTCTTATCCCTTTCCTCTGGGCTGGGATGGGGAAGTCTGGGTCTTTAAAAAAGAAATATTAAATAAATATTTGACCAGTGTCTTAGCTAGAGTCTTGGCAAAGTATCAAAAGCCTTACTCAGCAACTCCTAGATTTCTCTTTTGGTTGCAAGAAGAAAAAAGTAGTAGCTTTCACTATTTCTCCTGGGAATTTTAAAACTTAAGGTGCCAGAAATGAGTTCAGTTTGTCAATGATGGTCATTTTATTTGATCTATAGCCATACACATGGAGAAACAAAGGCACAGATTTGAGATTTATACTTTACTCGGTGTCCTATGATTGTCTTCCCCACGAATATGTGTTAAGAGAGGAAATACCTGAGGTTCAAGGTGATGGAAATTGCAGACTTTACAAGTTACTGAATGCCTGGCCTCTATGAACATAATTTTCTTACAGAGAAGAATAAGAGGAATTCACTCAATGCAGTAAATAGAGTCTAGAGGTGACCTCCGTGGTATGGATTAGACCAGACTAATGGAAATGGAAGGAATAATTACAGCTGAAGCGGGCAGTCATTGTCACCGATTTTGACAATTCCTTGGGAAAGAATGGCTAACAAGAAAGCAGAGAACTCACTCTCTTAACAGCTTAAATCCTAAAATGCAGTTGTTAAAGCTTGCTATGGAGAGTTTTTGGAGAGAAACTATTCTGGAGGATTTCTTTCTTTCTTTCTTTCTTTCTTTCTTTCTTTCTTTCTTTCTTTCTTTCTTTCTTTCTTTCTTTTTTTTTTTATCTCATTTTACTGTATGAACAACTAGACCACTGTGGATGATGGCCAGGCAAGGCAGAGCAAGTTTAAAAACAGATTGTCATGAACTCTTAAAAGAAAGATTTTTGGTGTATTCAAATATCATACCTTTAGTAGCAGAATTTTGAATGGCTAGGATTTGTCCTGGGATGAAGTCTTTTGGATGGATCCAGAGTCTTCAAGAATGGGTCTATGCAATGTACCTTTAGAAAATGATAGTTTCTTAGGTCATATATGGAACTAGTTATTAAACACATAAGATCTGAAGTAAGTGGGCCTGGATTCAAGTCCTGATGCTTCCTTTTGCTAGCTATGCTGCATTTAGCAAACTGTTCACCCTGTGGAAACTTCAGTTTCTTTGTAAAATAAGGAAGGCAGTACACATGTTCTGCCATTAAATGAAATAATGCATACACTATGCTTGGTATAATGCCTGGCGTATATTTATTTTTTATTTTTATTGTTTTTTAAAGATTTTATTTATTCATTCATGAGAGACACACAGAGAGAGAGGGGGGCAGAGACACAGGCAGAGGGAGAAGCAGGCTCCATGCAGGGAGCCCGACGTGGGATCGATCCCGGGTCTCCAGGATCGCGCCCTGGGCTGAAGGCGGTGCTAAACCGCTGAGCCACCCGGGCTGCCCAACCTGGCATATATTTAGAGCTCAATAACTGTTCTACTATTATTAGTAATGTTATATTTATATTCTGTCCCCAAAACAATGGTTTTCTCAGGCTGTTCTGAGGGATAGCTGTGCTGTATTTCTGTGAAGATGTTCCAAAGGAAACTTAATTAACTATGGTAGATCATAACTGGGAAAAACAGAACAATCTTTTAGATTCCCAATCTCAATAGCTTGTCATGTAAAAAATGGAACAGAACAAGAGAAAGCAGTTTATTCTAATTTCACGCCTTCCAAAACTGACAATGATTTTATGAAGGAAATGCACCAGGGGATCCAGCACTCTGGTTTATAAACTCTGAGAAGACAATCGTTCATTCCCTTTTTTTTTTCTTAAATATTTTTTTGAGTCCCTGTGCTATCCTGAGCCTGCCTGAGAGCATGCCTGATTCATCCTTTTATCCCCAGAGCCTTCCACAATACCTGGTACACACAAGACATCCATAAATGTTTCTTGAGTGCATCCATGATTTGAATCAAGACTTTTAAAAATGTGGTAAAAATATAATTTGAAATCTGAACACCAAGTACAGAATCTGAATTGCCCCCAAATGATTAAGACACTGACTTGACTTACAGTCTAGAGGGATGTTTTAAAGTGTAGTATAGTCATAGAAAATTTGAGGTATATGAAGGTCAACAGATCAGGAGATGATTGCCACTGGAAAGTTAGCTACTCATAGTTCCCATGGTATGGGGCACATGGAGAAGCAGTAGGCGGGCCAGGGGGCAGGTGAAGTAGGGAGAGATGTGGGTAGAGCCTTCATTGTGGTTTCTGTGGGAAGGAATGGGAGGGATGTGGCGAGCAGGTTTAGGTTGACAGGTTTGGATAACTTCAGTGGGCACTGGGGTATGGGGGCTGTCCTGAGTTGTCCGGCACCTGGCCCTGGGTTGATTATGGCAGATGGATAGCAGCTGGAGTATGAGGGCCCACTAATGGGGGTATTGGGGGTGTGGGCTCTGGATTGGTTGGCTTGTATTTGAAAAGTGTGCTTGCAGGTGAATTGTTTCCTATCTCTAGGAATTGGCTAAGGGAGGATGAGCAGTCTCCCAAGGGTCAGCAAGACTCCAAATGTCAAAGCATCAGAATACAAAAATAAAAGAGACAATTAATGCAAGGGAGAATCAGAAGAGAAAGGAATTGGTAAGGATAGTATATCGGGTGGGGGTAGCTCTCTGCTGGGCTTGGAGGGGCGGCTGCAGGTAGGAAGGGCCTGTGGATAAGGCCTTGGGTTCAGGTGATTGACAGGGTCAGGGGTGGGGGGGTGGGAATACCATCCTCATTCATCAAGTATGTGCAAGAATTGGAAAATGAAGAGAAAGCAGACAAAAAGCGGGAGATAGGAGATGGGTCTGCTCCTTCTTCACCCCTTCCTCCAAGGTCAGTGCCGTGATGGGGAGCTGGATGAGAAAGGAATCTGAGAACTGAGACTGTATCACACAAAGTTACTAGTAGGCTGGATCTCCAAGAGGGAGGAGAAAACCTTTCTTCCCTTGCTCAGTTCAGAGCTGTCTTTTAACTAATCTAGAAAAGTTAGGAAAATATGTAAATAAGCCACGTAGATAATCAAGTATAAAAAATGCAGTGATTTTTGTCTCTGAGGTATTTTAAAAGGATGCTAGGTCTTTCTTCCCTCGCGGTTGCTCATCTCATTAGAGGTGGAAAAAGAGCAAAGGAAAAGTCTGAGATAAATATCCTTTGTGCCACACGGGAGTATTAATGTCCCTTCGTTAAATTCTGTGACAATAGAGTCAGTAAGTTGAAGCCTCTGACCAGAATCCTGAAATCAGTCACCTACAAATGATAGAGGCATTCATTACTTCTCATTCAACAAATACATTGATTGAACACATGTTCCGTGCTGATCCATGGGTGAGTGACACGTGAGTTGGATAAAGGCCCCACTCATATGGAGCAAATATTCTAATTAGTGGAAGACGAGAGCCAATGACATAGCAAGACAATTTCAGGGTGAGAGAAATGTTTTGAAGAAAATGAACCTAATGGAAGAAAAAAATAGAGACAAAGAAAGGAAGCGAGGCCAATGCAGATAGTGGTCAGGGAAGGACTATCCAAGGAAGTAATATCTGATGTGAGGCAGGAAGGATGGAAGCCAGCCAAGCAAAGGACTGGAGGAGGAAACCACGGGCAGAAGGAACAGCAGGTGGAAAGGCCCTGATGCTAGAAAGACTTGGTCTGTTTGACGTGGCCAGTGGAGCTGATGCTTATTGAGAGAGATGGAGAGTAATGTCAATTCAAATTACTGTTCCAGTTATTCTTAGAGTATCTTTAACTAACAAGCTATCTTTAAACTCAGTGACTTAAAAATAGCTATGTTATAATGCTTCTAGATTCTGTGGGCAGGGCTTGGCTGGGTGATTCTTTTGCTCCTTGTGGGATTGGCAGAGGCTACTCATGGGGACTCAGCTGGTGGCCAGACTGTCCTGGGAGATGCAGGAAGGCTTCATATGCCTGGGCTGGTATCTGGGCTGGTGTGATGGGGGTCAACTTGGGTGGGTCAACTTGGGGGGCTGTGCACAGGTATTTGGTCATACATTATCTGGATATTTGTGTTAAGCGCTCTTTGGATAAGACTAAGATTTAAATTGGTGACTTTGAGTAAAACAGATTGCTCCCCCCCCCCCATCCAATCAGTTGGAGTCCTGAACAGAACAAAGACTGATCTTCCCTGAGCAAGAAAGGGCTCTGTCAGAAGGTGGCCATTGGACTTGAACAGCAACATTGGCTCTTCCCTGGATACTCATTCTGCCTGCCTACCCTATAGATTTTAGATTTGCCAGGTATATGTACACACACACACACACACACACACCCTATGGATACTGTTTCTCTGGAGGACCCTGACTAATAAAATGCAGATGACTCCAAGATTAGGACAGTCAATGGGGAGCCTACCTGTGGCCTCTCCACATGGCTTGGCTTCTGCCCACATGGCTTCTTCACACCATGGGCTTCTTCCCTGGCGACTCATGGTAACAAGAGTGAGTTTCCCAGGAGACAAAGCAGATGCCACATTACTTTGTGTGATGCATACATGGAAATCAGTCGACATCACCTGTGCTGTTAATCAAAAGAGTTGTAAGGCTGCCTGGGTTCAAGGAGAGAGCATGTAGACTCCACTTCTTTATGGGAGGAATGTCAAAGAATTTGGAGACAGTGTTTTAGAACTGCCAGTTAGACCAACTAGATAGGTGGGATGTAATACACATGCACTAATGGGGTTTTGGAAGATCCATGAAAACAGCCCTCTTGGGCAGCCCCGGTGGCGCAGCGGTTTAGCACCGCCTGCAGCCCGGGGTGTGATCCTGGAGACCCGGGAGCGAGTCCCATGTCAGGCTCCCTTCATGGAGCCTGCTTGTCCCTCTGCCTATGTCTCTGCCTCTCTCTTTGAATAAATAAATAAAAGAAACCCAGCCCTCTTCATCACAATTATTGAAAAAGCTGGTCAAAGAGCACCGGTTTTGGTGTGTACCACAGTGGAGACTTCCTAATTCTCTCCTGGACTGAACTTGCTCCTCCTCACTCCCCCCTGCAAAAACAAGCACAAAACCCCTCAGGCTGGGGTGTCTGGGTGGCTCAGTCAGTTAAGCTTAGGTCATGATCCGGGAGTCCCAGGATCCAACAGGCTCCCTGCTCTGCCCCTCATCTCACCCATGTGCTCACTCTCCCACCTCCCCCCATCTCAAATAAACAAATAAGGGACACCTGGGTGGCTCAGTGGTTGAGCATCTGCCTCAGAGCGTGATCCTGAGGCCTGGGGTCAAGCCCTGCATCGGGCTTCTTGTGGGGCGCCTGCTTCTCCCTCTATGTCTCTGCCTTTCTTTCTATATCTCTCATGAATAAATAAATAAAATCTTAAAATAAATAAACAAAATCTTAACCGCCCCCCCCTCAGGCCTACCACTTGGTGGGCAGCCCCCAAAACACCATCTCTGCTGGGAAAGAGTCAGGAAGCAGGTGAGGAGGGGGCTGGGGTGGGCAGGCTCTTGTCCTTCTACCAAAGGCATCAGAGAACCCCTGAGAGGAGACGGGGTGCAGAGGGGCTAGCATTGTCGCTGGGGCACAGTATTTCTTAGTGGGGCACAGGTAGCATGAGTGCTGGAGAAATTCTTTATCGTGAGAGGCCTTGTGGAGTGGTTAGCACCCCTGGGCTCTTGGCAGTAAATGCCAGCAACCCCTCCCTTGGACCTGGGTTTCTGTGACAGTGAAGAAAACCCTTTATTCCTGCTGCAGGACTCCCTTCAGCGGAGACAGGGAGGGGGTGTTGGGAGGTTGGGGGGGTGGACAGGAATGCAGAGTCACAAACTCAGAACACTCCGGCACTCACTGCCTGCCGGCCGCCTGAGGCCCAGCAGGCCCCTCTCCCAAACCAGTGCCCACTCCTGCCTTCACAGTCAGATCCGACCTCGCTACGTTTAATCCCGGCACCTATTAGACATTATGGTTGTGCCGAAGGTCATTAAAGAAATCCTGCCAAGCAGTTTCTTTTTTTTCTTGTTATTTTACCGAGAGCTGCACTTGCCTGATTCCGAGATAGCTTTCCAAGACAGATATATAATGCCACTGAGTGGAAACTGCCGGCTAGACCTGGTTTTGTGTTCCAGCGTTATGGGATGCACATCAGCGATGAGAAAGCATCCCTGTCCTCTGTCAGGCGACAGTGGTACCTCGAATGGATGACAAAGATGAAACCATACAAAGCCTTTGTGTGTTTAAGGACACTGAGGTGAAAGGAAAAGACTCATTTTCCAGGCTGAAGAAAGACCCTTTAAAATCCCCTTCTCTCCCCATGTACTGAGTTGGGGTCTGTATGGAGTACTGGTGCATAAACCAGTTCAAAGACAGGCAATCCATTGATAAATACTTAGAGTCAGTGCCACGGGGAAGAGAAAACGGGCATGAGGATCTTGGGAGTACACAGAAAGCAGAGATGTCCCTTTATTGGATAAGTTACTACTTGAAACAAAGAGGTTATCGAGGTAAGAAATATAAATATATCACTGACGTCGTATTTGTGATATGACCACTTTGTGATGTGACCGGCCACAGGATATTGGAAATAAACAGTGGCTTTGAGAGATGAGGCTTATAAAAATGTAGAAGATTAGGACCATCCTGATGATGAAAATCTCTCTTTACCTCCCCTTCCCTCTCCTCCGGTCATGGATGGTGACCACTCTTACCCTGGGAGGTTTGAAGCAACAGCGTGGAGTGAGCACATTCTGTCCTTAGCATCCTCCTTTTGTGGTAGGCGCTAGACACATTATGTCTAGCCTCACTGCAGGCTGGAGGGTAAGTGACATAGACCTTATTTTATTGGCTCATTCTGTCCCAGGTATATCTTCCTCAAAACCTGACTGTCCCCCTTTCTGTGATGCTGTCTTGTGCTTAATTACCCAGTCTTTAGCCTGTGGTAATGTTGGACTTCCAGCCACAAACCTAAGTCAGATTAGCCCACATGGTGAGAACACCCTTGGCTTGTGGTTTGGCAGGAGCTAGATCTATCAGTAAGCTTAGAAACCCCAGTGAGAGTAGAGTGACCGATGGTTCGCCTTTTGGTGTATTTCAGGCAGAATTAAGGTTTTCTAACTCTGGGCCAGTCATCTAAATAAAATTCCATGGCCTCCTTTTATTAATGGATTCTTATAATTTTAAACCAGTTTTATAATTAGGGTGGTGAGGTACTTGGATTAACCAGATTAGATTTTCCCATGTATTAGCTTCATGACCTTGGGTTTACTGCACTGCCTGAATCTTTCTTAGTTTTCTCTTCTAGAAGCTGAGATACTTTTTATGTCACAAAGGTATGGAAAAAAATAAACAGAATAATGAAATGTGAAAAAATTGCAAAATGATTTCTATTAATTTTCAAAGTAAATACAGTCAAACTGATCAGATGGAAATAATGCAAAGATATTTAGAAAGCAGTTGTAAAGAAAAGCTATCACTTTTATGGAGCTTACATTCTAGACTCATTCAGAAAGCATCAGGATATTTTGTCCATGCTGGACTTCCTGCAAGACTGTTTGAGAAAAATATATTTTGTGATTCTAGTAGATTTCCTGTGGATATAGTTGTCTTCCACTGAGTCTGTAATACCAACCTCTCTGCTGAGGAATCATTTCTCGGGGCCTGCTTGAAATGCTTTCCCAAATCTGGATCTCCACTCTGGCCTTTTATAAATTTGGGTCCTTATCATTCTTTAATTTAAAGTTTGAAAGTCCTGTTTTAAGAAGGGTCTTCCCGCCATGCCGAGCACCCACTGCTCCCACTGTGTCCACTGCCGTATTTCTTAGCCCTTTGCTTTCCTGGCAATTACCACAACTTGTAATGAGAAATAAAAGAATTTTATGATTTACCTGTGGTTAAAATTGAAGTTGGAATCACAGTCCACAAATCACAAGACTATTTAATGAGAAACCTTGAGAGGCAGGGAAGAGGTTGACCCAAATGCTTCTGAGAGTGTGAGCAAGAAGGTTGAAGTGTATTTTCCAATTAGGAACTATAAAGGCATCAAGAATGGTGAGCAGTAGACAGGTCAGGAGGAAGGACTTTCTCGGTCAGAGCTGTGCCTATTCTGAGTCTTGTCATCATGAAATTGAGTTCTTGGCCAGCATCTTTACTAAGAAGGGCAAAAAGGTCTCCAGTCATATTTTGTTCTTAACTATAGAAAGCTTATGGTTATCTCCTAGGAAATATAAGTCAACCTTGAGGCTATTTCAACTGCTGAAAAGCTTGTTTAACATGTTTGTTATGGGAAATTGTATTTACTTACTATATGTGTATTTTAGAAAATTGCATTCTTTAGCATATTTGTTGTAGAAAATTGAGTTTATTTGCCATGTTGTGTTGCACACCGCAGCAGTGTGATGAATAGCTTACTAATTTTCTTCAGTAACTCTCCCTATATCAGTGACAGGGATTCATTTCATTTATTAATTCATGCAATTCATATATATTGCATACCCACCATGAGCCAGACTCTGTTCAAGGCACCGGGGAAATGGCAGCATGTTAGTTATCCATTGCCGAGTAACAAATAACTACAGACTTAGTGGCTTAAAACAATTCACATTGATTACCTCCTTATTTCTGTGGTCAGGAGTCTGGGCATGGCTTCCGTGGGTCCTCTACTTAGAGTCTCACAGAGTCTGCAATTAATGACTGGGACTGAAATTTCATATAAAATTTTGATGGGGGCGGGATCATTTGTGTGGTTCTTGGCTGAATACAGTTCATTAAGTGCTATTCACTGAGGCCTCGGCTTCTTGCTGCCCATTTGCTAGAGGTTACCTCCAGTTCCTCGGCACATGGGCCCACCCCAAACATGGCAGCATGTGTCTTGCAAGCTAGCAAGAGAGGGAGGGGTCTGAGAGCAAGACTAAAGTCTCAGTCAGATGTAACCTAATCTTGGAAGTGACATCCCTGACCTTTGTCAGAGTCCACTGGTTAGTCCCTAGACCAATCCATCCTTGGAGAGAGAGAATTACATAGTGGCATGAATATCAGGAGGCAGGGGTCACTGAGGGCCATCTTGGAGTCTGCCTGCCCTAAGGAGTGAACCAAGAAAGGTCACCACTTTCACAGAGCGCACATTCTAGTACCATTTGGAAAGGAGCAGGGTCTCTGTGCTGGACTTCCTACAGGCCTGTTAGAGAAAAAGATATTTGGGGGTTCTAACACAAATTGTTGAACACCACGTAAAGCATACCCCTTTTTAAAATTAGTTATTAGGTGTAATCCTGCCCCAAATCTCTCAGGGAGTTTGCACTTAAATTGCACAACTAGAGTATATCTCTGAAAGTACACAAAATCTCCGAGCAGAGCTGTACTATCCATGAATGTACTTCTGGCTTCCTGGTCCTGTGCTCTACTTTGGAGAGCCAGATGGAAGAGGCCGGTCTTTAGGATTAAGGCAAATCCTGTCGTGGTAGCTTATGTTTAGTTCTTAGCATTACTTCATCATGACTTCATTTCTTTGTGTGGAGGGCTCAGCTAGCTTTTCTTCTTTGTGGGGAAGAGAGGTGTGAAGATGAATTTGTGTTTGGGTTCAGACACTGAAGCCTGTTCAGGTCACTCCCAGGGGAGACAGTGTGCTGTTGTTTCAAATGCTAGACATTAGTGACTTTTTTAGAGTGAAACGAAGTCAGTATGGTATGGAAAGGGAGAAAAAGATAAGGAAGGAAGGAAGAAAGATAGGGAGGGAGGGAAGAAGGAAGGAAGCTGGAGCCCTCACTGTATTTATCACATCTTATGGGACAAAACAAGTGGTACACTCGATGGATATTGCTGTTTTCTGGAGCAATAAAGTTTTTTTACTTTAAGTCATAATCCAAAACATGTTTCACAGACCTCAGCGTTTATACAGTCCATGGGTTTAGAATTTATATCTTTAAAAACATAGAGATAGATTCTGGACAGGCTTGAGAGAACAGCTATGCTCTGGAATGTGGGTATCAGAAAGTCAGAGATTAATGAAAATCCATAAATCAGAACAGGAGAGAGGAAAGTGGATCTGAATTGCGTGCACTGTGCTTGGCCTAACCAAGCGCAGCTAATGACTGCACAGATCCCAAGGTGAGTATTGCAGATGAATGTGAGATCTGACGCTGGGAAAACGAGCATATTCAGGAAGTAGCCTGAGACATTCAGAGGGAAGAACAGACCCGAGATGCACACGCAGCCGTCAGGCTGGAGTCTGAGCCCTCACAGTGCTACTCTGTGCTTGAAAAACAAAAGGTCTATATCATTGCTTTGTGAATTTCCTTTGGAGGAAGCTTATTTTTTTTCTTACAGGGAGACTCTTGTCTGATTTCATATTTTTTCTTCCTCAGAGAAGGAGGTGTTTTTTTTTTTTTTTTTAAATTCCGTTTCTACAGATGACAAAACCTTCAGAGTATGAATGCTGTTTCCTTAGATTTTTAGGAATATTAGATCAGAAGAGCAGAGAACATGTCAGCTATCAGCAATGAATATTAATTTTATAATCTGCAGAAAAATAATAGTGTTAGAAGAGACTCTGGTTCAGGGACATGGAATAAATATATAGGCTTAGCCAGCTCGTAAGTAAAAGAACCAGCCTGGAGCTCAGTCCCCCACTGTCCACTTCAGCTCTCTCTCCTGGTCTCCTTGGAGGAATATATAGAATGTGCTTTCCTAGCCAACTTATCTGATTTTTCTTTCTTGACTCACAGGAATAGTTGTGATTTTTCTGTTCTTTCTCTCTCTCTCTCTCTTTTTTTTTTCATAAAGCATTTGATTCCTTGAGATTCCAGTTAGACTGGGAATACATTATCTGATGTCGAAGCATTTCACAAATGCCACTTTATTTCCATATCCCTTCCATATCCCCATATTCTGACATGCTCTTCGCTTTCAGCTTCTTGAGGTCAGGTCTGTCTTAATCATTTCTGTATTTCTGGGGAGATTTGCAGTAGGGCCTGGTTCTAGTAGGTATAGTTTTGCAGCTTCTATGGTAGAAAGTGTAATTTTTTCTTGGAAAATATGAACCTAGAATCCATATCAGCTTTATTTTGCCATAATTACAATAAGCTAAATTTTTGTAACCTCTCTAACAAATTAACCAAGTTTCTCTTTGCTCTTATTGGTTAATTTTGTCCCTCTTGGAGCAGATCCTTCCTAATCAGAACCTGTGCTGAACTTTAAAATAATGATCTGACAAATGAGAGGGAACAGTTGAGCTAATTTTCAATGTCCGCCTCAACATTTCATGTTTTGGGAATCATCTCCAGGCTTCCCCACTCTTTTTTTCCATGATTCTTTCTTAAATGTGTTGTTACACTTTTAATTAGCTTGGTTCACATGGGACCAAACATATTTGCAATGTGTAGATTATAGCCATCCTTCAAAAGGTCCTGCAATGATTAACAAGTTCCCTGGAAAGCCAGAGAAGACACTTCCGAATTAGTGGGATGCTGAGTCCACCCACTGCTGACAACAGTCTATGGGTCCAGTAGGTAAAATTATCAAGAGTAAGAATTATCCAGAGAAACTAGCTATTCTTAAATCCTGGTTAGGTCTTTATAAGACCTTTATAAGGTGCAAAGAACGATATTTAAGAAATAATTATAAATGAATGAATAACCTCAGAAACAATGAAAATGACTATGACATTTCCCAATCTTGCTACTTGCCAATGACAGAATATACTGCTTTGGAAGAAGTCTGTGCAGAGGTAGCCATCTGCTTCAAACAACGTGAAGTCCCTATCTCCTGAGCTCTAAGCTCCATGGAGAAAAGTGTCTTCTCTAGCTTTCAGAGACTGAAATTTCTATGATAGATACCCAAAACCACAATATTAACAGAATGAGAGAAAAGAGACATGTAACCCAGGGGAAGTGAGGCACAAGAGGTAAACAAAGCTAGAAAGAACCATAAACCCACGTCCATATTTTTGTAGAAGCCTCAGAGAGTAGTTACCAAATATCATCATGTTTCCTGTGCAGCAAATGTCTCTTACTGGATCCTTGTGTAACACATAACTGCTCCCCAACATTCTCCTTTCCTTTTTGTCTCATATTTTCACTTTCAGCTAGTTAGCTACAAGGGTGGGGGTGTCTGTCTTTTTGCACAGACCTTCAAATACACATTTAAGTCTTTATTGCAGTCTTCCCATGTCATTGCAGGCATAATAGTACATGCCAACAGTTTACTAGATAATTAGTAAACCTGTTTTACAGTATGTATTCTGCAAGAGTAGAAAACTAGGGCTCTTATAGCAGTCATTAGAAGTATTTTATATGGTGGGACAATATTATTAAACCTTAATTTCCTGACTAGTGGAACTAATGATCATGGTGTAAATCCTACTCACCCAGCATATCTTCCGCCAAAACCAAAATAATGAGGAGGAGGACTAAAAGTCATGCTCTCAGCATAATAAGAAGACAAATACCATTCAAACATTAAAATACCTGTAACTGCAAAAATAAATGTGGAATCCTGGTGAGTTGCCTCTCACTGTCCTGCTGTAGACCCTTGTGAGTTACAAGGGCAGTCCCTGAACACTTTTGTAGAATAGAGAAGGAAGAACTATCAACAGGCCTATTATTGATCTAAAGTCATCACTATAATGTCCATCATAAAAGTGAAAAAAAAAAAACAGGGAATAAAAAGTGATCTTGTTGATCAGGAAACTGACTATAGGGAAGAAACTTAACATTGCAAATAAAAGAGGCAGTTTTAGAAAGGTTACACTTCAGAAGAGTAGGAGTTTAAAATGGAGATGCACCTTTTGAAAACCACAGGTAAAGAAGAGGTATAGGAAAGCACATTTGTGATCCTACAAGACAAAAGAAAAAAGCAAAGAACAAACATTCCACCTAAAAAGCCATCTGGTAAATCTGCCACCTGTCACTATCGATAGAAAAATGCACTCTTGAACACGGTATCTCTTAAAACACTTCAAACCATTTGTACCCAGAAATGCAGAAGCATAACTAGCCTTCATTTTTATATACCTACCATGAAAGTATAGCAGTGAATGAAAATTAAATTATTTTTTTAAAAAGATTTTACTTTATTTACTCATGAGAGATACAGAGCGGGAGAGAGAGGGGCAGAGACACAGGCAGAGGGAGAAGCAGGCTCCATGCAGGGAGCCTGATATGGGATTCGATCTTGGATCTCCAGGATCACGCCCTGGGCTGCAGGCGGTACTAAACTGCTGCACCACCTGGGCTGCCCTGAAAATTAAATTAATGCAGTGTGTGACAACTCTACCCACTAAATGAAATAGAATAAAATATTCTCAAATAAATATTTAGGGGGTTCAAAAAACCCTTTCAAGACTGAAATTTAAAATCCAAGAACGTAAATGGACACAAAATTTAAAAAGGCTAAACTAAGGGTTGATTAAATTCAAGAAAAGCATTGAATAGTCTAAATTATATAAGAAATGGGGACTAATTTAAAAATTCCCTAAGGAATAAGAGATTCAAATGAAAATTTAGTAAGAGCATTGAAGAAAATTCAGAATATATCAAGAAAATAAAAACAAAATCTAAAAAGAAAAAAAGAATAAGAAAGTGTTTAAAATGAATTTTAGACAAAGATGATCCAGTTAGGTATGATTGGAGTCCCTGAAAAAAATATATATGAAAATACAATGGAACAGAATTAATATTTAAAACTGTAACTTAATAAAAAAACATATTGCATCTAAATTAAAAGTTAGAATCTATTGAAAGGACTTAGTAAGTGCCACAAACTATTGGCCCATAGCAACTAACGCTGAGACCTAACTGAGTAACACTATTAAACTTTATAAAAGTGTCTTTTAAAGTCTTCAGAGCTACATGGCAAAAAGAGAGGATATCTTACAAAGGCAAAGTGCTATGCTGGCTTTAGATGTTCAAAAACAACATGCCAAGTATATCACCAGTAGAACAGTGTTGTTGTATGTGTGTTTTTCACTTAATCTTAGCCAAAAGTCTGAGTAGTGATTGTGTGTGTGTTTTTAAAGATTTATTTATTTATTTGGGAGAGTGAATGTGAGAGTAGGAGGAAGGACAGAGCGAGAAGGAGAGAATCTCAAGCAGACTCTGCTGAGCATGGAGCCTGACACTGATCTTTGTCTCATCACCCTGAGGTCATGACCTAAGCTGAAATCACAAGTCAGATGTTCAACCAACAGCCACCCAGGTGCTCTGCACTGTTGTGTCTTTTTAAAATGCAGGAACTCAGGAATTTGTATCTAGGAACTTCCTTGAGAATCTATTGGAATCCCACTATGACAGGAGTAGATGAGCATCATCAGAAAGACTGATGATGGGCAGCCCCGGTGGCGCAGCGGTTTAATGCCGCCTGCAGCCCAGGGAGTGATCCTAGAGACCCTGGATCGAGTCCCATGTCAGGCTCTCTGCATGGTGCCTGCTTCTCCCTCTGCCTGTGTCTCTGCCTCTCTCTCTCTCTCTCTCTGCGTCTCTATGAATAAATAAATAAAATCTTAAAAAAAAAAGACTGATGATAATTTGATGTATGTAATTGTACATATAACATTAAATAAAAAATGGGCATAAGGATAGAAAAATATGTGTATGTTAACATAGTGATTAAAGGATTCACAGCTTTAAATGCTTTTATCAATGAGGGAAAAAATGAAAGTTCACAAATTAAATTCCAAACTCAAAAGGCTAGAAAATGTTAAAAAAAAAAAGAAAAAAGAGAAATAATAAACATAGATTTAATAAATAAGTCAAAATCATAGCTTTTGAAAAAATGTGCAAAACAGACCCCTAACCTAATAAGAAAGCATAAATATTCAAAATAAGAAGTGGCAAGGAGGAAATAATCATTAAGACAGAAGAATTAAAAATATATTCTTTTGCCTAGATTCATGCAAATAAGTTTGAAAACCTGTACTGAATGGGCAACTTCCTAAAGTTAGAAATAAAAGCTTACTTATACCTCTTTTCATCAAAGAAATAGAGATAAGATAAGATAGATAATATAGATAGGTAAGATACCTTCTCTACAAGGTATTTGTTCCATAAGGAAGCAACAAACCTCAATGGTTTCACAAGGAAGTTCTACCAAAACTTCAGAGACCAGATAGATTCAGTGCTTCATAACTTATTCTAGGGCACTGAAATTATTTTTAAGAAGTAACGCTAGTGACAGCATAATTAGAAAATTATTGCTAATATCAATCATGAATATTGACACAAAAGTATTTCCTATAACCTTAGCAAACATAATCCAGCATCACAATACAAAACTGATAAACAGTGATAAAATGACATTTGTTCCAGGAATGCAAGCTTGGTTTGCTGTTAGGAAATCCAGTAAAGTAATACACTATGCTAGCAGATTGAAGGAAGAAAAAAAGATCATATGAATATCTCCAGAGATGCTAAAAATAATCTTTGGACAAAATCCAATTTAATTAAAAATATATAACTCATTCTTAAAGCCAGCATCTTTACTTAATGGGAAAACACTAGAGGTGCCTCTACTGAGTTTGAGAACAAGGAAAATATGCCTACTATCGCCACTACTATTCAGTCTTGTCCTGGAAGTAGTAGCTAAGGCAGTCAAAGGCTAAGCATTGGAAAAGAAGTAAAACTACTTGGGGTTTGCAGGTAATGTAATATGATGATGTACTTGGCAAACCCTAGAGAAACAATGGTAAAACTCTGTCAAAATAAAAACAATTCAGTAAAGTACTAGACATTGCTAGTCTTCAGACACAGAAATAATTACCAATTCATGGACATAATGGTGGAAAAACCTCATTTAAATAACAGCAAAGGATAAGTATACTCCTTCATCCCCATCACCTATTTTACCCATCTTCCCACTCACTTCCCCTCTGGTAACTCTGTTAACTATACAGGAATTAAAATTAAAAAAACCTTAATAAATATTTTAAAAATAGCAACAAGGGAGATTAAATATTTAAAATTATTTTAACATTAAATTTGCAAAGATACTCCTGAAAGACAGAAAAGTATGTGAATAAATTAGACTCCCTCACCTATTGGAAAGGATGACTCACATCATAAAGATATCAATTCTCCCTAAGTTAATTTATAAATTTAACAGTAGGGATCCCTGGGTGGCTTAGTGGTTCAGCGCCTGCCTTTGGCCCAGGGCGTGATCCTGGAGACCCGGGATTGAGTTCTGCGTTGGGCTCTGGGCATGTGCTTCTCCCTCTGCCTGTGTCTCTGCCTCTCTCTCTCTCTCTCTCTCTCTCTATCATGAATAAATAAATAAAATTTTAAAAAAAATAAGTTTGACACTGTCCCAATAAAATGTCATCAAGCTTTCTGTTTAAATGGAATTGCATGAGTAAATACTAGAATTTAGGTGGAATGATAAATAGCCAGAAAAACACTGAAAAGGAAAAGTTATGCAGGAAAAGTAGCCCTACCATGCATTAAAACACACCTCAAAGTTTCTACAAGGAAAACATGAAAAGAAAGGTCAATGAAATAGAATAAAAAGTCCAGAAATAGACCCAAGAATATCTTGAGATACAAAAAAGTCATTTTAAATCATCAGAACAAAGATGGACTTTTTAATATGTTATTCTGGAGTAACTTGTTAGCCATTTGGAAAAAGATAAAATGAAATCCATAACTCACGTCATACACAAGAATAAACTCCAGATGGATCAGAAATTTCAATGTAAACAATAAAATCATATAAGTACCAGAAGAAAACATTCACCATTCTTCTCTTACTTGTATGAAGGAAAAGCTTTCTAAATGGATTCAAAATACCGTGTAATAGAATAAGTGATTAATCAAATTTACTACAGAAAAACACAAAAGCTTGCAATTCAAAACATAAATGACAAACTGAAAGTTTTTGCAACAGATACAACAAAGTGTTAATATCCAACATAAGTGAAAAAGGCAGAATGGAAAAGAATATCTGAAATTCACCACGTTTTGTATAAGAAAGAAGGAGAAAAAAGACACTATGTGCACTTGAAATTCATTCCAACAGGAAGGAAAAGAAAGATGCATCAAAGACTAATTTTATATTGGTTACCTAAAGGGGGTAGATGGGAATCAAGTGCAAAAAGTAGAAGTAATTAGAGGGAGAGGGTTGATACTACTTTTTTTTTTTTAAAGATTTTATTTATTTATTCATGAGAAGCAAAGACACAGGCAGAGGGAGAACAGACTACCCGCGGGGAGCCCGATGTGGGGCTCCATCCCTAGACCCCAGGATCATGCCCTGAGCCCAAGGCAGATGCTCAACCACTGAGCCACCCCAGAGCTCCGGTTGATACTTCTTAAAATAAATGTTTTTGGATAGCTCTCACTTATTGAACCATGCTAACGTTTTATGGACTTAGTATAAATAAAAATTTAAAAAATCAACATGGGGGGTAGCTTTAAGCTGGAATACAGGCAGAGAAATAAACAACAGTATTTTGAATAAATAACCATACTAAAGACTCTGGGAGAGAGAAATTGAGAAAACAAAAATTCTATGATGTTTGAACATTGTGAGCTTTAGAAATGCTTTATTTACTCTCGTTTTGATCACTTTCTGTCAGAAAATAGTTTGTATCAAAGAAGAAAGATGCAGTGGTTTCAGGAGAAGAAAGAAAGCCCTATGTACCAAGAATGTGGGGATCTGGGATAAAATGATAGATATGGAGTGAAAATGGCATTCTGAACTTTGACCCAGGCAAGTTTGGCTGATTCAGACATTCTGAGCCTGTGGCCTAGCTGATCGATAAAGTATCTTAGATTATCACACTTTTTTATTTATGCTTTTAATTCTGATTTAAAGATGGCAATAAATAGCTAAAATAATAACCGTAACGACATTGGATAAACATATAGCATTTAAGAGATTTAAAGTTCTATTCTGAGCTCTGCCTTAAGGAAATAGCTTCATATATCATTTCTTTAGATGAAATCAGAATATTTGCAAATAAAAATTCAGTGTGTGAAAATAGATTAAATTTAACACGCTTTGTTTTATGTTGGTATAATATGATTTTCATAAGTTAAGTCATCAGTGGAATCTAGAAAAATATTAAAATCTCTTTTTTATTAGACCTCTGAGAGACTTAGAAGTAAATAACACAGTCTATAGGAACAATGATCAAGCAGGCATGTGCAGAAAAAGAATATCTTTATTGTTTAGTCTTAAAATATGAATATTGATTTTCATTAAACATCAACTAATAAAAGTCACCCTGAATGAAGAAATTAAGATATTGTAGACAACAATAATTTTCTATTAGGTAGTAATCCAATTTTTTAAAAAAAATTTGTTCTCTTATAAAAAAAAAATCTATCCTATTCATGGATTTATAGAAGTCAGAATGTAGTGGGCTAAGTAATGAGGTCTTTGTCCTAATTCCCAGCATGGTTTGAGACTGGGGTGAAGAATAAAACTAAAAGGATTTTTAAATGCTTTGCTGCTATGCACCACCATCCTGGGGGAGATGATGCCAAATTAATTAGTAACAGAAAACAGACTATTTTGCCTGTTAAAGAACAGATTCTTTTTTTTTAAAGATTTTTAATTTATTTATTAGAGACAGAGATAGAGAGAGAGAGACAGAGACAGAGAGAGAGACAGAGGGAGAGGGAGAAGCAGGCTCCATGCAGGGAGCCCGACATGGGACTCCATCCCTAGTCTCTAGGATCACGCCCTGGGCTGAAGATGGCGCTAAATCGCTAAGCCCCTGGGGCTGCCCTAGAATAGCTTCTTTAATAAAGTGGACCAGAATTCCAACTTAGGTGGAAGGATGGTAAAAGTTAAACTCTCAGAGGTTCTTAACTTGGGATCCAGACACTCCCAACCGAACAATGGATAAAATATAGACAGTCCACAAACTTGAATGGGGGAAAAAAATACATCTTTCTTTCCCTGACTTGTACCTCAAACTTAATATTTCCTTCAATTTTGAACATAGACAACAGCCTACAGTAATCTCAGTTTTAAACTTTATCACTAATAAAATCAATGATATTTTTATATCATATTATGATACTTGGAACAGCCTCAAAATATCATTTATGTATGTTACTGCTTTTAAAATTATAATAGTTATTAGAGCTATAATTAGATCTTGTCATTTAATTTCCTAATAAAGAAAGCATATATATTATTATATTTTGAAAACTGTATTTCTTTTTTTTAATATTTTATTTTATTTATTCATGAGAGACAGAGAGAGAGGCAGAGACATAGGTAGAGGGAGGAGAAGCAGGCTCCATGCAAGGAGCCCAATGTGGGACTCAATCCCGGGACTCTGGGATTACTGATGCCCTGAGCCGAAGGCAGACATACAACCGCTGAGCCACCCAGTTGTCCTTTGAAAACTGTATTTCAAAATTAGTTTTCTTAGTAATCTTACACATTTTATGCAGTTAAAAATATTCTGAGAAAGAACCAGTAGGCTTCCTCAGATTGCCAAAAGGATTTATAGAATGAAAAATTTAAGAACTCCTGAATTAGCTCCTCTGAGTGCATCTCCCAGCTTGGATATCCCATGTACTTGGAGAATGAGGAGACTTCCAAACTGAACTTGGTTGTCTTTAGGGGAATTAGAGAGTCACAGAGGTAACAAATTATTAGAAAGGGGTAAATGTCATAATTCAATCTAAATCAGTTACCTTGGCCTTAATATTCAGTAGACTTTCTAATAGTAGGCCATTGAAAGGATAGATTAGGAATACAGGGAATAGTGGTTTTCATAGGACTGCACATAGTATTCCTGTGATCTTCTTGGAACCTGGATCAAAGCTCCCCAGCAATCTCTGTGGTCAAGAACACAACTTCACACCATGGCACCATATTTCACCTTGAAGTCAGTTAAAAATCAACCAGAACTTGCTATGCCTACACCTTCAGCAACACCCTACTGAAGCCTCTATGGCCATTCAACCTCTTCCTGAAGGATGATGGCACCTGTTCAGTTTTTCTCTCCATTTCATCTCCTCCCATGATCCTTGGTAGTTTTGTGGCCTTTGGGTAGTAGCCTCTGTGACCTCAAGCTTTAATATCAATTTAACCATGTACTACCTTGGCCACACTCCAGAGTTTGTTATCTACCAGAAATGCTTCATCTCTGAAATCTCAAACTTCAATATCTAATGGTCTAATTTCACCAGGTTGGCCTGTCTGTCAAGCAAATGTTTAAAAATAATAATTGAGTTAATAGCCATCATTTAAAAATGACGAGATTTAGTATGAAAATCTAGATTTTCGGCTTCTTTTTATAAATTGGAGGATTTATAACATTGACCCAGAAATCTTATTTGGGTAGGGTGGAATAGGGCTGCCACATTTTCATGATAGTTCTTCATCTATTCAAGAACTTAGGTCTTTTGGTCCTTTTCCTTCCCATTTTATAAATCCACTCATTGTTTTGTTTCTTTTCTATCTTGTGGGATCCAAAGGCTCATTACTCTGAAAACTTTTCTTTATCACCACTCTCAGCTTCACTTAGGGTCATTAGCACAAAGTAGAAATTGGGAACAATTTTGATTTTATTATTTTTTAAAGATTTTATTTATTCATTAAAGACACACACAGAGAGGCAGAGACACAGGCAGAGGGAGAAACAGGCTCCCTACAGGGAGCCTGCTGCGGAACTTGATCCCAGGACCTTGGTATCATGACCTTAGCCAAAGGCAGACACTCAACCACTGAGCCACCCAGGTGCCCTGGGAACAAAAAATTTTAAAACAGACTCCTTTCCCTGGAAATTTAAAAATGAACAAAACAAATAAGCTATTAAACCTCTCTTGACATATCATAGTCCATTGGATATAGCTAAAACAGTGGTCAGAGGTAATTTATGGCATTGAATCACATCAATAAAAAATGAAAAGAAATACCCAACTCAAAAGTTATCAAAATAACAGTCAAACAAACCAGAAGTAAATAAAAGGAATTAAAATTAAAAGTTGGAATTCATGAACTAGAAAGCTAAAAAACTGAATAAACTTTAAAAATCTTGTTCTTTGAGAAAATCAACAAAAGGGAAACCATGAACTAACCTGATCTGAGACAAAAGGAGAAAGCACAAATACACAAAACTAGAATTGACAAGGAGAAGTAGATATTAAAAAAGAGGAAATTATAAAATATCATGAGACTACTTCATGAAAAAAAATGGAAAGAGTAAATGCCATGAATATATTTTTTAAAATGCAGCTTACAGAATTGACACTATGAGAAGCAGAAGCTCTGAATAGAACAATTATCATAAAAGAAAATTGAGGAAATATTTAAAGAGCTCCCCCAATTAAAGCACCAGGCCCAGATGCTATCACAGGGGAAGCCTATCAAACTTCTTAAAGGTCAGTTGTACTGAGAATACTTAAGCTATTCCAGAGCAGAATAAGGGACATCTTTCAGATTTGTTTTATAAAACATTTATCATTGATTTTAAGACTAAGAAAGGTTGCATAAAAATTTATTGGTTCTAAAAATTTATAACTAATCTCAGGACTATTGATGTAAAAATCTTAAGTAAAAGTTAGTAAATGACTCCCAGAGAATATTCTTTAAATAATGAAGTATTCTAAAAAGAGTAGAATATTCATTAATTTATTATTTTAATTAAAAGGGCTAAGGAGGAAAAAACAAAAAGTATGTGGTTTGCAGAGACGCAGTGAAGACATGTGATTTCTCTAGGTAGCAAAGCTTCTCCCTCAGACATGTCAGGCTCTACACCCCAAGCCATCAGTTGTGACCCTCAGGATTCCTCTTCTGCCTTCAGCCTTTCTCATTCACCCCTGGGGGAGGCACATTGAGAGGGGTTGGTAAGTGGGCTAGGACTCCATTTGTGTCTGGGGCTCCCAGGGATTCTAAACTCTCGTGCTAGTCTACTTTCAGTCTTTAAAAATCCGTTAATCTGGGCCCTGGGTGGCGCAGTAGGTTGTGTCCGATTCTTGGTTTTAGCTCGGGATGTGATCTCAGGGTCATAGGATCGAATCCTGTGTTGGGCTCCAGCTCAGCAAGAAGTCTGCTGAAGTTTCTCCTCTCTCTCTCGGTTCCTCCCCACTCTCTCCCTCTTTCTCAAACAAATTAAATAAATAATTTTTTTAAAAAAAAATCCGTTAATCTTTCAATTATTTTTCCTTCCTGCTTTTAAGTTTGCCACCCCTCTCTCCCCTAGTGTGCCAAGATGTGTCTCTCATTTCTCCTCAGAGGGATTTGGCACCCTTTTGAGTTTAGTTTACTTGTTTACCTTGTCACGTCAGCTTCAGTTAGGGTTCTTCAGAGAGATAGAACCAACATTTACTGATAGGTCAACGAAGAGTTTATTCTGAGGAATTGACTTGTGCAATTATGGAGGCTGGTAAGTACCATGATCCGGTCTCTGTGAGCTGGAAAGCCAGGAAGGGCAGTGACGAATTCAGTCCCAGTCTGAATGCCTGCAGTCCAGAAGCACCCAGGGCAGGCAAGATCAATATCTTAGCTCAAGCAATCAGGCAGGAGGGGTTCAACTCTTCCTTACTCTACCTTTTTGTTTTATTGGATTGCCCTCAACAAATTGGATGATGCCTACCCATCCATACTAGGAGGGCAGACTACGCTTTTGATCCTGCTAATTCAAATGCTAATTTCATCCAGACATATCCAGAAATAATGTTTAGACAAATATCTAGGCACCCCCTAAACCAGTCACATTGACACATAAAATTAACGTATATGTATGTACATATATATACATATATATACACATATATATACAATATATACATATATATATGGCTAGGGTTGTGTTCTTTTGTGGCTTTCTGTATCCTGTACTCAGGAATTATGGTTTATTTATCAATATATCCCAGTAACTAAACACACATTCTTCTCCTGTTCACAACCTCATTAAACTAGACATGTTAAGGTACATTAAGTGAAAGCTTCTCTCTTTTTTTTCCTTCTGTATCTGAAGAATCTTCATATTTACTCTGGGTTATTCCCTAGTGGTAGCATTTTAAAAACAACTGACAGTATTTATTAGTAAATTATCTGACAGTATTTCAGGAATGAAGGGGAAGCTGTAACTAATAAGCCAGAACCCAGAAGGATAGGGAAAAAAATCCTTTTAGAGACAAACAAATGAATATTACCATAATAAAGAAAGGTGAAGAAATAATCACCAACCCTTTTCTTAGATAGGATACATTTCTAAGAGAAGCTACCAATCTCTGATTTTCATCCCAAAGACTTTGTAAAGGCAACCAGGGCTTTCTTTTTTTGTTGTCAGAGTTCCTGCCTCCAAAGAATGTTGAGTTTAGGGAGAAGAACACAAACACGAACCAAATGCAAAATTAAATGCTTCGCTGGAACAATGAAAAGTCCAGTTTTTTATAACTATGCCTAGCCAGCAAGACTTTTGCAATTAATTGGCCATTTCCCTCATTGTTCATCTTTCTTAGTTTCTTGTATAATTTGTTTCTCTTGGTTTCCAGTTTTTGTCATTTATTTATCTATCTTAGTAATTAGAAAACCTTCCCTCTGATGCTGGTTCTGGTTCCTGCTAGCCATTGTTCTCGTGCCTAATTTGGGCATCAGCTTCACTACTTACCTCAGTGCTAGCTTCTTGGAGTGGATCTGGCAACCGCATTTGCTTTTGGAGTATGATCAAGCCCCCAGCTACGGCCAGTGTTCCTAATTAGATTAGGACTTCTACATTTCTACCCTTTCCTCTGATGGTCCACATGGCTTTCACATTTTGTGTGATGTCTTCCCAGTAACGTGTTTTTTATTAGTTTACCTTAATCTAAATCAATCTGCACTGCATCCTTCCTCATTCACTCAAACCAATTTGTGTGTTAATGTATCTAAAATATATATATATTTTTACATACATATGTATATGTATAAATATGTATTTTCATATTTTCCTTGTGCCAATTGGATCTGCATATGTCTCCGGCGAGCCATTGGTGGGTTATTTGTGGCATCCTCTCTGTCTATCCTGCTTCCTTAGTAGCTTGTAAATTCAGCGCGGTCAAGATCGAAACATAACCCATCCCTAAACTTTAGAACACATCTCCATTTCCTGCTTCTTGGGAGGATGCAGTAAAGCCTTTTATGATTCTGGTGCCCTCTGTGTAAGCGTAATTAACGTGGTGCCCTTTAGTGGTTGTTTGGAAATGCTGGAGTATGGATGTGCTAGGGATGATAATGGGTTATAGAAAAACTCATAAAATATTTATAAAAAACTCATATAAAGACCCATCTTATAGTGTTTTTTTGGAAGATAGCGTACATAGTAAGCATCCATATTCACTATTCTTACTACATTTTGTATCATTTTTCTTTGGGGATTAAGAAAAGCATATCTATAATTATGTGCCCACTGAGAACTCTGATTATCCACATTCATCGCTGACAACATGAGCGACCAATTCTTTTTTTAATTTTAACTAGAATAAATTAATCGTGACAGTGGACAGACTTTTGAAAATGTTCCCCATCCTTTCCTCTCAGATGTCCTGGTTCAGGCTGACTTTCTTCTGAGTGGCTTACTGAACATATCTACTGACTGAATGTATATGCCACCTCCGTCTTCCTCCTCTTTTTTCCCGGGGAACTCTCCCTACCTGCCTTGATAGTCTCAATTTTTCCCTTTCCCTCACATTTCTTGAATGATGAGTATCTTAGTTCAGGCTGAGATAACAAAATATCATAGACTGGCTGGCTTATAAATAACAGAAATTCATTTTTCACAGTTTTGGAGGCTACAGGTCGTGATCGGGGTGCCAGTGTGGTCCACTGGCACTGGGGTTGCAAACCACTGATTTATTTTATCCTCCTGTGGTGGAAAGAGGGAGAGGGAGCTTTGAGGGGCTCTTTTATGAGCCACTAATCCTGTTCATGAGAGCCCCACCCTCATGACTTCAGGGCCTCCCGAAGGCTCTACCACCACCACCACTGTCTTGGATTTCAGCGTATGGACTTCGAAGGGACACAAACATTCCCAAACTGCAATGTGATATTTTGCAGCAGCTAGATCTGGGTCATGTGAAGTCTTTATCTCTGTATAACACACTACACTTCAAATGTCTTTGAAGAAAAATTGCCTCAAAAAATTGGCTTTGGTTAACTAACGCTGACCATTTTCCTTCTCGAAGTTAATTTTGTAAAATCCTGGCATTTTTGTTTCTCTCAATCACGTCATGCCAATCTATACTTTAAAAAGTTTGCTGCATGAATTAAGAACACTGTTATTTAGCGAAGGCAATTATTTGATTACCTCCCCTGTGCTAGTCGCAGCCTGGCATTTAATCTGGCTGAGCCCCACAGACCGCGATTTGAACAATCAGGGTAGTTTCTGTAATTGCAATAAATCATATCATTAACCATGACAGACTTTTCCTCCCACATATATTTTTTTTTCAGTAACAGTTAACTCCTGAACTCCTTATGAGAGCCAGATTTCACTGTAGTCAAGTGAATTTCATAGTCAGCTGGCAAAATATAAAGACAGAGTCTGTGTTGGAAAAACACTGATGTCCCAAGAGCGGCGCCTAAAGAGGTCACTCTAACTTTAAGAGATGTAAAGCTCAAGTGAATATGCCACACACAGAGGCCAGCTGAAAGAGTAATTTGTGGAAGGATTATCTGCCGCAAGCCTGTTTAATTTTCTAGCAGGGAGACAGATGGAGATCAAGTTGTGAGGCATACTTATATTGTTACATTTGGTCATTTATATAAAATACACCTGCTACTGTACCGAGGCTTCCTGGGAGGAAAAATATGAAGAGAAAATATTTTAAAAGGAACACTTATTGCCACCTTATGTAAGCTCATTTTACATTATGTCCCCTTTAAATAGGAATTTTAAAAGTGGTCTGTGTTCAGGCGCTATCATCTTAAAAACTTTACCTTCACATTCACCTTGCCTGGTGCCTGATTTGTGGCCGCATTTAATAGTTCATGATTGCAGATGATCTCCTTCTCTCTGTTATCCAGTTGGTGTTCACACTGTTGGCTCTCACTGCGGAAGATGAGAACTTTAGGGTATTTTTACTCTAACACTATTGATTTTGTTATGCACCTATTTTTTCTCATTATTGATGTTTTGACCATTTATACCTTGTTCCAGGTCTCTAAGTCTGCCTTGTTCTTCTCCACATTCAATATGATAGCTTAGCATTATGATGATCTAAACTGTACTACAGCATTGTGTATTGATCAGAATTTAATGCCATATCTTCAAATGTTTGCTAATCAAGGAAGAATGTCCCAATGTCATGGACCCTCTACTTTTCCTTAATTTCTTTTGATCCTTCTCTCTACTTTTAAATCATTCCTGGATATCCTATTGGGTACAGGGGAGGTAGATTCTCTGAGTCTTTCATGACTTCGTCCTGTTTTACTTTTGCCATCAAATTAATTTGTCTGTTGCCTGTGCAATTCTAGCTTTAAGATTTTTTTCTCAGATACTTGAAAGCATTTCCACATAGTCTTCCAGTATTCACTATTGTATTGAGAAGTCTGTTCTCAGTTGGATCTAGTGTTTTAAAGGTAATCTAATTCTTTTTCTCTGCAGTAGTTTTATTTTTCTCTTTATACTTGGTGTTCTGAAACTTCAGAATAATGAATCTGCAAACTTTAAAGTTTTTCTTTTAAAATTTATCTTCCTCAGCATTTGGTGGTCTTTTACCTTTTTGGATTTTAGACCTATTCATTTTAATAATCCATTTCACTTCAGAATTCTTTCTTGTTTTTCATTCTTAAGTTATAGTAGCCCATCTTTGTCCTTCTTTTATACATGCAATATCATTTTGCCTGATAACTTCTTTTTTTTTAAGATTTTATTTATTTATTCATGAGAGACACAGAAAGAGGCAAAGGCAGAGGCAGAGGGAGAAGCAGGCTCCATGCAGGGAGCCCAACGTGGGACTTGATCCTGGAACTCTAGGATCACTCCCCGAACCAAAGGCAGATGCTCAACTGCTGAGCTACCCAGGCATCCATGCCTGTTAACTTACAAAAAAAAAAAATTCTGAACACAGGGAAATATTGAGAAGTGGGCGCTATGAATGCCTAATATCTCCCAACTATGGTTAGACACAGCCATTGCTAACCATTCCTAAGCCACAGCAATCACACAAAAAAGAAATAAAAGGCATCCAAATTGGCAAAGAAAAAGTCAGACTTTCACTAATTGCAGATGACATGCTGTCTATACACAAAACCTGAAAGAGGGATGTCTGCTTCTCCCTCTGCCTGTGTCTCTGCCCTTCTCTTTCTGTGTCTCTCATGAATAAATAAATCTTAAAAAAAAAAAGAAAACCTGAAAGACTCCATAAAAAAAAACCTACTAGAACTAATAAATTCAGTAAAGAAGCAGGATGGAAAACCAATGTACAGAAATCTGTTGCATTTCTATATACCAATAATGAAGCAGCAGAAGAGAAAATAGGGATCAGTCCCATTTATAATTGCACCAAAAACAATGAGATACCTAGGAATAAACTTAACCAAAGAGGAAAAGGACCTGTACTCTGAACACATTGATGAAAGACTTTGAAGATGACACAAAGAGATGGAACAACTTTCCATGCTCATGAATTGAAATAACAAATATTGTTGAAATGTCTGTATTACCCAAAGCAATCTACATTTTATTTTATTTTTTTAAAGGTAATGAAGGCTTTTTTAAAAAGATTTTATTTGTTTATTCATGAGAGACAGAGAGAGAGAGAGAGAGAGAGAGAGAGAGTCACAGGCAGAGGGAGAAGCAGGCTCCATGCAGGGAGCCCGACATGGGACTCGATCCCGGGACTCCAGGATCATGCCCTGGGCTGAAGGCAGTGCTAAACCACTGAGCCACCCAGGCTGCCCACAATCTATATTTTAAATGCAAACCTTATCAAAATACCAACAGCATTTTTCACAGAGCCAGAACAAAAAGTCCTAAAATTTGTGTGGAACCACAAAAGACCCAGTATAGTCAAAGCAACTTTGAAAAAGCAAAGCAAAGCTGGAGGCATCATAGTTCTGGACTTCAAGTTATATGATAAAGCTGTAGTAATCAAAACAGTATGGTACTGGCACAAAAATAGACACAGATCAATGGAACAGAATAGAAAACCCAGAAATGAGCCCACAACTCTATAGTCAATTAATCTTCAACAAAGCAGAAAAGAATATCCAATGTGGAAAAAGTCTCTTCAAAAAATGATATTGGGAAAACTGGACAGCCACATACAGAAAAATGAAACTGGACCATTTTTTATACCATACACAAAAATAAAATGGATTAAAGACCTAAGTGTGAGACCCAAAACCATAAGAATCCTAGAAGAGAACACAAGCAATTACATCTTGACATTGGCTGTAGCAACTTCTCTGTAGATGTGTCTTCTCAGGCAAGAGAAACAAAAGCAAAAATAAACTATTGGGACTTCATCAAAATAAATAGCGTCTGCACAGCAAAAGAAATGGTCAACAAGACTAAAAGGTGACCTTTTAAATGGGAGAAGATATTCACAAATGATATATCTGATAAAGGATTAGTATCCAAAATATATAAAGAACTTCAGTTCTTTATAGAAATAATTCTGAACCCACAGAGAAGTGAGTACTATGCATATTCTCCATGTAGATTTAACCATTGCCAACATTTGATGCAATATCCTTTGGAATCTCCCTGTGAATATCAAACCTCCTAAAATACCCTCTTCTGTTTACTAAATTATTTCTATTTCCTCTGGTATCAGTTGTTCTAATTATTTATCTTGGTTATCATCTTTCATGCCATTGGCTTTTTTTAGTTTGTTTCCATTTTATATCAGTTGTATACATATGTTTATATTTTTTAAAAGTCTAGATTTATTAGTGTATAAGATTGGTAGGAGTATCCTAAGCAATTGTGTATTGATTATCCTATGAACTAACATGGGTTTTTACTAGCATTGCATTTATAAGTGTTTATTTCCATGCCACATTTTGCTCTTTAGTGAGAAGGCTGATGGCAGGCTCTGCATAAGAAGGCAGGGTGTTGGTCATCAGATTTCAATTTGCAATGTGGCTATGGAACAGACAATTAGCCTTAAGGACTTAAGCTCCAATTGCCAAAGGTACAGAGGACTTCAGGACTTCAGTATATTTGTTATCAGACAGAATGATCTTTCTTCTTTTTCCTCCTACATTATCTGTTGTGTGATTTCAGCGTTCTATTCTACTTTGTGTGTCTGTTCAATTTCTACATAGAGATCTATTGTTGAGTTAGAAAAGGGTACTTCCCTCTGCAGAGATACAAAAGATGTGGTTAACAAGAGGAAGTTTAACCCCTCATTGGGAAGGGTTACACCCTATATCCAAGACCAATGAGTTTTCCCCAGAATGTAATTCACTTTAAAGAGGCCCATAGGGTAAAGAGTGATGGATGGAAGTTATGCAGTAGCCTTTCTAGTGCCCACCCCAATTCCCACCTTATTACAGTTTCCATTTGGCTACCAGCAGGATCTTTCTAGTATTCATAAACATACTTTTCCCACCTGTCCAACAAGAGAGGAACATGTGAGTGTGAGGCTTCAATCCTGAGTGAAATTTTTTTAATAGATAGAAGGAAGCCATGATGGAGAGCTGCTGGAGGGTTGGGGACAAGGGAAGGCTCATATAAAGATGAAACGCCCAGATGGGGGGGAAGAGACATGAGGGTGAAACTTGGGAAGGGGTACAGGCTAGAGGTGGTATCTGGAGAGTCACTTCCCTGGAGGTGATCATTGACATGGTAGAAGGGAGAGAAGCCATGAGAGTGAATGCAGAGGACAGAGAGCCTTGCCCAACACACCAAGGGCAGTAGAGGCAAGAAGAATTTGTGAAGTTAAGTGAAGAACAATGTGCTCCATTTTATATCATTTTTCCTCCATTTATAACTATTCAGAGTTTCCTCAACAGCCACAGAAGTCAGACCTGTTGTGTGTGATATACAGTTTCCTCCAGGCCCTGGCACTGTGCACTCCTGCATCTTTAAACCCCTTGTGGCACCTTGGACACTCCATTCTCTCGGGTGTCTGTAACTTTTTACATAAGATTTTATCTAACTCTTTATTGTCAACCTGAAAAATACATTCACTTCCTCCTAGACTTAGCTAAAGATCTCTTTGCCGCTGAAATCATTCCTAACAGTAGACCATACGGAGCTGTTTCATTCTTCTATCCCCCTCCCTGTGTATGTCACCCTTAAATTGTACTGCATCTGTTTAGGTACTCATAGCAAGATGATTTCCTTCTGAAACTGTCTTCATTATGACATGAGTATAACTTGATACTTAAAGGGGAGGTGCTTAGTGATTGTCAGTTAAGTGAATGAATGAGGTCCCTACCTAACCCTTCATTCTCTGATACCTCTCTCATTTGGGCCCTCTTTTAGACTTTAACAACTTGCATTCCTCAAATTCAGAAAAACCTGTCTAAAAGACTGATCTGTTTAGCAGTCCATTTATTCCTTCATACATGCTTTAGTACATGTTATGGACTTACTGGGCACTGGAGATGATCATAAGTAGACCCAGTTCCCACTTTCCTAGGTCTGACGGTCTGATGGAAGAAATTGACATTCATCCCATGATTCTTCAGACTAGTCTAATCTTGTTCTCTAAAGGAGAAATATGAACCTCTAATGGGGCAGTAGGTAGTTAGGGAAGTCATGGAAGGCTGCATCTGGGAGGGGGACATATGAGCTGAGATTGAAAAGGAGGAGAGAGAAGAGTGTGAACAGTATGTGCAAAGACCCTGTGGCTGGCCCAGGGAATACATTGCACTAAAACAGGCCAGTGTGGTTAGTAGTGAGCAAACATGAGTGTATCGAAGAAGTTGGAGAGCAGTCGACGTTATATATGCAGCGTCCTCTGGACTATGCTAAGTGGCTTTTGCCTTTAATGTGTAGATCCAGGGACCAAGCTCCCTGGGTTTGTATCCTGACTGTAGCACTTCCTGTGTGCCTTGGGAACATGTCTGTGCCTCAGTTTGCTCATCTGTAACATGATGATTAGTACCTACCTTATGAAAATCATATGTATATATTATATATATACCTACAACGATACATGTACATGTATGTGCAGAAATAAAGTCTATACCAATGATCATATAGGATCAAATATGCATATATTTATATCATCAGTATATATTTTACATATGTATATAAATCTATATCATTATGTATACACACACATATATATATGATTTCCATGACTTAGTGTAAATACTTCCTTGCATATAATCTCACTCATATTTATTTTGGTAATATGCCCGGGAAAGACATTTTATATTGGAAAGTAGAGAGAGAAGGGAAATTAAGGGATTGTTTCTCTAATTTTCCCTTTCAAAACTGTAATTTTGAGACTTACGAAGACTCTGATGCAGTTAAAAGCCTCTGTGTGTAAGAGGCTTGTGTTTTTCTTTCCATTTCTTGCCCCTGTTTAAGAGCAGGAGGACCCTGTCGGTAGCATTTCTCTCTAAGCTAAGAAACAGCATGCTTCAGACACCAAAATACATTGATCCAACACCTCTTGACCCCTGAAGTCGAGGTGGACGTGCAGAAGCAGAAATCTTGCTGATAAAAACCCCCTTTTTGAAGCCGCTAACTACTACTAAGACATACTTGCATAAAGGGTATAAAGGGATTTCATTTCAAGCATCATTGAGTTGTGAAGGTAAGAATTACACATAATTTGCTTCTCGGAACTGGTATTCGAGAGACCGTATTGATTTTCATTGGTGACCACATATAACTTGTAACATTTCCGTCAATGATCATTCTGATTGCAATTGTGTTAGAATAGCATCCAAAGCACAAATAGGGGGCAAAGGGAGATTTCATTTAGAACTCCTTTTTTATTGAGTGCCTGTTTTGTGCTATTTGGTGAGAGTGGAGCCTAGTGTGTGTGTGTGTGCATGTGTGTGTGTGTGCACACGTGTGCATTTTTCATAAGTATCACCAAGTGTTGTGTCTCTTAGAAGATATTAGCTTCTGAATATATTTACGCCATGAAACAGTATTTCCTTTAGTCTCCCTTTGTCATTGTTAATTAGGATAAATTGCCAGACTTCCCGGTGGTAACATGTCTAATTTAATAACCTGAGAATCTGATGCTTGAAAATATAATGAAATGAACTAAATACCATGGCCGTTTTATAATTACTAATACAAAACATATTGTAACTAATCTTTACTGATTAGAAAGGACTTTTATAAAGCACAAAATACAGTCAGATGAGAACTACAGCTCTATCTGCATAATTTAATATAATTATCAATCAGGAAATTGTTCTTGAACATAGGCTGGCGGTCCAGAATTTGTTTGAAGATGAAGAACTTAAGTCAACAAATTCCCTGCCAGATTTGCTTCTTCATTCTGTAAAAAACCTACAGAAATAAGTGTAATGGAAATCCAACTTCCTCTCTTTCTTGGGATGAGTTTCTATCATCAGGAGTCTAAGGGATCATCCCAACAGAACTGGCGATTTCAGTTGAGGCTTCCATATCTTATAAATACTGCCTAGGAAATCCCTGGGTGGCTCAGTGGTTTAGCACCTGCCTTCGGCCCAGGCCTGATCCTGGAGTCCCGGGATGGAGTCTCACATCAGGCTCCTTGCGTGGGGCCTGCTTCTCCCTCTGCCTGTGTCTCCACACCTCCCCGCCCCGTGTGTGTCTCTCCTGAATAAATGAATAAAATCTTAAAAAAAATATTTAAATAAATAAATAAATACTGCCTGAGCCAGTATTTCTACACATTTTAGAAAACCCAGTCTCATTCACTGTTTTTATTTAAAAGAATTAGATAGGTGGCAGGTGGAATAATGGGACTTATTTGCATTGAATCCCAGTTTGGATCTTCCCTAGTTGCATGACCCCTGGGGAAGAGGAAATGTGGCAGGTCACTTAATCCCTCAGAGTCTCAGTGTCCTTATCTGAAAACACAGTTACGTTTCTTTATGGAAATTAAATGAGATTTCACTATGAATTACATGACCTGATGCATCATACATATCAAGAAATGTTTTCCTTTCTTTTATACCTTTTCTTCCTGAGAAGGCAGCCATGGCACGGGTGACACATGAAGACTTAGTGTAATGTGTGACTTTGAAGCAGTGGCACAATTTATTTAAGTGCCTTTGGTTTTGTGGGGAGAGTCTAGCCCTATATGCGTGGGAGATGGTTAAGCATAGCAATTTGGAGCTTGGAGACAAATGCATTCAAGCTTGGACAAACTTGAATCCTGCCTCTCTTGCATGTGAGTTCTGTGATTCTGTGGAAATTACTTAATCTCTGGGAACCTTATTTTCCAGATCTGTAAAATGGGGATGGTAATACTATCATTTGCTAAGGGATTAAATGGAAAAGTTCAGTTGAAAACATATGGAAACCTCATACAATAAGGGACCCATGGATACTTTCCTGTGTCTTAGTGTTTTAGGTCTCATTTCAGTACATCATATTATATAATAATCTTTGTGTTTCTTATAATCCATAGATGCGGGTAAGGCCTTTTGCTTCACTGATTTACTCCTTGTTTCTAATGTTGGTATCTAAAATTCCCTTAAGGTAAAACATAGGTTTTTATTCCCCATTTAGCAACCAATTTGACTATGCAACTGTTGCAAGGATAGTTTAACTAATTAGTTTGAATGGATCTGTGATAAGTGGTGGAATCTGAATTTTTTGCCCTATTACTAGTGGTAGGAGGAGGTTCAAAAGCAGGGAAAAACTAATAATACAGGTTCCTCCAAAGAATAAAAATGTCTCCACATAGTTTCTCCAAAATTACAAAATTAGTTTCAAGGAGTTGAAAAGATAGAAGTTCCAACATTTTGCATATTTCAAAATATATTTCCATTTTTCCTTAGAGACCAAATTCTTGTATATGGTGTATATTTATTTCATCTATTCTTTTCCCAGTGAACATTTATTGAGTGTTTATAGGATACAGAGCTTTGGGTATGATTATTGCCATCAGGATATTCATAGACAGGGTAGGAGGCAGTGGGGACAGGTGCACGAGTGGATAACTCTGTAATATACTTTATTGGGATGTTATGGGGGCGTGAGAACTAGGAAGATGCTATGGGGACATGAGAAAAAACAGGAAGGAAAAAATGGAGCAGGTGATGGATAGGGACCTGTTCTTAGAGGATGGTTCTACACTCTGCAGAGGTGTTTAGGAAGTATAGGGGCATATTTGGTTGTCATGGTGATGGGGGGTGTGGTGTTAGTGAGTGAGGGCCATTGATGTATAGCATCATCTCACATAGCAAAAACTGCTGTTCGACAAATGTTAATGGTGTTCTGATTGATCACTTGAGTGAAGAGGGGAAATAAAGGGAGTCATATTTATGTCCTGGGTATATTATAGAATGGAGGAAAGATTTGCTTTCAGTTTATAGCATTTGTGAAAAGGGCAATTAGAAAGCGAGAATATTCTTTTCTCGTCTATTGCTTTTTGTCAGAATGCCTTGAACTGGTTTTTCAATCTTATGACTTTCCCAAAGCTTAATATAATAATGCATGTTGGCTTGAATATGCCTTTTGGAGGGGCCCGGGCTTCTCAAGCCCCTGGAGAATGAGTCCATCCAGATCTCTTTCTGAATGATGAAACCCCAGGAAAAAACATTTCCTTTCTTTTTTCTTTCCTTTCCGACAGATTGCCAACTTAAGAAGGGGCCAACTATAAAACACGAGTGACATTCTGAACCAGAAAATCTGTTTTTCTTTGCTTTGATACATTTTAAAATAAAATAGATTTGCTCAGACATCCAGAGCAGTTAATAGAGTTGTCCCTGGCTATGGCCGAAAAGGAGAGAAGACACCAGGAGAAGTAATTAAGTTGTGTTGCCTGCAGGAGCAGAAGGAAAGGAAGAGGAACAAGGGATTCAAGTCTGGGAGCCTCTGCTGATCACAAAGGAGGTGGTCCAACAGTGGAGACACAGACAAGGAACCCCAGCATTTCAGCAGAAACAGAAATCCCATAATGATCCCAAGGTTCAGACTCCACTCCTTTAAATCCTAGAGTTTTGCAGAAGCCAGAGTTGGGGATGGGTGCAGGAGGTAAGACAATAGGGAGAGGGGTAAGGAGAGGCTGGGTCAACAGACCCACCCCTGACCTTTAGCAGGCATCTCTGATGATTACATATCCTGGAGTCTGTGTAGGTTTTCATTTTAAAATAGTAAAAAGGGGCAACCCGGGTGGCACAGCGGTTTAGCGCCACCTTCAGCTCGGGGCGTGATCCTGGAGACCTGGGATCGAGTCCCATGTCGGGCTCCCTGCATGGAGCCTGCTCTTCTTCCTCTGCCTGTGTCTCTGCCTCTTGCTCTGTGTCTCTCATGAATAAATAAATAAAATCTTAAAAAAATAAAATAAAATAGTAAAAAGTGTTTTCCATTAAAGACTATCTGAACACAACTAGTATTGAAAAAAAGCATCCAGGTGCTTATTCCTGTGTCAGCGGTTCATTTAGAAATTAGCCTGCTGTGCAATTTTGGTCAAGTGCTTGGACCTCTCTGTACCACTGTTTTTTATCCTCATGTGGGTAATATGGGATTCAGAGTAGAATTTCTAAGGACCTTTCAGCATTAACATTCTGTGAAGTTTTAAATATATTAATCGATTTATTGCACTGTTGTGCAAGAGAAGGATTTGGTACCCTAAGTATGGATTGCTTCATGGCTACTAACAGATGAACCATACAGAAGATGTAGGACAATCTAGGTTTCCGATCTGAAAGTTATAAGAGGTGTGAAATGAAAATGAGGTTATTTATGGAAATTCACAGTTTCTTGCACTCACAGTTGCTAATAGTTTCATCAAGGCGAAACATCTGGACAAAGAACAGGAGCCCCAGTTCACCACTTAGCTCAGTGTTCTAGTTCGGGCTTGTAACGGGAATGATTAGCAGGCCAGCCTTCCACTGGGTAGATGTGTCTGAGTTTTATGGAATAACTAAAATTCTTAAAGTGGGATGGTCAGAAAAGAGGCCTTTCACCTCGTGATAAATATTTTTAGTTCATTAGCTACAGGTGCGCGGGCTATAAATTTATTTGTCTAAGAATCTCTTGCTCAAACAATATTGTCAATCCGGCTGTGCTTCCAGTTCCAGGGCAATGTGAGGATTTGTTAAGCCACGTACAGCCTGTCTATTCTGACAGGTCTGACAATTCTGACATTTGCTTCCCATTTTCCTATTAGCATTTTAAAAATTGTGTTCCTTCTTCAACCTGCATTCATGTGCGGCATCTTCTATGGCTGGAGGTTCGAACTGCTTGTTACGGGGCAGTGCCCGCGGGTTCTGCTACCATCTCCTCTGAGTGCCTGGGTACGTCCCTTGGCCATTTGCCAGTCACTTAAAATGGTTTTGCAGGATTGCTAGAGTTAGCTTGGCTCGCTGCTTGTTTTGAAATAGACTGGCTGGCGTTGTCGTAGCCTGTCGAGAATGATCTCCGTGTTAAAGAGAGCCACGAAGTCAAAGCAGAAGGGTCGAGCCTAGCGCATCTTCACGCAGTGATGGCAAATGTACAATTTAGGAGTTTACCTCAGCCTCCCAACAACCCCACAATGAAGGTATTACTATTACTACTATCACCGTCACCATCACCATCATCTCCTAATTCTAGTTGAGGAAATTGAAGCTTAGAATCACTTATCCAAAGTTTCTCAAGCCAGTGCAGATTGCTTTGTAAACTTCCTTGGCTAACTCCCCCTCGGTGGTGGTTTGTAGAAATTACAAAGACAGGGCCATATAGTCCTCAATCACATATAGGCTTTTGTAGTCTAATGTAACAGATTTTTGTACTAGTTTAAATTAAAAAATGTATCGCTGCTATTAGATTAATTCACAGTCAGGTCTGATGAAATGTCATGGACACCGGGTGAAGTTTGCTTGTTATTTTGTAAGAGCTTTTGGTTTGGGGCTGGCATTTTCGTGGCCTATTGCTAATGCATCCATCCTTCCGGTGTGTCCAGGTGAAGGGCAGCCTGCCTCATAACCCCTGTAACTATCAAATGCATGGCCACGGGTGTCTCTCAATTATGTTTTGTGATTCTGCTGCAGAGAATAGTCCAACTAGTCCCTTTCCTTTGTTTTACCTGAAAGCAGATTGGAGCCTGAAGTCTTTGTTCCTTTCCATGCATGCTTGCAGATGACAGTGAGAGAAAAGGATTCACTAAACACATTGTTTTTCAGCCTGACAAGAAGAGAAAATGGTGAGGTGGGGTCAGGTGATGTCAGGTCTCAGTGCTGGCTTGTTTTTGTCGTCCAGCACAATCACTTCTTTCCAGATGCCTGAGTACTTACCAGTGCTGTGACTCAGAACGCTCTGCAGTTCTCGGAGCTGGGGTAACACCCAGGGACACCGTCAAATAGCACATCCCACAGGTGCCGTGGCCAATGCATGCCAAGTTCGCCTGCATTCCCCAAGGAGCTTTGTCACACATTTTCCTGATTTTGACCTCACCACATCTTATAAACAGCCTCGGATTCTTTTCAGAAGTAGGGAAGGATGTAAATCATAAATGGATGATTTCCACTATGTGCTCTGTATGTGTCTGTACTTCAATTTATGCTAATTGATTGCCCCCCAACTTTTTACATGTTCTTTGATCATTATTTTGATTTCACGTATGTGCACATTGTCTCAGAGTTTTTGAGAGCACTAAATTATATCCATTTTTCAACAGAGAGGGTTTTTTTCTTCTTAGTAGAGAAATACTGCAACTCACTATGTGAAGAAAAAAAAAAGAAACTCTATAAAGGTGGAAAGCAGAAAAACCAAAACTATCCTCTAAGACAGTCATCCTTAATACTCCGTGTTTCGAAGTCTCTTTGTTCCAAGTATTTTTTTTTTTACATTTTGTTTTTTGCCATGTATGGAAAGTTGGTACTCACTAAATGTCATTCTAAGTAAATCTGATATTTGCATTAAGAAATTCTACCATAATTTTCTGCTATTAACCTAAGGAATGGAAGGATTCTTCATATTTTTGAGGATACAGATCTATACCCAACAGTCTAGTTCATAATGATGGTATGGGAGAAACCACTGGTGAGCATAGCATAGGTACCCCAGACAGTGTGGCCAGGAACCCTTGAGCTGGACCAGTGTCCTCTGAAGGCCCCTGCTGTGTGACACATTAACTTTTCCCAGCAGGGAGCTGGGTTGTACTGTGGGCATCAAGTCAACAGCTCTTTACCAGCCTGTAAATCCACACCAGTAGACTGGCTAAAAATTGGTTCTAGCTTTCCTTATACAGTCAGGACCGGGACAAGGGCACCTGCTGTAACAATTTTAATTCTGGGAAATTCTAACCAATTGAAAGACAAGTGTCAAAAATAGGGGAAAAAGAAGAAAGAAAATATATAAATGATTTTATTGTCTACCTAGAAATATTTAAGGAGAATCAGTGGAAAAATTATGATTATTGAGAGTTAAGTGACCCAATTAAAAATAAATACACAAAAATAGCCAGCATTATGACAGATGAGAGAGGAAGAACTATTGAGCCTCTAATGGAAGAGATTCTGTTTAGATAGTTGCCCTACATATAAAATCTTCAGAAATAACTAAAAAAATGTGTAGGGATCTACAGAAAGAGACTTTAAAGCTTTCCTGAGAGCTGTGTAAACTTGGATAAATGAAGAAGCATACCATGATTCACACTAGAAAAAATCATCATTATTGATGCTTCTATTAAAATTTACTCCAAACTGTAGTCAACAGATTGATCATTGGGAGAGAAGTGATATTCCAGAGCAGGCCTGAGTATCCAATTTCACCAACATGGGTATTATGGGATGTGATTGTGCAGAGGAGTGTATATATATATATATATATATATATATATATATATATATATATATATGTTAAGATAACACACCCAGTGGAATCTGACAGGCACAGACGAAATCCCAAATCTGCTCATTTTTGGTTTTGCTCTTGTTTTCTCCATAGCTGTAATGAGGATGATAACACTTATTACCTAAGGATTAGCTAGTACATAAAAATGCAGACAATAAATGGTAATGTTAATTAATACTATTTCATCTTCCAAGATTTGGAAAAATAGGTATCCTGATTCTTTTTCCTAACATATTATCCTAAAGATTTTAAAATGTATTCATTCATAAATCCACATTTGTGAGATTATTAAAGAAAATATAATAAACTTTGACCCCTATGGAATATAAGGAGATTAATATAATATTTTTCACACAATTCGTTTCACTGATTGTCACGAACTCTGTGTTCTGAGAGCATCTTAGAAATGAGTTGTATTTCCATAATCCAATTATATGCAATGTTACATGTCAGCGATCCTTGGTTATGGCAGTGATTGTCTATTGTAGAAGGTTTGAAAAACACAGAAACATATGAAGAATTAAGTGAATGAGTCATCATCCCATCACTTGAAAATGATCATTATTAATATTTTTAGGTCTTTCCTTTTGAGATTTTTCCCCCACTTGAGTGTGCTTTTGGGTTTCCAAATTAATAAATACACTTAATCTAATTTCATTAAAAATCTCAGCTGAAGTTGCTGGAAGTTTCATTTAGCTTAACAAAATGATTCTAAAATTTATATGGAAGAATTAATTATTAGAATAACTTGGGGCAGCCTGGGTGGCTCAGCGGTTTAGCACCACCTTCAGCCCAGGGCATGATCCTGGAGACCTGGGATGGAGTCCCATGTCGGGCTCCCTGCATGGAGTCTGCTTCTTCCTCTGCCTGTGTCTCTGACTCTCTCTCTCTCTCTCTCTCTCTCTCTCGATCTCTGTCTCTCATGAATAAATAGATAAAACCTTAAAAAATTAATTAGAATAACTTGAAAAGAAATGTTTAAAAAATATTTAGGGAAGACTCTCTCCTGTCATATTGCGGAGTTGCAAAACTCCCCAAATTAAAATTGTGTTGCACTGGTGCAAAGTTGGATAGTAGATCTGTAGTACCATAGATATCCCAGAAACAGAATTTTAGTGTTTAGAACAATTTAATATATGGTAGGAATTGCCATCATTGTCAGTGGAAGGAAACATTACACAGCACATTTTCCTGGAATAATAAATTATTTTTAAAAAAATATTTTATTTATTTATTCATGAGAGACACAGAGAGAGAGTGAGAGATGCAGAGGGAGAAGCAGGCTCCATGCAAGGAGCCTGATGTGGGACTCGATCCCAAGACTCCAGGATCATGCCCTGGGCCGAAGGCAGGCTCTAAACCACTGAGCCACTCAGGGATCCCCTGGAATGATAAATTAGATCCTCACCTCCTATCATAAAACAAAATAAATTTCAAACTAATATAAGATTAAACATTACAGTTTTTAAGTCAGGTGCTACCCTGTTTATAATTTTAATGTAGGCTTTACCTTAACCTGTGCCCTTCCAATAATAGTCTGCTTTATTTTGAAAAGGCAGTTTCTTCTTTTATCTTATTGAACTTGAAATATACAGTTATTTTTTTTCTTGCAGTAAAACTGTTGTACAAAAGCGACTTTTATTTGAGAGCATTACCATTATTTACCATGCTTTTTTTTGTGTTTCAGAATAATTTCATAAGTGCAGGACAATCATTCCTTACAGAGAATAGTAATTATTTTTTTGTAGTAGAGTGAGATTTTGTGGTTTATAGGCGGCTTTTCGGATCTTGTAAGGAGAATTCAGAAGGCCCTTTTTACAGCACACACTCAAGTGCCCATTCTAACTTCTGTCCAACTTGCTTTGTTTCATTTCTCTGACTCTGTATGTTGTACAAAGTTCCTCTTAACTCATGATTCATTCTGAATTGGAGAGGATTCTATTAGTTTGGATTTCTTTGGCTCCCCAAATTAGGACTTTGATTTCTGTAACTCATAACATTTTTTTCATCAAATAATAATTAGAAGTGCATGCAAAGTTGCATTTAATTAAATTCCAGCATTTTAATTTTCTAAGGTAGTGGGATTATTCCAAGATTACCCCAGAACTCTGTGATTAAATAATGGCCCTATCCAGAATGCTAGCTTCACTTTGGACATGTAACTTGCTGTGACAGTAATTCTCTCATGAACCTCAACATTTGTTGATCAGAACAATTCCCATGTTTGGTTTGTGATACGCTGAGTATATTGAGTGATTGTGCAGTGTTAGAAAGTTCCAGAAAGAATTCTCCATGTAAAAGTCATTGTGCCTTATTATAAATAAGAATGTCAGATGGCTTCCAGGGCAATGGAAAGGAAGTTGATGCAGTTAGCATTAAAAATCACGAATTAGGGGCACCTGGGTGGCCCAGTGGTTGTGCATCCGCCTTTGGCTCAGGTCGTGATCCCAGGGTTCTGAGATCGAGTCCCACATTGGGTTTCCCGCAGGGAGTCTGCTTCTCCCTCTGCTTATATCTCTGCCTCTCTGTGTGTCTCTCGTGAATAAATAAATAAAAATCTTAAATCACAAAGGAGTCATCAGATAACAAACACCAATAATGATGTCAATACACTGCAATTTCAAGCTTTTCCTGTTATGTGGACCCTATTTTTGTTTTTTTGTATCCCCCATTTTTGAAAAATAAAGCTTGCAATAAATAAAGCTATTGCTTACTTTCCCTCTTTTCCTTGGAGTTGCTAGGAGGGTTCAGTTACTAGTGAAAATACCTTTGTCTGTTTTTAAACTGTGTGAGAATGTGCTTTGGAGAGTTGAGTATTTTCTTCCTTCTTCAAATAGTCTTGTAATAATCTGTATCGATGTGCTAATCTTCTGTCTGTATTTCCAGCACCTTATAAGAATGGTCATATTACAGGAGTGTTCAGCCTTAGACCATAGGCGAGAAAAGTTATACCATGCTTCAAGATTTTTCTTATTAGCTGTTGAGAAAAATTGGTGATTGTATTTGACTTAATGGACTTGGTGTATTTATTTTATTTGAATAGTACGAGGTGTTGAATGAAGTTTCTTTTTTTAAGGAAATAAAATGCATCATAGCATTATAACACCAATGAACACACTGACAGTTTTTTAAGATAGAAATTTAAATCCATTTGTTAATAAATGTCTGATTTCATAGTTCCTTAATGTTAGAGATTTATTTAGCCTAGAAAACCTACAGCAGCCTAGCCATATATTCTGAGATGGAAAATAGGCTGAGGAAATTTTTGTCATGCAGTGTCTAACAAAGAAGAATTAATTAAGGTGGCTCTTGGTTTGTTAGTCTGTGAGAATGTGTGAATTTCCATGTTTCATGTTTCTAATTCCAAGATGGGATGGATGGGGCCAGAATAATTTTAGTAAACATTCTCTTGAAATGAGAAGAAACTTTTCATTGTGGCTCTCCAATTTTAGCTAGCATGTTGTGGCTATTCAAATTCTGAGATGCCCTGTTAAATTTATATTTGAAAGACTGCTACTAGATTAAGTTTTCTGAAGCCTTTGACACTCATGAAACAATATTGTTTGAATATCTGTGTGGTTTCCTCCAGATTTGTGCAGATCCCATAAGGAGAGGAAACAAGGTCTATCCTTGCTCTACAGAGAGAAAACCAGTTTTATGGAGAATTGCCTCACCCAGAGTTATTCAGCTCAGTGGCACAGCTAAGGGTAGAATCTGTTCATACAGTTACATGACGTAAGTCATGCTGGGTTTTTTCCTGTCACTAATTTCTACCCCAATGAGTTAGCAGTCAGTCTAAGGGGGTGGTTGGCATAGACAAAAAATCCAAGACTTTCCATTTGCATGTTCTGAGCTCTTTTGGCCTATACACAAGATCTTATAAATAGCGTATGGTACAAGTGTCACATCTTATGTCAAATATTACCCTTCCCACACCAGTTGTAGTTGATGATTCATCCCTTATGTAGAGCCACCAATAACAGTCCAAATGTAACCTCAGAAAATTTTGAACCACAATTTTTTTTTTTTTTTATGAAATCAAATCAAAGTGAGGCAGAGAGTAGGAACACAGAGCATTGTGCAGTTGGAGCTGAGCCCAGCTGGGTAGAGAACCTGGGATTCAGAGATCAAGTCTGGTAGTTATGGACTCCTGCATGGACCCCTTTTCAGAAAACCACCTTCCCCCTCTCTTTCAATATATTTATCAAATGTTTATCTTTCTATTCAGGACTGATCTCCTACAACCCCCATCTCGAGATACATAGTCTGTATAACTAGTCTTCAAAAATGACTAACTGGAAATGTTGTATGATTGAGTGGGGGTTAATTCTGTGTGTCAATTTTGTTAGACTATAGGCACCAGCTGTTTGGTCAAACACCAGTCTAGATGTTGCTGTGAATGCATTTTTTAGATGTGAATAACATTTAAAATTAGGTGACTTTATGTAACACAGATTGCCGTTTATGGTGTACGTGAGCCTCATCCAATCAGTTGAAGCAAAGACTGAGGCCTCCCTAGGGAAGAAGGAATTCTGTGTCCACACAGTCTTTGGACTTCAGACTGCAACATCAGATTTTTCCTGGATTTCCAGCTTGCCAGCCAGTCCTACAGATTTAGGCCTTGCTAGCCTCCAGAATTGTATGAATCAGTTCCTTAACATGTCACCCTTTACTGGTTTCCTTTCTTTGCGGGAACACCAACTATTACAGCACCCAAGAATTTTCCTTGTGGTAACAAAATACATTTTAATTGAGTATGCATTACATATTGGATGTTATGCTAGATCTTACTCCAATTAACAATAACCCTATGGAGTGGTATTATTATCTTCACTTTGAAGTGGAGCAACCAAAGTTCCTCTGAGCATCTAGAATCTAAGCAACATGTCTGAAGTTTCACATCCAGTTGGTTGGCCTCTTGAAAGCCATTTTGAAATTTTAAATCCAGCCTTTTTTTTTTTTTTTTAATTCAATCCTCTTTGCACAGGGGAATGGTTATTGCTTTGCTGTTTGTCAGGTAATTGCCTAGATGAGTAGGAAAGAATTGTTATGTTTTCTCCCCCAGGTTAATTGTGGATAATAGCCTAGTTACTAGGGCAGTGAGTTTATTTTATTTTATTTAAAGATTTTATTTATTTATTCATGAGACAGAGAGAGAGAGAGAGGCAGAGACACAGGCAGAGGGAGCCATGCATAGAGCCTGAAGTGGCACTCGATCCCGGGTCTCCAGGATCAGGCCCTGGGCTGAAGGTGGCGCTAAACCATGGAGCCACCTGGGCTGCCCCTAGGGCAGTGTGTTTAACCTAGCTTGTTACTCTATTTATATCTCATTCAAAACTTGTTTGAGGGAGTCTCAAATGGAACAGCCCTGAGGAAGGGAGAACCCAGGTCCAGCAGTGGGAAGCAGCAGTCCGTGTAAATGTTGGTTGGATTTCCTGCTGGGATGGATCTTGGGTGTGAGAGTTCTGGGCACCCACAGTCCACCTGAGCCCAAGAGACATAGTTTGATCAGCTTTATAAACCAAGGATAACTGGGCAGCTTGAGTTTCCTAGGAGACAGGCTCTTTTCAGTTGGGAACAGTTAGTGTCTTCTCTATAGATAGTTGAATCAACCATGCAGATGTCCCACCTCTGAAACTCTTCACACTCTGCTCTGATCTCTCGTAATTTATTTGTTTGATTCTAAAGGTAAAGTAGCACCTGGATGAGATGAAACCTTTGTTGATACTGTTAAATTAAAAATATTTTTTATGATGTTAAAATATATATAAGATAAAACTTGCCATTTAAAAGACTTTTTCTAAAAGATTTTATTTATTTATTTGAGAGAGAACATGAGCAGGGGGAGGAGCAGAGGGAGAAGCAGACTTCCTGCAGAACGTGGACCCTGACACAGGGTTCAATCCCAGGACCCTGGGATCATGATCTGAGCTGAAGGTAGATGCTTAACTGACTGAGCCACCAGATAGCCCCTCCCCCATTTAAAACATTTTTAAGTATACAATTTGGTGACATTAAGTAAATCACAGTGTATTCAATCATCACCACCACCCATCTCTACAAGTTTTTCATTATCCCAAACAGAAACTCCATGTCCATTAAGTAATAACTTCACTCTTCCCTCCCCTCATCCCTAGTAACCTCTGTTCTACTTTCTGTTTTCTGTCTCAGTGAATTTGTCATTCTTGGTGTCCCTCTAAGTGAAATCATGTTGTATTTGTCAGTGTCTGGCTAATTTCACTTAGCTTAATGCTTTCAGGTTTCATCCATGTTGTAGCAGTGTCAGAATTTTTTTTTATTACCTCCCCTAGCTCCACCTCTCTACAATAAAAAAAGAATTTTATTTCTTTTAAGTCCTTGCTTTAAATTCTTTGGGCTATATATCTCAAAAGGAATTGCTGGTTCATATTGTAATGCAGTGTTTAACTTCTAGAGGAACCACGAAACTTTTCCATGGTGACTACAACTTTACATTCCCATTAGTAACACACAGGATTCCATTTTGTGCACACTCTCACCAACACTTGGTGTTGTTGTTTTTTCCATTTGTTTGGTTTTATAGTAGACATCCTGGTTTTGACTTGCATTTCTCTAATGCCTAGTGATGTTGAATATCCTTTCATGTGATTCTTGACAATTTGTATACCTTCTTTGGAGAAATGTCTGTTCAAGTCCTCTGCCCATTTTTGAGTTGAACTGTTTTGTTGTTGTTGTGGGTAGAAATTCTTTATATATTCTGGATATTTTTAAAAGATTGTTTGTTTGTTTATTTATTTATTTATTTATTTATTTATTTATTTATTTATTTATTCATGAATGATAGACACAGAGAGAGGTAGAGAGATAGAGGGAGAAGCAGGGTCCTTGCAAGGAGCCTGATGCGGGACTTGATTCCTGGACCAGGATCACGCCCTGAGCTGAAGGCAGATGCTCGACCACTGAGCTACTCAGGCATCCCTATATTCTGAATATTAAACCTTTGTCATGTATATGCTTTGAAAATATTTTCTGCCTTTCTTTGGGCTGTCCTTTCACTCAATTGATCTTGTCCTTTGATGCCCAAAAAGTTTTTAACTTTGATGAAGTCAAATTTATCTATTTTGTTGTTGTTGTTGCCTTTGCTTTTGGTGTATTTGTTCTTTTTAATATAAAGGATGATCTCATATAACTATCCTCTCTCCAAATTGTAGATCCATTAGCTTATTGGACATCTCATCCAAAATTTGTTCTAAGCCTCTTTGAAAAACCAAATTTGTGCTTCATGAGCCAAAAGAATATGGCATAGCACAATGATTAGAACATGACTCTAAAGTTAGACTGTTCAGCCACCCTCTTGTGCAATTGTGGACAGATTCATTCATATTTCTGTGCCTCAATTTCATTATCTGTAAATTTGAGTTATAACAGTACCTAATTTATAGGGTTGTTGTGAGGATTCAATGAGGCAATAACACTAGTGTCTAGAATATTGTCTATCAAATTGTATGAATCAATGTATATTGACTACCTTAGAAAGCACATGGAATTAGGTAGAGCTGGTATAAGATAGACCACTGATATATTCTTTATAACCTCATGGAGAAACCTGTCAAGAATTATACATATTTTTCCAGATTTTTTTTATTGCTCTTTCCTCAATCTTTGGCCCTGTGTACCAGAGCTAGCTAACTTGCTTAACTTCAATAAAAACCTTGTCTACAGATGTTTATGTAGAGCTTAAAACTTAATACCTCTAAAAAAAAATCAATTTGAGTAGGCACAGATCTCCCAAAGCAGAAAATAATAATTCCTCATGCTGTAAAACTGGGAAAATTTGGCCATTTCTTCTCTTATTCTTAACTTGATCTTAAAGACGTCAGACAATTTTCAGATCACATTTCTTTAGATAGAGAAGGAAAATATAAGAGATACAATTTTATTACCACAAATTAGGATTGAACTCAATTGACAGCTGGTTCTGCTAGAGAACTAATTACTGTCAGAACACACGATGGCCCACAATCAACTACTTCTCAACCAGAATCATTTTTAACAGATGTTTTAATGATGTTTAATTGGTTTATGTCTAGTTACTATACAAAAGGTCAGCTCAAGGTGTTGCCTGGGGGTTAATTTTGCAATTAATTCATCTTAGGGGGTTCACCATGAGGTTACATTGCTTAAAATTGATAATACCGATTTTGAAAATTTTCCAGGAAAAAACTATCATAGCCATGCTCTTTCTGAAAGAAGCGTGGGCAGTCATCCTTTTTCCCTGTTTTGTTGGCTCTATTCACTTATCCTCCTTCAGCTCTTTTGGCTCGACTCTTGTGAAGGTGGGGTGTCTTATTCTTTGGACAAGGATCTTGTTTAGACTCTTCAGGTTTTTTAATATCAAGACATGTAACTTTTGTTTTTTGGGCAACAGTGGACATGGCCATTCTAGTCTCTTAAGAGAGACTTTAACACAACCATCTGCTGCTCTGAGTTTGTGAAACTCAACAATGTAAGTTAATTTGCATGGAGGTAGGTGTCCAAAACAATTAGGTTAATCTTTTCCTCTAGATAGACTAAACTTTATCTTGGATAAAATTAGGCTATTTGTGACTGAAGAGCATTATTTTGATACCTAGTAGAATAGCTTTTAATTTAATTACAATTTCTCCTGAAATTCTCACCTTTAATTAAACAATGTTAAGTAGCAGTTATATGAAACCTAAGCTGGTGTATTTTATTGGCATGTTGTGAGCATTGCCTGTTACATCACTATATGTTTTTATGAAAATTCAGGAGAGGAATTTATCTCTGATTTATCTCTGATTTCCATGAGTAATTGACACTCGTATTTATATTCTGGATACTGTGGGCCACTGACTGATTGTGTTCATCTCTTTATGTAACAACCTATTAACTGAATAGGACAGTCTGAGACAGACGGATACCCCATTTCTGGCAAATGTGTGAGACTGTGGGTTCTATGTGTACCACTCTGCCTTTAAGGGGAGTGGTGGAGTAGCCTATCGATTAAGAGGATAGTTTCTGAAACTGAACAGCTTTGCTTCAATTCCTAGTGGCCATATTAACTAACTTTGTGACCTTGGATAAGTTGATTTCTCAGTTTTTGTGTATTTCAATTTCTTTATCTGTAGAAGGGAGATAATACTAGTATCTTTCGCATTGATTTGTTGTAAGAATTAAATAAGTATCATATATAAAGCAGAACAGTTTATGGCGCATGTAATTTTCCATACATAAGTTTCATATTACTTTTGCTTTCTCACCATTGTTCTCAGTTCTTCTTTGTTTTTGTTTTATTTTATCACACTATACACACACACAGCACAATCATTATTATTAGAATAGCACTATGTCTGGGAACTCTTTAGGTGTCAGAATCACATCTTAAACTTCAGTACATATTAAAAAGACTAACGTAACAAAATTTCAAGAATGGACCTGCTTTAGGCATAGCAAGATCTAGGAGCTCAAATAATATTATTGTTTCTCACATTTGATGTTTTAAACGGAGTCAAAGATCACTTCTTGCTCTGTTATCACAGTTACTCTATCCTGTGGGCTTATATAGAGGCACATTGAATTAAAATAGCTTGACTCCACCATCTTTAACCAGAAGTTACTCACTAAAAACCACATAAAGGGAAATGAACAAACTAATAAAATCTATTTTTTAAGATTTTATTTATTTATTCATGATAGACACAGAGAGAGAGAGAAAGAGAAAGAGATAGAAAGAGAGAGAGAGAGAGAGAGAGAGAGGCAGAGGCACAGGCAGAGGGAGAAGCAGGCTCCATGCCGGGAGCCTGATGCAGGACTTTATCCCGGGACTCCAGGATCATGCCCTGGGCCAAAGGCAGGCGCTGAACTGCTGAGCCACCCAGGGATCCCCATAAAATCTATTTCTACTAAAGATTTCTTCAGGACATTCAGAACCTCCAGAATGAGATAGTTTAAAAGTTATTAAATAAAATATGATACCAGTATCATATACTCTTTAATGAATGTTACTTTTCGTGATACACAAATTTGTTTTGCTAAAGTGGTAATCATTTTTTTTTGCCTTCACCATCAGAGAGTTTTCCAGCTTCATAGTTTGAAAAGTCCTTAACAACCCAGCCTGTGTTTCCAAAGAGAATAATATTCCACAGTCAACAGAGTTCACTTACGTGACCAGCAAGTCATGTTTGTAGTTAACAATAATCTGACGACCATTTCCATGACCTAAAGACATATGAGGCAAGGGCAAACATCACTAAATTTCTCTTTCTGTGTCAACTCTGATCAGTTAGTAATGCTTGCTTGCCACCTTTTTGAGAAGGATTCTGTGAGTATATTGGGCCAAGTGAGAAGGAATGCCCTAGTAGATTAATATGATCTTCCTTGAATCAGGAAGTTGTCATAAATTTGTCATCTCTGTTTTATAACATCAGTTCTGAAGAGCTATAGATTATTCTTAAAGAATCACATGGAGTTCTCATATCCCTACATAAAATAAATCCAGGATGTTCATGACCTGCGTTGCATGTAAAAATCTGAAGAGTTAGAAATGCTGCAATCTTCTTGATAGAATTATTAGTAATTAGAATTGCCACTTATAAATTCTACTTTAACATAACCATTACTATTAAAATGTATTTTCCTTGCTTCCCTATTTAGAAAACAGTTGAGTAAAAAATGATTACTTTATTCAAAACAATTCAAAATAGAAAGTCATTAGGTTTCCCAGGTGATTAGAACCTGACATATACGGATATTAAAAAGAAGTTTGGGTAAAGGTAAATAATTATCTCTTTTGAAGACAATTATTAAAAACCAGTTCATAACAGGCTTTCAAAATACTGCTTTCAAAATTACATTCTATCTGTAGATACAGATTGGGTGTTCTTATGTATTTTTAATAAAAATATCAGATAACATAAACATGGCTATTCAAAATTTATATTTTAGGTTATAGTCCAGATTAATATGCTTTGATTTTATAGGAGTAGTTATGGCCACAAAATCCTCTGTTTATCTCAGTAATTCTGAAAAAATGGACAATATTCTAGGGTTTGATAAATCCACTTATGCCTAAAAATACAAAAAACACAAACATTCCTTGTTCTGTATCTCACAATGAACAACAAATCAGTCGACTGTCATTATTTCAAGATATGCTGATGCCTTTTGCTGATGTTATAAATGAACACATTAACTGTGGTGGTCCTAATGAAAGTCCAAGTAAGATTCTGTCCTCTTGAGTTTAATGAAGGAATTTAGTTCTGAGATGGAATAATTGTGTCTTTTCCTAATCAGCAGAAAATAAATGAATGTAATTTTCTTAAAATTTTGATATTTGCAACTATTTGTGGTGTTAAGAGATAACAAAAGACATTTCCAGAAATATATATTAATAGGAAAATCTTGAAGCATCCAATCATGCCTTATCCCAGCATACTGGTGCTTTTGTAGGCATATTTCTTCATGGTTATGATATTTTCAACCTTTTTTTTTAATTATTGAAGTATTTGTACATGTATATGAAGTGTATGCATTAACATACAGTGTTTTATTAGTTTCAAGTGTATGATACAGTGATTCAACAATTCTATACATTATGCAGTGCTCATGATAATAAGTGTATTCTTAATCGCCTATTTTACCCATCTTCCCACCCGCCTTGCTTCTGGCAACCACCAGTTTGTTATCTGTAATTAAGAGTTTATTTTATGTTTGTTTGTTTGTCTCTCTATTCTTTTTTTTTTTTAATTCCATATGAGTGTAATTGTATGGTATTTGTCTTTCTCTGCCTGAATTGTTTTACTCAGCTTTATGCCCTCTAGGTCCATCCATGTTGTTGCAAATGTAGGATATCATTCTTTTTTATGGCTGAATGATTTCCATTATACATATAATATAATATATATATATAATATATATATATATTCATTGTAAATTACTGAATCATATGGTAATTCTGTTTTTTATTTATGGCTGAATAATTTCCATTATATTTATATATATAGTATATATATTATATATGTATATTCAGTGTAAATTACTGAATCATATAGTAATTCTGTTTTTTATTTTTTTAGGAACCTCCATACTATTTTCCACAGTGGAAAGCTCACATTCCCACCAATAGTACCTGAGGATTCCTCTTTCTCCACATCTTTGTCAACACTTGTAATTTCTTGTCTTTTTTATTCTTGGCATTTTTACAGGTGTAAGGTGATACCTCATTGTGGTTCTGATTTGGATTTCCCTGATGAGTGATGTTGAACATCTTTTCATGTATCTGTTGGCAGTCTATATGTATTCTTTGGAAAAATGTCTATTCAGGTCTTTTGCCCATTTTTTAAATTGGATTATTTGCAGGTTTTTCTGGTGTTGAGTTGTATAAGTTCTTTATATATTTTAGATATTAACCCCTTTTTCAGATACATCATTTTCAGATATCTTCTCCCATTTGGTAGGGTGCCTTTTTGTTTTGTTGATGGTTCCCTTCACTGTGCAAAAGCTTTTTATTTTGGTGCAGTCACAGTGGTTCATTATTGCTTTTGTTTCCCTTGCCAATGGAGATATATCTAGAAAAATGTTGCTGTGGTTGATGTCAGAGAAATTACTGCCTACGCTCACTTCTATCAGTTTTATGGTTTCAGGTCTCACATTTAGGTCTTTCATCCATTTTGAGTTTGGTTTTGTGTGTGGTGTAAGAAAGTGGTCTAGTTTCATTCTTTTGCATATAGCTGTCCAGTTTTCCCAACACCATTTGTTGAAGAGACTGTCGTTTCCCCCATTGTATATTCTTGCCTCCTTTCTTATGGATTAATTGGCCATATAATCATGGGTTTATTTCTGGATTCTCTACTCTCTTCCATTGATCTGTGTCTATTTTTGTGCCAGGGTATATGTTGAGTTTTACAAGAAACTGACAGACTTTTTTTCTGTAGTGATTATAACATTTTGCATTCCAACCAGTGATGCATGAAGGTTCCATTGTTTTATATGCTCACCACTAGTGTTATCAGTCTTCTTAATTTTAGCTATTCCAGCAGATTTTTACTAGTATATCCTTAGAGTTTTAATTAATTCTTCTGATGACTACCGATTTTGAGCACTTTTTCAGGGGCTTATTTGCTGTGCATATTTTCTTCTGTGTAGTATCATTTTAAGTCTTTTGCCTATTTTGGGGGGAGGGTTATTTGTCTGTTTATGATTGAATTGTGGCAGCACTTTATAAATGCTAGGTACCAGTATATTGCCAGTTGTGTGCTCTCAGTGTGTGTTCTAGTCTGTGACTGGCCTACTCATGTTTTTAAGCCATTATGATGTTGCTGAGGGTTTTTTTTTTTTTATAGGTCCCCTTTCTCAGATTGAGAAATTTCCTTTCTATTCCAAGTTTTCTGAGTCTTTATAATCAGATTATTAAATTACGTCATATATGTTTTCTTTGTTAATTGGAACTTTAGAGTGTTAATGTGGGATTTACAGTGATTGATTTTGAATGTTGAATTTGCCTTATAGTCCTAAGAAACCCTACTTGATCATTATATATAGTCTTTTTTATAAACTGCTGATGCAATTTGCTTTTATTTGGTTAAGAAATTTTGTGTCTGGGGGCACCTGGATAGCTCAGTCAGTTAAGTGTCTGACTCTTGATTTCAGCTCAGGTCATGACCTCAGGGTTGTGAGATTGAGCCCTGTGTTGGGCTCTGTGCTAGACATGGAGCCTGCTTAAGAATCTCTCCCTCTGTCTCTCTCTCAAAAAGAAAGAAGAAAGAAATATTGTGTCTGTTTTATAGGGGAAATTGGTATATAGTTTTCTGTTTTTGTTGCTTCTTTGTCAGAAGTTATCCCAAATAAGTATTACAGTTAGATAGGCCTCAAAAATGACTTTAGGAAGTATTCTTTTCTCTATATTCTTAAGCAGTTTTATGAGAGTAGTGCTATTTTTTCCTTTAAATCTTGCATACAATTCAGCAGGAAAACTATCTGAGTCTGTAAAAATTTCTTTTGGAGCAAGTTTTTAATAACAAATAGAAGTTTGTTATTTATATAGGACATTCAGATTTTTTATTTCCTCTTGTGTCAGATTTCATAAGTTGTATTTTTCAAAATATGTATCTATTTTATACAAATATTGAATTTAGTGTTTTAAAAATAGACATATTATTGTTATTGATTTCTACTTTAATTCTATGTGGGTAGAGAACATACTAAACATGATTTCATACTTTTTAGAATATTCAAGTCTTCACTTGTGGCCTATGATATTACCTGTCTTGGAGACTACATTTTGTATTCTTGAAAAGAATATATATTCAGCAGTTTGGGAATGAGTGTTCTATATCTATCAATTATGTCAAGGTGGTGTGTAGTGTTGTTCAAATTATATATGCTTTCACTTGTTTTTTTAATCTATTTCTGTCAATTTTTGCTTCGTGTTTTTTGAAATTATGCTGCTAGGCACATACACTTTTATGATTATATGTCTTCTTGATGAAATGACCTATTACATTATCAAATGACTCTCCTGATCTCTGGTAATATCTTTTTTCTTGAAATAAACTTTATTCAATAGCAGTATATCTACTCTAATCTTATGCTTACTGATTGTATGTATATATAAATATATTTATATACATGTATATACGTTTATCCCAATATATCTGTATTTTTATATTTAAAATGTTGTAAACATCATGTAGTTGGGCTTTAGTTTTCAATCAATTCTGATAATCTCTATCATTTAATTAGTGTTTAGTCCATTAACATTTAATGTAATTGTTGATATGGTTGGATTTAGGTCTGTCATTTTATTTGTCCCCTCTGTAGTTGATTCCTCTGTTCCTTCTTTCTTGCTTTCTTTTGGATTATTTGAACGTTTTTGAGAAATCTATTTAAATTTATCTATTGACTTTTTAGCTATGCCTCTTTGTAGTTTTAAGGGTTGCCTTAGGAATTATAATATACACTCTAACTTTTTACAGTCTAAGAATTATTATTATTCATAGTCTAAGGATTATTATTGTGCCACTTTTGTAAAATATAGAAAAATTTCAGCCATGCAATTTCATTTACTTTCTTGTTGTTTATGTTGTGTTTATCATATGCATTACATATCCATGTTATAAACCTCAGAACAGAATGTTTAAAATTTTATTTTATTTATTTATTAACTATTTTAATATTTTATTTTATTTTTATTTATTTATTTTTTAATTTTTTATTTATGATAGTCACAGAGAGAGAGAGAGAGAGAGAGAGGTAGAGACACAGGCAGAGGGAGAAGCAGGCTCCATGCACCGGGAGCCTGACGTGGGATTCGATCCCGGGTCTCCAGGATCGCGCCCTGGGCCAAAGGCAGGCACCAAACCGCTGCGCCACCCAGGGATCCCTATTTTAATATTTTAAAGCAATTGAGATGTTTTTATCAAAACATACACTTTACATTTCTGAAGATCTAAAATTCCACCTGGTATAATTTCCCTCAGTCTTTATAACTTCCTTGGGATTTTTAATTTTTTAATTTTTTAAATTAATTAATTAATTTTTGTAGATTTTCTTATTGGAGTTCAATTTGCCAAATATAGCATAACACCCAGTGCTCATCCCATCAAGTGCCCCCCTCAGTGCCCATCACGCAGTCACCCCAGCCCCCCGCCCACTCCTTTTACACCACCCCTTGTGCATTTCCCGGAGTTAGGAGTCTCTCATGTACTGTCATCCTCACTGATATTTCCCACTCATTTTCTCTCCTTTCCCCTTTATTCCCTTTCATTATTTTTTATATTCCCCAAATGAATGAGACCATATAATGTTTTTCCTTCTGTGATTGACTTACTTCACTCAGCATAAAACCCTCCAGTTCTATCCACGTTCCTTGAAGCAAATGGTATTTGTCATTTCTAATGGCTGAGTAATATTTCATTGTATATATAGACCACAGCTTCTTTATCCATTCATCTGTCAATGGACACTGAGGCTCCTTCCACAGTTTGGATATTGTGGACATTGCTGCTGTAAATATTGGGGTGCTGGTGTCCTGGCATTTCACTGCATCTGTATCTTTGGGGTAAATCCCAAGCAGTGCAATTGCCGGGTCATAGGGAAGTTCTATTTTTAACTCTTTGAGGAACCTCCACACAGTTTTCCAGAGTGGCTGCATCAGTTCACATTCCCACCAACAGTGCAAGAGGGTTGCCCTTTCTCCACATCCTCTCCAACATTTGTTGTTTCCTGCCTTGTTAATTTTCCCCATTCTCACTGGTGTGAGGTGGTATCTTATTGTGGTTTTGATTTGTATTTCCCTGATGGCAAGTGATGCGGAGCATTTCCTCATGTGCTTGTTGGCCATGTCTATGTCTTCTTTGAAGAAATTTCTGTTCATGTCTTTTGCCTATTTCATGATTGGACTGTTTGTTTCTTTGCTGTTGAGTTGAATAAGTTCTTTATAGATCTTGGATACTAGTCCTTTATCTGATAGGTCATTTGCAAATATCTTCTCCCATTCCTGTAGGTTGTCTTTTAGTTTTGTTGACTGTTTCTTTTGCTGTGCCGAAGCTTTTTATCTTAAGTCCCAATAATTCATTTTTGCTTTTGTTTCCCTTGCCTTCATAGATGTATTTTGCAAGAAGTTGCTGTGGCCAAGTTCAAAAAGGATGTTGCCTGTGTTCTCCTCTAGGATCCTGATGGGTTCTTGTCTCACATTTAGATCTTTCATCCATTTTGAGTTTATCTTTGTGTATGGTGTAAGAGAATGGTCTAATTTTGTTCTTCTGCACATGGCTGTCCAATTTTTCCAGCATAGATCAATGGAACAGAATAGAGAGCCCAGAAATGGGCCCTCAACCCTACGTTCTACTCTTTTTGAACTGTTGTTATAGGTGGAAGTCACTGATAACTCGAATTGCTGTTCCATGTATGTTATGTGTCATTTTTCTCTATCTTAAGATTTCTATATTTGCTTTTCAGAAGGTTAACTAGGCATGATTTTCTTTGTATTTATCTTGCTTAGGATTTGCTGAGCTTCTTATATTTCCAAATTTTGGAAACATTCAGCCATTAACTTGTTTAAATATATTCCCTGTTGTATTCTCTCTCTTCTCCTTCTGAGACTTAGATTACCTGTACACTAGATCTTTTAATATTTTCTGACAATTCAGTGAGGATTTTTTTCATAATTTGTAGAACACTTTCTTCATATTGGATAATTTTTATTCATTTATAGATTCACTATCATATCATCTCATTCTGTTAATCCCATTCTGTAAACTTGTAATTTCAGATATTTTATTTGATTTTTAGAATTCTTTTTTATTCTTTGGATAGTTTCTATTTCTTGGATTTTTTTCCTATCTTTTAATCTATTGCAATTATTTTTTACCTTATGTCCTTAAACATATGTAAGTAGTTGCTTTAAAATTCTTGCCTGCTAATTCCTCATCTGGATCATCTTAGGGACGTTTTCTACCAATTTTCTTTTTTTTGGGAAATTGGTTACTTTTTCCTGTTTATTTATAAGTCAAATACTTTTGGATTGTATCCTGAACATTGTGAATGTTATATTGTGGGGCCTTTGATTTTTATAATATCCTTTCAAAGATGATTTTCTCTTTTATAAATAAGGAGGGAAGTAACTTTGTTGGATTCAAACTATTGTTTCCTTTTTTTAAAAAAATATTTATGTATTTATTTTAGAGAGAGTGTGAGTGGAGGGAGGGGCAGAGAGAATCCTCAAGCAATTTCCATACTGAGCTTGTAGCCTACGTCCAAGGGGCTCCATCCCAGGACCCTGAGATCACAACCTGAGTTGAAGCCAAGAGCCAGCTGCTTAGGAAGCTCAGCCACCCTGGTGCCCCTAAACTTTTGCTTCTTGATCAGAAGCCTGTGTCTCAGTTGAGTTCATTTGCTTTAACTAAGCTGTTTAGTGCTTATTTCATGTGTGTGTGTGTGTTTTAGTTGTCAGCAGGTATTTGTAGAGTAAATCCACAGAATTGCCTCCCCTTCTCTGTTTGCCTTCTTTCTGGGATTATCCCCTTTCTCTCTGGCAACTGTGGTTACCCTAAATTGTGTCTTCTTGTTCTTCAAGCCAGAAAGACAACTTTTTGCTTTCAAAGTATTGCCCACCCTGCATAGCACACTGGTGTCTTACTTTCAGGCAAGAAGCTTTGGAAAACCAAGAATCAACACAGTGCCATTCCTTTCTTCCATGGGTCAACTCCTCTCTGGTGTTTGTCTGCTTTTGATGTTTTTTTTTAATATTTGTTCAGAATTACAGTTATTTTTCAGTAATAGGGCTGATTCTATAAGAGCCTAATCAACCATTATCAAGAGTACAATTCAGTCTTTTTTTAGGTTGTATTGTTGATGGGACAGTATCATCAGAGGTGCTGCTTTTTATCCATTGACTTATTTTTACTCAGCTTCTGTCTAACTTATTCAATATTCCTCTAAACATGGATGCCTAAATAGAAGTACTATTCTAGTAATGGTGGAAAAGAATGATGCTTACTTCTTGGACCTTCATTGTCATGCTCCTCATAGTAATATATTATTCCCAGTATATTCCCATGGTCAATAGGTCTTGTTTGCAGAATTTTCATGCAGTACAGAAATATATGTTTTAATGTCTTATTTACTCTTAATCTCACAGAAGTCTTTGTAGAGAGGTATAAACACTTATATGGCAGTTAGCAAGAGTGAAAGCATATGACAGTGAAAAGGAATGAGAAGCTATTCACTCAGTGGGGGGTTCAGATACCTGACCTGGCTATCAAAAATATTATGTTGTAGCTAACTGGACTTGTCTGCCATGGAAATCCCAGTTTCATTCCAGTTTTTCATGTGTAACAATAACACACATAATGAAGATAATCATAATGGCAGCTAACATGGATTGAATGCTTATAATATACCAGACCCTGTGCAAGGGCTTTATATTTATTATTTCATTCAGTCCCCATAACCATTGTCATTCTCAGGCTAAGTAATGTACCAAGTGGCACTCAGAAAGGGCTAGAGCTAAGTCTTAAACCCAGAAGAGTTGCCTTTCAAGCCAGTGATCCTATCTACTACTCATAGTAAACATTTGTTCTGTTGTGACTCTAATGTCTCTCAAACCCGTCACCTGTATGATTCATTATTGTAGCTCTCCTGAAAGCAACATTTTTGTCTTTTTTTAAAATATTTTATTTATTTATTCATGAGACACACACTCAGAGAGAGAGAGAGAGAGAGAGAGAGAGAGGCAGAGACACAGGCAGAGGGAGAAGCAGGCTCCATGCAGGGAGCCTGATGGGACTCGATCCCGGGTCTCCAGGATCAGGCCCTGGGCTGAAGACAGTGCTAAACCGCTGGGCCACCGGGACTGCCCATTTTTGTCTTTTCCATATCTGTCTTGTGTTTAACTCAGATAACAGTGTCTTGTACATCGTAGTTGGTCAATAAAAGTGTGTGGAGTTGAACTGCTGTGTTCTTTCATTGTACTCTATCAGGTCTCTTGTTTAATCTCTCCCTGCACTTTTTTTTTAATTTATTTTTTATTGGTGTTCAATTTACCAACATACAGAATAACCCCCAGTGCCCGTCACCCAATCACTCCCACCCCCCGCCCTCCTACCCTTCTACCACCCCTAGTTCGTTTCCCAGAGTTAGCAGTCTTTACGTTCTGTCTCCCTTTCTGATATTTCCCACACATTTCTTCTCCCTTCCCTTATATTCCCTTTCACTATTATTTATATTCCCCAAATGAATGAGAACATATAATGTTTGTCCTTCTCCGACTGACTTACTTCACTCAGCATAATACCCTCCAGTTCCATCCACGTTGAAGCAAATGGTGGGTATTTGTCATTTCTAATAGCTGAGTAATATACCATTGTATACATAAACCACATCTTCTTTATCCACTCATCTTTCTTTTTTTTTTTTTTTAGATTTTTTTTTATTTTTTATTGGTGTTCAATTTACTAACATACAGAATAACCCCCAGTGCCCGTCACCCATTCACTCCCACCCCCCGCCCTCCTCCCCTTCCAACACCCCTAGTTCGTTTCCCAGAGTTAGCAGTCTTTACGTTCTGTCTCCCTTTCTGATATTTCCCACACATTTCTTCCCCCTTCCCTTATATTCCCTTTCACTATTATTTATATTCCCCAAATGAATGAGAACATATAATGTTTGTCCTTCTCCGACTGGCTTACTTCACTCAGCATAATACCCTCCAGTTCCATCCACGTTGAAGCAAATGGTGGGTATTTGTCATTTCTAATAGCTGAGTAATATTCCATTGTATACATAAACCACATCTTCTTTATCCATTCATCTTTCATTGGACACCGAGGCTCCTTCCACAGTTTGGCTATCGTGGCCATTGCTGCTATAAACATCGGGGTGCAGGTGTCCCGGCGTTTCACTGCATCTGTATCTTTGGGGTAAATCCCCAGCAGTGCAATTGCTGGGTCATAGGACAGGTCTATTTTTAACTCCTTGAGGAACCTCCACACAGTTTTCCAGAGTGGCTGCACCAGTTCACATTCCCACCAACAGTGTATGAGGGTTCCCTTTTCTCCACATCCTCTCCAACATTTGTTGTTTCCTGCCTTGTTAATTTTCCCCATTCTCACTGGTGTGAGGTGGTATCTCATTGTGGTTTTGATTTGTATTTCCCTGATGGCAAGTGATGCAGAGCATTTTCTCATATGCATGTTGGCCATGTCTATGTCTTCCCTGTGAGATTTCTCTTCATGTCTTTTGCCCATTTCATGATTGGATTGTTTGTTTCTTTGGTGTTGAGTTTAAGAAGTTCTTTATAGATCTTGGAAACTAGCCCTTTATCTGATACGTCATTTGCAAATATCTTCTCCCATTCTGTAGGTTGTCTTTGAGTTTTGTTGACTGTATCCTTTGCTGTGCAAAAGCCTCTTATCTTGATGAAGTCCCAATAGTTCATTTTTGCTTTTGTTTCTTTTGCCTTCGTGGATGTATCTTGCAAGAAGCTACTGTGGCCGAGTTCAAAAAGGGTGTTGCCTGTGTTCTTCTCTAGGATTTTGATGGAATCTTGTCTCACATTTAGATCTTTCATCCATTTTGAGTTTATCTTTGTGTATGGTGAAAGAGAGTGGTCTAGTTTCATTCTTCTGCATGTGGATGTCCAATTTTCCCAGCACCATTTATTGAAGAGACTGTCTTTCTTCCAGTGGATAGTCTTTCCTCCTTTATCGAATATTAGTTGCCCATAAAGTTCAGGGTCCACTTCTGGATTCTCTATTCTGTTCCACTGATCTATGTGTCTGTTTTTGTGCCAGTACCACACTGTCTTGATGACCACAGCTTTGTAGTACAACCTGAAATCTGGCATTGTGATGCCCCCAGCTATGGTTTTCTTTTTTAAAATTCCCCTGGCTATTCGGGGTCTTTTCTGATTCCACACAAATCTTAAAATAATTTGTTCTAACTCTCTGAAGAAAGTCCATGGTATTTTGATAGGGATTGCATTAAACGTGTATATTGCCCTGGGTAACATTAACATTTTCACAATATTAATTCTGCCAATCCATGAGCATGGAATATTTTTCCATCTCTTTGTGTCTTCCTCAATTTCTTTCAGAAGTGTTCTATAGTTTTGAGGGTATAGATCCTTTACATCTTTGGTTAGGTTTATTCCTAGGTATCTTATGCTTTTGGGTGCAATTGTAAATGGGATTGACTCCTTAATTTCTCTTTCTTCAGTCTCATTGTTAGTGTATAGAAATGCCACTGACTTCTGGGCATTGATTTTGTATCCTGCCACGCTACCGAATTGCTGTATGAGTTCTAGCAATCTTGGGGTGGAGACTTTTGGGTTTTCTATGTAGAGTATCATGTCATCGGCGAAGAGGGAGAGTTTGACTTCTTCTTTGCCAATCTGAATGCCTTTAATGTCTTTTTGTTGTCTGATAGCTGAGGCTAGGACTTCCAGTACTATGTTGAACAGCAGTGGTGAGATCCACTCATCTTTCGATGGACACCGAGGCTCCTTCCACAGTTTGGCTATTGTGGCCATTGCTGCTAGAAACATCGGGGTGCAGGTGTCTAGGCGTTTCATTGCATCTGTATCTTTGGGGTAAATCCCCAACAGTGCAATTGCTGGGTCATAGGGAAGTTCTATTTTTAACTCTTTGAGGAACCTCCACACAGTTTTCCAGAGTGGCTGCATCAGTTCACATTCCCACCAACAGTGCAAGAGGGTTCCCCTTTCTCCACATCCTCTCCAACATTTGTTGTTTCCTGCCTTGTTAATTTTCCCCATTCTCACTGGTGTGAGGTGGTATCTCATTGTGGTTTTGATTTGTATTTCCCTGATGGCAAGTGATGCAGAGCATTTTCTCATATGCATGTTGGCCATGTCTATGTCTTCCCTGTGAGATTTCTCTTCATGTCTTTTGCCCATTTCATGATTGGATTGTTTGTTTCTTTGGTGTTGAGTTTAATAAGTTCTTTATAGATCTTGGAAACTAGCCCTTTATCTGATATGTCATTTGCAAATATCTTCTCCCATTCTGTAGGTTGTCTTTGAGTTTTGTGGACTGTATCCTTTGCTGTGCAAAAGCCTCTTATCTTGATGAAGTCCCAATAGTTCATTTTTGCTTTTGTTTCTTTTGCCTTCGTGGATGTATCTTGCAAGAAGCTACTGTGGCCGAGTTCAAAAAGGGTGTTGCCTGTGTTCTCCTCTAGGATTTTGATGGAATCTTGTCTCACATTTAGATCTTTCATCCATTTTGAGTTTATCTTTGTGTATGGTGAAAGAGAGTGGTCTAGTTTCATTCTTCTGCATGTGGATGTCCAATTTTCCCAGCACCATTTATTGAAGAGACTGTCTTTTTTCCAGTGGATAGTCTTTCCTCCTTTATCGAATATTAGTTGACCATAAAGTTGAGGGTCCAATTCTGGATTCTCTAATTCTGTTCCATTGATCTATGTGTCTGTTTTTGTGCCAGTACCACACTGTCTTGATGACCACAGCTTTGTAGTACAACCTGAAATCTGGCATTGTGATGCCCCCAGCTATGGTTTTCTTTTTTAAAATTCCCCTGGCTATTCAGGGTCTTTTCTGATTCCACACAAATCTTAAAATAATTTGTTCTAACTCTCTGAAGAAAGTCCCTGGTATTTTGATAGGGATTGCATTAAACGTGTATATTGCCCTGGGTAACATTGACATTTTCACAATATTAATTCTGCCAATCCATGAGCATGGAATATTTTTCCATCTCTTTGTGTCTTCCTCAATTTCTTTCAGAAGTGTTCTATAGTTTTGAGGGTATAGATCCTTTACATCTTTGGTTAGGTTTATTCCTAGGTATCTTATGCTTTTGGGTGCAATTGTAAATGGGATTGACTCCTTAATTTCTCTTTCTTCAGTCTCATTGTTAGTGTATAGAAATGCCACTGATTTCTGGGCATTGATTTTGTATCCTGCCACGCTACCGAATTGCTGTATGAGTTCTAGCAATCTTGGGGTGGAGACTTTTGGGTTTTCTATGTAGAGTATCATGTCATCGGCGAAGAGGGAGAGTTTGACTTCTTCTTTGCCAATCTGAATGCCTTTAATGTCTTTTTGTTGTCTGATTGCTGAGGCTAGGACTCCCAGTACTATGTTGAATAGCAGTGGTGAGAGTGGACATCCCTGTCTTGTTCCTGATCTTAGGGGAAAGGCTCCCAGCGCTTCCCCATTGAGAATGATATTTGCTGTGGGCTTTTGGTAGATGGCTTTTAAGATGTTGAGGAATGTTCCCTCTATCCCTACACTCTGAAGAGTTTTGATCAGAAATGGATGCTGATTTTGTCAAATGCTTTCTCTGCATCTAATGAGAGGATCATATGGTTCTTGGTTTTTCTCTTGCTGATATGATGAATCACATTGATTGTTTTACGAGTGTTGAACCAGCCTTGTGTCCCGGGGATAAACCCTACTTGGTCATGGTGAATAATTTTCTTAATGTATTGTTGGATCCTATTGGCCAGTATCTTGTTGAGAATTTTTGCATCTATGTTCTTCAGGGATATTGGTCTGTAATTCTCCTTTTTGGTGGGGTCTTTGTCTGGTTTTGGAATTAAAGTGATGCTGGCCTCATAGAACGAATTTGGAAGTACTCCATCTCTTTCTATCTTTCCAAACAGCTTTAGTAGAATAGGTATGGTTTCTTCTTTAAACGTTTGATAGAATTCCCCTGGGAAGCCATCTGGCCCTGGACTCTTGTGTCTTGAGAGGTTTTTGATGACTACTTCAATTTCCTCCCTGGTTATTAGCCTGTTAAGGTTTTCTATTTCTTCTGTTCCAGTTTTGGTGGTTTGTGGCTTTCCAGGAATGCGTCCATTTCTTCCAGATTGCCTAATTTATTGGCGTGTAGCTGTTCATAATATGTTTTTAAAATCGTTTGTATTTCCTTGGTGTTGGTAGTGATCTCTCATTTCTCATTCATGATTTTATATATATTTTTTTAATAAATTTTTATTTATTTATGATAGTCACAGAGAGAGAGAGAGAGAGAGAGGCAGAGACACAGGCAGAGGGAGAAGCAGGCTCCATGCACCGGGAGCCCGACGTGGGATTTGATCCCGGGTCTCCAGGATCGCGCCCTGGGCCAAAGGCAGGCGCCAAACTGCTGGGCCACCCAGGGATCCCTCATTCATGATTTTATTAATTTGAGTCTTCTCTATCTTCTTTTTAATAAGGCTGGCTAATGGTTTATCTATCTTATTAATTCTTTCAAAGAACCAACTCCTGGTTCTGTTGATCTGTTCCACAGTTCTTCTGGTCTCAATTTCGTTGAGTTCTGCTCGAATCTTTATTAACTCTCTTCTTCTCTGGGTGTAGGATCTATTTGCTGTTTTTTCTCTAGCTCCTTTATGTGTAAGGTTAGCTTCTGTATTTGAGTTCTTTCCAGTTTTTGAATAGATGCTTGTATTGTGATGTATTTCCCCCTTAGGACTGCTTTTGCAGCATCCCAAAGATTTTGAACGGTTGTATCTTCATTCTCATTGGTTTCCATGAATCTTTTTAATTCTTCCTTAATTTCCTGGTTGACCCTTTCATCTTTTAGCAGGATGGTCCTTAACCTCCACGTGTTTGAGGTCCTTCCAAACTTCTTGTTGTGACTTAGTTCTAATTTCAAGGCATTATGGTCTGAGAATATGCAGGGGATGATCACAATCTTTTGGTATCGGTTCAGACCTGATTTGTGACCCAGTATGTGGTCTATTCTGGAGAAAGTTCCATGTGCACTTGAGAAGAATGTGTATTCAGTTGAGTTTGGATGTAAAGTTCTGTAGATATCTGTGAAATCCATCTGGTCCAGTGTATCATTTAAAGCTCTTGTTTCTTTAGAGATGTTGTGCTTAGAAGACCTATAGTACAGAAAGAGCTAGATTGAAGTCACCAAGTATAAGTGTATTATTATCTAAGTATTTCTTCACTTTGGTTATTAATTGTTTTATATATTTGGCAGTTCCCACATTCGGGGCATATATATTGAGGATTGTTAAGTCCTCTTGTTGGATCGATCCTTTAAGTATGAGATAGTGTCCCTCTTCATCTCTCACTACAGTCTTCAGGGTAAATTTTAGTTTATCTGATATAAGGATGGCTACCCCTGCTTTCTTTTGAGGACCATTTGAATGGTAAATGGTTCTCCAACCTTTTATTTTCAGGCTGTAGGTGTCCTTCTGTCTAAAATGAGTCTCTTGTAGACAGCAAATAGATGGGTCCTGCTTTTTTATCCAGTCTGAAACCCTGCGCCTTTTGATGGGGTCATTAAACCCGTTCACGTTCAGAGTTATTATTGACAGATATGAGTTTAGTGTCATCATGATATCTATTCAGTCCTTGTTTTTGTGGATTGTTCCACTGAACTTCTTCTTAAAGGGGAATTTGAAGAGTCCCCCTTAAAATTTCTTGCAGAGCTGGTTTGGAGGTCACATATTCTTTCAGTTCCTGCCTGTCTTGGAAGCTCTTTATCTCTCCTTCCATTTTGAATGAGAGCCTTGCTGGATAAAGTATTCTTGGTTGCATGTTCTTCTCATTTAGGACCCTGAATATATCCTGCCAGCCCTTTCTGGCCTGCCAGGTCTCTGTGGAGATGTCTGCTGTTACCCTAATACTTCTCCCCATAAAAGTCAGGGATTTCTTGTCTCTTGCTGTTTTAAGGATCTTCTCTTTATCTTTGGAATTTGCAAGCTTCACTATTAGATGTCGAGGTGTTGAACGGTTTTTATTGATTTTAGGGTGGGGGGGGGGAATCTCTATTTCCTGGATCTGAATGCCTGTTTCCCTTCCCAGATTAGGAAAGTTTTCAGCTATGATTTGTTCAAATACATATTCTGGCCCCCTGGCCCTTTCAGCGCCCTCGGGAACCCCAATTAAACGTAGGTTTTTCTACCTCAGGCTGTCATTTATTTCCCTTAATCTATCTTCATGGTCTTTTAATTGTTTGTCTCTTTTTTCCTCAGTTTCCCTCTTTGCCATCAACTTGTCTTCTATGTCACTCACTCGTTCTTCCACCTCGTTAACCCTCGTCGTTAGGACTTCTAGTTTGGATTGCATCAAATTCAATTGATTTTTAATTTCTGCCTGATTGGATCTAAATTCTGCAGTCATGATGTCTCCTGAGTCCTTTATGCTTTCTTCTAGAGCCACCAGTAGCTGTATAATAGTGCTTCTGAATTGGCTTTCTGACATTGAATTGTAATCCAGATTTTGTAACTCTGTGGGAGAGAGGACTGTTTCTGATTCTTTCTTTTGAGGTGAGGTTTTCCTTCTAGACATTTTGCTCAGTGCAGAGTGGCCAAAAACAAGTTGTATTGGGAAAAGGAGAAAAAGAGAGAGAGGAAAAAAGGAAAGAAAAGAGAAAAAGAAAAAAGAAAAAAGGAAAAAAAGAAGAAAAAAGAGAAAGAAAAAGAAAGAAAGGAAAAAAGGGGTAGGGGAAGCAAACAAATCAAAAAGCAAGCAAACAAACAAAGAACAACAAGCAAACAAACAAACAAACAAAAAACCCATGGGGGAGTATCTTCTGATTCTGTGTACTTTAAGTCCCTTGGCTTCCCCTGGAAGTTGTCCGTCTAGCTGGTCTTCTGGGGGAGGGGCCTGTTGTGCTGATTTTCAGGTGTTAGCACTTGGGGGAGCGGCTCTGCCCCCTGCCTGGTGCAGGGCTCAGTGGGGGTTGTTTACCCCGTGAGGCCGCAGGAGGAACAACCCCAGTGGCGGGGCCAGCTCTGGAGCCCTGGATTCAGCCCCCCCAGTAACTCCGGAGCTCTCCGTCTGCAGGGCCTAGAGGCTCCGGGGCGGGGCCGCTGATCTGCTCAGCTCCGGGCAGGAGCGTCCTCCCTGTCCTGGGCCCTCCCGGCCTCTGCCTGTCCCGTGGGGAGGCCGGATCCTGGGCTGTGTCCCGGTGCCCTGTGTTCCGGGGCCTGCGCTGTTGGATTTGTGCTCCCGCCCGCAGCCCCCTCCGCGGAGCCGCAGCCCGAGCCCCTCCGAGCTGCTCCGGGTCCCGCCGTGCGCGCTGCAGCCCTTAGGGAGCTCGGCCACGGGGTGTGGGGCTCTCCCCGGGGCGCAGGTGTCTGTTACTGTCCCAGGGAGCCCGAGGGCATCCCCGCCCTCCTGGGGTCCTGCTCTAACTCCCTGCGAGCCCCTTTCCGCCCGGGAAGGTCGGTGCAGCTCCTGCTTCTCCGGGACGGGGGTCTCCTGTCCTGGGGACACTCGCCCCGGCCTCAGCCCGGCTCCTCGCGGGGCCCCTCCCCCTTGGAGGCCTTTGTTTCTTTATTTCTTTTTCCCGTCTTCCTACCTTGATAGAAGCGCGAACTCTTCTCACTGTCGCATTCCAGCTGGTCTCTCTTTAAATCTCAGGCCGAATTCATAGATTTTCAGGATAATTTGAAGGTTTTCTAGGTAATTTGGTGGAGACAGGTGATTTGGGGACCCTACTCTTGCACCATCTTGCCCCTCCTCCGCACTTTTGTTTTTTAGTAGTACACTTCTACCGTGATGCCTTGTTCCTTATTTATTTATGAGACCACTTTTTCCCTCCAGTTATATCACGTGTATTTGTAAGCCACCTCATTCCCAGGACTTAGCCCAAAACCTGGTATGCAAGATACAATCAATAAATATATATTAAGTGAATGATTGTGAAGGACATTATGTTATGGCATAGAATAATGCAAAATTATGTCCTAATACAATGTTAAGGCCATTTACTTGTTTATTCATATTATATTTTAAACCTTGTCCACTGGCATAAACATTTCCACCCAATGGTGATCCTTTTCAGAAAGATTTTATTAGAAATGATTAAACCCCTCAAAAGATTTAGTTCTTAGAAGGATCCTCTACTTTCATTAAACATTGATTTACATGGAATATATTTTTCGATATCAGACAATTAATTACCATATTTAACATGTTGCATTGTTTATTATTATTCACTCATTCAAAAATATTTTTGATTTCTATCATATGTCAGATCTGTGCTAGATTCTGGGGATACAAGTCGGAAAAAAAAAGGCAAATTCCCAAATTAATAACTAGGCCTCCTAACTCACTGTATTTCCTATGGACCATTTCTCTGATTTTGTCTTTCTTCTTGAGTTCAATATCTTTTGTCTAGGCTATTATCTATCTTACAAAAATCAAACTTAAAAAAACCCTGTTATTCTGTTATTTGAAGTCATTTATAAAAGTCATTACCAAACCACAGTGCTCTGTCTTCAAGCACTGTTCTCAATGCATTCAGGTGAATACACTCACAGTGTCCAGCTGGTGGTCATTGGCACATACACTGAGCATCAAGAAACATGTACCAGAACTTTTGATGTGATGTTCAGACTTCAGGACTACTCAGTCAGCCATGCTGAGTCTTTAGATGACAACTAGTTGTTATTAATAGAGTGGACTCTAATGGGAAACAACACTCGGGCTGGTTGGCTGGTTTTTATGTGCACACATACCTCGAGTCACTAATAACCTCTGCTTTTAGCTTGTGATGGAATTTTACAGAAGGGAGAGAATATAAGACTTGATGGTGAACAGTCTGCATTCTATAGCTATGTCTGTGTGGCACACACATTTAAGACCATCAATTCCAAATAGGCCAACCTACATTTCTGTTGGCAAGTGTTGGAGTTTTGCTATGGAAGTATTTGTGGGTCTCCACTTTTGGGAAGAGCGCTCCTAAGAGCATTAACTCCCTGAAACTTCTAACCTACACTGAACATGGGCTAAGCCTATTTCTGAGCTAGATGCTTTTGGGTAGGATACAGAGAAGTTCATGGTAAAAAGTTATTGGCATGAATAGGAAGCATCCACCAAACAGCAGGTGATTGCTGAGCATACTGGTAGGGGACTAACAGCGTGCAGTGTGGAAGATATTTGATACATATATCCAATGAAGGCATCCTATTTGTATATGTAAAGAGCTCCTACAGATCAATAGGAAAAGGCAGATGTATCAAAGGACAAATGTATAAAAGCTTAAGAAGAGTTTTCACAAAGGAGGCTAATAAACCTCCTTTCCAAATGGCTAATAAACATGAGAAAAATTTTTTTTTTTTCTGAATCTCACTAGTTTTCCAGGGAACGGAAAATAAAACCATAGTAATATATCATTATACACACACTGGAATGGGTAAAATTTAAAAAGCTGATGATACCAAGTGTTGGTGAGAGTTCTGAACAACCAAACCTCTTTTTTTTTTTTTTCAACCAAACCTCTTAAATGCTAAATTGTTATAACCACTTTGGAAACCTGCTTGGCAGTAGCTATGAAACTCGAACATACACTCAGCAGTTCTAACAGGTATATTACAGAAATGCTGATAGATGTGTATAAAATACATGTACAAATGTTTGTAGCAGCACTGCTTGTCATAGCCCAAACTGGAAACAACCCAGTGCCCACCAGCAGTAGAGTGGGTAACTTAATGGTGAACTTCTCATAAAATGGAACTAAGTGTTTTACTCTTCCTCAGCAAATTTGCATGCCTCAGTCCAGAAAAACCAAATAAATAAATAAGTGAAAATGAAATTCTGATTAAAGTTATTTCATGGGATCCCTGGGTGGCGCAGCGGTTTGGCGCCTGCCTTTGGCCCAGGGTGCGATCCTGGAGACCTGGGATCGAATCCCACATCGGGCTCCCTGCATGGAGCCTGCTTCTCCCTCTGCCTATGTCTCTGCCCCTCTCTCTCTCTCTCTCTCTCTCTCTCTCTGTGACTACCATAAATAAATAAAAATTTTAAAAAAAGTTATTTCATATTGTGATAATCTGTAATCTTTTAAATGGTCTGGATTTTTTATACTAATTTTTCAAATATAATAATTTGGACAGGTGCCTAGCTTGATCCAGCTAGAAAGTGAAAATGGCCATCTGACTGAATTTCTCTCTTTTTCCCTGCGTCTTTCTTCCTTCCTTCCTTCCTTCCTTCCTTCCTTCCTTCCTTCCTTCCTTCCTTCCTTCCTTCCTTCCTTCCCTCCCTCCCTCCTTCCTTCCCTCCTTCCTTCCTTCCTTCCCTCCCTCCTTCCTTCCTTCCCTCCCTCCTTCCTTCCTTCCTTCCCTCCTTCCTTCCTTCCTAGTGTGTGATTTTGAGGTATTCTTGTTTTGTTGATTGAATAGATAAGACTTTGTTTCATTGACATATTTTGCAATAGGCCTGTTGAAGGAGAAATTTTATGAAAATACATTGGCTAGAATGTGGGTTTAAAGAGCTCATGATCATATATTCCTGGATGGGACAACGATCTTGATGGGTCCTAGGCCATAGGTAATCTTTGCAGCTTCCAAGAACCCCCTTGAAGGATATAATATGTCTCAGGATAAAACCAAGGTGGTCATATCATACTGAGGGCTGCAATAATAAAAATCTTCTGTGAAGAAGGGTTCATTTTATATAATTAGCCATAATATTTTCCCATGGGAACATTTCCTCATCTTTTTGAACTTGCAGTTTTGAGTAGCTTTCAAGGGACTAACATTATTAATATATGTATCTTATAGATATACAAATTTAATTTACTTAGGAGCAGGCACTTATTCATTAAGGGGCCCTTCTCCATTCAGAACCGCCTTACCTTAAAAATGAAATGTGCATGGTTTTCTATTTGATCTACATAAACCTCAGCATATTTCTGTACTGCTTGCTAAAACATAGTGTGCTCTGTGTCCCCCCAAACCATTAATCATTAATCCCTTTTATTCTTTTCTTGAATTCTTTTGCTTACATTATTTATACCTATCAGGGTACCACCATTCATTCATTTATTCATGGTTTATCAAATTGTTATGGAGAATTGACTCTGTCTAAGTCACAGTGTAGGCTCCTGGAGATGGAACTGTAATTAGTCTCCATAGCCATCCTATGGAAAGGCTGATAGATAAATATGTTTTTGAAATGCAATGAGCTAAGTGGTCCACAAGATATACTGGTAAGAGAAAGAGTTGTTTGGTTCAGGTTCCCAGTCTGGAGAGATTGGGTTAGGTGGAATAATTAGGAAAAATGGGGGCAGCCCCAGTGGCTCAGCGGTTTAGCGCCACCTTCAGCCCAGGGCGTGGTCCTGGAGACCCGGGATTGAGTCCCACATCAGGCTCCCTGCATGGAGCCTGCTTCTCCCTCTGCCTGTGTGTCTGCTTCTCTCTCTCTGTGTGTGTCTCTCATGAATAAATAAATAAAATCTTAAAAAAAAAAGAATTAGGAAAAATGGTCTATTTACCATTTTCAGAGGTTAGATACTGGGGTTGTGTTTGGCAAAAGAATGTGTAGGAAATATTTGATGTAGAGGATGCAATAGGTAACTCCAAGTGATTTATTATGAGCAGATCATAATTAATGGTAAAGGGAGTAAAAATACATAATACAATAGCTAGTATGCTTTAACCACTATGCTTTAACCACTTACTAAGTCTCAGAAACTGTTACTTCTTTAAGATTTTGTTATTCGTTTGGTGGAAAAAGAGCAAAAGCAGGAGAAGTGGTAGGCAGAGAGAGAAGCAGGCTCCCTGTCCGAGCAGGGAGCCCAGCACAGGGCTCGATCCCAGGACCCTGGGATCATGACCTGATCGAAGGCAAATATTTTCTTTTCACCTTCTCAACAATCTGTATGGTAGTAACTCTTATCATTTTTTCATAGATGAAGAAATTGAGCTCAGAAGGGTTAAATAATTCATTCAGTTACCAGGGATATTGTCATTGGTGACACCAGGATTTGAACTCTTAACTCCTCTGCCACATTGTCTCCTAAATAGGAAATATGTGTTTGGAGAAAGAGAGCTTAGAGGGCCTATGGAAGTCAATTTGGAATCAGTTATGTATATTATAGAGACCCTTTGAAGAGTTATAAGGAAGGTAGTGGCAAGGTAAAGGGTATGCTGGAAAATTCACTCAATATCCATGGGGAGGATAAATATTAGGGAGAGCAATTTTAGAGGCAGGGAGATCAGCAATTTATCTTTTCCCTATTTTATTCCAAAATGAAATTGAGGAGACTTACAAAGGTTTAGATAAGACACAGTAAGAAAACCAAATTACAGATAGAAAAATAAAGAGGAAAAAGGGGCATGGATATAAGATGGTGCAGCAAACGTGGTGCTGTGCTGTATGCTTGTTAAAGATGGACAACAATCTTAGTTCTAAGCCACCAATGTGAAGATGGGAAAATAACCAATTCATAGCCTCCATAAATGGGGGGGGGCAATGGGGGAGAAAAGGAGAGATATAGAAGGGAAGATGGATGTGTGGTGCACATCTTTCTGATAACTTGGCTTAACATAGAGATGGATATTAGAATGTCAACCCTGGAAGACAGTATTTTATAAATATTATTACTGGTAGCCCATATATTGGTAGGAATTATGTTTTTGAATAAGCTCCTTCTGTGTAGACATTGGTGTAGCCAGTTGAGTGGAGACTCATATGCTTTCACTTTTAATTGAGCTGGGCACTAAGTTCATATTCTCTTATAAAAATGGTGGTGGGGAGAAGGTTGCATGCCCGAAGAGTTTCTGCGCCTTTGTCTGCTCTCCTGCCTACCCCTGCACCCATCAACACACATTCTGCCTGGAAGTGAACTGCAGGGCAGGATTGAGAGTAGAGACCCAAAGGCAGGATCAATATTATCATAAGAAAAAAATTTCCATCTGTGCTAACACAGAGCCAATATGTGCAGACAAGACTAAAAGTTCTACTCCATATAGCATGACCACGTAAATTTTAGTCTGGAAAAATTATTGAAGCAGGTGCAACCAAACATCTACCACAGTCATAACTCTTTAAACATCTAGAAGGTTGGGTTCGAGCAGGTCAGCCTCCTGGTGTGTCTCCTAAGATGAATCATTTGTGAAATGCAGATCAAAGTAGCCGAAATAATGTGGTATATGGAATTATTTGCTATTAAACAATTAATGGGGACACTTGGGTGGTTCAGTGGTTGAGCGTCTGCCTTCAGCTTAGGTTGTGATCCCGGGGGTCCTGGGATCGAGTCCCACATTGGGCTCCCTTCAAGGAGCCTGCTTTTCCCTCTGCCTGTGTCTCTGCTTCTCTCTCTGTGTCTCATGAATAAATAAATAAGATCTTAAAAAAATAAAAATAAAACAATAATTCCTCTGAAGTTCTTTGTGGTAGCACTGTTTAGGCAATAGGGTCAATTTCTTCTTAAGGCCCACCTTTCTCACAATTAGAAAAGAAACCATAAAGCAGGAGTCCATCTACTTCAGGAGTGGTATCTGATTATTAAGGGACAAGTTTAAAAAATCATGATATAAAAAATTTAAAAAGAAATAGGTTTAAAGAAATATTTTTGATTTATGGGAAAGTATTAATAGGGTTAATGCCACAGGATGCTGGTTCTCCCAGTTACAGAATGATGGGAACTTGATGAACAGCAGAAATCAAGAGTTTCTGCAATGAGAGTAAGTAGCTTTTAAGCCTTCATCAATTCCTGCCTTTGGGCTTAATGGACAAGGACAAGGAAAAAATAAAAGTCACAGATAATCTTGCATCTCTCCTTTTAGACTTCTCCAGAGAGGATAAAGACTGTAATATAGTTTAAAGTGGGATGACCCAGCATTTAACTTTTCCTTCTTCCTTCCTGGAAGATCAGCCCTTCCATCCTCTACCTTGTTTTTGGCGTAGCTTGACCTGGGAAGTCCTGGTATGCAGTTGTATCAAGCAGAAACCAGCAGATGGTTTGGAAAGCATTTCCAAAAGATAAGAAAGAGTACAATTCTGGAGAATTTTTTTAAATGCCTTTTTTTTTTTTTTTAAACATTCTAGTAGTGTGTGAGGTTAATGGGAGTGTGAGGCAAAATGGGATAAATCCTGGATGTGAGGAAAGTGGGCAGCTAGCTGGAAATTATGGGGCTACTGGGTCATTATTCTCATCTGTGCTTCCTGGTGCTGTGACACCAAAGAGGTGAGTAAAGTTCTCTCAGAAACTCTTCTCTTGGTGATGGAAGCATGAGGAATTCTTTTGTCTTTCACAGAGGTGGGAGAGGGGGCTGGGAGATAAGGGATCTCACTGGAAACAGGAGGCTAGGAACTGCCTCTTCCTTGTAGAGTCTGAAGTGTGGAGAGATACAACATACTGAAAAGTTTAGCAGATACTAAATACAATGATAGTGGAAGTTGCCTGCCTTAATTTATAAAGCAAAGAAAGTAAGTCTGTTATTAACCTGTATCTCCATATCTTCCAGTCTTGTAACTCTTGAATCTACTGCTTAAAATCCTTGGTGTGGGTGCCTGGGTGGCTCAGTCAGTTAAGTGTCTGCCTTCGGCTCAGGTCATGATCCCAGGGTCCTGGGATAGAGTCCCACATTAGGCTCCATGTTCAGTGGAGAGTCTACTTCTCTCTCTCCCCCCATCCCTCCCCAGCACTCGTGCACTGTCTCTGTCTCTGTCTCTCTCAAATAAATAAAATCTTAAAGACAAAGAATGTTTGTAGCAGTATTATTCATGATAATAATTTAAACAAATGGGAGCAACCCAACTGGTCAATGGACAAATTAATGCATAGATAAACAAATTGTGGTCCGTCTATATGTTTGAATATTATTCAGCCCTAAAATGGAGTGAAGTATTAGTACATGTCATGACATAGGTGACCCTTGAACATATTATGCTAAGTGGAAAAAGCCAGACATAAAGACACATTTATTTGAAAAGTCCAGAATTTGTAAATACATAGAGACAGTAAATTAGTGGTTTGCAGGGGCTGGAGGGAAAGAGGAGTGGAGAGTGATGTACTAATGGGTATAGGGTTTTTTTTCTTCTTTTAAAGATTTTATTTATTTATTCATGAGAGACAGAGAGAGGCAGAGACATAGGCAGAGGGAGAAGCAGGTTGCCTCTGAGGAACCCGATGAGGGACTCAATCTCAGGACCTCAAGATCATGACCTGAGCCAAAGACAGATGCTTAACCACTGAGTCACCCAGGTGCCCTGAGTTTGGGATTTCTTTATAGGGTGATGAAAATGTTCTGCAATTATATAGTGATGATAGTTGCACAACATTGTGAATTAAAAATATCACTGAATTGTATACTCTAAACTGGTGAATTTTATGGTATATGAATTACATCTTTAAAAAAAATCCTAGGTGAAGAACAGGCTCATTGTCACGTTGTGCTAAAGATCATACTTTCAATGACCTGTATGCATTTCAGCTCTCATATAGCAAGCCTTAATGCATGCTAGATGTTGAAGAATTTCCATCAAGCAGGTGGACCAGGGAATGCTTTTATAAGCTAGAAAGATCCAGAGGCCTCAATTCTGATCATTCTACCATGAATGCATTTGGAGTTTTAAATTTATTATTTCTCTTTAGTCACAGAGGCATCAGAGTTCTCAGGGACTAGTCCATAGTTTCATGGGTGTTGAGAGCTAGGACTGAAACATCCATTATGCTGACATTATTTGTAGCTGAAAGTGTGTGGCCCTGGAGCCAGCAGCTGCATCAGTAGCTTCTAGATTCCCCACTTTCTGATCATGACAGAGACGGTGGCTTCAGTGGAGGGTCATTCGAGAGGGATTGTTGTGGCAATCACTCCTTAAAGATCAGCCTACAAGCTGCTTACAAAGCCCTTTCAATGATTTTCTAAGCCCTTGTTTCTCTAAATTAAATGTCTTTTGTTTAGCTAAAACGATTTCTGCTCCTTCAACTAGAGTTTGATGGATGAACATGGTAGATGAGGCTCCTGCTCACTTTCCCCTGCTGTCCTTCCTGGCCCCACACTTCATGTTCCAGCTGTATCAAACTAGTATGGTTTTCCCCACATACCCTGCTTTTTCATGCCTCTGTGTCTCTGTACCTATTGTTACTCTTGCCTGGATCATTTCAGTCTTACTTCTCTGCCTACTTATTATTTTGTGCTTCCATTTAAATCATCTCCTGGAGGTCTCTTGAAACACATCCCCTCCCCTCCAAGTCTGAGCAGGTGCTCTTCCTCTCTACACATTGTCGTCATCTTAACACCATGTTATATTTGCAACACTCTGCTTATACTTTGAGACTGAGCGCCTTGAGGGCAGGATGTCTTTCTGCTTTTCTTTGTTACCCTCTAACTTAGCAGAACCTGGAACATTGTAGCACTCATCAGTGCTTGCTATTCTAAATCAAACTTGTGCCATTTTGCATTCCCACTAATTTTTTGTGTGTAACTTTATGTAAGGTCTAAAGACAAGCTTGAGAAAGTAAATTAAGATGCCAGAATATATATATTCATATGTATATGTATAAATGAAAAGATATCTATAGATAGAGATTATATATATATATATATATATGGAAAGATAATAGTTTGGAGTTCTGTATGTAGGTCCATGATGCAGACAATTATTTTTTAATTTAAGTTGCCTTTCCAGGGTGATTAAAGGGCTCATTATATTTCCCACAGAACTGCGAATATGGTGAAATTAGGACATGCTTTAATCTGCCTATACAAACGGCAATGTCTAATACATTAAGTAGACCTAAGTTAAAATTTTTGTATGATTTGATAATGGGATGCTAAACACATTCCAAATTCCATTAATTATTTTTTCTTTATTGTCAACTACTTTAGGTCCTCAGATATATATTGTATGTTTAATGAATATAAATATATGTATCTGTACATATATTTTAGGCAAAGTATTACAAGTGTTGCAGATCTTTTTTTTTTTTTTTTTTTTTTTTTTAAGTGTTGCAGATCTACAGCCTGAAGACTGGTCCTCACCATGTGTCATAGTGATGGGAACTTTGGATTAGAAATAGGGCAGAGGAGAGAAAGTAGGAGAGAGAAATTTTTGGCCTGTAGTATTTCAGAATGTGGTCTTAGTCTGAATGGCTGACAGTCTCTCATCTCTACACAGTATCAAATTCCGGATTTATCAGAAAAATTAAACAGATACAGATTGAGTTAGGAAAAAGAAAGGCAGATGGTCAAGTTAGGAAAGCTTACTACTCAACATACAGTATGGTATTTTAAAATAATAGTGAGTTAGAAAGATATGCATAAATTACTATTTATGAACTTACACTTATTTCTTTGGAAACCATTTTAGGGAAATGTGGGAAGACAAACACACTCAGCCTTGATGCTTTCATTCTTGTGGTGCACTGAGTTCAGTGTCAAATGCATTCCAATCATTCCCTAGAGTACAATTTCAGCTTGCTGAAATACACATGCACACGATTCATTTTCTGTGCCTTTCAATTTGATATAATACCAAGTGATTATTACCACTTCAAGGCATATGAGATATATACTGTTTCTCTTTTTTTTTGCAAAAATAACTTATTTTTTATGAAAAAGCTATACATATTAATTACTGAAAATTTTAAAAATGGATATAAGCAAGAAGATAAACTGTAATTCTGCCTATCAAATTAAAAACTATTAAATGCTATTAAAGCTTCAATGCCTATACTTACAGACACTTCTAGGTGTATGCATTTTTTTCTTATAAAATCAGAGTTACACAAAACATTTTATGAAAACATTTCATTTAAAATACATAAAGAACAACCATCCACATTGACATTAGTTTTGGCAATTTCATGGTGTTCCCATGTGGATTCCATGATCTACTTAATTAATCCCCCATTGGTTGACATTTAAATTTTTCCAGTTTTTCAAAAGTACAAGCAGCACTACAATGGAGAGAATTATAATTAAATCTTTCCACACAGTCTTTATTATATTTTAAGGGTAAGCTCATCAAACTGAAATTACTGAGTCAGAGGGCATGATTATTTTAAAAACTTTTGATATGCAATACTAAATTGCCCTTCCAAAGTATTCTATCATTCACACCATAATAAGAGTACTCTCTCTTCCTATGTTAACCCATATTCACTAAAGACATAGAAAAATATCTGTACAAATTTGATAGACAAAAATGTTAGTTATCTCTTTGTGGGTCTTTAATTTTCTTTTGTTAAATATTGTAGCATATTTCCAGTTTGTAATTTATCTCAAGTTGTCACTCTTTCAAAAAATGGATTGTCAGATGTATTTGGTTTTATTTTTTTTCATGGCTCCTGTCATTGGCATAATGCCTGGAAAATGTATCCAAATATTCTGCAGCCCAAAGTTTTATGGCAATTTACCTGTATTTTCTTCTACTGCTTTTATACTTTCATTTTTTTGTAAATAAATATTTCTACTAATTTGTAGAGAGAGAAATAAGTAGTAAATATGTAAATTTTTTAGCCCTTAAATGTTTATCCAATTGTCTCAACACAGTTATTGAACAAACCATTTTGTCCCCACTTATTTGTGTTTTCTAGAGTTACAAAAGTAATTCAAGTTATTTGTTCTATTAAAACATGCTAATCTAAACATTAAAGAATCTTTATGGAGGACAGTAAAAATGCAAGTGCTGTATCAGATCAAGTGTCTTAAAGGAATTCTTGATTATTTTATAAAGTTAAGGTTGGAGAAGGAAGCAAAAATATTATTTGATTGCCCATGAGGGTTTTATTCCTTGTCTTGTCATTCTTTCTTCAAACCTGGCATCACTTGGAAAATTCCAAGGCAAGATCACCTGCATTAAATGGCACTAGAAAAACATATCCTAGTTGCTCCCTAATTGTAAAAGAATATAGAAAATATTCTACACTTTAAAATTCTAGATGGCTTACTATACAACTTAGGAAAATAAAATATTAACTGCTTTTGCACTTACAAGAAAGAAAAGTAATAGCATTAAGGAAAACTGGAAATCCTTTGTGAATTATTGATTTTTATGAATTGATGGAACATCAAACTGACTTCACTGAATAACTGATTAGATCATTTCGTGTTTTACCTTTATGTACACAAAGTAGCAAAAACATTGTTATATCGTTCTCAAGGGTAAATGAAGCCGTCATTGAATTAAGTTTATTTAAGGGGTGTTAGAAATTACTTTTGAATGGGAAAGAAATGTAGTCAAATGCCTAATCATTTTAATGGTATTTTGAGGTCTGTTACTCACATCTAGGAATTTTATTTTTCAACTAGCGAAGGTGCTGAGAATATAGACATATGTGCTATAAAGGAATGAATGAACAGAAAGGAATAAGAAAAAACTATGTGGCGTGACATAGAAATAGGATGAGGAACCCTCACTTTCGGATGGTTCGACCAGTCCCTCTCCAACTTTCTTGCTGGTCTTAAGTCATCCTGGAATCTTGGTAAGATACATACTCTGGTCCAGAATCTGGATGTAGACCTGAGAGTCTACGTTTCTAACAAGATTCAGGTGATGCTAAGGCTGCTGGCCCATCCACAGACACACTTTGAGCTGCAACAATATAGAGGCACTTGAGTTCTTTTCAGTGCTACAATTCTAGGCTTCACCAACAGAAAGAGATTCTTGGTTTACTTGGTGAAGAGTTACTTTGGGCTTAATTTTTCCAAGTATCTATCTGTTCCAATATGTGAATTATCCACACATCCAGAATCGGGACTCTCAAATAATTTACTTACCACCTGAAGATAATAAGGAAGGTAATAGTATGTTCTCAGATTTCTCCAGGCAGTAATAGCCAACAGAACTTGGGTAGTGCTGAGGAATGAAAATGCCAGTTGAGTGCATGTGCGGGGGGAGGGGGAGGGGGACCTTGTGCCGTCTCATACACTGGGTAGAAAAGACCCGTCACCATGGAGTGTGTCTGCAGTGACCTATCCAAACTACATATGAGCCGCTTCTGATTTGCTGAAAGTTTCAGAAGCTGTGACCAGGTTTTGGTATATTTTCTAATCTATGGTAATTTGATTAGTATGTGCAAGAGGGTGTGGGGGTATGAAGGTGTCTGTGTATGAGCTGGAAGATAATTTAAGGTTGTAGGAATAAGTGTTGTAAGGCAAATATAATGGGCTAAAGATAATCGCGACTTTTCAGATTTCCACTTGGAAGGAGGTTAACAGAAGATGACGTTCTAGTACCAGACCTGCTATTAACAAACTGTAAAGTCTTAGAGAAGTCATGACCAGGGCTTCAGGTCTTCACTTACTGAGTGAGTGAGTTGGGTAGAATGACCTCTAGTGTTCTTCAAGGCAATAAATTCATAAAAAGAGCTTGGTTTAAAACCTAAACTTAGTAACCTTAAAAAAATTTTTTTTGATTTGTGATTCTGAAAATTGTTGGTGATAGGCACACAGAAGGAACCTCTTTTCTTTGGGCAATTGTCAGTATGATTTTCATTCCTATGTAGTTAATTTGTTTTTATTCTCTGGCTTCTTTCATGATTTTCCCCTTGTTTTGGTATACTGATGTTTTACCACAGTGTATCTAAATATAGAATGTATTTCCCTTCATCCTAAAGGTAACCCTTGCTTGTATGTGGTGATGCATATTTTCCGTTAAGTTTCAGCACATTGTCATCCATTACATTCCCAAGTATTATTCCTTCCCTAGTCATTCTATTCCCTTCTGGTAAAATTCCTATTAAGTGTAAATTAGATCTTCTTGTTATGGCCTCAGTCTCTGAACTGATTTCATATTTTCTGTCTCTTTGTCTTTCTCTGAAGCAATCTAGAAGATTGCCCAACAGGTGTTTTCTGTTCAATTCTTTCTTCAGCTGTATCTCATCTGTTTTTAAACTCATCTATTGTTTTAATTTTTAAATTTAATTTCTAAAATTTCTATTTTGATTCTATTCCAGTTCACTCACATACCCTTTTCACCATTTCAAAGACACTTATGACACTAACAACAAATTATCTGAAAAAGAAATAAAGAAAATGATCCTGTTTGCAATAACATCAAAAACAGTAAAATACTTAGGAATACATTCAACCAAAAAGGGGAAAGATCTCTACCATGAAAACTACAAAACACTGATGAAAGAAATTGAATAAGACAAATAAATAGAAAGGTATTCTGCGTTCATGGACTTGGAAGAATTAGTATTGTTCAAGTGTCCATCATGTTGCTCAAAGCCATCTATAGATTGAGTGTAATCCCTATCAAGAGTCCAAAGGTATTTTTACAGAGGTAGAAAAAAAATCTTTTTTTTTTTTTTTTTTTAGAGGGAGAACATATACACACACACACCCATGTATGGGGGGGGGCAGTGTGGAGAAGATAGAATCCTAATGGGTTCCACTCCCAGAACAAAGCTAATATGGGGCTTGATCTCATGACCTCAAGATCATGACCTGAGCTGAAATCAAGAGTGGAACACTTAACTGACTGAGCCACACAGGTGCCCAAGAAAAAACAATTCTTTTTGTTGTTGTTGCTGTTGTTTGTAAACCCTGTAGTATATAATTATAAGAGATGAGGACTTGGTCTTTATAAAAATTGTAGCTGCAAAACACATCTAAAACAAACTATAATCCATTAGAGGTTTTCTTAGTGGCCTACCTTCTCCTCTAGGGCATTAAAACAACTTTTTAGGGTACCTGGGTGGCACAGTTGGTTAAGTGACCAACTAACTCATGGTTTGCCACTTGAGTCATGATCTCAGAGTCGTTGAGATCCAGCCGTTTGTGGGGCTCTGTGCTCAGTGCAGAGTCTGCCTGAGATTCTCTCTTCCTCCTTCTGTTCTTCTCCCCATCTCTAAAATAAATAAATAAGTCTTTTAAAAAACTTTTTTAAAATTTTGAAATAACTACAGATTATAGAGAACTGTAACTATAGTGCAGAGGTCCTATGTACCCTTCACCCAATGGTTATAGGCTTATGGAATTCTAGTATAATATCACAGCCAGGAAAATGACCTTGGTATAATGTGTATATATGATTCTACATCACTTTATTATCTGTGTAGATTTGTGTAACCACCACAGAAACCAGTATGTGAGCTTTGGAGGATGGCTTTTTCACTCAGCCAGATGCCCTTGAGATCCATACCTCATTCATTTTATTGCTTACTAGTATCCCATGCAATGGATGTACAAGTTTGTTTAACCATTCAACACACTGACAGATATCCAAGTGATTTCTAATTTTAGGCTGTTGTAAGCAAAGGTGCTATGAACATTTGTATACAGGTTTTGGGGTGGACCTAAATTTTCATTACTCTGGGATAAATGCAGTTGCCCAGGGGTGTAACTGCTGGGTCATATGGCAGTTGAAACAATTCTAAAACTTATATAGAATCACAAAATACCCCAAATAGCCAAACTAGTCCTGACAAAAAGAACAAAGCCAGGGGCATCATGCTTCTTACTTTTGAGCTATGTGATAAAGCTGCAGTAATCAAAACAGTATGGTACTAGCATAAAAGCAGACAGCTAGGCCGGTGGAATAGAATCGAGAGCCCAGAAATAAATGCATATATACATGGTCAATTAATTTGTGACCACTGGAATTTGAAGTAGGCTTTAAGAGTAGCTAAGATCAAGTAGTAAAAGGGAATATTTTCAACTTATTGCTTTGAAAACAGGATCTCAGGGCTCATGTATTGAGAAATTTTGAAACGCCTTTGTCTTTTTCCTCTTTGTTTTTACTTGTCATAGGGAGCTGCACAATGCAGAACAATGAGAAGAACAGACAGTAACAATCCAGACTGAGAAGAGATTAAGTGAATAGCCTAGGAACTCTGAGCCTCAGGATTGATTTTTAGAGAATAGGCATAAGGAGCCCTATCTCATAACCAGCAGGGAGAAACAAATGAGATAAAGGATGTGAAAGTGCCCTACAAAGAATGGCTAGCTGCCCCATTTTAACTTGAGTTACTATGAGCAACTGTTGTCAATCAAAATGGCAACATTAATTGCAGCAGATGAAAACATTAAAAGACCCCTGTCCCAATGTTCCATTGCAGATTAATGTAGTAACACTCAACTAGTTCACCTGCAAACCAAGCAGAATTACTTCTCATTTCTAGATCTGCCGTGTTTATTCCTGGTGCATTCATTTACCAGCCTTTCCCAATGTCTCTTCCCCCTGCCTGGAATAACCTTTCCCTCCTTTTTTTTTCCTTTCTACTTGGCAAGCTCTTCCTTTTTCTTCTAAGGTTCAGGTCCAGCACAATGTCTCCTATGAAAAGTCTCCCAGGCAAAATGAGTTACTCACTTTTCTGGGAGTACTGTAGCATTTGAACAGACCTCTTCTCCTTACACTGTGAGCTATCTCAAGGCATGGCTACAGTTTATTTATCTTTCTTTGCATCTTCCCATAGTGCCAGTCAACAGTGACTGGCTTCTAGCAGATGCTCATAAATGTTAGCTGCATGTATGAATGAATCCCCTAACCAAGGCTTGCAGACATCTGGTTCCTCAACATCTGCTGTACGGTGAAAACAAAAATGAGTCCCGAGAATAGCTCTTGACAGCAGAGCTGTTTTTTTTATACTCTTTCATTGGAAGCTCCCACTTTTTTGTTGTTATAGCTGGTAAATCCACATTGGAGCAATTATCCCCAATTGAATGACTACAAGAAGACAGTTTATAGTCTTTAGAAACCACAAGGAGAAAGCTAGTGATCTGAGAAAATACTGCCCAGACAGAATGTAGACTGTATGATATTTAGTTACCCTAAAGAGACATTCACAGTGAAATTAAATTTAAATCTAAGAGAAACAGCTTCTTTGGGAGGAGTAGGAGGATTTCACATTTTTATGGAGAAATGAGGAAGTCAGCTTTTTCTTTTGCTCTCATATCATAACTGGAAAAACATTTCATAAACCAAAAGGTCCCAACCATTTGTCAGAGCCTTAAAAAAAGTCAACTAAAAATACCGAGTGTTCAATTGACACTTTGATCTGCTAATGTTCTGAGGTTTTAATCTTCTTTTTTTTATTATTATGTTTTAGGAAGCTACTTCTGTGACTGTATTGATTTACTTGCTTAATTCAATAAGTATGTATCAATTACATTCTACGTGCTGAGTGGTGTGCTGGAATCAGTAGACCTGTGTATGGTCAGAAAGAGTTGAGATTTTAAAAAGAACAGGATCTGTTGCTATTTCCCTAGAATTCCTAGGGCTCTCTAACACGTCATCACTTTCCTACTTGAGAAATGGCGGGGGGAGCTGAAGGATTACCCAGACAAGCATTGTAAATAAATTTGAGGGAGCAGTAGGTTCCTTGGGAAGCTGTTAGGGAAGTGGCATGCTATTTCATTAAAGACAGAATGAAAAGTTACTTCCCTCTGATTTGAAAATATTGGTCACAGGGGTGTTTAATATTTCATTATGGAGTTTCAGTGTTTATTTGTTCAGTCTACTGTGGTCATATGTGGAGAGAAGGATACAGCAGAAAAGAAGGAATGGTTAAAAAAAATATGTTAGAGCTGATTCAGAGGCTAGAAAGATGAGCTAAGTTTGTCTTTTTTTCCTTTGCTTTTAACAGTGGACATGGCAAATAGGCCATGAGCTTGAACTGAGTGAACCTGAATCTGAACTTGAGTGATGCCAGTGGTGGTTCCAGTCACGTTAGCACTTTTGGTCCTTGCTGTGTGCCAAGTCCTCCATGGGAATCAGAGGTGAAGAGGTCACAATTCCTGCTCATGAGTAGTGTGACATCTTCCAACATGAATAAAATGGGGATAGAAATTAAAGAAGGAGCAAAGGACCAAAAGAAAGGTATAAAATGCTCTTGGGGTAGTGAAATAAGGAAATAACATAAGCCAGTTGGGGTCAGCCAGGGAAGGTACCATGGAGGTGGTGGCATTTGAAATGGATATTGTAAATTAGGTAATATTTTCAGTAGCGGAAAGGGAGCTGTATCACTTTAGTAGTTCTACTCTTAAACTTCACATCCCTACTGCCACCATAATTATAAACACTTTTTGGAGATCAGCTGCTAGTTAGTTTGGTTATATAGTATATGTTTGGGGGCTAGTGGTTTTTTAGGGGGTTGTTTGGGGCATGAAATGTATTTTTGGAGTTTACAGTTCCTGGCAGGAGAGTCTGGGCTTTAACATTCGTTGGGCGTGGGGCGGGTGGCAGGGTGGGAACAGGGAATCTTTGGAGGTTTGAGCAGAGCTCTACAATGATTGCACACGTGCTTCATTAATTATAACCTGGAAGCTTGGAGTAATGTAAATTCATTTTCAGTTTCAAAAGCAGATTATAGTGGAGAAACTATCACAGTTGTCCAGTTAAGATGTATGAAACCAGGGACTAAATAGCTCAGTCAGGTAAGCATCCAACTCTTGGTTTCGGCTCAGGTCATGATCTCAGGGTTGTGAGATCAAGCTCTGTGTCAGGCTGTGCTAGGTGTGGTTGCCAGCTTAAGAGTCTCCTCCCTCTGCCCCTCCCCTACCCACTTGCACATGTTCTCTCTCAATTTCTCTTTACTAATAATAATAATAAAAAAGATCTAATGAAACCATAGGATGAACAAAGTCAAGGGAGTCAAAGAGTTCTTAGACATGACACAGAAAGATTATCCATAAAAGTAAAACTTGATAAGTTGGATCTCGTCAAAATTAAAAACTTTTGCTCCATAGAAGATCCTGTTAAGAGGATGAAAAGTCAAACTACAGGATGGGAGAAACATACTCACAAACCATATATATATATATATATATAACAAAGGACCAGTATTTAGAATATAAGAGGAACTTGCGAAGCCCCACAGTTTAAAAAAATTAATTGGAAAATGGATAAAAACTCATGAACAGAAGAGGATTTGCAGATGCTAAATAAGCACATGAAAAATATTCACATCATTAGTCATCAGGAAAGTGCAAATTAAACCCACAATGGGATAACACTGCACAACTATAAAAATGTCTACAGCAAAAAATAGTGACAACACCAAATGTTGTCAAGGATGTGGGATCACTGGATCATTTGTCTGTTGGTGATGGGGATGTGAAATGGCACATTCAGTCTGGAAAACAATTTGATAGTGTCTTACAAAATTGTATGTGTAATGACCATCTTTCTAAAAGTTTAGGAAAATGATAATCACATAAAAATGAACAATAGAAAAGTATTAAAGTCAAGTGCCATACAGAGAAAAAAGGGAGGAAGGGGCAAAATAACATCTCCACCAACAATTAAAGTGTGCTAAAAAGATAAATGCCCCAAAATGTGTCTCTAAGGTTAAATTAAAAAAAATCAGAGAAATTAAGAAAATTAAACAAGACATGAGAGAGTAGCATAAAGCATATTAGCAAACTCATAAATGAAATGTTAGAATTCAGGATTATACTTAGTAAAAATGAATCAATTAAAAATAAAAAATTTAAAAAATGAAGATTAAACTAGAAGCAACAAGAAATATATCAAATAAAGGAAAAAGATGGGAAAATATTTAAATGTAAAAGGAAATGTAAAAAAGAGATAAAAAAGAGTCAAAGTTACAAATATCAATGATCAGCAAAGATGATCCAACACATATATAAGATCCTGGGGAGAAGATAACAGAGCAAAGAAATAAATGAGAAAATTATAATTGAGAAAATTTTACCAACATGAAAAAATTTGAAAATATCTATTAAAGGAATAACTTTATACCTGAAAATATTGAACTAGAATGGCTAGTGTAAGACATATTCTGGCAAAAATTACTGACCTTTGAAGAAAGAGAGAAAATCTTCTGGATATCTGGGCAACAACATTAGTATATTACATACAAGTGACAGAAAATCAGTCTTTTTGACAGTAATGCTATTCCCTAGAAGAAAATGGATGAAGATACCAGAGATCCACAAAGAAAGAAAATGTGAGCTGGGAATTCTATATCCAGAAAAACTGACCTTCAAAAACGTGAGAGACAAAGACAACTATTGCCATGCAAGAGTTCAGGAAATATTGTTCCTATGAATCTTCTTGAGGAATCTACTGAACAACTTGTTCCCCTGAGCCCTTCTTAAGATTCTATTAGAGAATGACTTTGGACAACCAATTTGAAAATATCTTAATGCTTGGCCCCTTTCAACCTGAATCAATCAATCCATTTTCAGTTCTTACTCTAGCAAGTGAGAGCCTAGGATCTAATCTTCAAGTACAAAATTCTCCAGAGGAGGAGAAGCCGCAGTGTCTCATTTATTACTATTTTGTCCTATCTCATAGGAAAGTTAATACAATCAGCATTGATGCCAAATTTTAGTATCAGATTTTTCAGAGTTTCATAATCCTGTCCTTTTTCCTTTACACCCCTTTTCTGTGGTTAAAGTTGTTAGAAATAATAAATGCACAGTTATCTATATACTTTATTCTATCTACAGAGGTGTTGTTTATACAATCATTGTTTAGCTTTCTATTTCTAGAAAACACACTCCTTAGGTAGGCTTTGTATTTCTAGGGAGGAAAATACTAAAAGGGTCACTTAACCAAGAATTGGCATTAATGCCATATTATTAAGTGGCATACATGCCACGAGTACTCTTCTTTCCAGGACTTTATATATAAAAATCTAGTTTAGAACCTCTGTTCTAGGGGTGCCTGGGTGACTCAGTGGTTGAGTGTCTGCCTTTGACTCAGGTCATGATCTGGGGTCCTGGGATTGAGTCCCGCATCAGGCTCCCTGCAGGGAGCTTGCTTCTCCCTCTGTCTATGTCTCTTCCTCTCTCTGTGTGTCTCTCATGAATAAATTTTAAAAAAATCTTTAGAACCTTTGTTTTAGACCGTGCCCGGTATCTAATGTTCTTGGTCAACTGGCATTGTAGCTTTCCGATGGAGATTGGACTTTTGCATTTGCAAGTGCTGAAAATGGGGGGGGGGGCGGTGCCTGTGTGGAGAAATAGAGAAATATTGCTTCATAGAGGCAAGAGCAATTCTCTTGATCTTACCCCATGCCCTTTTCCATCTTTACCTGTATGCACTTGCAAAATGGGTAGAACTTGGATTTCTTCATGTGCCTCTAGGAATCTTGTCAGATGAAGCTAGGTGGAAGATATAATAGGCATCCGGAGCACTGCCATCATGATTTTCTTTGAGAAACTTCTGGGAGAGCAAGTGGCTTTTTTTTTTTCAGGGAGGAAGCCACAAGACTCTGGGCTCTTTTAAAGCTGCCTAAATTTTGTACACATGAACTTAATCTGCTTGTTACTTTGCTGCTACCAGCAGATCAGGCCTTGCCCTTTGACGAAGTAAGCAGATGTCCCTGAGGAAAGCAAAATTCAAAAGCAGAATGACAGTAAGTACACAGAAGCATCCAGCCTTCTGTACCACTGAAAAGATGAATAGAGATGTTTGTAAAGAGTCAGAATATTCTGCAAATATACTTCTTATTAATAGTAATAATAACTTGGTAGAAAGATAGATGCCTTGAACCTTAGTACAATGTACGTTGGATATGATCTCCACGTCACTCCTACTTGTCATCGTGTAATTGTATTTCATGGTCTTGCATTTATATTGTTCCCAACAATTCTTTAATGTATTCCTTAATTTTTCTGATACAGATTCTTTAAATTTAAAAATACACATTTATCAGTTGATAATACACTTTACCATAAGATAGGTGCACTTTAATACTGCTCACGTCAGTTAACAGAAGTCAACTAGAATGTTTGTTTTATGTACTAACATGGTCTAAGTATAGGAAAGAAAATTGGTACAAGTTATAAGATTAGCAAAGAGAAATAATGAGAAAACTTTCACTTCTGTGAATGATCTTAAAACTGAGAATTGAGATAATACTTGTATAGGATACACTTATTCTTAAATCAGTACTTTTGAATGAATAAGCTACCAGTTACTGTCTAATAAATGAGAATTAAAAGGATGTTAATACCCACCAAGAATGAGACTATGGTAAAATACGCTATCGATAGTAGGTGTCTTTTATTGGTTGCATGTATTTTCTGATTGTTAAAAATAAGTAATCTCATAGAAAATTCAAACAAGGCAGAACCTTGTAAAGGGAAAAATAAAAATTATCCCAAATCTCTCCATGCAGAGGAAACAACTGATGACATTTTGATGTGTCTCTTTTTAAACAGCTTTCTATGAAGAAAATAAACACATTAAATTGCTCCAATAACATATATGCTGTTTCGCAACCTGAACACAGGGCATCATGTTCCATTTTTTTTAAAAAAAGATTGAATTTATTTATTCATGAGAGACACAGAGAAAGAGGCAGAGACATAGACAGAGGGAGAAGCAGGCTCCCTGTGGGGAGCCTGATGCGGGACTCGATTCCAGGACCCCAGGATCACGACCTGAACCAAAGGCAGATGCTCAACCACTGAGCCACCCAGGTGTCCCCATCATGTTCCACTTAACCAACCATGTACATGGTAGATTTCACTTCTTTGCATCTTCTAGAGGTAGCAAACAACTCTAAGATGAATGTCCTCGACAGTACACTCATCCACACTAGAAAACGTACTTGCTGGAGGAAATGATTATAAGCAGAATGTCTAGCAAAGAATACCTAGATTTTACATTTTGAACCTATGGGCAAAATACTTACCAGAAACATAGAAATTTATGTTCCCAATAATTGCTATTCACCATTGTCTCAGACTCTTTCCAGTATTTGATATTGTTAATACTTATTTTTAAAAGGCTGACACACAGAGATAAAAATTTAGACTTCATTGTTTGATTACACATTTCTTTGACTGTTACTTCATTATTCACGTTCTTTTTGCTATTGGCATTTTTCTAGTTGTCGATTACCTGCTGTTCTCTTTACTAACTTTTCAATGAGAATGCTTGCTTCTTATTTTTTAAAGTTAATTGTATCTTGAGGATATTCAATCTTTGTTGAGTATGTTAAAAATATTTTCCCAGCTTATCGTTACTTTTCAATTTTGTTTAAAGTATTCATTTATTTTGCCAAAGCAACATTTTAAAAAATTACATAGTTACCAGTACTTACTGGATTCCATGGCATGCTTAAAAAGATCTATTCCAAAAAACAAACAAACAAACAAAAAACAAAACAAAACAAAAAACAAAAGAAAGATCTGTTCCACCTATATTTAAACAGAGGGTAGGAGAGGATGAAGAAAAGAGGCTATATGGGCAGGCATTTTGCAACGTCTGAAAGTAGGAAAAAAAGAGCAATTCATCTTATACCCTAATCAAATCACAACTGAACAAACAAACAACAGCAAAACAAAAAATTCTGGTTTAGGAGAATTGAACCAGATAAATTTTGAAACTTTCTATCTATTCTGGGATGGCATGCCATCAATATGTGAAGAAATGCTTTCACCGATTCAGAAAGATCTGTTAAGTCCCAGGTACTGTGCTGCATTTAGATTCAGAGAAAAAAAGATAATGATTTTAAAAATAAAGTAAAATCACCCTTACCTGCAAAGAGTTCACAAACTGCAAGCTACTATAGAAGAGTAGCATCCCTCCCTCATCTTCCTTCAAAACTGTAAGAAAACAATTGGCAAATGTGGAAAATCCTGGTTTCTTGGGGGGAAAAAACCACTTTTTGTGATTTAAAGAGAGCATATTGTGTAAAAGGGTCTTAAACTCCCTTCTTTCTGCTGCCTCTCTGCAAGGAGACACTGATGCCTTTGAGACACTGACTGGGCTGTAAATAATTAAACCTGTATTCATGCTTTATGCCAGGAAAATGTTTTCAAAACATCTGCACTATTTAACCAGCCAAGATGTTTTGCAAAAAATATTTGTGAAAGCTTCCATCAGGAGGTATTCATTCATTTGAAGTAATGGGTGAAAATATTTGAAAATATTTGGCCATTTTTACTCTGTGTATGCGTGTGTTTTGAATGTGTGTGTGTATGAATGTGCCACATACTTGTGTAACAGTAGAATTTTATATATAATTATCTTTCAAAGTCAAAACACTATCTGTATTTGAATTTGTGAGGGAGAATGAAAGACATTAAGGATGGGAACTAAGATCTACTCTATAATGAGAGAAATGCCAATAGTCTCTTATCATTTTAGTAGGATTTTAGAGGTTATTTTACCTTTATTAGTCAAAAAACTTGGGAAGTAAAGATCAACATTTTCATTTTACATGATGAAATAATGTGCCCAAGTGTGATTAGGTGATTGAAGTCCCTAAGTTAGTAAATATCAGAAATGAAAACAAAACCCCAAGTTTATTACTTTTGCCACCACACTACAGCTGCTCTAGTGCTAAAGGCCTGTTTAATGTGTAGAAGGAGGAATAGCAAGTGACTTCTCAGTTATCTATGTGTGAACCTCATGAGAACCTAGCCACTCACTGTGGGCCCTGCTTGCAGAAACCAGGCTCCCTCTTTTTTGCGCTTGTCTTGGTTTTTTAAGAGCAATAATGAGCTTTGGAGTCAAATTTAATCTTGGGTTTTAACTCTGGTTCTGCCACTTACCAGCTGTGTAAATTTGGGTAAAAACCTTCTGCCTCATTTTTACCTAAAAACATTGGCAGTGACAATACTCTGAATGAAGATTCTATGAGATCTCTGGCACATAGTAGGTGCTCAAGAATCTTCCAGAGGAGTCTCGGTGTCCATCGAAAGATGAATGGATAAAGAAGATGTGGTTTATGTATACAATGGAATATTACTCAGCCCTTAGAAATGACAAATACCCACCATTTGCTTCAACATGGATGGAACTGGAGGACATGTTCCATGGAACATGGATGGAACATGGAGGGTATTATGCTGAGTGAAATAAGTCAATCGGAGAAGGACAAACATTATATGGTCTCATTCATTTGGGGAATATAAAAAATAGTGAAAGGGAATAAAGGGGAAAGGAGATAAAATGAGTGGGAAATATCAGAAAGGGAGACAGAACATGGAAGACTCCTAACTCTGGGAAACGAAATAGGGGTGGTGGAAGGGGAGGAAGGCGGGGGGGTGGGGGTGACTGGGTGACAGGCACTGAGGTGGGCACTTGACAGGATGAGCACTGGGTTTTATTCTATATGTTGGTGAATTGAACACCAATAAAAAATAAATTTATATAAAAAAAAATCTCCCAAAGGGATGTTACCTGGACGGACGCTCCTGGGATTCCGTCAAGAGATGCAAAATGATTTGGAGAATACAGGGTTTATAGGGATTTGGAGAATACAGGGTTTATAGGGAGTGGGGCCCTGGGCATAAAGGCAAGAGGCCATAACAGCTATGTGCTAACCCACCTGCAAAGAATTGGTAAAGGGCCATAGTTAAACTCCTCTTTTATCTCAGATCCTTAGATCCTCTTAAATCTCAGGAGGCATTATATTAAGAAGAAAGACATGGAGAGCCTTGAAAACATGAGAGAATTGTAGGGATGATGTTGCTGAACCTTTTTACAATGCTCAAAAATGGATTTTCCTAATCCTTTTCTTTTTTTTTTTTTTTCCTCCACCCTCTATAGCTGATGGCGTCTGTGTCTTTAAATGCTTACTCAACAGAGACACTGAATGCTGCCGGGTGGGGAAGGAATCCATCTTGATTACTCTGGGATACAACAGTGCTTTGTTGAAGTTTGAGTCTCATGCTGGTAAGTCTTGTGCCTGTCCTGACCCTTTCCTTGCCTTTCCTGAGGACAAGTCTCCTGATTGGTTGACTTTGCTGTTACTGATTGGTTGGCTTTTGGCAGCATGTTTCCTGATGTGAGCTGCCATGGATAGAATGATCTGAAATTGGTGCTGGTGCTTACCTGATACCATGGCTAGAGAGCAACCAACCTTTTCCTAGATTAGGAGAATGTTTTTATTCTTGACGCCCCCCCCCCCCCGCCCACACACACACACACTTTGATCCTCATTCATCCAGAGCTATAGGAGAGGCCACCAAGGATTGTCCCAGTCTTCATCAGTGTTGTTGGTTCTCCTTGAAGATGAGGTTGTTTGCAGAAATATCATTTTTCAATTTGAGTATCATTCAGAATGATTCCATGTTGTTTTTGCCTTTGAATCATTGGTTGATCATTTTTAGATTCTAGATGACAAATGTCAAGCAAGCAGGGAGGTAAACTAAAGTATAATTGGAAGTGTTTTAGGAAGGAAGAAAAGGCACTCTGGAAGATATCAAGTCTGATAAAGAAAATTAAGGCTAACAGTGCCCTGAGTCTACCTTAGATGGTTGACGGTCATTTCTTTAAGTTGGACATAAATGGATCTTGTGTACTTACAGTGTTAATCCAGACAATGTAAAGTATTAGCGATGGTACATATTCTCCTCTGGTTAGCTAAAATATCCTAAGTGATTTCATTACCGATAACTACTTGGGATAAAGAAATTAACCTGGTTTCTTGTTTTGAAATTCTACTCACACAGGAGTCAGCCAGAGTGAGGAATTTGTTTAACACATGTCTGTCCATCCATCCATCCTCCATTATTCGGTCCATCTTATTTTTATGATGTATTTTGGAGTAAATTAGAATAACCAGCACATTTTGCTGTCATGTACTTCCGGCTGTATATCATTAACTAGAATTCAAAATTTGTTTCTAATTTTTTTCTATCGAGTTAAAATTTTCATATATTGAAATGCACAAATCTCAAGAACACCATCATTCTTAAAAGTTACCTCATACCCTTGCCCTGTCACTCCCTACTCCTGTCCTTCCAGGGGCAGTCGCTGCTCTGATTTTCTTCTAACCATGGATTAGACTTGCCTTTTCAAGAACTTCCTATAAATGGGATCATTCAGTGTCTACTTTCTTTATTAAGGTCACCGAGCATGTTTCGAGACATCCATGTTGTTACTAGTATTAGTAGTTTGTTCACTTTTATTGCTAGGTAATAGTCACAATTTGTTTATCCATTCTCCTTTTGGTAGATATTCAGACTGTCTCCAGGTCTTGGCTATCATGAGTAAGGTTGCTGTAAATATTCTCGTGCCAATCATTTTGCATACATATATTTTTTATTTCTTTTATATCAATATCTGTGGGTAAAATTGCTTGCTCATAGCATAAATGCATACTTAGTTCTATAATAAATAACCAGATTTTTTTTTCTAAAGCAGTTGTACCATTGTATACTCCCACGAATGATGAATGAGAGTTGTCCCACATCTTTGCCAACATTTGGTCTTTCAGTCTATTGAATTTTTTCCCATTTTGAAAATAAATAAATAAATAAAAATAAAACTTTCCCCATTTTGGTAGATGTGTAGTTGAATCTCACTGTGGTTTTAATTTACATTTTTCTGATGCTCAATGATATTAAGCACTTACTTTTTCATGGGCTTATGAATTTAAATCATTTACTTGTTACCGATTGGTTGTTCATCTATGGAGTTGTTTGTATCCAGGATACCAAGCAAGTGTCAGGCACGTAATTTATGATGTTATCTCCTAGCTTGGAACTTGCTTTACTCCTTTGGAGAATGATGTCTTCCGCTGAAAAGAAGTGTTAAAATTTGGTGAAGTCAAGGTTGTCATCTTTTTCCTTACTACCTTCTATATCCTAAGAACCTTTCAGATAGTGAATGATTTCTCCTGTGATTCCTTCTAGAAGTTTTAAAGTCTTACCTTTTGAATTTTTTATTACTTTATCATTTTTAAAATTTAGTATTATCTTGTAATCTCTCTTAATTACTATTTATATGGTGTGAGGTATGGACCAAGGATTACTTTTAGACCATATGGATACCCGTTTATTCTAGCACTCTGTGTTTAAAAGGTATTTGCAAGTCAAATGACTGGTTTATCTCTTTTTTACTTTGTTCATGTGTTTTGTTTCTTAAATTTCACAAATGAGTGAAATCATATGGTATTTGTTTTGAATGACTTATCTCTCTTGGTATTATACCATCTAGATCTATCCATATTGTTGCAAATAACAATTTAATTTTTTATGGATGAGTAATAGTCTATTACATATATATACACATATATGTGTGTGTGTGTATTTCCATGTGTGTGTATACACACACATCTTCTTTATCCATTTATCTATTAATAGACACTTGGGCTACTTCCATAATTTGGCTATTATGAATAATGCTGCAATAAACATAGAGGTGCCCATATCTTTTCAAATTAATGTTTTCATATTCTTTGGGTAAATACCCAGTAGCAAAATTACTGGATCATCTGGTAATTCTATTTTTAATTTTTTGAGGAATGTCCATACTGGTTCCCACAGTGGCTGAAGCAGTTTGAGTTTCTACCAACAGTGCACCAGGATTTCTTTTTCTCTACATCCTCACCAACACTTGTTGTTTCTTGTGTTTTTTGTTTTAGCCATTCTGACGGGTGTGAGGTGATAACCGCATTGTGATTTTGATTTGCATTTCCCTGATGACAAGTGGTGCTGAGCATCCTTTTGTGTGTCTGTTGCCATCTGTATGTCTAAATTGGAGAAATGTCTGTGTCTTCTGCCCACTTTTTATTTATTTATTTATTTATTTATTTATTTATTTATAGATTTTATTTATTTATTCATGAGAGACAGAGAGAGAGTGAAACAGAGACACAGGCAGAGGGAGAAGCAGGCTCCATGCAGGGAGCCCGATGTGGGACTTGATCTCGGACTCCAGCATCACGCCCTGAGCTGAAGGCAGATGCGCAACCACTGAACCACCCAGGCATCCCTATTTTTTAGTTTTTAAAAAAGATTGACTCACTTTTGAGGGGGAATAGTGTATGAATTGGGGGCAAGGGAAAAGGGAGAGAATCTTCAAGCAGACTCTGCTAAGCAGAGAGCCCAACCCATGAGAACATCACCTGGGCTGTATCCAAGAGTCAGAAGTTGAACTGACTAAGCTACCCAGGTGCCCCTTTCCCACCTTTAATTGGATTATTTGTGTTCTGTGTGAGTTGTCGAAGTTCTTTATATATTTTGGATATTAAACTGTTATTGAATATGTCATCTGCAAATCTCTTCTCACATTCAGTACATTGACGTTTAGCTATGCTGTTTCCTTCGCTATGCAGAAACTTTTTATTTTGAAGTAGTCCCAATACTTTATTTTTGCTTTTGTTTCCCTTGTCAAAGGAGGCATATCTCGAAAAATATTGCTACAGCTGATGTCAAAGAAATTACTGCCTGTGTTCTTTTCTAGCAGTTTTATGGCATCTGGTCTCACATTTAAGTCTTTAATCCACTTTGAATTTATTTTTGTGTGAAAGAAAGTGGTCCCGTTTCATTCTTCTATATGTGGCTGTCCAGTTTTCCCAACACCACATGTTGGGGAGACGGTCTTTTTCCCATTGGATATTTTTTCTTGCTTTGTTGAAGATGAATTGACTGTACAGTTGTAGGTTCATTTCTGTGTTTTCTATTCTTGCATCTGTTTTTGTGTCTGTTTTGCACTAGTACCATACTGTTTTGATCACTGCAGCTTTGTAATATAATTTGAAGTCTGGAATTGTGATGCTTCCTGCTTTGCTTTTCTTTTTTAAGGTTGCTTTGGATATTTGGAGTCTTTTGTGGTTCCATAAAATTTTAGGATTATTTGCTCTAGGTTTGTGAAAAATGCTATTAGTATTTTGGTAGGGATTGAATTAGATCTGTATATTGGTTTGGGTAATTTGGACATTTTAACAATATTTGTTATTTTAATCCATGAGCATGCAATATCTTTCCATTTATTGGTGTCATCTTCAATTTCTTTCATTAGTGCTTTAAAGTTTTCAGAGTACAGGTCTTTCAGCTCCTTGGTTAAATTTATTCATAGGTATCTTATTTATATTATATTATATTTTTTAATTTAATGCAGTTTTACTTTTGCTCACATTTATTTTTTAAATTTAATTTCAGTTTGCCAATATATATTACAACATCAAATACTCATCACATCATGTGCCCTTCTTAGTGCCCATCACCCAGTTACCCCATCCTTCACCCACCTCCCCTTCAGCAACTCTCAATTGGTTTCCCAGAGTTAAAAGTCTCTCATGGTTTGTCTTCCTCTCTGATCTTTCCCCATTCAGTTTCCCCTCTTTCCCTTATGGTCCCTTGGAGGGTCTTTTATTATTTTTTGGTGCAATTATAAATGGGATTGTTTTCTTAATTTCTCTTTTTGATACTTTGTTATTGGTATACAGAAATGCAGTAGATTTCTGCATTATATTAATTTTGTATCCTGTGACCATAACAAATTCATGTATCAGTTCTAATAGATTTTTAGTGTGGTCTTTAGGATTTTCTGTGTAGAGTATCATGTCACTTGAAAATTATGGAAGTTTTATTAACCAATTTGGATGCCTTTAATTCCTTTTTCTTGTCTGATTGCTGTGGCTAGGAATTCTAGTACTATGTTGAAAAAAAAAAGTGGTGAGAGTTGACATCCTTGCTTGTTCCTGACCTTTGGGAATAAACTCTCAGTTTTTTTCATTAAGGACAATGTTTACCTGTGGGTTTTTCAAATATGGCCCTTATCATGTTGAGATATGTTCCCTCTAAACCTATTTTGTTGATGGTCTTTATCATGAATGGGCGTTATACATTGCCAAATACTTTCTCTGTATCTTTTGAAATGGTCATATGGTTTTTATTCTTTCTCTTGTTGATGTGATGCATCATGTTGATTGATAGGCAAATACTGAACCACCCTTGCATCCCAGGAATAAATCACACATGATTGTGGTAAATGATTTTTTTAATGTATTGTTGGATTCGGTTTGTTAATATTTCATTGAGGCTTTTTAAATGTTGTCTTTGTCTGGTTTTGGTACAGCATAAATTCTGGCCTTATAAAATGAGTTAGAAGCTTTCCTTCCTCTTCTATTTTTTTGTAATAGTTTGAGAAAAATCAGTATTAATTCTTCTTTAGATGTTTGGTAGAATTAACCTATGAAGCTTTCTGGTCCTGGACTTTTGTTTGTTTTGTTTGATTACTGTTTCAATTTCATTGCTGGTAATTGGTATGTTCAAATTTTCTATTTCTTCCTTATTCAGTTTTGGGAGGTTGTATATTTCTAGGAATTTATTCATTTCTAGGTTGTTCAGTTTGTTGGCATATGATTTTTCATAGTATTCTCTTATAATCCTTTGTATTTCTGTGGTGTTTGTTGTTATTTCTTATCTTTAATTCTGATTTCATTTCAGTCCTCTCTCATTTGATGAGTCTGACTAAAGGTTTACCAATTTCATTGATCTTTTGAAAGAACTAGCTCCTGGTTTTATTGATTTCTGATTGGGTTTTTTTTTTAGTTTATATTTCAATTATTTCTGCTCTAATTTTATTATTTCCTTACTTCTACTGGTTTTGGGTTTTGTTTGTCCTTTTTCTAGCTCCTATCAGTGTAAGGTTAAATTGTTTAATTGAAATGTTTCTTACTTCTTGACGTAGGTTTGTATTACTATAAACTTTCCTCTTAAAACAGCCTTTGTTGCATCCCAAAGATTTTGGGTGGCTGTGTTTTCATTTTTCATTTGTCTCATGTAATTTTTTATTTCCTCTTTAATTTCTTGGTTGATCCATTCACTGTGTAATAGCACGTCATTTAACCTCCATGTATTTGTATTCTTTCCAGATTTTTCTTGTGGTTGATTTCTAGTTTCATAGCATTGTGGCCAGAAATATGTATGGTATAACTTCAGTATTTTTGAATTTGTTAAGACTTGTTTTGTGGTTTAATATGTGTACTCTTCTAGAGAATATTCCATGTGCACTTGACAGAATGTGTATTTTGCTGTTTTAGGATAGAATGTTCTGAATATATCTGGTAAATCCATCTGGTCCAATATGTCACTAAAAGCCATGGTTTCCTTGTTGATTTTCTTTTTGGACGATCCAGCCATTAATGTAAGTGGGGTGTTAAAGTCTGCTACTATAACTGTAATACTATCTATTACTTCCTTTATGTCTGTTATTAGCTATTTTATGTATTTGGGTGCTTCCATGCTGTGTGCCTAAGTGTTTACAATTGTTACATCTTGTTGGATTATTATGTTTATGATTACATAGTGTTTTTCTTCATCTATTGTTACAGCCTTTGTTTTAAAGTCTATTTTGTCTGATGTAAGTATTGCTACCCAGGCTTTCTTTTCACTTCTATCTGCATGATAAATTATTTTCTATTCCTTCACTTTCAATCTGCACGTGTCTTTAGGTCTGAAATGAGCTTTCGTAGGCATCATATAGATGGGTCTTACTTGTTTATCTGTTCAGTCACCCTATGTCTTTTTTTTTTTTTAATTTTATTTATTTATGATAGTCACACAGAGAGAGAGAGAGAGAGAGGCAGAGACACAGGCAGAGGGAGAAGCAGGCTCCATGCACCGGGAGCCTGACGTGGGATTCGATCCCGGGTCTCCAGGATCGCGCCCTGGGCCAAAGGCAGGCGCCAAACCGCTGCGCCACCCAGGGATCCCACCCTATGTCTTTTTATTAGTGTTTAGTCCATTTATATTCAAATTAATTATTGATAGGTATGTACTTATTGCCATTTGGTTACTTGTTTTATGGTTGTTTTTGTAGTTCTCTGTTCCTTTCTTCTCTTGCTTTCTTCTCTCCTGGTTTGCTGGTTTTCTTTAGTGATATACTGGAATTCCTTTATCTTTAGTTTTTATATATCACCGGTTTTTGGATTGTGGTTTCCATTAGGTTTATATATGACATCTTAGGCATGTAGCACTCTGTATGAAGTTGAAGGTTGCTTAAGTTTAATACTTATTCTAAAAGCACTAAATTTTTACTCTTCTTGCTCCCACATTTTAGGTATATGGTGTCACAGTTTACATCTTTTTATTTTTTTGAATCCCTTGATTTATTTAACAGATATAATTAATTTTATTGCTTTATGCTTCATATTTTATTCCTGCTATGGTCTTTCCTTTCCACTTAGAGTCTCCTTTAACATTTCTTTTTTTTAAGGACTTTATTTATTTATTCATGAGAGACACACACACAGAGAGGCAGAGACGTAGACAGAGGAAGAAGCAGGCTCCATGCAGGATTGATGTAGGACTCAATCCCGGGACTCCAGGATCACACCCTGAGCTGAAGGCTGACACTCAACCGCTGAGCCACCCAGGCATCCCACCCTTTAACATTTATTATAGGACTGGTTTTGTGGTGATGAATTCCTTTAATGTTTGTTTTCTAGGAGACTCTATATCATTCTATTCTGAATGGTAGTCTTGCTGGGTGGAGTATTCTTGGTTGTGGGTTTTTTCTTTCAGCACTTTGAATATATCATGCCACTTTCTTCTGGCCTGCAAAGTTTCTGCTGAAAAATCAGCTGATAGTATTATGGGATTTCCCTTGTATGTAAATGTTTTCTTTTCTCTTGATGCTTTAAAAATTCTCTCTTTATCAGGACTTCTTGCCATTTTAATTGCTATGTGTCTTGGTGTTGGCCTCCTTGGATTGATTTTGTTGGGGGTTTTCTATGCCTCCTAGATCTGGAGTTCAGTTTCCTTCTCCAGATTAGAGAAGTTTTTAGCTATTATTTCTTCAAATACATCTTCTGCGCCCTTTTCTCTTTCTTCTCCTTCTGGGATCCCTATTATGCAAATGTTACTATGCTTGATGGAGTTGCTGAATTCCCTTAATCTATTTTCACTTTTTTCTCTCTCTCTTCTTGATTGTTTTCCATTACTCTGTCCTCCAGGTCACTGATCTATTCTTCATACTCTAGTCTATTATTTATTTCTTCTAGTGTATTTTTAGTTTTTGTTATTGAGTTCTTCATTTCTGTTTGGTTCCTTTTTATGGGTTTTTAAAAAATCTCTTTGTTAATGGTCTCACTGAGGTCTTGTACTCTTTTCTCAAGCCCAGTGAGTATCTTTCTGACCATGTCTTTAAATTCTCTATCAGACATATTACTTATCTCTGTTTCATTTAGGTCTCTTGCTGTGATGTTTGTCCTGTTGTTTCATTTGAGATATATTCCTCTGTCACCTCATTTGTCTAACTCTCCGTGTCTGTTTCTGTGTATTAGGAAACTCAACCATGTGTCTAGCCCTTGGAAGTAGTGTCCTTATGAAGAAGAGGTCCTATAGTGCTCTGCAGTACAGTGCCCCCTCTTCACCACACCCTGGCATTTTAGGGATGTCTTGTATGTGTGTTACAGGTACCCAGCTGTTGTGGCTGAGCCACTTTTTCCTTCATTCCAATTGTGTGCAGTGGCTTTCTTTGCCTGTTGTGGGCAGAGTTTCATCTCTGTGATGTTAGTGAGCCACCTTAGTCTTCAGCTGAGTCAGATCAGGTGTTTGCCAGAGATGAAATAGCACTGAACTACAGAGGCACTTTCCCTTTGTTATCCCCTGAGAAGATCCCATTGATAGGTGGGACTTGTAGTCAGACCTGGTGTCTGCCTCCAGCCAGTGCTGGGGCCAAAGCTGGAATGGTGTGTGTGATTATCTTCCCTTCTCCCTAGATCAGGAGTCAGTTTGGAGTGGTGCTAGCCCCTGTTAGGGCTGCTTGCACACTGTAACATTTGTGGCACTACTTTGAATGGACTCCTACTAAGGGCATGTTGGAGGGAGCAAGTTTTTTGGAGAATGTGAGGGTGCAGCATGTGTATGCTGTGGGAGAAGGCTGACTCAGAGGGAAAAGATCCATAGGAGAGCACAGGGGTAGGGTGCATGGTGTTAGCAAGGTTTGCATGACAGGACATCAGCAGCCTCCCAGGAAAACTTCTGCTAAGGCCAGGTTGGAGGAGGCAACCCCAAGAAGCCCGTGGGAGCAGGAGCACTGTTAGCAAGCTAGGTAGAGAGTATTCCCACTATGTTCATTCCTGCAGGTGTCCCTGTATCTAGGTTATGGAGCAGGAGAGGAAAGTGGCACCTACCAGTTCCTTTGTTCTTGGAGAGTTCTCCCAAAGATTCCTGCCCCTTCAGCATAGGCCATGAGATTAGCAAACAAATCTTCTTATACACCCCAGGTGTCTTACAAGCTGCTACTTCTGCACTGTATCTCAGCAGGGCTTTTTGTTGTGTTGTCTCTTAAGGGCAGAGACTCACCTTCAGGTTCTCCCAGAGCTGAACATGCTGATTTTTAAAGTTCCAGGTGTTAATCCCCACTGATTGTAAGAACTTGAGAAATTAAGCCCCTCTGATTTTCAGAGCCAAGTGTTATGGGGGTACATCTTCCCAATCTAGGTCTCTTGTGCCTAGGGTGCTGGCTATGATAGTCTGTTTTTCTCCCCTCTCCATGCCTACAGTGTCCATCTCTCCTGCACAAAGTCCTAAGGGTCAGTTTGGTTCCTAACCATGTCTCCACCTTTCCTCTTCAGTGTGGTCTCTTCTTTACATTTAGCTGTGGAGAGTCTGTTCTGCCAGTCTTCAAGTCATTTTCTGGGTTATTTACACTGATGTGGGGTTTACCTAGTTATGTCCATGCAACAAGGTAAACAAAGGATCATCTACTCTACCATCTTACTGGATGTCTTTAATCAATTTTTAGTATTAATGTTGGATACCACAACCTTTTGTATTCATTTGCTAGTTCTAATAGTTATATTTCAGATTCCTTAGAATTGTTTCTTTTTTAAAAAAGATTTTATTCATTCATTCATGAGAGACACACAGAGAGGCAGAGACATAGGCTGAGAGAGAAGCAGGCTCCTCAAGGTGAGCCCGATGTGGGACTCGATCCCAGGACTCTGGGACCATGCCCTGAGCTGAAGGCAGATGTTTGACCACTGAGCCACCCAGGTGTCTCCTTAGAATTGTTTCTTTAAATAATCTGTCACTTGCACATAGACATAGCTTTACCCATTTTCTGGTCTTTACACTTTTTATGTTTTTTCTTGAGTTTTTGAAATTCTTATGACTTCCAATACAATGTTGAATGGACCTGGGAAAGCGGTTATCCATGACATTCTCCTAATTGTAGGGGAAAGTCCAGTTGTCACCATTAAGTATAATGTTTGTGGTGTATCTTTTGTGGCTGCCACTTATCATATTGAGGCAGTTTACTTCTCGCTGGAAATTTTTATCATAATTAGCCATAGATTTTGTCAAATATTTTTCTGAATCTATTGAGATTGTCATATTCTATAAACTTAGTGAATTACCTAGAATGAAATTATATACAACTGTTATTATTTCATCATTAAATTTTTGATAGAAGTTACCTGTGAAGCCACTGAGGCTTACAGTTTTATTAATGGACATAAAATTCCTGTAATAGATGTAAGACTCTTCAGGTTTTCTTCCTTTTTTAAAAGATTTTATTTATTTATTCATAAGAGGCACACAGAGAGAGGCAGAGACATAGGCAGAGGGAGAAGTAGGTTCCCTGTGGGGAGCCCGATGTGAGACTTGATCCTAGGACCTGAGCCAAAAGCAGACACTCAACCACTGAGCCACACAGGTGTCCCTCTTGAGGTTTTCTTCTTGTGTCAGTTTGACATTTTGTATTCTTTCATGGAATTGTTCCATTTCATCTAAGATGTTAGATTTACTATAAAAATTTCTTCATACCTTACATGTTATCCTTTTAATTAATAACATTTATAATAATTTTTATTTTTTCCTGATTTTGATTATTAATAATGCCTTTTTTATCAGCCTTGCTAGAGGTTCATCAGTTTTACCAGTCTTTTCAATAAGTCAGCTTTTAGTTGCATTATTTTCTCTATTGTTTACTTATTTTCTATTTCATTGATTTGTGCTCTTTATAATTTTCTTTCCTCTTTATACTTTGAGTTTACTTGGATCTTTTGTTTTAACTTCCTATAGTGAAACTTTAAGTCATAAATTTTACCCTTATTCTTTTCTAATATAATTTCTTAAGGTCATTAACTGTTAACTATTATGGCTTTACCTATATAACCAAACTTTGATATGTTACATCTTCATTATCACTCAGTTCAAATACATTCTCAATTTTCTTCTGATTACTTCTTTAGTCCCCAAGATATTGAGAAGTATTTTAATTTTCACATACTTGGGAATTTTATAGATATCTCTGTCATTGAAGCTGGACATTCTAAATCTTGTGCTATGGAGTGTCTGGGTTCCATTGCCTGCCTTTAAGGAGTATTGAGATTTGTTCAGACAGGCAGATTATATCATTTTAGGTCAACTTGATTCTTTTGAGATTTGTTTTTTAGCTTTGCCTTGGCTTCCCTAAGTCTTTACTCGAGGTGTAGTTTAGACATGTAACTAAGGTGTGTCCAATCTTTGGTTTCTACTGTTATATCTCAAGTATTCAGCGAGGTCTCTCCACTCTGGCTGAACTAGAAACTCTCCTCACCCTGTGTTATCTCTGGAAATTTTTCAGCTTAGAACTCTCTCATACTTATTCTTTGCCCACTGTGGTTTTGACTATGTTGTGGAAATCTACCCTACAAATGTTTTACTTAGCATTTGTTCAGCTAGAAACTCAAGGGGAGCCCTATGCAAATTGTTTTTAGTTCTTTCTTCATATAAGAACTTTGTCATGAGTAATCTGCCTAGAAATTCCAGCAGCTTGTCTTCCTGCATGCCAATCTCTGTATCTTCAACTCAGCAAGACTACTCTGTTCTGTTTTACTTTCCATACCACGTCCTGCAGTGTGAATAGCGTCTCTAGACAGAAAACAAGGCTAATTGTAGCAGTGCCCTCATCTTCTTTCAGAGATCACAGTTTTGCATTGCCTGTTTGTTCTGCAGTGTCTGACAACACTATTTCAGATATTTTTCCAGTTTCTTGTTTCATGGAAGGGAAAGTATGTACCAGTTAATCTGCCATGATTATGAGTAGAAGTGCTTCCTATTTCTTTCAAAAGAAAGAGATTCACACACTCTGAGAACACTTCAGATTTCTTGGGCAGTAGTAATGGGTATTCATGAAAAGCCAGATGCAATCAACATTTTCATTACTTTGGTATACATTCTAGCTCATTCATACAGTTGTTGCACAACCCATAAATCAGAGCCTTCTATTCTGCAAGTCAAGCAAAACAAGTTTCAACTCATAAAATATTTGCAAACATTTGCTTCCTTTCAATGGTAGATCTGTCTTTTTGAGTTTGATATTTCTATAACATGTGCAAATTACATATTTCCATGATCTTCATGTATCTTCCTGTGGTCTTCAAGGGTACTTCCAAAAGATTGGCCACAGACACAAAGAGTTATGGTTGCAGACCATATTACAAAGGCATCTGTTTCTGCCAAGAATGGGTAAGGGTGAGATTTTTATCTGACTTGTAGGCTAGCAAGCTACTTGTTTCATGAATACTAACAGAAGACACAAGATTCTTGGCTCAGAGGTAAAGGCTTTATGATTCGAAGAATGAGTAGTAACCAGAGGGTCAGCATACTGTTGATTGTCTGAACTCCAGTACCCACAGGCAGATGCAGAGGATCGGACGAGTATCTGCACATGCAGTGGTATGCATTATTGGAGAGGAACACTAACCTTAGAGAGAACCCACTAGTTTATAACAACTAGTAAGAAAGCTAGCTCTTTGTTCCAGAAGAAAATATTGCTTCAGACTTCAGGGTTGCTTGGTGCATACACAACCCTGAAAAATAGCATAGGCAAAGAGCAGTCAGTGCCTTGCATTCTTGGCCTACCTGGTAACACATGTATGCATCTCAACAAGAAAACCACAGAGGAATATCTCTTAACACTTTTTCTCTGTGAGGAGAGAAGATTTTCTCCTTTATAAGAATGACCCCATGGGAAATTTCATTCATAAGTCACATTAAATTGTACAAATGCATATGTGCACAATAGTTGCAGGAAAAACAGGCACAGACAAGGCAATTTAGAATATCTTCTACAGCTAAAACATTAATAGTACAGGATGTTCCACCGGCCAACTCTCTTAACGATTCAATTGAGACAGGCCTCTGGTCTTGGTAAACTGTACACTTTGTTGTTCCAGTCATTCAAGATATCCCTGAAAGTGTAGACCAACAACACTAAATGAAGATAAACACCAACTTCTCAGTACTTTTTGTTCATTAGAGAAGACCAGACATCATTAGATAGAAATAATACACATAGGCTTGAGGCAGAAATAAAACCAGAAATCCAGATAGCAGTAAACCAAAAATAATTTAGAAACAGATTCAGTAAGTATACATTCACCACTGTAGCACAGTTAGACTCACCCTAGAAGCCAAGCAAGACAGGCCTGGACCTGCAAAGCTTATAAAGTGAATTTCTCAGGCAACACAGCTTGGAAGCTCTGGTCAATAAGTTTGTGTGGGCATCTTGGTGAGACCTGCATGTTAAAAGTCAAACAAGAAAGTCATTTAATAAACATTTTTTGAATACTGAGTGGAATTTTATCTATGATAATAAAACATATATGGGGAGTCCTGCTTTCCCAATGATGGGCTCACAGGTAAAGAGAGAAGGCAATATTTGTAGGTCAAACTGCAGTTCTGATCAGATTACATCTGAGTCAGGTGTTTTTTGTTTTTGTTGTTATTTTTTATTTTATTTTGGACATAGCTTTTGGAAACTGTTTATTTCCTATCAACCTTATTTCCATTTTCTGGCTGAGCAGCTTCAGACTACTCAGTGGTCATTGCTGCCATTCAGTGGCCTGACTGGTGGACACCATGGTCCAGTCCTCTGTGGCAGGCTGAGCCAGGTCACCTGTGCCTTCAGATCAGTGTGCAACCTCCAGTTGAGTGGCAGTAAACCTGGGAGCTGGAGCAGTTCTTTAACTGTAAAATTCCTGCTTGGTCACAGGCTTTTCAGCAGCTACATACCCTTCCTTGAATATCCCTTCAGGATCTCCATAGAAGTGGAGACCAAGTATGACCACGGGTGTTCACAGAAAATAGTCCCAGCCATGAGCAAGAAGTTCCAAGCCAACAGCCACAATATCACACCTATTCAGTCAGCTCCCTTGTTGCCTGGGATGGCAGTGTCCCCATAGTATAGAGAAGAGTCCATGTCACACAGAGTGATGGTAGGCAGGTTAGCCTAAGGTATCTCTGTGGGAGGCTGGATGGTCAGCCTTGGGATCATAACCACCAGAAGTCACTGCTCCTGGAAGGCTCCTTGGATCTGTTTGGTGAAGATTCCAGGAATCATGTGGCCAGCGATGGGAGCAGCTCCAGTGACACAGCTCACTGACCATGATACTGAAATCAGCTGTGGTTTTGATGGTAACAATGGCACAAACTGCCAGCAGAAGCTTCTCTCAGGCTCTCTTCAGATTTATGATGTTGGTGCCATCATTTATCCTTTCGTAGATGTGCTGTTCCTTTTGAAAATCAAGGTTTGTGCCACATGCTTGAGTTCTTGCTGTGAGGGGTTTGATGACATCCTTCTGCTTCATTTGCAGGGGGCTCTGGAAATGGTCAAAGTTTCCCTTGAAGTTACAGGGGGAGCCCCTCTCTGGATAGTGTGGAAAAGCTGTCAGCTTTAATAAATACAAATCATTTCTATCTTTGATAGTGAACATCAGGATGTAGCTTGTCTCACTATGCAAATGTTTTAGAATTTTTTTGAATTCATGGCTTTCAGGAATGCAACTCTTTAAGAAATGGAAAATCTTTCTGGCCTATGTAATGGGATATAACCAGGCTAAGAGCAAAATGTCCTTTTTACTTTTTATACTATAAACATTTGACCTATCATCTCGTCTCAGACACCATCCATTTGTGGGAGGCTTTAATCAGATCATCTTACTGATGAGAAAACTGAGATTCAGAGAAGAAAATCACTTTCTTAAGATACTATGACTAATAATTATCTGACCAAGGATTCAAATCCAGAGCTTCCTGACTCCAAGGCCCACATACTCTTCCTACACTTATCACACATCCTCCCCAATGCATGTGTAGTTTTAAGAAAGAAAGAAGCTGGTGAATGAATAAAGAGCAATTGTGCCACAAGAAAGCTACATGGAAAGCCTTTCTTCCAACATCTTCATACTTTGAAAATCCAACGCTCGAGGAAACCATACTTGTAAACCCCACATGGAATATACATTTCTACAAGATCTGTGTTTCATGCAGGGTACTGTTCAGAGTTGGTACCAAAAGTCTGTGTAGGCCTGGGCTTTATGTTTCAGAGACTCATAAAATTGAGGCTGCCTTCATTTTCTGGACAAGAACTTTTCTTTAAGTCTTTACATTTCAGTGGGGTGGAAATTCTGAGATTCCAATCGAAAAAGTCCCAAGAAATTGGGATGTATCTTACTCCCCATCATATCCAATGGCCAAATATTTTCCATGTACTACCTGTACTGCTTCCAGCTTCTGCCTGAAGAAAAGAATCTGAAATGGCTTATATAGTCATGATGCCCAGAACCAACCTGGCTCACTTAGTGTTAAGGACGAATTATAGGAGTCTATTACCCTGATCGTATACCGAGGCCTCTGTACGTATTTTCTAGTGACTTCTCTGATGGGCGGGGAGATTCAGCTGACCTTTTTCATTACATTCTCTGAGACAAGGATTTGGGGCTCAGTAATGAAATCCAGATTGAGTTTGCTTTTGCCTGATTTAGAATACAAATGATCCAGGTTCTCCTTAATCTGTTCACACCAGTCAAAAAAGCAAGAGGGAACATTTCTAAATAAGGAGCCCATACGTGGGACCGATTTTGATGCAAATTTTTCATCAGTTCGACGCATCACTTATATTTCAGGAATGCACACAAAGGCCATGGCCTACCATATTTAGAACACTGGCTATAGTCTGTTAATCTCCTTGGTTCTACAAGAAGGAAATCTATTTGCTATTAGGAGTTTCAGACCTACCTTGAGAATCTTCTCAAGGATGCCTCCTGTAACACCTTCCCATTCGGTGGTTTGTGGGTCTGCTATCTGTGAATCCCTGTACCGAATGGATTGTAAATGCAGATGTTTACAGATTGATGGTCCTCCTTGCTTTGATCTAATAATAGTTTTCAAAAACCAGCGACAGTCCCTGGGGAGTTGATTGCTTGTCTGATTTTCCTGGCCCCTGAAACTGAACAGTCGATTTTCCCATGCTGGGTCTGTCATTGGAGGTTGTAGAGCAAAAGACTGGAGTCTACAGCTCCAGAAAGTAGTGGCAAGTGAGGGACAAGCTGACTGTGACTCACAGGGTCCCAGATGGCCCAGGTCCCAGGTGGCAGTGGGACCTTGATTGTCATTTGTCAGCCTGGGTGTTGACAGTAAGCTGTCTGCTGGTGTCACTGCCCATCAGACACAATTGCTGAATTTTTGAGATGTGCTCTGTTTCTCTGGAGTAAGAGGATATGGCATTTGAAATGCAAGGCTGCTATTTTATATTTAGAAGTGAGTGAAGAGCTGCCAATTATCTGTAACTTGAGTAAGAAAGAAAATCCAACTTTATTGTGGAGCTGACCTGTATTGATAATTAGGTGGCACCCCTGGGGAAGAAATGATCAAATATTCAAATACGTCTGTGTGAGGAATATTTTTCCCCTTTCTCCTTTCTTTCTTCAGAATTGTGACTCCATGATCTCCCAGCCTGGTTTTGTCACATGTCAAATAATCTCCGGTAATCTCAAAGACCACTGTGAAATCCAGTACATTTAAATTCATTGCCTTTTAGAAGCAGTGGAGATATTTAGTGACAGATGTCAACAGAGAAAAAAATTTTAATTAAATGGACTTAAGGTAATACCTGTGAAGCCGTGACTCTTTTTGCACCAGATGGGTGCAAGCTTGACTTCCTGTTCATTCATGTATTCATTTGGCAAATATTTATTGAGAGTCTCTTCGGCACCAAGCACTTATTTATGTGCTGAAGATACAGTGCCAAATAAATAGAAGTCCTTACAATTAAATGGCTGACATTTGGAGAGAAGGACACAGCCAAAAAATAAATGAACAGTTATAGGTAAGTTGTGTGTGGTCAGGGCTGAAAAGAAAAATAAGCCAGGGACAGAGGCAGAGAGAGAATGGGAACTAACTATATGTACCACCTGTATTTTGTAATTTGGGTAGGGGAGGCCTCCTGGATAAGTGACGTTTGAGTCGAGGTTAGAGGTGCAGGAGTAGAGGAGCCCTGTGGACGTCTGGACTAAAGGGGGTCCCGACCTGGAACAGAATCACACAGACACTGAGGCGAGGTGTGCCTGAAGAATGGGACAGGAGGCTCAATGAAATCAGAGAGAAGGAGAGTGGTGAGATGAGAGAACAGAAGTCAGATCAGGTGAGGTTTTGGGGGGGACCTTGGTCTCATTCCGAGGGAGAAGGAAAGCATCCGTGGACTTGAAGCAGGTGCTGGTTATTTTTAAGTGCCTTTTAAAGGGATGGATCTGTGCTTTCTTTCATTGTAATTCTCACAGAAGCCCTGTGAGGTTGTTACTGTTTATTCCCATTTTTAAGCAAAGACCCAGAGGCTCAGAGATAGGAAGGAAATTGTCCAAGTGACAAAAAGAAGACCCAGAGCCTGTGATCTCAAAACAGCTTCTGAGCTGTCCCTTGATTCTTCACTGGTTGACACTGAATCTAGTAAACTTATATTTTCAACTGGGATGCTTACACAAACATGGGAAGGCCAACTTGTATCAACATTTCATTAACTGGGACAAAGAAAGTCACTGGTAGACCTTCTTCTAGGAGTTTATGAATCATGGGAAAGTTTCTCCATTCTTTTCTATTTGGAAAAAAAAAATCTCCAACTTAGAGGTTACGAAAACATGACAGGGAACTTCTGAATACCCTTTAAAGAGATTCATTAATTTACTGTATTTTGTCACATTTGACTCTCTTTATGTGTGTATGTGTGTACATATGTAGTATCATTTTATTTCCAAGCCATTTGAGTACTTTAGGACTTTACTATAAGTAGCATGATGGAAACCATGTCCTTCTACAAATACCCCATTAGGGAGCACTGAGGTCTCTCTGCCTCTTGTTGGTAGTAGGAATTTTGGTCACCAGGTCAAGATGTTTTCCAGTTTCTTTTTTTTTTATTGTAAAATTACTATGCTTTCCCTGTTCATTGTGATTAATATGCAATCAGGGCAAAGGTACTTTGAAATCACACAAATATCCTGCTCCTCATCAAAGAACCTAAATTTAGTACATATTGATTATCCATTGCTTTGGAAACACAGTTGATTTTTTGGTACATTAGTTTTCCATTCTGCAATCTTGCTTAAGTCATTTAGTTCTTGTAGGTTTCTTTTATAGATTCCTAGGATTTTCTATATAAATGATTATGTCATCTGCGATTAGAGACACTTTTACTTCTTCCTTTCCTGTCTGTAGGCTTTTTATTTCTTTTTCTTGCTTACTGCACCAGTTAGGACCTATAGGACAACATTGCATAGGAGAAGTGAGACTGGACATCCTTTCCTTGTTCATGATCTCAAGGAAGACGTGAAGATATTCCATTTTCACCATTAGCTGTAGGGTTTTTTTTGTCGACATCCTTTACCAGGTTGAGGAAAGTCCATTCTATTTCTAATTTGCTAACATTGTCCATATTGAATTGGGTTTTATAAAATATATTTCTGAATATACAAAGATGAAGTTATTTTTATTTTTAGATGATATGGTGATTTTGATTTTCGAATGTTAGAATGAACTTGAATTTTTTAGTTAAACCGCATTGTCATGTAATCCTTTTTACAAATTAGATTTGTTAGAATTTCATAAATAGTTTTTGTGTTTATGTTCTTCAGGTATTGCTTTGTAGTTCTTTTAAAACATGTTTGTTGGGATCCCTGGGTGGCGCAGCGGTTTGGCGCCTGCCTTTGGCCCAGGGCGCGATCCTGGAGACCCGGGATCGAATCCCACATCAGGCTCCCGGTGCATGGAGCCTGCTTCTCCCTCTGCCTGTGTCTCTGCCTCTCTCTCTCTCTCTCTCTGTGACTATCATAAATAAATAAAAATTAAAAAATAAATAAATAAAACATGTTTGTTTGGTTCAGGTATCATACTAATACTGGTCCTATAAGATTGGGACATGTTTCCTAAAGTAGTTTTGTGAACTCTTTGTATAGAATTTGGCATCATTTCTTCAAATATTTGTTAGAATTAACAACTGAAGCCAAATGGACCTTGAATTCTTTTTAGGAGAAGATTTTTAACTACAATGGTAATTTATTTAATACATAGAGATCTATTTAATATATCTACTATCGACTGCTTATTGAGCTTTAATTGTTAATGTTATCCTTGGAATTTGTCCATTTCATTCAGATTGTTGAATTACTTGCCATTATGTTCTTCATAATACTCTTGTATTGGTGTGATCTGCAGTATCCTTTCTCTCATTCTTATATAGGTGATAGATCTTTCTTTTCCCCCTTGATAGTCTAGCTGGAGACTTCTCAACTTTATTGATTCTTCCAGTGAAAGAAAGAGATTTTGATTTCACTCATTTTTCTCTATTTTGTTCATCTTCCATCTTTTTAAAAAAAGATTTATTTATTTATTTGAGATAGTGAAAGAGAATGCACACGTGAACAGGGAAGGGGCAGAGGGAGAGGGAAAGAGAGAATCTCAAGCAGACTCTCCACCGAGTGCAGAGCTGGATCTGGGGCTCAATCCTACCATCCTAAGATCATGACCAGAGCCAAAATCAAGAGTCAGAAGCTCAACTGAATGAGCCACCCAGGTGCTCACATTTCCCATCATATTGACTCTTGTCTTTATTTCTTTCTTCTGATTACTTTGATTCTCTGATTACTCTTCTCCCTCTAACATCTGAAGGTAGATCACTAATCTGAGTACTGTTTTTATAATAAACACATTTTTTTGGATTTTATTTATACTCATGAGACACACAGAGAGGCAGAGACAGAGACAGAGGGAGAAATAAGCTCCCTGTGGGTACCCTGATGCAGGAGTCAGGACCTCGGGATCACGACCTGAGCCAAAGGCAGACACACAATCACTGAGCCACCCACATGCCCCTCTAATACACATTTAATGCTATACTTTTCTTTCTTTACACACTGTTCTGCCTGCATCCCATACATTTTTATGTATTGTGTTTTTCTTGCCATACAGTTCAAAATAATGTATATTGTTCTTTGGCCTATGGCAGGTTTGTTTGCTTGTTTTTGATTTGTGGATTATCTGGAAATATATTGTTAATTTCCAAACATTTGGAGATTTTCTATATATATTTCAATATGTTAGTTGAACTCTTTTGTGATCTGAGAACATGTTTTATATAATACCAGTGGTTTCAGATTTTCTGGAGTTTGTTTTATGGACCACAGCATGGTCCATCTTGATGAATGTTCCAAGTACATCTGGAAAGAGTCTGTGTTCTGTTATTGTCGGGTGGGATTTTCTGTCCATATCAATTCAATCTTATTGATCTTTAGTGATTCTTGGCCTACCTGTCTATCAATTATTGAGAAAGGAGAGTTACAACTAGCAACTATAATTGGATTTCTCTAGGTTATAGGTGTATATGCACCTTTGCTACGTGAAAGTTAATATTCTATTGACTTTATGTGATGTTATACTTCAGATAATGACTCAAGAAAGCAAAAAGTAAAGACTCCAAGCCTCTAGCAGATGTTTTTTTCATTTTTTTCTTTTATGAGGAAAATTCAAATTCACTTGAGCCCAGCTGGAGCCTGGCTGCTCCTTGCCTCCTCACTCTCAGGATTTATTATAGTAAAGTATTCTCTGGTCCCTGTTTCCTGCTGAACATGTGCACAAAATATCTGCATACTACTAAAATATTTATGGGTGAAATGGCATTATGTTTGGGATTTGCTTTAAAATGTCCAGCCAAGAGAAAACACAAAATGCATGACAGTAGAAATGAATGGAGATTGACAAAATCTTAGTCAGCTTTGAATCTTGATGATGGAAATCTTTATATTAATCTATGTACTTTATGTAGATTTAAAAATCAGAATAAAAATTAAAGAATCATACATAGAGAAGTCCATAAAATATGATTTGGGCATCAAGAGCAACAAACATTTCTATCAAGAGCTACAAAATGACACAGGAAACCAGTATTATTTACCCACAGGTAATTCCTGTGGTTGTCCCAAGTATATTGATCAAGAGTTTTAGAGCTGCATTGAAATGCCCTCTTAAAATTACAAAAGCAATGGCAGGAATCTGAGTTGACTGAGCAGTAGACTTTAGAATCTTTAATATGAGTTTTATTGCATTTGGCCAATAGCTCTCTGCCTCTCAAAAGCAAAATGAGGTTGTATTTAATATAGGGTCTGTGTTCAGCATTGCTCTTTGCATGTTCACTTTCTTCTTCCAAGTACTTTCAGATGTTTTAGCTGTCTTGGAACTCTTGTCATGTAACAGATTGATACCAAAAAATGCTAAAATATTTTCTAAATATTTATATTTATTTATTCATAAAAATTGTTAATGCGCTGTGCTAATTCACTGTGTTGGTGATAGTATGGGGAAGTAGGCATTGTCATACATTCCTGTGGAGTATAAATTATAACAGCCTATGTAGAGAGAAATCTGGCTCTGTATTTCAAATGGGCCTATCTTTGGCTCTCACTTCTAGTAATTTAACCTTACAAATATACTCATAAATAAGAGAAATGAAATTTCAGAAAATATTAACATCAGCTCACTGTGTGCAATAGCAAAATACTTGAAAGCAACAAAAATATCCATCATTGGCCATCTGTGATTTGGAATACTATGCAGCTGTTAAAGATCTCTGAATATTTATAAAAAGAACTTCTAGATATACTGTTAAAAGTTTTTAAATGAGAGGTATTATTAATATCATCTATCATTCATTAAAAAATATTTATTTGGTGTTTGATACTCTCAGCCACTCAGGCAGTGCTGGGTGCTGGTGATATAAAATTTCCTTTCATTGATTTTCTGTATTTTGAGCACTTTGTTACCAGCTAAGTACTTCATCCTACCCTCCCACCTTCTCTTTGTAGGAGTAGACCCCTATGGTTCCCAGGTAAGGTGGTGATGTCCTCAAACTAATTTGGTTCTTGTCATCTTAGGATATTTTATTGTATCCTTTTGGGGTTGTGGACCATAAGGCAATATGCTATATTAAACCCTTCTTCAGGGAAAGAAGCTCTTTATAATGAAATTATTGATGAGACAGCATGTTGGGCTTTCCCACTTAAAGAACCATCAGATTTACTGGGATGTGTAGTCAGTAGCAGTCTTACATCAGAATGGAGTTAAAATCTGCTTCTGAGAGTTTGAAACTCAGAAGTCATTTCTCTACTGAAGTAATTTGCAGGAGGTGTTCAGACCAGTTTGCAAATTTCATGGTACAGCTGAAGCATGGTACTCAACCTCTTCATAAACAAATAGTAGCATGGAGTATAACGTCCATATCCAGCAGCAAGAGTACACAATGTGAGTAGAGATTTCTCTGAGGAGAGAATCTAAGATGCTGAAACATCTCCAGTGGTTCACCCACTAATGAAACATTCCCCACAAGTCACAGTCACGGTAATGGTCTCTGCAGTCTGTACGTGGACATCAAACATCACACCTATGTGTGAACAAGGAGCAAAGTAGTGCTTCTAGAGGTCCCCAGAATGAAGAGCTGGAGCAACACTTTGCCTACAAAGGTCTACAGTTCTTTGGCAATATCTCGGTGACCCCTTTACACTGTGCCAGGTTCAGAAGTTGGCTAACCTGTTTTGTTTCTACCATCCACACGTGTAGATACTATTAGGGTTTAAGGATTCACTTAATATCAAACTAAAAGTCTTTTTTTTTTTCATTTTAATTGTCACGTGACTACTTAGACCAGTGAAACTATTGACATTTGACGGTGGGTAATTAATTCTTCTCTGTTGTGGAGGCTGTCCTGTGCACTGCAGGACATAGCATCCTAGCTTCTCCTCACTAGATGCTGACAGTACAGCCCTCTCCAGTTGGGACAACCAAACATCTCCAGACATTGCCTAGCATTTTTTGGGGGGAGAAAAGTCACCCCTTGCTGAGAACCACTACTTGGAAAGCTTTTGAAATTTCTGTGGGTTTGACTACTGGCAATAAAGAAGATTATGTTTAAACAAATAACTGCTTTCTGTCCTCTTCTCACATTACTTATTTGACCAAGGACCAGAGTTTGTGAACTGTTGACCAGACAGATGAGTTTACCAGATGAGTTCTATTTAGCCTACAGGATGACTTTGTTTTTAAATCAAACTTGAAAGCATTTCCGCTGGGTCTCTACTCTCCATTCTGGTTTTTTAACTACCACTACTTTCTAAAGATGCACCCATGTGGTCTGCTTCACCTGTTTATGTAACCTGTCTGACCCATGAAGGATTTGAGTGTGCCACCCCTTCCTCTGGTAGGCTATGGAAGGAAAGGCTGAGACTAATGTTTGTGCTCATTGAGCACATTTCAGAGCCACTATAGTCCACATAACACCTTATGTAAACCAGGGGGGAGAAAGGTCCTTTCTTAAGACTGTTTTTCTTTCATCTGCTGGAAAGTGATCATGATTATACCGATTTTGTTAGAATAAAAGACAATTTGCTGTCACTGGCTAATGGATTGTAATAAATAAGTCTGATGTTTTTGATAAATAATGTAGCTCCTGGATTGTGCAGTGCACATCCTGTGCAACCATATATGGTGGTCTTGCATAATTAAGGTTTATGTTTCATAGGAAAACCTGGAATTAAGCATTCCTGGGAATTTCATTAAATAATAAAACTTTATAGAGGGTGTTTCAAAGAGCAGAGCAGATCACAGAGTGAAGGTGAGATCACTATTACATTTTCTGTGGCTGAAAGAAAATACTTTCTCTTTATAATAGGCAAGTGTTTCAACTCATACCCTGTCCCAGACCAGTCTTGGGAATGTGAGAGTAACTGTCAAGAAGGGGATAGTTGAGGGGGAAAAGGAAGTAAGAGCAAAGGAGACTCCTGAGTGGTGACATCAAGGAAGAAATAGAGTTTCCATGGCGGCTAGAACCTTCTTGCCCATGCAAAATTGATACTAGGAGATTGTTCTTTCTGGGTCTGAAAACTATTTCTCTTATTAGTGATTAATGTGATCTAGCCAGGGTTCTCAAGAGAGATGATCCCTCCCTCTTCACATTCTCAGTTTGATATTCATTTATCGCATTTTCTCTTTCTTTAGCCATCTTCTATGTTTATTTATACATGTTTTGAGCACCTACTGTGAGCTTGCACTATTACAGCTCCCTGCTCTCATGGAGAGACCATTTTCCAAATGTAATTTCTGTCCAAGCAGCCACTTCACAGGACCCCTCTCAACTGAAGATAATTTTAGTTTCTCAGATTCTACTTTAAAGTTTATTTCTCATTGTCACTATATCTGAGGTGAAGATATTATTAATACAGTTACCATTAGCATTTTGACTTAATTATTTTCAGCATTTTTGTCTTGTATCCATTTCTAAATGGTTGTGGTTATTATTTACATATTATCTTGTACCCTGCAATTTTCATGTCACACTCTGTCATCAGTATGTTTCCATGTTTGTTAGACTTTATAGGCATCATTGAAAATATATAATGTTCCACAGAGGAGTTCATATAAACTACTTAAGTGATCCTCTATAGTGGGACTGTTAAGTTATTCCTATTTTTTAAAATTATAAATAATAATTTTGCTGTTCTGATTGGTAGTAGCATCATTTTTCATATTATAAACAAATAAATGTCTTTGGGCCTCTAGTTTTTGAATGGTTTCGTTCAGCTCATTCCCAGAAGTTGAACAAATGTTCCAGAGGATATGAATTTTTCTTGCTTGCTCTAATACTTTCCAAAACTCACATTCTGGTTTATGATGATTCCAGCAGTGTTTGTATTGTCCAATGTATCATTTCTCTGAAACCTTAACAACATTGGACACTATAGGTTTTATTAATTCAGGCGTCCTAAAAAAATAGTACATAAGGGGTGCCTGGCTGGCTCAGTCAGTAGAGCAGCTGACTCTTGATCTCGAGATCACAAGTTTGAGCCCCATGTTGGCCATAGAGATTACTTAATAGAAAAAAAATTAAATAGTACATCACTTCACTTTGCATTTCACAGCTTTCTGTTGATATGAAATTGAAGGGGGATTTTGTCAGAACCTCAGAATTTGATCTTGGGATGCTGGGTGGCATCATATATATCTCTGCCATTGGAAGACCATCTACTAATGGGCAGTCCGGGTGGGTCAGCGGTTTAGCACCTGCCTTCGGCCCAGGGCATGATCCTGGAGACCCAGGATCGAGTCTCACGTCGGGCTCCCTGCATGGAGCCTGCTACTCCCTCTGCCTGTGTCTCTGCCTCTCTCTCTCTCATGAATAAATAAAAAATAAAATCTTAAAAAAAAAAAAGGAAGACCATCTACTCAGGCAGGGCAATCAATAGTTATTCATCCTGCCTTTGCTCTTTGGGCCACGAACTAGGGTTCCACAGTCACACTCCCTTCACGTTGGGCATGGACACACGACTTGCAATGACCAATGATTGCAAGCAAGAGATGTGTCATTTCTTGCCGAAGGTTTTGTGTCTGAAGATTTTACCAGCCTGTGTAGGAATTGTCATTCCCTGTTTTTTGCACCCATAATCCTGGGCCCTTTCTCGCCTGGGTCCTTGAGTGGGAGTAACTTGAAGCAAAGCGCCTACAGTGCCCTGAGAGGGACATATAGCATAAAGGACAATCGGATGTTGTCCCAAGCCACCATGATTTGACAAGTGGGTGTGAAGAGGGGAACCAGGCCTGTCCTATCTGACTCATCCCAAGAGGCCCATCACCTGCCTGCACCGCGGTGCCACTGTGCCAGGGTGCAGGGCCACTGCGGCGCCACAGAGCGCAGAGCAGATCTGGGAGTCAGGTGCTTTCCCAAATAAGGAAAGAGTTTGGTATTTATGTAGAATCCCTTCAATTCCAAGCAACAAAGTGGGTGACAACACTATGCCATCTGCCAGCTCAAATTATTTTTGTCATCTCAGATTAAAAATTGTTTTAATATTCAGCAGGGAAAATGACTTAATGCGGGTTGGCTTCAGGCAACTTTTTAAAAATTGCTTTGCCTTCACGACAGGCCCGTAAAAGCTAATAAAAAAAAAAAAGCTAACATTTATTGATCGTTCATTATGCTTCAAGGACTGTGCCAACCAAATTCCTTTATTTCTCCTTGCAATGTGAAGAGGCGGGTGCTCTCCTTGTCCCTAGTTTGCAGATGAAGAAACTGAGGCTCAAGGTGATTGTCACTGTCAAGGTCATTCACTGGTTAGGAACAGTATCCCAGGATTTGAAGCAAGGTCCATGGGGCTGCGTGCCAGCCGCTCCATGACAGCAGCCACGTTGTCTCTTCCCCCACTTTTCCCAAAGCCCCACATGGGACATATTCTGGTCATGCCAGCCCCTGTCCTGTCCTCTCTTCCCCTCACCTGCTTTTGCCATATTGTGATCAGAGATGTTACCCTACGTATGAGTTCATCCAACTAATGCTTAGCAAACAGGCACCGTGCAGGCTCAAGACACAAAAATCAATGAGATGTGTTTGCTTCCCTCCAGAAGCTTAACTGCTGGAGCAGCCCCCACCAATAGAACTACAGCATGAGCCAGAAAAGCGAGCCATGTATGTAATTTGTTAAAAATATTTCTTCCATATTTTATTAGAAATACAGATAAGATAAAATTTACCAACTGCCCCATTTTTTTAAGCGTAGTTTGGTGGTATTAAGTACATTCATATTGTGCCACCATTACTCACATCTATCTCCAGAACTCTTTCCACTTTTCGAATTTTAGATGTTCTAGTAAACACATTTTTAAAGCCAAAAGAAACAGGTAAAATTAACTTCAGTAATCAGTTTAACTAGGAAATCCAAAGTGTTATAATTTAAACATGAAACCAGTACAGAAAATTGTTAATGAGATATTTCACATTCTTTTTCTTTTGTGCTGTGTTTTTTTTTACAAACTCATAGATTTTACTTTATACTCATACAGCCCATCTGAATTTGGAATGGCCACATGTGAAGGGCTCTATTACCGCATGTGGCTCACGCCTGTTGTATTGCTCAGTGTTGGCCTAGAGGGAAGAATGAAGATAGAGACTGATTATTTCAACATAATGAGGAGAAAGATGGAATAGAATGTCCGTGGAGCTGAAGTTGTTGGATTAGGTTTCTGGGAAATCTCCTTAACAGGGTCTGTTTCAGAGAGGAAGGATGCCATATATCCATTGCTTCTTTCAGCTTCTTGCTGCCTGGAATGTAAACATGATTGTTGGAACTGCAGCAGTCACTTTGTGGCTATGAAGCACCCTCCTAAACACATTATAGGAGGATACATGGTGCCTGCATATGTATGACTATGGAATTGCTGCACCAGCCCTGAACTGCCTAATTCTGGGCTGCTCTTATGTGACAGACAAATAAATGACTGTCCCATTTATAATATTATTTACGTTGTTTGTTTTGGTCATATGCAAATAAACCTAATTCTCCCTCATACAGGATCCCTCAACCCATAAATGAACTGTATTAATTCAGTTCATTAGTTCATTTTACAAAGGAATTTGCCAAGGAACTGGAAAATTAAGTGACCTGATATGGATCATGCCAGAAGCAGTAGTGTCAGAGATAAAACTGAAGCTTGGGGATTCTGGCCCCAAAGCCTGTGCTTTGTTTTCCAAGGATGTGGTTTCTGCTACCTGCCCCCTCCTGTTGTTGCACATTTTCAGGGTATCCCTGATGGAGAAGAGTGACAGACAGTTGGTGACATCCTGTATGGGGTAGCTCCTAAGAACTGGTGTGGTGACCGCTTTGTTCCAGCTCCTACTTGGGCAGGGGTGTTTGCCTTAACCATCTGGCGGGAGACCCCAAAACAATAGGGGCTTCCCTTCTCTTAAGCCCCTGCCTGGGGGCTGCTTTCTTGCCTTTAGCAAGGCTGCTTCCAGCGGGTTCTCCTGGCTGTGCATAGAGAAGGCCCACCCAGGCCCACTTGTCCTGCAAGTACGTGATTGTGCAGGCATCTGGCCTGCCACTCTGCCTTCCTGCTGTTTCCCTCCTGGCTCAGTCACTAGTCAATTAGCATCCCTAGCAGAGGGTGGTGATACTCAAATCTGTCAGTTCTGCAACTTGTTGGCATCTCCGCAGAGAGCTCAGCAGGAGAGGGGGGCTGCTGACTCAAGGCTAAATGTGATTTTCATATCATCTGTGGAGCTCAGTCATCCGTAAGACCTTTATTGCTTGCAAGGTGGCCGAATCAGTCAATGGTTTATTGAGCATCCTCATTGACCTTCAGGACGACCATTAGCAGCACCTCCCCTGCTCGTGGACAGATCTGAGCCAAATGCTTCATACCTGCCTCACTGGTTCCAGGTGTGGCCAGGTTGTACGCATGGCCTTTGGACGCTGGTGCTTCCCAGCTGACCTGCTACTCAGCACTCTGATTTCTCTGACCTTTTGTGCCAATCTGCCTGCACAGCTGGGCACTGAAGCACATCTGCTGCTTAGCTCTGTATCTAGAGGTGGGGTGGGTGAACTTTTTCTATAAAGGGCCAGCCAGTAAATGGCGTAGGTTTTGTGGGCCACGTGGCCTTTGTCATAGCCACTCCACTCTGGCATTGTAGGCACAGAAGCAGCCCTAGGCAGCAGGTAAAAGAATGGGTGTGGCCATACACCAATAAAGCTTAGGTTATGGACCCTGAAATTTGAATTTTGTGTAGTTTTCATTTGTCCCAAAATAGTCTTGTTTCAATTTTTTTTAAATGTGTGAAAATATAAAAACTATTCATTCTTAGCCTGTGGGCTATACAAAACATGCCTGAAGCCCCTATAGGCCATAGTTTGCCTACCCCTGACCTAGAGGTATGATAGTATAGTAATTAAAAATATGAATTTTTTTTAGGGAGGTGCAAAGCTTGGTGGTGTCATCAATCAGCTGTATAATTTAAGAGTGGTTCCTTCATCTCCTAAAGCTCAGAGATAATCCCAGTATATGCTCCAGAAGAGTAGTGGTTGATTAAATGAGGTGATTGGATGTTGTATACATAGCCTAGTGCACTGCCAGTGTCCACAGTGGGCCTGGGGCTGGGCTAGTCACCACAGGGGATCCGAATGTGAACCAGAGAGGCTGCACTCTCCAGGGACTGGGAGTCCAGCAGGGAGGTGGCTGCATGCCCCAGTCACTGTCACACGCACGACAGAGTGATCATAGCCTTAACAGAGACACAGCAGGGACTGTTGATCATCTCCTCAATGCTGCTGGAGCTTTTGGAATGCTTTGTGTGTTTGCTCAAAGAAAGAGCAGACCCGCCTGGAGACCACCATGGTGAGGCCAGTCCACCCACCTCTGGGGATCCCCTGTGGCACTGCAGCTCAGCTCCCCTGTCACCTTTGCCAGCACCCCTGCTCTTCCATCTGCTCACACTTTCCATCCTTTGTCAAGTTGAGCTTACAGTAGATATCACCTTGACCGTGGTGAATTTCTATGAAGTGGAAATCATGATAATGAAATGCGCAAATTTGTTAGAAGTCATTTGCAAGCAAGGTGAGCTATATGATAATTGATGCTTTCATGTGTTCGTATGATTTTAACTTCCACTTCAAAACCAATCATACCCTTACCTCTTTGCAAAATTACTTGCTCTGCCCAATGTGGCCACTAGCCAGAGTTCTACCTGGTCTCATTACCTGGGGGTCCCCTCGGCTAGATTCCTATCCTTAGTCAAATCCTTAAACTCAGCCTTTAAAGACAAAAGATAACAAAGTGACTTGCTGTGAAATGATGAGAACCTCCATATGGTTTTAATGGTGTACAGTTTCTAAATTGTTTTCTTCGCTATGATGCATATAACCCAGGCACGCTTCTGAGATTGGAACAGTAAGATACTAATAGTCGATCTCACCTTCAGAAAGAATAGGGAAATCCCTTAGCAACAGTCCCGGCTCTTTCCAGTTTGCTTCCTGAAGTTTTCCTGAATCCACATCACTCATGAGTCCTTTTGTGTCCCGAATCCTGTGCTGTTCTGTTCCATGCAAGCTGACCTCTTAGACTCTTGAATCAGGTATTTTATATCAGTTGCAAAGCTTTCTCTCCGTCTTCAACTGCAGTTACTTAAGTTCAAGCTTTTCAAGTAGTGATCTTCCCATTCTTTCTTTCGGCTAACTCTTTTCTTCTGCTCTACTTAAAAATGCTTGCTGCAGCTGCCAGTTAGCTTGGGGATTCCTTCTCTCATTTTTGCACTGTTACGATTTCTTTCTGCTCTGTCCACTCTTTGATCTGCCTTCTGCTGTGACAGTAGGAAGGGTTTTGGAGGTTATTCTAGAATTTTGAAGTATTAAAGGAGCTTCCAAGTTGGGTATGACATGGAAAGCTTGCCTGTACAGGGCTGCTGTGAAAAAAAAAAATTCCACATGACACTGTTCTCTTCGTAGTCTCTGCGAATGTTTTGTGTAGTGCACAATATGCATGGTGATAATCGGCGGCCTTGGCTCCGTGGATAGGACTCCTTGAGACTATGATGCATAGTTATATGATGGGTGACACTGCCATACTCAGGAAGAAGGAGGAGGATGGAGTAGAAGAGCAGGAGGGGAGAAGAACAGTACTTTCGTAGAATTTATTTTGTGCTTAGGTACCCTTCTAAGACTTCACACATATTAACTCATGTAATTCCTAAGTAGGTGAATTTTACTTATTCACTGTAGTAGCAACCAGCTTCCACACTGTGCCACTCCTTGTCCTGGACGATGGTGAGAGGCCAGAAGCAGGCTTCTTTCTTTCATGCGGGTTAGGTGGCAATCGAAGGAATTTCAATGGAAGTCAGCCGTGATATTCATGGCAAGACCAAAATCAATGCAAAAAAAAAAAAAAATCACTAGAATTGTCATCAGACCCTCCACATAAGCTCCCTGTTGCGAAGATGAGAAATCTAACCTTTCATTGAACATTACATCACCAAATGGCCTTCTGTTCAGCTTTAGTTTTCTCTGTAACTCCATCTCCTGGCCTCTCCACCCCAGAAAACTGGACCACTTCTTCACCTGCACATCCCTTCAAAGATCTACCTGTTATGAGATTTACTTAGGGCCATTACCTTGCTCTTTCCTCTTTACCTCTTCAGATTCCTCCTTCCTTCTACTTTAGCTTCCCTGTCACCTCTGCTAAGCAGCCCTCTCTGTTGGAAGGAATACACAGAGAACTGCCTTCTGGGATCTTTGAATACAAATTATCCTGCATCATTTTTTGTAACAATGCATTGCTTTGTAGTAATTGGAGTGTACGTGCGAGTGTGCATGTGAAGTCGCATATTCCTCAGGGTGGAAATCTCAGTTCTAATTTTGTTTGTAGCCCCCTCCACAGCACTTCATCTCATGTTGAGCCCACCATAGGTGATCAGTGAATGTTTTTTGATAAGGACCTGCCTCACCACCAGTGCTCTGGTCACCATGGCTCAGGGTATTCTGAGGCATGCAGGCTTCCAAGAAAAGCTGGCTTTCTTGGCTTCTTTCCATTGTACTGGTGTGATTTCAATGCTAGACCTTCAATGAAAAAACTCAGAAAGGGCCATCCTACCCTTAAATAATTGTGAAAAGGAAAAGATCCCCCAGTGAAGAGGGGCCCTTGGGGCTACTTGGGTAAAATTCACACCTGTGTCCACTCATTTTCCTTCTGCAGAATAAAATAATTTCCAGCCTGGTCTAACACTGCTTACTAATTATATATGTATATGTATACGTATATACATAGATAAGTTAATATAAACATATATTTTCGTGTAATATAAAATATAAATCTACATGTGCACATATGTAAGTGAACATAAATGTATGTAAATTCAACAACAACCCCAGGGGACAGGTATTATTATCACTTTCCATTTACAAAGGACAGAATGGGGCACCTGGGTGGCTCTGTTGGTTGGGCATCTGCCTTTGACTCGGATAGTGATGTCAGGGTCCTGGGATTGAGCCCCATGTTGGGCTCCCTGCTCAGCCGGGAGGTCTGTTTCTCCTTCTCCCTCTGCCCTTCCCCTCACTCATGCACGCTCTCTCTCTCTCTCTCAAATAAATAAATAAATATTTAAAAAAATAGAACAGAAAGGAGGCATATCTTGGAAGTAATCTGTCTACAGTCACACAATTAGAAAATAGAAAAGCCAGGATTGGATGCCAGATGGGTTAGTTTGAGTCTGAGACCCTGGCATCTGCAATGTAGACGTCTATGCTGGACCTCTTGGGATTTGAGTCTTCTGTGTGTATATTGTATGTATGTGTACATGTGTATGTCTACCTGCGTGCAGACAAGACAGGAAGTAAAGTGCAGTCTTTTATAAACTTAATGTTCTTTTTTTAAAAAATGATTTTATTTATTCATGAGACACACACACACAGAGAAAGAGAGAGAGAGAGAGAGAGAGAGAGAGAGAGGGAGAGAGAAAGGCAGACACACAGGCAGAGGGAGAAGCAGGCTCCATGCAGGGAGCCCAACATGGGACTTGATCCTGGGTCTCCAGGATCAGGCCCTGGGCTGAAGGTGGCATTAAACCACTGAGCCACCCGGGCTGCCCTTAATGTTCTTTTCTGTTTGTTTCCTTTGTCTTTTATTATTTTGGATTCCCCCCAGCTTTATAGAGATATACTTGACATATAACAGTTTAAATTTAAGATGTACAGTGTGCTGATTTGATACACTTTCATATTACAAATGATTACCTCAGCGGGGTTAATTAACACTTCCATCACCTCAAATACCACTTTTCATGGTGAGAACAATTAAGGTCTCCTCTCTTAGCAATTTCAAGTGTGTTGTTAACTGAAATCACCATTCTGTACATCAGATCCCAAGCCCAGAATCATCCTATAACCAAAAGTTTTACCTCTTATCAACATCTCTGCAAGAAATACTTGCACTTCCAATCCCTGATAACTGTCATTCTACTCTCTGTTTCTATGAGTTTAGTATTTTTAGATTCCACACGTAAATGATACCATCTATTATTTGCCTTTCTGTCTGGCTTACTTCACTTACCATAATGCCCTCAAGTTCTATCCATATTGTCTCAAATCGGATTTCCTTCTTTCTGATGGCTGAATAATATCCCATTGAACATTTTTACCACATTTTCTTTATTCATTCATCTGTAGACAGATACTTAGCTTGTTTCCATATCTTGGCTACTGTGAGTAATGCTGCAATGACCATGGGAGTGCGGATAACTCTTCAAGATAATGATTTAACTTCCTTTGGTTATATACCCAAAAATGGGCTTGCTGGATCATACTTTTAATTTTAATCTATTTTTAATTTTTTGAGGATCTTCCCATACTATTTTTCATAGCAGCTACACCAATTTACATTCCTGCTGAGAGTGTTCATCCTCGCCAACACTTGTTATTTCTTATCTTTTTTATAATAGCCATTCTAACCAGGTGTAAAGTGATATCTCATTATGGTTTTGATTTACATTTTCCTGATTAGTGGCCTCAAGCATCTTTTCATGTACCTGTTGATCATTTGTATGCCTTCTTTGGAAAAATGTCTATTTAGATATCTTTTTTTTTTCATTGGATTGTTTGGTTTTTTGCTATTGAGTTGTGTGAGTTTTTTTTTTTTACATATTTTGATTATTGACTTCTTATCAGATACGTTATTTACAATTATTTTGTTCCATTCTGTAGGCTGCCTTCTCATTTTGTTGATGGTCTCTTTTTCTGTGCAGAAGATTTTTGATGTCTCATTTATTTTTACTGGTTGCCTTTGTGTTTTGGTGCCATACTCCCAAAAAATCATTGTTAAGACCATTATTGAGGAGATTTTCCCTGTTTTCTTTCAGGAATTTTATGGTTTCAGTTCTTATAAGTCTGTAATCCATTTTGAATTAGTTTTTGTGAGTGCTTATAAGATAGAGGCCCAATTGCATTCTTCTGCATATGAATTTTTGCTTGTCCCATCTCCATTTATTGAACAGATAATCCTTTACCTATTGAGAGTTTTCTAGGCTCCCATCAAATATTAATTCACCATATACATGAGAGTCTGTTGTTGGCTCTTAATTCTATTCCATTGGCCTGTGTGTCTGTTTTTATGATAATACCATACTGTTTTGCTTACTATACTTTTGTAATATATTTGAATTCAGGAATCACAAGCCTCCAGCTTTGTTCTTTCTCAGGATTGCTTTGGCTACTCTGGAGTCTTTTTGGTTCCATACAAATTTTAGGGTTGTTTGTTTTGTTTCTATGAAAAATGCCATTGGAATTATATATATATAATTCCATATATATATTTGGAATATATATATGGAATATATTATATATATCCATATTGTTTCTATGAAAAATGCCATTATATATATAATTCCATATATATATATTTGGCATTGGAATTTGATAGAGATTGCACTGAATCTGCAGATGACTTTGGGTAGTATGGACATTGTGACGATAATAATTCTGAACCATGAACATGGAAACCATTTATTTGTGTTTTTCAGTTTCTTTCATCAAAGTGTTACAGTTTTTAGTGTACATATATTTTCCCTTCTTGGTTTAAATTTATCCCAAAGTATTTTATTGTTTCTGATGTTAGTGTAAATGGATATTTTCTTCTTTCTTTTTTTTAGAGATTTCACTGTTAGTATGTAAAAATGCAGCTGATTTCTGTAGATTAATTTTGTATCTTGCAACTTGACTCAATTTGTTCATTAGTTCTAACAGTGTTTTGGTCAAGTCTTTAGGAATTTTCTCTATATAAGGTCATATCTGCAAACAGAGTTTTACTTTTTCCTCTCTTACTTGGATGTGTTCCCCCCATCCCCAATTTGCTCTGGCTAGGACATCCAGTACCACGTGGAATAGGAGTGGTGAGAGTGGACACCCTGATCTTGTTACCACCCTTAGAGGAAAACCTTCATATTTTCACCATTGAGTATGATGTAATCTCTGGCTTGTTACACAGTCTTTATTAAGTTGAGGTACAGACCTTCTAGACCCCATTTGTCGAGAGCTTTCACCATGACAGGTTGTTATATTTTGTTAAATGCTTTTTTCTAGATATATTGAGATGGTCACATAACTTTTACCTTTAAATCTGTTCACAGGGTGTATCACATTTATTGATTTGCATATGTCGAGGTAACTTTGTGCCCCAGGGATAAATCATCATAATGTGTTGCTAAATTTGATTTTGGTAATATCATGACTGTTGTGTTAGCCTTGTGGAATGAGTCCAGGGGTGTTCCCTCTTCTTTAATTTTTTGGAAGTTTGGAAGAGATTGGTGTTAATTCTTCTGCAAATATTTGGTAGAATTCACCAGAGGAGGAACCATTTGGTCCTGGACTTTTCTTTTTTGGGAAGTTTTTTAATACTAGTTCAAGCTCCTTAGTATTGGTCTTTTCAGATTTCTAATTCTTCATTATTCAGTTGTAGTAGTTTCTGTGTTTCTAGGAATTTCTTCTCAGCTATCCAATTTGTTGGCATATAAAATTGTTCATACTCATCTCTTAATATTTTGTATTTTTGTGGTATTCGTTGTAAGGTCTCTCTTTTTTTTTTTAGTTTCAGGTTTTTTATTTAAACTCTAGTTAGTTAACATATAGTGTAATATTAGTTTCAGGAGTAGAATTTAGTGATTCATCACTTACATATAACATATAACAGTGACCACCTTAATACCCATTACCGATTTAGCCCATCTCCCACCCACCACCCTCCATCAACCCTCAGTTTGTTCTTTATCATTAAGAATCTGTTTTATGGTTTGCCTCTCTCTTTCCCACCCCATATTCATCTGTTTCTTTCCCTAAACTCCAACATGAGTGAAATCACATGGTTTTTCTCTGGCTTATTTTGCTTAGCATAATTCACTCTAGCTCCATCCATGTCATTGCAAATAGCAAGATTTCATTCTTTTTATGGTTGAGTAATATTCCATTATATATATATATATATATATATATATATATATATATACACACACACACACACACACACACACACACGTACACCGCACATCTTCTTTATCCATTCATCTGTTGGTAGACAACTGGGCTCTTTCCATAGTGTCTGGCTATTGTAGACATTACTGCTAAAACATTGGGGTGCATGTGTCCCTTCGGATCATTCCATTTGTATCTTTGGGGTAAATGCCCAGTAGTGTAATTGCTAGGTCATAGGGTAGCTCTATTTACAAGTTTTTGAAAGTGTAAGAGAGTTCCCCTTTCTCTACATCCTCACCAACATCTGTTGTTTCCTGTGTTGTTAATTTTAGCCATTCTGACAGGTGTAAGGTAACCACAATATATCTCATTGTAGTTTTGATTTGCATTTCCCTGATGATGAGTGATGTCAAACATCTTTTCATGTGTCTGTTAGCTATCTGTATGTCTTTGGAAGAATGTCTGTTCATGTCTTCTGCCCAGTTCTAACTGGGTTATTTGGTTTTGGGGTGTTGAATTTGAGAAGTTCTTTACAGATTTTGGATGCTAACCCTGTATCAGATATGTCATTTGCAAATATCCTCCCCCAGTCTGAAGATTGCCTTTTAGTTTTGTTGATTGTTTCCTTCCTCCTCTTCATTTCCAATTATACTTACTTGAGTCAGGTTTTTTAAAGCTAACCTAGCTAAAGTTTTACCAATTTTGTTTGTTTTAAAAACTCAGTCTTAGTTTCATTGATGTATTATTTTTTTTCTTGTCCCTATTTCACTTATATCTGCTCAAATCTTTTTTTTTTTTCTAATTTTGGACTTATTTTGGTCTTCCATGAGGCATAAAGTCAGGTTATTTATTTGAGATCTTTCTTTTTTCTTTAGTCATTTACCACTAAAATTTCCCTCTTTTTAAAAAAAGATTTTATTTATTTATTTATTCATGAGAGAGAGAGAGGCAGAGACACAGGCAGAGGGAGAAGCAAGCTCCATGCAGCGAGTCCAATGTAGGACTTGATCCCGGGTCTCCAGGATCAGGCCCTGGGCTGAAGGCAGTGCTAAACCACTGAGCCACCGGGCTGCCCTAAAATTTTCCTCTTAGAACTGCTTTTGCTACATCCTATAGGTTTTGTTATGTTTTTATTTCCATTTCCATATGTCTTAATATGTTTCATTTCTTATTTGATCTATTGGTTGTTCAGGAGAGTGTTGTTTAATTTCCATGTATTTGAGAATTTTCTAGCTTTCCTTCTGTTACTGGCTTCTAGTTTCCTACTATTGTGGCCAAAAAAGACACTAGCATGATTTCAGACTCCTTAAATATGCCAAGACTCATTTTATGACATATAATATGATCTATCCTGGAGAGTGTTCCATGGGTATTTCAGAAGCATGTGTATTCTGCTGCCATTGGATAGGATGCTCTGTAGATATCTATTATGTCCATTTGATCTGAAATATAGTCTAGGTCCAATGTTTCCTTATTGATTGTCTGGGTGGGTATTGAAGCAGGGAATTAAAGTCCCCTACTGTCATTGTATTTTTGTTTATCTCTCTTCTCAGATCTGCTAATATTTGTATAATATATTTAAGTGCTCCAATGTTGGGTACGTATATATTTATGATTGTTTTATCTCCTTGGTGAATTGAGCTCTTTATCATTATATAATGAGCTGCTTTGTCTGATTTTAAGTTTGGGGCTTAAAGTCTACTTTTTCTGATATAACTATAACACTGCTCTCTTGGTTTCCACTTGTGTGAAATGTCTTTTGATGTCCTTTCACTTTGACCCTGTATGTGTCCTTAAAGCCAAAGTGAATCTCTTGTAAGCAGCATATGTTTGGGTCTTGTGTTTGTGTGTGTATACACGTGTGTGCTTATCCATCCAGCCATTCTCTGCCTTTTAATTGAAAATTAATTAGAAATTAAGCCATTTATGAAACTAATATTGTACTATATGTTAACTACAATTTAAATAAAAACTTGAAACATTAAAAAAGGAAAATAATCTATTTACATTTAAAGTAATCACTGATGAAGTAATTATTGATAGGTAAGGACTTACTAATGCCATCTTATTCCCTGTTTTCTGGCTGCTATGTCCTTCTCTGGTTTCTTTTTTCCTCTCTTGATGTCTTCCTTCATAAGTTGATGATTTTTTATGGTGGTATACTTTGAATTCCTTTTCTTTATCTTTTGTGTATTTACTGTTAAGTTTGGCTTTATGACTACCTTGAGGCTTATATAAAACATCTTATAAAGATAACAGTCTATTTTACATTAACAACTTCAGTAGCACAAACACTGTGCCCTCTAACTCCCTTTCCCCCTGTTTTGGTTTTGATGTCTCAATACCTATTTTTATTTATGTAACCACTAACAAATTATTATAGCTATAATTATTTTTAGTACTCTTATTCTTTAATACTTAAACTAAAGTTGTTAACATATAATATTATAGAAAGACAGTATTTCTGAATTAGTGTGTTATATATTTTTGTAAGTTTTCACGTACTAATTAGTGTCTTTTTGTTCATCTTAAATCCTTACAGCATTTTTTATAAGGCAGGTCTAGTAGTAGTGATGAATTTCCTCAGCTTTTCTCTGTCTATAAAAGTATTTCTCTCTTTATTTCTGAAGGAAAACTTTACCAGTTAGGGTATTCTTGGTTGGTAAATTTTTTTGTTCAACACTTTAAATATATCATCCCACTCTCTCCTGGCTTGTAAGGTCTCTGCTGAGAGATCCACTGATACTCCAATTGGGGTTCCCTTGCAAGTTATAAGCTTCTTTTTCTCTTCCTATTTTTAAAATTCTCTGTCTTTGATTTTTGACAGTTTTATTATAATGTTTTGGGGGAGGATTTTTTCTCTTTTCTTTTCTTTTCTTTTCTTTTCTTTCTTTCTTAGAAAGAGTGTGTGGTGTGTGCACACATGAGTGGGGAGAGCAGTAGGAGAGAGAGAGAGGATCTTAAGCAGGCTCCACACCCAGGACAAAGTCCAGTGCAGGGCTCAATCTCACAACCCTGAGATCATGACCTAAGCTGAAATCAACAGTCAGATGCTTAACCAACTGAGCCATTCAGGCACCCCTGAGGAGGATTTTTTCATGTTAAATTTGTTTTGAGATGTGGGAAATTCTCCACCATTATTCCTTTAAAGAAACTTTCTGCCTCCTTTTGCCTCTCTTTTCCTTCTGGACCTCCAACAATTTGCAAGTTGTTTCTTTTTATGGTATCCCATAAATAATATATACTTCATTCTTTGTGTTTTTAAATGATCAAACATATAAATTCATGCAATTATCCTTTATTCTTTACATTATTGTTCACTCTTTTTTATTCTTTGTTCTCCTTTGGAGAGTTTCAAAGTTCTGACTTCTAATTCACAGATTCTGTGTTCTGTTTGATCCAATTAGCTGTTGATATTTTCTGTTGCATTTATTTCACTCATTGTATTCTTCTTCCAGAATTTCTTTTTCTAAGATTTTATTTAATTGTTTGAAAAGAGAGATAGATAGCAACAGAGAGCATGAGTGTGGAGGAGAGGGAGAAGCAAGCTCCCTGCTGAGCAGGGAGCCCGATGCAGGGCTCAATCCCAGGACCCTGGGATCATGACCTGAAGGCAGATGCTTAACCAACTGAGCCACCCAGATGCCCCCAGCTCCAGAATTTCTATTTGATTCTTTTTTATGATTTCTATCTCTGTTAAACTTCTCATTTTGTTCGTGTATTATTTTCCTAATTTCATTGGATTGTCTATGTTTTTTCTTAGAGCTCATTAAGTGTCCTTAAAAGAGCTATTCTGAATTATTTACTGGGTAAATCACAGTCTTTATAATTGGTTATTAGAAGATTATTGTGATCCTTTTGTGATATCACATTGTCTTGATTTTTTCACATTCCTTAAAGTTTGCATAGCTGTCTTCACATATGAAGTAGTATCATCTACTCCAGTCTTTACTAACTAGAAGACAAATCCCTTCCATCAGCCCTGCCAAGGAATCTGAGGCTGTCTCAGACCTACAGATATACCTGCTTCATATTTCTTACTCCCTCATGTGGCAGAGTTTTTAAGCTTTAAAGCCTTCTCTCAATCTTGCAATGCTCCAGACCAAGTGCTGACAGTTTCCTTTTGTTTCCCCAAAGACGATGCTCAAGCTTAAGTTGGCGGTCTCTCCCTGGCCCATAATTTTGGGGTGGTTTTCTATACATGTTCACTAGCCAAAGTTTGCTCTCACTGCCCCCATCAGGAGCTCATACAGAAAGGGGGACATAGAGGGAAGGTGTGTGTGAGTGGGGAATGCCTGTGGGCAAGCTGGGCAAATCTGTGGGAAAGATGTCTCCAGCAGCTTATTAGTGAGCTTCTTGATGGAGTCTGAAACTAGTTAGTAGGATTCTTGTCTCTTTAACGCCCTCTGTGTGTTCTATCTACTTCTTTCTCAGTCTCTTCCCATCCCCAGTTGTGCTTCTTATGATTCAGTACTCTGATGGGGTGGAAAAGAAATGAGCATCTTTGGCCGCATTCCACACAGCTGGGGAAGCTGGGAACTTGCACACTCTTACTTTTCCCCATGGTAGAAATCATGGGCAAGAAAAATCTCTCTCAGCCCTAAGCTGTGTTTCCTTGGAAGAGGGGTGATGTGGATAAAGTCAGACTTTTCCTCTTACCCTCTCTAATGTGTTTAAATTCATTTTTTTTTCTCTAACATGTGCTGGCACTTACCCATTGAAAACCTGGATTTCCATAAAAGCGCACTCATCCATGGGTGATTATCAGAGATAATATTTTCTGGGGGCTGTCAAACCATGGCTAAGAAGGGCCGGAGTTAGTTTATAGGTCCCTGTGGGGTCCACAGCTGGAATCAAGATCTGTGTACCGAGCACCTGATACATGGCAGGATGAGACTTCTCTTTGGTCTTTTGGTGTACAGCACTGAATCCCACAAATACCAAATTGTTGCTGGGGGTTGGGGTGTGGGGGGTAGGAGTAAGGGATGTATTACTCAGCTATGATGTTGAAATCACTCCAAACTTGGTATTCTTGTTGCTTTACTGTGATAAATCACACATTATATCATTGGCACCTGGTTTATAGGGACAATAAGAGATAAGCTAGAGTATTTTAAATAAATTTTTGGCATAATTTTGTCAGCCTAGAACAATGAATAACTAGTCTTCAATAAAACATCCCCAAAGAAGGAAATTCTGCATTTACACACAGAACCCATAGCTGTCATGGTTTTGTGATGCTTGAAATAAAAAACATTTCCCTGTCTAGCCAGTCTCTCTGACTGCAGCTAAAGTCATTTCCTTGTTATTTATGTTACCTCACTATAGTAAGTCTTAATTCTATCCTTGTTCCTTATCTCTCCCAATGTAGAACAAGCCCCTCAAGGATGTCCTGTGTTTTAGAATTTCCTGCTTTGTATAATGCAGATGCTGGTATTGGAATAAACATTGGCCTCGCTAATTTGACTCTGAGAAAACTGTGTCTGTATCTCTCCTTCATCTGTACAGTGGAGATCATAATACCTCTTGGCAGAGGGGATTGAATTAAATAACACCATAAATGTGAAAATATCAAATGGAGCAGTTCATAAATATGTGCTTGCTTTTTACCCATGGCTGAGACTGGTAGCAGGAAGTATCTCTCTTCTCTACTCCTGATTGCTCTTTTGTGTTTCTCTCCCCTCCTGCTCTTTCCCCCAGCCTCCTCCTCTTCACTTTGGTTCCTGGGCAGATGCTACTGTGAAGACAGTGCAGCTCCCATCTGCTTTCAGCATATGGGACCAACACTGTTGCTTCCAAAGTCCTTGTATTTGCTGTTCGGGGGGGTGGGGTTATTGTGTGGAAAGTGAGGCAGAAAGATGCAGATTGGTTTCACCAGTCTGTTAAATCTTCATATGGTAATGATGGAATTGATAGATTAGTCTTCCTGTCCATCATCCATCCATGCATCCATCTCCCAATTTCTTCCACTGCAAGATTGTGTTTCCACACACGTTTATGTAATAAAATAAAAATGCAAAAATTTCAAGATCAGGGAAGATATAGAAAGCACAGAAGATAGGCCAAGAGGAAATTAAAACACCAATCTGCTTATAATAGGACCCACAGATATTACTGCCGACCCATGATTTTGGCTGAGCATCCTGGTACCCAAGCAAAAGAGGAAACATTATCAATATATAAGATTCCTGATGTCCTCAAGGGGCAGAGCAGTGGCAGGTGGACAGACTATGTCAAGCAAAGCTTCTTTTGATATTTAGATCTGAAGAAAATTTTTCAAGTGGTTCCCTAATCATATATGGAACATCCTTTATACCAGAGTATCAAGGGTTCTAAACTCAACATTCATTCTAGAGCTGGTGTGCAGTTAAAGCTTCAGGTATGCCACACACACAAAACACTAAAACAACAACCTGCTAGTTGTAGCCATGAAGATATTGATTGATAATCAAAATCCCTGGATTTAATCCTCCTGACTTTGGGTCCACATTATATACCATTCCACATGAGGGAAGTACAGATGAATGTCAACCAGGGAGCATTCATACAACTATTGCTAAACCCACTGGTTGCTTATCACGGAAGTGGATGGTTGGGCCAGTTGTTAGGGGAGGATGAATGCAGTGCATGCTGTGGGCATCCTTCCTGAGTGGAATAGCTCTTCAACTGTCAATGTCACATTTCTGAATCCCTTAGATCATCTCTAACTATAGGGAAAGGCTAGGGGAGGAGGATGATCTGATAAAAACTCACCTTCACATATGAAATCACACTGAGGGCAGTCAGCAACACCATATTTCTGTGAAAGCGGGTTGTTTGGGGGTGATCGTGACCTATGACTAAAGCTTATCAAAGAGCTCTAGACTTAGAGTTTGAATCTACTCTCATGAGTATCTACACAGAATAGCCAAATGGAGTGATTGCTAAGAAGGTCAACAACTTGAACTATAAGCTCGAAATGAAACTAACAATTAGTTGAAAATAGAGTATGATAAAGTGTGTTTGACTGTCATTTTCTATAGCTTTTATGGTTTCATGGTGCTTAGAAATATAAGGGGAATAGTTGATATTTTAAGTTGTGGCATTGTCCACCTAGTTTTATAGCCAATCCTGGGGAATATGGGAGCGCAGACTCAAATGCCAACAGGGCCCAGGCAGGTGGTGGAAGTATAAGAGATGGGCTGGCTGCGAATAAGAGGATGGTGGGAGCTGTGATGAGCTGGAGATCCCTAGTGCCTTCAAAAGGTGGCAGCAGCTACTTCCCTTGTGCTGATTGTTGCCACAGAGAAATTCAGACCCAGGGATATCCTGCTGCACAGTTTTAGCCAGAAACTCACATTTCCTGTGAAATTTTTCTGATTTTTAAGACACATGATAGCCAAATTTAAAAATGCCTGAGGGCTGGATTTAGCCTATGCTCAGTCATTTTGCACCCGGTGGACCAGCTATATAAATGTGAAAGAGAAAACCAAACAGCACAGAGATTGAGCTAAGAAGGCACGTGCATATCCATGCTTTCAGCCACTTACAGACTCATGTCATTGAGAAAATGATAGTTGTTGCATTTTGCTCTCCCCCAAAAAATGAAGAGAAAATTAATTTTTTGAAAGATAGCACAACTGTGTTGTATTATTGTTAAATCCATGTCTGGATGGGAAGAGAGATAGATCTCAAAAGTTGTATTGTAAAACCAAAAGATGCTCCTTGACATCTGAACTGGTCTTTTTATGTGACTCAAAGTCTCAAGTCTGCCAGGTACAAAGTACCTTCTTTTCTTTGCCTTGTAATAGGAGCAGATGTTCTCAACCGAGGTGAGGGCGTTTCTGTCTCGTTCATTTACAGATAATACATAAAGAGAAGGCCAGAGAGATTTTTTTTTCTGGTCTTCCTATTACACTAAATATTCACTTGACTGAATGAAATACCCCAAACATGATGTTCTCAAAGTATGGGCTGCTGTTGCCATTTTTAAAATGTTATATTGGGTTATATTAATGCTTATCCGGAGTTAGTTGTTTCAGGAATGTAGGGAATATGGCGTAAGCAATCATAAAAAATGTTGATTTAAGTTGTTAAATGTCATTCTAAAAACTATATAAGTCTAATACAATTGGAAAAGTGCCTTTATGTCACCTGTTTGGTGTCCACCTGCATTGCTTTGCTTGCTGGGAGGCACACACCAGCCATAAGACCTAATTGAATAATGGCTCTTGCTGCCACATAAGAAAATCAGCCCCTCTGTGAATATATCGTAAATGCTCCAGAGGGTGCATTCTGGCCTCAGTGAACCATTTGTCTGTCTACATGTCTGGTGACCTTTGCATGACTAGGTGGTTTTGTGGAATTCAAAGAGAAAAATATAGTGCAGTTTAAAAAAACAAAACACTTGAAATGACTACAATGTGGAAATATGTAAAATTGTTAGTAAAACCAAAAGCTAAACCAAACCAAAAGCAAGAAAACTCTTAGTAAACCTGGGTCAACTGGCATTGAAACCAGAGGGGGAAAAAAATTGTTGGAATGTAGGGGGAATTCCTGTTCTAATCAAGGCTACCTAAAAAGCAGTTTAAAAAGGGAAGTTACTGTTAAGGAATGGTATTGCGGCCTTTAAGGCCGAGAAGCAGAGTGTCCTGGATGTAGTGGGGACTTAGGTATCCCCTGCATGGACTCCCCCATCTGCCTTTTTTTATGTCATTATCTCTGTTAGCTGCCTCTTCCTCTTGCACTTGACCCCGCACAACCACCTTCCTTGAAACTACAGCATCTTCTGACTGCAATGACTCAATAATTTATTATCCAGATCAGGACTCCTTTTTTTCCCCCAGTTCATTTCATTTTAAAATCCTATTTATTTATTTCAATCTGGTATGGTAAGTGTACTCTAATCTCCATCACCCATTTCACCCATCCCCCAGTCCTCCTCCTGTCTGGTAACCATCAATTACTAGAATCCTTTTGAAAGGAAATGGATTTGACAATTTCACTGGGACAGGAAAATGAGGATACAGGATTGCCCCCTCCCTTTGGAGCTTCAGGGCCCAGCCACTTTATTCCGGTGTCCCCACGTCTCTTGTTTCAGGCTGTGTGACCCTTTGTTCAGCAGCTCATTCTTAGCTAACGTGGGATATGGGATCCAGGGGCCTGAACAGAACATCAGGAGCTGTTAGCAGGGCTGGATAGTCTTAGAGAAGGTGGACAGGAAGATGAAGCTGGTGACTGTGGCAGTGTTGGGGACACAACGTGTTATAGGACCCGAAGTGTTGGCTCGGTTTCTCTGTAGTAGGTCTTTCACAGCAGCACTCTGGGCTGGGAAAACAGTCCAGGTTGAGGCTAGCCCAAGCTCAAAGATTTCAGAAGCCAAGCAGCTGAGTGTCTGTTCTCCATGGCTCACCTCTTTCCAGTCTGCCCCCCGAAGCACACAGATTTTCTCACTTCTCCTTGCCCTGTTTCCCCTTAGCCTGTAATGTTTCTACTTCTGTCTTAGCAGTGAAAAGTTTAGCCTGTCTTTACTCTCCTTGCTTCTGCTAACAGAAGCCCAGTTTTCCTTTGGGTTTAGATGCGGCTGGCTCTAGTCTGGTCAGTTGACACGGACCTCCGGCCAGAACACTTGATTCAGAAATGGGTCTTTGATTTAACAAGACTCAGTGGAACTCAGTCTGGGGCTTTTGTTGGAACAATTTGGAAAGACAGGACTTGCTGAGCTGGTAACAATGTAGATGTGGAGATGCAGGTGGTCATCTTGTTCTGCAAGGGGTCATGCCATCCCCCTGAGCATGAAGCCGAAACAGAGAAAATACGCAGTAAGAAAGAGAAAAAGACAGAAGTAGAAAGAGAGACAGAGACAGAGTTAAGAAATAGAGGTAGAGGTAGAGAGAGAGAATGTGTCTTAAAAATATCATTTGAGCTCCTGGACACAGCCATTCTTAAAAATGGAATTTTAATCCTTGATTTTTTCAGTTTTGTGAGCCATAACGTTTCTATTTCAGTTAAACTTAGTTGGATTTCCACCACTTGCCAACAAAAGAGTTTTCACTGATGTCCTTGCCTTAGAATCTTTTTCTTGCTCGGGCTCAGTCAATTATCCCTCCGTCCAACGCCAACCCCTGTTCCTTCTGCTTACTGGAGACTACACGGTTCTTAGATCGTGGGCTTTCCCTGTTGTGGGTAGAGTGTCAGGGCAAGAGGGCTAGGATCCCACAGGAATGAGGGACTTGGTTCAATATTAAAACAAATGAACAAACGTACCTTCACAACCTATCTTCTTCACTTTTTTTTAATAATGTTTAGGTCAATGCTGATCATCTCAAGCGTTTAATTGGTTTTTAATCTATGCAGGAAGATTACTTTGAAATTTGACAAAATGTGTTTTTGCATAAGACTCTTAACATGTAGAAATGTGACAAGTATACAAAATACTCCCCAATTGCCCTCCCCAATGTGCTTTGTACTAACATTTGGTAGGTAAGTGTTATCTGGATTGTGAATTATAGCTTTGGTTGCAAATTGCAAAGCTTTGAAAGAAGAGCAAAGCAATAATACATTCAGTTTCTCAGAGTGCATAAGTACCTTTGTTTTAAGAGAGGTTGATTTGGCAATTGCTTTCACTGAATGCTGACAAGTTTTTTGGTTTTTTTTTTTTTTTTTGAAACAGAAACACTAGAAGGGAGAAACTAGCTTGAAGTTTGGTGAAGCTGTCCATTTTTCTAGCTTTTTCATGTTATGCAATGGAAATATCCAGTGTCTCACAGTGATGCTCTGTTGATTGCTCAATGAATCTACTTTCTATCTAAGTCCTTTTGCTACTTTCCTAAGAAACCCTGCTTGTATGAGACCTAAAAAGAGCTATCCTTATGTTGAACTTTACTCAGCAGCAGAGTCCCCTGCAGGTATACCTGTTTGGGATGTATTCAGAGAGAAGATCTGCATTGCAGCTGTTGGCAGCATATGGGTGCTGCTCAGATGATGCCCTGATGATACAGTTCTGCTTCTGCAGCTCTGACCAGATAGGACGAATCAATGAAATGTATCCTAAATTATTCTAAGCCATTTCCATCCTGAAGGGGAAAGCACCCAGACCATGAGGATAGGGGAAGGAGAATTGAATGGGGGCGAGTGGTCAGCATTGCTGTCTTTTTTGTATTCTGACTTCAGGAAAATAGATCGCTTCCTTATGTGCCCAGTGAAATGAGCTCAATTTGGCAAACTTGAGCTCATGGGCTGAAGGAAATTAAAATAGGCTGTATGTAAATTTGTCAAGATAGCCAAAAGCAGTTCTGCAACCATGTTTAGAGTTCGACATATGATTATTGTTTTGTTTTTTATTTTTAAAAAAATATCTACACCATGATTATCATATTGTCAGTAGTGTGTTTTCTGGTATAATTTTGGGACATGTGGCCAGAACAGCTGATGCAGCCAGGCAGGTATCACCCTTTCCTGCAAAAAAAGATGCTAGTATCTTGGTAAATAAACTGTATGGAAAGTGCTACAGACAGTATCACTTGTAAATAGCAGCTATTTAAGAGAAGCAAGCAAACAAAAACAGATCCAGTCAATCTGGTCCTTTTCGAAGCAGCACCAAAAAGGAAATGGTGTGTCTCTGGAGTCTCTGGATCCACAGAGTATAACTGCATGCTAAAATGGAAGAGTGATAGCTTGTTAAGAAGAAACTGAAATCAAGATTGAGAATCAAAGTGAAATAATTAGAATCCTGACAGTAGCATGGTTAATATCTATACAATAGAGAAATTTACATCTCTGTGGTGAAAAAATGACAAAACATGGCAGTTGAAGCCAGCATGGCTGCAATATCAATTCTACCAAGCCACCATCTTCCCAGTGTGAAGTGTGTCCTTTGAGAGGCGTTACTATTTTACCCCTAGGCCCTGCTGTGTCAGAGGGACTAGGCTTGTATTATTGTGTCATCATTGAGGGCATATCCCCATCCTTAAAAACTCTGCCCTCAGCTTCAGACTTCTGGGATATACCCAACTGGGACCTCTATTCCACAGCAGTGGTTCTGACCCCTTACCCCCCACCCTTTCTACCCTGAGTTGCTGAAGGAGCCAATATGCAAACGTAATGTCCATTTAGACTTTGATTATTTTTTTTAAAAGATTGTATTTATTTATTCATGAGACACAGAGAGAGAGAGAGAGAGAGAGAGAGGCAGAGACATAGACAGAGGGAGAAGCAGGCTCCCTACAGGGAGCCCAATGCAGGACTTGATCCTGGGATCACGCCCTGAGCCAAAGGCAGCCGCTCAACCAGTGAGCCACCCAGGCGGCCCTAGACTTTGATTATGTTCTAAACAGCAAGCCTTTCTTTTCTTCCTTCAGGAGCGAAGAATGGCATCTTTCAAACAAATGGTGCCTGCAGATCAAAAAGTTCTTTCATATAATAATAATAATAATAATAATAATAATAATAATAATAATAAATACCTTTTGCCCAAATGTTCTCCAAAACATAGAATTACCTGCTGGATTTAAAGACTCCCTTCACTCCTCTTATCAAAAGTCCCTCCCCCTAGTTTGGAGAACCAAGGAAGAGAAGGTAGGTTACTCATGTTGCATCTCAGTTTGGATTCAGCAGTGAGCATCACTGTAGATGGGATGTTTGTGTCTCCCCCAAAGCTAGTATTTGAAACCTAATCTTCAAGGTGGTGGTATTTGAAGGCAGGGCCTTAGGATTGTGATTATAAAAGTGACCTCAGAGAGGTCCCTTGGCCCTTCTGCCATGTGAGGACATAGCCAGAAGAGAGTAGTCCGCAACTCAGAAAAGGATCTCACCAGAACCTGACTGTGCTGACACGCTGATCTTGGACTTCCAGCCTCCAGACCTGTGAGGAATGGATTTCTGTTGTTTATAATCACCCAGTCTATGGTACTTTGCTAGAGCAGCCCAAATGGATTAAGACAGTGTCTTCCAGAGTCCTTTTTCCGGGAGACTGAGGGGAGAGAAGAATCAACAATTAAGTTTCTTTTCCTTTTTAAAGTTATTTTTTTAAAAAAATCTTTATACATCATATGGAAACACAAACATTTCCTTTATTTGCACACATTTATTTTAACCATTAAAATAAAGGCAAGGGAGGCTGTAAAGAGAACATTCTCCTGGGAGCCATTGTGACAGAAATCACCATAGGCAGGACTTAACTGATGCTGATTCCTGGACTTTGGAAGATGCTCCCTATTTTCTAAATCCCATAAATACATCTTAAACTTGTCAAACAGGAAATTCTGATAAAGTTGTGAGTATAGCGTCTAAAATAATATTATAATATTTTTAACAGAAACATAATAGAGGTAATTTATCCGATTACTGTTTACTTTAGAAGACTGTTAATGTATTGTATGGATACTGATGTAACCTAAAACTTTGCTGGAGCTTCTCTTTTACATTTTCTTTTGGAGACAGTTGAGTGACACAAGACTATTCACATTACCTGATAGTCATAATCTTGTTTGTTAACCAAAAGTGATACTTTTCAATGCATCACACATCTTGTTTACTAAATTAGGCACCTATTATTTTGGGGTATATTAAAAGCTCAACTGTCCCCCAAGGTATGAAGATTTGCAACTGTTGGGAATATTCAAAAGACTGTTGAACAAATGAATTTACTGTAGGCTTTGAAAGCCCAAACAGCTTAGATGCCCAGGACTCAAAGAACTCACAGATGGGTGACACAGACCACTGCTGGCAGTCTCTGAGAGCGCAGAGGGAATTGGAGAGGTGCCAGTTCCCTCAGCCTAGAGCTGAGTCAATATTATCTAATATCTTCTTGGGTGTTTTAGTATGCCCAAGAAATTTTATTTTATTTTATTTTATTTATGTTATTTTATTTTATTTTATTTTATTTTATTTTATTTTATTATCTTATTTTATTTTTTTGGTGAGGCCATTTCAGTTCTCTCAGCAAATTTCAGTTATGCAGTATGTTGTTAAGCAACTATAGTCACCATGTAATACATTAGATCCTCAGACCTTATGCCTCCTATAGCTGAACATTTATATCCCTTTACCGACCTCTCCCTATTCTTTTCTGCCCCCCCCCTCCAGCCAGAAAACTCTAAGGAACCACTTTTCTACTCTTTCTTTCTATGAATTTGACTTTTTAAAAGAAGATTCCACATGTAAGTGATAACATACTGTATTTGTCTTCATCTGTCTTATTTCATTTAATTTAATGCCATCAAGTTCTACCCATGTTGTCCCCAATGGCAGAATTTCCTCTGTCTCATGGCTGAATTAATATTTCATTGCAGGAAGTAGATGCATATGATATAATATATATAACAAGATATGTATCTTTATCCATTCATCTGTTGACAGACACTTTGGCTATTTCCATATCTTAGCTATTGTGAATAATGTTGCAGTGAACATGGGAGTGAAGGCATCCTCTTGGAGATGATGATTTCACTTCCTTTGGGTATATACCCAGCAATGGGATTGCTGGATCATATAGTAGTTCTATTTTAATTTTTTGAGGAGCATCCATCCTGTTTTCCACAGTGGCTGCACCAATTTACATTCCTTCTAACAGTGCATAAGGGTCCCCTTTTCTCCACATCCTCACTGACACTTGTTATCTTTTGTCTTTTTGATGATAACCACTGTAACAGGTATAAGGTGATGTCTTGTGTTTTTGATTTGCATTTACTTGATGATGAGTGATATGAAGCATGTATCTGTTGGTCATCTGTATGTTTTTGGCAAAATGTCTACTCAGTCCCTTCACCTATTTTTTAACCAGATTGAGTGGAGGTGGCTTTTTTTTTTTTTTCCTGCTATTGAGTTGTATGAGTTCTTTATATACTTTGGGTATTTACTCCTTATCAGATATATGATTTGCATTTATTTTCTCCCATTCAGTAGCTGCCTTTTCATTTTCTTGATGGTTTCCTTCACAGTGCAGAAGCTTTTTAGTTTGATGTAGTCCCATTTATTTATTTTTCCTGTTGTTACCTTTGTTCTTAGTGTCGAATTAAAAAAAAATCATTGTCAAGATCAATGTTGAGGTGTTTATTCCCATTTTCTTCTAGAAGTTTTATGGTTTCAGATCTTATGTTCAATTCTTTAATCCCTTTTGAGTTGATGTTGTATATGGTGTAAGATAGAGGTTTGGGTACATTCTTCTCCAGTTTTCCCAGCATCATCTATTAAAGACACTATCCTTTCCCCATAAGATATTCTTGACATCTTTGTTGTACATTGATTATGTATGTAGGCAAGAGGCTCTCTATCCTGTTCCATTAATCTGTGTGTCTGTTTTTATGACAACACCATACTGTTTTACTTACTGCAACTTTGCAATATAGTTTGAAATCAGAAAGTGTAATGCCTCCGCTTTGTTCTTTTTTCTCAAGATTGCTTTGGCTATTAGGAATTTTGTGGTTCCATACAAATTTCAGGATTATTTTTCTTTTTCTGTGATATGGATGACATTAAATCTGTAGATTGCTTTGGGTGTATGGACATTTTAACAATATTAATTCTTCCAAACCATGAACACAAGATATATTTACACTTATTTGTATCATCTTCAATGTTTTTCATCAATGTCTTATAGTTTCGAGTACAGATAATTGGTGTCCCCTCCTTGATTCAATTTATTTCCAAATACGTCATTCTTTTTGATGCAATATTAAATAGGATTTTGCTTTCTTAATTTCTCTTTCTCGTAGTTCATTGTTGGAGTTTAGGAACACAACTGATTTTTGTGTATTGATACTGTATCTTGCAACTCTATTGAATTCATTGGTTATAACAATTTTTGGTGGGGTCCTTTAGGGTTTTCTATATATAATATCATGTTGTCTGCAAACAGAGACAGTTTTGCTTCTTCCTTTCCAATTTGGATGCCATTTATTTCTTTTTACTGCGATTTGCTATGAGTAGGATTTCAAATACTATGTTGAATAGGAGTGGTGAGAATGGGCATCCTTGTCTTGTTTCCGGTCTTAGAGAAAAGCTTTCAATGTTGTACTATTGAGTATGATGTCAGCTGCAGGATTGTCATATATGACCTTTGTAATATTGAGGTGTGTTCCCTTTATACTTGTTTAACTTGTTTGTTGCAAGTTTTTATCTAACAAAGTTTTAAAATATTTTAGAGTCTGAAAATATTATCTGGTATCTTTTAAAAGAAATAAAATACAAATATAGATTATAGTTTAATAGGGTTGGTACTTTTGACACCCAGTAGAACTTGATAAGCAAATAAGTAGGTTCAAGATTTGAAAGAACATAGTTAAAAACCTTGTTGAAATTAAGATCTACTAAGTCTCTGATGTTGCCTCTGAGAACAAATAAGAGAAGAGCAAAAAGACATTGTAATTATTGAGCTTTGCAGCTTTATGTGTAGTTGACAGACTTCATAGGAAAAGTCTGTCAACTTCATATCACCAGTTTGATGTCAAAAGTGAATTTAGGGGCACCTGACACAGAAAAGCCTAACTATTTGTCATGACAAAGCAAGTTGTAAAACAGTAGAGTACGATACTATTATTATAAGTAATATGGTGGTAGATAAAAACATAACAAAGAAAAATTAGTGGGAGATTTTATCTCAAAATCCTATTAGTGGTTATATCTAGGAATCATTTATCCTTCCTGACTTTCTCTTCTGCATTTTGAAATTTAATATGATTAAGTTATTTACATATTATTTTTTTAATTAAAAAAATATTGTGGGATCCCTGGGTGGTGCAGCGGTTTGGCGCCTGCCTTTGGCCCAGGGCGCGATCCTGGAGACCCGGGATCAAGTCCCACGTCGGGCTTCCGGTGCATGGAGCCTGCTTCTCCCTCTGCCTGTGTCTCTGCCTCTCTCTCTCTCTCTCACTGTGTGCCTATCATAAATAAATAAATTAATTAATTAAAAAAAAAGATTGTATTAAAAAAATATTGTAAGGGAGCAGAAATACCAATTCATCTATTTATTGCCCGTGTAGGAAAAAGTTGTGAAGAAATAGCACATATTTTAATGTAATGTAGAGTTAGAAAACATATTATACAGAGGTTCTACTAAGTGGAGTTCTCAAAAATGTCTTGTCATCAGAATCACCAGGGACACAGCTAAAAATACAAGTGCTGGGCTCTGTCATTCTGGTACAGTAGACCAGGGTAGAGACTCGGGAATCTAACCACAGGGAATTGGCTAACATGGCACATCCATGAAAGTTGAAGCATACATCCATTAACAGTCAGGTGGAGAGACTACTTAATAATGTGAGAAGTTATTCAGAGTATCTTGAATGAAAAGATGTATTTACAAAATAGTGCAACATAATTTTGCAGAGGAATTTTTGCACGCATGCGCGTGCACTCAAACACTCCAAAACACCATACAATGAAATGTTAATAATTAATAGCTTGCATAAATTGCATACTTTTATTTTCTTCTTTTTAGTTTGTTGCATTTTGCAAATGTTCTATACTTTTTAGGTGTCGGTTTTGCAATTACTTAAAAATCATTGCTTACATCCTCTCCTTTATAAGGGTATAATTGCAAAAGATAAAGAGTCGACAGAAAATTTCATAATGCAGGTAAAGTTTTAGTCAACAAGCCATTCTTATAAAAGAGAGATCCACATGGGGACACTAGCTAGATGGGGGTTTATAATTGGGGTGAGCATTTGACACTGTTCAGCATACACTGTAAATCTAATTTTGACTTATTCCACCATTCCTTTATCCATCTCCAAGTTTCTTTAGAGTACATGGCATTCCCTTGAGTGGAGCTGTGTTAGGTATGTTCACATATTTATTCTCAGACAAGGTATCTTTTCAAACTATCCCTCTGGACATGGGGCAGCCCCAGAGCTTCACAGGGCTGGCTCACAAATTGAAAATAGTTTTACCACATTCATTTCAGATGTGTTTATTGAGTGGCTGCTCTCTTAGTACTATTTGTGAAGACTGAAGCCCTAAACCGTGCCCTAAAATAGTTTGCTATAGATAGATTTTTTTAAAAAGATATTTTCAATAAAATATGAAATATGGTGGTAAGCTGAGAACATGAGATTTGAGCAAAGGCTCTCATCCCTGGCTTACACATGAAAACTAACTCTGGACATGCCTTGGCCTCATCATCAGAACATTGACTAAGCAGGTGTGGGATGAGGGTCCAGCATCCATAGTGTAAAAAGTCTTTCCAGGTGATTCTCATCAAGTGTTGAAGCCCACCATGCCTGTGGGTGTTCCAGAACATAGCAATGAGGAAATGCTGATTGAGTTAAATCTTGGGGGATAAATAGGAGTTTGATGTCAAAAGTGAATTTAGGGGCACCTGAGTGGCTCAGTGGTTGAGGTCATGATCCCGGGGTCCTGGGATCGAGTTTCACATTGGGCTCTCCGCAGGGAGTCTGCTTCCCCTCTGCCTATGTCTCTGCCTCTCTCTGTGTGTCTCTCATGAATAAATAAATAAATAAAACCTTTTAAAAAAGTGAATTTAAAGAGAAGAGATACGGTTTCAAGTCAAGAAACCAGGCCAGGACCAGGTTGATGTGGGCATTTGTAAGCACTTTAGCATGGCAGAAGTGTGGAGGACGCAGTGCACAAGGAGAAGGTGTGCAGGGTAGCATGCAAGGCCAGACACATGTGAGGGGCTGGAGCTTGTGGTGAACTGAGTGTGTGTGGGCATCAGGAATCCAGCACGGGCTGTAAAGGAGAGACCTGGTCATATCACCAGTGGTGGAAAGGGAGAAGGTCACAGGCGATAAGGACCACTGGGCGGGATGTAAGAGACATTTCTTTTTTTTTTTTTTTTTTCTTTTCAAGATTTTATTTATTTATTCATGAGAGACACAGAGAGAGGCAGAGACATAGGCAGAGGGAGAAGCAGGCTTCCCGCGGGGAGCCCGATGCGGGACTCAATCCCAGGACCCCGGGATCATGTCCTGAGTCAAAGGCAGATGTTCAACCACTGAGCCACCCAGGTGTCCCGTAAGAGACATTTCTAAGGCTGAAGTCACAAAACTTGACCACTTTGTGCTGTGTTATCTATTAGTAATAATACTTTGGGGATTTTCTGAGCCTTCATCTATTTATTTCTTTTCCTCAAATTATAGAAAGCATTTCCTTATACCCACATATCTTCAGTTATTTTATTTTTTCTCTCTACACCTGGAGTATACTAAATGTAAAAAACACCCTGTTGTGACAATAGAGTGAGATTATATATACACACATATGTATATATATTCATTATATATGTTTTTATATTCACATATATTTTTTCATTATCATCAACAATCACATTCCCCAGAGCATGTACTGAGAATAAGCCTGTAAGCTTTATGAACACAGGACCCGGAGAATTCCCTGAGCCCAGCCTCTGCGTGTCCCACTTGGCTCTCTCCCGTGACACTGATGAACACAAGTATGCCTGACGAGTCGAAGGCTGTCACATCTCAGAGTGGCTCCTGCTTCCACCTTGCCATTCCTATCGTGTGTGCGTCCGGGGATCAACGTGCCCTTTGAATCTTCTAATATTTTCTCAGACTTTTGTACAGAGTGCAGTGCTGAGTTCTGTGGTTGCAATGCTGAGTACTGTGGTTCCCTCAGTGTAGAAACGGATCTGCTTTTTATCCTTGCAGATCTCAGCTCCTTTTCAAATACCTTGAAAAGATGCCGGAATGAGAAAAAGGAATTGTCGGTGTTCAACCAGCGGACAGAAGAGGCATCTGCCGTGCAGTACTTCCAGGTCAGGAAAGTTGCCCTGGCGGACAGGAGTGGGTTCCAGGTGCCGCACACCTGTGGACACCCCTGTGGACACACCTGGGCAGGCTGGTGGTCGGGGAGGATGCCGTGGGCATGGCCCTGCCACTACTCATGGCGTGGTCCCCTGAGCGGTGGCACAGCTTCTCAAGTTGTCAGGATGTTGGCAAGTTGCTGTACTTCCTGGCCTCACTTTTGTTGTCTGGGGATGAAAATTCATCTAATTTTTTTAATGATTTAATTTGATGAGAGGATGTATATGAATTCAGTGTGGTGCCTATAACAGCAAACCCCATCAAATGGTGGCAGTTAGGATGACGGTATTTGTGACTCAGTGATCATGGATTTGTATGCACCATATCACTCAGCTGGCTTGCCTGATAAGAATGACCATCGTCACCACCTGCCCTACACCTGCCCTCTCTCAAGACTTCTGTCCAAGTCCTGCATTTCTCTCCCGACTCAGGACTCATTAGAGACGTCCCTTTTGTCTCTGGCCTCTTTCTCTCTCTTGTGCCTATTATTCTTCTTTGTGTTCTCTCATAGCCTTTGCTTTGAGAACCCTGGGCACCTACCTGGGCAATATCTAGGCCTGAATCTGTGAATGGAGCAGCCTTTGGAAGTCTGAGATTGACTTATAGTTCTAGACCTTACAAATAGGGCAAATATGGATAGGTTACTGCATCTTTCTGAGCTTCGGCTTGCCTGTGTGTTAGGCTCAGCCTACCTTGACTAGATGGTCATGAAATGATGCCTCGTGGGTTGTTTACTCTCCCCATCCTTCTCTTTTCCTTACAGTTTTATGGCTGCATTTCCCAGCAGCAGAACATGATGCAAGATTTCGTGAGGACAGCCACATACCACAGAGCCATCCTCCAGAACCACATTGACTTTAGAGACAAGGTAATGCTGGCAGCATGTTATTAATCTCAAACCATTTAAGAAACCTTGTCAAAAACTAGAATCAAGATTAAGCTTTGATAGAATTACCATATGACCCAAAAATTCCACTCCTGATCATATACGCCAAAGAATTGAAAGCGGGTACTCAAGCGACTATTTGTATGTGAATGTTTATAGCAGCACTATTCACGATTTCCAGAACATAGAAAGAACCCAAAATGCCCATCAACTGATGACTGGATAAACAAAATGTGGTCTATCCATACAATAGGATGTTGATGGTGTCTTTCAGATTTATCTTATCCATAAAAATAACACAGTGCTGGTACATGCTTCAACATGGATGAACCTCAAAAATGCGCCAAGTGAAAGAAGTCACAAAAGCTCATGCATATGATTCCACGTAACCGAAACATTCAGAATAGGCAAGTCCATTGAAAGGAAGCAGACTCATGGTGGCCGGGGACAGAGGGAGAGAGAAATGGGGAGTGGTGCTTAATGGGTACAGGGTTTCCTTTTAGGGTGATAGAAAGGTCTTGAAACTTGATAATAGGTAACAGTTACATAACATAGTGAAAGTGCCAATTGACCCTGAATTTTACAATGTAAAATGAGTCATGGTTAATTTTATGTTATGTGAATTTTGCCTCAATGAGGAAATTAAGCTCTGAGTACCAGGAAGGCAAGGGACTGAATATGTTATGTCTCGGAGCACTGAATGGGTCAGGACCTCTGTTGCTGCATAATGAATGGTTCTTAGGGAGTCTCTTTGCTTCAGCTTTTTTCATGGACTCCACAAGAGCCGGCACTGATTTCCTTCACAAAATGGATCTGAATGATGAGTGACTGCTAACACATTATACAAGTGTCGCCCATTATTCTCCAGCCTGTTAAATTAGCCAGTGTGCAAAATACCATGTGGCTCATCGCAGAGACATGAGGACTGGTCAGTGGACTCCTGGGATTTGTTTTATGTTTTCTCCCTAACTAGCTGTGGGATCTTAGGCAAGACTCTAAACCTCTCTGGGTCTCACAGTCTCTTCTACTGCCATAGCAATAGTAGACCATGCCTTCTATTTGAGGCATTAATTCCCCCAGAAGGGTATGGTGGTGGAAGATTGAAATAATGGTCCTAAAGATTCATGGTTCCCTGTGTCCACACCCATTTGCAAAGTCTTAATAGCTTTTCTTTCATCAAGAGAAGTGTTGTGTTTTTTTGTTTTGTTTTGTTTTGTTTTGCCTTTATCTCTGTGCTCTCCTTCTGGTATGCTTTCCCCAAAACACTATGACAGAGGTTAACACTGTATGGATTTCAGAGCCTAGAGCTTAAGGGACTTTGTGGCTCTGGACCTCATCCTCTTGGAACCCTGTACCACATCATGAAGAAGCCCAGTCTAGCCTCCTAGATGTTGAAAGGTCACATTAAAGAGACCTGACATGCCAGTCAACAGCCAGCACCAACTGCCACTCCTATGCATGGGGCCATCTTGGACAGCCAGTCCAGACACCCCTCCAGCTGAATGTAGAAACATGAATGTATCTAGGCAAGACTAGCAGAGAAGCTGCCCAACCCTCCCATGGAAGTGAGAGAAACTACAAATTGGTTCCAGTTTAAGCCCCTAAATTTTAATGTGGCTTGTTATGCAGCAGTAGTTAATTAAAACAGAGAGAAAACTGTATGAAAAAGTAGTGATAAATGGTCACCCAGCTAGAAGTTGATTTGCCCCTGGCTTTCTTTCCTCTGTCATCTTCATTCTGCTCTTGAGCCCAGCAGAGGTGGTATTTTTGTTGTTGTTGTTTTTGGTTATTCTATTTTTCTTTTTTCTTTTTTTGGTTATTGTATTTTTCAATTCCAAAATTTCCATCTGGCTCCTGTTTATGTCATCTGTTTTTTACCTGAGACTATTTTACCCATTGGTCTCAGCAGTGTTCGTGATTGCTGGTTGGAGCTTTTTTATCATAGTTTTTGTCAGATAATTCTAACATCTGTGTTATTGCTGTTTAGTCAATTGTCCTTTCCAAGGGAATTAAAGTTTTCCTGATTCTTCATATGGCAAGGAATTTTGGATTGTATCCTGTGCATTTTGAATATTATGAGATTCTAGGTCTTATTTAATGCCTAGGGAGAACACTGATATATTTCTTTTAGTTTTCATTCAAGCTTGGTTAGGTTCTGGCTACGAGTTTAATGCTCACTAGTTGACCTTCTGAGAGCTCTGGTTCTCATGTCAGTTCAGTTTTCCAAAGTCTTTGGCAGTGCTGTTTGGGTCTGCATGTGTGTGTTACCCTGTGGTCAGTCTGGTGCCTGGCAGACTTCTCAAAGTACTGATATGCTTGCTAATTAAGGTTAGATTCATGCATATACAGATTGACAGTGAGCCCAGGAATTTATTTTAAAAACAGAAAACTTGATGGAGTTGCCTTTCCAAGGTCCTTCCTCCTCCATGATTTCCCTGGTACTTTCTGATTCTCTGGGACCACTTCTTAGTCTCTGGGCACAAAGCTCACTCTGTCATGTACTTCCATGACTTTGCCCACACTGGCCAAGCAGAGAGGGGACAAAGAAAGAAAAAAGGCAGTGGGGGGTGGCCTCAGCCTTTGGAAATAACCACACCACTGAATGAAGAGGTAGGTTCCCCTCCCTTGTCATTTTGACTCCTGTAGACTGATGCTGTCACTACTACTAGATTACTGGAGGCTAGAAGACTCGAAGAGAAGAAAGGGAAGGAAAAGAAAGGAGGGAGAGGAGAAGGAAGAGGGAAAGGAAAAAAAAAAAGGAGGAAGGGAAAACCAGAGTATTTCCATATTTGAGATTATAGTTTCCTTTCTTGATGCCAGAGCCAGAGCTAAGTGTCTTCAGGAGCTCTCTTGTCTGCATCCGGGTACCCATTTCTGGTGTGTTGAGTTCAGACCATGGGTGGGGTAGAGGATTTGGTTTGGTTGAATTTTGACTTTGGGTCTTCCCCAGTCCACCTGCTACTATATACTTTTCAGAGTCTTCAAGTACCTGTTCCATGCATTGAGTTCAGGTTTCACAGCTGTGCTTGGTGGGAGAGGAAGGGTGAGGTGGACTCTCTCTGACTTTCCCAGGACCAGATCTGGGGACTCTGGAGAGTGAGGGTGATGGTAGGAAGCAAAGATAAGATAAGAAATGGTTGTATTTGGCCACAGAGTCTCCTCTGTCTTGTCATATGTCTTGATGTGTCTGGGACCTTTGCCTTGCCAGTGGGGCCTGCCTGGTTAGCAGATAGGAAGTAAACATTCCTAACAAGAAGGACCTCATTATGGCAGGTGGGCAGGATTGGGATAGAGGAGGGAAACGCTTGTTTCTTTTGACACTTTACCTGGTATTCAGGATTGTGGGTAATCAGTCTTACTGACCAAAGGTAGATATTTTTTGCTAATTAAAAAACAAAAACAAAAAACAGGTGTCTGGGTGGCTCAGTCGGTTAAGCGTCTGCCTTCAGCTTGGGTCATGGTCTCAGGGTCCTGGGATCGAGTCCTGCATTGGACTCCCTGCTCAGCAGGGAGTTTGCCTTTCCCTTTCCCTCTGTCTGCCCCTACCCCTGCTTGTGCACATTGCTCGCTTGCTTGCTCTCTCTCTGCCAAATAAGTAAGTAAAATATTTTTAAAATAATAAAAATAATACAAATTTTAAAAAACAAAACCAAAAAACCCTCCAAACTATTGATCAGTTCTTCGTGGTTTGAAAATGTTTCCTGGAGGTAATACTTTGGTTTAGGGAAACTTCTCTCCCTCTAAAGTTGCTTAGTTTCCACATATAATCTATTTTCTATTATCTACCATAAGTTTTCTATATTTCTATAATCTGTTTTTAATTCTGAGGTTAGAGCTTCTAAAGACCATTCTCCAAACTACCAATCGTATGAATAAGTTGCATTATAAGCTTTCACAGAATTTCACATGCATTATGTCACTTGACCATTTCCTTTGTATATCTTTTCATCTATAAAAATGAAGCTATTGGACTGGCTCATCTTTAAGGTCACTCACAGCTATAACCTCATTTGATTTTGTGAATAATCCTTTTCCTGCCAACCTGAAATGGCCTTGCCTGCCAATGAAATAAAATAGGCTTCTATCTGTTGGGGTTTATGAAGGTGATAATTAATCACATGGTTGATAATTAATTATATCTCTTTCCCCCTCTGAGTTCTGAACCAATTTAGAAATAGACACAGATGTCAGGTAGAAATAATAGCAGCTTTATGGTTGTTAATGCTGATTGGAGAGCAGGGATTGGACCTGTAGCCAAATAAGGCTTCCTGTTCCCCCCACACACACACAACTTTTCCACCCACTTCTATGCTGAACAACCAGTCTGCCTAGATGCACCCAGAGCCTGCCCGGCCTGCTCCCCTGTAGGGAACTCAAGAGTGCATGCTTGAGCAGGGGGTGAGCAGGCTGCCCCCCACCTCAGCAGCGGGCTGCGCATGCTCAGTCCTGTTTCCCAGCATCACCAGGCACATGGGTCACTCTTACTCTGAAGGAAAAAGAAGAAGGTTGGTACACTTTTTTCTGATGGTACATATCCCCTCCCCTCTGAAAACAGAAATAACTAACTATCCCAGTTGTAATGTCTCAAGAATCCCCTCATTCCTAGTCAGTCTAGAATGGTCTCTCACCCCAACTCTGAATCTACCAAATCCACCATGAATCCAAAATCTTTTTAGATTCTTTTTTGTTTGCTTTATCATTCTGAAGACCAGTCTGGAATAAACCCTGGGATTCCATGGAGGATGCTACCTTTTCATTAAACCCTTATATTCTTTCTTGGTGAAATTACCTAAAAGGGCATGGGGTTTAGAATGATCAGTACCAATGGCTGTTATATGTTGAGGAACATAGCATATGCAGGCACCATGCCAAGAGCTTTCCATATACTGTTTCTGTCTTAGTTCAGGCTGCTACAGCAAACTACCATAGACTGGGTGGTTTAAATAAACGTTTATTTTTCATAATTCTGGAGGATGGGAAGTCCAAGAGCAGTGTGTCAGCAGAGCCGGTGTCTGCTGAGGAATCATTTCCTGGCTTATAGATAGTGGCTTTCCTGCTACATCCTCACATGTCCCAGAAGGAGAAGCAGCAAACCCTTTCACGTCTCTTCTTATAACGCCACTCGTCACCATCATGAGGGCTCCGCACTTGTCACCTCATTACTTCCCAAAGCCCATCTTCAACTACCATCACGTTGAACTTTCCAAATGGTGGGGGAGTAGGAGACCTTAGTTTTGTCTGGTCCCAGGGATTCAGCGAGATAGCTGTCAAATCATTCTAAAACCTGTGAACTCAACCAGAGATCTAAGAAAAGGATGGCTGCAACTCTACAAATAGAAAAGTGACCACTTTGTGCAAGGTAGGAGGTGACAGAGAAGTGAATTCCAGGCGATTTACGGGGAAGATAAACTGCAAGGGGATGGAGCCTCCTGCACCTGGCTTCCAGAAAGTGATAAAGCAGCAGAGCCCCAAAGCAGAACTTTGGGAGGTCTGCTCCAGTAAGGGACCGCTTGGCTGAAAGGTGCTCAGACACCAAAGCAAGGTGGAAACCTAGGTGGGACAGTGTGGTCTCAGGATCCTTGGGGTTGCGGGAAGACCGGGGGTGCCTGATGCGGCAGAGTTCCCAGGCATCGGAGCGGGGAAGCCGGCTGCAGTCAGTGAGCCCAGGAGCGGGTGCTCAGCTCGGGGTGGCCATAAACCGCCAACCATGGCACCACCCGGTGACTGTTCTCTGAGCAGGGGCCTGGCAAGAGGCGGAACCCACCAGACTCCCCCCATTCTGCAAAAGGAGCAGAATGCACCTGCACACCGCAGGAGTCTGCAGGGTTTGGGGACTCAAAGCGGGGTCCTGTGTCTGAAATAGAAATGCCGGGTCACAGGCTGGGTGAACACGGAGGGCAGGAGATGCTGGAGACAGCAGTGGGCCTGCCCTTCCCTGAGGGCGAACTGAGGAGTGGGGGGCACGCTCTTGCACTCCAGGGCTGGAGACTGGGAGGCCCCCATTTTCACCCTCAGCCTCCAAGGCTGCTCAGAAAGCGTCCAGGGAACAAAAGCCACCCAGAACAATCTGATGCAGGTCTTCAGCCACCCCGCCCCACAAGGGCAGCGCAGGTCTGCCCTGGCAGAGACACCCGGGAATCAGTGCACCCTCGTCCTCAGGTCAGCAAGGACATCCCGCCGAGACCGGGACCGATGACACAACCACGAAACCCCAGTCCTAGGGGAAAATGGCATATGGAATGCATGGGCTTTTTCTCATGATTCTTCAGTCTTTCGAGTTTAATTTTCTTTCTCTTTCCTTTTCAACCAATTTCTTATTTTATCAACTTTTTAAAGTCTTTTTTTTTATTTTTAATTTTACACTTACATTTTATCCTTTCATTGTATTTCATTTAACTTGTATATTTCATTTACTTGTGTGTGTGTGTGTGTGTGTGTGTGTATATATATATATATGATTTCTTTACAATTTTGGGGTGCAGTTTCTTCCAACAAACAGGCTCAAATACACCCGGAATCTACTATATGTCTCTCTTCTGTTTACCTGTCAGATTATATTTTCTCTCTTCTTTTCAAAGTCTTTTTAAATTTTCGTCTTTATGGTTTCATTCTATCCTTTCACTGTATTTAATTTTGCTTTTGTATATATATGTTTTTCTTTCTTTACAATTTTGGGATGTAGTCTCTTCTAACAAGCCGATCAAAATACACCCATGATATAGTGTATTGCTGTTCTGTTCACCTGTCTGTTTACATTGTTTCTTTTTTGTTTTGTCTTTTAATTTACATTCTGTCTTCTCATTGTATTTATTTATATACATATATAAATTTTTCTTTCCTTACAATTTTGGGACCTAGTTTTGTAGGAAACAGATCAGAATACACACAGGATCCAGTATATTGCTCTGTTCTGTTCACCTGTCTGATTATATTCTCTCTCTTTCTCTCTTTTTTTTTATTTTATTTTTTCAGTTTTGGGTCTCTACTGATTTGTTTAGTGTATATTTCTCTGAGGTCATTGTTGCCATTTCAGTATTTTGTTCTCTCATTCATCTGTTCTTCTCTGGACAGAATGCCAGGATGGAAAAACTCACCTCAGGCAGTATTGACTGCCAGGGACCTAGTCAGTATGGATATAAGTAAGATGTCAGAGCTAGAGTTCAGAATAACAATGATATACATACTAGCTTTCTGGAGAAATAAAAGAATAAAAATCTAATAAAGTCAAAATGGAAAAGGCTATTAATGGGATGCAATAAAAAATGGAGTTTCTAACTGCTAGGATAAATGAGGCAGAAGAGAGAATTCATGATACAGAAAACAAAATGTTAGAGAATAAAGAAGCTAAGAAAAAGATAAACAACTACTAGAACATGAGAGGAGATTTCAAGAGGTAAGTGATACCATACAATGAAATGATATGAGAATAATTGGGATCCCAGAAGAAAAGGAAATAGGGGGCAGAGGGTGTATTGGAACAAATTACAGCTGAGAACTTCTCTAATCTGGGAAAGAAAACAGGCAGTTAAGTCCAAGAGGCACAGAGAACCCCTCTCAAAATCAATAAAAATAGGTCAACATCTCAGCATGTAACAGTGAAGCTTACAAATCTCAGAGACAGAGAAAATCCTGAAAGCAGCTCAGAACAAGAGATCCTTAACCTACCAGGGTAGAAACATTAGACTGAGAGCAGACCTGTCCACAGACACCTGACAAGCCGGAAAAGACTGGCATGATATATTCAGTGTGCGAAATGAAAAAAATATGTGGCCAAGAATATTTTATCCAGCAAGGCTTTTATTCAAAATAGAAGGAGAGACAAAAAGCTTCTAGGACAAACAGAAACTAAAAAATCTGTGATCACTAAACCAGCCTGGCAAGAAATATTAAAGGGAATCCCTTAAGCAAGAGAGAACCCAAAAGTAACAAAGACCAGAAAGGAACAGAGACAATATACAGAAACAGTTACTTTACAGGTAATACAATGGCAGTAAATTCATACCTTTCAATAGTTAAAATGGGCTACATGCCCTAGTCAAAAGACATAGGGTATCAGATTGGATAAAAAAGCAACATCCATTGATATGCTGTCTGCTAAAGACTCATTTTAGACCCAAAGATACCTCCAAATTGAAAGTGAGGGGGTGGAAAACCATTTATCATGCTAGTGGACATCAAAAGAAATCTGGGGTAGCCAACCTTATGTCAGACAAATTAGATTTTAAACCAAAGACTATAATAAGAGGTAAGGAAGGACACTATAACATAATTACAGAGTCCATCCAACAAGAAGATCTAACAATTTTATTTATGCCTCTGAGGAGGAGGCAATTATATAAACCAGTTAATAACAGAATTAAAGAAACACATCAGTAATAATACAATGATAGTAGGGGACTTAAACACCCCACTCACTGCAATGCACAGATCATCTAAGCAGATCAACAAGGAAACAAGGGCTTTGAATGACACACTGAACCAGATAGACTTCACAGATATATTCAAAGCATTCCATCCTAAAGCAACAGAATAAACATTCTTCTCGAGTGCACATGATACATTCTCCAGAGTATATCACATTATGGGTCACAAATCAGGTCTCAACTGGTACCAAGAGATTAAGATCATTCCCTGCATATTTTCAGACCACAATGCTTTTAAACTGGAATTCAATCACAAGAGGAAATTTGGAAATAATTCAAATGCATGGATGTTAAAGAGCATCCTATTACAGAATGAATGGGTCAACCAGGAAATTAAAAAAAATTTTTAAATCCATAGAAACAAATGAAAATGAAAGCAAGCTGTCCAAAACCTTTAGGATGCAGCAAAGGTAGTCCTATGAGGGAAGTATATAGCAGTACAAGCCTTTCTAAAGAAACAAGAAAGGTCTCAAATACACAATCCAGTCTTACATTTAAAGGAGCTGGAGAAAGAACAGCAAATAAAGCCTAAACCCGGCATGAAAAGAAAATTAATAAAAGATTAGGGCAGAAATCAGTGAAATAGAAACCAAAAGAACAGTACAACATATCAACGAAACTAGGAGCTGGTTCTTTGAAAACATTAATAAGATCAATAAACCCCTGGCCAGACTTATCAAAAAGAAAAGAGAAAGGGCACAATTAAATAAAATCATGAATGAGAGAGGAGAGATCACAACCAACACCAAATAAATACAATGATAAGAACATATTATGAACTACTATATACCAACAAGTTAGGCAATCTGGAAGAAATGGATGCCAGTTATATAAACCAGTTAATAACAGATGTGTAAACTACCAAAACTGAAACAGGAAGATGGAAAACCTGAACAGACCCATAATGAGTAAGGAAATTGAAGCAGTAATCAAAAATCTCCTGACAGACAAGAGTCCAGGACCAGATAGCTTCCCAGGGGAATTCTACCAAATATTTAAAGAAGAATTAATCCCTGATGAACACGGATGCCAAAACTCTCACCAAGTTACTAGCCAGTAGGATCCGACAGTATATTATAAGGATTATTCACCACAACCAAATGAGATTTATCCCTGGGCTGCAAGAGTGGTTCAACATCTGCAAATCAATCAATGTAATATACATTACATTAATAAAGGACAAGAACCATTTGATCCTCTCAATAGATAGAGAAAAGGCATTTGGCAAAGTATAACATCCCTTCTTGATTAAAACTCTTCACAGTGTAGGGATAGAGGGAACATACCTCAATATAATAAAAACCATATACAGAAGCCCACAGCAAATATCATCTCCCACTGCCTCTCTCTCTCTCTCTCTCTCACACACACACACACACACACACACTCTCTCTCTCTCTCTTTCTCTCTTGAATAAATAAATAAAACCTTAAAAAAAGAAATGGGCAGAAGAGATGAACAGACATTTCTCCAAAGAAGATATAAAAATGTCCGACAGACACATTAAAAAAAATGCTTCACATCACTTGTCATCAGGGAAATACAAATCAAAATCACAATGAAATATCACCTCACACTGGTCAGAATGGCTAAAATTAACAACACAGAAAACAACAGATGTTAGTGAGGATGCAGACAAAGGGGCACCCTCCTTACACTGTTGGTAAGAATGCAAGGCTGTGCCGCCTCTCTGGAAAACGATATGAAAATTCCTCAAAAACTTGAAAATAAGCTACCCTATGACCCAGCAATTTCACTACTGGGTATTTACTCTAAAGATATAAATGTCGTGTTCCAAAAGGGCACCTGCACCCCAATGTTCACAGCACCAATGTCCACAATAGCCAGACTATGGAAGGAGCCCAGATGTCCATCAGCAGATGAATGGATAAAGAAAATGTGGTATATATATACAATGGGATATTATTCATCCATCAAAAAAAATGAAATCCTGACTTTTGCAATGACTTGGTTGGAACTAGAAGGTATTCTGATAAGTGTAATAAGTCAGAGAAAGACAAATATCATATGATCTCACTCATATGTGGAATGAGTGAGAAAAAAAACAGAGAATGATAGGGAAAGGGAGGGAAAAATAAGACGAAATCAGAGAGGGAGGCAAACCCTAAGAGACTCTTAATCATAGGAAACAAACTGAGGGTTGCTGGAGGGGAGGAGATTGGGGATGGGGTAACTGGAGGGCACATGATATAATGAGCACTGGTGTTATCTAAGACTGATGAGGGATGCTGGGTGGCTTAGTGGTTGAGCATCTGCCTTTGGTTCAGGTCATGATCCCAGGGTCCTAGGATCAAGTCACGCAACAAGATCCCTGTGAGGAGCCTGCTTCTCTCTCTGCCTAGGTCTCTACCTCTCTCTGTGTGTCTCTTATGAATTATATAAATAAAATCTTTAAAAAAAGAAAAAGAGGGCAGCCCAGGTGGCTCAGCAGTTTAGCGCAGCCTTCGGCCCAGGGCGTGATCCTAGAGACTCAAGATTGAGTCCCACGTCGGGCTCCCTGCATGGAGCCTGCTTCTCCCTCTGCCTGTGTCTCTGCCTGCCTCTCTCTCTCTCTCTCTCTCTCTCTGTCTCTCATGAATAAATAAATAAAATCTTAAAAAAAAGAGATGAATCACTGACCTCTACTTCTGAAACTAATAAAACACTATATGTTAATTAATTGAATTAAAGAAAAAAACAAACACCATCACAGTGGGGGTTAGAGTTTCAACATTTGAATTTTAGGGAGACACAGATATTCAGTCTATAGCAGCTTCCTTTGATCTTCATAATAGTGTTGAGATGAATGCTAACGTCACTGCCATTTTATTTTATTTTTTAAAAATTTCATTTTTTATATGAAAGAGAGAGAGAGAGCATGAGCAGGGGTAGAGGCAGAAGCAGACTCCCCACTGAGCAGAGAACCAGATGCAGGACTAGATCCCAGGACCCCTGAAATCATGACCTGAGCCAAAGGCAGACGCTTAACCAGCTGAGCTCCCCAGGTGTCCTTTATTGCCATTTTAGAGATTTTTAAAAACTGAGGCCTGAGGATGCTGTTAATTCATCTTATTTTATACAACTAGTAAATGAAAAGACCAGGATTAAAACCCAGTGAGTCTTACTTTAGAGTCCTCCGTGCCCCACTCCCCACCCTATAACCCCTAAAAGGTACTACTGAAATTGCCAAGGGAGAATTTTGTTTCCTTGGGCTTAAGGATGGTGTGGAAATATTTGGTCACTTAGATAAGCCCATTCCCCATCCAAGTATGAGGCAGCAAGGCACACTGGTTATGGTCGAGTCCCAGAGCCGGAAAGCCGGGTTCGAACTACAGCCTGGCCACTCAGCATGCACCTGCCATAAGCCTGTTCGTCTTGAGATCTTGGGCAAGCTGTCTACTGGCTCTGGGCTTTAACGGCCTTATCTGTTAGAGTAGTGACTACTTTTTAGAGCCCTTGCAAGGTTAAGAGGTTACATTGCATATGGAGTGCTCAGTGACCCAGGCTAGGAACTCAGTACCTCATAGCAAGTATGATGGTTGTCCCTGATGGTGTTGGGGTTGGTGCTGTAGTTTCTACCTCTGCTATCATTTTAAATCTTTCAAATCTTTATTTTTTTTCACTCTACCTCCTCCGTGCAGTTTTAATGAAAACCCTTTCTTGGCCAGAGCACTGCTGGCTGAGAACTCCACTTGGAACCCATCCAGGAAACTGACCCTGTTGGAACTCACCCCATTCCCCTCCTCAGAATTTCTGTTAATTGCTATCTGGCTATTTTTAGTTTCTTCAAGTGTATGCTGGGTACAAGTAGGAGAAGTCCATCCTGCTGAGGGTGTGGGGCTATGTGAGCTGTAGGGTTTTAATTTGGAAATGTTTTGACACTTCATTTGTCAGGGCACCAGTTGCTGGAAACAGAATAAGCAGGAGCTGGGAGCTTATTACTTTTTTTTTTTTTTAAATCAGCATTTTCACAGAAGAGAGAATCCCCCCCCCCCCCCATTGCAACAGCTGCTTAGTCCATTCAAATATGCAGTTGGCTTAGGCAGAAGGGATTCAGGGATTTGAAGGCTTAAAAAAAACCATAAATAACAACAACAAACATGCAAAGCAACAGGCCTGGATTGTCAGCTGCTATTCAGATTTGCAGAGCCTGAGCTCCTGGCCTCTCCCAGTGTGAGTTTTCTTCACTATGAGCTTATCATCAGCTTGGTCAAAAGTCCTTGAGTCCGTCTCTGGTCCTCCTCTGAAATTCTCCTCCTGCCTTGAAACACTGTACACCTTTAGTTAACCCCACACATTAATGAGGCCTGACCTTCATCACTGGTGGAAATAAAGACTATACTCCAGGCCCGCACAATAGTCCTGTCTGCCTGTGATGAAACAGCGCTTACTTCCCTATTTAAAAAAAAACACAAACCTTAATGAGGTATGAATCACATCAAAAAATGATGTATAATTAACATGTACAACTTGATGACTTTGAAAATGTTAGTATACACCATAGTCTCCGCCATAACATATCCATCACTTCCAGAAGTTTCTGTCTGCCTTCTTTACTTATTATTTTGTGATTAGAACACTTAACATAAAATCTGTCCTTTTAGCAAAATTTTAAGTATGCAATGCAGTATTGTTAGCTGCAGATACGATGCTGTGCAGTAGATGTCTAGGAATTAAGAATTGAATTTTTCATCTCACATTACTGAAACTTCATACCCTTTGACTAATAAACTTTCCTGTTTCTCCCTCACCCCAATCCCTTGCAACTAGCATTTACTCACTGCTTTGATGCATTTGACTATTTTAGATACTTCACATTAGGTGAAAACATACAGTGTTAGTCCTTCTGAGTCTGGCTTACTTCATTTAGCGAATGCCCTCCAGATTTGTCCATGGTATTGCATATGGCAGGATCTCCTTTTTAAGGAAGAATAACATTCACTGTGTATATACAGCACATTTAAAAAAAAAAAATCATCCATTAAGTCCTCCACTGCTTGCCCCTGAGCGTAGTCTTTGACCTGGTGACGGCAGTATCCTTGCTGAGTACTGTGTAGGGAAGTGGAAAGAAAGGACATGACTCACAATACCTGCTAGGTGCTTTGCATATCCCATTTCACTTAGTACTTGTGTGTTAGGGTCATTAGCTGCTAACATCAGAAACTGGCTCTGCCGACTTAAGGAAAAAAAGAGAGAAAAGAATTCCTTAAAAGATACAGGATCATTGGCCACTAGGTATGGAAACTACATGACCAAAAATAATTTCCAAAGTCATGCTGCAGGATTGAATTTAGAGAGACAAAGGTGCACCCAGGGTTGGGCACCTTAGCGGCATAGCCTGCCCCCAGTGCTACCTTTGAATGCTGTCCTTAGAAGCTCCCTCTGACACATGGGCATTGGGAGGTAGCTGTGATCTCACCTGAAAGGATTCTGTGACATCCCTGAATCTTCACATTCTGAGCTTCTCATGCAAAGCACATCTTGGCAGAAGCTAAATCATGCCTGTGATTTAGCTTCAAGGGTGCTAGAAAAGAGAATCGGACACCCTCCACTTCCCTACTGGGAGACTGGTGCTGCCTCAGCAGTGAGGTGCTGTCCAAACACAGGAAGCAGTTCAGATGCCAAGAGGCACAAGAGAATGGCAAATGCTCACTGAACCATTCAGCAAACAAATACGATATATACTGTTAATCTGATGTATAGATAAAGGGACCAGAGATATGTACATTTGAGTAATTTGCTTTAGGGGGTGCACAGCTACTAAGCGGTAATTATATGCAAACTCAGGTTTGTATACCCATATCTACATATCAGAGAGAGATCTGAATAATGCATTTTTCCCCCATTGACTTGGACTTTAGAGGCTGTTTTAGTTTCCTAGGGCTGCCATGGCAAATTACCAAAAACTAGGTAGCTTAGAACAATAGAATTTTATTCTCTCACTATTCTAAAAGCCAGAAGTTCAAAATCAAGGCGTCGCAGGGCCATGCTCCTTCTGAAGGCTCTGGAGGAGATCCTTTCGTGTCTCTTCCTAGCTTCTTGTGGTTTCTGGCAATCCTTGGTGTTTCTTGACTTGTAGATGCATCATTCCAGTCTCTGTCTCTGTTGGCATGTGGCAGTCTCCCCCTCTGTGTCTCTGTGTGTAAATTTCTTTCTTCCTGTAATGACGTCTATCATATTGGATTTAGGGCCCTCCATAATCCAGTATGTTGTTTTCTTAATAAATCTTTAAAAACCCTATTTCCAAACAAGGTCATCTACAGGTTCTGGATAGGCATGAGTTCTGGGAAACAATTTTTAACCCAGTGGGGAGGCCAAAGTTCATGTTGGGTAGTATATCATAAGAACTCAACCCAGGGATTAATTTTGTGAGGTAGAAGTTATCAGAAAGACTAGAAATGGGCCTTGGTCTTAAGTGATTTCTTTGGTCCATGAACCTTAAGGGAGCCTTTGCATAGATTCCCAAATGTGAGTGTGAAGGCAGATGGGATGTCTGTGCCAGGATTTTCCTGAGCTTCAATAGAATCTGCTCCTGAAGGAGTATGGGAGAAAGATGCTATAGTCAGCAGAGAAAAATGCTTTCATTTGGTATGAAAGCAAAGTGCAGCTTTCAGGGAGATCCAAAAAGACTGAATAAACAATGGTCTCAGACTGTTTGACCATTTTTTAGGGCATTTGGGAACAAGGGAGCTTGGGGCTTTACACAGACTTGTAAACAAGATATCTGTGCTCAAAGCCCATCTCTGAATCTTTCAAGATGGTGACAAGTGCCTCTAATATTTTTTGAGGTTAATTTTAAATTGGGGTAAGAATGCCTACTTGGTGGCTGTAAGAATTTAGTGAGCTACCGTGTGCAGAGTCTCAGCACACCGTCAGAATGCTGTGGATGGACGTAACTGTGGAATCTGAATCAGAGATCATCGGCACTACTCAGACTTGTTGGCGTAACTAGGTTATGTTACTGTAACAGTCAACCCCCAAAGCTCAGTGGTGTAAACCACCAGAGCTTTATGTCTCATTTAATCCATTAGGGGTCAGCTGAGGGCTGCGCTTTGTCTCCTTCTCACCCCAAACCCAGTCTGAAGGAGCAGCCTCCGAATGCAGAGAGGAGAGATTAGCTGACCACACCCCCAGTTCTTAAGTGACCACATGTGGTATTTCTGGTCACATTACATGGACCAAAGCAAGTCATGTGGTCACTCCTGCTTTTAAAGAGCAAGGGAGTGAGATTTTACTGTGTGCACAGAAGGAGAACCAGAAATAGTTGGTAAATGACACTAATGACCATCATACCAGATGCCACTTTTACAAAATCATTAAAGAAGGGACAGATTGCTAAGGTGATATTGTCAGTGCATCAGCTGTGCATGTGAGGGAAGTAGGAAAGAAAGAGAGGGCTTGAAGGATTAATATTTCACTACTATGGTTTTATTGGTTCTCTTACTATTAATTTCGGCCTGGTGGATTGCCTACCCACTGGATGCAAGCCACCTTAGGAAGTTCCTAGGGTTGAATTTCTAAGCCTTTGTGTTCCCTCTAAGGCAGTGCCAGCCATGAAAGACCAATTTGGAGCAGCTACTGACTTTGCTAAAGAATTAGATAAAACACTCTATGCAACAATAATTTCTAAAGTAGGTGACTTTGTTTCAATATCTACTTTTCAGGATAAGAATATAAAAATATAAGTAGACAAACAAGACAAAATCAGTAAGAAGTAGTCACATAGGTTCAAACAATCAATTGATAAGCAGTTTTAAGTACTGTACTTGAACCTGGTCTTTTTTAGCACTGGACCAGGAATTGAGCTCTGATGGAACTTGGACCTTAAGCTCTGCTTTTCACTTCATTTCCTAGATCTGAGCTATTGACAGCCATTCAGATTCAATGGTGGCTTGGGTTTAGAAGTCAGAGGCACCAGAAACCCAGAAAAGACAGAATAACAGAAAAGAATGCCAAGAAACATGTTGAATTTCATATAAATTCCATGATTTTCTTAGCCTCAGTTTCCTGAATCACAAATCATGGGACAGAGGCTTAGGTGAGGTTAGGGAGGGTGATCTCAGGAAAGCATGAGTAAGGGGAAGGGGAGTGAGACCAGGAAAGAAGGAAGGAAGGAGAGAGTAAGAGAGCATATACTGAGCTTGCCAGAGCTTTATGAAAAACTGGTTGCTCTGTGTCTTCGAAAAGGCCATGTGAAACAACTTTATCTCCAAGTAGTTCATCCAATGTGAGGAAAGGAGAATGACTGGTCCATTGGCTACCATCTTGCTTTGGTCAAAGTTCACCTCCAGATGGTATAAACTTCCTTGCACTTCAGTGGCACACATGCATGGGTGCCGGGCAGGCGCTGTAGTGCTTGCTTCATGCCCCAAAAGCAACAAGGAGACTGCAGCAGGAGACAAGGAACAAAATGCATGTGGCATGAGTGGGGCGAGCAGTTTTGTCTTCCGCATGACCAATCTGAGGAATGAGAGGCACCCCTGCAGCAGACTAGCAGACTCCTTAGGCAGCAGCAGTGATGAACCTCAACTCCAGAGTTTGAAGATCAGCACAGGTGATTTCTAGGGCTGCTCTAAGCAAACAGCGAGGCAAATGTCCCATTCTGGCATGACGCAAAACTCGAATTATAACCACCACCCCAGCTTGGGACCTGGGAGTCCATCTAGACCTTTTCTTTTCCCTTCCAGCCTCCAAATCCTTTAGCTTCTGTTAACTTAGCATTTTTGCAACTCTTGCATTCCCCTCCACCCCCCAGCTCATTCTTACTTCTCCTTTTTATTGTACCTTTCCTGGAATGTTGCAAATCTTCCAGTTAGTTTTCCTACTTGGACCAGAGTTAAAATATCTGGCTTTATGTGGGAGAAAATCCCCACTCAAGTTGGCTAAAACAGTTGAAGGTGGCATGACTCCAAGGTATTTTAACCCAGTTCCTCCACACATCATATCCTAGTTTAACCATGTCCAAAAAGGAAGAGGTATCTTTTCTATGTGTCTGTCTTAGGGGGGAGGAAATATTTCCCAAAAGTCCCCAGCAGACTTTCCCACAGGTCTCATTAATAACATATCACACAGCCAAACCTAAAGCCATCTCTGGCAAGAGGAAAAGAATCAGCTAGGATTGTGCTAGATGGTTCAGGATCCCTCCCTTAGGCTGAGGATGGTTAACTGCATGCAGGATAGATACTCAATAATATTGAGGTTCTGATAGGAAGGAAGAAGGGACTACTGATGTAGTTAGGAACCACCGGATCTGTCTGCTACCTCTGGGCTTATGCCCTCCAATCCATACCACCAGTGTGATGCTATTAAAATGCAACTATCAAAGAATTCTCCTGTTGAAACATTTTATGATCCTTCTTTGTTTAAGGATCCAGTCCAAGCTCTTGATCTTGTATATAAGACCGTCTATGATCAAGTTTCTGCCAGTTTCTCCAGCTTCTGGTTATGCCATGCTCATGTCTTAGCCATGCCCCTCCTTCTACATCTAGCACAAAGATTATGCTCCTGAGGAAACTGTCTCCTAAATGTGACTGGCTCTATCATTCACAGGTAGATACTCCCTCAAGTCAAAGAGCACAACATTGACTCAGCTTTCAATTTTCACTGCTCCGATTACCATATTGAAGTCTTTCCAGACTCCTGGATAGAATAGACTGTTCTTCCTTCATATTCTCACCATGCCCTTTATGTAATTCCATCATTGCCACTCTAACACATCATGGTGCTTCTTTCTTACACATCTATTTCTCTGTGTTCATCTCTGCATTCCCAGCACCTAGCAGCACTTGGCACAGTGAGTAATATGAGACATTTAATAGATGTCTGATGGATGACTATGTGTCTAAAGTGAGATGAGCTAATATGAAACCAATGGCAGCATAGGAAGAGGGTTAATCATTTTAGGAAGATAAACTAAAAGTCATCAACATATTCTGTGTTTTTCATAATCATGCGGGGAACTGGTGAAAAGGTGGTGAAAAGATTGGTGATGGGTTTATCTATCCTCTGCCAGAAGACCAGGCAGGATGAAGCAAGGGTTCCTAAGCACTAATTATGCATAATTTAAATACAGACAGCTCTTTGGTTGTAACCAAGTTTCACCGCACAGCAGATGTAGAATTCTGTCTTACGAGGAGCTATCACGGCAGGATTCTTATGCCGTAATGAAAGCGCTAATTATCTGTACAAGATTTAAGTCTTAGCTGCAAAGGCCATAAAGGGATGTTGTCTGCAGGCCTTGAGATGATTTGGAATTTTTCTTCCATGACCACAAAAGGCTAAGCAGTTTCCTCATTCTGTTACTGCCTACAGGCTTTTTAGTCAACCTATCAGTCAAGAGTTAGGATACCGGCAGAGTCAGGGGCAGTTTTGGGGGGTATGCAGCCCATGGCAGGTAATGATGGTAACATGCGCAGTCCTGCAAGAGCATGGGGCATGTTACCAACCACTTGAGGTGGTTTGGTGCGGATGTCTACAGTGGTAATAAGATGATGTCTGGAAGAAGCACTGCTGGCCGTGAAGTGGACAGGTGGGCTGGGCACAGAATTTAAGAGTACAGGGCATAAAAAGCTTGCAGTTGGGGGATTGCAGTTCAGAGCAGCTATTGATATGCTCAAGCAAAGAAAGAATGCATAAATAGTAAATAATAACTGGCGTCATTTGAGGAATTGATTGTGGGATGATTGGGACCTCAATCTTGGAAGACTGATAAAAATGCTGGGGCAAAAGAGAAGGCTAAATGTGACCAATAGTACTGTAGGCTAAGCAGTACAAGGCATAACATAAATCGAAGATGAAGGGAGTGGCTAAGACTGCAGGGTTTGAACTAGGTACATCTATTTTCTTATTTCCTCTCTGCCATTTATTAAGAACACAACTTGAACTTCATCAGATGCTCAGCCTCTTTACAACATGGAGAAAACAATAGTGCTCTGATTATAGAGTTGTCATCACAAGTAACTAAGGTGATGCCTACAAAGTACTAAACAGGCAGAACAACATAATAAGTATAAAACAAATGGTATATATTTACTTAATTTTTACTCCATTATTCAGGAGTAATTTTGTTTCACACTTCCATAAAGACGCAGATATTCCTCATTAGTTTTAATCTAATAAATCCAAATAAATAGCTTTGAACCCACTTGGAGCGTTTTTTAGCCCTGTCCAAACATTTTGCAGGATTTCTTTGCCCAGGAAAACCACTAGAGCATGTAATTAAAATCATCTGTATAAGCAAAAGGATGACCCTATCTTTTTAATATTTTTCAGCCTTACTTTATTTACAAAAAAATTCTCAGGATTTTTGGCCACTATTACATGGACCAATTGTTGACTTTGCCCTATTAATTCTGACAGGCATTTCACACCATTTTTTGGTGCTCCCCCACTTTAGCCCCAAATTAGCCATGTCTTCAGTTACTGCCTGTGCACCTAGGGGCAGCCAAGGATGAATTCACTCTCCAGAGAAGCGTTGTACACAAGAGGTCACTGGATCATAGTGTAATGATAAAATGGCAATATATTTTTTTAAAAGCCATCCTTTGAATGATGCTTAAGATCACTACATTGGAGAGAATTATTACACTGGAAGAAGGTGTTTTCTGAGGAGGTAATATTTTCTGGATCCTGAATTGGATCCCTATTTGTGGTAGCAAGACACATTTTCATTTATTCCGTTTGTTCAGCAGATTTAGTGAGTGCCTCTACTATGTGCCAGACCTGTGGCTATTATCAGGGATTCAATCGTGAGTGAGAAATAGATGGAAGTCTCTCTCTTAACCAAGCATACAGTCCAGGGGAGCAGACATTAATCAAATAGTCACTCATTGAATGGAAAGTTATAACTGTGGTGAGTGTTACAAAGGAAGAGCATGAGGAGGTGATGATAAGAGAGCATACAACAGGAGGACTTTACTTAAGCTTGGGAGGGGAGCATAAAGTAGGGACATCTTCTCTCATGGAGAGCCATTTGGAATCTAAAGGAGAAGTTGGTGTATCAGCCAGGGACCCCACAGGAGAGAGATGGCATACCTAACAGAGTGCTTTAGGAGAATTAAGTAACAGGACTTTCTACCAAGATGCGCAGAGTTAAGGGAAGCAGCACAGTATGGTAAAGCAGCCCAACACTAACAAGAGTGGAAACTTTTTACCACTTGTGGACCACAATGGGTGGTTACTGGAAAGCAGACATGATAGTCATAGCTGTAAAGATGGAAGCCCAATAGGAATTTTGCCTTTGGGTAGAAGGGACAACAAATCTGTGGAAACCCAGGAAGGAGGAAACCAGGAGAATAAATCATCTGACCTGTCTTCACTCTGACTTGCTGTTGTCTTTGCTTTTGAGTGCTCCCAACTGGAGTCCAATGTCAAGGAAGCCATTGACACAGTCCACATAGGTTAGACTCCTGACAAAGAGCATAGATCTGGAGGAGCAAATAGAAAGATCTAGCACAATGGACACTGAGTAGATTTAAAAAAAAAAAACACAGACTGTTATCACAGAGTGTGCAGTGGGGAGCACCCTGGGCAAAGGGAACAACATGTACTAAGGCCCTGTAGCACGAAGGGACATAGAACCTTCCAAGAAGGCCTGCCTCAGATGGTCACAAGAGTGACCCAAACTACATGCTGGGATCATCGTCAAGGAGGAAGGATAGACATCATGAAGACAAACAGTATAAAATGTCAGCTCTGTGAGGTGGCTTCGAAGCCAAGAAATAAAAAATGGGCCAGGAAGCAGAAGGAAAGATTGGGTGAAACAATTCAGCATTCTGGGCTCAACCTCTTTGGTTCCTAGCTATGCATGCCAGAACACTACCAGAGTTCAAACTGCTGGAAAAAGTCATAAGCCTTTTCCAGAGATAGCTTTAGGTGATGTTGGAATGAGGAGACTGCTGTGTTAAGTCATTCTGTCATTTAGTCAACAAATATTTATTAATGGCTTTTATTTTCCTGTTGTACTAGGGACTGAGAGATAAATGATGTGATTCTTGTCTTTGGGGAGCTCATGGGCTCAGCAGAGAAGGCAAACATGTAAAGAAATACTTGCAATATCTGGTAATACTTTCTCCTGGAGAGCTATGTACCAGGCACAGAGAGCCCAGTCTGGGCTGACTGTCTGGGGAAGTCAGAGCAGGCGCCCCAAAGACGGAATCTCTGGGCTTGGTCTTCACGTCCCCAGGTGGAAAAACCAGAGGAGGGATATCATCCAGCAGAAAAGTATGGATCAGTGCAAGCCACCTCTGAAAGCAAACAGTCTCTAGATCTCAGTGGTTTAGCATAATAAAATGTCTTTCTTTCTCATGCCATGCTGAGTGTTCTGAGTGGTTCTTTCTGAAGGGGTGACCCAGGGATCTAGGTCTTTTTCAGCTCTGGCAGGTGGTTTCCAGAGCCACTGCGTAAGGAGCAGAGAGTGTGGGGAGTCACAGTATGCCTTCAGCCACCCTCCCACAGAAGAGACACTCGTCACTTCCCATCATACTTGGTTGGGCCGAAGTGGTCTGGTGGCCATGAGGAGATGCAGAGGAGCAGGAAACATGGTCCTGGCTTGGAGAGAGCATGGACCTGGCAAGCTGTGAGCTGCCTCTGCTGCACGAGATTATGCACAAGGGAGCCTAGAATCAGGAAGAAGCATTGCCTTATCAATAAAATGGCAATAAACTGTGTACTGCCCATCCCAAGGAGGCATGATGACCAAATAGATAGTGTCAGGGGTACATCCTTTGGAAACCATAAATGGCTTTATAGACACAAGGGGATTTTATTGTCTATGCCCAAGGCAGGGGATAGTCTTTCCCTAGGGTAAGAAAGTATAATTTAACATCTACCAAGGCCCTCAAACATACCTAGTTCTGTGATGGACTGCCAATGCTAGAATAAAAAATAGGCTCACCATATAATCTTTCTGTGAGGACCAGAAAATAGGATTGGAGGTAGCTTCAAGGCTTCCTGAAGTGCCATGTAGGAAAGTGTGTAACAGAGTTATCTGTGTAAGCATTCTCTCTTCTCACAGATTTGGAAGCCCCAGCTGAAAAGGTGGTATATGTCCATTAGAGCCTAAATATTTGCCTCAGCCTTTCTTTTTTTATTCTTCATCAGAAAATTTATCCAAGCCCTCCACATCTTTTTTCCAATATTGCAGGGCTTACATAGACAAGGCAAAATGTTCCTTTCCCTTTCCACCCTCTCCTACCAGCCCCAAACTGAAAATCCCTTTATTAATTTTTTAAATACATGAGTGGAAAGGCAGATGGCATTATCTGGATAATGCTAGCAAAAGATCAGACTCTTTTCCAAGGCCTATGCTATGTTTTGAGATAACCAAATCAATAAGGTTATTTTGGTCTGAAATTAGTTTGTAACTTTTCATCTCTCCTCCAGATATGGTTTGGATCTATTAGAGCATCTTCTATCTAATCGACTACCTTGCCAAAGGTTGAACCACATATATCAGGCTCCCTCCTATCTCTGACCTTTTACTCTTTCTCCCCACTACCTTTCTCCTCTCTCTCCTACTGGCAAACATTTCTTTAGTTTTTAGTCTGAGAAGTCAAGAGAACTGAAAAAACACCCTTCTGAGACGTGCTTCATGGCACCCTAATAAAAGAGACCAAGAACACCATTCACACATTTCCAGGGCACCTGTCACCAGACCAAGCAAGTTCAGTTTCCATTATTTCTTCATTTTGTATCCATATTTTGGACTGGACGCGGACTCTAAAGTTTCATATTCTTATTGAATAAGGCTCTAAAAAAGGTTCTTTTGGATCTGTGTATCTTTTTGGAAGAGGGGGAAGCTGTGGATTGTACTGTCCATCTTACTGACCTTCATTCCCTGAACAGCAGTCATAGGTGTTCTTGGAATGGAGCAGAGCCATGTGAAGATGATGTTATTTCCTAGGGAGGATGAGGGGAAGGGAAAGTTGGTATTTCTAAAAGTGTAGACAGCCTGACAGCAAATTCCAGAGCCTGGGTGACATTTTAAATTGGTAATGCTCCTAATTACCCAAGCCCTAGGAAACCATATGGAATACAGCCACAGTTCTAGAATTAATGTAAGTGAGCACTGTGAATCCATCACTAGCAGCATGCTTCCTTAGAATAATGGCAGAATATCTGTGTCAGCACAGTATGGTACTGCAGTTAAAACACACATACACACACACATACACACATGTGTGCACACCTACCCTCTTGATAGTTCCTATTTTTGGGAAGAATTTTCCTGCCATCAAGGTAAAACAAAAGTCTTTTCTAAATTTCCTACAAAAAGTAATATTTTGTCCTTGTCAAACATTGCCTATTGGTATCACTGTGTTAGAATGTCAGATTTATAAAGATGAACTTAAGTAAGCAGTGTATAGCTTTATGGAACTTGAGCTTGGAGGCAGAAATACCCAGATTCAAATCTGAACTCCCCAGTGTGCTTCTAGGTGAACTTTGGTTGGTTGTCAATGTCTCTGAAGTTCCGTTTGGTCATCTGTAAAGTAGACATAATAATACTATTTACTGAAATGCTTATTGTGAGGATTTAGAGCCAATCAAAATGCATTGCTCAAAGCTAGTACTAAAAAATATTGAGTCAAAGTCATTGATGTAGCAGGAACCCATTAACCTGAAATTTCAGTGATCAGATTGAGTTTTGGGCCTTGGCTTCAGCAGTGTTTGGGCAAGGGACCCAGTACATGCCATCCACCTCTTGCTCTCAGTGTATCCAAGTGTTGGGCCCTCATGCTAGTAAGTGCACAAGTGAATGGTGATTATCTTTATTTAAGTCCCAGATCTGAACACAGAGAATAGAAGAAAAGTGTCTGTAAATGCCATGTGTCCACTGCCTTAATATCCCCCTACTTTCCACCTATAAACCTTCCCACCTATGTCAAGAGACCTGGGGGGGGAAAAAGCACATACCTCACTTTTGGATTTTTAAAGACTTTATCTTCAATTATTTCTGAAAAAATATATAAATTTAAATATATATGAAATTATATATATACATATATATTAATTATGCAAAGTATATAAAAACACACAAAAAAACTGGTGACAGTTTTCATTTTGTGCTAACAGAGGCTCATTCATGACACTTTACTTTTCTTGGCCCTAAACATCCTCAAAGTGACCCATGTTACAAAGAAATTATGTGCCAAGTGCTTTGTATACACTTCATGTTACTTAATCCCTACAGCTGACCTTGAAAAGTGGATATTATTAACCCCCCTAGACATCTGAGAAAAAGGAATGTCACAGAGATTTGTAAGTTGGCCAAGGGAAGACCACTTAGAAGTAGCAAAGCTCATACTTCAATGAGATCCGATAGTGACACTCAAAGTTTGCATGGTACCAGCATACCTGTGCATGCTCTCACCTCTTTCTTTTCTTTGCTTTTCCTTCCAGATTGTTCTAGATGTTGGTTGTGGATCAGGAATACTATCATTTTTTGCCGTCCAGGCTGGAGCTAGGAGAGTGTATGCTGTTGAAGCCAGCTCGGTAGCACAGTATGCTGAGGTAAGTGGCTGTATTATTACAGTGGCTATACTCACAAGGTCTTCAGTAAACTTTAGATGACTGGGTGATGGGCTCTTCCAGGTAGGTCATTTAGAAGAATTTTTTTTTTTTTTTTTTTTTTTACCAGTCTGATTTTTTTTTTTTTTCCTGTTGGGATTTTACTGCTGCAGGAAGCCAGACTTCACTGTGGTAATTGACATGAAAACAAGTTTTTAAAACATTTTACAACACTGAAAACACAACAAAACTTTCTGCTTCCCCATCCATTGGGTGGCAAGTGGGCCTGGGGGAGATTAATGTTTTCTTATCTTTAATGACTGAACAAGGTGAGAAGTCAGACTTCACTGGAACTACATTTATTTTTTTCTTAAAGACTGTATGGACAATAGCTGTACCACTCATTTAAAATTTTTACTTTAGGCTTAAGGAGCTGTTGCTACATGGTTGTATTTGGAGCACAGACAGATATCTGTGTTTCAAGGAGCTTTTTCCAATTTCAAGCTCCACTTGGAGGATAGAGAGATGCTTTGTTTTAAGTATAGCACTCTATTACCATTATGACATGTGTACAAATATTAGAGAATAAGTCAAAGTCAAGAGTCAGGTAATAATGGCTTTGGTAATATAATAATAACCCAATCAAGTTACGGAGATTGGATATGTGTGAACAGGGTAATGTGCTTGTCATTCACACCTGGAGGAGGCCTGAATTTTAATGAGGGATAGGATGACAGAGGAAAGCTTGGCTGTTCCTTCTGATGAACATAGCAGAATGTTCTTCTAGCCCTTGGCAACTGGTAGCTCAGAGTGATGGTTGGCTTTGCCTGAGTGAGCAAAGAGGGACCAGAGATGACTAGACAAATGCAGCATGTTTGGAAGGGTAGAGTGCAAGATCCTGATGGCTAGCATGCTGTTATCATACTCTTATTTTCCTTCCAAAAATGTCAGATAAAATATTTTATTTATTTATTTTTTTGGTTGCTTCCTCCTTCACCAATTTTTTAAAGTTTTTATTGAAATTATTTTATTGAATTATTTAAAATCTGATACACACAAAACAATATTTGTAAAAGATGTAAGTGTAAAGGATTGTGATATAATGATCATATGCCCTCTACCTCTTTTCAGAAATAGGCCATTAGCATTTCCATTAAAGGTCTGTGTGTCTTGTCCCCATTGCTTCTCCTTTCTGCTCTAAACAGAGGTAACCACTATCTTGAATTTTTGTTTATCATCCCCTGGCTCTGTAGAGTTTTACCACATGTATTTCTATCTCTAAAAACAAAGCCCTTATGAACTTTTCATAAATGGAATCATAATGTATATATTCTTCTATAATTTGCTTTTTTCATCCAAGATTATGTTCCTGATGATCATTTTGTGGATGTGCACAACTGTTGTTTTATCTTCTCTGGATAGTGTTCTATTGTATGAAGTGCCTCAAGTTGTTTGTTCATTGTTCTGTTTGCAGAGTTTGGATGGCGTCTATCATAAAAGTGTTGTTCCGATTATTCTTGCACAGCACTCCCCAGTACAGCTTTGCTCAAGTTCCTTGGTAAATACCATCAGTGGAATTGTTGGGTCATCGAACATGCATACTTCATGTCTGCTCTGTGATGTTCACTCTGCTCTGTGATGCCCAGCTGTTTTCCAGAAATAAAAGTAGCTCTTCTGGTTTTCACTCCCTCCAGGAATAAACAAGAATGCCACTGTTCTATAGTTCTGTCAGCACTTGATATTGTCAGGCTTTGGAATTTTTGTCAATCTGGCATTTATGACATGATGTTTGCTGTTCTATTTGCATTTTCCACCTACTAATAACTTTGAGCATCTTTGCAGAGTGTTTTAGCCATTCGTGCCTTCTCTTATGTGGAATAATTGTTCACGTTTTTTGAACAATTTTTATTTTGAATTATTTTTCTAATTCTAATTAATTTGTAGGAATGATTTCTATGTTCTAGGGATTAAGCCTATCTGGCTATATTGTGGAAAATATCTTTTTCCAGTTTGTACCTCACCTTTTCTCTTTCTTTATGGTCCTAGTAGACTTTAATTACGAAATTCTAAAAAAATAAGAAGAAAGTATAAGCTTATGAAGAGAGAACTCTGTAGTTAAAAGTGCCACCTCTTAGATTTTCATGGGTCTTAAAATGCATTTCTAAGGCTAAGGAGGTGAGCATAGAACCCTGTGTCAGATGCTGCTTAATCATTTAATCATACTTTATTCATTTGCATCCCATAATTCTGTTTTTTGGGAATATAAGAGTAACATATACTGATTAGAGTCTATTCCTGTCTTCAGAGAGGTTCTGTTCTGATAAGAGATAGTTGTCTCTTGTATCAGATACCACCCCACAAGAAGAGTGGCATAAATAATTCAAGGATTTTCTTTTTCTCATACAGTTTGTTTTCAATATATTTTAAGGTGATTTGAGATATAATCTTTTTAAAACCTTGAAAACCTAATATCCTTGGTTATAGTATTTTAAGGAAAAACAGGAAGGAATTAGCTAGTAATTTCCTTGCTTATCCTAGCCGTAATCCTATCTCCAACCCCAGCATAAACTCTCAATAATCATCAGCACACCCTGGGAGGAGCCATTCTAGAACTGTCTGTGTGATTGGTTTCTCCAAGAGACTCTTCATCCCGATTAAACATATCAGCAGGATTGTTGCCCTTCTCACAGAGTGGGGCTGCCCTCATGGGCACTTTTTCTCAGAGTGTGGCTGCTGTATAAGGGTCTCTAAGCAAGAAGCTAGTCCACAGAAGAAGAAAAGAGAAGGAATTTAAAATTTTAAACCTTTTTAAACTATTTAAAACTTTTTACATATGACTTACAGGTAAGGTATAAAAATAAGAATAGTTCAAAGGCTCCCCAAATTCTGTTTACCTAGATTCAGCAATTGTTCATATTTTATCCCATGTGCTTTACCATTGACTCTTGTTTTTCTCTCATCCCCTCCACACAGATATGTATACACGTGTGTAAATGTTTACATTACATTACATTTATATGTAGGGAGAGAGAGAAATGGACATACACATACTTTTTTTTTTGAGAGAGAGAGAGAGAGAGAGTACGTGCAGGAGAAGGGGATGAAGGGGCAGAGGGAGAGAGACAGAATCTTTTTTTTTTTTTTTTTATAAGAGAGAGAGAGAGAGAGAGAGAGAGGCAGAGACACAGGCAGAGGGAGAAGCAGGCTCCACGCACTGGGAGCCCGACGTGGGATTCGATCCCGGGTCTCCAGGATCGCGCCCTGGGCCAAAGGCAGGTGCCAAACTGCTGCGCCACCCAGGGATCCCGTGAGACAGAATCTTAAGCAGGCTCCATGCTCAGCCCAGAGCCCAGTGTGGGGCTCAGTCTCACGAGACCCTGAGATCATGACCTGAGCCAAAATCAAGAGTGAGTTACTTTAACCAACTGAGCCACCCAGGTGCCCCCCACACACTTTTTTCTCTGGGTCAGTGATAGACATCATAGCTCTTTATCCTTAAACATTTCAGTATTTCCTAGGAATGAGGCTATTCTCCTATATAACTAAAGAAGAACTTAAAGATGAAAAAGGAGCCGTACAATGACTTGTCCGCGCAGTCTTTCAGTGTCACTGATCAGAAGGTTTAGGGGAGGGCCCAGCACGAGCGGGGAGACCGTCGCTGTGGGTGTTGAGGTGAGGACAATCTATACTGAACTGCCTCTTTGCTTATCATTTCCAGGGAGAGTTGATTTTTAAAGCTTTAAAACCAATGTTCTAATGAATCCCTAAAGCCATAGTTTTATGTTATCTTTGGTTTTGGCTTCTGCAGAAGCTTCTGCAGAGGACTTTTGTGTTTCCGTAATCTTTCTTTTCTGTGTAGAGTTGGGGCAGATTGGGGGCAGGGGTGGCTTTTCAGATGCAGTGGGGACTGCACAGAGTCCTTGAAATTCTTGCCAGCAGGTCTCTTTGGCCCCGGAGACCTTCCCTGCCATGTGGCCCTAAGGACAGGTTAGTTATAATGCATTCAGGGCCAAGCATGATTAGAATCTTCTCGAAGGATGGATTTCATGCCAGCCTAGTCCCTCCCAGTGAAGACTGTGATCTCCACTGTGCCTCTGGCTGCTGCTGCAGGCGTCATGAGACACTCCCATGGGCCAGGCCTTTTCACCCGGATGGAGGGCAACCTGTACCAGCTCTTGATTTCTGCTTCTTACACTGTCGCTCGTCTGCACAATTTGTGGGTGGCAAAATTCAAGTGTGAACAGCACACAAAAGCTTTTCCCTCTAAGAATAGGCTTTTATAGCAGCTCAGCACACAGTGCATGGTGCTCCTTTCGACCTTTTCATTATTTGGTAATTGAACCAGCAGACATTTAATTCTTTCCTCTGGAGTCTTCATTAAATTGCTCAGAAAAGATAAAATTGCAACAAGAAAGAAAAATGAACAAATTTAACTACCATCGCCTGTGCCTGGAAACTTCTTCTCACGCTAGGCTTCTGGGCTTTAAGTAAACAGAATATTTTCAAATTGTAGTGAATTCAATTTCATTTGCTTTCAGTGGCTCAAACTGATTCTGTAAGGGCTGACCCTCAGTCGGCAGGGTGATATGAGTGACTCCTCATCTGGAGGGCACGTACATGGAGTCATTTTCTGCAGGATGGTCATGAACTTGCCCAGGTACAGCCATAAGCTCTCAACCTGGGCCCCATCTGACATTTCTGGGTCAGTAATAAGAGATCATCCTTGTCCACAGAACAGGGCAGGGCTAAAGGTTTCCCATGGGTTTCCAGCCTGTCCACCTCAAAATGGCAGCTCTGTCTTGCTCTCTTTTTCTTTTCTTCTGTATGAAACTTAGAGCTGAAGCTCCAGGATCATACAGATCAAATGGAAAAGAAAAAGGCATTAATCAAATGTATACACATATACGATCAAGGAGGGGAGTATTCCTTAATTTAAATTGTACACAGACACAGGTCATGTCTCTCCATCTAATTCCTCAGAGGGCCAGGAGAATAAAAGACTATGAAGGTAAGCAATCATGAATAGATTTATGCGTCATAAGCAACTTAAACTTACAACAAAGCTCTCTGGTGTTGAGATTTAGCAACATTCATAATCATTATTGGGCCACTTAATAATTAGACTTTTACTGGTACATAATTCCTCCATATGCCTCATTAGTGTAACTCTTAAGGAGTCAGACTAGGTATTTCTAGATGATGGGATGATGGGGCAGTGGAAGTAAAGGCAGGTGGAATTGGAGCCATTGTGACACTGCCTTTCTAGACCTACTAGATTCATGATCTAGGGCTATTCTGTTCTAAATGGGAGCCATGCCATCCAGGTGGTTGTTTATATTTCCATGTAAATTAGTTTTTAAAAATTAAATTATTTAGTCACAGTAGCTGTATGACAAGTGCTCTGGAGTTACAGTGGCTAATGGCTCTGGTATTGACCAGTGCAGATAGGGAACGTGTCTGTTACTGCAGAAGGTTTTAGTGGGAAGCACCAATGGAGAGGACACAAGTGGCCAGACTTCATTTTGTTGGCATGTGATGCCCAGGCTGAGGGCTGTGTTCACTGCCAGGTATTGGGGGCCTTCATCAGATTGGACTGGCTCAGCCTTAGGTGAAGTGCTCTCCCCAGTCCCTTGCGCTGTGGGCATTATTTATTCCCTTATTTATGTGTGAGATCTGTCATAGTATGGGTTCCCTAGGAAACAGACTCTGATACCGAGATCTGATGCAGGTAGTTTGTCACAGAGGCCTCTTGGGAAGCTGATGTGTGGGGAAACGGGGAAACAAAGGAAGCAGAATAGTATGAGGGAGAGGAGGTGTTAAGCTGCTGCACAGTGAGAATGAAGTGTGCGTCTAATTGCACAAGAGTCCCCAAGCTGGCACCACCCATCGGGCTTGAGCCACCTTGAGGCAAAGGCTTTTATATTCCACATGTTTTTTATGTACAATCTGTCAGGAAGGGCTGTGGCTTTGGCTAAGGTGACTCTCTGGCCTCAGGGAATTTGCTAAAACCAGACCCAGCTGAGAGTCATCATTGCCACCCTTCCAGCAGCTGGGGGAAGGAGTCCCATGGTTCTGGAGCAAGGATCTGTAAAATATGCCACAGCAGATACCACAAGATCAAGATTCAGGGTTCGAACTTTGGGCTACAGACTGGAAGCTGGGGGAGATTGAACAGAAAGATGTAATAGTAAATCCAGAAAGTGATGGAACAAGCTGGATGACACAAAAAGCGTAGGCAAGGTCACAGGGCAACCAGTCATATGTGTTTTCGGTGTGAACAAAGACTTTCTAGAAACAGACTCACCAGCTGACATGATATGTCTTCTACTATCCAAAGCCCTGTAAGGACACAGAGTACATGTAGGACATGATCTTGACCAGGAGCAATTCCTGTCTGCCAGGAGAGTCAAGGGAGGCCTTCGGAGAAGAGGGAGATTTGAATGGAATCCTAAAGAGTGACAAATGCAATGCTGTCTTTCTATGCTCCACCTCTTACTGCCAATAGTGACCTTTTTGGAAACCCTTAGATTCTTAGGTGATTCATCTTAAATTCATGGATAAGCTCTTCTTCACAAAATGCACTGAGGGCCAATTATTGAAAGGTACTTCTAATTTATAATCTTGAACACTAAAAAGAGCATGTACCTTGAAGTTTTCTGAGTTTATCCTGATTTCAACTCTTTGAGCTGGCTTTTCTCTCCAGTATTTTTAGTGTCTCCTGCCTCTTACTTCTCCTTTCTCATTCTCCAGACACTAAAATGCCTGAGTCATGAAGTTCCATCCAGCCCATCAACACTTTTTATTTTTGCACTGACAGGAAAGTTAAAAGGTGACAGTAAGGAATCTCTGAAGGAAATAATACGAATAAGCATTTTGCATAGCTGAACGTTTAGAATTTTCACATCTGTAAACATGTAGTTCTTCAGGAAAAATCTGTGAGAGGCTTGAGGCAGATGCAATCATCCCCATATTACAGATAAGGAAGAACCTTGGAGAAGATAGATCATGAAGACGGGACACAGCTTGTGAGGCAGGAGCCCTTCCCGCCACCTCCTTCTCTAATATCCAGGTCAGCAGGGGCTCATGGTTCCGTTGAAGGCAGAGAGGTTCATGTGTTGACTAGAAGCTGGAGCCCCTACCCTGTAGCTGCTTCTTCTAGGAGTCAGGAGAAAAGCCATCTTTTTCTTTTCAAGCAACTGATTTTGAAGCACTTCAGTAGGCAGACAGGTCTGCCATGTAAGAAGGAAACCTTCCTCCATTAGCAGAGTCAGCTAGTAACATACTTAGCAGAGGAGCAGTTGAAAGAAGTCCTTATGGGGGCACTTGGGTGGCTCAATCAGTTGAGCATCCAACCCTTGAGTACAGCTCGGGTCTTGATCTCGGGGTCCTGGGATCCAGCACCGCTTCTGGTTCTGCACTCAGGATGGAGTCGACTTCTCTCCTTCTCTCCCTCTCCCTCTGCCCCTCCCCCACCTCACACATGCACATGATCTCTCTCTTTCTAAAATAAATAAATAAATCTTAAAAAACAAAACAAAACAGAAGCCTGCGTGGAATGCCACCCCATTTACCACAAAACCCTACCCAGGAAATAAAAATCCTTCTTGTAGTTGGATTGGTGATCGACAAGACAAGAAAGCCTGTGAGAGAAAACATCTATGCCTCTTCGTCTCACTCAGCACTCAGTTCCTTATGAGGTAGATTCTAAAACTCTTTGCCAGGATTAGAATTGATGATTCTGGAATCAGACAGTGTGGGGTTGTGTCCTTGATCCACAGCCTAATGGCCATGGGACCTTGACCCGTATCCACATGACCTTGGCAAGTATTTGTTCCTTATTGCTGCTTTAACAAATTAACACAAATTTAATGGCTCAAGACAATACAAATTTACTGCCTTACAGTTCTGAAGGTCAGAAATAGAGTGGATCATGTGGAGCTAAAATCAAGGTGTCACAGGACTGTATCCTTTCCTGGAGGCTGTAGGGGAGAATCCATCCTTTGCCTTTGCCAGCCTTTAAAAGCTGCCCACATGACTTGCCTAGTGACTTTGGTTATCACCATCATCTTCTTCTCTCCATCCTGCCTCCCTCATGAAAAGACCCTTGTGTTTATATTGGACCTAAGAAGACCATCCAGTACACTGGCCCCATCTCAAGATCCCTAATTTAATCACATCTGCAAGGTCCCATTCCCAAGTAAGGTCACATACTCAAAAGTTTTCAAAGAGTAGGATGTATACTTTTTTGAGGGGGAGGGACGTCATTCCACCTACCATATTAAGTTACTTAACCTTTCTCTACCACATTTTCTTCACCTATAACTTTGTAGATACTAATAGTCCCTTGTGAAGATATTTATGACGATCACCTGAGAAAATCAATATAGAAATTAGCACAATCCCTGACATTCTCTAGCTTCTGTTATCATTGTCTCCATAGTGATTATCAATACTATTATGGGGCCTCATTTCGTCCGTGTCTAAGAGTCAACCACACACAGATCATTGGAAGGGGATCACCAGGCAATAACGGGATGTGTGTCAGGCAGAGCTCATTTTTTTAAAACTGCATGTTTGAATTGCATTTTGAAATGTCCTTTATGACTCCTTTTTAAAACCCAGGCAATTGCAAGGTGCAGGGGCTCTGCATTGTGCCCAACCCTTCCTGGAGCTTCAGCAGACTAGCCGGAGCAGTGTGTTAAGCAACTCTGTGACGTGTGGGTCTCTGGAGAAATTCATAGCAGTTTCTAAACCCTTTCCCCAGTAGAAAGTGTGCTTGCTGACCCAAATCTACTAAATTCTCAGATGGCCTCAGGTTTGGTGACCGATGAGAGGGAACACAATTTCTTTGGCATCAAGGAATAAATAACCCAGTGACTCCAGACGAGGATGTGTCAGGATTCCCTACAGGACTTCTGTAACACAGATCGCTGGGCTCCACCCCCAGGGATTCTGATTCAGTAGGTATAGGATTGGGGTCTAAGAATTTGCATTTCTTATAAATTCTGATGATGCTGTCGCTTCATCAGGAGACCGCACTTTGAGAATGACTGGGATTATATAACGTTAGAGATGAAACAGCCCCCAAAAAGGACTTCCCACAATGTCTGAGTTGGAGAAGTAAGGTAGCTAGCACAGCAGGAGGAGCCTACTTGCCCCAAGCTCCCTACAGTGACACCAACACCCCTTTTTTATGATGGCTAAATTTTATTATGTCTAATTTAGTAAACAGCCAGAAAGGCTGGGAGCCTAATACTAAATGTATTGTGTACATCACTGAGACTTGGCTAAAAACAACTGTTTGGTTTTTTTACTTTTAAAGAGTTTCCTTTTATTTTTAACCTCAATTTCCTTATTTTCCCAGTTGTACTGAGAAATAACTAACATACATCACTGTATAAGTTTAAGGTATGCAGCATGTTAGTTTGAATTATAAATTTTGTGAAATGATTACCATGGTAGATTTAGTTAACATCTGTCATCTCATATAGATACAACGAAAAGAAAAGAAAAAAAAAAAAAAACGAAAGCTTTCCTTGTGATGAAAATCCTTAGGATCTACTCTCTTAACTCTTATACATCATATAACAGTATTAACCATAGTCAGGGTGTTCTGTGTTGCATCCCCAGTACTTACTTATTAGTAGAAGTCGGTAGATATCCTTCCATTTCCCCCTCTCCCCACCCCTACTGCTGGTGATCACAAATCTGATCTCTTTTTCTATGAGTTTGCTGGGATTTTTAGTTTTTGTTGTATTTATTTCTTCAGGATTGCATATATAAGTGAGATCATATGATATTTATCTTTCTCTGTCTGACTTCTTTCATTTAGCATAATCCCTTCAAGGTCTATTCATGTTATCACAAATGGTAGAGTTTCCTCATTTTTTTGTGGCTGAATAATATTCCGTTGTATGTATATACCACAACTCCTTTATCCATTCATCCATTGATGGGCACTTAGATTGTTTCCATGTCTTGGCTATTGTGAACAATGCTGCTGTGAACATGGGAGTATAGATATCTTTTCAAGTTAACATTTTAGCTTCCTTTACACCTCCTCCTCTTTTATTTGCTTGATTGAGGTATAACTGATATTTTAAAATTGCAACACAATTAATGTATACATCCTGAAAAGTTTGGACATACACATATGTCCATCACTGCAGTCAAGGTACTAAGCGTGTCTTTGACCTCCAAGAATTTCTGTGTTCTGTTTTTATTTGCATGCTTGTGTTTTGTTTTATATGAACACTTAACGTGAGATGTACTCTCTTAACATATTTTAAAATATACAATACCACATTGTTAATTATGGGTGATATGTTGTACAGAAGGTCTCTAGAATGTACTCATTTTTCATAACACAAACTTTATTTTTTTTTAACTTTATTTAAGTAATCTCCAAACCCAACATGGAGCTCAAACCCATAACCACAAGATCAAGAGTCATATTTGCTCTTCCAACTGAGGCAGCCAGGCACCTTGCCTAACAAACTTTAAATCCATTAAAGAACAATTCTTGATTTCCCCTCTCCTAGCCCCTGGCAGCCACAATTCTATTCTCTGTTTCTGTAAACTGGACTATTTTAGATCCTTCATATAAATGGCATCATGCACTATTTGTCTTTCTGTGATTGGCTTATTTCATTTAGTAATGCCCTCAAGGCTCATCCCTGTTGTAGCAAATGGCAGGATTTCCTTCTTTTAAGGGTGAATAATATTCCATTGTATGTGTATAGATCACATTTTCTTCATTCACGTGTTGATGGACATTTGGATTATTTCCATGTCTTGGCTTTTGTGAATAACACTGAAGTACGTGTGCAGATATCTCTTCAAGAGGGCTGATTTAACATCTTTTGGATACATACTCAGAAGTGAGCTTGATAGATCATATGGTAATTCTATTTTAATATTTTGTGGGAACTCCCCACTGTCTCCCAGATTCCCATCAGCCATGCGTAAGGGTTCCAGTTTCTCCAAATCCTCACCAGCACTTGTCTTTTTGCTATTTTTTTGGAAACAGCCCTCCTAACAGGTATGAGGTGATCTCTCATGGTTTTGATCTGCGTTTCTCTGGTGTTTAGGAGAGCAACACTGCTTTTATCTTGTTTTACTTACTGGATTTCTGGATCAGCTTTTATTTGCATAACAGTCTGGAGGCCAAAAAGAACTTTTGGAGTCCAGTTTCCTCAGGTTACAAAGGAGGGGCCAGAGAAGAGATTTGCCCAAATCCACAGCTGTTTTCCTTGGCCAAAGAAAGTTGTGCTTATTGTGTACACTGACGTGTTGGTCATCTTGATGTTTAGCTTACTATGCAACACTTGAAATATACTTGCCTTAAGCCAGAGTCTTTTTTTTAAGGATTTATTTATTTATTTATTCAGAGAGAGCGAAAGAGAGGCAGAGAGAGAAGCAGGCTCCATGCAGGGAGCCCGACATGGGACTCTATCCTGGGTCTCCAGGATCACACCCCGGGCTGCAGGTGGTGCTAAACCGCTGCACCACCAGGGCTGCCCTTAAGCCAAAGTCTTAACTCACGACTGCTCACCTCCTTCCTCCTCCCTTCACCTCGAGCAGCTCCCATTGTGCCTAGCTGTTGTTGCCCCATTTGATTCTGGGCATGAGAGGAGAGATGCAGCATGTTTGCAAAAAGTACCTGTCAACCAGAAGCATTTTTATGCAGAGCAGCTACATGTTTCAGGGGAGCTGTGATCTGCTACACGTTTTCTTGGCAAGCCGAGCAGGGACAGGCTATACTTCAAATTCTTCCAAATAGGGGATCCCTGGGTGGCCCAGTGGTTTAGCTCCCTGCATGGAGCCTGCTTCTTCCTCTGCCTGTGTCTCTGCCTCTCTCTCTCTCTCTCTGTCTGTGTGTGCGTGTGTCTCATGAATAAATAAATATAAATAAATAAATTAATTAATTAATCAATTAATTTGTCCCGATAAGAAAGGCATCATTTGAGCTCTCCCAGGGAATGAAACTAAAAAGCATTCCGATGGCTGATTCCTTATTGTTGCTAAAAAGGTTTTGGTGTCTTGGAAAACTCCCTTTAGCCCTAGCAGTGAATTCACTTCTCATGCACACCCTCCCCCCCAAACCTAACTGTACTTTTTCCAACCTGTTCCAGGCAGCTTGAGAGTTTCACCCTGTAGGAAGTGCCATGAGAGAGGGGAGGGAGGCAGTGGGAGAGAGAGAGAGTGAGAGAGAGAGAAAAAGGGAGAGAGAGAGAGAGAGAGAATGAACACAATCAGTGTTGGCTGTGTGACACCCTTGGAGGCCGGACCAACGTCTGAAGAGCAAAATATTCAGTCAGATCAACAGGTTGGCCTCCCCGCACAATGCTAAGTAATCACTGTGACTCCTTATTTTCCGCAGAACTGATGAGTCCCCCTCTGCTCTGGGCTGCTGGTTTGGCCGTCATGTAGCCTCAGATTGGCGTCCAATCTTGCTCTTTTCATCTACTGTAGCTCAGGAAATGATAACTGGTTTGGCCACCTGGGTAACTTTTTAATGATCTGAAAGACCACAAGGAGCCAGCATTTCTTTTGTGCAGTCCCTCATTCAACAACCTAATAGCTAGCTGAAAGGAGCTTTCTTGAAAAGAAGAAAGTCTGCTCCTCTCAGGCAGAAGCAAGAGGACCGCACGATTCTCTGATTAAACTATCACACTGCGCATATTATGGGGCATCCGACCTGCTTGAGACGGGCTTACTGCTGAGGTTTCTTGGTATTTGCACTGATGCTTCTCTGCCAACAAGCCGTGAAATGACAGATGAGGGTCCCTCAACTTCAGTATGAATGGCAAGTGAAGTGCCCAAGAAACTGCCAGGGCCCAGCCGCCACCTGAGGCAGTGCTGGAAGGGGAAACGTGTTTTTCTTTAGTGTTACCCTCTGTGCAAATGAACCTTCAATCACGAGGGAAACCAAAGCTAGCACCACAGGGGATGCAAGACTGGAGTGAAAATATGGTTTGTCCTCTGCCCCAGTGGACAAGCAGCCTCTGCTAACAGATATTGCACTTGGAACAGAAAGCAGGAAATGGTCTTCTCTCCTCCCTAAACTCTTTTTTCAGAATATAACATTGGAAACCTTAAAACCTCAATCATGTCATATTTAAAAGAGCAACTGCTTAGGCAAGGGAGTGGCTAGCACTCTAGGCAGGAGCCTGGTCTTTACTGTGTATACTGTGTCCACAAAGTTCTATTCGTGTCTCGTGATCAGCATACATTTTCAGCTCTCCTGTCAATAGATGCATCGTGATTTATTTTGAAATCTTTGCATGTACTACCATACTAACATATCATGTGCACTGTAAACATACTCCAAAGTTCAAATGATGAGATACCACTATGCACGTACCAATAGCTAAAATTCCAAAGGCTGGCCGTAAAGCCAGTGGGACCCATGCACGCTGTCTGTGGGAATGAGAAATGACCCAAGAACTTTTAAAAACCATCGGGCAATTCCTCTTAAACACGCGCTGCCCCTAGGACCCAGCAATTTCACTCCTTGGCATTTACCTAAGAGAAAGGAAAATTTGTGTTTACACAAGAGATTTATATGCAGAAACCTGGAAGCAACCCAAATGTACATCAACAGATGAAAAGACAAACCAACTGTAGTATATCCAAACAATGAAATACTATTAAGCAATGTAAATGAATGAACTACTTTTCCATGTAACAACATGGATGAATCTCAAAAATATCATGCTAAGTAAAAGAAGCCAGATACAGAAAAACAAACTAATCTATTCGTGTGAAATTCTTTTTTTTTTTAATTTTTTTTTTAAATTTATTTATGATAGTCACACAGGGAGAGAGAGAGAGAGGCAGAGACATAGGCAGAGGGAGAAGCAGGCTCCATGCACCGGGAGCCTGACGTGGGATTCGATCCTGGGTCTCCAGGATCCCGCCCTGGGCCAAAGGCAGGCGCCAAACCGCTGCGCCACCCAGGGATCCCTATTCGTGTGAAATTCTAAAATAGGCAAAACTAATCAATAGTGACAGCAGATCAGTGATGAGTGGGTGAAGCAGGGTCAGGAGTGACCATAAAGAGGCATGAAGGCAATTTGGGGGTGATGGCTATTTCTCATGTTTTGATCATGGTGCTAGATACATGGATATATATATATATATATATATATATATATATATATATATACACACACACACACACACATTAAGTTGCACACAATGTATGTTACATTAAATATAAATTATTCAACAAATATACAGTAAACATGCTGTTTATTTTAAGTTTTTTAGAGAATGTGAGCATGAGTGGGTTGGAGGGGCAGAGGGGGAGAGAGAGAATCTCTAGCAGACCCCCCTGCTGAGCACAAAGCCCAATACAAGGCTCCATCTCACGTCCCTGAGATCATGACCTAAGCCAAAATCAAGAGTCAGACACATGATGGACTGAGGCACCTAGGCACCCCTGAACGTGCTGTTTATTTTTTTAAAAGATTTTTATTTATTTATTTATTTATTTATTTATTTATTTATTTATTTATTTATTTATTTATGAGAGACAAGAGAGAGAGGCAGAGACACAGGCAGGGAGCCGGACATGGGACTCGATCTCGGGTCTCCAGGGTCACACCCTGGGCTGCAGGCAGCGCTAGACCACTGAGCCACCTGGGCTGTTTAAAAGCAAAAGTAGATTTCTATTCATTTTTGTCCCGGAAATCTCAGTCCATGCAATAATATAAAAACCAGAAATAAAATTATCAAAAGGAAGGAAAAGGCGAGATAAAGATGAAAATCCACATGATTTAAAAAAAAATTCACATGATTTTTTAAATTTAATTTTATTTAAATTCAGTTAATTAACATATAGTGTATTATTAGTTTCAGAGATAGAGTTCAGTGAAAATCCACATGATTTCTAACTGTATATATTTTACTAAGGATGCACAAAAACCTACAGAGTTAAAGTGATTTAAAATATTGATTTAATATTTGGTAAGAGTATGATTTAAAGGTCTGGTTCTATGTTAAATTTATTTTGATACTTTCTTATGAGGACTCTTGCCACTGGGTAGAAAATGTACAAAAATATGTAAATCTAAATGGAAGAAAGGCAAAATGAGTTGAGCTAAATACATCACAATATTCATTTTTCAGCCCATTATGCAACACATTTGAAATTCAGTTAATATATTTCTCTTTTCTCTGATGTCAATCAGGTCTTACAAACTAATCAGAAGGTGCTACAATTTTACATTTTTAAGAAATAGATTTCAAATTATTAAAATTCTTCTTCTTTTGGAAGATCTTTGAATGTGAGAGAAAATGGTGTTCCCGAGTTTTTGCAATTTTGCAGCTATGAGACTTTTTATCATTTTCTGAGACAAAATCAGGTAACAATGAAATATCCCTCAACCAGCCACTTCCAAAATGTTCTTTCTGTAGCATGAGTTTCTTTTCAAAACTAGCTCCTTCTTCATCCATTACAAAAGTCATATTTTTTTAAAGATTTTATTTATTTATTCATGATAGACATAGAGAGAGAGAGAGGCAGAGACACAGGCAGAGGAAGAAGCAGGCTCCATGACAGGAGCCTGATGCGGGACTCGATCTCAGGACTCCAGGATCACGCCCTGGGCCAAAGGCAGGCGCCAAGCCACTGAGCCACCCAGGGATCCCCCACAAAAGTCATATTTTTAAAACTATTTTTGTTATTTCAAATTTATAGAAAATCTGAAAAAGTCAGAGACTTTTAAGATGATTTTAAGAAGATTCACTAATTATTTACATTTTTCTCTCCCTCCCCCCACACCTTTTAGTGTATATTTCCTAAGAACAAAGGAATTCTATTGTTTCACCACATAACAGTGATGAAAATCAGAAAATTTAAGCCATACAGTTCTATCCCAGTAATTTCCTTCATATTATGTTAGAAGGGCAACTTATTTATTTTTTCAAAAAATGTCTGCCAGGAGCATAGTTTGGATAACTGCTTGTCATGACAGAAAATTTCAGCAAATGATAACTCTTGTCTTTAACAAGAAAATTCCATGGCTCATCTATACATGGAGTAACTCTTCCATATACTTTGCTATGAAATAACCAGTAGAAGCTCATTGCTGTAAAGATTTTCAGGGACATCCCCATGTTCTTGCAAAGTAAACAGTCTGCTCTCTCTCCTTTTAAAGCTTTTATTTATTTATTCATGAGAGACACAGAGAGAGGCAGAGACACAGGCAGAGGGAGAAGCAGGCTCCCTGTGGGGAGCTCGATGCGGAACTTGATCCCAGGACCCTGGGATCACAATGTGAGCCAAAGGCAAACGCTCAACCATGGAGCCACCCAGTGTCCCCAGTCTGCTATCTCTTAAAGGCCTTTTTTAAAAAATATGTAAAATTATCCACATTGATGAAATCCCATAGCCCCATGTGGACTTATTACTTAAAAAGATTTGTCTCTAATAAATTCCTGATGTATGATGTGTGTTAGTGGACATTAATACTAGCTGCTCTTATTATTAATCATTGTCAGTGCTTGTGTGAGTCATGCTGGTACTATCTATGGTTTGAGACCATAGCGTTTTTGTTTTGTTTTTTGATTATATGGTTTTTAGTTTTGAGAGATGCTGTGGAAAAATAAATAAAACACAAAAAGAGATGCTCTGGAAAACTTTGAGAGATTAGGTTTGCTAGAATCAACCTGGTATAGTGTAAATAAGAACTGCAGATTTTGGAATCCAACAAACTTGATATTTGGGCTATTATAGCACTTAACATAGGTCTGTTTTTCTCTTTCTTTATATATACACGTAAATGTGTATATGTGTGTGCGTGTGTGTGTGTGTGTGTGTGTGTATCAGCCAGCATAGGTGAAGTTTTTTACCAAGGTTCTGCTAAAGTAACAAAAAGACTGACTTCTCAGGCTAATAGCAACAAAAGGTTTATATTTTCATTCACATACATATTCATGGTTATGGCTTTTTTTTTTTTTTTTGACTAAAGCAAGTCACACGACCAAGGCTAATGTGAATGGGCAAAAAACTATGATTTTACCAAGGAGAAGGGAAGAGAGTATTTGTAGACAATCTTCATCTTCAAAAATAGGTGTAATATTGTAGAATCCATTGGTCAGGCTTTGGTTTCAAATCACAGAAGGATAACTCACATTGGCTTAAGAGAAAAGAGAATTTATTCATTGATCCATATAATCAGGCAGTCCAGAGGGCCTCTGTGTAATATAATCAGACCTCCAGTAAAGCCAGTGACCCAGGTAAGGGTCATGCTCTCTGTCTCTCCCCGTTTCTCTCTCTTCTTCTCTTATCTCTCTCTCTCTCTCTCTCTCTCTTTCTCTCTCTCCCTCTCTCCTTCTCTCCCTCTCTCCCTCTCTTTATCTCCTCCACCCACTTCCTCACTGGAGCTTTGCTTCCTTCTGTGTGGGGTTCATTCTCCCACTATAGACAGTCCATCTTCACGTGGAGCACACTGGCAGCCCCTGCAAACACCCTTTCAGACCTATGACTCAGATAACAAGTCATCTTCTCCAGGTCTATGCTGAAAAAAAAATCTTTGGGAAGGGATGCCTGGGAGGCTCAGCGGTTTGGCACCTGCCTTTGGCCCAGTGTGTGATCCTGGAGCCCCGGGATCGAGTCCCGCATTGGGCTCCCTGCATGGGGCCTTCTTCTCTTTCTCTGCCTCTCTCTGTGTCCTTCATGAATAAATAAATAAAATCTTTAAGAAAAAATCTTTGGGAAGTATTTTGATTAGTCTAGCTGCCTGTTCTGATCATCATTCTCAGAGGAACAGAGTGCTCTGATCACCTGGACCCGGTTGCTTTGCCAACTTCTGTGGCTGGGGTGGCGGAGGTTGCTGCTGTTGGCAGCCTTACAGCATCACACCATCAGAGGGGGAGAGTAAGAATTTCCCAGCCAGAGAGGGGGTCCTGCACAGGTGAAGTCAACCAAGCGTCCACACAGACACCCGCCTCACTCTCCCTAAATAAAGCTTGTGAAAGTCTTGTAAATTGTAAAGCATTGTCCAAATGCTAATTGCTGTTATTACTACTTTCGAGTTGAGTAAAAAGCCCCATTATTTACTGGGATAAATGAATGCTGGTGGCAGGCAAGCCTTGTCCCCCACGCTTACTTAGGTGAGAGTAAAATCGCAATAAATAGGTGGGAGGTTAGCAGCAAATTGAGTAAGTCAGCGACAAAAATGGTTTAGTATTAAACCTAGAAGTGGTGCTTGTTACTTTGGAATGAGATTGCACCTGCAAGACAACTATATGGTGATAATGTCAAGAGTGGTGCAAGATGCATTTTCTGTGCTACTGTGTCCCTGGCTTAGTGCTAGGGGATATTCTGGAAGAATAAGACACAACCCCTCTCCTGAATTAATGTCTCACTCCAACCACATCGCAATAGCTCCAAATATGCAGATTACGTCAAGGAAGGATCAAGACAAATTGACCGAATTTTTCACTTTTCCTCCTAATGCCTTGACAGCCTGTTTCTCGTGCTTACTGGATGGTGTTTAATTTAATTCATGTGCTCGAGGCAGCACGCTCTGCATCGCAGCTGTGCATAGTTCGTTTGAAAGGGCTTTCTCGGCGAGGCCAAAGGCAGGAAGCTCACTGCTGGGATACCTTGATGAATGGATCCCTTGGGAAAGAAAGCGCCTTTATAATGAAGTCACAAAAGAAATCTTCATAAATCCTTGGAAGCCCAGCAGCGCGCATGTGTGAGTGCAACCAAAATACTTCCAAAAAGACCCTATGGAAGGTAAATAAGGCTAGTACTAAGCAGATTTTTTTTAATATCTGACTGCTGGGTGCCCAGGCACCATGTCTATAGTCACCTCCTGGTGTACACACACACACACACACACACACACACACACACACACACTGCATCCATCTCTGTTGTGAACACTGCTCCTGTATCCAGCACCCAGTGTCCTCTGCTTTTCCAATCAAACAGAGAAGAATAAATAATTGTCACTGTCCCATGTTGATTATCAATCAAGTTATTCTTAAATTAGTGAATTTCACCCTCTAGACCAGCAGTGCATGTTGGGCCTTGAACTCTAACTTGCTGAGATGACAGCTTCTGAGAGGAAGAGGAGTGTGTGTGTGTGTGTGTGTGTGTGTGTGTGTGTGGTGGGGCATTTGGAATCACACTTAACCTTATTGGGACAATAGTGCTGAAAGTGAGCCTGATGCAGTCTCTGTAGAAAGAGTGGGGGACAGTGATAGCCGATCCATCCCTTTGTGAGCCTCCACTTCCCAGAGCCTTTTGTGGCTGGGCCCTTACTCCACAGCTGGTGTCCAAGAAAGCCCAGTCTCTATCTTGACTTCATTCCAAGAAGCAGAGCTGCCTCGGAGGTGAAGATTCCTGTTGCCTTTTCCTTGACCACCTGTGTATCCATTTGCTGGGACCACCATAATGAAGTACCAGAGACTGGGTGGTTATGCAGTAGGAATTTATTTTTTCACAGCACTGGAAGCTAGACATCTGAGATTAAGGTGTCTACAAGGATGGTTTCTTCTGCAGCCTCTCCCCTTGGCTGGTAGATCGCCATCTTTCCTCTGTCTTCACAGGGCCTTTATTCTGTATGGATCTGTGTCCTTATCTCTTCTTCAGGGACACCAGTCATATTTGATTAGGGCTCACTCCAATGACTTTGTTATAATTTAACTACTTATTTAAAGACCCCATCTCCAAATATGGCACATTCTGAAGTATTGGGGGTTAGGACTCCCAACACAGGAATTTGGGGTGGACACAACTGGCCCATAACAACTCATCTTCCTCCCCTTATCCTGTTGCTGGCCCTCCCTTAACTGCCAAATCCAGGGCAGTCTTGGCTGGCCCAGGTCCCTAGTTCCCAGGTGTATGGAGCCAGGGAGAGGAACTAAGTGGTCTACCCCCAAAAATCCAAGAGACAAAGCCAAGAGGCCCTTGAAACAGAGAGTGAAAAGCTTGGCACACTTGAGCTGGTCATCAGAAGCTGAAGTTTAGATCTGAGTCAGGCAGCCAGAGAGGACACAAATGAGGAACGATAAATCAAAATGGCGACAAGAGGGCAGTCTGGGCCAACACTGGAGTTAGCAAACTCTAGTCCATGGCACTCTCTAGAAGTCTGTGCCACTGGAACCTGACATAGGATGGGCTTTAACCCACCCTTACATGATTTATTCAAAATCTGGGCTTTCACTTCCTTGCTTTGCCACTTCTAATTCGTGCTTCTGTGACATTATCCGCTTTGCTTTCTCTGCTCAAAATCCCCTTCTGCCCCAGTATTGACCTGGCAGCTCCCTCATGACCTCCCAGATCTTACTAACATGTCACTTCTGATGTGAAGCCTACCCAACACAGTGCATTTTTAATTTAACTGTTCAGAGATCCAACTGGGTTATCAAGTCTCATGAGAATAGAGACACAGCTTTGCACTTTTTGAGTCCCCCCGGATGTAAGATATCAGGAAATGCTTACCCAGTGAATGTTTTGAATTAGTTGTCTTTGAGCTCTCCTGGTTTATATGTCCCTTCGTGTGTCTCTCCTTCTGCCTTATATATCAGGAAGCATACGGTGTTGAGCTCAGTGCCTTAAGTAGTATAGAAAGTGTAGAGGACAGTTAAGAACATAGACTCTGATGCCAGGCTGCTTGCGTTTGAACTCTGACCCCTGAGGTTATTGGTTTGATGCCTATATCAGTTTGCTAGGCCTGCCATAACCAAGGACCACAACCCAGGTGCTTCAACACGATTCATTGTCTCCCAGTTCTGAAGACTAGAAACCTGAGATCACAGGGTGCAAGGCTGGTCCCTTCCCAGAGCTGTGGTTTGCTGGAATCTTTGGTGTCCCTTGGCTTCTGCTGCATCACCCTGACCTCTGCCTTCATCTTCTCATGGTCTTCTCTCTGTGTGTGCACACCAGCGCCCAAATTTTCTCCTTTTTGGAGAAAAGGAGACCAGTCACACTGGATTAGGGGGCCATCTACTCCAGTATGACTTCACCTTAATTATATCTGCAATGACTCTTTTTCCAAATAAGGTCACATTCTGAGCTACCAGTGATTGGAACTTCAACGTAAGGATTTCAGAGGGACACACCCAACCCATAATAGTGACCTGAGCAAATTACCTAGTTTCAGTTTTCACATTAGTAAAATAGATTAATCATATAGCCTACCTCCTAGGGATGTGTGTGATTGAATGAATGAATATCTAGAAAGCACTTAAGATGGCACAGCACAAGGAAATCCTCCATCAGCATTAGCCGTGATTTTTGGCTGCATGTGTATCTCCTTCACTAACCTATTGTGAACGGGGACTCTGCTTGGTCCTGTTAATAATGGTATCGTATATAGTGCAACATACAGCAGAGCACTTTGTGCATGACACACAATCTCTGAGCTGAACCCGATTAAACCAAACATGAGGCAGGGACTATTCAGAGTAACACCAGAGCTGGAATTCAAAATCCATCTGTGCTTGAGAGATAGTCCATTTGATAGATTGCCCTTTATCATGCCATTCACATAGTTGGGTCCCAGAAGGTGGGCCCGGGAAGAATTTGAAACCTCTCTTCTTTCTTGGTTTCTTCCAGGGGTTTCTTGCTTTCTTAGAAATGCTTAGGGAATGTGGTTTTACATAGACAAATGCTGTTCTGTCTCCAGGTAGAGAGAGCACATTCAGCCTGAGCCACTACCTTTAGTTATTGGCATAATTGAATGCTTCAGTTCTGGGTTTCTCTACTCAGTTGTGATATTATCACTGCGAGTCAGGAAAAAGAAGGGAAGAGCAATGTGATATTTCTTCCTCAGAGGCCTGGGTGGGCCATCTGGCAATCTTTAAATCTAGGTGCCAGATTGAATAACATGCTTTGGGTGACTTTTTAAATGTATTATTCAGGGGGAGATGTTGTTTTAACCTCTGCGCTTCACACCACTTCCTAGCTGATGGAAATCTTTTCTCTCCTTTGCTTGAAAATTATGTGGAACACAGCCCAGCAGAGACTAATAAATCAGCAGGAAAATTCCTCAGCTGGCCTGAATAGCAGCTAACGATGGAAAAGGTGGCTGGATGTTTCCGCATCAAGCAAGGAAAAGGAAACAATGTGCAGTTGTCACGCAGCAAATATATGAGACAGGGTCTGGATCCTGACCAAAACAGCAACTCAGATCTTCCTCTTCTTGCAACCAGTTCTTGCAACCAGTGTGGCATTCCAGGTGCTGGAATGAAAACTCCTTGCATGCAGGACAGTGAGTTCAGCATCCAGCCTAGATTGGGGTGCTCTCTGGTTTCTTGAAATGGATGAGTCAGGTCACTCTTCTGGGTCTCGCTTCCCTCTTTTGTACAGTGAGGTTGTCGAACTATGACTGATCTTTGGGGTTCCCTTCTGTGCTTTCACTTTCTCCATCACAGTTCATAAACCCATAGACCCTGGGGTCTTCTGTCTCCAGGCTAAATGGTTGCAATCACTCTAGTTTCTGGCCATCACTTCTTTAATTGCTCTCCCGGAGCTCAGTGCCAATATCCACGTGACACTGTGATGATGTATAATAAGATACAGATTTGGTCTTTGTCTTGTTTCTGGCACAGAGCTCCTCTTAAAACCCTTGGAATTTCCTAGGTGTAGAGAGCATTAAAGTACTCTTTTTTATGTTAAGGAGGTGACTTTTGGGAAGCTCCTAAGGAGCTAGAGCTAGCTGCCAGTGGAGCCAAACATATGATTAGAAGATTGGAAATTTCAGTCCCACCCCCGACCTTGGGGGAGAGAAGAGGGGCTGGAGATTGAGTTCAGGTGCCAATGACTGATGATTTAATCCGCTGTGCCTATGTAGTGAAGCCTCCATAAAAACCCAAAAGGAGAAGGTTCAGAGAGCTTCTAGGTTGGTGAACACAAGATTAGAGACTCCCTTCCCCCAGTCCTTGCCCCGTGCATCTCTTCCATCTGGCTGTTCCTGAGTTATCACCTTTTATAATAAACCAGTGGCCTAGTAAGTAAAATGTTTCCCTGGGTGTTGTGAGCTGCTGGCAAGTTAATTGAACCCGAGGGGGCCCTGGGAACCTCCAATCTGCAACCTGTCGGTCAAAAGCACAGGTCACAACTGGGGCTTGCCACTTGCATCTGAAGGGAGTAGAGCAGTTTTGAACCTCAAACCTGTGGAGTCTGAGCTCTCCAAGTGATGTCAGGATTGAGGTGAATTCTCAGACACTCTGCCAGTGCTCGAGAATTGCTTAGTGCCAGGTGGGGAGTCCTTTCTCCCACACACATCAGAATTGGGTCCAGGAATCCAAAAATAATCTGTCTCTGCTAAATTGCATTGTCTCAAATGAACTCAAGCCTTAATGAGTCCTTGAGCCCATTTTACAAGTAATTATATGAAACAAGGGACACATGAGGTCCTCTCCATTTCTTAATACTGCAAAATTACCTTACTGGCTCAGCAAAAGCATCTCCACCTGTAAGTTGAAGACCATCCAGCCTCACCGTGCATGAGTATAGAAGGAAAACTGTTTTTCTAAGGCACAGTACTTCAGACACCAAATGTCTGGGGGGTTATTCCCTATACTGACCAATTTTCCAACTCTCTGGACACCAATTAGGGTCATAGAATATAATTTAATTCTGACACTAACTACCTGGAATCAGTGTCAGATTCTCTAGGTTTAAGAGCTCAGACCCATAAGACCACCCTCACTTCAGACACCATTTGCAAGTGATGGGTCCCCTGGGCACCATCTTCTGTCCATATTGGCTCCTGCATCAGAGGTTCCCACAAACTCACTCCATTTTGATAATTGGCTTGAACAGTTAAAAAAAAAAAAACTTAGGGAAACATCTACTTATATTTATCAGTTTATCATAATGGATATTACAAAGAGCACAGATGAACAGCCAAATGGAGGTTCCCAAATTTAGGAGCTTCGGTCCCTGTGAAGTTGGGAAGCACTGTCTTTCCAGCACATGGATGCATTCACCAATGCAGAAGCTCTCTGAATCCTGTTGTTAAGGGATTTTTTTTTTTAAAGATTTATTTATTTATTCAGTCAGAGAGCACGCGAGAGAGGCAGAGACACAGGCAGAAGGAGAAGCAGGCTCCATGCAGGAAGCCCGATGTGGGACTCGATCCCAGGTCTCCAGGATCACACCCCGGGCTGCAGGCGGCGCTAAACCGCTACACCACCAGGGCTGCCATTTTTACGGCAACTTCATCATGTGGGCTTGATCATTTATTAACTCAGTCTCCAGCTCCTCTACCTCAGAGGATGAAAGCTGAGGCTGAAAGTTCCAAGCTTCTAATTAGTGCTTGATCTTTCTGGTGACCAGCCCTCCCATCCTGAAGCTATCCAGGAGCCCACCAAAACTCCTCTCACTAGAACAAAAGATGCTCCTGTCACCACCACCTCCCCAAGAAATTCCAAGGGATTTAGGAGCTCTGAGGCAGGAACTGTGGGACAGGGACCAAATATGGATGCTTCTTAGGATATCACACTATTTGTAAAATCTTGGGCATAAAACTGGATTGAGAGAATGAAATACAAAGAGTGAAAATCATTCCTGGACCTCACCTTTAAATCAAGGCTTCTTAGCAGGAGGCCTGAGGTCATTGATAACTGACAGACAGATGAAGTGTCTTCCAGGAATATCTCAGCAGGCCACTTGCTGAAACCCTTGGGGAGTTACCAACCGGCTGGGGATGAATTTTCTTTGGCAAGCTTAACGGAGGCAATGTGTAGATCAGGACTGTCTCAGAAGAAAAATGCTTTGTAAGTGTAGAGTGATCTGGGTCACTGTGCCCAAATCATGACTAGGTGTTTATCTGAAGCAAGAAGGAATGGGATTTGGGAGAAGTTCGGAGACTACTAGTCTTAAATAAATAATCCCTGTAACAAAGACAGAGAAGAAGGAGGTGCACACTGATCAAGACCCAGATACTAAGAGTCTGTGATTTTTAAAGAGCGGAATAAATGTGCTTTTATTCAGCCTTAGTTTCTTAGTAGAGCTCCCAATGTGTTTATCCTATAAATCCTTAATTACATATCATTTCATAATGGAGTTCTGCATAAGCTAACAGTTTTCTTTAGATCTGTGTGTGGTTGTCATGAATATTCCCAGTGATTCATAACACTGCTTGCTTGACCTTTCAGAAATGTGATTTTTTTTTCCATGAGCAGCTTTCTTAGACTAGATACTCTTCTTCTTAAGAAGGACCTAGAGAAAAGGAAATTCAGAATGCCTGGGCTACGTTTTTGTGACATAAGTGTTTTATCAGCCCTCAGTACAGATGGGCGGTTCCACGTACTCACCTGCCGTCTCCTCAGAGCTCTGTGAATCAGGCTGAGCATCAGCCCTTTGTTCCCCAATCACTGGTGGCTCTTCAGGCCAAGGATAGGCTAATTATCTGAACTGCACATTGGAGGAGGAGCCACTTGCAAAGACGAAAACATTTGAGGTTTGGGAAAACCTGAGATGGTTTTTATGCCCACATAACATTTAGTGGAAAATAAAATCCAAATAACCTTCACTCCTTCCTGTTGAAATTGTCAAAATGTTGTTTGTTCTGAATTATTTTATAGTCATGTAGATTTTTCTTTTCAACCAAGCTCCTCGCTTTGTTTTGACCTATGACTAGTTTGCATATATTCTTTTTGTAACGTCTACATCGGCTAAGTCATAATTTGTCAGTCACGTATACATATTGAAGTCTCTAACTCCATACAGTTTCATGCAAATTTTAAAATCACTTTTGCTATTAAAAACTTAAGTCAAGGGATGCCTGGATGACTTAGCGGTTAAGTGCCTGCCTTCGGCCCAGGGCGTGAGTCCCGGGATCGAGTTCCACATCAGGCTCCCTGCATGGAGCCTGCTTCTCTCTCTGCTTGTGTGTCTGCCTCTCTCTCTCTCTCTCTCTCATGAATAAATAAAAACTTTAAGTCAAGAGTTTCTTTCATGACTAGTTGCTATTAAAAAAAAGAGTTCTCAGAGTACCTAGGTGGCTCAGTCAGTTGAGCATCCAACTCCTGGTTTCAGATCAGGTCATGATCTTGGGGTTGTGGGATGGAGCCCTGCATCAGGCTCCAACTCAGTGTGGAGTCTGCTTGAAATTCTCTCTATTACTCTCTCTCTGCCCCTCTCCCCCACTTGCTCCCTTGCACATGCTGTCTCTCCTTCTCTCTCTCTCAAATAAATAAATAAATCTTAAAGAGTATTCTTAATAGACTTAAATCACTTTGAATTTTGGTTTTCTTATCTATAAAGTAGAAATAATGCCTCTCACAGCTGTGGAAGAGACATGTGATAATAAATAAAACACACTTTGTGGGAGGTAAAGATCTATTATAATCATTGATTTTTACCAAAAGGCAAAGCCACTAAAATATAATTATTTAAATATATAATAACATATTCCCTAAAACTATAGTTATATAGGCACATAACTATGTGCTGTTGCTGTGTCTGCCCAGAATAAGCAAATGAAAAGTTAGCTTTTGTTAATATATTAATATTTAGCATTCCTCTAAATCCCATAATTATGCTAGAGGCCACAGAACTCTACACCCGGAAGACTGCTTACAGATGGCAAAAAAAAATTCCCTCATTGGAGAAACTGATTCATTTGTGTAAGAGGAGATACAGATAGAGGAGGAGCACTTCACTCTTCCCTATTAGCCCTCCACTACTGTGTGCTCCCTTGGAGTCCACAAGTAACCCAACTGAAGGTCACAAAAGGATAGAAATTGATCTGAGTCCTTAAACCATGGGGCTGTGTTATGACTGTCATGGTCGACAGGCCCCTTGGTCTGAACAAGACATCCAGTCTTTTATCTGTTGGTTCATCTGCATGTAACAGAAAACACAAATTAACACCAACTTACACATGCAAGAGGTTTTTTTTTGTTTGTTTGTTTGTTTTTTGTTTTTTGTTTTTTTATCCTGCATACAAGAAGTCTGATGGAAGGAGCCTAAGGCAAGGTCGCAACTCCACAGGATTGGTAGATTTGTATTGCCCTGTGCTCCTTGCACCTTTCTGTTACACTAGCCTGGGATATGGCTTGTAACCTGAAGGTCACTTCAGTGCCACCATGCTGGAAGTTAGAGAGAGCTTCAGCCAACAAATCCTTGTCTAAGTAATAAGGTGAATAAAGGAAGGAATCAAATAAGTCTTTCCCTTGTTTTTTGTCCCCCCCCTTTTAGGGAAACCTCAGCAGTACATCTCCACAGCTCATGTTTACATCTCCCAGGCCAGATCTTAGTCAGGTAGCCACGCTTGGCTGCCAGAGAGGCTGGCAAATAGAGGACCTTAGTGTGTTGTTGCCTCTGGTAATATAGGCATCCTATTAGATAAAAAGCAAAAATGGATGCCAGAGAGGCAACCAGCAGTTGCCACACAAAATGTAACTTATCTGGGCCTTTCTCGAGGAAGAGTAGACAGTGAAACCTCTAGTCGAGGAGAATTACAGCTGGTGACCTGATTAACTGTCTCCACCCACACTCCCAGTTCAACTGGAAACTGATCACTGATAAATAGTCGGGCTCACCCAGCATAAAACAGAAGGAATAATAGCTAGCATCTGTTGTGCACTTGCTCTTTGCCAAGCAATGCATAACCACTTTATCGGCATTAATTGTTAAATCACAGAGTAACCTGTGATGTCAGTGCTAATATTATCCCTACACTACATTAAATAATTTGACCGAGATTCCTAGAAAGTCAATTAAGTAGAGACTTGAACTCAGGTCTGTTGTCTCTTAACTACTGCATTATATGCCATCACACACAGGAGAGGAGGAAGAGGGGATAAAATAAATAATGTCCCACAACTAAAGTGAAAAATGGTAGTTAAGATCATTTTTAAAATTTTCATTTATTTTTTAAACATTCACGTATTTAGAGAGAGATCATGAGCACGGGAAGGGAAGGGGAAGAAGGAGAGAAAGAATCTCAAGCAGATTCCCTGCTGACTGAACGGGGAGCCTGACTCGGGGCTCAATCCCACAACCCTGAGGTCATGATCTGAGCTGAAATCAAGAGTTAGACATTCAACCAGTTGAGCCACCCAGATGTCCCAAGATTGTTTTTTTTTTTTAAGTTTGTATGACTTTCCTTCAAATATTAAATAAGTATGTGTTCAATATTTTACTTAGCTTATGAATGGGTAAGCTACTAAGATGTTAAGGCTGTCCAAAGGGGAATTCAGAGAACCACGTGCAGTGAGGAATGCTGAAAAGGATTTGCCAACAGACACAAGACCCATCTGTCCACAGGGTAGTGATCAACTACATTCCACCAGGCACAGTGCCTTTCTGTTTCTAAGGATAAAGGAATTACCGGCATTATCATCAGTTTTACTTACAGAGCTGTAAAATAACTCTAAGGCACTGAAAGGCAAATATTACCAGCAATGAAGGGTTATGCCCTGCTGGACAGGGCCCTCTTATAACCTTTTCACCCATTTTAAACTCTCATAATTTGCAAAAAAAAATTCCTAACATACCTAAATTACCCTCTCCTGTTGCCAGAGATGCCAGCATTTAGAGAGACATAAAGAATATCACTGAAATTTGGGGTGCCTGGATGGCTCAGTGGTTGAGCTTCTGCCTTCAGCTCAGGTCGTGATCCCGGCGTCCCTGGATCAAGTCCTGCATTGGGCTCCTTGCAGGGAGCCTGCTTCTCCCTCTGCCTGTGTCTCTGCCTCTCTCTGTCTCTCTCTGTGTCTCTCATGAATAAATAAATAAAATCTTTTTAAAAAATCACTGAAATTCCTTTTACCCACATACCCTCCATCTCCCTGCTGCCAGAGATTAGGAAGGGCAAAGAATCGTCTCTTGTTTTCGAGCTGTCCTAGCGTGTTGGTGACCACTTCCCAAACTAAGATGAAAAATGGAAGCCAAGGCTGCCTATCTCCTTGGGCGAAGTGATTCACAAATACTTCCTGGGTACCTTCTGTGCACCAGATCGTCTCGAGATGAGCAAAGTAGACATGGCACCTGCTGTCAGAGATTTACAGCCTACAAGGGAAAACTTACCTTCCAGGAGAGAGTAAATAAGCTGTCTAATAGGAAGTACAAAGGTGTAAACCGCCCCTCGCCCCCCGCCACACCTACGCAGATAACTCTGAACTGCTTCTATAGACATTATATATTTTTTAGTGCTTACTTTATTTATTTATTTATTTATTTATTTATTTATTTATTTATTTTTTTTTTTTTTTTTTTTTTTTTTTTTAGTGCTTACTTTATAATTTGGTCAAGGCATCCTTTCCAAGCCCAGATAGCTGGTCTGCCTCCATGAGGGTTATTGAGCATTCTGGAAGATATCAGAGGGGAAATAACTAAGTGCATTAAAGTTGCCAGTGTGGCATTTTGTTTTGTAAACTGGCGTCCAAACTACAGGATTTGCAATATTTCCCTCCTAAAAACTTCATATGACTCCTGTCACCTTTAGAGATTCTGCAGTTACAGAGGGGTGTATGCATACTCGCTCAGTACGGGGAGGCTCCTGGACTCCTCAGACTGCCCTTAAGTCATCTGAAAGAGAAACAGAGAAAAAAAATCCCTTTCTTTGCCCTTCTGTCTCACTTTCCTTCTGCATTGTTCGCCCTTAGTGGTCATTCCGTCTTTCTTACTCTATGTTGTCCTAAATTTTTTTTGCCAACCAGTTCTCCTTCGCCAAGGTTTTTTTGCGCTCGAATCTCTGGCTGGTTCCTCCCGAGGCCCATTTACTCTTTCTTGGCAGCAGATTTCAGAGGGCCCTGGGTTCTGCACGCTGATAATTAGGCACCAGTGGCCCACGAGGGGTCTTCTGCAGTGCTCAGCATTCACCTTGATTAAAGGCAGAAGGCAGGTGTGCACTAAGACAGAGAAAGGAAGAAGGGAGAGGGAAGCAACCACAGGTACTTCCTCTGCAAACGCTTCTTAGAGAGGAGCCAGACCATAATGCCACTGTCTCTGATAAGAGTTGTCAACTACCCTGCTTTAAACACATTGTTAAATATAATTGCTTCCTTCCAAGTCCGTTGATCCCTTGTGACATGTCCTTGGATTGGACATGGACCTCCCTAGGACTCAGGTTTCTGATTCATGAGATGATGGAGTCAGAACTGGTAGTTAGCAAAGAACTTTAGCTTAAATATTCTGTTTAAGTAAATGAAATTCATTGGATTTTTTACTGATAGGGTTTGTATTGCTTTTTCAAACGTTCGGACAGATGTTCAGAATTGCCCATTAAGGAATGGGGTCTGAGAGAAGAGAATAAAAGAAAGATTAATTAGGTGTCCTGCTGTTTGCACGACTGCTTACTGACTTCTTTTTTACATTTAAATTAAAGTAATACCTGTACAGGAGAAAGGGGAATCAAACTGTAGATTTGATCAAGGGTTTTTTTAAAAAGTAACCATCTCCATCCCCCCTCCCCCATGCCTGCTCACATTACTCAATATTTCTGGGGTTTTGTTTTGTTGGGGTTTTTTTTTGGGGGGGGGGTTAGTTCTTTAGCTGATTACCATGATAACTTTATGTCATAATACCCATTCTTCTCTTTCCTAAATTATCTACTTTGGAGACAGTGTTGACTCCTAGTATAATGAAGAGGAAATCTCTTCTGGTACAACTCCCAACTTTCTTTAGTAGATTATTTCTAGATTCTCAATTCTAGATTCTCAAAATTGAGACTATTTCACTGAGTCTTTAATGTTTGTAGGTTGCTTCTGAAAATTTCAACCCTCTGGAAAAGCATATTAAGTATAATGACCACATATGTCTTTCACTGTGGAACCAAGTAGTTTCGTTGGGCCCAAAGAAAAGGAAATGTAATCCGGTATCACTGAACACTTGCTACTGTGAGAAGAATGTTCTGTGTATAAAATACAGACTTATTTCTGTTCAGATTCCCTCCTTTAATGTATATTGTTTCTTTTATCTCTATTATCCTTTCTCTAATATTTCTTCCTCTTGACTGATCCCTTGCATTTTTTCATTTGTGATGAAAAGACTTTTGAGGCTTTTTGTTTCTGAAGATGTTTTCTGTTCCATCACACTTTTAAAATTTTACGCTCAGCAAGTCACTTTCCCTCAGAACTTGCTTCATTATCTGCTAATGTCTTATGTTGCTGATAAGAATTCTGGTATTGGTATGATTCTTGTTCATTTGAGGTGTTTTTTTAACTTTGAAAGTTCAGGGGATCTTTCTCTTTACTCCTCTATGTTAAATTTTGCCATAATGTATGTTGATGTAAATTAACTTTGAAAAAATTCCAGTATAATTAATGTACAGTGTTTATATTAGTTTTAGGTGTATAATATAATGATTCAACAATTCTGTATAATACTCAGTGCTCATCATGATAAGTGTACTCTTCACCCCTAATCATCTATTTCATCCATCCCACCACTTGCCTCCCCTCTAAAAAAAAAAACCCATCAGTTTGTTCTGTAAAGAGTCTTTTTTTTTTTTTTTTGGTTTGTCTCTTTTTTCTTTGTTCATTTGTATTTTTTCTTAAATTTACATATGAGTAAAATCATTTGGTATTTGTCTTTGACTGATTGACTTATTTCACTTAGTATTTATATCCTCTAAATCTGTCCATATTGTTGCAAATGTCAGATTTAATTCTTTTTATGGCTGGGTAAGATTCCATTTTCTTTCTTTCTATCTATCTATCTATCTATCTATCTATCTATCTATCTATCTTCCATTATAGATGGAAGATAGATAGATAAATACACACACACACACACATCTCTTCATCTTTTGATGGACACTTGGGTTGCTTCCATGTTTTGGCTATTGTAAATAATGCTGCAGTAAATGTAGGGGTGCATATATCTTTTTGAATTAGTGTTTTCATATTTGGGTAAATACCCAGTAGCATGATCCCTGGATTATAGGGTAGATCTATTTTTAATTTTTTGAGGAGCCTCGATACTGTTTTTCACAGTGACTGTACCAGTTTACATTCCCACTACCACTGCATGGGGATTTCTTTTTCTCTACATCCTCACCAACACTTGTTGTTTCTTGTGTTGTTGATTTTAGCTATTCTGACAGGTATAAAATGATATATCATTGTGGTTTTGATTAATATTTCTCTGATGATGAGTGATGTTGAGCATCTCTTCGCATGTCTGTTGGCCATCTGGATGTCTTCTTTGGAAAAATGTATGTTCATGTCTTCTGCCCATGCCTTAGTTTTAATTGGATTATTTGATTTTTTGGTGTTGAGTTGTGTAAGTTCTTTATATATTTTGGATATATATGCCCTGAGTTCTTTCATGTTGGAAATGTGAATAGAGCTTTCTCTGGATTCAGTCTTCTTTTGGTCATAATTTTTTTTCTTCTAGATTTTGTAGAAATTTCTTAACATGCGTATGACTCAAAAGGACTCTAATGCCAGCCTGATTCTCTTTCACATTTAAGGTGATCTGTTTTTCTTCCTGAGTGCTCAAGGAATTCATTCTTTTCTCTTTATTTTTTTTTAATTTTTTTTTTAGATTTTATTTATTTATTCATGAGACACACACAGAGAGAGAGAGAGAGAGAGAGAGAGAGAGAGAGAGAGGCAGAGACAGAAGCAGGCTCCATGCAGGGAGCCCAATATGGGACTCCATCCTGGGTCTCCAGGATCACTCCCTGAGCCAAAGGCAGCGCTAAGCCCCTGAGCCACCTGGGCTGCCCACATTCTTCTTTAACCCAAGATCTTGAACAGAATTGATTTTTATTGGGGGGGATTTTCTTTTATTCTTTCAGTGATTTTTTTTTTTTGCATTCTATTTTCCTATACATCTGAGACATAATTTCCTTTACTGCTGTTTTGATCTGTCTTCCATGCCTACTAACTTCTTTCTAATTGCAGAAATCAGTTTGCCTTATTACTCTGCATTCATTATGGCTATCTCAAACTTCTCTATTAATAGGATAACTTTAAACTTACTATTATAAAATATTTCATGCATACAAAAGGGGGTATGAGTGTAAATGCAAGATATGAAGAATACTAACCAAATGAGCACATATATCCCCTAAAACCCGGTGGAAGAACTAGACCAGTCTAAAATTCCTATTTGCCTCTCCCTGATTTCACCTCTTCCTTGTGCTCTCAAAAGCTACCAACATCTTAAGTTTTAACATTAAAAAGTTTAAAAATATAATTTAGTATATCCTAGTCAATACAGTCTACCTTTGAAAACATTTGACCTTTTTTAAATAAAAGAAATCATGCTATATATTCTTCAGCAGCCTGATTTTCCCCCCTAAAATTCTGTTTGTGAAATTAATTTATGTTAACATATGTACCTCTGGTTCTTTCTCACTGTTGAATAGTATCCCTACAATGGACGTGCCACTATTTATTCATTCATTTCCTGTCAATAGTTATTTCTGGCTTATTGTAAATTTGTATCTTATAATTCCCAATATTATTATAAAAAATTTAGTATAGCTTATCTTGTATATGTGTTCAAATATTCCTCTAGAATGTGAATTTCTAGGCAGTGGTATTTCTGAGTTACAGAAGGAGCACCTCTTCAGCTTTATGGATGCCAAATGGTTATAAATAATTTGAATTCAATATATTTTCTTCCCACCTATTAGCTATGTATTACTCCATAATTATGTTGCTTTACTTCTTGATTTGTTTCTTTGCAACCAAAGTCTCTCATTTAAGCTCAGTTTTATTGTCTTAATCATCTTATCTTTAAACTCTTGCTCAATTTCATCTATATTCTCTTTGATTGATATATCTCTCTGTACTTTCTCATTTAATTTGATCCTTGAAATGACACTGAAGGGATTGGTGCCATTATTACCCTAATTTTATAGATGAATAAAAGGACTTCCAAGAAATTACGTGTTTTGGCCACAGTCTTACAGCTCCTAGGTGGAGAATTCAACACTAGCACCCAAATCTTTCACCTCTGAAACACTTGCTCTTCCCACCTCTTTGAGACAGAATATAATTAAATACTCTGTTGTGTAGTGTGGCTTCTAAGCCTAATTCAGCTTCCATACTGAACAATGCATTTTCAACACGTGTAACTCAATGAAAAACCTCCTAAGTAGGACAAGAATCACAGCGTACCAAGTGAAATTATTACCCTGATCTACCTGGGAAGTTACAATGACACTAAGAGGATGAATTCTGCTGCCAACACCTAAAGTGTGTGCATGTGTGTTCATGTGCATGTGTGTGTGCACACATGAACGTGCATGCACATGTGCACACATGCATGTGTGCACACAGCTTTAGCAACTAATAGAAGCAACAGAACTCTTGATAAGTTTTTGAAATCCAGTATAATTACAAGGAAACAGAAGCAAACAGCATGATGTGGGTTTGCCTGTACCTTGATGGTGTCTGGGAAAAGAGATTCCCTCTTTCCTGAACTCTTAGAGAAGGACCAGGTCACACAGGCAAAATCTATACAGCAGTGAACATGGAATATGATGGCACCTTCCTCTGGCTTAGCAGTCTTTTCCAGCACTTGGAGACATGTATTGAGACTCATTTTTTCCTGGAAAAGATAGTTCTACTGAGTTTTGGTTTTGGAAGAATGGTATATGAGGTGACAGCCTAGCACAGTATTATCTGTACCAAGAATGCTGTAAAATAAAAGTGAAGGGAAGGCAAACAACATTGACTCAGAGACTAGAGTGTGTCTAATGTCCAGAATTAGCTCTTCTCATGGCTTAGCAATTATTGCTGGAGTTTATGTCCTGTTTACAGACATCTGCATCAAAGAATTGTAATCAAACTTAAGGTTATCAAATAAACTCCTTTCATTGTTTTCCAAAGGTTGATCTGCAGGAGATAAATAACTGTTCAGTGAGAAAAAAGAACTGCAAAGTAACCAAATAAGTTTGCATGTCTTTGATTTAACCAAGACAAATGGTTTTCTTTTCTGCAAAACTCTTCAAAGCAATTAGTATGCTAATGGACCCTGAATTTGTAAAAGAGGGATATGTATTATAGAGAAGTTCCAAAATTATTTGATCATGAAGCTCTTGTGTTCGTGGACTCCAGGAATATATTTTGGGGAAATTTGGCTTTCTTCTAATCATAAAATGTTAGAACTCGAAAGAGCCTGAGAACAACTCTCCAGTTTTAAACTTTAATTTTGCAAGGAAGGAGACCAAAATTTATAGGGCTTAAGTGACTTCCCCAGGGTCACACAACTCTTTGGTAGTAAAGGGAGAACCAGAATTCATATTTTCAGATTCCTGATCTAGTGTTCTTTGAATCTGATTCACAGTAAATTAAGTCACATGATGCAGTGACTTAGAGCTAGGACTGTTTGCCCACTTCCATAAATGTGGTATTTCCTTCTTTAGCAGTGAAAATAATGAGGCTCAGAATTCTTTCCTGTGAATCCCAAATTGCCCTTCTGACAGCTCATACAATCCTTTCTCCAAAGCCTTGTTATATCTCTGATGTTTCTGAGGGATCAGTACCCTACGATTATTTTCTGTAAACTCTCCATATTGAGTAATATCATGCTCACTTGGATATCCTTTCATATTGGTCCCTCCAGCAAAACTTAGAAAAGCTCCCCTCCCAACATTCTAGTCCAAGTTAATGAGGCAGCTTTATATACTGACATGTGGACAGTCTCATACTCCACAAACAGAATTTAGAAAGGGCTCAAAATCTGGAAGTGGAGTCCCTTTGTGGCAGGCAATAGAGCAATGTGTATCAGAAACCTTTAAAATTTGCATACTCTTTAAATTTGAAGGAAGCAATGGGAAATAATGCAAATAACTGTATTATTTGTCAATACATTGTCATAATGAAAAATTTAATATAACCCGAATGTCCAATAGCATGGTGTTGAGTAAATGGATCAGAGTATTTTTATAAAATACAGTATAGCCAGTAGAAATTGTGTTGTAGAAAACTCTACAGAGTGATATTTAAAACAGAACTTTCTAACAGCTCTGTCAGGACGGAGATATTGATGCCTTTTGTCCTCATCAGGAGCTAGGCAGGATGTAGTGTGGTCTGAGCTCCCAGCTCCACTATCTCAAGCTGTCAAATAAAATATTATACATTTTTAATTTTTTAAAGATTTTATTTATTTATTCATGAGAGACAGAGAGAGAGAGAGAGGCAGAGACACAGGCAGAGGGAGAAGCAGGCTCCCTCTGGGGAACCTGATGCAGGACTCAGTCCCAGGACCCCAGGAGCATAACCTGAGCCAAAGGCAGATGCTGAACCATTGAGCCACCAGGCTCCCCTGTTACACATTTTTATAAACAGAGATATATTTGCATGTCTGCTAAGGAATATACTTCGTCTACATCTGGATAGAGCAGTACAAATGATCTCTATTTTCATGTTTTTGCTCATCTGCATTTCCCTTTTCTAGTGAATAGTATTCTTTAGTAAAATAATAGGCAATAAAATAACTTTAACACTTATATAGCCATCAATATGCTTTATCTTGTTTTATCTTCAAGCAAGCCTATGTAGCAGGCACTACTATTATTCTTTTTGTTATGTAAATGCTATTTTTAAAATCCATATTTGAAGCTATTAAGATTGGACAAGCTGATGCAGGCAGAAAGGAAAAGGTGGAAATGAGACATATCCAGAAGGAAGAAATAAGAAAACATAGTTACTAATTGTCTGTGGGAAGCAACTATGCCCCCAGGATACTGAGGATTATCATATTCGTGACCAAAACAGAACCAAGGAAATACAAGATTATATAGAAGTTTTTAGAAAGCCTAGAGGAACGGTTAGTTTTCAAGAAGAAGCTGGGGCAGGCTCTTTACTTATTGATAATGAAGCGACAAAGCATGTTGGTGGATATGTCTATTGATGGTGGAGCTCAGGTGAGAACCTAAGGATGTAGTTTGGGTGTTTATCCACAATGGAGCCACAGTAGAGCTGTGCAAATGAGTGGATCCTCACACAAGAGAGTGTGCAGAGAACAGCAGGGCACCAAAAGCTGTAACCTTTGGGCTTTGTCTCCACAAGGGAGAATGCCATGAGTCCCCTGAACTGGACTTCCATGTGTGGAACGATGATACAACAGAATTCCAAGAGTCTTTAGGCTTAAACATTAACAACAGTGGATAAAGGTTGACAGTGCAGGACATGTTCAGACACTTTTTTAATTGTTTTTCCTTAGATCAGAAATTATTTTATTTCTTTTTTAAAAAGTATAAGTAGAAAAGACATTTAATAAGCTTATGGGGCATGTGTTGGTGAACAACAGCCTAGAAGAAAGGACTCAAGGTGAAAGGTACCCTAGCTCTGTGAAAAGGTGATCAGAAATGGAAAAAATACAACTGACTCACGACAAATGCATGGCATGCTGCATTTATGATGAAGAAAGGGGTCAAGTTATGAAAATACAAAATGGAAGGTCTCTGTGTATAAATACAGTGAGCACAGATCTAAGAGTCTCAGGAAGCCACAACTGGAAAATGAGTATACTGTATATTTTTATGCTGGTGCATTCAAGATGTTTATTAGGAAATACATTTTTCAGGCAGTAGAAAGACATAAATGTAATAATGCAATTTCTTTGTCATATTTGGCATTAAGAAGAAATATATTAGAAATATAATAAACACATATCTCTTCAAGGTCCCAGTTTTAAGGGAATTGAAAGTTATTAAATAGAATGCAGAGGACATCAAGGAAAAATGAGTACATAACTATAAAATATGCTTCTAAAGAAAGGTTAATGAACATGCTATTATTTATTTCTGGAATCAAAAGACCACAGGATAATTTAATGAGGATCAGGATCATTAATTTGTGCAAGATTATTGTACAGTGCTTTTTGGCATCTTTATTCCAGGTAGAATGATGGGAAATAAACTGAAACCATTAATTAAAAATAATTCCCCCAAAAGCACATGCACATATATATACACACATGCCCAGACAATACACATTCACACACCCATGTGCACACACACATGTGAGTGTTTATGTAGAGTCTGGAGGAGTATACATCAAAGTATTAGTAGGTATTATTTATATGTGGTACAATTATAGATGTTTTTATTCCTTGCATATGTGTGTCTTCTAAATTACCTATAATAAACACGAAATATGTGTTACAATATGAAAAATAAGTTTATTTTCTAAAGCATTTTATAGACACAGATATGTCAATTCCCTCTCATCCCTATCACTATGTCAACCCTTAATCTGTAAAGCTTATTTTTTTGTAAGAGTCTGTATAACAATACTAGTCCCCTGTTTTATCTTTTTTCAGATGCTGGTGAAAAATAACCACCTTTCTGACAAGATCATTGTTCTGCCAGGGAAAATTGAAGACATCTCTCTTCCTGAAGCTGTAGATGTGATCATTTCAGAACCGATGGGATACATGCTGTTTAATGAAAGGATGCTGGAGAGTTACCTTCATTCCAAAAAATGGCTGAAAGCAAATGGTGAGTTGGCCAGTTCCTGGTTCAGAGGATAGAAGCTGACATTTCCACAAGAATTTGCCATCCTCTTTCCCTCATATTTAATTTTGGATGGAAAAGAGGAGAGGACATTTCTATTATACCAGTTTTTTTTTAATTTTCTCATCTTAATCTTCCATAACAGATGATCTAGTCTCCAGCCATAAGGCTATAGGTGCTGGAGGGCTGCATGGTATTAAATATGGTACAGGGGACCAGTTCGGAGCTATGTGTTTCTGTCCCATTCTATCACTTTCTTCCCTAATGAACTTCACCAACCACTTGGCCTTTTGACTTTGGTTTTCTCATCTGTATTTTTAAAATAATCTCTAAAATAAATCCCTGAAGCCCTTTTAAGTGTTGGTTTTCTATAATGTGAGAAACTCTCTGAGTCCCTGTCCTTTCTGACATATTCTTCCCCAACTATGTCTCTCTTTCCCTGAGATCGGTACATATAATTGAGATAATAATATAAAATCCAATATTTCTTTTGTGCTTATCAGGTGTCTACAAGCACTAAGCAATCTGCATAAATTAATTTATGAAAACCTTAGCAAGTGTGAATGGTGGAGGTTTTTAATTTATTTGAAAGATCAGTGCTGAGGTTCTTGGTGATTTTACACTCCTTTGACGGGATGTTTGGCAGTGTCTGGGGACATTTTAGTTTGTCACAGCTGGGAGAAGGGTAGTATTGGAATCCAGTGGGAGAAGCCAGGTATGCTGCTAAACATCCTTCAGAGTATAGGACAGACCCCTGCCCCATCAAAGAGTTATCTAGCCTACAATGTCAACAGTACCAAGATTGAGACCTGGTTTACTGGGAGGTACCATTACCTTCCCCAATTTACAAAGAGAAAATGGAGGCAGAGTGGGAGAAAGCAACTTGGTAGGGGCACGCCTCTGGTAAATGACAGAGCAGGGATGTGAACCCAGGTCTGTCTCACCCTGAAGACTCCTGCGCACATGCTAACTTTCTGCTCTTTACTGGAGAAAGCGGACACATTTTCACAAAATGTTTTTCCAAATGAAGCGTAGAAAGTAACTGGCCAATTTTAAAAGTTGCATCTCCCATTAAAATTGTAGCACGTTACCCATGATGTGGCTCCCTACCTTGATAGCCAGTGCAGACAAAATAGCAACCACCAGTGCAGCAATTGCTCACCACGTTAATGTGGTATACGCATACCAGTGTGTGCATGTAAGTAAAGCTTGAGGCTCATCTATAATTTCCTGCATGCTTCGAAATGTAGGGATTCAGAGATAGGCACTTAAAAAAAGAAAACTCATGCAAAAATAAACAAACAGACAAAGTGTACCTGTGTCACAAACTTCATTAGTATGCCTGTAGTCAAACAGCCAGGATGGTCTTGGAAGCCTTGTGTTTATATGATGAAATTGAACTATGGAAATGAGCATAAAGGAACAGGCTGCATAGATTTCCTACTCAATGCCCCTCAGAAAGAATTTTTGTATTTTTGTCTGGATTTGTTTTTCAAATGGCTAGATACTTGCTATTGGTGAGTTTCTGAACATGGTTAATTCACATGCGTCTACTGAGCCCCGCTAAGCTGAATATTGAGACTTAATATCTGGGCATCCTTTTCCCCCCAGATATTTGAAATAGATACGAAATTTTTACTGGGCTGTGTATCTTTAACTAGACAGGAGAAATGAATACCTGTGATTTTATCTCCTTTTTAATCCGTGTCTTCCTGAGGGAAGCAGGCTTGATTTTTTTCCCTAATTATTTTTATTTTTGTTTTTTGTTTTTTTTCCAAATTATTTTTTTCAGCAAAATAAGATGTAATTTACATCAAATAATAAAAAAAGGCTTCTGATGAAAAAATGGTAACCTTACCCCTGCTCCACCTCTTCCTGTCCTGAGACTACTCCCCAAAAGCTTTCCTTTTCCGCTCCATTCTGGACTTCTTCCATCACTTACCTATATATTTTGATACAAAATTATCATACTGCTATTTTTGTCACCCTCTGGTTGAGAAATTTGCTCTCCTACATAGCATTTTCCTCCCTGCTTGATGTATCCTTGCTCCCTGCCCCTGTCTTCTCGATATATTTATGCAGGTCCTCAATTCCTTTTCCAAACCCTTGAGGCCAGATATGTTTCGGAATCCTGAATCCAGAGGACTTTGGAAAGGTAATACAGTCATATACCGTGGATTACTTAATGCCTCCAGTGGAGTCTGAAGCAACACTCTGTAATGAAACACATTACATTTCTGCAACAAACCATATGAATATGGATACCGAGTGGTATAAATAATGACTATAAATAAACTCATGTCAGTTCAGGTCAGGTTTTGCCATCAGATGATGTTGCTGCAAACGTGCAAAAATCTGTTACTTCACAGAGCTTTGGGGACATCATTTAATATGAAGAAATATGGACTGAGATCATCATTTGGTTAACTCAGTAATCAGTGTTTATGTTATTATGACAATGTTTGTATTGTTCCATACAGAGTCAGGTAGTCTAGTGAGTGCATAGGATTTTGTATTTTCTCATGAAATCTTGTGTTTTTCTTAGTTATTTTTCATTAGCTTGGTTTTTCCTATACTCATTAATTGTTTCCATGCTTCAAGAGGTCTGATAGATCCCATCAATATTTTGTCTATAGAAGCCTTCCTCCTGTGGATGCTCTGTCCTCCCCTCCCACACATAATGTGGTTCTCCAGCTCTGCTGCATGCCTGCCATGCTTGACTTTCCATCATCATTCTTTTGTCTTCTTCTTTGCTGGTGTTCACCATCATTTTAGCAAAGAGTATTCTCTGACAGCTTTTGGAGAAAGGGCACTTGAGAAGTTACTTTTTATGGATCCCTTGTATTATCATCTTGCAGGGTAGAAAATTTGAACTTGGGGATCCCTGGGTGGCGCAGCGGTTTGGCGCCTGCCTTTGGCCCAGGGCGCGATCCTGGAGACCCGGGATCGAGTCCCACGTCGGGCTCCTGGTGCATGGAGCCTGCTTCTCCCTCTGCCTGTGTCTCTGCCTCTCTCTCTCTCTCTCTCTCTGTGACTATCATAAATAAATAAATAAAAAATTAAAAAAAAAAGAAAATTTGAACTTGGACACAATTTTAACTCAGTATTTTCAAGACATCTCTCTATGGTTTTTGGTTTCCAGTGTTGCTGTTGAGAGGCCTCATGACCCCCTGACTCTTATTCCTTTAGAGTGACATCATTTCCCCCTCTGGATGCTTTTAGTATCTTGCTTTATTTCTAGCCTTCTTACTGTGAAAAGCTTTTAAAATTTGTGTGTTGGGCATGAAATGAGAGTGTTTCATCAGAAGGCTCATCTTCTTCAACTCTGAGAATTTTTCTTGTATTTTTACCTTTAATGACTTCCTCCCCTCCATTTTATATCTTTGGAATTCCTGTTAGGTTTGAGGGTCAAAGCACCTCTGAAGCTTCCCAAGTTTTCACAGTTGGTGATACATATTGCTTTTCTTTCTTTTTAAAAAAATTTTATTTATTTATTCATGAGAGACACAGAGAGAGGCATTGGGAGAAGCAGGCTTCTTGTGGGGAACCTGATGTGGGACTTGATCCCAGGAAACCTGGGATCACACTCAATCACTGAGCCACCCACGTGCCCCAACATATTGCTTTTCTAAGGTTGTCTAATAGCTTTCTGTCTTGAAATTGAAAACCCACTAGGCAGTCATTATTGCTTTGACACCAGTGCATGAGATTTAGGTGGACACATGTGAATAATGTAACAATCATGTTTTTTCTCCAACGATAAAGATTGTTTTATTTATTTCCCTAGGTAAAACCATCTGTTCTATTTTAAGAGGCATTGAAGGGAGCATAGTTACAGTATGGGGTCACGGACTCACAGATGAGATTCCATCTCTGGATTTCCCCATTCTACTTATTAACTATCTGACTGAGTCACTTAAATTTCCCTGTTCCTTTGTTTTCTCATGTATAAAGTAATGGTATAATAATAGAACCTACTTTATATTGTGATGAGGATTAAATGAAGTCATACATGGGAAACCCATAGAAAAGTTCATGGCAAAGAGTTAAACATAATCAAGAAATTTTAGGAATTATTTTTGTGACAGCATCTCCAGTTTGTAAGATGATACTTAATTCTGAAATATGGTTAGCAGTAGTAATTCAATCTTTCTTTTATGTGCAGGTTCATAAGTGACTATGAAAAAGAGTCTCCCTAAAAATGACAAGAAAAAATAATGCGAATCACTGTATCTCCCTGCTTGGAAGGGCTGGGCTTCAGGCATGCCAGTCTAGGTGTTCATCTGCCTGCCAAAGAATCTGCCCTTTCCCATGGTGACTGTAAATGTCAGGAACAGAACACAAGAGTGGGGGTCCCAGCAAGGAGGATGGTGAACTCCTAGAGAAGCATAGCTTCTTATGGCACTTTAAAAGATAGTCAATATGATTATACATGGATGAAGTCCGAGAATGGAGATAATTATGTGATAGAATGATGGGAGGTACTATTTTCAAAGCTGTTTTTACAATCAAAACAATTTTTTTTTTAAATGAAGGAAGTGCACAGAATGCCTCGCACAGGGCAGATAGAAAGGAAGAAGCCGACAGTGGAGAAGGCCATATGCCAGGTTAAATGCCTCACCTAAGACTCCACCAGCTTTTATCATAACATGGCTTTGTGACTTGCATTAGTATTTATGTCTTTGTATTTCCCCCAACCTTCTAATTTTTTTTATCCTCACTTTGAGGCAAAATTATGTTTCAGCCTCTCGGGTAACACTGAAATAGAAGGAAAAATGGAGTTGGTCAGGTGGCAGGTGAGTGTACCCTGCAGTCAGAAGGCGGTGCAAGTCAACGTCTGGGTCTGTTGTCTTTTGCCCATTAGGAATGATGTTCCCGACATTTGGCGACATCCACTTGGCCCCCTTTTCTGATGAACAGCTCTACATGGAACACTACTCCAGAGCCAACTTTTGGTAATGTTCTCTTCTCTCTTCCATTCCATTTCCTTTAGAGTAAGCCAGAGTTTTGGGTTGGGTTTGCCATTTGGGGTTATATAATTGGTGGGGGGTAGGGGTGGGATGCCGTGCACTATAGGATGTTTAGCAGCACCCTTGGCTTCTACCTACTAGCTGCCAGTAGTGCCTTTCCCCTAGTTGTGACAACCCAAACTGTCTCCAGACACTGCCAAATGTCCCGGGCAGGAGAAGGGGAGTGTGAAATCATTCCCTGTCAAGAACCATCAAGCATCTGGAAGACCACCTACTGCTGAAACAACAGCACCACCCACGCATACCACTGCCCCCCCCACCCCCACTTTCCACCATCCATTCCCTGGGCTCAGGGCTTTGGCTTCTGTGTTAGAATAGACCTTGGTCAGAGGACACGGAAATCGGTACATCGGAATGTAAATGAGTTGATTAAAAAACTTTTTTGGAGTTTGCACCCTAATAGGTTCTTGGCTTTTGGACAGCTCACTTCACCTTTTGAGACTCGGTTTCTTCATTTATAAAATGAGAACGAATACAAAACCCCTGCCAATTCTAAGCCAGCATTCTTTTTGGCATTCTTTTCTGAGTACTGGTTTTTATAATGAGAAAGAGGGCAGGAGAATGATGATATTGGACCCAGGGGAGGGAGAAATGGAACAGCTACCACCCGAGTGGGAATGCTAGATGTGTAGGAGGACAGGCATGTACTGGCAGATGGGTGAGGATGGATGCTAAAATTTAAGCTTTGAGTTCCAGCTGACGTATGCAGAGCCTTCCAACACATAGATATCCACAGTTGATTTCTGTTTTTTTTTTTTTTTTTTTTTTTCTCTTTGTAATCCTATCTCTTGGTGAAGAAGCAACAGCGAGGAGGTACTTTGGTTTCCCAGGTTACATGTTCTATGAAGAGTAGGGTCAAAGGACTGAAGTTTTTTCTTTCTCTCTGATTTTTTTTTTCTTTTAAAATAGGCTTTCCTAGCACAGATTTGCATCTTGTGGTTTCTGCTCAATCTGTAATTTTGAAACTCTGAGCCACATACTTCCCAATGGGGGTGGATGCCTCTTGGTGTGTGACGGGGGACACCTTAATTATGATCATTGTTCCATGAGGTCATGCTGACCTGAAATGTTTATATTTTCACTTTAAACCTCCTCAATCAGTGAAAGGGTTGGAGAGGCAGAGATTTCAGGTAACGGGATAGACCAGACTACTGCCCCCAACGCGGCAGTGGGGGAGCACATTGTCCTGCAGTCCTTGAGTGAGTTTCCAACTGCCCCATCTTAAGACCTTCAGAACGAATATTAATGACCACAGTTTATAGGCCAGGCTCACCATCAGCATACAAACATACTGCTATGTATTTCATCTGAAAAGAAAATAATAACCTTTTTTTTAATCTCTCACTTCCCCAGTTACCACCACCCATCTCTCTTCGTCCCTTTGCAGCAAAACTCCTCAAAAAGCATTGTCTATCCTTCCAGTTTCCAACTCTTTCCTTCAGTTTCTTTCTTAAGACATTCCTCCCTGACAGCTTGTAAGCAGGTTACCAGTGTGCTGACCTCCACATTGCTCAATACACTGATCTGTGCTCCTTTGCCAGCTTATTAAGTCATTACCCATATTTGAGAGCATTTGAAATGCCCCCACAGTCTTTTTCTTTCTTTCCTGCCGCTGGTCACTTTGTTAACCAGTCCTTCCATCGTTGTTACTTGTCTCCTCCATCTGATGTTGGAGTGCCCCAGGACATTGTCTTGGACCCCCTCTTTGTCCACAGGTATTGCCTTGGTGAGTTCACCCATTCCTGTAGCTTCAGATGCTATCTGTATGCTAATGATTCCCAAGGGTATGTCCTGGGAACTCCATCTTTTTATGGCCAACTGCCTCCTGGGCAATTCCCCATGTAGAGACTTACCATCCAAACTCGACTCCTCATCTCCCCTTCCTTCTCCCTGAATCTGTGCTACTCATAATCTTTCCATCTCAGTTGATGATAACGTTGTCCTCCCAGTCATTCAAGCCCCAAACCTCGAAGGCCCCTCTTTCTTTGTCCTCATGTCTAAACCATCAGGAGATTCTGTTGGTTCTTCTTTTGAACTATACCCAGAATCCAATTCTCCTAATATTCACTGCTGCCCCTTGTTCCCAACACTGTCATCACTCATCTCGATTACTGAGATAGCTTCTTAACCTGTCTATTCCCAGCATTCCCAAAGCCTTCTCATTTCCTAGGATCATGTTCATTCGGCTCCAGCCACATAGGCTTCCTTGCCGATTTTCAGGCACATCCAGCCACCTTAGAGGTTTTGCATTTGTTTATCCTCCTATGTGGGATACTTTCCCCCCAATATTCACATGGCTAATTCCCTTCCCCGCTGTAAAGTCTGCCAAAATGCCAGCTCTTCTGAATCCCATACCACTCCCCATCCCACCTTTTCTGCTTTGTACTTTTGCTGTAGCACTTATCACCTCCTAAAAGACATATAAGTCCTTTATTTATTATTACTTATTGTCTTCATCCTTCCTGATAGAATGTAAGCACTGCAAAAGCCCAGATTCTTTCGGATTTCACCAGTGTATCCCAAGCACCCTCCGTCCCAAGTACCTGTCACATGGTAGATCCTCCATAAATATTTTTGAATGAGTAAAAACTCTAGTAATCTCAAGTAAGTATGCAAATAATTTCTATTAAGATCTTAGTTATCTCTCTGATTTTTCTAAATTTTTTACAAAATTAGGATATATAAAGATCATTTTGTAGCTCTTTTATTTTTTAGAATCTTACTTTTTATCTTTATTTTATTTTGATTTCAATATCTTGTTGACATGTCCTTGTATCTTCTCAATATTCTCTTGCTACAGAGTATTTATTTTGTGACTGTATCATAATTTGTCAACTCAAGCTCCAATATGGAATATTAAATTATTTTCATTGCTAATATAATCCTATAAATTTCGTAAGAATTAACACTAAGGTATTGTTTGTATACTCTACCAGAATATAGAATTTTGTAGAATTCTATATCCTAAATTCTTTAGGAATACTAAAGTGAACATCCTTTTATAGAGCTCTTGGTTTGCATTCTGATTATTTCCTTACAATAAATTGCTAGAAGCAGAATTACTGGACCAAAAGGTGTGAAGAAGGATCTTTAAAAAAATTATTCTTATATATTGCCAAATTGCCCTGTAGAAAAGTTTTACCAATTAACACTTCCACCAGTAGTATATGAGAATGTCTGCTGAGTCTTGCCCATACGGGCTATGTTTTTTTAAATGCCAATTTGATTTGCAAAAAAAAAAAAAAAATGGTGGCCAGTTTATTTTTAATCTGTATGTCTTTGATAGCTAGTGCATTTGAACGGTTTTATTTTTAGTCAACAAACATGAAAAAATGTTTTAAAAAATATATAGTTAACAAAATTCACCACCTTCTCTCTCCTTGTAATTTCCCTCCCTCTATGAAGACATTTCAGCGTTAGGCGAATGGATGCGGGCCTTTGGTTGCATTGGTGCAGGGAACAGGTGGCAAGAGCGTGCACAGTTGCCATTAGAAGAGGCACAGAAGTGGCAATGTTGGCTGAAAGGAAGGAGAGGGATAAAAAAAAAATGAGTTTAGGTATATAATGAAGAAGGTAGCTGAGGAACCAAATAAATTAGATCATCAGATATAAGCAGTTACCAGTCCTCACTGACTTTCTCACATTTGGCACCAGGGCCTCCTCGCTTTACTTCTGGAGCCTTGTCCTGGTTTTCCTGCTTCCTGGTTGGCCCCAACTTCATCTCCTTTGCTGACTCTTTCTCATGCCCCAAGTTCTCCGTGTTGGATTGATTCCAGATTGGCTCTTCCCATCTTCCCCTTTCTGCCTCTGCTCACCTCCTGATCTCGTTGCGTCTCCTGGCTGTAAATACTGTCTTTATGCCAACGACTCCCATAGTGACAACTCCAGCCTAGAACTCTCCCTGGAACCATAGACTTACATGTCCAGCTGGGGGTTGACAACTCTACGTGGATGTCTCTAGGGCATCTTAAATGTAAGATGTTCAAAAGCAAGTTGCTGTCCTTTGTTGACACACCCTTCTCACCCCTACAAAACAAAAACACAACAAGCAAAAAAAAAAAAAAAAAAAAAAAACTCTGCTTCTACTACAGTCTTTCAAGCCTTTCAACTTATTTCCTCTTTTTAAACAGCAACTAAAATGACCTTGATAAACAGCAACTAAAATGACCTTGATAAACAGCAACTAAAATGACCTTGATAATGTATAATTCAGATCACAGTCTTCCTCTGCTCACAACCTCCAGTGGCTTCCCACTTTCTGGATCATAAAAGCCAAATTTCTCACTATGGCTGGTAAGACCCTCCAGGATCTAGATCTACCCTGCTATCCCTGTGATGTCATGTCTTCCTACTTCTTTCTCTCCTCTCTGTCCTCAGTGATTGGTCTCTTCTGTTCCCCTTGAACATACCAGGCTAGCTGCCACCTCATGGCCAATCTTTCTCTGCCAGGAATGCAGATGGCCCCATGGCTTGCTCTCACATTCTTCAGCTCCTAGCTCATATGCCATCTCCCCAGGAGACCTGATCTCAGTTACAGATGATCATCTCCTCCCTCCTGGAAGTCCATATCATGCTTCTCACTTCATTTACTATAATCCACTGTATTTTATGTTTTTACTTATTGATTTAATTTATTGTCTATCTCCTTCATAAGACAATAGTTTCCATAATAGCAGCTGTTTTGTTTTTCACTGAGTCTGTATCATCTAACAAGCTAATAGTAGTTGTTCAATACAGTTTTGTTAACTGGAAGATAAATGCATTAACATAAGAATTCTTTACATATTAAGGATATTAAGACTGATGTATTTTCTTCAGAATTTTCAGTTTGCCTCGTATTGCCCTTGTGATAGTTTTCACCACAAAAGAAGTTAAAATATTTTTGTGTAGCTGGATTGACCAGGATTTTCTTCGGTAGTTTCTTTTCCTTTATTTGGAAAAGAACTTCCCCCAAGCTAAGGCTAGTATTAGCCTCTACTTATTTAATGTTTTCACTTTTTAAATTTAACATTAAATTTACCACACCTGGATGGCTCAGTAGTTGAGCATCTGCCTTTTGCTTCAGGTGTGTTCCCAGGTCCTAGGATCAAGTCCCACATTGGGCTCACTGCATGGAGCCTGCCTCTCCTTTTGCCTATGTATCTGCCTCTGTGTGTGTGTGTCTTTCATGAATAAATAAATAAAATCTTTAAAAAAAATTTTTAGAATTTTATATTTAACCCTAAAATTCATTGTAGTTTAAGTATGTGGTAAGCACAGAACTTTATCCTTTCTAAATAACCAGTTATGAGACTCTCTCAGTAGACAAGAGTACCACACTCTGATGTTATTAGCAGTCACCTACAAAATTAATAATTTCCTTATTTGATTAATATTTCTTTGCCCCTGATTAATTAAGATTCTGAAAATACCTCTTGAGAATAAGGCTCAGTCATGAAGAATTATCATTCCCAGCTATAAAACTTATTTATGTGATGGATACTACTGCATTTATTGAAACTAATTGGTTCAGGAGTTTTAAGCCAAGTCCTTTAAATACAATTTCAAATTGATTCTTGTATCGAGAAAAACATATACATAGGATCAATTAAGAGGAGCAACCATATATTCTCAAGAAGTTTGAGATTCAATAAGTTTGCCTTATTACATTTATTACAATTATACAACATAAAAGCATAGGCAAAATAGGTAGTAGTTAAAAGCTGGATGAATCAGACACTTGAGACACGTTGAACTCTGTTTCATTCCTGGTTCTATCAATTACTAACTAAAATTTCAGCCAAGTTAATTTGATCTTTCTGAGACACAATTTCCTTTTCCTAAATTAAAGATAATAATATTCCCTACCTGGGGGTGAAGGATTTCCAGAGATGGGTCCTCTACTCATACTTTGCTACCATGCTAACCCTTTCTTCACAGGCCAGTTGGGAGGGTGCTACTGGATGCTGAGTGTATCCCAGCATTCAGGGACTCAGAAAATAACCCCAGGGTGGAGAGGTACCCTTCAGATACCTGTGTGGGGGACTTGGTCTGACACTCTATTTACTAGCTGGCCTTTCCCAAAAATATATTTGGCCCTGATAATCACTGGTACACAGAAATACCACGTGCACCAAATATGAACATTTTAAACTGCAACATTGATGTAACTGAATTTTCGAATTTTTATGGGAAGCCAAGTATATGGCACAGAGTATCACAAAGAACTTTTGAAGGAATACTACCATGACTGTTGCAATCACGTTTGAATTTTCATTTGCCCTGTGCTTGTTTCATTTATGTTTTTCATGGTTACTTGCACTATAATCTCCTTCCACCCACTAATATTTACTCTTGATAGTTCCTCTGCTTCTCTGCTTATATCCACAGTTCTTGAACCCATATGGCTTTTGTACATAGAAGAAGCCACAATCTCTAATATTCATCTTTTTGGTAACCTATATCAAACTCATAGCTCTTCCATAATATTCCATCCCTGGGCCTATACACATCCAGACTTTACTTTTTATCTTTAACCATGTGGTCCCTATTTCAGTATTACAGACACAGTACAGGTGTCCCCATTAGGAGGAGTTCAGTGCAATGCCAAGGTCCACGCCAGGCTCAGGAAATCAACAAGGAGGTTTGCAGTAATGGAGAAGTTGCCTCCATCTTTCAGGGTGCTCTAGGATGAGTCTGATACACATTCTTCCTGTGGGCAAAGGTGCTTTTGTGAGAGAGTCTAATCTTTAAAAATGGTGAATCCCTCTTTCCATCCTTTCACTGCATTCCAGCAGGCAGGTTATGGGCTTAGAAGAAACTAAAATTTGTGGTGGGAATAGGAACATTTTAGAAGTTGTCCACTTTGCACTAAAGGGGAATCTATTTTTAAAATCATTGAGAGTATTCGGGACTACAGCTAAAGAATAGGAAAGGGAGCTGTACGAGCCTCGAGAGTGTCTATTACAAATAGAGCAGCATATCCTTCATGCCATATCTCAACAAAAACTGTTTTTAACTACATCTGTCCAGTGCTCACAAACTGGCTTTTGTTCGAATAAGCCTTGATTTCTATATTAACCTTTTTTGTAACCTATGTCAGACTCAGAACTCTTCCATAATTTTTGCTCCTGAGCCCATATGGAGCAAATCCAGACTTATGAATTCATAGCTCCATATCCACTTCTCCTTTGCAGCTGTTTGAGCAGAATTCTTACACTTGATTCTCATGGGGTCAGACGCCAAACCCTGGATTCATTGCCAAGACCAGGTTCATAAGACATTCTGATTGACTGGGACTGAGTCACATGCAAATCTCTAGAGTGAAGGGCAGAGACAAGACCACCCAAGCCACTAAGGACTGAGAGTGGGGAAGAGGTTCCTAGAAGGAAATCTGGTGCTGTTACCAGAAGAACAACATCTATTTGCTGAGTTGGAACAAAAGAGATGTGTACCTCATTGCCTTGCCAGACTCTTCCTTCTAATACAGGCTTCCAAAGGTCCGATTGTTATGCAAACCAGTAATGTCTAGATTTACACTGGCATGCCTAGAGATGCTCCAGGGGTTTCTTTACAGAATCACAGGTTTTCCCTTCTTAAGAAAGATGCACAGTCTGAAGCTTGGTATTATTTTAAGGACTGTGCACTCATTTCCCCTTTTTTTATAGTAAAAAGACCCCATATTTTTAAGAATACCAAAAGTATATAAATATATCACATATAAAATAGAAGCCACATTATTCTGCTAGAATTTAACCACCCCCCCCAAAAAAAAGCAGAGACATAATGAGCTGAGAGCATCTGTATAGATACCACTGTACACAGGGGTATATCTGCATTCTACTGATGCAGAAAACTGTCAAAACTATCAAGCCTCAAGTGCTGGTCTATATAAAGGATGTTTAAGAAATTTAAAAGATACAGTTTGTTCCTAGACCTGCATCCTTGTCCTATGAGGCACCCCCAACCAGCCACCCTCTTAGGCTGCATCCTCAGTACCATATGTGTGTTAACTGACATTCCTGATCTCTGTATTTGTTTTCTACTTCTTAAGACCTATTTACCTCTCATCAGGTTGGCATACCCTTGGTTGTCAATTCTGGTAAAGCATAGGACATTAAGACCCTAAAAAATTGCTTGATTGCCAAACAGAATAGAGTTTTTCCTTCTTCCCATCCTCCCTCCCTTCCTTCCTTCATTTTTTCCCCTTTCTTTTCTTTCTGTCTTTTTTCCCCCCCTCAAGCTTCTTAATGGAGATGAGTGGGGGTTTGGTTAGGATAGAATGAAGATGCAAAGATTTTTATTAAAGTATGTGAGTCATGCCATGAGAGAGTGTGTTCACATTCGCTTTAAGAAAGTGCTTGTGTGACAGAAGCTCCCCTCTGTGAATGCCAAGGCCAGTGCTAACATCTCTAAGAGAACAGAGCACCACCATTCTTCCAAGAAGGAGCCAGGAGGCTGGTTGAGAAAGCTGTGTGAATGAGGAGGAAGGACAAAAGGCCAGGATGAACTAGTGAAGAGCCAAGGACAAAGGAGGCCAGAGAGGAAGCTTCCCTGAATGCTTCTTCAAGCTGGGCTCCATGTGAAGAACTTGAAGTGAAAATGCTAGTAAACGGGTTGCCTCTTTCTCTGCACTCTGGGTGTGTTGAGGCATAGCTAATAGTACAGTCATTTTCCTTCTGGGTTATACTTGCAGGACTTTCCAGATGCTGTATGCATTGTGGTGGAGACGGAGGAGGGGGAGGGGGAGGACGGTTGGAAATGCAAAGTCAAGAGAAAAAAAACACATGTAGTCTCCACCTTAGGGACTCATAAAGAGGCCACAAGTTAACCTGGAAAATAAAACCCACATATGATGAAACAATAGAAATCATCCCCAGCTTCCAAATCAACAGATTCATTTCCTGATTTACCATCCAACAATCTATCTAAGGAGACCCACAGAGATGCCAGTCCCATCTGCTTTAATTATTTTGCGATGCATTTCAGAAGGATATTTGAGATTTCTAAGAATTTGAAAGATGGTCCAGCCAGAAAGTTCTTAAAATCTCAGCAATGGGCTCTTGGCCTGCAGCTCTGACTGCCCTAGGCGTGGTGCCCGTGTGCACCACACTGATCATAGCTGCTGGGTTTAAATTGGCATCAAACACACAAGGCCAAGGGCACAGACTTGGCCTCTCTGAGGTTGTATCCAAGGACCAGAGAGCAGTTTGCAGCCTCGGTCACTGCCAGGTGGAAGGCTGTCATTGCCCTTGGGGATTCTGTTTTGCCAGTTGGTGAGGATAGAAGAGCAGGTAATTCAGTAGTGTTCAACTCTAGAGAACAAACAGTAGGGTTACACCCCTGGATCAAATAAACCACAGCTAGATGGAAGTCCAGACATCATCTTTTCAAAAGCTTCCCAGAGAATTCTGAAGGATAGACAGGATTGAGTCCTTCTGGACTTTTTGGGAAATTCTGTGTCTCTGACTCTGTCCCTCTCAACCTTTATCCCCTCTCTCCCTCTCTTTCCTTCCCCCTCTCCCTTCCCTTTGATAAAAGCTATTGTGACAATGACTTACTTCTCCAAAAACACCTTGACTCTCCTAAAGACTGAAAGGATTGTTTAAATTTGCAGTGTCCTGCTTCCAAGTATTTCCTAGGCATATAGGAGCCTTGTTTTCAGTATGTGTATTCATAAAATGATATGCTTCCCCTGTGGGCCAGGTTGGTTGTGGCCCTTGGTGGAAAGAGAAGACTGAGAAACAAGTAATGAGGGGCACCTGCGTGGCTCAGTCGGTTAACTGTCTGCCTTCTGCTCAGGTCATGATTTAGGATCCTGGGATCCAACCCTGTGTCAGACTCCCTGCTCAGTGGGGTATCTGCTTGTTCTTCTCCCTCTGCCCCTCTTCCTCTTGCATGCATGTTCTCTCTCTCTCTCTCTCTCAAATAAATAAAATCTTAAAAAAAATAAACAAGTAATGAGAGATGCCTGGGTGGCTCAATGGTTGAGCTCAGGGTGTGATCCCAGGGTTCTGGTATCTAATCCCACATCAGGCTCCCCACAGAGAGCCTGCTCCTCCCTCTATGTCTCTACCCCCCTCTCTGTGTCTCTCATGAATAAATAAATGAAATCTTTTTTAAATAAAAACCAAACAAGTAATGAAACTAAAGAAACTTGAGGTCATGATTTTCCATTTCTCCATTATCTTCGTTGGCACCTGTACCCACCCATAGGTCTGTGAAGGACACCAAGTCCTCAATTCATTCATTAAAGAGAGATCGATGATTGCTAGCTGGATAGGTAGGTAATTTGTAATCCTCACGGTGTACCAGCCCTTGTGCTAAATATACACTGATGAATAAGAAAACACTTTCACTTTTTATAAAAAGATGTTATTTATTTTGAAAGAGAGAGAGCACGCACAGGGAGGAGAGGCAGAGGCAGAGGAAGAGAGGCAGAGGGAGAAGAGGACTCCCCGCTGAGCAGGGAGCCTGACATGGGGCTCCATCCCAGGACCATGAGATCATGACCTGAGCCAAAGGCAGATGCTTAACAGGCTGAGACCCCCAGATGCCCCTAGAAAATTCTTTCACTTTTAAGTGGGTTAAACTTAAATATTTTACTATAACACAGGTTTTTAAATTTTTGAATGGGAACATTTGAGCTTAGTCTCAAAGATTGGGGTGGAATTAACAGGGTAAAGGAGGGGATTTCTAGGCAGAAGAGAAAACAAGCAGAGGCTCAGAGGTTAGAAATTGTCTGTGCCCTGCAGGATCTGTAAGTAGCTCAGTGGGGCTTGCTTTTCACTTGCAAATTAAGAACTGGCTGTTGACTTAACATGATCAGGCCTCCCTGCCTCTTCTGAGGGCATTGGAGGCTTTGATTTCTGATTTAGAAATGAAGCTGCAGCACAAATTTAAATTTTGTATGTTTACTCTTTGTGGTGGTGGTTGTTTTCCTCTCTTCCCTGTGGGTTGGCAGGCACGGGGTTGGGAGAGGATGCGAAATGATGAAGTCAATCTGAATCTAATTCGCAGGCTGTACAACACACACACACACACACACGCATGCTTGCATGCTCGCTCACACACACACTCACACGTTTATCAGGGAAGCTGCTTTTCAGTCTCAGGATAAAAACATAAAAACTTTCAACGTCTAGTGAAAAGGCCTCTGACACTGCTTTCTGGAATCGAGCTTGGGAACTCGAGTTTTTTAAAGCTCCCCAAGTCGCCCCACGGCACAGTCAGACTGGGAACCACTGCCTTAGTCCTCAGTGCTGATCTGAGAAGACAACCTTGAGAGGATGGCAGCCAACTCAGGTGGTGGTAACAAAATGCTAAGCACCACTCATTGCTCCTTTTATTAACTCCTTTAATGCTCACTATAACCCTACAGAGTGAACTTATAATTATTCCCATTTTAGAGAAAAGGAAACTGAAGTACGGTGTCCGGTGCCTTCTGCGGGGCACAGAAGCAGTCAGTGGCAGAGCCTGAATAAAGCTACTCTCAATCCACCCCCTAGATCTTTTCTCTAAGGAGTCGAGAGCACTAGCCAAGCTGACACAGAGCACCTGCTGTGTTCCAGGCACAGGCTGATTCAAGGTAAGACGCAGCCAGTGGTGTGCCAGCAGATGCTTTGCACCTGACTCACTGAAGGAAGGAAGCAAGGGTTGTAGCGCTGGTCAATTGCTATGGTCCGATCGTCACGACCACAGGTTTGAGAAGAAATGTGTCCAGGGCACTGTGATGAGCAGGCTCTGGTTCACCAGCAGACAACAGCCTTCACTCACATAGGACCGCCGCCCTCAGCCATCACAGCAGGTGCCATCGGGAAGTCCAGGGCCCATGGCCACAGAAGAACCAAAAGGAGACATCTGTTTCCTGAAACAGCAGGAACGTTGAGGGATGGTGGAGATCTAAAGTCATGCTCTGGGCCTGATGACTAGAGGGTCAAGGAATTGTATTTCAGAATTTGGACAGCGTGTCACAGAACAAGCAGCCACCTGGGGGCTTGAGGTGGAGGCTGGGGCTCCTAAGGTCTTCGTACCCACAGATATCCTCAGTCATCTCTCCACAAGGATTGTCCTTCACCTGCACCCCCCAATCTCTCCCGACTGCAGGTCAAGTGCAGGTCTGCAGATTCCCTAGGGAGCGTTTCCTCCTCCGCCACTCCCCCTAGACCCGCTTCCCTTCCCTTGCTTGCACACTCCCTCCAGACTGCCTTCGAGGACCTCCCAGGCAGCCGCACAGCGTGTCACAGCTGTAAGGGTCTCGGGGACTCTAGTGGGGACCACGGTTCATGGTGACTCTCTGGGCAACCTCTTTCAGGTACCAGCAGTGCTTCTACGGGGTCAACCTGTCCAGCCTCCGGGGGGCCGCAGTGGACGAGTATTTCAGACAGCCAATAGTAGTAAGTGTGTCATTACAGGCTTTCCCACACGTGTTTGTCTATTGATTCCATTGCCCGCTCACTCATGCACCTGGGAGGCCCCGAGCTGCCAGGCTCTGTGAAGCTGTCACAGAAGAGAAGAAAGAGCTCCTTGGAGCACTATGGTCTTGAGTTTTGCCGCTCTCATCTTCCAATCAATTAAGAAAACTCTCAGAGAATGATACTGTCAAAAGCAAGCAGATTTTCAGACTGCCTCTCAATATGTAACTTCCAGTTCTCCCACTGCCCTGACTCACCCCCTGTACACACTCAGCCCTCACACTTGTTCAATAATTCATATCTTCCCATTGGTTCTGGTGGCCCAAGGCATAATAGAAGAGGAAGCTTTGTAAAAATAAATAGCTTGGAATAGGAGCATTGCTGTCAAACAGATTGGAGTTTCAGTCATGGCCCCGTCTAACCATGTGACCTTGGACAACAATAAGTTTGCATTACCCAAAACTGGCTTAATTACTGGCCCTCAAATCCTGCAGAGCCCAGAGCTAGGGACTTACTGCCAGAGTTCAGACAGTGTCACCTGAAGCTGATTTTTCTATCCTTATAATTTATCTCTATTGCTGCTCATTTAACTCTGTTCCTAGACAGGGTCTCCCCTCATGGTAGCAAGATGGCCTTAGGAGCTCCAGCCTCAGATTCTTACAACTCCTAAGTCCCACGAGAGGGCCAGCTTTTTTCCAATAGCTTAGGCTGAAGCCCTAGAATTAATTTAGTTAGAGCCCGACTGGCCTCCTTCAGGTCATGTTCCTGCCTATAAAACCATCTTCAGGGAAAAAGCCATGTGCTGATCAGCCAAAGTGGGGTCACCAGCCATACCTGGAGCTGAGGGTGGGCTAGGTTTTTATGGAACTTCCTGGAATATGGAGAAGAGGTAAAATCTGGATGGTTGGAAACACACCAAAACACACCTGCTCCAGAAATATTGTGAGGATTGAGTGATACAACCTAATGAAGCACTTAGGAAAGCATAAAGCACTCAGTGTATAGTAAGCACAAAATAAATGCTAGTCATCATTATTAATATTATTCTCATTAAGTTCCTGCCTCCTAAATCCTAACTCTTGTTGACTTAAAACCTCAGGAGAGAAGGCATTCTGCAGTCTTGCTTGGGTTCAGTTTATCCTGATGGAAGTATAACATCTCTGCTTTTCCCCCTTTCCAAGGACACATTCGACATTAGGATTTTGATGGCTCGGACAGTCAAATACACAGTCAACTTTATGGATGCGGAAGAGGCAGATCTCCATAGGTCTGTAAACACCAGCATTGCTCTTGGTTTTTAAAATCCCCTCCATCTCTCTCATACCCAAAACTTCAGTGCAGGGCTTTGCCACTCATGCAGGGGAGAGATCTCAGGTGGGAGGCACACACAGGAATGGTACAGCAATACTAGTGGCATTTTTCTGTTTGTTTTTTGCAGTTTTTTTCAAAACAAGGATAATGATGCTTCTTTCGTAGGATTGCTTTAAAAGTTGAATGTGTAAAATTAAGTAGTAATAGCTTGTACTTACTGAAAGCCAGTCGGTGTTCTGAGCCCTTTACATAAAACGGCTCATTGTGTCCTCACCACTGTTACTCTGCAGACGGTACTGTCATCACCTCCGTCTCATGATAGACATGAGGCAGATGTGGAACAGTAAGTTGCACAAGGTCACACAAGTCCTGAATATATTTGACCTGGGACTTGAATCATTCGGAAGGCTCCAGAGTCCGGGCTGTTTAATTCCTCACTCAAGCCAGTGGCCACAGCAGCATCAAGAAGGAGAGCTACAACTCATTGAGGGCTTATTACCATATATGAGGTGCTATGCTAAGTGCTTCACAGGCACCAGCTCATGTTCTAAGAGTGCCCTCCACAATTGTTAGCTTTTGTCCTCCTTCCCTCCACTAGAAGAGACCCTGAAGTGAGGACTCATTCCCCAGATGCTGATATGAAGCCCCCTGACTTCAGATGACCTTACTAGTATTTTGCCTTTTCCTCCCCGAGACAATCACTGCACATATATTTCTTTCTGGATACAAAATATAAGACCCAGCCAGGTTGTTATTTTGCCTGGACTACTGAGGAAATGAGGGCCAGGCCGTAGCAGGTGCAGCTGGCCAGCTTAGACCATCATCTGTCTTGAGATTGCTAGGGACGAAGGGTAGTGCTGTCTTAGCACAGGCTAGAACCTGCTGCAGGCACAAGGAGAAACTTAGTGGCTTTTATAGCATGAAAGTCTTTCTCCCCGACCCTGTAATGCACAGGGTACAGCTTTGGCTCTGCAGTGTCACCCACCCTAGAGCACCAACCCCTGTCTAGAACATTCCTCCTCACTGAGGAGCAAAGGAGCATGCATGGAAAAGGATGTACCAGTAACAAAAGCTTCTGCCGGGAAATGACACAGCTTGTTTCTGTTCACATTGAATTGGTCAAGGTAATCACGCGATGGTGCCCGAGCCCGGGTGAGTGGATAAATGTAATCCTACTGTGCGCTCAGCTCAGGAGAACTGGCATTTGGTCGCAATTCTAATAACTGCCACAGGCCCAGACAAAGTTGACTTTCATTGGCTTTATTTGCTGCTCCAGGCCATCTCCTGAGTCCCGGGATGTTTTCTGAAAACTACATCTGTGTCTGCTTTCCAGAGATGTCACCTGTCATTCATTTATTTGTGTGTCAATTTGGCAAATGCTTATTAAGATCTCACTGTGTGCCAGGTATAATGCTGGTGCTTACACAGGCTCAAAAAGTAAGTTGTAAAAGTCTAAAAGTCTACCCTTGAAGAACTCATAGTCTGTTTAGGGGAACACACACACACATACACACACACACACACACGCACAAGGAAATAATGGCAGTGTGAGGCCAAACAATTCAATGTGATCAGTATAATGGAAAAGTCTAGAAATGGTCTGACTGGAGCAGGGTGAAAGAATTGAGGGCTTTGGGCGCACCATAAATGCAAATAAGTTATGACCGCCTTTGAAAATCTTCAGAGCACTCACTAAAATAAGTCTCCCCTCAGCAAGGGACAAATAATAGCATCTTTTAATTGTGAAACCCTTTAAAGTTGGCAAAGCACTTTCACATACCTTGTTCCCCGTCCTTACATGCTCAAGAACCTTGCAAGGGAAGTGGGAGAGGTTTTGTCCACCCATCAACCCAGCAACAAATGATGGGGCATGCAGTTGTGTCTTTCCAACCCTCTTGTTTCTGCCCCCACTCATCCCACATCTGGTTTAAACCATGGCCGCTTCTGCGTGACGCTTGCTGCAGCCTGGGGGTGGGCAGTTCTGCGTGACGCTTGCTGCAGCCTGGGGGTGGGCAGTTCTGCGTGACGCTTGCTGCAGCCTGGGGGTGGGCAGTTAAATGGCCTCCCTGAAAAATTAATGAAGTAAGGCAGTGACCTTCCTGGCTGGATGCTTCCCTCTTGTGATCCACTTCATTTTTTAGAGGCCAGAGCAGCGTTTCCCTTCTGAGCAGCTGCGTGGGGGAGCTGCCCCGGTTCCTGCACTGACTCCCTGAAGGACACTTGACACCTGGGCCCTGCCTCCTCTCCGGCACTCACAGCCTGGCTCCGGACGCGGCCCTCGCCCTGGGGAGTTCCGGGTCACTGCAGCACAGTGATGGGACTCTTGCCACGTTTTGTCAAGAAGCCGCATTCTCAGATGCGCAGCCTCACCCAGGCACTACCCACACGCGGAGCGAACCTCGCTGCCGAGGCCCGGGTGCTTAAGAGACACGGGGAATATTTCGTGCATGTTGTGGCTCATCTCGCGAATGTGTCTCATACAGCCTGCCAACAGCAACGAAATAATTCCCAGTGTTTCTGCTCTCTCTCTCTCTTCTTTTCCTTGCAGAGTAGAAATCCCTTTTGTGTTTCAGATGATGCAGTCTGGCCTAGTCCACGGCCTGGCGTTCTGGTTCGACGTGGCCTTTGTCGGATCTCTGTATGTATCACCTGCCCCCCCCCCCCACCAGCCCTGCTGTGGCCCATGGCATCCTCTACTACATGTAATCGTGACTTTAAGATGTTTTAAAGTTAACTTCAACAACCGTAATATTCATTTCTCTAGGTTTCCCAAAATTAAAGCACTGATGCAAACAGAACTTTTAGATTTTAGGGCAAAGTCGAAATGAGACAGCCCTGGCTAAAACCCTGTAAAAAACCTCTTAGGCCAGTTAGATTGGGATTTGAAGACATGAGAAAGGATCTGGGCTTCATTGGTCCTCTTGGTCACTTCCAGAACAGGTGGTGGGAAGGACCCCCAAGCCCCTCCCTTGGCTGCCCTCGTGGCATCCCGGCTATAAAACGTCCTGTGTCTGAGTGTGCCTGGAATCACACTTTGCCCCTCTCTGGTTCACAATTTCAGCTTCTCAGACCAGATCGTCTCCTTAAGTACCAGGCAGGTGTGTAGTACTAATGCCAACTGCGACATCAGGTGACATCTCCATCATGTACCTGTTTCCCCTCCCAAAAAGATTAGAAAATTTCAGGGAAAAGAGGAGAAAGACCACCTACAACTTGACTGTCGATGTCTGGCATTCCTTGGCAGGGCTGCGCCATTACCAGGACCCCCAAGTCTCTGCTCTGCCCCTGACTCCCCTGCCCTCCTGCCAGGCTTTCTCGTACTCTCTGACTAGGAAAGACCTTGCTCTGGGTCACATGATCAGGAGAAAGGAAAACTTTTGCAGTACGCTCTCCTTTACTCCTCATAAAAACATCCAGGCCCATTGTATCTGCAGAGAGAGAAGTGCCCATGGGGCTGTGATAAAGCTTGGGGTGCTTGGGGGGCTCCGGGAGGAGGGGATGCTCTGGCAGCCTCATCTGGGCTGACAATCAGACAGAAAGAAGAGGATATGCAACTCATTCCTACACCACACAAGCATATTTGTTCAAGGGATCCATGCATTTGTTTCTCAGACTTTCCCCCAGTGAATTTGTTCATGCAGGAGCAAGCGAGATAAGCTTGACGTGTGGCCTGCTCCAAAGGGAGAATTTCTTTGAAGTTAAATGCTTTATCCTAAAAAGCTTTCAAAAATTTGCATCCTACTCCATAATATGCCTGAGTACATTTTGATCCAGAAGTGGTTTATATCACTCACTTAGCAGTTCTCTTTTGTGAAAATCTTCAAGTCAAAATCGACCCTGTGGGAGTACCTGTACTCCATCCAAGCCAGCAGCACGGCCTGAGCCCAGGACAGGTGACCTTGGTGTTAGAGGCACAGCCAGATGTTCTCCCCTCTTCGTGAGAAAGGAAGAATGTCCACTGAAACATTCACACAGTCATGTGCATGTCTGAGCTGGGAGGACCGTAGAGACCATCTGCTCCAGGAGCTTCTCTGGCTTCCAGAAGCCCCTTCTGTTTGCCTGAACCAGGCTGGCAGAGGACAGTTAGGATGCCAGCCTCCAGACTTCTCACCTTGACAGATGCTTTTCAAACAAATCATCTCCCAATTTAACTCTGTTACTGGTTGGGCTTCTAACAAACTTTGATTCAGAAGCACAAGATTGATAGAGTGGCCAAGTCTATGGATTTGAAGCCTGGCTCTCCAGCTGTCCTCTGTGTGACCTTGGGCGAGTCCTTTAACCTCTCTGGGCCAACCTCATTGAGGTGTAGTAGAGACTCAGTGGGATAATCTGCATAAGGCTCTTGGTACAGTACCCAGCACATGGTAGTTAAATTGAGCTATCCTTATCTTTAAAGGATTCCGTGAGTCAAAAACCCTAGAAACCAGCCCTCATCCCAAGTCCCCAGTCCAATCCATTAAATACAGGCCTGGAACATAATTGGCTTTTAACTCTCTTCTTGCCCCACAGGGTAACCGTTTGGCTGTCAACAGCCCCAACGGAGCCTCTGACTCATTGGTATCAGGTGCGGTGTCTTCTTCACACTCCTCTCTTTGCCAAAGAAGGAGAGACCCTCTCAGGGAGAGTGCTCTTTGTAGCCAACAGACGGTAAGCAGGAAAGTACAGGCGAGTTACCATCTCTGCTTTCTGCCCTGTGACAGGGAAGGGGGTGCAGGAGGTGGGAGCATTTCTAGGGCCTCGAAATGGACAGCATGATTTACAAAAGCCTGGCTGACCTTGCCAGGTGCACTCAGCTACCCAGCCAGCTGGCACTCAGGGCGGCAGGGACAGGGAACTTGGGATTAACTCAGGTGCGGCAGTCCCCACCTGACCGCTGCCACCAAGGGAAGGGCATCCATCCGCTCACGGGCACGCTTGCCAAAGGCTCAAATTATCAAGTGCTTTAAATCTGATGTCAGCTTCCTGGCTTTGCTTGCAGCCAGCCACACACCCCCAAATTTAGTACAGTAACATCGATCTGTACCCCAGGGGGAAACGCACTGCAGGGGCGGTGCGCGGTGTGTCAGGCAGGACTGGCTGCTTCCCTCTGGTAATGGATTTCACGAGGTCTCAGCAACAATTACTTTGATTTATCTCATTTTTAAAATGCTCCGTTTTCTTTTACCTTCTCGGAGCTTCTCCCAGGTGAATCAGGAGAAAGGAATAGCAGAGTGGTTCAAGGACTCTCAGGATGTTAAGGGTACTCAGAGGTCATCTCACTCAACTTTCTCCACCCCCCCCTCCCCTCTCTTGGGCTTGTGTTTGAATACTCCTGTGACAGAGAGCTCACCACCTCACAAATCAACTCCTCCATTTCTGAAGTCTCGATTTCTTTCATTACAAAAACCTTGCACACTCACATGTACATTCAAAGCTACAAAAGTGTCTAGAGTCCATACACACTGCCACCCATGGCCCTACCCCCAGGTGTGACCCCGTGCTCCTTTCAGGTGGTTGGTTGTCCATGCATGTACTAACAAATAACATTGTCGTGGGTCCTTAGTGTTGGTTTATAAGAGGACTAAACCAGCAGCCTCCAACTTAAGTTTTCACTTAGTGGTGAGTCCTGAATCTGCAGATAGATCTGCTTTGTCATTTTAACACGCAGCAGAGGTAGATACACCACATGTTCTTTTAAAAATTTCCCATTGATTCTTAGGTTGCTCAGTGTTTCCCCTTTTTCTGGCCATTGCAAAAAACTCTGCACTCATTATCCTTGAACAGAAAGTTTTCACAATGGCAAGAACATTTCTACATGAGAACCCTAGAAATGGAAACACTAGATCAAAGGTTGTTTGTGTGATACACTCATGAACACTGCTTTTCTCAGTGGTTGCAGCAACTTCCACTCCCATGCACATTTCCTATGCCGCATGCTACTAGTCTCTATGGGCTTTGCCAATCAAATAGACCCCAAAATCATTTTTAAAAGTCGCATCTGGTTGTTTATATTTCTTTACTATGACGGTTAGTAACTTTTCATATGGTCTTTGGCTATTGAGGTCTGTACTTCAGACATCTCTGATGATTAAAAAATTATGCTGTCAATCCTATATATCACTTCCTCTTATAATTGTACTCATTTACCGTACTTCTGCTTCTGAGGTCTGTTCCAATCTCCAAATGGCAATTGTTTAAATATTTGGAGAGTCCTTCCAAAATCCACCCCCCCACCAGTCTTCCTGTCTGTCGGCTAATATCCTCAGCTCCTCTGAGAGTGATTTTTAAATTGAGATTTTACGTCCTCATCCTCTGGAAATGAATCCAGTTCATGGAACTTTTCTGGAAACAATTTACAAGAAAGGCGATCCTGTGACTGGAGACACATGGCAGCCTTCCTGCGGTAGGCTTTCCTCACCTCCCATTCGCTCTCCCCCCACCCTTCCTGTGCACTTTCCTTACCTCCTCCCTGTGCGCTCTCTTTACCCCTCCCCACGCGCTTTCCTTCACCACCACCCCCCTCCTTACCCCTCCCACGTGCTCTCCTTACCCCCCTCCCCGTGCACTCTCCTCCCCCCTCCTTCCCCTAAGGTCTCTCCTTCCCCCTCCTGGTATGCTCTCCTTACCCCCTCTTCCCTTGCGCTCTCCTTCCCTCAGCTCACTCTCTTTCCCCCACCCCGCGCACTCCCCCCTCCACTCTGGCCCTCTCCTCCCCTCCTTTCCCCAGCTCACTCTCCTCCCCCAGCCTCCCCCCCTCTCCTCCCCCTTGCCCTCTCCTCCCCCCCCCTCCTTCCCCCCAGCTCGCTCCCCTCCCCCACCCCCACCCTCTCCTCCCCCTCCTTCCCCCAGCTCCCCCTCCCGTGCACCGCAGAGGCAGCGTGCTTCCTGGCAAACGTGGCTCCCCTGCGCTTCTTCAGGTGGTTGTAGGGTGCTGCCGCCCTGGGCACAGCCCTGCCCAAGAGCCCCGGCCGCCCGATCCCTGCACAGGATGTTACAAACAAGGAGTAAAACTCTTCTATTCCAGAAAATGCTCCTTGTCTTCAGGGCCTGTATTTTGGAGAGTGCGCCCTGGGGTGTGCCAGTCCTGGCTCTTGCTTCTCTTTGCACTTCTGTGCTTTTCCCCACGTGGCTTACAACCAATCTCAAGTGCTTTCATAGCCCTGAGTTACATACTTACATAGCCCTAAGTTACAGATGGCAGATTAGATCTTTCTCTCGGTTTTACAGAAAATGAGGTCTGTGGCCTTCAGTGTCTTTCTGCTCTGCTTTTTGGGGATGGCTTCCAGAAGGAAAAGTAGAAAATGCTGATTTATACCATGTTCATCCTAGAAGTTACACATTTCTTCCTAAATCCTCATAAACCATCTATTTAATGACCAGTTCTACAGGAAAAAAAAAATTGCTAAGAAGCAAGGAGCAGTAGCCAACATCAGCCTAGAGCTTGGACTTGCCTTTTCTGCTCAACATTCTTTGGCCTTCAAATATTTATATTTTAAGGTACCTTAGGGTATAATTAAGTGAGTGAATTTAAATCCTCTTATTGTTTCATTAATTTTTCTAGCACATCTTGGGTTGCATCCTCATCAGTCATATTTTTCTACCCCCTTCTCCCTTCTCCCTAATAGGTAAGAAAAAGGCAGACCAGTCACCTCACAGACCTGTGCCATGACTCCTGGGCTCTCTAGCCCTCTGTCCCTTTCCTAAAGCATCAGTGTTCTATTGCTATTATTTGTCTTTATGCATGCTTCCCAAAAAGAAGGCCTCAGTCGCATTCTGTGATGTATCCCTCCTCACTTCATACGTTTCAGAGATCCAGCCGGGAGGTAGAATGACCACCTGAATGAAGAAGTCATAACTGGTGGTCCTTCTCTTAGTAAGAATTTCATCCGGCACAGTTGAAAGAAGACAGAGATACTGCGGCCTCACAGTACTCTGCAGCAGGAAGAAAGGGCAGGAGGTGGGAGGCGGGAGGCGGAGGGGGGAAGATCTTAATCCTGGTAGACCAGAACCCTGGTGCAGTGATAGAGGCCAGGTTTGGGAGTCTGACATATCCTGGCTCTGTCCAGTCTCCTCTGCATGCTGGTTGGTGCTTGAGTGATCTTGGGCAAGTTAATGAATTTCTCTAATGAATTGATAGTAATTGTGTCACCAGGCCTTGGCAGATGTTAAGGGAGAGAACAGTATAGTCATCAGTACACAGCAGGTCCATGGAAAATCTTAGTTGCATTTATTCCTGCCTTGTTCTCTTTTTTACACTCATTATATCTCATCAGTTTTTCTTTGAAAATTATTATCTTTCTTGGTATTTTCTGCAAACCCCAGCACTTCCTGAATGTCCATGCTTTTGATGCTCTTCTCAGTAAGATGCTACTTGTCTGTCCTGCCTTTCGATAGGATCTCCTCCTTCCTTATTGTCAAATATTCCTTTTAAACTCTGGCCTCCTGGGAGAACGTGTGCAGCCACACGGGTGTGACAATGGCTGCCCTTTTCTTCCCAGCCAGGACCGTTTATGATTGTATTGTTAGCATTTCATTTTCCACAGTCTTCCATCATTCTGGAGGTGCCATTCATTTCACTGCTCAGGACAATCAAACAGAACTCACCTTTCTTATGGACTTACTTTATGAGATTTATATCCCTCTGATTCACAGACATGGTGTCCATGAAGTCTTGTGGTCATGTGCACCTCTGAGTAAAAACATTATATGTATGTGTCCCCCAAGTATGCTAGCATTTATCTTTTAATTATGGGAATGTACTACAGTAATAATAGAAAGCATAAGATGAAGAGCTCGATATAGAGATATATACATACATATGTATGTATATACATTTATATACTATAGACACACACATGCATAGGCATGTCTCTGTGTATATATATACACATAGAAATTTATGTAGCGCGTATTTTATAAAATACAAAAATAGAAATAAAAGAATGAATGGAGGAAAAAAAACAAATACACGTAGGCTGATTTTGGGTCTAGCTCAGCCACTTACCCTGGGCCAAAATTTTTTGGAACGTAACTTAAAACTTTTGGATCCCTGTGAGGGTCTGCTGTACTCAGGTTTGCCAGGGAATTTGGCTTACAGAGACTTTAATGAGCTTTGTTTTATGAAACTAGAAGAAATGCTGACCAAAGTGCTAAAAGCTTTGGAAGCTCCAAGTACTGCTCCTAATGGTCATCACGAAACTGCTTCATCTCACACTCCACTTTACTTGGGCCAAATATCTATATGTTCGGGCAGCTGCATTTACTTGGGCAAATATCTATAATTCAGGAACTATAGGGGGAAGCTTTTGGGCCTGATTAGGTGCAGAGAAGTAATAGTATTTGCTGGCACAGCTTTACGTGACATTTCTTTGTTACTCAGTGTTACTCAGATTCTTCTAGCTCTGACCCTTGTGTCCAACACACGGTGGGTTTTATTCAATCATGTTGTACAACATAGACTCTTACTGAACCATCCCAGCTTAGCAAACCCTCAAAAAGTGGGTGAGCATAACACATACCTTAACTCTTATTTTATTTTTAAAGATTTTATTTATTTATTTGAGAGAGAGCACACACAAAGAGAGCAGGACAAGCAGACTCCATGCTGAGCAGGGAGCCCAATGTGACATTTGATCCTAGGACCTCCTGAGATCATGACCTGACCCAAAGGCAGATGCTTAACCGAATGAGCCACCCAGGCACCCCTCCACATACCTTAACTCTTAACTGCTAATTAGAATCCAATATTTACCTCACAGATTCACTAGTGTTCAGTGAACAATTGTATTCACTTACTAGGCCTGAAGAAATTAAAAATCAGAGCTTAGTATTTTCTTCTATACCCCAGTGTATCATCCTTCATCCTCCCTGGGGCATGTTCAGTCAAACCCCACTGAAGAACACTGGTCTGAGGTCCATGCCACTGAAGTTCTTGCTCTTTCCTTCACCTATCACTAACCCCTCAGTGACTTGGGCCAATTTCTCCCCAAGCTTCCTGCCACTTCTGCTTCTCTATCCCTTTCTTTCTTGATGGTCAGCACTAAGCCTCTCCTTCTACTATAGCTTTTGTGTTCTACCGAGATAAAATTATCATGAATTACCACAGTCTCTAGAAAAATACGTCCTGCATTTGTTGTTCTCAAGTTTCCAATCTCTGCTTGATTACAAAAGAAATATTGGTATATATGAAGCAATGATTTCACACTCAATCCTTGAACTAAAGTATGTCCCCACTTATGTCACTTGCTCCATCTCTGTAGACTTTAAATGACTAAGTCTGGCAAAGAACTAGGTTTTTTTTTTTTAATACACATTTCCACATAACTGGTTCAAAAGAATTAACAGTTATTAAGGATCCTGTATGGACAGTCTTGAAAGATTGTCCATTATTGATTGCTTTATAAATGTTGCACATTGAGTTGAGGCAGTTGGCCTCCTGGGTATCATGACACGAGAATGACACTGCTCCTGGGATAGAAGAGTGCATGATTTTTCTGCAGTCTTAGGGAAGGGCACATTCTCTCTTGGTTAGGTGAATCACGATCAAATTAGCCAGCCTAACCATCCTCCCCATGCATGCCCCCCCTCACCCCCAGCACAGAAAAGCTTTGAGAACAAAGCTCAGCTTTCACTCACCAAGCTGAGCCATGACATAACATGACATGACATGAAACTCTTTTTGCTGTCCCTTAGGGAAGATAGGCCTCTGCTGATGGGTAAAGAAGAGGAGTGGGTTGAGAAAAGTCAGTATAAAGTGACAGTGTTGGGATCCCTGGGTGGCGCAGCGGTTTGGCGCCTGCCTTTGGCCCAGGGCGCGATCCTGGAGACCCGGGATCGAATCCCACATCGGGCTCCCGGTGCATGGAGCCTGCTTCTCCCTCTGCCTGTGTCTCTGCCTCTCTCTCTCTCTCTCTCTCTCTCTGTGACTATCATGAATAAATAAATAAAATCTTTAAAAAAAAAAAAAAGTGACAGTGTTGTCTTATCTAGCGTTCTGAGAAGGAACCTGCTATGACCACACTGGGGGCCAAGCAGTTCTCCCTTATGCCCTGCACACCTCCACGAATGCACATATTTGCACAGACCTCAGGGGTCCTCCATTTCTGCTTTAAGTCCTATGGTAATTACTTCAAATACTGTCAGGAAGGTATCTTTCCTTTGGGAAAAATATGCAAGTGTGTCCCCCACCCCTACCCCCGATTTCTCAGCCTTTGTCAGCCTCCAGCAGAGGCTGCCTCTCCTAAGGAGCTCATGGTCTCCATGTCTCACTCTCCCAGCATCTACCTTAAAAGATCACAAATGCAGTGAGCCACTGGATGTGAGTATCACAGAAGAAACATTTTGCAAAAAGTAGTTCAGAGTCAATTATATGAGTTGAAACAGAATCAAAGGACATTGCTGATTTTTTTTATTTTTCTGTATGCCCATCTTTCCCCCTTACTTTGACCCCAATAAAATCCACAACTGGAGCTATGGGTTTCCCAGGATCTGACATTATACTTAAGGCCTTCCAAGGTCACTATTGGTAATGACAGGGTGGGAAGTAATTTCTGGAATTTGAAACAGAAGCCAAACAATCAAGGAAATGGAAATTAAAATAATCAGTAATATGTTAACCCCAAACTTGTAAAATATTAAGGATCAGAAGATGTATAATGAAATTAACGCTTTTATACTTGGTGGGTGAGGAACTAATTCAGTCCATTTCCTGGAAGATGTTTTAGCCGTAGGTGTTGGCAACCTTAAGTGTCTGTGTACTATAGCCTGATGAGTCTAACACGAAGAACTTATTCTTTTTTTTTTTTTTCGAAGAACTTATTCTAAGGAAATAATTACTGATAAGACATGAAGATGTATTACAAGAAGGTCCTTTGCAGCAGAATTTCTATTGTAAAATTAGATTTTTTTTGCTGTAAGTAATATATTGGGACATGTTTATGTTTATAAAAATATAAATAAGTGACAGTGGGGAATTATTAAATACATTGTGCTATATCCATATAATGCTACTGAAACATATACTGTCAAGAAGTATAGGATAGGGGTGCCTGGGTGGCTCAGTCAATTAAGTGTGAGGTCATGATCTCAGGGTCCTAGGATGGACCCCACATCAGACTCTCTGTTCAGGGAGGAGTCTGCTTCTCCCTTTCCCGCTGCCCCTCCCACCATTCATGCTCTCTCTCCCAAATACATTTTTTAAAAAATAATTCTAGGATAAATGCTCACATTAAATCAAATTAGGAGATATGAAAGAATATTTTAGATGATTTTATTATTGACATTTATAAAAATGATAGGAGGAAAAATACCTGGTAGGAAAATACTCTATAGTGTTAGCTAGAAGATTCTTTGTCCAGTGATGTTATGGATTATTTTATTTAATTTCTGTTTTTCTTTATTTTTCAGTTCTACAGTAAATATGTAACACTTTATAATCTGAAGAAATAACATTTATTGTTGAATACATGTGACTAATAAAAATCCCATAAACATAGTCCCTTCAAATTAGTCATCAAAGGTAACATCCTATTAGCTGTTCTTAGCCAGTTCTCACTGGAATTACATGAATCTTCATCTGAGGCCTCTTAAAATCAATCACATTTGTTAACTGTTTGATGTCAGTTTGAGATTTTATCTTATCCAGTCTTTGCACAATTATTGCTTTGGTAGCTCAAAGGGTAACCCATAAAGTGCATCTATTAGTTAAAGCCATTTCTGTCATTGCTGTTGGTAAAACCAGAAATATCATTAATTTTGTAATTTTTTAGATCAAGAGATTTTAACTATCAGACTCTTCTAACAAATATATTAGTAGCATCTAGATAAACACACACAGACATATGCAAGATGCCAACCATGCACTCTCAAAACCCTCATGAAGTAGGTAGGTATGTGTAGAGGATGCCCTCAGTGTTTATGAAAAGGTAACCTGCCTTGTCAAATGATGGTTTTTTATTTGTGTTTGTTTTCTGAAGCCATGATGGCAGATATCTCGAGCTACGAATCTAACGGCTTGCGACTGGGGGGTCTTGTCTTTCGTTTTGTGCTTTGATTTCCGTGAGGGAACGGTATTTTTCTTTCTTTTTTTTCTTTCTTCTTTCTTTCTTTCTTTCTTTCTTTCTTTCTTTCTTTCTCTCTTTCTCTCTTTCTCTCTTTCCTTTCTTTTTGGTGTGTTTTCTACCATACAGACAGAGCTATGACATTCAGATTGTGGCGCTGGTAAACCAGACGGGCTTCAGATCTGGGAACATCCTCGATTTAAAGAATCCTTTCTTTAGGTAAGAAGTGCTTTCATCCATTTCACACCTATGTATATAAAATCTCAACTGACCGTATGACCACGTAAAGAGGTTCAGAATAATTCCATCATTCCTAAAAGGAAAAAAAAAAAAAAAAAAAAAACATCTACTCTTCCTCTCCCAGGAGACTTGGATCTTGAGACAGAGTTGAATGTTTTCTGTTCCATTAATTGGAATTCAGTATGTAATAATCTGATCCTGAACCAACCAACACTGGAGAGTCCTACAAAGTGAACTCTCGTTCCAAATGAGCTATAATGACTATGTGATCTCAGGCAAAGTCACTTTCTTCTGACACTTGGTTTTCTCATCTACAAAATGTGAAGTTGAAATCTGGACTCCTCTGACATTCTCTCACTAACAGATGATTTTACATCGCAGTTATTCCAATATATCTAAAACGTGAAGTCCATTGAAAGTATGTTTTTGAGACATTTTTTGAAATCATGTAAGTCAGGACATACCTCTTCTTAGAAGTCATGCAGATTTTATCTGATACAAAGAACTTGCTACAGTGAGATGGACATGACAGATGTTTCTGGAAAAACTCTCCATCTTTATACCTAGTTAATATGGGCCTGCTACTCATGAATAAATAAATAATTCGTTTAAAAAAAAATATATGGGCCTGCTAAAAATCCACACAGGAAGTCAACCCCACAAAGCCACTGGACACTGTCATTCTTGACTTCCTTATTTAAAAAAAGGATCTTCTCTCATATTATAATGTCTCTCAAGGCTTTATTCAAAGCATCATGTCTCTATAGTACTGAAAAGCATAAAGAGAAGAAAAAACACAGGAAAGCAAACCAGGAGTTCTTTGGCAGGGATGAGAAAATGCAATTGTTACCTTGAAGCATAGGAGGAAAAACACAGACAAGGCTGCCATTGTTTATGTTGTATGCAAGCTGTTACACATAGTAATTGTCACACATTTAAGACCTATTGCCATTTAGGGATATGGATGCCATCTTTAATTCTGAAAGAAGAGGGGAGTTCCCCCTCCCATCCCCCTATGCAATCCTGTCATGTAAAGTCAAGGGCACAGATTGTGGCCTCAACATGCTGATTGACTGTTCACTAGGACAATTTGACCTGCTTAGGCCTCAGTCTTCTCATCTGTGAAATGGGATGAGCAACATAATAATGTCCATACCATGTCCAAGTACTTAACAGTTGTCATAATTGGTGTTTAATAGCTAGTTTCCTGTCTTTCTCCCTTTTCTTACTGATCTCTGTATTCCTACTCTCTCAGTAAGTAAATAGACAATGATCTGTAGTTCATTCCAGACAGAATCATTTGGATTTGGGAATAAAAATGAATTTTTGTAGGATTTCAAAAACCCACCTTTTCAGTGCAAGAACCATGTAAACTAGTAACTCTTGAGTCTTGCTGCTACACAATGGTTGTGGTCAAAGTGAGGGCAAGTCCAGGTCGAGTGACACTCAAGGTGGCCATAGCACTGTCAAAACGGACAGACTCTTGAGTGGAGGTGTGAGGGCAGTGGATGCCTTTCCTTCCCTTCTCTCACTCAGCACCAAGACTGACTGACATATTGAATTCATTCAGTAGATAAGGGTGCTTAAAAATATGACTCCCCTGGGAATTCCAGATCTTGATTTTTTTTTCACCAACCCTTTCCTAATGTATAGGCCTCAGTGTCCTCACTGAAAGTGTGTGCTAAATGACCCAAGTCTTTGAAGAGCACCTAGCATGTAGTAGATGCTCAGTTAAGTGTTCAGCTGTAACACCCTTCTTTTGTCCACCAACCCCCCATCAACTCCAATCTCCTAATGAGCATTAAGAAGCAGCACAGGTGTGTGAGTATGTGTGTGTGTGTGTGTGTTGGGAAGAACTAAAATAAGTGATATCATCCAGAGGAATTATTGGTAATTTACTACCAAGCTAAATAACTTTCTGTCTGCCTGCTTTTTATTCTACCTATTTTTAGAGCACAATAGACTTACACAGAAAAACAAAAGCTTCATTTTCAGCTTTTGGCTGATCGCTGATACCACCTAAAAACATCTAATGTGGCGTGCTAAAAACATCTCAAGATCAACAAGTTAATTACTCAAAACATGAATATCTACCATTAAATGTAATGCACAGGTTTCTGCTTTTCCTTAGGCAGGGTGGAGAGACCTTCATTTTGATTATTCATTATTTTAAGATAATTTGAAAATAAAAGCAGGGCTAACAGATGTTGCTAAAAGCGAGCAAAGGGACAAAATGACTTCATCGGCAAGGGAAAGCTTTCTGGTAACCCAGAAGAATCTCCAAGGACTGTGAGGCCAGTCCATCATACGGGTCCCACAGAGTGTGTGCCTGGATCTGGCTAGGTTGTAGAAATGCAGCAGCGACCAGGGCAGACGTAGTCCCTGCCTTCATGAAGCTCAAATTGTTGTGGGAGGGGAGTGGGTCTTAAGTAGCTAACTGCATGCTTAGTTCTGTCATCATAACTGCAATGAGTGATGTATAGGAAGAGTAGGGGATGCCAAAGAGCATTGATGAGGAGACCTAGACCAGAGTTAATCCGTAACACCCACCACTGGTACCCCAAACCCAGGAGTAGCTGGAGAACCCTGTGGTACTTGGTGGCAAAGTCCTATGGAAACTTGAGACCTTAAGCAGATATGCCCACTTCAAAGAAGCCTTCCAAGGCCAAGGGTGGCTTAGGGTGTCCCTGTCACATCACTCAGAGCCCTGTGAAGACACCGCTTTTAGAACACTTGGATGACTATGTCTCAGTCATTGGTTTATTTGTCTGCAACCCCTCATCCCTTGAGCACAAGGTCTTGCCTGCTGCCATTTGTAACAGTGTGACATTTGATGAATGGGTGAATGAATGTGGCCCCAGGGGGCTCCTGAATGGCCCCAGAGAACTGAGTTTGCAATCAAACTGCTATGGCCCAAAGAGCATTTATTCTCCTATGCTGCTGCGAAGAGCCCAGGCTCTATCCCATTCACAGTGTCTCACAAAACAGTTTGATCCTTCTCCCCACCCAGACATTAATTCCTTCAGTTTGCCCAACTTAAATATTGCTTCCCTTCTTGCCTTTTTTTTTTTCAATCAATTTATTATCTAACCATCCTGTGCCAGGAGCTCTTCTCAGTGCTAAGGTATATAACAGGGAATGAGAGTAGTACAAACTCTCTGCTCTCGTGATTCTAGAAAGTCTTGTGAATTGATAGGTATCCAGACAGACATCAAAAAAGCAATGAAATAAATAAGATAATGTCAGCTAGTAGTAATTTTCCTGAAAAACATAAATAGAGTAATATCCACCTGACCTCAAGACTCTGGATAAACCTGCAGTAACCAGGGCAGTGAGGTAGTGAAGAAAGGATGCCATGCAGATGGATGAAACGGGAAAGAAGTCAGAAACGGACTAACACATTTACAGTCCATTGATTTTCGACAGAGTTGCAAAGATAATTAAATGGAGACGTGACAGTCTTTCAGAAGTGGTACTGGAATGACTGGATATCTAAACGCAATAAAAATAGTGACCTTCCACCCATAGCTCACACTATCTATAAAAATTAACTCAAAAGGGATCTGTGGATTAAAATATAAAACCTAAAAATATAAAACTTTGAGAATAAAATGTAGAAGAAAATCTTTGTGATCTTTGGGTTAGACAAAAATTTCTTAGATATGATGTAATTCCCAAAAAGAGAAAAATGATAAATTGTCATTTATCAAAATTAAAAACTTATCTTTGAAGGACCTATGATGGGAATGAAGAGATGAGTTACAAACTGGGTGAACGTATTAGGAAATCACATTTCTGAAAAAAAAAATAGCATCCAGAATATAAAAAGAATATATGATATAATACTTTCAAAAAATCCCAATAATAAGAAAATGATTTTGTTAAGGGCAAAAGATTTGAACAGACCTTCCACCAAAGAAGATATAATAGCAATTAAGCACACAAAAAAGTGTTCGGCCTCATTCGTCAACAGGGAAATAAAAATTAAAACCTTAATGACATACAGGTACACATCTATGAGAATGGCTTAAAATAAAAATTCAGACATTACCAAGTGCTGGTGAGGATGTGAAGCTATCAGAGTTTTCATTCATTGTTGGGAGGAATACAAAATGGTACAGACACTTTTGAACATAACTCATTTCTTATATTGTTAAAATTGCACTTGCCAGACGACCCAGCAATCTCACTCCTGGGCATTTACACAAGTGAAATGAAACTATATTTGAATGTTTAAGGGAGTTTTACTTATAATCACCCAAACTGGAAACAGTTAGAATGTCTTCCAAATGGAGAATGAATAAACAAACTATGATCCATCCATACAATGACAGGATTTTCAGTAATAAAAAGGAAAGAAATACTGATACATATGATAATACAGATGAGACTCAAATAAATTAAGCTAAAGAAAGTGAAAGAAACCAGGCTCAAAAGTCTACATAATGTGTAATTCCACTTATATAATATTCTGGAAAAGGCAACACTGCAGATACAAAGAATAGCTCTGAGTTGGACTTGAGGAAGGGTTAGCTATGTAGAGATGTGGCAACACTTTAAGGCAATGGAACTTTCTGTATCTTGAATTGTAGTGGTGGCAAGACATGTCTGTATGCATTTGTCAAAACTTGCAGAACTACAATAAAATGGGTGAATTTTACTGTATGTAAATTTTTTTCTCAATTACATGAAAAATTGCAAAAACAAAAAACAAAAAAAACAAAAAACAAAAAAAACCCCACCAAACTCAAAACTGCATAAAGAGATAGCAGAAAACAGAGGGTCAAAAAGTACTAGAGAATGGCAAGACCAGGGATTGGATGTGGGTGTTGTTTGCATTGAGTAGTCTGGGAGGCTTCTCGAAAGAGGTGGCAACTGAGTGGCAACTTAAATGTCAGGAAACAACTGTCATGGGCAGATGTGCAAGCAGAGCCTTCTACAAAAGCCCAGTGAGGGCCAACGGCTGAGGTAAAACAAGCCTCCCAGATAGCAAGAAGAGTGAGAAGTCGGTGCTTAGTCTTTGCTGTAAACCTATTTTTAAAAATAGAAAAAGAAAGAAAAGAAAAGAAAAAAAGGAAAGAAAGAAAAAGTTCTTTCAGTGAACAAAAATCTGGATCATCATCTCAGATCTGAATTTAGGCTATGCATAATCAAACTTACTAAATATAGTGGGTAAATATAGATCCAAGGCTGCCCATAAAAACTCCAGGAAGGGCATGGGAGTGGGAAGGGGGACAGGGGAGGGGACGGGGAGGGAGGTGGAAGGCGGAAAGCACAAAACTAGCCTGCCCATGGCTTTGGATCGACGTGGGACTTACTTCCTCAGTATCATAGAAATCACCTTCTCTGTTTTAGGTTTGCTTAGAAGATAGCCCCAAGCCAATCAATAAGTAAAATGAAGGCCCGAGAAGTCCCTCAACGTCCAAGTTCATATTTCATGTTCGAAACATGCACTCTAAGTTTTATGAGGATGATTAGGTTGATTTAAACTCTTTTTTTTTTTTTTTCCTAACTTGAAATACGCATCCTAAGTTTATTGGCAAGTCTATTTCTTGGTGCTGCTTAGACTGGCTCTTCACAGCTTCCTGCATGTGGCTCAAGAACAAGTTCTTCTCAATTTGTGGTTTCTCTTTATTATGATTTTAGTAAACCCAACAGTGTTGCTTTCAAAGTATTTACAAAGGAAACTTAACAAAACCCTACCTCACGTTTATATGTATGCATATGTATGACACAACACAAGGGCATGCTAGGAGTGAGCTTCTATTTACAATTGTAAGCTGTTTTCACAGGTATTTTCACCAATCAACACTAGTTTCTAGCTGAGCGATGTGTTAAAGAATTTTTGCCTTATTCATGTAATGGAACAATATGATGTCAGGAATGTTCTTCATTGGCAATATTTGATGACTCTTAATGTAGTTAAGGAAATAAAGCTGGAACCTTTGTCACTTCTTTTAGGTTGACAATAAAAATGTACAGTGCGAGATACCAACGAGGCCTCTCTTTTACTTTAAGGCGTTTGTTATATGTCACATGTCAACGGTGATGAAAGATGATCTTTGCAAAGAGCAGGTTTCCCCTGGCCCAGATGACTCTTATAAAAATAGATGTCACATCAGCAGGACAAGTTAATGAAGCCCACGGCCACTGGCTGATGGCAGAGGGGGGTTGGGGGGAGAAACTGGAGTAAACCACAGGGATGTATCCTCACCCACAGCTGGGACCTTTCCCCTCTGCGGCTTTGGCTCACTCTGGCCACTCTGTTTGAAACAGCCTTGCCCGTCTGTCCAGCCCAGCATCCTTCCTACATCACTACGGGGCATCCCTTCCAGTGGACCCTCACCTGCACGCCTTCTGCCGTCCTCCAGGCTCACTCAAAGATGCTTTCCCACCTTTGACACATCTCCTGTCCCTCCCTTAGTCTAACCCCTTCTCGCAGCTCTATATGACCTTGTACCCTAAACACATACACACATCCTCCTCTTCTATTAACCAAGATCTTTGTGGGTTGGAGGAAGTCCGATTCACTTTAATGTCTAGCAATGCCTAAGGGTACACCTCATGCATCAAAGGTGCTGAATAAATGTATATTGCTTAAACACATAACTTGATCCCGAAGGTAAGAGTCTTTGTAATTATGGAATCAGGCTTTAGACAACCTTCTGAGTGCCTTTCAAGCAAAATAGGCAGGAACTGGGAAACCCTGCATTGCAGAAGCATGATATTGCTGCCTATAGCAGCTCCACCTATACCCAGGGCAGACATTCCTAATCGATGCCAGCGCTCTTCCCCACCCTACCAGACAGGCCCTCACTGACCTTCTCAACCCAAACTCTAGGAAGACATCAGTCTCTGGGAGTGAACACAAGAGATAAAAACTGTGACTTTTAAGGGTGCCAAAAAATTGATAGTATTTCCAAATCTTTGAATGATCCCAAAGATATGTAATATTTATGAATTTGTAATTTTGCTGAAGCACAAATTTGATATGGGTATACGTTACATATATATATACATATATATATACACACATACATATATATATATATAAACTGTGGGTGTGGGTGTCTTTTTTTAACCATTTAGAGAACACATCTCCATGTAATCAATAACTCTCCTGATGTATTCCTTACAAATGTTTTTCATCCTCTTCACCTTATTTCTGGAAATGTAAGTACGTTCTTTGTGTTGCTTTTTTAAGAAATGATGTGATGTAGGGTAGACTCTATTTTAGTGGAAAAACTTAGTAAGCTTACTACTTACTCCTGTCCTTCAATCTATAGAATTATTAAGGGGATTGTTTAATTATCAATTTATTGTGTTTTGTGGGGGAAATTACACTGCCATAGTGTCTGCAAATTTGAAAGTGACCTCAAGGCACGTCTGCTGTGAATATCAAGTGTAGAACATGGATTTTGGGAAACCTTGAAAACCTCGGTCTTTCAGGAAGCCATCCCATCATAATTAAGATAAGGCCGAACCGGAGTCACGGTTGGAAGGAACTGGTGTCAGGAGCTGCTCTGAGATAACCCCCAGCCTGCACACCTGCAGGATCTGTCATCACCTGAGGAGGCCCAGGACAGATCCCAGGAAGCCACCCTTGATGTCAGTAACAGGACACCCTGAATGAAAATGCCCTGTACAATAAATGTATCACATCTCATAACAAGAAGTCCAAAGGTAGAAAGGATCCCAGGATTGGTGACAGTACCTTGGTGACTTTATCAAGGACTGAGGCTCTTGTTCTCTTTTCCTCCACCTTCCTCCATCCTGGGCCAGCCTCCCTTATGGGCACAAAGCCACAGTGGAAGTTACAGGAGTCACACCCAGACACAAAGACTATCATCTCTGGCATCTTGTCTCAAAATAATGATGACAGTTTACACTTACATAATACTATGTACCAGATACTTTCTACGGGCTTTGCAAATATTAACTAATCTTTATCCTCACCACAACCCCATTAGCTCTGTATTATTAACTACGTACTCTTACTAACCCCATTTAACAGATGAAGAAATGGAGGCAGAAAGGTTAAGTAACTCTCCTGACAACATAGAGCTTGTCGGTGGTAGAGCGGGATTATCAACCAGGCAGCCCAGAGTCTGTGCCCTTAACCTTTACTATGAAAGTCTTCCCAAAAGCAACCCTTTAGGCTTGACTGGCCAGAACTGAGTCACATGGCCATCTCCAAACCAGTCACCAACAGGAGACATTGCCACAGAGATCAGCCAATAGAGATTTATCCCTGAGCTAGAGATAGACTCCTCTTTCCAAAGGGAAAGTAGAATTTTATTCCCAAAAAAGGGAGTTGGACATAAAACAAGCAACTGGCATCTCTTGCTATGACATACTGCCCAACAACACTCCAGCTTGACAAATTCTATTTCCCCTGCTTTGATAAGGAAAAGGGCATGTTACACCATCGTTGTTACCCAGGCATGTATCTCTACCTCCCCTCTTGCTTGCAAGCACTCCCAAACTAGGAACAAATCTCACAAATCTGCCTATTCCCCACAAGGTTTGGTGCAGGGCCTTGCACATAGAAAGTGTTCCAGAAATGTTTGCTCATTGTAATTGAATTTTCTTTCTCAAGTCTACTTAATTGAAGAGGTCAACAGTTGGCCATGCTCAAGGCAGGCAGATAATGCATTTTCACATTGATCTAACAATCAAATGAATTCTGAGAAGCTTCCCTTGCCATGCAAAATAGCATAAAATCACACATTAACATAGGTCAATGTGAAAGCCCGAATTTATTAAATTGTTAGTGTCTTGCACTCAGCACCCTTGGAGGTAACATTAATGTCATATTTTTATTATGACTTGACATTTCCACTATACTTGAAGAAACCCATCAGAGATTCAGAAGAGAGCAGACTGCATAATCTGTACCGCCCTGTGCAAAAGAAGATGCGGACACTGGTCTGGGTATATCAGTGAAGCTCTCCTTTCCTGGGCCTACTACTCTAACTTTCAGTGGATAGGTGACCCCCAAGAGATTGCAACTTCCCAGGATTGGGAGTGGGTGAGAAGGCGACCATGGATTTGCCCACTGAACTTACTGTGATCACATGGGCCCAAAGCAGGGACTTGCACTGCCTTGCCCCACCCCAAGAAGCAGCAGGATGGGTGCCTGACCTTGACCATACTTGTGCAGTGCAAGGTGGAGTGTAACAATAGATCCTGGGCCACACCCACATGGGGGTGATTCTGTGGTAATCAGAGGCAGGAGCAGGGACTGGCCTGGAGTTTGGTGGGTGAATGAGAACCCTCTCAGAGGGACAACAGAGAAGCAGGTGGGGGTGCCTCCCCATTATATTTCACTTACAAAACACAAATTCAAAGATAAAAGTACTATGGGCAGCCCCGGTGGCTCAGTGGTTTAGCGCTGCCTCCAGCCCAGGGCATGATCCTGGAGACCTAGGATTGAGTCCCATGTCGGGCTCCCTGCATGGAGTCTGTTTCTCCCTTTGCCTGTGTCTCTGCCTCTCTCTCTGTGTGTCTCTCATGAATGAATAAATAAATAAAATTTATTTTTAAAAAGATAAAAGTATTATGTATTTCAAGATGATGACCACAGGGCATTAAACCCCAAACACTTCTGAGCATAGGACCCAGTGAGATTGCACTTATCACACACCTTGGCCATAGAGTTGTGCTATATATAGTACCTTGTTGCAACTGAATATCCATCCATGGGGGAAGATAGACACCATTTTAAGGCATGCTCTTTTGCAAAGGCTTATTGAATGAATGAGCTTATCTAACAGGATGGGAGAAGAAATCAGGCAGTGAGGAGGGTAATTGCTCCCCGTACAAGTGTTCATCCCATATTCCATTCAGCAGCTCCTTTCCTAAATGTATGCCATGATGGCTTTGGACTCTATCCTACAAACAATGAGGAGCCTATTCTTCATGTTTTTAAGTGGAGGAGCAGCATCATCGATGGATCTCTTTGGTGGCAGTATATGGAGGAAGAATTCTGGGAAGAAGAAACTCTGAGGAGGCAAATCAACTCAACTCTAGATTGACTATGACTGAAATTAACGTCGTGGCACAGGGGCTAAAGGTGTGGGCTCTTTTGTTAGAGGTACCTGGGCTGAAATCCTGCTTGTCACTTCTTAGATAGACTTGGGCCAGTCACATGCCTTCTCTAGCTTCACCTTCCTTACCTGTTGAAGTAACAGCGAGAGGGTTCTTTGTGAGGGCTGAAAGAAATGATTGAATATGACACACATAATACAGCGCCTGCGTCATTACAGGTAGCTAGTATTGTATTATCATAGGAAATGGATTCTTATTGGTTCCTCTTAGTCTCACATTTACATACTATCTAAAGCTGCTGTGCTTTCTGGTATAAGAAGGAAAACCCCACCCCCATCTTCAGGACTTTCTCCCCTCAGCAGCCCATACTTCCTTGGAGCAGAAGGGGGTGGCTGTTCCTTCTCCTGCTTCATAATCTTATCTTCCACCTTCAGGCAGCAATCTCCAGACCAAACTCTCCAATATGGATAGCACCCTGTCTACTGTACAGGAGGGACTCTTGGCTGGGTCCCTCATATATGAAAGGAATTTAGAAAAATCCTCTCTGTGTTCAAAGCATCCTTTTAAACATACGGTCTTGCTGAAGAAAATACCTCGTTCATGTGCTCATCCCTTCACTTATTCACCCTCTCCTGCCCCAAGTCATTAAGGATGAATTAAAGGATGAGACTTAAGGGAGAAATAATAATAAATATAAATAATAAATTAGTTTGATATTTCACATATATTGTCTCCATTAAAAATGTAATTCGCCATTGTTATAATAATGGAATAAGTAAAATAATATATGGACATCCCACCTATCTAACTTACCAGGATACAAATTATTTGGGGAACACAAGAACAGCAGTCGTACCTCAGAAGCACCAGAGGCTGATCACACCATTTCCCAGGTATTAAGAAATACCTAGAAATCAGAGTAGAAGACTAGGTTCATCAAAACAAAAAATTCTAGGGCCACATTCTTTCAAACTTGGAGGCACTGTGATCTTTAGAATCAGGCACACTAGGTTTGCTTGTGTGGGGATGTAAATGCCACCATCACTATTTCAGGTTTTCTTCTTCCAGGCACATAAGAGGACCACATTTCCTAGGCCCCTTGAAGTTAGGCATGGCCATGTGACTTGGTATGGTCCATACAGTGTGAGCAGAAATGAGGCAGTCCCCTCCGGGTGGAAATATTTAAAAGATGGCGTGAGGTTCTCCTCCTCCTTCCTAACTGTGGAAGTCTTGCTGAGGTGACAGCGTCACTACACAGTAAAGCTGCTTTCAGCCTGAATGTCTGAATATCTCAGACATTCATATATGTCTGATATATAACATTCATATATGTCTATTCATATAATAGAACTCCCCTGTTAACCTATGTTATACGTGTAGTTTGAGCAAAAAACAAACCTTTGTTTTAACCACTCAGCTCTGGGAATATGTCTTATAGTGGGATTATTAAGCCTCTCCAATACAGCGTCAGTCCAGGCTCTGAGGATACATAAATAAACAAGATGGGCAAAGTTTCCCTTTCACATAATAATGGGAGGGATACATATAGTAAACATATAAACAAACATAAAATTTTGGAATGTGTAGAGTGTGTAAAGAATAGAATACCGGGGGATGGGGTATGGAGGGTCCTGGAGGTTGCTGCTGCAGCAGTAGCCCTCAGAGGAACCTCACCAGAATGCTGGGCTCTGAAATGGGGCAGAGGGAGCCAACCGAAGATTTAAACAAAAGAATTCAGGCAGAGATTTAACAGCAATTTAAGAGTTCGAAGCTGAGGTTGGTAGGACTGAAATCTATCCCATCTACTGGTTGCTTTTGAGAAGCAGACTGTATGTGGGCAAGAATAGAAGAAACAGGAATATCCTGGTGCAATAAAACAATGAGGGATGGGGTGTTGGGGTAGGCTGACAGGGATGGGATCCAGGATCACTTTTGGAGATGACAGAAACAGAACTCACTGGTCGATTGATGGGTGGGGGTAGGAGAGAAAAAGAAGAATCAAGATCAACTCCCAGGTGTTTGATCTGAGCAACTGGTTGCTATGTACTAAGATAGAGAAGAGTAGATGGGGAGGGAAAATCAAGAGTTCTACTGTGAGTTTTGGGGGGTTGGAGATGGCCACCTGACGCTGAAGTGGAGTTATCAGACAGGCGGTTAGATGTATGCATGTGGACTCAGGAGGAGATGGGGGTTGGACAATGGAGCATAATTAAAGCACAGGTCCAGGTGTGGTCCCTTAGAAGGTAGTGTAGAAAGGAGAAGAAAACCAAGAGTAGGAAACTCTAAAATGTAAAATTAGGAGAAGAAAGGGTCATCAAGAAAAGAGAGACTGAGCAGTTGGCCCAGTAAGATTGGAGGGGGGCAGTGACATGGAACATTAGAATACCTTGCTTCAAGGAGGAGGGAGGAACAGTTTGTGTCATATATGGCTGTCAGGTCAAATATGATGGAATCTGAGACTTGGCCATTGGAACAAATAACATGGACGTTGATTAGAGCCACTGCAGAAAAAAGAGCAAAGGGAATTATGACAAAGTGGAGAAAGTAGATCTAAACAGCTCTCCCCAGGAGTTTGAATGTGCAGAACAGCAGAAAAATGGGGTGAGAGCTGGGTCCCTGTACCCAGATCTGCTTTGACCACGTGCATAACCTCACATCCTCCAACTTTGGTCAGACTGGAGCCCCATCTGGGTCTTTACAGACGATGTATGGGCTGAAGTCTTTTCCTGAATCCTAGCCCCACATGTGGGGACATACAGCTGTCTGCCATATGATCCTGAGGACACCTCTGCCTACCAGTATCTCCACTTAAAATAAGACTAAACCACATGCTCTGCAGAGATATGGACAAAAAGAGAAAGGAAAACATTTAATTTTGTCTTCACAAAACCAGGGAAGTGCTGTGCACTTGACAGCAGTCAATGACAATGCTGTGAGGTCCCCGAAAGGTATGATCACCAAGAAGATGAGTGGTGATGGCAAGAAAGTCAAACGCCTTGCATCGGCAGTGATTAAAAGCAGGGTGACAGTCACAAGGCTGGGAATTATCAAAATTTAATTTTTGAATTGTCAATACAGTTACATGGTTCAAAACTCACCCTGTAAAAAGGATGTACAGTGAGGTCTCCATCCGACTCCTGTCCCCCAGCCTTCCCATCCCGTCCACATCTGCAAAGTCAACCAATGTTCTCAGTTTCTCGTCCTTCTTCCACACACACGTGCAGATACACCAGCATCCTTTCCTCTCTCCATCTTCTGGCTCAAATACTATTCCACCCTACGTACTCTTCTGCGTCTACTGAGCCAGAAGTTTGGCAACACAGAAAGAAGTGGATTTTTGCAGCTTCACCTAACAGCTACCGAATTCATGCTAAATATTTTTAGGAAAGTTTTTTTATTAGGTAGTAGGCATGGTAAATGGAGTCTAAATTGAGTTCTCATATGTCTGGGAGCATCTGTTGAATGGGGTGAACCCGTGAAGAAGGGGAAGGTTCCCAGGAGAACAAAAATAGGAAATGTGACATTCGTGCCTAAGCATTCTCCCACAAGTTCCCAGGGACTGTCACGGAACCTAGTCATCACTGATGTGTTTGCTTGCCATAACCCCATCCCTCCCAGCGCTTCTGGGAAGGCTCTGCCCTCCTGCCAGCACACCCACAGGGGTCCTTGGCTGGCTCTCTCTGCAGTCCATCAGCTGCCAAGATCACCACCTGTCCCCTGTCAAAATTGGCCTCGAATTGCAAATGCCTCCCTTCTGGCTGACCATCCTCCTAATGCCTCCACCGGGATTTACTGTGTAAATCAGGTCCCCCATTCCCAGTTTGACGTCTCGCTGCCAGCTGTGTGTCTGAGCCCCTCTCCTAGCCAGGGGCATGTGCCTCTTGAATGTGAACCAATTCTGATGCTCGGGAAAAAAAAAAATAGAACCCAGTTTTTAAAATTATCATTTGATATGCCAAGTGAAATGAAGCTCATTTTCAAATGATTCCCAGCTGTCATAATAGCATCGTGCCTGGATGGCTCAGTCATCACAGAAGCAAGGAGGGCAATTTGATGTCATATTTGACCTGATAACAGGAATTGTGATTGGAACTCAACTTGAGATACTTAGAACAGCTACTTATAATCACATCAATTAACATTTGTGCGCTGCTTTCCTGTTTATAAAGCACTTTTATGTACACTGTCACAATATGTTAGGAGTGATGGTGGCTTTAAGGAGAGAACAAAACTGAACGATTCTACTGCCTGAGCTTAGACACAGGAAGGAAAACAGTTTCTTACAAAAGGAAATAGCAAACACAGACCACGGTGCTAAGCACAAAAAGAATAAGCACTACCTGTGCCAAACCCAAGGAGGCAAGAATGAAAACGTTGCCAATTCCAGAGGGATGCTCCGTGGGAGGAGGGTCAAGCCAGGCTGAGGCCCTGTACCCACGTGCTCGAGACTGAGGGCTGTTCAATGGTCAGAACAGGCTGTTTGCTCCTTCACTTCTCACATTGGCAATCCATGGCTTTGGATTAAAATATCGATACTGCAGGTGAGCCAGAAGAAAATACCTAGTGCATTTAGGCTTCTCTGCCTAGCCTCTCTCACGGCCACATTCTTGGAGGCTGCTGCCTGACGCCCATCCCTGCATTTGGCTGCTTCTTCCCCTCTTTCCTGGAAAAACACTTACCTGCTCCCTGTCCAACCTGCCCCCTCTTCCAGTGGTTTGGGAATAAACATTTTCCTCGCTGTTGATGACTCAGTGATGGGCATAGTTGACAAGAACTGCATTTCCTGGGGAGTAGGTGCTCATAGGTGTATTTAGTCTCAGAGGCTGAAATGCAGTGACGTCCATACACACTGTGGAAGAAATCTGCCTGAATCGTGTCACGGCGATGAATGCCAAGCAAAGTCCTGATTCAGCACATCTGGTGATTCTGAAGAAGTATTTTCTTTGTGGCACTTTCCGCAAAGAGTCTTAGGGAACTGGCTCGAACACATCTTTGTGTCTCTGCTCTCCACCCCCACTGCATTTGCTTATCCAATTCCCTTGCATACAGCAGGTAATCAATAGATGTCGCTGAATGATTTTCTTAGTTGGGAGCCTGATGAGGCTCCATGGCTGAACTGACACAGTAGGCTTTGCTTTCACGTGAACTCCTCCTATATAAAGCCCTTGTCCTGATGAGCAAATGAGAGCTGACTTGTTGAGAGGATTGATTCTCCTCTCCTTGGGGGTAAGCGTAAGGATATGCGTGAGTGCTAATGGTACGGCCAGAATGTGACGAGCCCAGTTGTGTGCATGCATGCACAAGGCGTTAGTACTTTACTCCAGGTCTACAGGAACTTCCCAGCACGGGACTCTTCTCACCAGAAGCTAGCACCAGGACTTCTTTCACCTCTGACGGTTCTCTCCTCAGGCTCCCCTCCCTCCAGAATTCTCATCTGTCTTATCACAGTTGTACGCAAATGCCTCAGGGAAAAATTGACCTTATTTCTTGGAGAAAACCGGACTGAGGCCATCCAGGGCAGGGTGCAAGGTGGAGGTAAGCTCTTCTAAATGAAGACCAGGGATGGACCAGAGAATGGAACAAGAGCAGGAAAGCTGTCAGTGAAATCAAGACTGACCTAGCATTCCTGGTATACATTTGAGGAGTTTTTGTTGTTTTTTTTTTTTCCCCTGCAAAGTCCCAATAATGCTAAGTCTGTAATTCCTGCAAGACTTATCGTGGCCCAGAGATGAAGAAAGGAGCAGGGATGGGACATAAGAGGCAGGAGAGGAGGATGATTGCAAGGAGAAGTTAAATTAGAGCAAAGAGAGGGGTTCTGTAAGCGGAATCAATGGAAATAGGATTTATCAGTAGCCCTTTTCCTAGGTGGGAATGTGTCTATCTTTCTGTCTCTGTCTATCCATACATCCACCCACTCATCCGTCCATCCTGCCTTTTTTTCCCAAAAGAATGTACATTAGTTTCCAAGGATAAATTGTATATGGTGATATCATATAAACTATAATTGAGCAGAATAACCAAGAAATACTAGAATGGGGGCAAAATGCAGCCAAGACTTGGGCTTGACCACACACACTTGCTGGCCTGGATCCCTGTGCTTCTCTAGGGGATCACCTGGTGACAAAGAGAGGCAGAGGCACCCATAACCATGGAGACAATCTTCCTAAACCTGGGGCTCTGGCCTGTGGCATGTGTCTTCCTCCTCAGAGCTGCCTCTCAGGTTGTGTATGGCCTGGACTGAGCACCGCCAGTTGGGCTTTGTGGGATGAACTCTGCACAACCGGTGGCAGGGAGAAAGCAGAACTAAATATCTGTGATCGTGAATATTGTAGATGTTAAACCCAAATGCTTACTTTCACTTGCATAAGGCCGATTAACAGAAAGAACCAGCCCAACTACAGAAAATACACAGTTAGAAGTTATAAAACAACATTAATTTTTTCAGAGCTCAAAAACTAGCCAATTTAAAAATCTTTTTTTTTTTTTTTTTGAGTTAAGAAAGAAAAAGGGATTTAAGATCTTACTGACAGGGCCTGTGAGATTCTTTTCTTATCTGACATCTCCCTCTACTGACAGTACGTCCTCTCTCTTTTCCCCCAGCAACCCAGCAGGGACGTTCTTTGAGAGCGAGGTGCCCATGAAATGCCTTGGAGTCCTTGCTCATGGATTGGAGGGGACAAGAGGGAAGATCACAGGTTCTGCTTGGGACTTGGGGAACAGTCAGCAGTAGGATGCTTATGGTGGGAGCTCAGAGGAGGGGCCTCAGACTGTGAGAGGAGTGGCAGGGTGGCTGGAGGGAGAGGATGGAAGGTGAGAGGAGAAGCCGATGCCCTCACCTTGAGTCTCTGAGACATCGGAGGCCAGGCAGATGGGGAGGAGCAAAGCAGCTCACTCCTCTGAAGGCTTTTTTACAGCAGTTCCTACCCAGGACCATCCATCTCTGGCCTGTAGAATCCCAGGATTGGAAAACTCGTTCCTTCATTGTCAAGAATTTTTTGACAGTGATTTTTTAAATTTATTTTTATATGTATATTTTTATTGGAGTTCGATTTGCCAACATATAGCATAACACCCAGTGCTCATCCCATCAAGTGCCCCCATCAATGCCCGTCACCCAGTCACCCCAACCCCCCACCCACCTCCCTTTCCACCACCCCTTGTTCGTTTCCCAGAGTTAGGAGTCTCTCATGTGCTGTCACCCTCACTGATATTTCCCACTCATTTTCTCTCCTTTCCCCTTTAATCCCTTTCACTATTTTTTATATTCCCCGTATGAGTGAAACCATATAATGATTGTCCTTCTCCGATGGTGATTTTTTAAAAAGATTTTAATCTATTCGTAGAAGACATGGAAAAGCAGAGACACAGGCAGAAGGAGAAGCAGGCTTCCTGTGGGAGCCAGGACCCCAGAATCATAGCCTGAACCAAAGGCTCAACCACTGAGCCACCCAGGCACTCCTTGACAGTGTTAATTATTTAGAAAGTTACCACTTCAGAAGAGCTGGAATCTGCTCTCCCACATTTGTCATTCTGCTGCTCTGTGTGACAGGGACTCTCAACTCACACACATACCCAACGAATGCTTCCCCGTGAGAATCCCACGAGACAAGCCGCATGACCAAGCCGGCTAAGTGGGTCATTCACCCCATTCACATCTATCCCCCTCTCCCCTCTCTGCTACACTCCCTTGAGGGCAGAGACTGTGTCTCATTCCCCTTCCTCCTCAGCTTCCAGTGCATCCAACAATTCGGGGAGGCTTTCTATGCAGTAAGGGTTTCCCATGCATGATCTCTTCAGACATCACATCAATTGAGTGAGCGGGACATCACCCATACCGCATTTACAGATGAGCACCCTGAGGCTCGAGGTCGGGTAATATGCACACAGCCACATAGTGTGTGGAAGAGCCCAGCTTGGAGTCCACATCTATCAGATGTCAAGGCCATGGGCTCTTCAATCAACATGATTCTACTTGTTTCGTCCAGAGACAACATCAGGCATAGAGAAAAACCCACATCAGTATCCACTGGGTGGAACCAAATTGTGATAATAACCTACTTGATAATTGGTCATTTGGGGTCATGGGGCTTACAGCTGACAAGACTTCATTTCCAGAGCCAAGTTTCTTCCCGTTGACCCTACTGACTCTTGCTGATCCCAGCACCAGCATCAGGGAAACCCTTTTCCTTCCAGCTCTACTCCAGCAGCTTAGCAGTTCCCGCAGCAGCTGCGTTCTGACGCCACCTGCAGCCCTGCCTGCCTCCAGCTGCCTCCAGAAAGCACTCCAGCCTTTCAGGGCTCCTGCTGCCCTGCAGGTTGGGGCCCTTCCTTCTGCTGGCCCATTCCAGCAGAGATTCTCCCAAAGGGCCACAGACTCCTGCTGGCCATAGGTTAGGTGTAACTGGCTCCGCACTAACTACTCCATAACTTCAGGTAAGTTAACTCCCTTTCAAGCCTTGTGTTTCTTCTTATTAAAAAAAGGAAATAAGGACCTGATGCTTTGGTGTAAGTGTAATTGAGAATGTAAGTCAAATGTCCAATATGGTGCCTGCCCCACACCATAGCTACTCAAAAGTCATAGCTACCTTCAGCCTGGTGGGAAATTAAAAAACCTGAGATTATTGTTTCCATCTGGAGGAAATGAATGATTAGAGAAAAGAGGCGGCAAAAGGAGAATGACATCATGGGCGTAAGAAAACCAAATGCAATTTCATGGAAGCCATAGAAAGACTGTATTTTCAGTTCCTCTTCCTTAGTGGACGTTCACGAGTCCTTATCTTTCCTATGACTTCCAAGTCTTGTTCTGTAGAAAAGTGGAGATAGAGGCAGATGGCAGAGAAACCATTTCCTTCTTAAGGAAATAAAGGCAATTATTGATAATGGTAAGGTTTGGCAGGAAGAGAAGGAGAAGAGAGGCAGCAATCCAAGGGCAATGGGTTATGTCAAGTAGGTGATTGATAAGAGCTCCCGGAATCAGTGCCTGAAGGAGCATCCGAGAGAGGGGATAAGTGAGTGATGCTTGGGGCTTCATTAAATGATTTCAGCAATGTTGACATTGTTGGGTCTGTCACCTTTATGCCATTTTGGTAATAGTGGGAGAATAATTGGGAGGAGTATACGGTCCTTTCAGCCAACCGGGCCCCTTAATTTTAAACAAGAAAATTAGGTAAAAACCCTTTCACCTGCTACCATCTGTGTGTCTCTAAAGTGCCAAGCGCTTTCTGAGTGCCCTCCAATTGCATGAGATCTGAAATAAGGTGCCAGTCAGAAAAGACTCAGGAATTCCAGTTTTTGGTTGGAAGTTGGTCATTGAGGATTTGGAGATGTGTAAATGTGATTTTGAAAATTTAAACCCATTCAGGTGCACCTTCTGAGGTTCTTTAAGATTTTATTTATTCATGAGAGAGAGAGAGAGAAAGAGAGAGGCAGAGACACACAGGCAGAGGGAGAAGCAGGCTCCCTGCAGGGAGCCCGATGTGGGACTCAATCCCGGGACCCTAGGATCACACCCTGAGCCGAAGGCAGATGCTCAACCACTGAGCCACCCAGGTGCCCCATCTTCTGAGATTCTTATGCTCACATTGACGGAGGCTGGATGAAAACCTAATTATCTGTTCCTCTCAGCTCATTACCTAAAGCCAGAGCCCCATTCCTTGAATGCTATTGGCTGTCAGAATTAGCCTAAGCTTTGCAGGGGTGGATGGTGAGCATCTGAGTGGCCATTTACTACATACGCTGTACTGTGCATGAGCATCCCCCTGGGGATCTTGCCAAAATGAGAATTCTGCCTAAATTAATGGGAGTGGGGGCCGGGGGTGCTGAGTCTATTTTTCACAAGCTCCCAGGTGGTGCTGATCCTTATGCTGCCAGACACCAACATGAAGGACCATACTTTGAGGAGCAAGCTGCAGCATATCTGACACTGGCTTGCCCATACCCATTTGAAAAGCACCTAACACACTCTTAGTGTCAGCTCAGTTCTGGGCCTGCTTCTTCCCCTTCCCAACCATCCCACCACCACCAACAACCACCACAATCCCGGCTAGAAAATTGCAATAAATAAAAATTCAGTTGCTTAGAATTTTGAATTCACCCCTTAGAGGTATTTTTTTCCCTCTTTGCTTTGAGAGGAAAATGTTTTTTCTTCCTTTTAGGATCCCATAATTCTTGACTCCCCCCCCCCTCCCTTAATGGTTTGGCACAAACCTACTTTTGTTGATTTGGTATTTCCTCTGTGGATAAACTTTCTGGCTCTGGAAAAAGCCTCTTTCTTTTACGAGGCACTTTTAACCTGCAGGATTTCCATTTAGCTTAATTGGCATATTTATGTATTGAGATGGGTACCTAGAGGGCTTGGGCCACAGCACTTTTGTATAAATCGAAAAAAATGAAATGAGCTGTTCTCACTGTTGTGTGCCTCTCAGTCATGGAGTGTGGTAAAAGGCTCATCATTTACAGGCTGTGAAAGCTCAGGAAGATCAATAGGCATAATGCAACCCGGAGTCATTTAGAAAAGCAAAACTCAGGATTTTCAAAGCCCAATTATTTCAGGAGCTTGGCCATTACTAATTCCCTGTTAAATCCTTCCTGGGCCCTCATTCCCTCACATGTTAAGGAATGGCCTTCGAAACTCCTGATGAATCATCCCCTGGAGAGCAAGCCAGAAAGCCTTCTCCTGATGGTCTGACCATTTGTAAACTCTGAGGAGCTGACTGTTCCTGGCCAGTCCCTTCTGATCACAAACAGACTGTGACTTTTCAGGTCACTTCTGAAGCTTTGCATGCTCTGAAGGCAAGTGTGGGAATTGATTCTTATTGGTTTTATATATCTGTGGTTAATGGCTTATAGATTTTTATATAGCCTGGCCCCACTAGGCATGTCTGTTAAGTCTCTATGAAGGTTGATAGAGAAGAGAGGAGGTCAAAGGACCTAGGACACATGCATGGCTTTCCTCCAAGGCAGACCGAGAAAGGACTCCTTAAAGGAAAATTCTAGTGACCTGAAAATTTGAGAAAGTGGAACTGCTTGGTGGATACTGAAGGAATCTGGCCTCTGATGGCAAGAATACATGTTTCACAAGAGAGCCAGGTGATGTCAGGGGCACAGATGCCATGCTTAGATGAATTAATGAAAACAGATGCAGGTGAACCAGCTGCCCTGGGGGTTTTCTAGCTTCTGCACAGATGTCTACAGGGAGATGAGTGGTGGTCCCAGAAACTGTGACCTTATGTGGAAAAGGGGACTTTGCAGATGTAACTAAGTTAGAGATCTCTAGCTGAGACCTTCCTGGATTATCTGAGTGAGCCCTAAATCCAACAACAAGTGTCCTTATAAGAAGAGGTGAAAGGATGTCTGGGTGGTTCAGTGGTTCTGTATCTGCCTTCAGCTCTGGTCGTGATCCTGGTTCCAGGATCGAGTCCTGCATTGGATTCCTTGCAAGGATCCTGCTTTTTCCTTTTGTCTCTGCCTCTCTCTGTGTCTCTCATGAATAAATAAATAAAATCTTTAAAAAAAAAAAAAGAGGTGAAGACACAGATGGGGAGAGGCAATGTGAATTTCAAGGCAAGGATTGAGGGACGCATTGAAGCCAGTGAGCCCCAAGAATTGCTGAAAGGTACCAGAAACTAGCTGAGAGGCACTGAACAGAGTCTCCCTTAGAGCCTCTAGAGGGAGCCAATCCTGCCAAGAGCTTCATTTTGGACTTCCAGCCTCTAGAGCTGTAAGAGAATACATTTCTGTTGTTTTTAGCCCCCAGGTCTGTGGCGACTTGTTTTAGCAGCCCTAGGCAATGAATACAATGACCAATCCCCAGGCTGTTGGCCCTGTCCTCCGCAAGCAACCCTAGAGAAATTCAAGAACCCAAGGGAAACATGGGTTCTAGAAACTAATGATAAAAAAAAAAAATCTAAGGAAGGAGACCAAAGGTTGTCTTGGCTCATGGTAGGACAGACAGGTGGCTGCAGTAATAGGGATGAGGGAAGGTGGAGGTAAGCAGGCAGGGGTTCTGCACTTGCCTCTCCTCCAGGTCCCTGGAGAAGGCCCTGATGACCCTTCCCATTTCCTCTGCCGTGTGACGGGGACGCAGGCACCAGAGCCTCACAGACGTGGTTCTGCAGTGCCCGGGGCTCCACTGTGGGGCTCAGCATTCTCCTCGCCTCAAACTCACATGGACTCACACTGATGAGCCCTTCAGATCCCATCCAAAGCGGGATTGCCAGAACTAGAATTTAAAATGAATGTGAAAAATGCCTGTCGTAAGGGATGATAGACGTGGGACAATAAGAAATCCAATAAGAACCAGGTGAGAACTGATATTTTAAAGACAGGATATAATAGATGGAATAAAGAAGTCGGCAGACACAGCTGAAGAACGAAGCAGATTCCATCAGTCTGTAATGAATACAGACAGCAGGATGGTAACCTCAACCTAAAAGGACCTGGGTACATTGAATGCAAATCCCCCGCCCCACCAAACACTCCAGACTTTCAACATGCAAATGAGAGGAAAGAAAATTCCCAACAGAAGCAGAGGGGGAGAAAAAGGCCAAGAAACATGAAAAAAAAAAATCCCAGCTTACTAGAAATAAAATGTATCTAACATAAAGCAGTGAAATACTATTTTAATACCAAATGGTAGAAGGTGGAAAGCAACTACAATGATCAATTTTCAATATCTTTGGTGAGTGTTTCGATGGAATGACTGGCAGAGTCATGGGCTTCCCCGATGATACTGATTTTTGGGTCCGACCTGAAGCCAGGGCTTGGGAGGGATGTGGAGCGGAGTGTGGGGGCACAAGGCACGGAGGTGGGGGGCTGGGGTGAGGCCTGGCAGGAGGCCTGGGGGCAGGGGGCTAGGCATGCTCTGCTCTCATGCTGCTGGCCTCACACGTGCTCTGGGGCAACTTCAACACAGGAATCGAGGTCCTCTTGGCTTACTTGTAATCTGAGATCTGGACATAAATGCCAGCAAAGACTTGTAACATCTTTTGACTTCTGACCTCCGCTCTGTTAGGGGGAATTTCTTCCCTGTTTTCTCTTCGGGCCCTCAAAGGCAAAGCAGCTGCATCCTCCCATTCTGGGACTTCTTGTAACCTGTTCACTTCATTCGGGCTTCACTAAACTACAGGGTTGCCTTCTGGCAACCGTATTACATGAGTGAGTTACAGTAAGAGCCTTGTCCTGCCTGCCTCTGGATCTTTCTTTCTTCTTCTTTTTTTATTTTTCTGTAATTCCAGTATAGTTAACAGCATTACATTAGTCTCTGGTACCACATGTAGCAATTCAACAATTCTATGTATCATGCAGTGCTCATCATGATTGCTCTTCATCTCCTTCACCTATTTCACCCACCACCACCACCCCCGCCCACTTCCTCTCAGGGAACCACTGATTTGTTCTTTGTATTGAAGAGTCTGGTTTTTTGTTTGTGTCTTTTTTTACGTGTGTTTTGGTTTAGTCTCTAGAGTGAAATCCTCTGGTATTTGTCCTTCTCTGACTGACTTACTACCCTTAGCATCATACTCGTAGGTCCATCCATCTTGTTGCTGAAAGCAAAATTTCATTCTTTTATTTTTTTATTTTTAATTTTTTTAAGGTTTTATTTATTTATTCATGAGCAACACAGAGAGAAAGGCAGAGACATAGGCAGAGGGAGAAGCAGGCTCCCTGAGGGGAGCCTGATGTGGGACTCGATCCCAAGACTCCAGGATCATGACCTGAGCCAAAGACAGACACTCAACGGCTGAGCCACCCAGGTGTCCCATCATTCTTTTATATGGCTAATATTCCATTGTGTACGTCTCTGTGTGTGTGCCACATCTTCTTTATCCATTCACCTATCAATGGACACTTGGGCTGCTTCCATAACTTGACTATTGTAAATAATGCTGCAGTAAACATAGGGGTGCATGTATCTTTTCAAATAAGTGTTTTCATATTCTTTGGGTCAATACTCAGTAGTGAAATTACTGGATCATAAGGTAATTCTATTTGTACTCTTTTTTGAGGAACCTCCATACTGTTATCCACAGTGACTGTACCAGTTTGCATCCGCCACCAACAGTACACAAGAGCTGTTCCTTTTTCTCCACATCTTTGCCAACACTTGTTGTTTCTTGTGTTTTTTATATTAGCCATTCTGAGAGGTGTGAGGTAGTATTTCCTTGAGGTTTTGCTGTCCTGATGGTGAGGGATATTAAGCATCTTTTCATGTGTCTGTTGACCATCTGGATGTCTTCTTTGGAGAAATGTCTGTTCATATCTTCTGGTCATTCTTAAATTGGATTCTTTGTTTTTTTTGTCGAGTTGTTTTCTGAGTTACATCAGTTCTTTATATATTTTGGATACTAGCCCTTTATTGGATATGTCATTCGCAAATATATTTTCCCATTCAGTATGTTGTCTTTTTGTTTTGTTGTTTTTTTTCCTTTGTTGTATAGAAGCTTTTTATTTTGATGTAGCCCCAATCGTTTATTTTTGCTTTTGTTTCCCTCTCCTCAAGAGACATATCCAGAAAGATGTTGCTATGGGCTGACGTCAAGGAAATTACTGTCTATGCTCTCTTCTAGGATTTTTATGTTTTCAAGTCTCACATTTAGGTCCTCAATCTATTTTGAATTTAGTTTTGTGTATGGTATAAGAAAATGGTCCACTTCCATTCTTTTGAATGTAGCTGTCCAGTTGGCGAACACCTTTGTTGTATAGACTGTGTTTTTCCCACTGCATATTCTTGCCTCCCTTGTTGAAGATTAACTGACCATGTAATCATGGGTTTTTTTCTTGGCGCTCTGTTCTGTTGGTCTATGTATCTGTTTTTGTACCAGTACCTTCCTGTTTTGATTGCTACAACTTTGTAGTGTATCTTGAAATTCGGGATTGTGATACCTCCAATTTAGTTCTCTTTCAAGGTTGCTTTGGCTATTCAGGGTTTTTGTGGTTCCATACAAATTTTAGGATTATTTTTTCTGGTTCTGTGAAAATTACTGTTAGTATTTTTGATAGGGATTGCATTAAACCTATAGATTGCCTTGGATAGTATGAACATTTTAACAAAATTTGTTCTTCCAATCCATGAGCATGGAATAGCTTTCATGTCATCTTCAATTTTTTATATCAGTATTTTCAGAGTACAGTACAATGTTTTCAGAGTTTCTTTTATCAATATTTTCACCTCCCTGGTTCAATTTATTCCTAGGTATTTTATCTTTTTTTAATGCAATTGTAAATGGGGTTTTCTTTTTTTAAAAAAAAAATATTTTATTTATTTATTCACGAGAAACACACAGAGAGGCAGAGACACAGGCAGAAGGAGAAGCAGGCTCTCTGCGTGGAGCCAATGCAGGACTTGATCCCAGGAGTCCGGGATCGTGACCTGTGCCAAAGGCAGACACTCAACCACTAAGCCACCCAGGCATCCCTGTAAATGGAGTTTTCTTAATTTCTCTTCTACTTCATTATTCGTGTATAAAATTGCAACAGATTTCTGTATATTGATTGTGTATCATACAACCTTACTGAATCTATTTATCATATCTGGATCTTTTTTAATATGAAAAAATATACCCTTCATCTGTTTAAGTCACTCAAATCAGGTCTCTGATTAATAGCCACCAAATACAATTAAAAGTTAAAGGCTTTTAATAAAGTTTTTTAGCTTAGCTTTATTCACCAGCACATTTGCCATAAATTTCTCTTAGGTTGCAAGTATTTGGGTGACATCCATTTCCTGAAATACTGTGAAACTTACATTAATCATCAGGTAGTTTATTTTCTAGATGAATTTTTCAAATCCAGTTGTTCTGTGGCAGCTCTGGAGCAGATGGTTGATGATGCGTGGAGGGGCCTTATCCAAGTAATACACAAGAGTGAGCCGATACGGGCTTTCATAGCTAAACTGGGAAGAACATCTGTAAAATACATTTCCTCTAGTTTTCCACATGTAACTCAACCTCTCCCTGATGACTCTTAGTGGCTTCCAAACTTATGTGAAGGCACAGGTAAAAGATGAGCCTGACCAACATCAGTGGCCAGATGTGTGGGTTACCTCAACAGAAGAGGTAAGGCAAGTGGCCCTGGGGAATGGGGCATGTGTGATGTGGTTTCGGTGACAGCAAGAAGACCCTTGCTTCCTCTCAGAAATCTCAGGCTGGTGCCTCAACTTCCTTCCATGAATTTTTGTCACTTAGATTCTTATGGAGAAGGGACTAGAAGTAAAAGGATTGAATTGCTAAAAATTACTAGGAAGAATAAGTTCATTATTAGAACTCACTCCAGAGGTCGGAAGAATTTGGAAAGACTGTATTTTTAATCAAAAAGCTGCAGCTCTGAAATTCATGGTTTCTGACCTTACATGTCCCTTGTGATCATCAATATACCATTAACCAGATCTTTTTCATTGGTAGGTCCTCCCCACTCCCACCTCCCAGCTGCTAGGAATGTTTACAGGATCAAGTTCGTTAATATAGTCTGTGTTTAAAGCTTCCTTACTGGCTCACCTAGCAGGATTTCTTATGCCTCAGAGATTCCTCACTTATCTTTAAGGATATTGTCTGAGAAAATAAGATGCCCCATCTCCGTATTCCTTTCATCTACTGGGATCTCCTTGGGGATGGTCAAGTTGTATATTGCACTGTAGCATTCTTACAGATGGACTCTTAGAATAGCACAGATGCAGACCCTTTCTTCTGCAAATTTTACCCATTTTCCTAATGCTAAGTTATGTCAATATTCTTATATAAAGGCAGCATAAAAATACATTTAGAGCTTGCAAAATTCTGTTAGATGTCTTTGGTTATTGTTTAGATACAAATATCACTGGGGGAGATAAGAGCTTTATGGGTAATACAAATTTGAGTGTAATTCCTAAAACAGAGACTTGATAGAAACTTAGGAGAAAGAACATGAGTACCCTGGATGCCTAGAAAAATGAGGCCAAACATCACCAAGGAGGAGAAGAAGGGTTGGGAGGAGTGAAGGAGGTGACTGGGACCACCAGAGAGGCTGGCATAAGAGTGACAAGGATGAAGGTACGGTGGCTTTGGCACTATGTTGTTTTATGTCGGCACGTGAAATATAAAATTGGTCTGAATGATCCATCAAGGTCATTTGTAAGCAAGATGTGAAAGCATTAAGGAGAATTCATCTCTGGTCTCCTTTCCACTTTAATATATAAGTAAGAAAAATCATTTCTTACTGAAAAAGTATGAGAGGGTAATTCTCTTGTAAGTCAAATCTTCTGTATCTAAAAGAAAGCAACAAGAATTGCATAAGCAAGTGTGTTGTTATGAAACGGATTTGGATGAAAATAATTTCCTAGGGGCAATTAGTGAGAAGGGGAAGGAAAGAAAAAAATGAAGCTAAATAGATCTACGCTTTCATTACTCAAGATTCAGCACAAAAGCAAAGGGCAAAGAATAGCCAGGGTGCTCCTGAAGAAGAAGAGCAAAAGGGCAGAACTTGCTCGATCATCTATCAAGACTAATTATAGTGCTATAGACACAAGACATGAGGTGTTGGTGCAGGGATATGGACAAGTCGACAATGATACAAAATAGAAAACCCAGACACAGATTCATACATAAATTATCACTTAATTTATAACTAAAGAGTCACTGAAAAGTCATAGGGGAAGAATGTCTTTTTAAATAAATGGTGCTGTAACAATTGAATATCCTTGAGTGAGAAAAGGAGGGAGGGAGGGAGGGAAGGAAGAAGGGAAGGAACGGTCTTGAGTTTTACTTCAAACCCTTCAAACCCAAAATTAGCTTCAGGGGATTAAAGCTCTAAATGTAAAAGGCAAAACAATAAATCTTTTACAAGACAATGTAGTTGAATATCTTCATAATCTCAGCATATGAAAATATTAAACAGAACACAGAAAGTGCTATTGAAGGAACATATTAATAAATGGACTATATTAAAATTAACACTTTTGTTCACCACAGGATACCATCCAAGAATGAAAATGCAAACCATAGAATGGGAAAAGATATTTGTAACACATTCCTCAGAATAAATGAATTCTTACAGGCATTGAAACAGCAACTCTGTAGAAAACATGAGCAAAAGACTTAAGCACTTAACAAATGTGGGAATCCAAATAAACATGTAGTCACCTTTATTACTACAGAGGCCACCTAAATCAAAGCCACAGTGAGATGTCATTGCACTTTCTCGAGACTGGCCAAATTTTAAAAAAATCTAACAATGTCAAATGTTGGTAAGAGCATGGAGCAATGAATGAGATTTCACATGCATTGTTGATGGGAATACAAATTTGCATTTCCACATCAGAAAATAGTTTGACACTACTCAGTAAAACTTTAGATATACATCCTCTTGATCTAGCAATCTTACTTTTAGATGTATATATATCATAGAAAATGTTTGCATAAGCGCATCAGGAGACATGTAGACTACCCAGAGCAACATTATTCATAATTGCAAAACTAGAAAAAATGACCAACAAAATAAAATTGATAAGTTGTGGAATTTTTATGTAGTGATATTCCATATAACAACAAAAATCAAATCAACAACACAAGAACTAGGTGTTGACAACTATGTGGAGAAAGAGGGACACTTTTGCACTGTTGGTAGGAATGCAAACTAGTTGAGGCACTCGGGAAAACAGTACACAGGTTCCTCAAAAATTTTAAAATAGAACTACCCTATGGTCCAGCAATTATATTACTAGGTATTTGCCCAAAGAATACAAAAGTACTAATTCAGAGGGATACATGCACCCTGATGTTTATAGCAATACTATCAACAATAGCCAAATTATAGCAACAGCCCAAGTATCCATTGATCGATGAGTGGAGAAAGATGTCGTATATATATATATATACACACTATAGTATATACTTATACTATATATATGTATACTATAGTATAATTATTCTATAGTATATTAGTATATACACTTGTATATATAAAAATATATATTTAATGGAATATCACTCAGCCATAGAAAAGAATGAAATCTTGCCATTTGCAATGACATGGATGAAGCTAGAGAGTATTTTGCTAAGTGAAATAAGTCAAGAAAGACAAATACCATATGATTTCACTCATAGGTGGAATTTAAGAAACAAAACAAAAGAGCAACAGGAAAAAAGAGACAAACCAAGAAACAGACTCTTAACTATAGAGAACAAACTGATGGTTACCAGAGGAGTGAAGGGGGGAGGGATGAGGGAAACAGGGGATGGGGATTATGGAGGGTGCTCGTGATGAGCACTGGGTGACGTATGGAACTGTTGAATCACTACATTGCACACCTGCCACTATTATTACTTTGTATATGTTAATGAACTGGAATGTAAATAAAAACTTAAATAACAATCACAAACAACAATGTGAATAAATCTTTTTTTATGTTGGGCAAAGGAAAGTGGAACAAAATGAATCTTGTCCTAGTCTGTTGAGGCTGCTATAATAAAACACCACAGACCAGCTGGCTTATAAACAACAGGAATTTATTTCTCACTGTCTGGAAGCTGGAGGTGCAAGAGCAGGGTGCCCACACAGCAGGGTTCTGGTGGGATCCCTTGGCAGAATTGCTTGTTGTCTGCCGTGTAGCCCAGAGCAGGCAGAGAGGTGGTCAGCTCTCCTGTGACTCTTAGAAAGATGCTCATCCCATTCATGAGGCTCCACCTTTACATCCTTATCTAATCCTAAACATCCCCCAAATGCCCCCCATCTCCTAATACCATCACTCTGGGGGGCAGGGTTTCAACATCCCAATTTGGGGAGGACACAGACTTTCAATCTCTAACATTCCCTGTGATTCCATTTTTATGAAGGTCAAGGGTGGCAGGAGCTGGGAGACAGTGTTGAGGGATGCACCAGTACATGGTCATTGTGATGAAAAGCAAGGACGCAAAACAGGGAAGTGATGAATATAGAAAGGGCAGAGGAGGGGGATGCAACCAGGAGGGAGCTTCCTGCTGCTAGAAATGTATTTCTTGGCACAAATGGTAGTTACTTTACATTAATTCTTTAAGCTGCATATTGTTTCGTGAGTTTTTATACATGCATAAATTCTTTTTTCCAAATGAAGTTTAAAAGAAAGAAAAAGAACATAAAATACTTACTTCAGGCAGATCCTTGAATTGGGGGAGTGCTGGTGATGGGGGGGGGTTGGCAAATCGATAAATGACTGTACTTCTAACAGTGCACATAATTATTTAGATGTTTGTTTATGGGGGTTTTTTTTTAAGATTTTTTTTATTTATTCATAGAGACACAGAGAGAGAGAGAGAGAGGCAGAGACACAGGCAGAGGGAGAAGCAAGCTCCATGCAGGGAGCCTGACATGGCACTCGATCCGGGGTCTCCAGGATCACAACCTGGGCTGCAGGTGACATGAAACTGCTGCACCACCGGGGCTGCCCTGTTTCTGGGTTTTGTTAATATGCTGTATTTCATCATATATCCCTCCTGGACAATAATGACTGGGTCAAGTGATCGTGAGTGGAAAGCATATCTGATTTTCACAAAACTTTTATTCCATACAAAGTAGTCAATTGACATCAATTCTTCTCTACTGTGCACGAGGAGACATGACTTAGGATGTCCAGAGCAGCACTCTTCAGGATGGCAAAAAACTGTAACAGGTGTCCATCAAAGTAAAATCGATATATTGTGCCAAAGTTTGACTATGTTCAGCCACAAAATAAAAGCTACATCCAACAAGCGTGATCCATCTTTTTAAAAAATGTTGAGTAAAAGAGAGAAAATGAAAAAGGACACATCTTTGATGATCCCATTTTCATCAAGTCCAAATATATGCAAGATCTAAATAATAGTGTTCAGAGATGCACACTTACATGGTCAAAGTGTGAAGAAAAGCCAGGAAATAATGAGCATAAAGGGGTGGACCAGGCATGGGAGGGCCTGACACGCACTAACCCCATTCTAGACTCACCTGGGAGATAAGTCTAAGAGAATCTCTTTCCCTAACAATGCTCAATAATTATAGAATGATAGCATCTCAGGATTAGAAGGAACCTTAAAGATCACTAAGCAAAATAGCCTTTTTATTTTTTATTTCAATTTTTATTATTCTACTTTAAGACAGGTAAGAGATTTCAATAGAGGGTTGCCAGACTCATTTTGTCAGGAAAGTGTATTTATTTTTTATATTTTTTTAAGATTTATTTATTTGAGAAAGAGAGAGCAGTGGGGAGTGGGCAGAAGGAGAGGGAGAGAGAATCTCAAACAGATTCCAGGCTGAGGATGGAGCTTGATGTGGGGCTTGGTCTCATGACCAGGAGATTATGACCTGAGCTGAAACCAAGAGTCAGATGTCTAACCAACTGAGCCACCCAGGCGGCCCCAGGCAAAGTATATTTAAAAACCGACTCCTATCATTACCATTAGTTCATAGAAGATGGCATTTTACCCTTACAAAGTAAGGTCAAATCAAGCAAGAAGCAAAAAATATCAGAATAAATAATAGTCCTTTAAATAGAATAAGTTAGGATTAATGATGTGTGTTGCCTCTGTCTTCCTAGGGACTTTGTAAAAAATGCTATACTGGACTGTCCGCCATCCCTAGCTCAGCGTGTGGTGGACCCTGCCCTCATCTACCGCTCACCTAACACCCGAGCCTCCTTCCCCCATCCCTGAAGGGCGCTGCTAGAGCCCATCTGTGCTTGAAGACTTTGGTGAATGAGAACTCACTCCTTCCTAAAGACATGTCTTCATCTCTGAACATCTGTGACTATTTGAATATTCTCTTTGTTAGACCCAATTCCAGTTCTTTCTTTTTCCCTTACTGATCCTCGACCAGCAGCCATACATACTGCCCAGACTCTGTAGTCCCTCACTGTCCACCTCAAGACTCGGGAGTGCCCTTTACCCCCTCTGACTCTGCCCCCCCCCCATCGTTAAACGGCCCCAGGTCTTTTGTATATAGCCCATATACATATCCCAGGTCCTCAGCACCCTTGTCATTCTGCTTATCGTGTTCCAGTCTGTCGATATCTTTAAGAATAGGGCATTCCAGACTGAGTGCAACTTTGCCGGTAGTCAGCCTCGCCCAGAGCAGGGTAAACCCATCATCTCTCTTATTCTAGATATTAGACCTCATTCGAGGCAGCCTAAGATCACCCAGATCAACCTTCTGGGTCCTATTAGCCCATTTGATTAAAAAACAAGTTCCTGGGCAGCCCAGGTGGCTCAGTGGTTTAGCCCCGCCTTCAGCCCAGGACGTGATCCTAGAGACCCAGGATCGGGTCCCAAGTCAGGCTCCCTGCATGGAGCCTGCTTCTCCCTCTGCCTGTGTCTCTGCCTCTCTCTCTCTCTCTCTCTCTCTCTCTCTCTCTCTCTCTCTCCTCTGTTTCTCATGAATAAAAAAAAAATCTTAAAAAAAAAAAAAGATTAAGTTCCTATGCCAGTGTGAGTCTAGAAATTGGCTGGTAATAAAAAGAAGGGTAGGATAACCTAATCTTAAAATTTGGAAGATATGCGAATGGCCAGTTGTTTATTGCTAACTGCTCTGAATTCACCTAATTTGTGCTTAGCCTACATCTTTCCACTTGTCAGAAAATATACCCGCATCAGTGCGGTCCCCCAGCATCTTTCCGAGCCCCGGCCTGGGCTTGAAGGTGCCGGGTGGCCCTGTGTCCCGGTGACTGCGTGCTGGCTCCACCTACTGGCACCAGAGTCTCTCGCAGCTTCTCCAGCTGGACTGACTCCTGACACTGAGGCTTGGCCTCCCAGGCCACAGCTTGCAGAACTTACATTTTCCCTTCTTAGACAATTAAAATGATGCAGATTTTTCACGTACTCTTCCGTTACTCATGTCATCCATCAGGTTACAAAAGTACCACCAGGAACGCCTCACTGTCTCAGGAAATTACACCTGTATTTGCCTAGACCCAGACACACAAGCAAAGGTAAAATGATTATATATCCTTGTCTATCTTGGCGTGGTGAGAAAGTAAGGCAATTTGCAAAGAAATTGTCAAAGATAAAAATACCAACTTGCATTTGACTACTAAAAGATAATATATATTTTTGTATATATATCCCAGCCCGTAATATTTTGCAATATATGTGTGTGTATATATATATATATTCATTTTCATATTTAAAAGAAATTTACACAATAGAAATTCACAAACATTTGACAGAGAGAGTATGAAATACAGGATTTCTTTCTTCATACTTCAAAAAAAGTGGAGAAAAACATTTTTCATTAACTATTTTCTAGCCTATATAACAAGACAAAAGTGTATTTGCATTACATCAAATGAAGATATTTATGTTTGCACCACTTATAATTATCAAAACTTGGGGCAGCCCGGGTGGCTCAGCAGTTTAGCACTGCCTTCAGCCCAGGGCCTGATCCTGGAGACCCGGGATCGAGTCCCACATCAGGTTCCCTGCATGGAGCCTGCTTCTCCCTCTGCCTCTGCCTGTGTCTCTGCCTCTCTCTCCTCTCTGTGTATTCTCATGAATAAATAAATAAAATCTTAAAAAAAAAAAACTTATCCTATCCTCTCTTTTATTCTTTTAATTCTTAAGAAATCACCTTCTTCCCAGACCACCATTCCATTCACATCACCATGTACAACTCCCTCGGGCTGTTTTTTTGTACTTCTAGAGTCAATAAAACACAATGGTAGGGGAAAAGACTGAGAATTTGAAATGCTGGAGTTATTTGCATTCCCATTCCATTCCAAACTGGTTCATTCCTTCAACAAAGTATGCCTTTACAAATAGGGAGCATCTACCATACACCCAACCCTGTTCTGGGCACTCAGAGATTGTCATGAAAAAGACATTCCTTCCCTTATGTAGCTTGCATTTTAGCATGGGAAACGGAAAATCACAAAGTAAATACACAAACAATTTCAGGTAAGGATCAGAGCTATGAGGAAAATAAAGCAGGGCAGAGGACAGAGACTAATGAGGGGTATTTGAGGTAGAATGATACAGAGATTGTACAGCAGCCATATTTTCTGTTACTCTAATGAAGGGGCTTTGCTGACCATCATCAATTACCACATCCCCCTCTTCCTCCTCCCCCTCTAGAGGGAGAAGAAAGGGAAGGAAAAGCAAAGGACAAATGACTGAGCGTTATTTCTGGGACCCAAGGAGACTATTCTTTGGATAAATAAATAAGAGGAGAAGCAAAGAGGTCCCAGCATGATCCCAGGGTCATGATGTCAGGGTCCTGAGATCCAGCCCCACATTGGGCTCCGCACTCAGCAGGGTGTCTGCTTGTCCCTCTCCCTCCTCCCTGCCTTTCCCCTCACTCATGCTTTCTCTCTTTCTCTCTCCCTCTCCCTCCCTCTCTCTCAAATAAATAAAAGCTTTAAAAATAAATGTGACAAGAAAGCATGAGAGGAGGAAGAACTGTAGGGCAGGGTAACACAGGGAGGGCAGAGTGGAAAAAGTAGTGTTGGGTCTCCATGCTGAACCATTCCTTCTTTAACTTGAGCCTGGCTTAGCCTGAGTGACATTTTGCTTTCTTCAGTTGGCAAATGCGTGATAGACCCATTAAAGAGACATTGAACCAAGGATTATTAACCTAGGGTCTGGTGATCTCCAAGGGGTCCTTGGATGGAATTTAGAGATTCATGAACTTTAAAAAATAATAATAAAAAATAAAAAAAAATCCAGACATCTGAGTGGCTCAGTGGTTGAGCATCTGCCTTCAGCTCAGGTCGTGATCCGGGGGTCCTGGGATGGAGTCCCACATCAGGCTCCCCAGGAGAGCCTGCTCCTCCCTCTGCTTGTGTCTCTGCCTCTCTCCCTCTCTCTCTCTCTCCCCCCGTGTCTCTCATGAATAAATAAATAAAATCTCTTTTTCTTTAAAAAAAAAAACGGGGGGGGGGGGGAGGAAGGAAGAAAGGAAGGGAAAAAATCTTTGTTTTCACTAAATTCTAACTAAAATTAAGCAGTTTCGTTAAATACGATTGCAGGCCACAAACATCACGTTACTGTTTCCAAGGAGGGCTGCCCCTGGATCTCATTCTTTCATGCATTGAGAAGCACAGATATTACCATATCTCACATTTTCTTAAAGATTCCGATAACTGCGTTTCAACAGAATTGGCTTCCTTTGTGATCCTCTGCCTTCTATTTTGTGCATTTAAAAGCATGATGCAAAATAAAATAATAAATATAAAATAAAATAAAATAAAATAAAATAAAATAAAATAAAATAAAATAAAATAAAAGCATGATGCTGGGAAGTTCAGAAGCTGCCAAAGGGGCTACGAACCCCTCCATTAATCCCTGTCGGGAGCTTAGTTGGGAAGAACAGAATCTTCAAGTCGTCGTCCCATGCCAGGGGAGCCTGCAGGATTGCTCCGGGACAGACAGGACTGTGTTCGCCGCCGCCCCGGGGCTCCAGGCCCCGGACTCCAGGAGCCCTTGATGACCCCCCCGCTTGCTGGGAATGGGCCTGGGTCCCGTCGGGCTGTGCAGGGGCAGTGGCGCCATCTGGTGGCAGATCTCCTTCCTCGGCCGCGGCTTCCGTTTGTCTTGCAGTTCGGGTCCTTGGAGGAAAAGGCTTTGGCGCAGTGGCTGGTGCGCGGCTGTACCCTGTTTCTTTGAGTTGCACCGGTCCAGTCTGAACAATCCCCACTCCCCCCCCCTTTTTTTTTTAAGATTTTATTTATTCATTCATGAGAGACACACAGAGAGAGGCAGAGACACAGGCAGAGGGAGAAACAGGCTCCATGCAGGGAGCCGGACGCGGGGCTCGATCCCGGTATCCTGGGATAAGGCCCTGGGCTGAAGGCAGGCGCTCAGGCGCTGAGCCACTCAGGCGTCCCAACGATCCCCACTCTAACAGATGAGGTGCACGAGAATGCCTGAGCAAGTGCTGCAGCCTCACATCTTAGGTGTCCTCTTTAGAAGCGTTCAGGCCAGGGGCAGTGATCCGCAGTATTTGAATTCCTGTTCTCTCAAGGCTTCAATAATGGTGAAGGTCTCTCCCCCTCCAACAAAAAAGCATTTTCATTTGTGATAATGTCTGGAGCATTTCAGATGCCAGGTGTACGAGGAGGCCAGGGGGGTTCAGGGGAAGGCCATTGCTGTCTGTCCAGAGGCCCCCAGTGGCCTTGACCTTAGCGGATGGACTCTGCTTTCTAACACACTGACCCTGGACTTGCTTCTGCGGTTTGGTCAACTTGCCCTTGAATCTTCAGTGGTGAAGCTGGAGCCTTGTCTGCACGCTGCTACTTCTCCCCGCCTCCCCTGCTCCCTTCCTGGTCTTAGCTCCCATCCACCCCTCTCAGATTACCAGGATGGCTTCCTATCTGGCGTCTTTTCATCCCCCTTTGTCCCCCTGAGATCATTCTCCACATGGCAGAGCAGATGACCCAGCAAAGACACCAGTCCCACAATCCACTCCTCTGCTCAAAATCCTTCTCACTCAGAGTAAAAATAGAAGGCTTCACACTATCCGACAAGGCCCTGTAATCAGGCCTGCAGACAACTCTCTGATCTGATCTCCTGCTACATTCACTCTTGTCATCAGGACTGACCTCCTGATTGTTCCTCAAACAAGTGTCGCATGCCTCTGCCTCAGGACATTTGCACGTGCTGTTCCCTCTGCCTAAAACAGGCTGCCACCAGTACCAATAAGGCTCATTCTCTCACTTCTTTCACAGGATCAGAGACCCATACCCTTTCTTTGTTTCATTTTCCCCCCATAGTTTTGATCACCATCTACCATTTTACATCTTTTACTTATTAATTTTTTATTGTCTTCCTTCTCCTTCTACAACATGATTTCCATGAGAGCCTGACTGTTGTCTCTTTAGTTTATTGCAGCATCCCCTGTGTCACAGAGCAGAAAACCCAATGTCTGTTGGATTTAAAGACTCCTATTTCCTGCCATCAGGAAATCACACTATACCTGGTAGGTGGACCTTCTTTCACTGCCTGCGATGAGATCCACTCCCCACCCCTGGCTCCAGACTCACCAAAAACAAAACCCCAAATAGCAGAATGGCCCAAATCAACTTTTCATGTCAAATTTGCACCAACCTTGGGACACAAGGGCTGTTCAATTAGAAGTTTTGACTGTGAATACTTGTGGAAAGTTAACAGTAGACAAACTGGCAAAGCTTGTACAGGAGGGCTGTGCTTTAATTTTCCTTGGGGTCTTTTTTAAAAATATCAGTGCTTAGGCCCCTCCTCTAAGGGATTCTGACCCCATTAGTCTGAGAACTAATGATCAGGCATTGGTAATTTTATAAAGCTACCAGGTGATGATAATATACAGCCAGGGTTGAGAAACAGGATTTCAGTGCTTTTCGACTGACAAAGCACAGCCAGGCATTACTGGCCTTGCTTCTCACACCAAGTCCATATGACAGGTGGGATGATAGGTGTTTTTGTTCCTATTTTATAAGAGATCCAAGAGAATAACTGATTGGGTCAGCCGGAAAGAGGAAGAGCTAGGATTTGAACCCAGTTCTGGCCCCAAATCCAGGACTCCTTTCCCTCCAGAGCATAGCAAAAGTCACTTCTACATGAGGTTGTATGTCCATACATAACAACCTCATCTTCTCCTTGACGACATACTCCCAACTGCATTTCATTGTCTTTTTCTTTTTTGCTCAGCACCAAGCACATTCTAGGCTCTCTACAAACCAAGCGAGTGAATGAATGAGCAAATGAACAAATGCAACCATTGTGCCCTTGACCCATTTGTTCTACTGGTTTCTGCAGATTCATTGTCAGTTTGAATGTGCCTGTTCTACTACAATGGCTCCACTGCTGGGTAAGTTAGACCCCAGGCTGCTTTTATTCCAGCAACATCTGAAGTCACATTTTCCCCAGGTCAGGGGACCTCTCTTTCCTTTCTTCTTCTCCAGAACATTTCTGCAGCTGAAAGTTTGACTGAAGCTTCAGCATGAAGAAATTAAATTTGTCTGCTCAGAAATCCCAAACCAGCAGGCTTGTCATAAATAATTCTCCCTGGAATAATTCTCTTTCCCAGCAAGTCAGAGTGGGGAGAATGATCCTCATGAAGATGTTGTCACCCATTTCTTTCCAGATAAACCTAATGGTGCCCCACAAACTGAAAAATACCCATCACCTTCCAGGCAATGATGGTATAGTCATGTTACCAGGGGTGTGACTAGAGCCTCTGGTCTGAGGTTTCTCAACCTTGGCACCCTTGACATTTGCAACTGGATGATTCTTTGTTGCAGGAGCTGTCCTATGCCCTGTAGGATTGTAGTAGCATCCCTACCTGCCACATGCCAGGAACATGAGGCTAATTTTGTGTCAACTTGGCTGGGGCACGATGTCCAGCTCTGTTGTCAAAAATTATTCTGAATGTTTCTGTGAGTCTGGTTTGGGATGAGATTGCCACTGAAATTGGTACATTTTGAGTAAAGCAGATTGCCCTCTATAATGTGGATGGACCCCATCCCATCAGTCAAAAGCCCAAGTAGAACAAAGACTGACCTCCTCAAAGCAAGAGGACATCCACCAGGAGTCAGCCTTTGTACTTGAAATCCAATGTCTGCTCTCCCCTAGGTCAGCAGCCTGATGGCCTTTGGGAGTGAACTACCAAATTTGACCTTGTCAGCCTCCGTAATTGTGTGAGACAATTCTTTAAAATCAATCTCTCTCTATATGTATACACAGATACTGGTTCTGATTCTTTGGAGAACTCTAGTACAGCCCCAGTAGTAACCACCCAACCTCAAAGTCCCCAGACATTGCCAAGTGACGCCCAGGCGGGCAGGTGAACCTGGCATTCTCTCAGGGCATGGTTTCCAGAGAGGCTGACCTGGATAGAATAGTCTAGAACCTCGTGGAAGCTGAACTATGTGTTCTCTCTGTATAATTTGGTCGGAATGTGTCCCAAGCCTGGCCTGACAATAGAGATCTCACAAATTTCCCCCAATATCTTAAGTTAAAACTAATCAGCCCTAGCCTTGAGCCATTACATCCTCTCTTCTAGAAAAATGTATCCTATTTGCCCGAATCTTACTTTAAAGAAACATAAAAGGAAGTCACCTTTGAATACGGACCTTGCAAAACGTTCTCATTTATAGGGCTCTCTCTTGATTACTTTCTGTCTGGAAAACAAAATATTGCTTGGAGAAGATGAGCCATTAACAAGCTCCCTTAATGCGGATCGTGGATGCTGATAGAGGGCACCTGAGAGAATTTGTTTAAGAAAAGGCAAAGAAGGGACACCTGGGTGGCTCAGCGGTTGAGCCTCTGCCTTTGGCTCAGGGTGTGATCCTGGGATCCAGGATTGAATCCCATATTGGGCTCCCTGGGAGGAGCCTGTTTCCCTCTCTATGTCTCTCTCTCTCTCTCTCTCATGAATAAATACATAATTTTTTAAAAAGAAGAAGAAGAAGAAGAAGAAGAAGAAGAAGAAGAAGAAGAAGAAGAAGAAGAAGAAGAAGAAAGAAGAAAGAAGAAGAAGAAAGAAGAAAGAAGAAGAAGAGAAAGAAGAAAGAAGAAAGAAGAAGAAAGAGGAAAGAAGAAAGAAGAAAGAAGAAGGAGGAGAAGGAGGAGGAGGAGGAGGAGGAGATACAGTTATTATTTCTTAAAGTTGTGAACTTGAATGTCCTAAGTCCTTTCTGAATGCAAGTCTTGGGTGACTTCAAGTGCGTGTCTCGATGACCAGGACCCTCCCACCAAAACGGAATGTGGTGCCTTCGTTAAACGAAACGGGAGAGTGAGAGCAAACGGCAGTTCCGCGTTTGCGCATCCCTTTAAATGTGGCCTTAAATCCGTCGCGTCCCTCCACAAATGACGCGTGGGCGGGAGGCCCGGGGCCAGTGCACCTGCGCGGGGGGCGCGTCGGCGGCAGGTGCGGCAGGTGCGGCAGGTGCGCTCGCGGGGCTTCGCTGCGGCCGAGGAGGACCAGGCCCGAGCCCTGAGCGCGGGCAGGCGCTTGCTGAGCCGGGAGGCCCCGCGGTCCCGCAGCCGCCTCTGCTGCCCCCGCGCCCTCCGCCCTCTGCGTTTCCCCTCTGCCCGCCTTCCAGAAGCCTCCCGGGCGCCTCCCGCTCTCGCTCGGCCTGGCCCGCGTGCCCTCCTCGCTTGGCTTCCCCCGCCCCTCGGCCCTCCACTCCGTCCTGTCACCGAGGGGCCCCTGCAGGCCGACAGGGGCTGGGAAGACGCGTGCAGACCGGGCCGACCCTAAACTCGCCAACACGTCACCTGCTGCCCCCACCCACGTGAATCCCAAAACGGGGCTCCCCGGGGCCTCATTTCACCAAAGCAAACAAAAAAAGAAAAAAAGAAAGGTAATGTCTTAGTTATTCCTTCTGCTGCAGGTGTGAATTTGCTGCAAGAATCGGCATTTTTCTTTTTAAATCAGATTGGTTTGGCTACACTCCCACTCACCAGAGGTAGTGGATACTTTGAGCTGGGTTTGGACACCCCTCCCTTGTTCATGGAGCACAGAGTCCTCTGGGGGCTCTAGCTGCCTGTAAACTTGAGAAGCAGAGCCTCTAATGTTTAGTTCATTGTGATTGCCAAGGAAATGCCAGTTCCTGGAGCCCCATGACCTTCAGAGGCAGGTCTTTCTGCTCCACCTTGCATCCCCCACATTCCAGAACCGACATCCGCGCTGACCCCACCTCCACCCCCCTTTCTACTCCCTGTTCATTCTGTCCTCCTAACACCTGCAGTGATTTCCCTCTACTTCTCCATTCTTCGAGGATCCTGGCTTTTTCTTTTTCTTTTTTTCTTTCTTTCTTCTTTTAAGTCTGTCCTGCTAAGGAGCATGGTGGTGATAGAAGGGGGAAATGCCTCTCATTGTTTTAGTGATAGCCATGAGAATGAGGCTGAATTAATGCACAGTAAATTATTCTCCAATGCTTCCATTATCTGATTTTCAGACTTTGGTGAGTTTTCTCAAAAGCTCCTGCTTGAAATATTTGAGCTCACTGTTAGGTTCTACTTAACTTACTTAAAAAAAAAAAAACAAACTCACTTATTCCTAGGTAATGTTCCTTGATTCGCATTATTCCTTCATTATTTTTTTCTTTTGTCCCCATGAAAAAGGCAGAGCAGCTAAAATGAGCAAGTCTGGAATTGGGTCGCATGTTCCACTACTCTCCCCTGGGTGTGTTTGTGAGTGTTATCACCTCTTTCTCCAGGTCCTGTCCTAATACGTGTAATTTACAGTTTTTTTTTTTCTTACAGGTATTTTTAAATTAGTCTTATGAATACTTATTTTCCCAGATGTATTAGGAAGAAGGCATATAGGGCCAGGCCGACTTTTCTCAAAGTTTAATTCCAAAGTCATTAAGTGGCTAGAGTCACTTGTCACCTTATAAGGCAAGAATCTGTAAGACCAAGCTTGTAATTCTTCCTTTATGAAAGCTATTAAAACCGTTTCCTTCTTTGCACTCCCTGCTGTCGGCACATTGGTCTGGACCCATGTCACTCTCTGCTCAGGGGACTGAAATAATCCTTGGTTACTCCTGCAGGTAGCGGGTCCATACCTGCCACCCTCACCTCTTCAATGCACACTGTCCATTCCCTCCCCCCAACCCTTGCCAGCAGATGCATCTTTAAGGGTTTCTCTTGAAGCTCCCAGATGACATCGTGTTGCCCTTATGATGGGCTGAGTGCTGGGGATCTAAAGCCTCCACTCTCTGGAGCATGCCTCAACCAACAACTGGTGGCAGCTCAGGTATAAGCATCCCCAATTCCTGCACCCCTTGGGTGGGAAACTACTGATGTGTATGTCCCCAACAAGATTATCCTCCTGTTACCTGCAGTAGGTAAATAGTTTGACAAGGAATGCTTTGTTGGCAAGCCTTCTTTTCTCTCTGCCCCCTGCCCCATACAGCAATTTCCTGGCAACCCATCCAAAATCAGTTATTTTCACTTGAATCTTTGTTTTGTGGTTGCCTTCTGGAGGCACTCACTCTTAAGACACTGCCTGTCATGTTTAACCTCACTAAACCATTTTTTGGCACAGTCTTGTTATATTGAGCTTTCTTAAAAAGTTCAAAGAGGTTAAAAAAAAACCCTGCAAACATCACCACCTCTGATCAGATATTCCTGGCAACTTCCCGTGGATAGAGTACAAATGGTCCTTAGTCTGTGGCCTGGGACTCTGTATAACATGGCTTTTTTTCTACCTACTGTAATTCTATTTCCTATAACTCCCATGCAAAATGGAGATTCCAACTGTTTTTGTCTACTTACCCATTCCTAGGGGATACAGTGTTCATTGTAACCCCCAAGCATTTGCTGGCACCATTCCTACCACGTGAATGCTGCCCACCTCAAACCCATTTCAGCGTATCTAAGACCACCAACCATTACAACCATCACCCCCTTTTCTGGACCTTTTTGCTAAACACACCATGCCTTTGACACATTGCTTCTACTTCTTTATTCTGACGTATACCACATTTTTTTTTATTTCTATCCTGGCCTCTCACCTGGACTGTAAGCCCTGCATAGGGAAGATAAACCACTTCACATCTTTCAGACCTAGAATGCAGCCCTATAAACACTAGATGAGGAGGCAAAATTCACACTCTGCCATTTATTGACAGCTGACTATGGGAGAGATAGAGACATAGATAGATATCATCTCTGTGAACTCCTGTTTTTCTGTTTGTAATATATTTGTGATCTAATACCTTCACATAGAATTGTCAGGATAATTTGAGTGATGTAATAAATATTAAAAAAGCTCTAGAACTAACAAGTGGTATCCAGAAGTTCATCAAGATTACGTGTTTGGCCAGCAATTCCTCCTGCCACTGTTGAAAGCGGGAATCATACGGTGGCTTAGGACCAGCAGCTCCCTAGATATCAAGAATGTGACTATCAAGAAAAATCAGAAAAATATATATCCTTACATTGTGTTTCCTAGAACCCATCCTATAATGGGATGGGTTCTATATATATTCAGATGATCGTATCTACTTCACATATTTATTAATTCTATAAAGTTTATTATTTTCTTATAAGTCAGGTCATTTTTCTCCATTGCTCATAACCCTAAGATGGCTCCTCTTTTCATTCTAAAACCCAAAGTCCTTAAAATGGCCTAAAAATCCTTTCACTCTCTGCCAAGTGCCTCCATTCTCTTTCCAACTGTGTGTCCTGCTATAATTTTCCCTTAGCTGACACCAGCCACACTGGCCTCCTCCCTCTTCCTCAAAGACACTGGTCATGTGTGCTGACAACTCCTGTCTTGTGTCCTTTGTCCTTGTGTCATTTCCTTGTGTCTCTTGTCCTTGTCTCCTTTCCTCTTCCTGGAGAGCTCCTCTTCCAGAACTCCCAAGTCTTCCCTCAGATCTCTCCTCAATGAGACCTACTCTGACCACTGTATTTACTACTGCAATCCATCCACCCAACCTGGCTGTCCCCTTACTCAGCTCTATTCTTTTTAGGGTAGTACATGTAACATATCCTACAGCGCACTTAGCTCTTGCTTATTACTGTCTGATGTTTATTGGCAGGGAATCTTAGTTTTGTTGACTAATAGATATCCCTAGTGCCTAGAACAGTGTGATGGAGTAGCCTCCGAATAAATATAGTTGCTAAATTTGTTGATGTAAGTTCTTACTCTGTGCCAGTGAATACAATGATTGTGGTCTCTACATTTAGGAATTTATAGTTTAGCCACACTTATTTAGCAAATACTATGCCAACCAAATATGTGCCAGACAATATTCTAGGTCCTGGAGATGTTATAGCAAACAAGACAATTCCTGGCTCTCATGTGGCAAATTCTTCTGAAATGATACAATGATGTTTTAAAAAACAGATATTGATATATATGAAGTTCTTGGCCATCAAATTTAAAATTTGTGATTGTTATGTTACTGTCTCTGTCTTGTAGGCAGAAACCAAAAGCACCCTGCCTTACTGATGATACTAACTCTCAACAAAGATATAGCAAAACAAACCCTGGATTTTGTAGCTCCCCTAAATCTGACTTCTACTTTCAATGTCTCAAGGTATTTTTATTCAATAATTTATATTATTTATTGTCTAAGGAGGTTTTTTGAGGGCCTATTGCTTTGAATTGCTAAATACTAGATAATTCATTGAAGAATATATGGCAGAAATGAATCTTATCTAAGAAAATATAAGGAGAGCTAAGGATTAGTCTCTTCAAACCCTAGTGTCCTGGTTTTGCCACTGAACTAATCATATGACTGAGGCAGGCAGAAAGTGGACCATCTCCCCAACAAGAGTGAGTCTGCCATGAGGGGTAAGAGGCTTGATTGGTTGACTGAAAGCCTTCAGTTCTCACACCTTCAAGGTCCACTGTGATATGCAAACCAAGGCCACAGTCCCCCAGGGCTACTGCAAGCCAGGCTCAGAGCATGGCCAGGGTGCAAGAGCCATACTCCTGCCCAGCCAGGGTTCTTCCAAAGTGCCCCAAAGTGGGACACTTTGCTTTGGGGCTGCCCTCCACCCTGGCAGAAACTTTCTCAGCCTTTCTTTGGGTCTCTTGCCTCCAATCCATCCTTCCCACATTGCAGTTGGAGGTTCCCCAGGGCACTTACCCTGTTCCCACTCTCCTGTATATTCTCTGCACAAACCTTTTACATTTCTAGCTCCGTCTTTGCTTTTGCTTCCCAGAAAACTTGAAATAACACAAATAGTACTAGGAATGACTCCAGAAAGCTGGCACTAATATGGGTTTTGAGACTGGATTATTCACCATGGCCTGAAACGAGGATCATAATCCAAGTGGTACATGAGACACAGCTAGTCTTTGGCATGAAATGGTTGCAAAAAAAAAGAAAGAAAAGAAAGAAAGAAAAGAAAGAAAAAAGAAGAAAAAAAGAAAGAAATCACCACTGATGACCAGGGGGACATCTGATAGAGTGGAAATGCCAATCCAGTGGATCAGGCATTTGAAAGTGAAGCGAGTAAAATGTATTTAAGGATAGTGGAGTTGGAGGATTCCCTGCAGAGTGATAATGAGAAAGTAGAAGCAGTTAGGTAGTTAAAGGCTAGTGGGAGAGCCAGAGGCCTCTTTGGTAACTCACAAAGGTGGTCTACACCTTCTAATTAAAAGCTAGACTTGACTAGTACAGGGAAGACACTGCAGACACCTCTCCCTACAAGGTAATTCCTTCTCCCCTCCCCATAGCCTACCTCCTGGAGATGCCCCAGCTGTTCCTTCTGGCTGGCAGGCCAGTAACAGTTAAATCCCAGCATAACCAACTTGGGGACATGCTGGGCCTGATGATGGAGAGAAAGAGAGCATGCCCCCAGAAGACCTGCAAGAATTGACCAGCCTATACTGTCAGGAGCAGAGGAGAAGACAGAGAGTGGATTATGAGGGTGACCAAGGGGTTGAAAGGTAAAAGTGAACAAGCAGGGAAACATGGACTTGGAGTCACTGTCTCAGGATGCGGGATTTAACACCTTGGCAAGGACCCCGGGGAATGGGGCAAACACATTGCTGTGTGGCTTTCCAAAGCCTGGAGAGCAAAGGTGAAATGCCTGAGTTTGCCACAGCAGATGGTAAAATAGGATGAGAAAAAAAAAGATGAAAAGTAGGATCAGAAGCAGTTCACATTCATTGGAATGAACAACAGTATTCATTTACAGTTCTGTACCAGGGCTATGTTAGCTCGCCCACCTCCTGTCTTAATATAGTCCGAAGAGATCTGGACCATCTGGACAACCTGAAGAACATCACATTGATCCATCACATCAATAAAATAAATATATGGCTAGTATGCTAGAGACCTTGCTGAGGAACATGTGGTCTAGGAGGTAGGAGACAAACCCTATAAAGATTCAGGGACAAGCCACTTCAGTAAAGCCTTTGGGAATCCTAAAAGCAAGGACTAAAAAGAAAGTACACATTTTTAAGGTCAGGGATATGTCAGGAAGTCCCCTCCATGGTAAGGACACATTGTTGTATCTTGTATTTCCTATTACAAAGTAAAAGTCCAGTGCCTGGCAGGTTCTGGAGGCCACATATTCCACATGTAGGAGCCCTGCTCCGGTGCAGGGTTCCAGCTCTAAGTAGGGCCTGGGTCATGAAAGAGCCGCACAGCATGTGCAAGCTGTAATGAAGGCATTTCCCCACCTATACCAGGTCATCTGGTAGACCCTGTGGTATGGAGATGTCAGTGGTGAGAAAAATGCAGTGTAGAGTTCGTGTTAACCCAATTAAGAAGATCACATCACAGAACCTTGGGGTTCTGGCTCAAGGTCATGCCATCTGCAATGGAGAATTACACACATCTCAGAAAAGGGTCCCTGGCATGTTACTGAGCCCTAATGGAGACAGAATGCTGGGCTATGGCATACCAATGAGCACCCGTCCACGTCTACTCATCAAGAGCCCGTTCTGTCTTGCCTGTGAACTCACAAAGCCAGATGGACCTAACAATGTAAGATAGAAATGATACATCAGGAACTGAGCCCCAGTAAGACCAGAGGGCACGAGCTAGCTGCATGAACAGGGAGCACAGACCTCCATGTCACCCACATGATTGTATCAGCCTCCCTCCTGGGCTCTCATCCAGCGTCTGATAGTAGGGCGCCATCTAAACAGCTGAAGGAGGAGGAGAAAACCCAAGCACAGTTTACAGAGGAATTGGCTCAGTTTGCGGGTGGAGACTGAAACCGGACAGCAGCATTACAGCCTCCTCTAGGTGGAGACAGGAAAATCTTTTTAAAGGGTAGGCAGTGTACCTGGCCATCCACTTTATGGGGAAAGAAAAGTGTCTCAAGATGAGAACATATAGCCATTCCTAATCATTGGCCAGTGGCCCAACCAGCTGGCCAGAGCCTGGAAGGAAAAGGACAATGAATGGGAAATAAAAAGGTCCAGGGTAAAAGCATGTGGATAGATGGACATATGGGAATGGACACAAAATGTGCACATTTCACACATTAATACCCATCAAAAGGCATCCACCTTGAACATTGAACAGCTAAGTTGACAAAATGTCTCAGCCAGCCGACATTAGTTCTTAGCATTGGGTACTCTAGACCTAGCATGATGGGTGCATGAATGGAGTGGCCATAATGTCAGAGATGGAGGCTACACAGGAGCCCAACAGCATGACTTCCACTTGTCAACGCCAACCCAGCTCCTGCTTCCTCTGAATGTGGAACCTGCCAGAACCAATGCTGAGCCCCCCGCCATGGCATTGTTTCCAAGAGACCAACAGGCCACCTGTTGGCAAATTGATGACATTGGATTCCTTTCATTCCAGAATGGCTGACGGTTTCACTTCATAGGAACAGAGGCCTATTCCAAGTGCGGGCTGGCCTTTCCTGTGCACAGAGCTTCTGCCAGCATCACTCTCTAAAAGCTTATGAAGCACGTGGTCCATAGGTACAGAACCCTGCCTAACACGGCATGTGACCAGGGGAGGTGCTTCAAATCAGAAAAGGACATACATGTGATTTATGAGTCATATTACACACTATACCATCCAGAGGCAGTCAGCCTGATAGAGTATCACAGTGGCCTGTTGAAGGCACAGATGAAGCACCAGCCTGGAGTCCATGATCCACAAACATGGGGAGCTCTCCTCTGCAATGCAGAATGACCAAATGCACATCCGAGATCTCTCGATGGTGCTGTAAGAAGACTACACGGGTCTGGGAACTAAGGGGTAGAAGCAAGAATGGCCTCACTTACATTGTTCTCAATGAAACTCTGGTGGGATTTGTATCTCCTGCCTCCAAGACTTTGGGCTCTGTGGGATTAGAGGCCCTTATCCCCAGGGAGAATGCAGTCTTGCCAGGAGACAGAGCCAGAGTCCCACTGAACTATGGATGCCATCTGGACATATTGGACTCCTTGTGTCCAGAACCAATAGTGAGAAGAGGAGTCATCATCTTGGCAGGACTATTAATTCTGATCATTAGGTGGAGGTAAGGCTGCTTTTATACAATGGGGCTGGAGGGACCAGTGTAGCCCAGGGGATCCACTTAGGTGCCTCTCAGTTCTCCTCAGTCCCCACTATAACTGTAAATGGACCTGTGTAGCAACTCTCACCTAGAAAGGTATGATTCCCAGGCTCTCTGACCCCGTGAGTAAGGGCTAAAGCAGAGGCAGGGAAGCCACCAAGACTTGCCAAGATAGTAGCTGAAGGAGAGAGGAGATGATGAGTATCTGTTGCAGCCCCAAGAAGATTATACTTCCCCTCACTAATCTGCCTCCTCTAGCTTTCCCCGCTAGAAGAGAGCTGGAGGAGCAATAGGGGGGCTACTCCCCTAACATGGACGGAGATGTATGTCTGTGCCATGCAAGGGGGAGACCCTGGCAGCCATGGGAGTGGACTTCTCTGGTCTCCTTTCAGGAGAGCACCTACGTGGAGAGGTGTGGTTAGCTGGCAGCCTCCAGGAGCCCTAGTTTCCTCAGTTTCAGGCTGTACCACAGCATTCACACAGAGGCCATGCTCTCCCTCGGTTGCCCAAACAATGGCTGAGTGCAGAGGGGTACTGGAGCTGGGCCGTTCCTACACATTTCTGTCTCCTTTGATGGGCACTCTTTGCTCTGGAGCCCTGTGATGGCTCAGACTTCCTCAGAGCTCTATTACAGTCTGAGCATATAGCCACCACATCCTTGGTCCTTCCTTAAGGACCCTTTGTGGGTGTCAGGTCTGCACAGTGGTCTGAGGCTCTTCCCACTTATTGCTGTTCCCTTTCTTCTTGTCCCTTGTAGGCTTTTCCACTGATAAATTTCTTGGCCTTCTAACTTTTCTATCTTGGCATCTGTTTCCTAGAGCATTCAGCCTGGCACCATGGGTTTAGGCCAGTTGGTTAATTTTTTCTTTATCTCAAAAGGAGGAGGAAATTTGGGTAGGTAGAATTAGATCATCACTGTAATTCCTGATGTAAACTTTCTATAATTCTAAAAAGTTAAATGGAGAGAACAATTAGAAAATGTATAATTATCAATATGCTTGGTTATCAAGTCTATTGCTCATAAATCAAGGAAATAAGAGGCTAAAACTAGTCACTAATTTCTCTCTCTTTTTAAAAAGATTTTATTTATTTATTTATTTGAGAAAGAGAGAGAGAGAGCACGCACGAGCAGGGGTGAGGAAGAAGGAGAGGGAGAAACAGGCTCCCTCTGACAGGGACCCCTGACACGGGGCTCGATCCCAGGACCCTGAGATCATGACCTGAGCTGAAGGCAGACGCTTAACCAATTGAGCCACCCAGGTGCCCCACCAGTCACTAATTTCTAAAGGAAACACCTCTTATCAAGCCTATAAACAGATTTAAACAAAATCTTAAAAACATGTTAATTGTTCTCATTCTAGTTTAAACCCGAAACTGGTGCATGTCGCTTGAGTTTTGTTTTATAAAACCATAGTGCATTGTAAGTGCTCTCCATATAAATGATACTTTGTGGGCTTTAGATGACATTAATTAATTTTGTTTTTTATTTCTCCATCACATGCTGACATAATCTTTCATTAAAAGTGGTACTTTATACCACAATCAGATAAACTCTCATTTTGTTCATGTTATTTTTCTGCTGCCCCTAACCATGAAACCAGAGAAATTAAATTGGGACCAAGAATGATTTTGTTTTTTTTTTTCCAAGAATGATTTTGTATTTACGAGATGGCAACCAGGACATTACAAATGCACAATTAATGTTTAGACTATACTAGTACACTTTTTAGCAAATTTATGGTATTGGAAAACATAATCCACCTTACTCAGAAGCAGTTCTTTTTTACTAAAAGAAAATGTGTTGGCAACTGCCCCGTTTCCATGGATTTGTGATTCTAATAGGCCCTGAAAATAAAACTCGATCTTTGCCAAAATCTCACTTATGCTTTATATCAATAACATGCCCTTTATCCCTGCTTACACATTTGGGAAACAGAGAAACAACACCAATTAGTTAAAAATCCATTAATTAAAACTCTAAAGAACTGATTTTAGGAAAGGGGAGATGTGTGGGAGCTAACACCTAACACTTTATTTTTATGAAAAAGAAAGATTGCACAAAATCATGAGGAACTGAAGAAAAAAGCAAACATTTTTCAAAATACGTTTGAAAGTATGTATTTCAAATTTAAATGATTTTCAATATATCTTAACACTAAATAACTAATAGAGACCTCAAGCAGCAAAGAAAGATATAGTTATGTCCAAGACATTCTACTCACAGAGACAAACGTATTATACATTTAATTCTTTAATTCTGGTGGCACAAAAGGAGTTCTAAGGTTTAATCCTCAGTTAACTAGAAAATCAAATCAACAACTAGAAATCCATTCTTTAAACAAGTGGCTCTAGTTTTAGCTACATGGTAGTGTGGGAAATGTTCCAAATCCACAATGCCCAGGCCCCACTTCAGACTAATTAAATCAGCATTACTGTTTTGTTTCGTTTTACGCTACAGGTGATTCTGACGTGTGGCCAAGATTGAGATCCGCCACCTTGAATACTACAAGTATTTTAAGTTTTAGCTTACTGCAGTTATTTTAAGTTTTAAAACAGATTAGTTTAAATTGCAGATTAAATCTCTACCGTGAGATGGAAGCATATTTGCCAAGTGACCTTTAATTTTTCCAGAGTCCTGAAAAAATAATTAAATGCAAATGCCATGATTAACATTATGTTTGATGGTCTTCTGATTCTCAGGGTGGCCTTGTAACCCAGCTCCAGGCACTGAAATAGAAGTCCTGCTAGGTCATTTCCATCTGGGATAAAAGGACAGAGTTCTATTGGGTGGAAATGGTGAATTTCATCCCTTTCTCCATTCTCCTAGTCCTAAACTCTGATATAAATCTTGTAACTGGGACGCCTGGGTTGGCTCAGTGGTCGAGTGTCTGCTTTAGGCTCAGGGCGTGATCCGGGGTCCCGGGATCGTGTCCCACATCAGGCAGATCTGCAGGGAGCCTGCTTCTCCCTCTGTCTATGTCTCTGCCTTTCTCTGTGTCTCTCATGAATAAATAAATAAAATCTTTTTTTAAATAAAAAATAATTCTTGTAACTGAGTATCCTGGCCTCAGAAAGCAACAGTGAAATAAGTCAGAGAAAAAACAAATTCTGTATGGTTTCTCTTTTATGTAGTATCTAAAAAAAAAATTGAAACTCATCGAAAGAATAGATTGGTGGTTGCCAGAGTGCAGAGGACATGGTGGGAGGACCGGGGCAGGGTGATCAACAGGTACAGAGGGGAAAGAAAAGAAAAGAAATAAAAGCAACAAGTGTGAACATTAGAAGTCAACACACTGAGGATAGTGGAGCCCAGAAACAATGAAAGAGCTTGAGTCTGTGATGACATCATCGTGTCATTGAGTCAGGAAACTACCTCCTTTACAATTTCTGCTTTGTGAAGAATTATTGCTTAAACCATTAATAGGTGAAATTTCCATTACTTGCCCCTAAAAGCATTTTCCAGTGGATACAGCTTGGTTCTCTCTTTCTCTTCTCTCAAGCTATGCATCGCTCAACATTTACTGCTGGTTAATAACTTTACGGTTATTATTTTTGAGTCATGTGGCAACCCCAAAAGATAAGCGCTACTATTCCTATTTTATATATGCAGAAACTGAAATTCATGGAGATTAACTATCTTGTCCATGGCCCTACAGCCAGAGTCATTTGATTCCAATGCCAGTCCTCTTAATTACACCTCTTAGATGTGTACAAGTCTAGCTGCTCTGATTAAGTTGTGTGCTGTATCATTTAAGAAGAGCACTGTATGCTTCTAGAAATACACATATTCCTAATGCTTAACATTTAGACCATTAGATCCTTGAAGAATTAATTAATGGTCTTAACTTTGTTAACTGCAAAATTACAAGATAAGCTTTTTGTTGTTGTTGTAGCTATTCTGCACAACCAGGAGACACTTTCCACTCATTCCAAACAAAAACAACCCAGTTTTTGGCAGCACAAAGGACTCTATAAATCACATTACTAATAATAATCTATGACTTAGGTATGTGATTTTTTTTTCTTCTCTCCCTGGTGAAAAGACAAATGAACAGTAGGGTTTGATAATATATGTTTAAAATTTACATGGGCGTGTCTGGGAGGATATGGGGTGCTGCTATGTGGGGCCTTGAAAAGAAAAACGTATCTCCCCGCTGAGCAGAGAGTCTGTTCTCCCTCTGCCCCTTCCCCAGCTTGTGCTATCTTGGGCTCTCAAATAAATAAATAAAAATGTAAAAAAAAAAAAAAAAAAAAAGAGAGAGAGAGAGAGAGAGAAAAGCATATCCCTATATCACTTCCAGGTATTCCAGGTATTATGTGGTATGGTGTATCTCTCTCTTTTTTTTTTTTTTTTTTTAAGATTTTATTCATTTATTCATGAGAGATGCAGAGAGAAGGAGAGACACAGGGAGAGGAAGAAGCAGGTTCTTCGCAGGGAGCCTGACGAGGGATTCCATCTCAGGGCCTGAGCCAAAGGCAGACGCTCAACCACGGAGCCCCCCAAGCATCCCTGTTCTTACGGGCCTTAAGTGACCTGAAATGCAAACGTACTTACAACAGTTAAGGCAAACAACAAGTACTTAGTAAACATCTGTGTGCTGGGTAGTGGGATGGGTGCCTGAGGGTAGTGAGGGCTCCAGCCCGCAGGATGCAGGATGCAGGAAGCGTAGTGATGACCAGTCTCCAGCCTAACGCCCTCAGGGGCATGAAACGACGTGGTCTCCGCGAGACAGTAAACCCTGACTGCTCACCACACTCCTGACCACCGCCCAACTCCTCAACTTTCCGGGTGGCCAAAAGACAGGCTAGTGTCCCAACCCCTACAACCTGCGAAAGGGACCTTGGGTGGGAGATCTGTGCAGGTGTCAAGAGAGGACCTGCAGAGGACCTCGCCCCGTATCATCCCGGTGGGCCTTAAATCCAACGGCGGGCATCAGAACCAAGTCTGGGGTGTCCGTACAGCGGGGGATGGTACCCTCACCACAGTCTCATTACCTGGGCTGGAAAATGGGACAACAGCAACCTGGAGAAATGACCAGACGTAAAAAATGAGGTTCCCTAAGCGCTTACCACCACCGCTCACCGTGACAAGCGCTTCCTTCCCTTTCTATCATCTACCTACCTGCCTATCATCTATCTATTCATGAGCGACACGCAGAGAGGCACAGACACAGGCAGAGGGAGAAGCAGGCTCCCTGCAGGGACCCCGACGCGGGACCCCAGGATCAGGACCTGAGCCAAAGGCAGCTGCTCCACCCCTGCGCCGCGGAGGCGTCCCTGAGGAGCGCTCTTACCACTCGGCGATCCCTATTTTATTGATCTGGTGACCAGCGCTCCGAGAAGCACGGTCATTTGCCCAAAGCCACACAGCTAGCAAATGAAACAGACAAAAAAAAAGCATTAAAATTCAAACTGACTTCCGAGATATCCCTTTTATCCTCCACGCTAGGCTGCCAAGAGAGGGTACAAATGAACGCACTCGAATAAAGTCTATTTTGGTGTTAGCGTCAGGCGCCGCCGACAGCACGTCAACCCCGGGGCGAGAAGCCGCGCTCCTTCCCCCGGCCTGGGAGCTACAGGGTTAATGGCGTCACTTTCCGGGGCCGCCGACACGCGGTCGCCCGACGGGTCCTTTTAAGGGCCAAAACTGACGCGTGGCGCCTATAGATGAGGTCATAGGGGCGGACCAATAGAAATGCCTGAGTTCCGTTTTCCCCGCTGATTCCTAACCTTTAACCCCAGGTCCGCGGCGGAAGAAGGAAAAGGCGGGGCTGGGGGGGCGGGGCGAGTGGAGGAAGCGGAAGCGGCGCGGTGGAACGTGGGCCCGCTCCGGCTCCGGCTCCGGCACCGGCCACACGCCTGCTCCGGCCGCACGTGTGAGGTGAGCGCGGCGGCCGCCGCTGGAGGGGTTCGCTCGCCGCCTGCCCGGCGCCGCGGGGGGTGGGGGGTGTGTCCGGGCGGCCGGGCGCCTGCTGGACGGTCCTGCGAGCTGGGTCCGCCTGGACCCCGTTCGGTCTCTGAATTCCCGGCCGGGGCCGCTGCGGGCCGCCATCGCTCCGCCCGCGGCGAGCTGGGGCTCGGTTTACAGCCCGCCTGCACAGCTGCGAGTCGGCGGCGCCGGGACGGAACCGAGCTGGGGGCTGAGGTGGGGAGAAGGGAGCCTGACCTGGCCTGCGAGCTGAGACCTGGGGCGGGGCGAGAGGCGGCCCTGAGCTCTGCGAGCCCGGGGGAGAGTACTTCACCCAGAGGCGGTACCCGGGGCTGGGTCCCCGCGGGGGGCGCTGCGGAAAGGGCACCGGTGGGCGCGGGGTCGGGGTCGAGGGCGAGGGCGGGGGCGGGGGCGAGGGGGAGGGCGCTTCGCTAGGACTTTGGAGGCCGGCAGCAGCGGTCCAGATCTTATTTCGATACCGTGGGAGGACATTCTCTCTCCCCCCACCCCCCCGCATTTTTAAAGATTGTGTTTGTTCATTCATGAGACAGAGAGAGGGACAGAGACACAGGCAGAGGGAGAAGCAGGCTCCCTGTTGGACTCGATCCCAGGACCCCGGGATCACGACCTGAGCCGAAGGCAGAGACGCTCAACCCCTGAGCCGCCCAGGGGCCCAGAACATTCCCCTTTCTATTCTCATTTGTAGGGAACCCTGGGGGTTTAGGAGGAAGGAACACGACAGACACGGGCTTCTCTAGGAATTGTATAGAACTTGATGATGCGTGAGTTCTATAATTGGAAAGTATTAATGGTTTGGATTAGGGTGGTGGTTGTGGAGATGCAAGTTAAGGGTTAGAGGTATTTTTAAAGGGGATTCAAAAGAACTTGTGGGAGGATGGAGCTGAGCAGACAAGGGAGAGGAAAATGTCAGGGGAACATCATCGGCCTTCCCCTGCGGGGTGGCGTGGGTGATGTGCCCCTGGCTGAGAGGGGAAGAGTAGGATGGGGCATAATAGCTGAGGATGTTATTGTTTGGGGCTGTTAACGCAGTGGAGACATAGTTAATTTCATCTTGGACTTCCTGAGGGCAAAGGGCCTGTGAGTCCTGTGAGTGGAGGTGTCAGGCAGGCAGTTGGTACCCAGGTCTGGGACCCAAGGAGCAGTTCCTTGTGGGAAACAGTGTGGGGGGCCTAAGCATAGAAAGCCATGGGATTGGTTGAGATCACTTAGGAAGACACCTGGAGAGAGGCGGGGAAGACTTGAGAAATGCCACTCTTTAGAGGTTAGATATTGAATGTTGACCTCTTTCAGAGTGTGGTGCTTGCTAAGCCTGCAGAGAGGGTGGGATCAGTTACCTGTCCTCCATCAGGGAAATCTTGGCTATTTTATTTTACAAGACAAAATTGGGCTCTCAGCTCTATGCCTTTTGGACACCTTATACATAATTCAGTTATAACGCTCAAGCGTGTTTTGTTTTAGTTTTGTTTGCTTCTGCTCCACCACTTTGAATTTCTTTTTCATACGTCTTTTTCAAACTAATAATTTTCTGGCACAGAGTGTGTAGGTATGCAATATATTTCAAGTCCAAGGTGTGATGTTACAAGAAGGACATTAAAATGTGCCAAAAGGGATTAAGAAGGAAAATCATTTGGGAAAGAAAGGAGGCATACGGAGGAGAAACAATAAGAAAATTGTTACTGAAGCTGGGTTTGAAGGATGGGTATTACTAATAGAATGGCTTTAGGGCCTCCTGGGTGGCTCAGGCGTTGAGCATCTGCCTTTGGCTCGGGTCATGATCCGGGGTCCTGGGATTGAGTCCTGCATTAGGCTCTCCTCAGGGAGCCTGCTTCTCCCTCTGCCTGTGTCTCTGTGTGTGTCTGTCTCATGAATAAATAAATAAAATCTTAAAAAAAATGGCTTTAAAGTTTGAATCCTGAAAAAGAACAGTGAGGAAGTTTAGCTTCTGCTTGTTGTTTGTGATAAGGGTATGTACAGAACCAAACTTTGAGCGGCTTCAAATGCCAGTGTGAGTTTGAAATGTTTCCTGGAGGCAGGGGGAAACTTTTGAAGGTGTTGGCGCAGGGAGATGGCTCGAAATTGGAAACTTTGTGGAAGATTAATCAGGCAGCAGCATGTGGGTCATAGCAGATCAGATCCACTGCAAAAACCAATCTGAGCAAGAGATAGAGCCTGAGTGGAGAAGAGAGTCAAGAACAAAAGAGAGTTCTGAGAGCCACAGTAATGTGGTGGTTGGATATGATGATACAGGGTCCCCAAGCAGATGCATTTTGCTAAGTGAAAGAAGCCATACCCAATGGGCCATATATAGTTTGATTTCATTTATAAGACATATTTGAAAAACAGGCAAAACAAGAGGGATGAAAAACAGATCATAGATTGCTAAGAGAGCCAGGAGAAGGTGATTGCAAAGGGACTCACTGGAGACTTTTTGGAGTTAGGAAACTGTCCTCTAAGGTATCGAGGTGGAGGAGACGTGACTGCGTTTGTCAGAGTCGGCACCGTACATTGAAGAGTGAACTTGACTGCAGATGATAAAAGTCAGCCAACATATCTGGAAATGGGATGCAGGTTGCTAAAAATAAATCTAACTTGTACAAAATGTATAAAAGGACCTCACTGATCAAGGTGGTGAGGGAGTTGACGTAAGTAATCTTGAAAAACAGTATTTTGAATGGATACTGTGAGGAAAAAGGGGGAAAAAGGCTGTAAATAAACTGTGTCTTATAGTTGTTAAATTTGTTTCCCATAGGCATACAGTTTAGCACTCTAAAGCTACATGTGCTGCACAAATCAATGGGGGATCCTGGGAGGCAAGTGTCTCATTGTCAAGGGGGGGAAGCAAGAGGGGGAGGACTAGAGCAAATTAGAGTTGGAGACAATAGAATGAACTTATTTCACCTAATGTGTCCATATAGGTTAGTATACAGACCTGTATTACCAACCCTGTGTGGTACCCTCAGATCCTACTTTTCTCAGTAAAGGGAGCCAGGGTTCCTGGAGAAATGGCTGATTTCAGGACTAGTGCAGGAAAAACAGGAGATGAACTTGGAAGAAGTGCTAGGAAGTAAGGACATGAAAAAAAGATGCCAGATGGACCATGTCATCCAGGCACAGAAGCACAGGAGACTGCCACCTGGCCAAAGCTGGAACAGTTTGAGCAACGGTCACTATAGGATTAGGTTCTGTCTCAAGTTAGGAAAATACATGTGAGACTGCAATGATGTATAAGTAATGGAGAAGAAGAGACAAACTTTCCTTACTGAAGAATTAAAAATATTAGAGTAGACATAACAAGGGAAATCACCCTCATCACCATGGAAACACCCCAGTAATTGCTGCAGGCAGGATCCTCTGGAGGACGCTAAAATCCGAGGGATACACATAGGGTATTTGCATGATCTCAAAATGTATCACCCCACATGTTTGTTAGTTGCTGTGGTGATTTTAACATAGAGATTTTTAACAAAATTCTTTAGTACTCCTCCCGCTAGGAAGTGGAGCTTAATTCCTCTCCCCTGGTGTGGGCTGAACTTGGTGACTCTGCTTCTAATAAGCAGAGTATGGAAAGGGACAGATGATAATTTTACAGTGGAAAAAGCCAGCAAGCACTGCCTTAACCAAGTGATCAAGGTTAATGTCACCGCTACGGGTGCTTCACCTCTGTGATACTCTCCAGAAATATCCATAACACCGGTCTAACCATGAGAAAATCTCAGGCAAACCCCAAATGAGAATATTCCGCAAAGTGCCTGACCAGGACCGTTCAAAAGTGAGAGAGAAGACGGAGAAACTGTCACAGGTTGGTGGAAGCTAAGGAGACTTGATGACTAAACGCAGCGAATCCTGGAACAGAAAAAGGACTGGCAAAACCCGAAGTTGATAGTATCATGTTAATGTTCTTTCGTAATTTTGACAAAACTCTGGGGTGGGATGTTAACTTTAGAGGAAGCTGACTTGGGAGTGTACTGGAACTCTGTCTTTCCAAACTCTTCTGTAAAACTAAAGTTATTTCAAAATAAGTGGTTAAAACAAATGTACAGAGAAAATCTGTAAATGACTGGATTTTTAGAGGAGTATAAGCATAGAAGAACTGAGGAGGCAGGTGTGGTGATAAAGCATCCAAATGATAAAATGACCCTACAGTTAACCAAGGACTTAAGGAAAGGGGGTACATAGGGGCCATCCATGGCTAAGAGCTATACTTGTAAAGCCTAAACCAAGTTGTACTTTCCAGAGAGTTGTTTGGAACCTTACTTGTCCCTTGAGATGTTTCCAGAAAAGCGAGTCAACTAGGGTTCCAAAATATTGCGTACTTTAGCCTGTGCTTGGTGACCGATGGCTTCAGTGAACAGATGAAAAGACTCTGAAAGCCTTTCTTTAAAAAGCCTACTTAATTATTTTCATTGAATGCAAAATACATGCCATCTTTGAACCTTCTTTTTTCTTCTACCCGCTAGTAGTCTTGCAAAATTAGTTCTTCAGTGGGAAATTCTTATTTTAGAAATATCTGGTATTGTTTAGGGATTTCTCAGGTCTGCTCTAGAGGATTGGCTTTAGAACTTTGGAAATGAATTGAATGTATGACTTTGGAAAGTGGAGAAATAGCTAGATGACATTTGTTCTTGATCTATTCACTATTTTCAGGAGCCTTGGGCAATTGAGGGGGTTTTGTCAAATACCTTGTGCATGATGAGGTCTCTGTACTGAGAAGTGACTTGTTTGATTTCCTCTAAATATTACCTATTCCAACATAATCTTATTTGGGGGGGGGGCACTGAAAATTATTGGTCATCTCTAAAAAAAGCAATTTGAAGTTAGTCTTTATTTCAGCTAATCTGGGTTATATAGGGAACTTGTAGGAGGTAATCTTTGGTTTTCTTTCATTAACTTAACTATATGGTAAGTGCAGCCTGTTGTTTGTTCCAAACTTTTTAGGATGGAAACCAAGAAATCGAATTGTGAAATTGTCAGTTTCTTATCTCAGAGTCATCCTAGATTATTAAGAAACACAAACACTGATACTTCTGTCATATTTAACATAAGTAATGGTTTGTTTTTACCCAGAACTATTGGTGAATCATTGTCTCCAGATATCACACATTAGCCAATGTGTGTGTGTGTGTGTTCTTAGTTTTTGTGTTGGTATCTTGTTTATTTTTATTTGTAAAATCTTAAAAGCACTGCTTTCATAGTTCCTGGACTTGGGCCCATGGTGTACCTGGTGTTTTGTCCTGCATCTGTGAACCCTGGGGACTGAATGTGGACTGATGGATGACTCTTACTGGCTGAGAGCAACCCAGTGATTATTTTTGGGTTTTGTTTTTGTCTTCCAGAACTGCTATGATGGAAGTTAAAGGGAAAAAAAAGTTCATAGGAAAAGGTGCAAAGACATCACAAGAAAAAAAAAGATTTCATAAAAACAGTGGTAAGAAGCCATAGCAAACCATGCCTCCCATGTGGTGGTGGTGTTCCTGCAATTGGAGGGAGGGGTTGGTGGGGTGAAGAGGCCTAGAGCAGATGCCGCCTGTATTCATGGATCAGGATTAGGAAAAAGTAGGAGTTACTGTGTCTGAAGTTTGTGTGTTTCCCATGAAAGTAAGACATCTAAGAAATTGCCAGGATAATTGGGGGATGCTATACTCACGGGAGACCCCTGATCTTAGCTGGGAATGCTGCTGCCTCATTTTCTTCATTAATTTACTGCAGCATTTTATGGTAACGTTTGATAAATTGTGCCTGATAAATGCATACTGCTGGTGAACTGAATACTTTTCATCTTTAGTGTTTCTAATTGTGGAGTCTCTATTACTCCATCAGGTGTCACTATTGCAGAACAGAAGAGTCAGGGACTCTGTAAATGCCTAAGTGATTCCTAAGTAATCTTATTTTTTTTCTTGCAACAATCTTAGGGCATAGCTGTTGCAGTTTTCATCTCCTTTGTTAGGCACTTCATTTACAAGGTTAGTTAGCTGATTTTTATCAGATAACTGTATTATAGGTTTTGAGGAAAATTCTCCCAAAGTAGCAATTCTGAAAAATTAATGCCTTTAATTCAATATGATATTTAATAAAATAATACATCCTTAAAATTTTTAAATAAATTGGCATCTTTAATTTTAATTTGATAGGTGATTTAATACAGTATTTCTAAATTTTAAGCACTTTATTTTTAGATTCATTGTTATTAAACTTAAAAATTATGTGTGAAGACTTGAACAATAAGAAGTCATTAAGGTAGAATACAATACATAAATAATATTTTTCATCTTATCAAGTAATGTTACATGCTTAAAATGGGAATACACCTGACTGACAACAATAGTTATCGATAGCATTATGGATAGTTTTTATTGCATTTCTTTTTTTTTTTATTGCATTTCTCTAGTTTGTCCATTTTCTGTAGTGAATCTGTATTATAATTTTATAAATTAGAAATTTATTTGAGAGAGAAAGAGCACACATGTGCAGGTGGCAGGGATGGAGGGGGGGTTGGGGCAGAGAGGGCAGAGGGAATGAGAGAATCCCAAGCAGGCTCCATGCCCAGCACAGAGCTTGACTTGGGACTTGATCCCACAACCCTGAGATCATGACCTGAGCTGAAATCAAGTCAGATGCTCAACCGACTGAGCCACCCAGGCACCCCTAAATTAGAAAAGTTTTAGATATTGTTTTGATTTTTTAATATCTCACTGTCTGTATTTGACAGTAGGACAAAGCATGTTTTGTAAAGAACACCTAATTTTGTGTAACAAATACCAGTGGATAAAAGAGATCTAGGCTCAGGATCACTGAACTCTGATAGTTACTTATTATTGTCCCTAGATTCTGGTTCGTCAAAGACATTCCCAAGGAAAGTTGTCAAGGAAGGTGGACCTAAAATCACATCTAAGAACTTTGAGAAATGTGCCATAAAACCTGGGAAAAAAGGTGTAAAGCAGTTCAAAAATAAGCAACAAGGGGATAAAATACCAAAGAACAAATTTCAGCAGGCAAATAAATTCAACAGGAAGAGAAAATTCCAGGCAGATGGTAAAAGTGATGGTGAGTACTGATGACTTAAGCATCGTCCTTGAGGAAACCTTGCCCCTCCTGATTTGTTGTGCACGGGGTGGGCAGTAGAAGTCTGGTAGAGATCTCCCGTTCTTATCCTGGACAGGCAGCATTTGGGGGCATGGGGGGCAGGCAGGAATCAGTAAGCACCGGAAAGCACCTTCCCTGGGCAGAGTTGTCTGATGCTTAGAGTAGCTTACTTCCTAGGCCCTTCCTGGCTGTGGAGTGAAGCTGAGCTGGAGCAGCTTCATACAGTGGAACCTCAGTGAAACATCCTTTTTGTAAGCCAGATTTTACTGATTGATTGAATGATTCATTTGAGTTTTCTGTGCACTTTGCCAGGAGATGAGAAAGAAAAATTATAACAACCAGTAGGGGTATAGGACCCCAAATAAGCCAAAGTTCTTGGCACCGCATTTTAAACACACACACATTCTCACATTAAGGCCTAACATGATATATGTAGCCCTGGTTCCTTTTCTGTGGGAGTTCTGTTCCTGACATGTCAAAATGGAACTCTAATTTTATGTTTTCGTATTTTCATATCAGCACCTGGGGGGGGGGGTTGCATACTAGAGACCCCGAAAGTTGTTATAAATACTGCAGTCTCACCTGGCAGGTGTTGGGGGCCCAGAGGTTTGTGGAATTAAATAAGCTCTGGGTCAGCTCTTCTCCTGCTGAATGGTGCATGGTGCCCTGATAGAAACAGGAAGCATGCCCTCAGTTTCCTGTGATATCTGGTTACCAGGCTGAGAACAAATAAGTAAAGGCAAAGGGAATAATTAGATACACTGTAGTAAAGTGTATAGCCATTAAAAATTACATTCTTGAGGAATAATTCAATTTTCTGGAAGAATGCTTACAGTAGAATAATGTTGAAGTAAAGCACTAAGATTCTGAATTTTTAAATAATTAATATAAAACATGCATAGGGAAATGGCAGGAAGAAAATGTTACTAGTTATACATAGGTCTTGATAGAGTTTTGTTTTTCGCATTTTCCAACTTTTTTTTATCGTGTATGTTTTCTAATCTGAGAAGGAGAGATGTTTAGAAGTAAGTCATTGTCCAAAGGATTCCTCGCAGGATACTCGTATAAATAATACCCGTTTTATTAAGTTGTTCTTTAAATTGGGTTTTTTGATTCATTTGGTAAGAGACTTAGGTTTTGAAGACAAAATGCTAATAGAATAATAGAAAGATACTAGACTTGCAGAACGTTACTCTGTAGAAAACTGAGAAATTTTGATCGTGTGCTGTCATGAGGAAGATGCAGCGGAGCACAAAGTTTCATAGTTGTCTCTGGGTTGCAGCCGTGGTTCCACCACTGAGGACTTGTGTGGCTTTGGACAAGGAATGAAATGAACTCCTGATTGCCTTTGTTTCTTCAATGTGAGGCAGGGCATATTACTAGGATTAGTGTTAAGACTTAAATGATAGATAACAACACTCCCAAGTAGTGAAAATTTTAGTACATTTTTTCCCATTTTAGTTTAGATTAATTTTTCTTTACATTAAGAACTGATGTCTGTTTACATTAAGAACTGATTATACCGAAAGACCAAGGATTGTAATGTTTTAAAGTAGAATTTCTTTTTCACAGTTGAAAAGGAAGCCTAACATTTTCAGTTGCTTTTACAGTCCTTTTAATTTTCTTTTTTTTTCTAAATAGATGTCCTGTTAAGAGTCCGTGTGTAACTGTTGAATGAATGAATGGTTGTTTTCAACCAAATTTAAGATGTATAAACTGCTTAGAAAATGAAATAAGGCATAAGTTTATAGGGAATGGTATTTTTCCAGGGAATATTGATCCTGATAAGTCATTGCCCTGTGTACCTAATTTGTACTGGTTTATGGCGTTCAGAATGTTAAATGGAATTTATTTCTCTAATGACTGAATAGTTTCTTTTATGACTAGAATCAGCAGCCAAGAAACCTAAATGGGATGACTTCAAAAAGAAGAAGAAAGAACTAAAGCAAAGCAGGCAACTCAGTGACAAAACCAACTATGACATTGTTGTTCGGGCAAAGCAGATTTGGGAGACATTAAGAAGGTAATGCTACGTAATTACATCTTTTTTTTAAAGATTTTATTTATTTATTCATGAGAGAGAGAGACAGAGGCAGAGACACAACACAGGCAGAGGGAGAAACAGGCTCCATGCAGGGAGCCCAATGCGGGACTCGATCCCGGGTCTCCAGGATCATACCCTGGGCTGAAGGCGGCACTAAACCACTGAGCCACCCAGGCTGCCCATGTAATTGCATCTTGATCAGTCCTTTGTGAGGGTGGGGGAGCACCAGTGAACCCCGTAAATAGTGAATTGTTCTTTGCTAACCTGCACAGTACTTGGGTTATCCAGGGAGCACTCAGCACTCCACTAGATGCATCAGTATTGGATATCTGCCCACGGCAGAAGTGTGCAGAATCATGAGGATGGTGTCAGATATATTTATGAGAATGCATGAGAATCCAAATGGATTGGAAATTCTTCCTGACAGAGTTCTGAGAAAATGAAGGACAATTTCTGATTGGCTCGGTTTTGAGATACTTAAGTGTTTGGTCTCTTGGACTTGTTTTACTATTTTCTTTACTTTTGAGGTTCCGGCTATGAAGATTTAAATTGATGCATAAAATTACACCTTGTGAGATGAATTCTTGTCTTTGAGAAAATTACTTTTCTCTGGCTGCTCTGGAATAGTAATTTTAATGTCAGAGGTTTGCTGCCTCCGAAGAGAAAAATCACACCTAACGGGGTGAATGTACCCTGATAGGGTTTTTAGCTTCTTATGTTTAATGTAATGTCTTTACTTAAGCTGTGTTTCTTCTTTATTCTCATTTATAGAAAAGATTGTGACAAAGAAAAGAGAGTGAAGCTGATGAGTGATTTACAGAAGCTGATTCAGGGGAAGATTAAAACTGTAAGTAGGGCAGGCTCATAGTTAACGTATAACTTGAAATTGGCTCACTCTCAGTAAAGGCTAGGTGACTATTCATGATCAGTGAAATTGTTGTTTTAAATGCATTTGGCCAAAAATTTCAAGTTTTTACAGTACTGACTAAAAAAAAATTAATAGTGGGGGGCCTTACTGCTGGGAAATTACTACAATATCAAGTATTTGGTTGTAGCATTTTTAAAAATTTAAATCCGGGATCCCTGGGTGGCGCAGTGGTTTGGCGCCTGCCTTTGGCCCGGGGCGCGATCCTGGAGACCTGGGATCGAATCCCACGTCGGGCTCCCGGTGCATGGAGCCTGCTTCTCCCTCTGCCTGTGTCTCTGCCTCTCTCTCTCTCTGTGACTATCATAAATAAATAAAAAATTATATAAAAAAAAAAAAGATTTAAAAATTTAAATCCATGTTCTTTAAAATTGCTTTGAACTCCATATGCTTCCGTATGTTCTAAATTGCTGACTTTTTTTGAATATATGACATAAACAGATGATTATTCCTTCTTTTCTTCCTTGCTTTTATAAACATCATACAGAGATCTTTAAAATATGATAGGTTTGGGAGTTACTAAACAAATTTTTAATGTTGCTGTTTAATTGTATTTTATAATAAACTTCTGTTGACTCTTGTGTATTTGGATAAATACTTAGTTAACTATTGACTTGTCAGACAACAGACTTAGTAACTTTGGGAACCCGGGGGGATGATCTTGCCAAACCATATACATAGGTCTAATTAGATGCTATTTTGTATTTTGAAGTAATGTCTTGAAATAAGCAAGTTCCCAGCAGCTGCTTCCTTATTTATCCAGGAAGAAAGGTCTTTTTAGTATAGACCACCTCCTCAGCTCCAGCAGTAGTCTGTTACCCTTGATTTATAAGTATTTTACCCTCCAGATCCTTCCCCAGCTACTGTAGTTTGATACTGCATGCCCTTAGGTGCTAATGTGGCATTCAGATCCTTACTCTGCTGCTTAAAATGCATGTGCCTTTGGACAGTAATAATCTGTATTGATGACTGAGAAACCATGGCATACTTTGTCTCCTTTAACTTAATGTCTTCGTCCCTGATGGACATTTACTACATCTGGGACTCAGAGAAGTTAAGTTTTATCCCCAGAGTCAGAGGATAGCATGTTCCTTAGCTTCTCATAAACTTGGTTTTCTCATCTGCAAAGTAGATATAGCAGCACACCCTTAAGGTTGCTTTGAGGGAGAAATATGTATTGAAGCATCGATCCTGGCTATATAGTAAGTAATATATGCACAAAACAACCTTCTTTTTTAAAAATCTTGCTTTTAGTTTTATCAAAAATATCTCTACAAACCTCCCCTAAGAAAATTCTTCTGGGGATGCCTGGGTGACTCAGTGGCTTAGCACCTGCCTTCAGCCCAGGGCGTGATCCTGGAGTCCTGGGATCGAGTCCCACATCAGGCTTCCTGCGTAGAGCCTGACTTCTCCCTCTGCTTGTGTCTCTGCCTCTCTCTCTCTCTCTGTGTGTGTGTGTCTCTCATGAATAAATAAATAAAATCTTTAAAAAAAATTATTCTGAAATTCATAACTTTGATGGAAGTCTGCCTTCATCTTCTGACTTGCTGGAATTAAAAATTTTTAAAGACAGAATGAGCAGCAAATAATAAGCACTATTAAAGTAGACTGGTAATGTAAAGCATAATTTTTCATGACTGATTATTTGTGATTATTGCTATAGAAAATTGATCCACAAGTCCTGCAGTGAAGATCTGATTTATCCAGTAGTTCAGGGATATTTATCCAATAGTTGAAATACAGCAATTTTTGTAGGAATAAGACAGATATATATGTTCAGGGATTTTTAAAAAAATATTTTATGTATTTATTCATGAGAGACACAGAGGAAGAGGCATAGGCAGAGGGAGAAGCAGGCTCCCTGTGGGGAGCCTGATGCAGGACTGGATCCCCAGACCTGACCACGCTCTGAGCCGAGGGCAGACAACTGGCGTCCCTCTGTGTTCAGGGATTATAATGAAAATGTGAGAGATGGAAGGATTACCTTACAATTGCCAATGTGTATATAGATAAATTTACTGATACAGGCTTTTAGGTCTGTCTTCTATCTATATCTTTGGTTGCCAAGCCCAAACATTCTTAGATTGCTTATATGAGAAAAAAAAAATCACAGAGTAATAAAATTTTGAATTAGAAAGTTTCCCTTAGGAAAAGTAGCTTTCAGAGAAATGAGAAACACTGTGCGTCTAATCATTAGACAAGTTTGGTTTGGTTTGAATTGTGATAGGAATCGTGTGTAATGGTTAAACCTCTCCCTGTGTCTCTGCATTGGTAGGCAGCAAGACCAAAGAATCTCATTTTGTACAATTAAAACAAGTATTTCTTCTTCCAAGTAACCTAGGCTGATTTTATTCATGAAGACCTTAGCAAAGGTCTAGCAAAGAATTCTAAAAGACATGCAATAAAACATGAATACCGTGATAGAAACCTAAATCTTCAGAGAGTATTCGTCTAAAGGCCTAAACTGGTCTTTATTGCAGATCGCATTTGCACATGATTCAACTCGGGTGATCCAGTGTTATATTCAGTATGGTAATGAAGAACAGCGAGAACAGGCTTTTGAAGAATTGCGAGGTATTTCTTAAATGTTGAAGATTAATTCTGATTATTTATAATAAGTCACTCTTTTTTCTCTTGAAATACCCAAGGCTGCCCTGGAAGATAATTCTTGTTGAGGGAAAGCATTATGTTCTCTCTCTCTATGTTCTCTCTCTATTTATTTGCTCTTTGCACGTGATAAGGAAGGGAGTTGTGGTCCCACGATTGTGCATAAAATTCTGTAGTTGTTTCTGGAGGACTGAAATGAGCTTATCAAGTGACTGTAATGTATTTTTTTTTCAGATGATTTCGTCCAATTAAGTAAAGCTAAATATTCCAGAAATATTGTTAAGAAATTCCTCATGTATGGGTGAGTTTTATTTTATTTATAAACTATATAAATAATATATTATTAGTTTTTTAAAGGTGTGGATACCATTAGTGCACTTTGGGATCATATTAATTGCTCCAGGCAGATGCTTGTCATGTTGCTGGGGAGCGTGGTCTTAAAAGCAGTTATTGAAGTAATGTAAATTATGGCATTGCCTTCACCACTCTCCTGGGTATACTTTGAAGCCCTGGAAGAAAAGATTACAGGATTTAGAAGGTGGAAGGCTTGGAGGGGAAGTTGAGGAGTGTTTGCAAGGTTTGGTAGGTTAGGAAATGTCGGGATAGGAGGATTTCCTAAATTAGCTAGAATTGCTACCTGTTGCAATTTCTTTTTTTGAACGTAAGGTGCCAAAATGTGCTAATGAATAGTAGAAAAGTTTGTTTGACAAAATTTCCAAGTATTTCTGGCTATAGTTGTGAGCTGCTAATGTTAGGATGAACGTAAATACTTGTGATTAAGCTCTGTTTGAATACAGAATCCTAGGTATGTTGTATTCGTGTATCCCTGCATCAACTTTTACTTTCTCATTTTAATGTGGGGAAGGGACACCAGGGACCTCCTCTGCGCTGGTTAGTTTGCTCTGCATCTTGGGTCACTTGGTCCTCACCTCAACCTGCATTCTTTCTGCTCTGTGACCAAAGAAGCCGAATCACAGAGAATTCCAGTAACTTGCTCCAGATCTCTCAGCTGCTAAGCAAGAGTTCGGTCTCAGATGTCAGTAGCAGGCCAGCTGCTGAGGGAAGCTGGGAAGCTGGAGGCGGGAAGACGGTGCATTTAGCTGTGCTTCTCATAAGCGTTTCAGTGGGGCTGACCACCTGGCGTGTTGATGGGTTGACTTCAGGGAAAGTTATGTTTTGTTGCCACCCAACTTTCTTCTCCTGTCACTGTTCTTTTCCCACCATCACACTGGGTATAGGAGTAAGCCACAGATTGCAGAGATAATGAGAAGCTTTAAGGGCCATGTGAGGAAAATGCTCCGGCATGCAGAAGCATCCGCCATCGTGGAGTATGCCTATAATGACAAAGCCATCTTGGAGCAGAGGAACATGCTGACAGAGGAGCTCTATGGCAACACATTTCAGCTTTACAAGGTGACATCACAGGACGTCCTGCAAGCATTTTTCCTTTCCCTGTGTGCTGTTCCTGACCTTCCATTGCCCTGTTCTCAGGATATATTTTTGCTTTGTCTGGTCCATTAAGAGACTATCTCCTACCCTTTATTCTCTTAGATTATTTCGTCTCAGGTGTGATGAGCAAATGATCAGACTTAGATTTCTTTCTCCCAGAGCAATATCTCTAAATCCCCTTTAAATTAAACTACTTTGAGCAGCCCAGGTGGCTTAGCGGTTTAGCGCCGCCTTCGGCCCACGGTGTGATCCTGGAGACCCGGGATTGAATCCCATGTTGGGCTCTCTGCATGGAGCCTGCTTCTCCCTCTGCCTGTGTCTCTGCCTCCCCCCACCCTTCTGTCTCTGTCTCATGAATAAATAAATCTTAAAAAAAAATTTTAAACTATCTTGTTACTCCCTCCCAAGTGTTCTGTGTAATGCTTCAGTACATCCATTTCTGGTAGACTGAATAGATGACTCTTAATAATTAGCAAAGCTTTGTACCCACCCCCTAGCCAGCTCTGGCTGAAGTGCCTCGGGCTCCCCACTGCTGCCTTCTGTGTGTCTTCAGGGTGTGGACTGTCCTTCTCTAGGTTGTGTCCAGGGAGGAAAGGGAGTAGAGACAACCAGCCTTGGATACAGAACAGGGATTGAATCAAAAAAAGCCCAGTAAAAAAAAAGAAAAGAAAAAGAAAAAGCCCAGTAAAGGGACTAGGATCATTAAAGGGTCTCTTTCAGATCTTGGGACACATATGACACATTCTGTCTCCAGGAATATGGATTCTTTTTCTGGCTTGCTTCCCCTAGTCAGTTTTAGCTCCTGGGTTGAACTTAGTGCTTGTTTTCTTTTGTAACGGTCACTATAAGAATAGCTACCTAATTTGAAAACGTATGGTGACAAGAATTTGTGAGCTGACTACTTCATCTTAGGATTAGGAATGTACTAGGTGCCTGCTAACTGATTGAGTTGGTCGGTTGTTTCGTATTTTGTGTGTTTTTTTAATTTTTTTTTTTTTTTTAGAGATTTTATTTATTCATGAGAGACACAGAGAGAGGCAGAGGGAAGCAGGCTTCCTGCGGGTAGCCTGATGCTGGACTTGATCCCGGAACCCCGGGACCACACTCTGAGCCGAAAGCAGATGCTCAACCACTGAGCCACCCAGGCATCCCTGTTTGGGTACTTTAAATACACTGATGAGCATACAGAGTGTGAATCAGATGAAGTTACTCCATGAGTGTGTCTGCGGAGGAGTTTCATTATAGAATTATGGGAAATCTGAATTTTATGTTAAGTTTATTTAAAATAATTATAATTGATTTTCTTTTGAAGTTGAAGAAACTTGATTAAATTTAGAGGGGTTTGATATTTCTCATTGCAGTCTGCAGATCACCCAACCCTGGACAAAGTATTAGAGACACAGCCAGAAAAACTAGACCTTATCATGGATGAAATGAAGCAGATTCTAACTCCAATGGCCCAAAAGTAAGAAAGCTGTCTTTGTTTTTTCTTAGTGTTTGAAGGAAGAAAATGTTATATAATCCTTGCATAGAAAAGGTAGATATTTTATAATAGAAGTTTCTATTTGGGAAACTATTTCATTGTAAAACTTCAATGCTCAGGTATGTGGCTTTCTTAGCATTTGTACTGTAGCAGAGTGGTTAAGGCATAGCCTTTGGAACCCTCACTGCCCAGGTGTGAATCCTGGTGCCCCCCTCAGTTACTAACTATGTGACATTGGGCAACATAACATCTGTGTGCCTCAGTTTCCATATCTATAAGATTGGGATAATATTAGTACATATTCCATGGAGGTTTATGAACATTAAATGGATTAATATTTCCAGAACGCTCAGAAACGGTCCTGTGCCCATAAAGGCAACCTGTGTTGGCTAGCCACTCAGATTACTCCCTGTCACCTTCACATCTTTGGTGCCTTGAGCTTCAGCCTCCATTCTGCATCTGCATTCAGCAAGTGTCACACTATGAAGCTTAGATCGATAAGGTGTTATTGCAGTTGCTGATGCTATTTCGTTCTATTCATGTTTTAATTGTGCTAAAATTATTTTATCAAACTAAGCATTGTGAAGGGTGCTTGACAGAAGGAATATAGCCATAAAAAAAAAAGTGCCCATATGGATTTCTAATCAATTATGTGTCCATTATTGGGTGAAAGCATAGATATCTTTATTGAGGATGGTAGAGTGTCTTTGGATGATGATAAATCTTGGCTGATTACATACTAGAAATTTATATTCTGCTTTTGACTGTAGAGGCTACTAAAAGATTTTTATATTCTGAAAGTTTGATTTTTTCCTTAATTCTTAGTCCATTACTGAAAGATATATTCTGTCTGTGACAGATTACATTTGCTGAAACCATCTCATTTGGTCTGATTATGTTAGGACAATTGAAGCCACCTCTGTCTCTTTTACCGTAGTGCCAGATCTGACATAGTCACTTTTCCTTTTCTCTCTTTTCAGGGAGGCTGTGATTAAGCACTCATTGGTGCACAAAGTATTCTTGGACTTTTTCACCTATGCACCACCAAAGCTAAGATCAGTAAGTTCTTACTTTTAGTTTTTAAACCAAGCATAGAGGAAGAGCCATTTTAAAATATGAAATGCTGCTTTGATGTAGATTGTCTTTTGGAAATTTTAAAGAGGGCTTCCTTCTTTCTTGCCTTCTGTTTTGTTTATTGTTTCTTTCTCTCATTCATTAGAGGGAGACAGGCAGAGGCAGAAGGAGAGAGAAAACCTTTCGCAAGCTCCAGGCTAGCATGGAGCTCAATGCGGGGCTTGATCTCAGCACTCTGAGATCATGACCTGAGCCAATATCAAGAGTTAGACATTTAGCTGACTGAGCCATCTAGAGGCCCTGTTTCCTTATTTAGAGAAGATAGGGCACTAATGGTCCTTTAAACAAGTCTACTAATACCATTTAAATATTTTCCAGAAGACAGTGGAATTGACCAAAGTTTTATCAATCTCTGGATTTTTATATTTTAATTATAAGCCAGAAACTATCCTCCAGCTAATCATACTGAAAATTAACTCACAAATAGACATCCAGCATTCAGGTAGTTTGAAATTCACCTGTGCTGATACAAAAATCATGTCAAAGTTAAAAGGTTTGGGGAGGGGCAGCCCAGGTGGCTCAGAGGTTTAGCACCTGCCTTCAGCCCAGGGCGTGATCCTGGAGACCTGGGATCGAGTCCCACATCAGGCTCCCTGCATGCCTGTGTCTCTGCCTCTCTCTCTCTGCCTCTCTGTCTCTGTCTCTCATGAATAAATAAATAAAAATCAATATTAAAAAAAAAATAAAAGGTTTGGGGAGGACACTTATGTAAAAACTAAATGGACTGTGAAAAACTGGACCTTATATGCTAGAAGGATAAGGGACAGAGAGTGAAGGTAATTTGTACTGCCCTTCATGTCAGTGATAGGAATACGAAGAAAATTCATCACTTAGTCCCCTGAACTTTGCTTGCCTCATCAAACTGAAATCATTGCCCCTTTGTCCTCATTTCAATAGTAAGGGATAACTGAAATAATGACCGTGACTTCTTTTTTACAAATATGCCAGATTAAACATTCATAGGAATTTTGACCCTTCCAAAGTGACATAGGGAAAAGACTTTTCCAAGAGTCGCTGCTCACTTAAGCTTGTGGCTCAGTGAATAGAGCAGCTGCTGCTTCTCTTTTGGGGATTTCTCTCTTTTCTGCAGAGCACACTTTCTGACACATCTGTATTTATTAAGGCTGGACTATATTTTGAGAAGTGAGAATATGAGCACTTGGATGTATTCAGTGGTAGAAAATATTTTTTTAGTGTTGAATGTATTAATAACAAAAAGATCGTTGGGAACTTAGTGTGAATATACAGTAATGAGACCAATCTTTCCTGGGCCTGGGGGCATTGACTCCAATGGGATATCTTTGAATAGATTCGTAAGTTTAGGTATGTAAGCTGAGACCTGTGTTTTTGAGACCCATCCTGAGAAAAGATTGCAACATAGTTATGGGTGAAATCGCTTGTTCCTTACTGATGAAAATAGGCACCCACCTTTCTCTTTCATGGTTGGAGACTTTATTTTGATTAAATTTTTAAATTGGAAATGAACCAAAATGGGGCCCTGCAGCTTTTAGATGTCAGAACTCATTTACATCTATAGGCTAGACTTCCCAAATATAATTAAAGAAATTATCTATTGACAATGAAGAAGAAAGTTTATAAACAAGCTAAACTACCTTGTAAGAAATTAGTGACTGAGTTTTTATGAAAGGGCCCAATGATAAATGAAGACCTAGTCTAATAGATTAATTTTTCTTAGGGAAATGTTACTTAAGTGCTTTTATGGTGAATTATTAAAATGATTTCTAGAAGTAATCCAGTGATAAGCTGAAATAGAGAAACTTTTCCAGGGAAATTAGTGTTTGGTTCTCTGCTCATTATATACACAACTCAGGGAAGAACATTTTATTTTTTTTGGCTTTACTGTTAAAAATTCCCTTCTTGGGATGCCTGGGTGGCTCAGTGGTTGAGCGTCTGCCTTTAGCGCAGATTGTGATCCTAGATCCTGGGATCCAGTTCCACATCAGGCTCCCCGCGGGGAGACTGCTCCACCCTCCACCCATGTCTCTGCCTCTCTCATGTGTCTCTCATGAATAAATAATCTAAAGAAACAGACCAAAAAAAATCCCCCAAATTCCGTCTTATGATAATCACTTGCTAGGTTTCTTTTTCTTGAAGTCTTTTAGACTCTACTACGCATACATGTATATTTTTGAATATATATTGGTAAAACTCCTCAGGTATTTTAATAGAATTGCCACCACTTCTTGTTGCTATTGATGGGGAAAATATGTTTTTAAAAAAGTTATCTCTGCATGCTTCTCTACAAAATGAAAAGTTAAATTGTTTACTATCTATACTCTCTTTCATTCTCTGTGCATCAGTGCTCTTCAGTAGACAGATTTTAAAAAGGCAGGAAGAAAGAATAAAATAAAGTTCTGGTGTTATTTATTCCTGCAGGAAATGATTGAAGCCATCCGTGAAGCAGTGATATACCTGGCGCACACACACGATGGCGCCAGAGTGGCCATGCACTGCCTGTGGCATGGCACGCCTAAGGTAAATGTGTTCCTTAGGGCTTGAATTACCTTCCCTTAGACTTGCCCTCTGTGGTCTTTGCCCCCATGTGTATAAACAATGTTATCTTTGCCAAGTTGCACCTAAGGGCCTCACAGGAATTGGATTTTTCTCAGGGCCTAGTGTTTCTTCGTTGGAGTTTTTATTAAAGTTTAAAAAAGCTTGAGTTGTCTTCATTTGAAAAGGGACCTGTCAAGCAAGTCAGCACAATATTTATGTGAGGCTTGTACTACACAGAAGTTTTGGCATCTGATTGCTCATGTGGGTTTTAAGCACTTTGAAGGAAAAGTTAAAAATTCTTGTTAAATACAGAAGTTTCACAGACATGATCCTCATTTCCTTGATCAGTATAGTTTTGCCTTTAAAAGAGTTGTACTTTGCCCACTTTTTAAATTAATACAAATTTAATTTCTGTTCATCAAATAAGTTTTGGATACCGTCTGTATGCTGCACACTCAAGCATTTCAGGATAGTTCAGACCCTGAAAAAGCTATTTCCATTCTTACTGCAAAAGAAGGTGGTTTCACTAGGTTTGTCTTATAATTTTATGGTTCCATATTGATATTTCAGTGCATTGTCACCAACAGGTCTCAGGTTGTAATAGCTCTGAAAGTACTTAAAAATACATTGCTGGCTCATAACTATTTTCACCAGTGAAGAGTATGCCAAGCTGGTAGAAATTTAGTGTTACAGAAAATTGAGTATATAATTTTTAAGCTATAACTAAAAGTTAATTTTTCTTTTTTAAGGACAGGAAAGTGATTGTGAAAACGATGAAGACTTACATTGAAAAGGTGGCAAATGTAAGTATAATAAAACCACAATTTGGTATCTTCTTGTTTGGTTTTGGCTTTTCTTTTAGTTGATTTTAATAATAAAATGTAATCATGTCTATTAGAGAAAATTTGAAAACTTTAGAAAATTGCCAAGAAGAAAATTGTTCATTGTTTTATTAGTCTTTTTCTATGCATATGTCTGTATTTTTATGATATTAAATTTACACTAAATGAGATTTCTCCTTTAAAAAAAAAAAAGATTTTATTTATTTAATTCGTGGATGACACAGAGCAAGAGAGAGAGAGAGAGAGGCAGAGACACATAGGCAGAGGGAGAAGCAGGCTCCATGCGGGGAGGATCCCAGGATCAGGCCCTGGGCTGAAGGTGGTACTAAACCTCTGAGCCACCTGGGCTACCCAGATTTCTCCTTTTTTTATTTAACATTCTATTGTGACAGTTTTCCATTTTTATTAGATATTTTTTGAAGACCTGATATTTACTTCTTTAAAGAATCTGTCCAATTATGTTATTAAACATGGAAATTACTGCCTGAAATAAATTTGTAAAGTCAGTAGAGAAAGTTCTAGTTGTTAAGCTTTATAGTTCTTTGGAATCCTTTGGAGATTCTGTAATAGCTCTCCTGATGAAATTATAGAGGATATGAGATTTTTCTGAGGGATTAATTACCTCAAACAAAAAAAGGCTTTTTTGTGTATTTAAATACTAAATAGTTTTTCTTATAGTATTTCTGGAATATAGTAGTAAACATTTTTTCATTTTTGAGTTGCTTTATATATTTAAGTTTCTCATTTACGGGTCAACTAAAATGTGTAATGGGGCTCCTGGGTGGGCTAGTGGCTGAGCATCTGCCTTTGGTTCGGGTAGTGATCCTGGGGTCCTGGGATCAAGTCCCGCATCGGGCTTCCCACAAGGAACCTGCTTCTCCCTCTGCCTATGTCTCTGTCTCTCTCTGTGTCTGTCATGAATAAATAAATAAAATCTTAAAAAAAATTAAATAGATGATAACAACTATTTTCTGTGAATCTCCAATGAGAACTACTAGCATCTGATGAATACTTGAAATATAATTTCAAACACAGATAATTATTGGTGCTGCGTGACCGTGTACATACCTGTTGTCTTTCTTAGGGCTGGCAGCTAGGGAGAGTGCCATCTGAAAGGCAGCTCACTTTCCTGTAACAAAATGAAAGAAGAGATTGTCTAGTGAGTTGTTTCCAGAGTATGACAAGGTTTCATTATTCATTAATTTCAAGGGTTCCTTCTAAGGAGGGGAGATAATAAGCCATGGATTTGATTTGTGGTTATTTAGAATTGTTCAAATTTCCAAATATTGTAGAGTCTTGACATACTCCTATTTCAATCCTCTTAAATTATTAAAGACTAATATATGGTCTGTATCTTGAGAAGACCTTATTTTGTGGAATTGGCTGTGGTACTCCAAATTTCAGTTACATCTGGGTGGTTGATAGTGTCATTCATTTCATCGGTGTTTTTACTGATTTATTTATCTTTGGCTAGTTCTGTCAGTTGCTGAAAAGTGTATTAAAAGCTCCAACTAAAACTGTAGAATTGTCTTTTTCTCACTTCAATTCTGTTCCAGTGTCACCCAGAAATATTTTGTATTTGGGCAGAAACATGTAAAAAATCAGAGACCAGTGGTTGTGTTCTATATGCACATTGTTCTCTATTTGATTTCCTTCACCGAGTTCACCTTAGGGGTCATTTTATTTCAATATATATATACATTTTATCTCATTCCTTTTAATGATTAGATAATATTTCATCATGTGATGTACATAACTCACTTAACCAGTCCCTGCTGTTGGTCCCTACTGTAGTTTCTAGTTTTTTAAGTAGTCCTCAAGCACATATGCTTTGTGCATTTGTGGAAGCACACCTCTAAGATGAATCCTTAGAAATGGAATTATTAAATCAGAAAATACATGCCTTTTAAATTTTTATAAATGTTAGTTGCTCTTCAAGGAAATTCAACCACTGTACGTTCTCACCAATGACAAAAGAAGTGTGCCTGCTTTTTCCCAAGCGTTTGCCTAATTAGTATACTAGCAGGGGTTTTCACTTTTGCCTAGGTGATAAATGGAAAATAGTATTTCATTGTTTTAATTGTTGTCCTTAATTAATGAGTATTATTTTATATGCTTCAAGCCACCTGTCCTTTTTTTTTTTCTGTGAAGTGATCTTTTTTTTCTTCTTCTGTGAAGTGATTTCGTGATTATGCCCATTTTTAGGAGAGGGTTGGTATTCGTGTGGTAAAGATATTAGACCTTTGTTATTTTTCTCTGTTTATTTCCAACTGAAACATTATTACCTGCCATGTTCTTTAGACCTGGCTCTGAATAAGTGTTACCAGAAGTCAGATACCCTCTCAAAGTATGAAAAGAAAAAAGATTGCTATCATTATGTAGGAGACAAAAAGAATATGCCATAAGCTCTGAGAACACTTTGCCTCTTTTTTCATAAAATATAAGTTCTTAAACTTCAGAACAATGTCAGTATCACAGAAGTAATCCTGTTATTTCAAGAGGTGACCATTGTGAAAATCCGTGTCTGTTTTTTGATCTTGTGCTATTATACTTTCTAAAAGCAGTTACTTTTCTCTTATTCTCATGGTATCTAAGTATATTCTTTTAGTTTATTTTTTTAGTATTCCTATTCTAATTATAGGATTATTTCAAAGAAATTAGACAATATACAAAAGAAAATGAAAAATCATATATAATCTTTTAACCCAGAGGTGACAATTATATTAGTGTTTTTCCTCCCATGATTTTCTTTGTATGCATATTATGTATATTTTGTATCGTGTGTGATTATATCTGAGTATATATACTTTATTTTTCATGATTGGAGTTCTGCATATATATACTTCTACATTCTTGAGCTTTTTTTTCCATTTTCACCTAAAATTTTGTAGTTTGATTTTCTATTTAATTTTTTTTTGTTTGTGTTAAGATTATTTATTCATGAGAAACACAGAGAAGAGAGGTAGAGACATAGGCAGAGGGAGAAGCAGGCTCCCTGTGGGGAGCCCAGTGCAGGACTTGATCCCAGGACCCCGGGATCATGACCTGAGCCAAAGGCAGATGCTCAACCCCTGAGCCATCCAAGTGCCCCTAGTTTAATTTTCTTAGTTATATATTAACAGGATACCATTTGTGAGAGGTGTTATTATATCCTGGTTAAAAAAAAAAAAAATGAGTCTCAGCTATTTGATATTGGAGAATGTGCTTTTGTTTTTCTTTTCTTTTTTTTTTTTTAAATCAATCTGGAATATAATTAACTAAATCCTGATAAGAGGAAGTTCCTTTGAATGGCTTTTATCTGTCTTTCTATTATGTTGGACAGGTGTCAGGTTTATAGCCTTTATAAAGTGCCTCCTTGGGTGGAATAAAAAAGGATACATTTTTCTAACTTTTCCTGGCTTCCATTTCAGGGTCAGTACTCCCATTTGGTCTTACTGGCGGCCTTTGATTGTATCGATGATACTAAGCTTGTGAAGCAGATAATCATATCAGTAAGTAATTCTGATGCTCTTGAATATAGATTAAATTGATCTATCTCGTTTGCATCTATGTCCATTTGATTTCACACCTGTATGTGTAAAGACGTCGAAGTATGCTTTCTGCCCATATTTTGTTATTTTTTCTTTTTTTTTAGTTGTCTCAGTTCTATTTTGGGGCATTTGCTTTTTTTCTGTATAAACCACAATCTTGTAACTTGCTATTAATAATATTTTAAATTTTCAAAAGATTGATTAAATTAGGATAACCTAAAGGTTTTTATATATTTCTTTCTTTTAAAGATTTTCTTTATGAAAGAGAGAGGGGAAAATGAATGAGTGGGGGAGGGGCAAAGGGAGAGGAAGAAGTAGACTCCCTGCCAAGCAAGGAGCCAAATGTGGGACTTGATCCTTGGACTTCAAGATCATGATCTGAGCCGAAGGCAGATGCTTAACCAGTGCCCCATAACACGACTTTTAGATCATATGATGTACTAAATGAAAAATGAGAAGTGCAGTGTTCAGGTGTCATCAGAAATTTATTGTCATAGTAATTCTTTTTTTTTTTTTTTTTTTTTTAATTTTTATTTATTTATGATAGTCACAGAGAGAGAGAGAGAGGCAGAGACATAGGCAGAGGGAGAAGCAGGCTCCATGCACCGGGAGCCTGATGTGGGATTCGATCCCGGGTCTCCAGGATCGCGCCCTGGGCCAAAGGCAGGCGCCAAACCGCTGCACCACCCAGGGATCCCCTGTCATAGTAATTCTTAAGTTACTCAGGAACTCACAGACAAAAGATGTCCTTTCTCCTCTTCTCCCTTTGGAGAAATTACCTTTGCACAGTTCCCCAGTTTATCAGTGCATCTGTGCTGGATTGAGCTGGAGAAGAAAAACTGTGTTGCTCCTTAGAGCTTTCATGAAAGCTTTTTCAGAGTCCTATTAAAAATTCTTTCTAAAATTTACAGACAAGCTTCCTTTTTTTCATTTCAGCAGTTCCTTCTAGCGTGGTACAATGACCACAGGCTGGTAATAATTAAATGCAGTTCATTTAACCCTAAGTTTGCCCTCGGAAAAATTGTTATCTTTTTGCTTAAAAGCATTTCAAAGTAAAAACTGCATTTTTCAATACTTGTCTCTTTTCTGACTTTCTTCCCTTCCTATCTCTGTAGTGTGCCAGTGGCGTGGACTGTGTGATAGGGGTTGCCGGGGTAAGGATAAGCAGTTGCAACATTGGTGGCAGTGACCAAAGTTAGGAACACTTTTAGAAACCGTATGATCTGTATAGACATAGATTATCCATCTAGACATTACACAGACCTTTGTTTGATATGCATAGATAGGGCCCTTAGGGAAATCTCTGTCACAAAAGCTACTTTCCACCATCAGCGGGGAGAAGCCTTATGGATGTTCAGAGAGAGACTTTACCTGTCGGCATGTGGTGGTGCTGTGGCCTCTCTCTGCAGCCTCTCGGGAATAGCAGAGCTGGTGTAGAGGGAAAATGGGCCAGCTAGTGCAGGATCCGGTGCCAGCTGTAGGTCCCAGTGTGTGTGAATTTCTCATGCCCTTGCTGTCATGTTCCGACTTTCCTCTTGACTGTTTTAAGATTGTGATGACTTTCTTTGGGATGGGATTGTGGGAAGAAACAAGTTGGCAAGACTTTTCATGTCACAAACTGAGTATTTTGGCATGTTCCTTGTGACTTTATTACCCCTTTGACTCCAATCAATAATGATTGTTTTTCATTCTGGTGACAGAGATGTGAGGCCATAAATTGGCAAAATGAATAAAGTTGTTTCACAAAAATGGAAACAGGCTGGGCTATTGAAAGTTTGCTTTTGTTTAATATTTTCACGACAACTAAAATTTGCATAAGTGTTCCAAATGGATTTCAAGAGAAACCAGACTTCCTTTAGGATTTGCCACAATTGTCTGCTAGATTAATTTTTTCCAAACATGCATCCCACTTAAAGTTGCCATTGAAACAGCTTTAATTCCTTATGCTTACTGATTTACTTCCCACAACTACTTGGGCTACATTCCTGATGACTTTCTCATACTTAAGGCAGCTTTCCCTGAGAATGGCCTGATGTGCTGAACACTCACTTCTAACAGACAAAAATGCTCAACAGGTTCTCTGTATCATTAAACTATAGAACTAGTAATAAAATTCGGAAATGCTAACTGCTCCTGCAGTTTTTTCCACCACCACAAAACCTGTTCCAGTATCCAGTGCTTTTTAAAAATACCCAGTGCTTTTTAAAAATACCCAAGGAAGCATAGTATTGCTAGTAAGCATTCTGTTCAGGGTAACCAGACTTCTTGAAACGTCAGGTCAAAATTACAGCCTGATCAGCTGAGCCTTCATCATTTCCCACCCACTTTACTTTTCCAGAATAAACATGCTTATAAAACTTGATCCGTTTACCCCTGGAATTATTGTTAGGATAACAGCTGGTTTGACAGCAGTGTTCCTCTGAAGAGGAGAGAAGTACCCTGACCACTTGCTGTCTGAAAGTGATTAAGTATTGATGTTTACTTTAAAATATGTTCTCTACAGAAAGGTCCTAAGAATAATACAGCAAACACTCAGCCTCCCACCATCTGACAAAGAAGTAAAACTTGACAGAGACACTTGGGAGTTCAGCCCTTTTGTGAACCTGTCCCTGATTGCATATCTCACTCTCATGGTGATGAATTCTGTTATTTATTGTTTGTGTGCATTTTCTTACCCTTTCACTATATATAGATGAATATGATACTGTTTTGCATGTTTACAAATTCTATAGAAGTGATATCTTCTATGTTTTTTTCTATGACTTGCATTTTTCTTTTGGTGTTAGGTTTGTGAGCTTCATTGGGCTCAGCAAGTCTTTTTTTAATAAAAGGCCAGGTTGTAATTATTTTAGGCTTTGTGAGCATTATATGATTCTGTCGCCTATTCTTGGTTGGTTTTGTTTTTAATGACCCTTTAAAATATGAAAACCATTTTCATCTCATAGGATGTGTGAAAACAAACTGCAGGCTGGATTTGACCCATGAGCTGTGGTTTGCCCACTCTGTTCTAAATCACTGATTTTCAGTGCCAAATAGTGTGGCATACTACTATGAGTATATGGTAAATTATTTTTCCTTTTTTCTGTTGGTGGAGACTTAGATTGTTTACAGTTTTTAAAAAATTGACATTTTCATTATTTTTTGCTATTCAAATTTTATGAGCATTCCTGTATGTCTTCTTGTTTTTCTAAGGCATTTACTTAGCACAATCGATGGGTTGTCAGATACGCTGCACATACGTTTATATTATGTAGAGTCATGTGCCATATTTCCCCCCCAGCCACTACAAAACCTGTTGCATTATGCAGTGCTTTTAAAAATAGCCAAGACAGCTTTCTGTTGCTAAGCATTCTGCTCAGAGTAACTGGGTTTCCTGGAACGTCAGGTTGAAATCTAGCCTAATAAAGACTCTTCCTTCTCTCTTTTAAGAATAAGTGCCAGTTCAGTCTCTAGATACTTTTCTGTGGTCTCCTAGCTAGCCCGGGTCTCCACCACTCCTCGCAGCTCTTGTAGTTTCTCTTTGCCATCATTCATTTAGCAGTTGATCATGATGTGGCCTGGGGCTCCCAAATATAGACCCTTTCATTGATCAGGCAGGTAAAATAAGAGGTGGGCCAGGTGTGAGGGGTGGGCTGTGGGGAAACGAGGCTGGAGCTACCAGTCCAAGGTGGTAGCTGCCAGCTTCTCGAATCTGAGCTTCATAGTGATAGATTCTCTTGTTTTTGCTTTTGTTGACCTTTCATTGTGGTAAAATATACATAATATAAAATTTACCATCTTAACCTTTCCCCTTTTTTTTGCACACTTTTTTTTTATTGAAGTAAAGTTGGCATACAATATTTTATTAGTTCCAGGTGTACAGCCTAGTGATTGGACAATTATATACATTACTCCATGTTCACCACAATAAATGCAGTCACCATGGGTCACCATACAAGGTTATTACAATATTGTTGACTCTGTTTCCTATGCTGTACTTTACAGCCCTGTGACTTATTCTTTTTTCTAAAGTAAAATAAATGGCATAAATACAGAGAACAAACTGATAGTTGCCAGAGGGAAGGGGGAGGGTGTGGTTGACATTGGTGAAGAGGACTGAGAGAGAGAAACTGAGCCATCTTAAGCATTAAGTTCAGTAGTATTAAGTGTCTGCACATTGTTGTGGAGCCATTCTCCAGAACTTTTTCATCTTGGATAACTGAAATGACACTCATTCAACTGTACCTTCCAGTTGTTCCATTATAGTCAGAGAGGTATACCTCTGGACGAAATCATGGTAGTTTTAGAAGAATCTCTTAAGGGGCTGCAGTCCTTGCCTACTCCTCTTCCTTTTATACTTAACCATTCTTTGCCTCTCATCTGTATTTTTCATTTTTTATTACATTTCTGTTGCCTCTTTGCACTAGATGTTGGCTCCCTAAGGTTAAGGCTGGTGCACATCTCTTTCTGTCCCCACACGCTGCCCCGCAGAGAGATGTGCACACCATAGGCTCTGTCCTCAGTATCTGAACTGCTTTCTACACGTCCTCTTCCCACTGAAAGTGCCAGAAGTGCGCTCTCCCCCTGCTTCCAGTGTGGGGAAGAGCAAGAGGAACCCTTTATTCTGACCTTCACTTTTCCTTTTTAAAAGGTAGTTGTTAAAACAGAAATGCCTGTGAATTTCCTAAGGGTCCAACACAAGGAGGTCAGAACTTTGCAAACCTCTTCAGAGGAAGAGGTTTAATCTTCCCATGCTCTGCTTCAGTCCACATGCCTGCTCTAGAGTGAAGCACACAAAGAAGTTAAAACAAATGGGTCTTGTGATTTTCTCTGTTAATTCTTATAAGAAGGGGTAGCTACATTGAAAACCTTTAAAATTGAACCTTTGTTGTTGAGGTTCTCCCTCTCTCGAGGATGCCAAAATCATGACCCCAACAGCTTTACTTAATCTCTCCAGTTAAAGATCCTGCAAATTGAGAGGTGTGTTCTTAATATGGACATAATTACTTGATAGTTTTTCAATTTGCAGCATGGATTTTTCTCATTTGCTCCTGGTAATGACCCGGAAATCAGGCAGGTGTATCATTTCCTTCTATAGATGAGTGAGTTGATATTCAGAGGAATGAACAGATTTGCCAAAGGCTACATAGCTCGAACTCAAAGATTGAGTCAAGCACACAGTCAGCTGTACCATAGCTAACCCTTACCTATTTCTACATGTTACTATACTCATTACTCATTAGTGTTTTTGGGGGGGGGGGGGGTCATCCAGAAATTTCTCTCCTTTCTGTCTAATCCAGGTTAAAAAGAAGTGAATTAGTACTCCGTAATACAGCCATGCTCATACTGCTTTATTTTCTCCAAAATGAGTGTCTTTCATGATAGGAAAGCTGAATGAGAGTGAGGTGGAGAGAATTAAATGATATCACATTTTTTTAAAGTGGGAAGGGGTAGAGGGAGAAAGAATCCTGAGCAGGCTCCACACCCTAGCAGATCTCCATGTGGAGCCTGACATGGGGCTGGATCCTACAACCCAGAGATGATGACATGAGCTGAAATCAAGAGTTGGATGCTTAACGAACTGAGCTACCCAGGAACCCCAAATAATATCACATTTTTAAGTAAAGATTTTTTAGTTTCTTAGGATTATTAGTTTATAAGCATCGCACCCTCTTAAAAACCTTAAATGAGCATAAGTTTAGATTCTGAATTTTTTAATGACAAACTGAAAGGCAGGAGAAGTTCAGTGAAACTGGGGACTAGTCCCAAGTAGTACTTATACTTGGATTTTGTGTGTATTTTGGAATTCCTAGCTCCTGGTGTTGAGGTGGAACCCTTTCTGCCAAAGCCCTGTGCAGTATCTTAACCTTTCAGTGTAGCCTCTGCAGAGCAAGTTAGGTACATTGAGGAATTGCTGGCTTTCTGCTCCCCTTTACTTCTTCACATGAAGGGAAAAAAATGTTAATTAGAAATAGCCATTTATAGTTCTTTACTGCATACTCCCCTAGCACTTTGTTTTGTTGGTTTTGTTTGTTTTGTGATGTTTTTTTTTTTTTTTTTTTTTCCCCAAGAAGGCAATTGTTGTAAAGGTACTATATCCCAAAGTGGTTTTTCTTAAGGACAGCAGAGTTGGCAGGGGGTGGGTTAATGATCATAGAAATTGGCATAAACTATCATTTTTACTCTCTTCTTTCAACAAAGCATATGTCTTCTTTTTTTTTTTAAGATTTTATAATTTTTTTTAAAGATTTCATTAATTTATTCATGAGAGACACAGACAGGGAGAAGCAGGCTCCATGCAGGGAGCCTGACATGGGATCCCAGGTCTCCAGGATCAAGCCCCAGGCTGAAGGTGGCGCTAAACTGCTGAGGCACCCGGGCTGCCCACATCTGTCTTCTTTTATGAGCTGGTTAAACCTTAAATAGGAAAAGTCATACTAAAAGTAGCCTATATTTGTGATACTAAATGCTTCATTATCAAAAGTACACCTACTGAGCTCATTTTGGGACATGTTTCCCTTGAGATTGCAAAAGAACTCCCTCTGCCATGATAAAGTATGTTCCTTTTTTTTTTTTGGTCTTCCCTTTCTTACTGAAATTTTAAGTTCTTTTTCCCTGGGTGGTTTAAATTCATACTCCTGTCGGGTGGTTAGATCTTTTGCACCTCTTCTCTGAAAACGGTTTATGTTTGGGGAAATCTTCATATGTGATCTTAAATTTCTTCAAAAGTAAGAGAGTACAATGGAGTTTAGAAACATGGGAACAGGCAGTCATGTCTTGGGTCAACCATGTCCTGGATGAGTGACCTTCACACATCTACCACAAGTCACTTACCTAAAACTTGGGCTTCTTACTAGTAAAATGAAAATAACTATAGTCCTTCTGTCATGGTGTTATGTAAAGTATTTAGGATGATGAATATACTGCTCTCAGTATTGGGTCTGACTTCTGGTAAGCAGTTTAACAAGTGTTAGCTGCTATTAATTTTAGGAAGCACAATATACTTTTGTGCAGAAAATGAAGGGAGGTTAGGATTCTAAAAACAGAACTATTTTGTGTGGAATCTGGAGCTGCATTGCAATTTATTGTCATAAATTTTGTAGTATTGGGATCTCAATGACCAACTTCATTTTTAGCTTGGCTCCTTTGCATTAACTTAATCTCATTGTAATCAGAGAATAGCAGATCTGAGTGTATGTTATCTCATGGAGAATTCTTTCCCTGAAATCAAGAGACCAAGGCTAGTCAGAGCCCTGCCACTGACATGCTGTGTCATCTGGCAAGTCTCTTGTCCCCTTCATAGGTTCCTCATGTGTAAACCTGAAGAGTTGCACTGAATTCTTTCTGTGGCCTTAGCCAGTTCTGCAGAATCTGTGCTGCTCAAACATGTATGGCTTGGAATATCTATTAGGCTTGTTAAAAGAATTAGGAATGTTAGAGGGGAAAAAACATGATTTTTTTCTGCTGTAGATTCTCTATTAAGAATAAGGAAAATTTTTTTTTTAAGATTTTTTTATTTATTCATGAGAGAGACAGAGAGAGAGAGAGAGAGAAAGAGAGAGAAAGAGAGGCAGACACACAGGCAGATGGAGAAGCAGGCTCCATTCAGGGTGCCCGAAGCTGGACTCGATCCCAGGTCTCCAGGATCACAACCTGGGCTGAAGGCGGCACTAAACCGCTGAGCCACTCAGGCTGCCCAAGAATAAAGAACTTTTTAAACGATGACTTTTCTGTGTGGAAACCTCAGCACATTTACGCAGGAGCTTAGTTGGGGTGGGGGATGACATTGCCTTTGTTACTTCAATTCAGACAACTAGAAAAGGAGATCATTGTTCTTGGGAAGTTGATTGGAAATGCCATAGAGTGTAATTATTTGTAACTGTTCCGTGGACTCTTTCTGCATGGATTCCCCCTGTTTTTGTTTTCAATGTAAAACTTAAGCAGCCTTCATTTGCCATGAGTAAGCAACTAACTTTAAAAGCCTTTTATTCACTTGTTCAATGTAACAAAGTTCCTTTATCTCTCTTCATGTATGTCTCAGTGGGTAAATTCTAATAGGAGTGTTCTTCATCGATGCTGATTCTACATGTACAGCAGCTGCAAATTAACTGTATCTGCTCAGTGACCCCAGCAAGCAGTGTCCCTAATGATAGTGGCCTAAGAACTATTGGTCATAGTGAATGAAGATAACTCCTTTAAAGATTTTTTAAGTCCTTGAGCTCAATCAGTATGTAAATAGCTTGCTCAGTAATACTGGTCACAGTCCAGAATCAGTTCTGTATTCTGAGTGTCAGTCTTTTGCTTTAATGACAAGATTTTAAAATTAGCTATGCATTTTCTCTTAAGTACATGGGGGAAAATAGGTAAGCATGGATTCTCCTGTACCCTTTAGATTTCAAATGTACATTTTTTTAAGGACATTGATTCATTTTTTGTTTCTATAATTTTACAGGAAATTATTAATTCCTTGCCTAACATAGTAAATGACAAATATGGAAGGAAAGTCCTGCTTTATTTACTAAGCCCCAGAGATCCTGCTCATACGGTGCGAGAGATCATTGAGGTTCTACAGAAAGGAGACGGCAACGCACACAGGTAAGAAGAGTAGATTAGCTGGGGAGCCCTTTGCTCCTCTGCTCTGCTTGCTTTTTTATTTCGAGTAGGTAATGTTTCCAGAAATCTGCTCATGCATCCATACCCTGTATCGTGCTTCTCTGTCTAAATCTCAGAAGGTGAATCCCCTCTTTCAGCCTGTAGTTTGACATTTTTGAAGTTTTTATCTTGAAAAGGAAATAAAAAGTATCATGCCAAAAGAATGCCTTTAAGTGCCTCAGTGTATGTGGTTTGGTTTGATTTTGCTTTATTTATTTTGAACTGTAGCAATTTTTTTTAAGGTTCGTTGTTTTTTTTTAACTCATTTATAGTCAACATAGTGTTAGATTAGCTTTGAGTATACAGTGTAGTGATTGAACAATTCTCTACATTACTCAGTGTTCATCATGATAAGTGTGCTTTTTATTTTTAAATCCACTTGACCTATTTCACCCATCCTCCTACCCATCTCCCGTCTAGTAATAACTGTTCTCTAGAGTTGTCTGTTTTTTTTTTCTTTGTTCATTTGGTTTCTTAACCAAGTGAGTGAAATCATACAGTATTTATCTTTCTCTAACTTCACTTTGCATTCTACTCTGGATCTATGCATGTTGCAGATAGCAAGCTCTCATTCTCTTTTTATGGCTGAATAATATTCCATTATATATATATATATACACACACACACACATACACATACCACCTCTTCTTTATTCATTCATCATTCTCTCTCTTCATGTATGGATGGATAATTGGGCTGCTTCATAATTTGGCTATTGTAAATAGTACTGCAGATAAACATAAGGGTACAGGTATCTTTTCAAATTAGTGTTTTCATATTCTTTGAGTAAATACTCAGTAGTGGAATTACTAGATCATAAGATAATTCTGTTTATAATTTTTTGAGGAATGTCCATCCCATTTTCCACAGTGGCTGCACCAGTTTCATTCCCAGCAACAGGGCACGAGGGTTCCTTTTTTCTCCACATCCTCACCAACACTTACTGTTTCTTGCCTTTTTGATTCTAGACATTCTGACCAGTATAAGGTGATAAATCATTGTGGTTTTGATTTGCATTTCCCTGTTGATGAGTGGATGTTAAGTATCTTTTCATGTGTGTGTTGGCCATCTAGATGGCTTCTTTGGAGAAATGTTTATTTATATCCTCTGCCTGTTTTTAATTGGATTCTTTGTTTTTCTGGTGTTGAGTTGTGTAAGTTCTTTAAATATTTTAGATATATAACCCATTATCAGATATTATCACTTGCAAATATCTTCTCCCACTTTAGGAGGTTGTCTTTTAGTTTTGTCTTTAGTCTTTTATTTCCTTTGCTGTGCAGAGGCTTTTTTATTTTGATGTAGTTCCAATAGCTTATTTTTGCTTTCCATTCCCTTGCCTTAGGAGACATATCTAGAAAAAAGTTGCTATGGCTGATGTCAGAGAAATTACTGCCTGTGTTCTTTTCTTGGATTTTTTATGATTTCCGGTCTCACATTTAGGTCCTTAATCTCTTTTGAGTTTATTTTTGTGTATGGTGTAAGAAAGTTGGTCCAGCGTCATTCTTTTACATGTAGCCATCCAGTTTTCCCAACACCATTTGTTGAAGAGACTGTCCTTTTCCCATTGGATATCCTTGCTTCAATCCTTTGTTGAAGATTAATTGGCCCATAATTGTGGGTTTATTTCTGGGCTCTCTGTTCTTTTCAATTGATCTGTGTGTCTGTCTTTGTGCCAATACCATGCTGTTTTGATCACTACAACTTTGTAGGATGTCTTGAAATTTGGGATTGTGATACCTCCAGTTGTGTTCTTTTTCAGGATTGCTGTGGCCATCCAGGGTGTTTGTTCCATACAAATTTTAGGATTATTTGTTCAAGTTCGGGGAAGGAGGATTATTTTGATCGGGATTGCATTTAATCTGTAGATTGCTTTGGGTAGTATATGAATATTTTAACAATATTTGCTCTTCCAGTCCATGAGCGTGGGTATCTTTCCATTTATTTGTGTTATCTTCAGTTTCTTTCATCAGTGTTTTATAGGTTCAGAGTATAGGTCTTTCACCTCCTTGTTTAAGTTAATTCCTAGATATTTTCCTTTTTTTGGTGCAGTTGTAAATGGAATTAATGTTTCTGCTACTTCATTATTAGTGTATAGAAATGCAACAGATTTCTTTATATTGATTTTGTATCCTGCAGCCTTTCTGAATTCATGTATCAGTTATGGTAGTTTTTTGTTAGAGTCTTTAGGGTTTACTGTGTAGTATCATGTCATCTGCAAGTAGTGAAAGTTTTACTTCTTCCTTACTGATTTGGATTCCTTTTATTTCTGTGCTTGCTTCAGCAGCACATATACTAAAATTGGATTCCTTTTATTTCTTTATGTTGTCTGATTGTTGAGACTAGGACTTCCAGTACTCTGTTGAATAATAAAAGTGGTGAGGGTAGACATCTTTGTCTTATTCCTGATCTTAGGGGAAAGCTCTCAGGTTCTCATCATTGAATATGATGTTAGCTATGGGTTTTTCATCTGCGGCCTTTATTATGTGTTGAGGTATATTCCCTCTAAACCTACTTTATTGATGGTTTTTATCATGAATGGATGTTCTGCTTTGGAATGGTGCTGGCCCTGGCCCCTGTGAGGGCTGCTTGCACACTGCCACAGCTTGTGACACAGCTTTGGATGATCTCTGGCCAAGGGCGTTTGGAGGAGGGAGGTCTGTAAAAGAATGTGGTGTGGAGCTGTAGCGTTAGCAAGGTTTATGCTGATCTACTTTGGGAGGGGCCCTGGAGCTGAGGCCTAGCTGGGGGGAGTATGTTGGCAGACATGCTCAGGGGTGGGGCACGCTATTTGGTTAAATCAGGTGGAGAGTGTTGTTCAAGTTCCAGGTGTTAAGCCCTATGGATTATAAGAACTCATGAAATCATTCCCTGATGAATTTCAAAGCCAAATGTTATGGGGACTTGCCTTCCCCTTATAGGTACCCTGTGCATGAGATGCAGGCTTGAGGACTCTTTCCCTCCCTTCTCCATGCCCACTGCATCCCTCCCTCCTGTGGACAGTCCCAGAGGTCCTTTTGGCTCCCAACATGTCTCCATCCTTCCTACCCTCTTCAATGTGGCCTCTTCTCTATATTTAGTTCTGGAGACTCTGTTTTGCCAGTCCTGTGGTCATTCTCTGGGTTATTTACACTGATGTGGGTGTTACCTAGTTGTATCCATGCGAGGAGGTAATCCTGAGGTCCCCTACTCTGCCATCCTCCCTGGAAGTTGGTTTCACTTTAGCATCACATAATGAAGTATTCTAGAGAGTAGAGGCCATTAAGTGGTCTAATTCTGTCTTATAATTTATTGTTGCTCTTGTTTGGGTTTTGGATTGGTTTGGGCTGTTTTGGTATTACACAAGGCAAAGGTCACTTATTAAGTGCTTGTTCTGTGCCAGGCACTGTTCAGATGCTGGGGGCACAAAGATGAAAGACCGATATCCCATCCTTAAATTGCTTATTACCTGCACCCACAATAGAGATAGACAAGTGCAGTAAATTTGACAAAGACTGTTTGAGGCCCTTAGAGGTTTTTGTGATAATAAGATCACTGTATTTCTTTTGCCATTCATCTGACCTTAATGCTTCATTCACTGTGTTCCGACAGTAAGAAAGATACAGCGATCCGCCGACGAGAGCTCTTAGAGTCCATCTCTCCAGCTTTGTTAAGCTACTTGCAAGGACATGCCCAAGAAGTAGTATTAGATAAGTCTGCATGTGTGTTGGTATCTGACATTCTGGGAGCTGCCATTGGAGACGTTCAGCCTGCCATGGATGCCATTGCCAGCTTGGCAGCGACAGAGCTACATCCTGGAGGCAAGGACGGAGAGGTAATGGCTGTTGCAAGACAGGTGGAAAATGGCAGTGTCGCAGAAACCCCAGGCACTGAGAACATTGCTTTCAAGAGAATTTTAATGCTTGTTGTCTGAACTCACCCCATCCTTACAGCACATCTGATCATTGTGAATTCAAAATCTGGTGCCATTACCACACCATCTTTCTCAGAATCATCCTGTGACTTCATATTGCCTACAGAGGAAAAACAGAATCTTCTTAATGTGGCTCTCTGTTGTCCATAGTTGGCCCCAGGCTGCCTTTCTAGCATAGCAGAAATAGGCAGAGGGAAGAGCACGTGCTCTTAAATATGTTTTGAATTTGCTTTGGATTTTGGCGCCTCTCTGCATTTGCACGTGTCTTTCCTCAGCCTGGATGCTACCTGTGTCTCCATTTTGCTGTGCTGTCACTATAGAAGGCCTCACTCATCCTACAAGCTCCCCAGGATCCTTCTCATCAAAGTCTTCCCCCAATTCCCTCACATTAAGAAAGTCTGCTCTTGGGCATCCCTGGGGGCTCAGCGGTTTGGCGCCTGCCTTTGGCCCAGGGCGCAATCCTGGAGTCCCAGGATCAAGTCCTGCATCGCGCTCCTGGCATGGAGCCTGCTTCTCCCTCTGCCTGTGTATCTGCCTCTCTCTCTCTCTCTCTCTCTCTCTCTCTCTCTCATAAATAAATTAAAAAAAAAAAAGTCTGCTCTTTCTGATATCTACTGCCTATGTTATTTGGCCTTTGAGTAACTCTGCCTTACATCTTAAGTTCATTGATTTCATGCACCTGATTTGTGTGAGGCAGTGGTCAGCACCGCTCTCCCCGCCCCCTCCCAAGAGCTTACTGTTTTATTTGAGCACGTTATTTAAATGAAGATGTGCACAGATAATGACCTGAGTGAGGACTGAGATAAGTGCTGTGAGGGAAACCTATGGGTTCTGTGGGACTGTCAGAAAAATGGGAGCCAGCGTGTCCCCAGGAAGGCTTCCCTGAGGCAGTGAAAGCAACATCTAGACCAGTGAATTGTAGCTTAACAAAGAGTGGCAGAAAAAAGATTGTAGGCAGAGGGAAGAGCACGTGCAGCAGTCTGAAGGAAGAAGGAAGCTCGGCTTGTTTGAGAACAGAAGGCTCGGGTTGAAGGTGGGAGATAAGTTAGCAGAGGGAAGAGGAAGGCAGAAGGCAGACCGTGCAGGGGCTTTGTCCTACACTAAGTTCTTGATGAGCAGGTGTGTGTGTGGAGCCTACTGTTTGCTGATGGGGCCATGGATCTTAAAGAAGCCCTGAACCCTGACTCCGAGAGCAGAGCAGATTGTCAAACTGGGAAGATGTACACATAACGAGTTTTCTCCTTAAGAGATTGAGCCTGTTGTCTCCCATGCTCATTAGGTAGAGAGCTCCTACGTATGTGGGACCAGTTAATATTTAAACATCATTCAGCACCAGCTTTCAGTGTTTCTGCTGTAACGTTGTGTCCCATAAGTTTACGTGCACCTCAGAACTGCATGTTGCATCCTGAACAGTGGTGATCATGATGTTGAGATGAGCACTGTGCTGGTGCTGTTCAGCTGGGAGCTCCTGAAGCTGAGCCTGAGTGCTTTTTAGTGGCTGCCTTGAATATACATCCTAATTTAAGCCTAGGGCTTGGACTAGATCGCTGGTCTCTCCAGGTATTCATGGTCATGCTCAGTAAAGACCTCCTAAGCATCATGGGACTTCCACTTGCATCCTTACCTGTGTGTGTCAGAGAACAGATAGTAGGCCAGGGCATGGCTGAAAACAGCTTTTTGTTTTCCTTATAGCTTCACATAGCAGAACATCCCGCAGGACACCTAGTTCTGAAGTGGTTGATAGAACAAGATGAGAAGATGAAGGAAAGTGGAAGAGAAGGTAGGCTATAAAACATGAACTTATATCTTCAGTGAAATTTCCTAAACCCTTCCCATCCCTGAACTGTATGCCTGCCATTTATGGTCACATGAAATTTGTTGAGTGTTCAGAAATAGTGTCTATGGACAAGAAATGATTTAGTGCTTGCAAGTAATGCTTTAGTAAATGCTGAAAATTTATGTCCTGGCGTCCTTTAATTTCCTTTCTCTTCCCCACCCTCCCTCATTTCCTCTCCTCCCTAGCTACCATAGACTTCAGACCTGGCGTGGTCAGGGCCCTAAAATGCTATTCTGTTCCTTTAGGGGAATGAGAGTTGGGGCAGGGAGACATTCGTGATTGTCACTACCCCAATTGAAAAGCAAGATATTTATTTCTAGTTTGGAGGAAAGGATAAACAAAATTAACCTCATGAGAATTTGGAACTAATACCTATTTAGCATTGAAATACATGTGACCACAGAGCAAGCTAGTCCTTGGCCTTTGTGATTTTCACAAAGTGTTGAAACACAAAGTGTTGAAACAACCCTCACAGCTGCTCTGTGGAAACTCCGCTTTCAAGAGAATGACAGCATCTTTTAATCTAATTAAAAACTTGTGTACCATTCCTTTCTTGGTCCTGCCTTTGACCAGACTTTCTGTTACTAAATTTGAGCTCCATCCAGTATTTTAGCCACTAAGGAGATTTCCCCCACATTGAGTTGGAACAGTTTGGGCTTTCTGTCACTGTGTCTGAAAAAAATGACAGATCTTGAATTTATGTCTTGAGGCAAGTTGCAGTTCTAATGGCTAGTGAGGCCATCAATGGGGCACTTGAGCTGTCACTTCTCACTGTGCCTTTAAGAGTAGAGACTTGAGGCTGTATATCACCGCACACTTTATAATAAAGGAGAAAGCTTCTTGTAACAAATTTTGAAGAAAAATAACGTATTGAATAATCTTATACTAAGAAGTTGGTGCACAGTCGAGCTGAGTTTGTGTCAGAAAAGCTCTCTGGCTTGCTTTCAAAATCCAAAGAATTTTCTAGTGATATTTTTCCTTAATTCAATTACACTGACAGCCCTAAAATGCTTGTAGGGACCTGACATGTAAATCCTATTCATGTAGCACCAAATCAGTATGGGTGTAACTGTCTTGGTTATCTGTTGCTGTGTAACAAGCTGTTTCAGAGCTTGGTAGTTCTCAACATCAGGTCAGGGTTTGGTGGAGCTTGGTTTTGCTCTGCTTGTAATTATCTGGGGCTGCCTTGCTTGGGCTCAGTGTCCACCTGGATGATGGCTGGCACTGGCTAAGTCCAGCAGCCTCAGTCCCACTCCCTGGACTGCTTGGGCTTCCTTCCAACATGGTGATTGTGTTTTAAGAGAAGAAAGCAGGTGCATGGTACTTTTATGATTTAGCCTTAGAAGTGATGGAATGTAACTCTCTTGGCTAAGTCCGTCACAAAGGCCCACCAGAACTCAAAAGAAGACATTGATTCTACCTCCAGGTGGGGGTGGGGGGTGTGCAGCATTCTAGAAGAGGGCCCAGGACAGGAAATACTGTCCTGGGTTGTGCTCACCTTTGGAAAAATGCTGTCTCCCTCATGAGATGATTACAGTCTTGACTTCACATGTGCCATGAAGAGCTAAATAGCATAGGGCTCTTGGTTTTTAAAAGGTCCTCACACTTGGGGATCTTTGGATGAATTATACATACTACCGACCCAAGATACTGCCTTCAAGATAGGTTGTCCATACTTCCATCTGCTCCAAATCATAGCTTTCAGAGTTTCTCCTTTGCCAAGAATTAGTTCACTTAGCTGTCTCAGCGAATAAAATATACCAGGAACTTGGGAATCTGATAATAACAAATGTAATAATAACAAAAGATGAATAATATTTTTGATGGATATAAGTCTAGCTTTGTGGAGAGAAATTACCAAGTGTCAGCCAAAACAGTCACCTGACCATTGGTTGTACTCATGGCACCTTCCAAGTGAGCATTTTCCACAAGGGAGAACTTGATTTCATCCAAGCATGAGGTGCTACTATCAAACATTTACTTCCTGAATACCTTTCAGGTCAGGGTTAAATCATTAAAGACTACAAAGACATGCAAACACAAGCAAGCAAGCATTTTATAAGAATTCATTGTTTGTCTTGAGTAATTACTGCTAAACTTGGACCAGAGTTGAAATAAATGGCTATATTTAAAACACATTAAATAAATTGGAGCTGGAACTTTTAGTGTTAAGGGAGATTGAGTGAGAACTCTTTTTATTAAAACATACTTACAGATTTAAGGGCAGTAGGGAAGGAGATGAGTTTAACTCTTGTATAATGTTTACTGAGATTGTCTATGTTTCAGGTTGTTTTGCAAAAACACTTATAGAGCATGTTGGAATGAAGAACTTGAAGTCCTGGGCTAGTGTAAACCGAGGTGCCATTCTTCTTTCTAGGTACGTATCATGGGCACCTCTCTGCACAGGGCCTCCTCCTGATGCCTATTCACCCAGAAGATACTTGCTTCACCTTCTTTCTCCATATATCTGATTAATTTGTAGAAATCCCTTTCGCTACCTCTTTCTTTGTTCCCCAAATTATGGAACCCTCCCACACCCAGTTATTATTAATTATGTCATTCATAGGATTTGCCAAGTATATATGCATTCTGGAGCTTTATTTTTGTCATTATTACTTATCTCAAAAAAAAGATCTATAATAACTAGTTCACCTATTGGTATTTAGCATTTGTTGGCTTAAAATACACATTATGAAATGACAAGCCATAAACAAGTCATTAGTTCAGCTAATATCACAACTCCTAACATGGTCCTCACTCCTATAAGCCTATTGTAACCCATTTCCACCATCCTGAGAGACAGATGCAGAAGAGACCACATCACTTGTTTTTTTTCTCTTTAAAACTTTATTATTCTTATATATTTTTTACCTTTTGGTCTCCTTTATCCCTATTCACTCCTCTACCCTCCCCAGCCTCCCCCAAACACGTACTTCCTGCTTCAGTTCTCTGTATTTCTGAGTTTGGTTGGTTTGGGGGACTTTTTGTTTTTCATTAGATTCCACATATAAGGGGCACCTGGGTGGCTCAGTTGGGTTAAGTTCCTGCCTTTAGCTCAGGTCATGATCTCCTGGTCCTGGGATTCAGCCCCAAGTCTGTCAGGCTCCCTGCTCAGTGGGAAGTCTGCTTCTCCCTCTCCCCCCCTCCCCCAACCCTGCCCTTGCAGGTGTGAATGCACAGGTGCGTGCTCTCTCTCAAACAAAAATTTTTTTTTTTTTTTTGAAGGTTTTATTTATTCATGAGACACAGAGAGAGAGAGAGGCAGAGACAGGCAGAGGGAGAAGCAGGCTCCATGCAGGGAGCTCGACATGGGACTCAATTCCAGGACTCCAGGATCAGGCCCTGGGCTGAAGGCAGGCGCTAAACCGCTGAGCCACCCAGGCTGCCCAAAAATCGTTTTTAAAAAACAAAAGACTCCACATTTAAGAGAGATCATACAATATGTGTATCATTTGATGATCTCACCACATTTATGGCTTTGATCAAAATTATAATTGTGTTTTTGATGGATTAGCCCTGTCCTTCTTAAAACTGTGACAAAATTGCTTTTTTAAATCATGACTAGGGATCCCTGGGTGGCGCAGCGGTTTGGCGCCTGCCTTTGGCCCAGGGCGTGATCCTGGAGACCCGGGATCGAATCCCACATCGGGCTCCTGGTGTATGGAGCCTGCTTCTCTCTCTGCCTGTGTCTCTGCCTCTCTCTCTCTCTCTCTGTGACTATCATAAATAAAAAAAAAAAAAAAAAAAAAAATCATGACTAACTTTACATGCAGTTTTCTTAACTGATATTCAAATATTCCTAAAAGGATTCTGGAGGCATTTGCTAGTGAAGTCTGCATGCTAATTGTTTATTTCTAATTAAAATGGTAGAAAACTGATGATTTGTGAATCGAGGCGTGAGCTCCACTGGTATATTGTTCTCCAGAGTTATGTCAAGTTTATAATTCACAGGTCATTGAGACTTCAACTTCCATGGATGTGAAACCCTTCTATTAACAGCATCCATTTAAAATAGATTTGTTTGTTGTTGTGCAGCAATCACTGTTGATTTGCTTTTCTCCCTGCTGTGTTACCAAGGTTTGGAAAAAGAGATATCAGTCTTAAATGTGAATTTCCCAGTGTTTCACAGTGCGACATACCATGCGGTATAATCTACATTGTTTGTAAATGTTGCAAGTCTTCATTCAGTATATAATTTGACTTGGAACACATATACTCACAGACACACTCCTTATGGGCATTCATTTCTTCCTTAGATCAGGATCTCCAAATATGTGGCTAGTGCAGATAATTTTATTCATTTCTCATTAAAATTAATTTTCCAGTCGATGGTGAATAACCAGAATCCTTTAGCTGAAGCAGGGCCTTTTTTCACATGAATTTCTTTACCAGGCATCTAGAGTGTTAACACATACTACTGACATATCCTTTCATTAACAGTCAATTAACTAAAAATTCAGCCATGCCATACAATTAATTTGTAAAGATTGCTCATCGATCATAGCTCCACTTAGGTAGATTTCAAACATTAGAATTGTACTACAGGTTTATTATGAAACGCTACTAGCACATAAAATGTTTGAGGTTCTAAAGGGAAGTTGAACTACAAATGACCTAATAATTGATGAACACAATAATCAGTTTTTTGTGGTTTTAGAATATTGTCATGTGCTTGACTTGTTTGGTAAAATTCTCTGCTTGTTTATATTTTACTTCAAACTCGTGCAGTGTTTTTCTCCCCGAGTCCTTTTTACAAAAAGGCGTCCTGGGTGAAAAAAGAGTTTCAACCTTGTATGCAGTCTGAAAAATGACTCGGGGAAGCAGAATTCTGTAGCATTTAGATCGTCATGAGCTCTAGGCACACTTCTGGGTTCCAGTCCCAGCTCACTGTGTAGTTGTGGGCAAATTATTCAGCTTCTCTGAAGCTTAGTATCTTGGTTGTAAAATTGGATTCATGATAATCACAGGTTGTTATGGAGACTACATGAAATGGCATATATACAGTGCTTCGCATTATGTCCAGTAGGTGTGTTCAGCAACTAAAACTTTTATTACTACTGTGCATTATGTGACTATGTGCCTAGCCAGTTTAGAAAATAAAAACTACCTGGTGAGTCACAAATCCATTAAGAGGTGCACTTTTCAACTTTCTCAGCTTTGCATGTGGCGAGCTATACTTGTTGCTTGTCTCCTGCAAACAGCAGGATGCTGCTTGGTGCTGTTAACTTAACCCTCCTCTTTACCCACATGATGGAAGTTCTGAGGACCAGGGGACTTTGGGAAATGTCAAGTGAAATGTTTTTAGGATGTGTTTCAGAGGTCAGCATGAAAATGTGGTCAGGAAGAAGAGGGAAACCAGGAGATTGAGCCCTGGCATTCTGTGGTCAGATGCCTGTGTCCTAGCCCCTGCTTGAAGAGAAAGCGGCCTCCCTGTTAACCAGCCTCCAGGATTCCATTCACTTGCGGTGATAGAGCACTTCAAAGTTTCAGAAAGCAGAGTAGACTTGTTTGCGGTTTTAATGGCTCTTGTTTATTAAGTGCTTACCAAGGGTCAGGCTCTGGGTGCTCCAGGTACAAGATCATTTGAGCTTCACAAAATCTCTCTGAGGTAGAAGGTGGATTGTGTTGTTGATCCCATTCATAGGTCAGGAAATAGTCTTAGAGAATTTAAATAACTTGCTCCTGGTTGTACTGTCACTGAGTGGCAGAGGTGGATTTCACATCTAGGCCGTGAAGCTCCAAGGTAAAGCTCCTCAACCCTTCACATGTTTTAGCTACAGAATAGAGTGGGCCTGCCTTCCTACCTCTCTGGCGGTCCCTCCACCTTTCCTCCCTGCACCCATACACTTTGTGCTAATTCGGTCACTCAGCACTTCTTGGCCATCTGCTCTGCACATGTGGTGCCGCAAGATAAAGAAATAAAACACAACATTTCTGTTCCTGAGTTTATCCGGGTGGGGAAGGGAAGATAGAATACACGCAGTAAATATTTTTAAGGTGGGGTATTAATCCTGGGATAATCACAGCGAATGTAGGCCCAAATCTTTATGGTGGTGAGTTGCTCCTGCCTTGGAGTGACTCTCCCAGCAAGATTATAGAATGTTTTCTGTTGATGTGGTTTCACAATATAGGCTCCCAGCCCCCATTCATTCATCTGGTCAATTTAAAAGATGTATTTATAATTACAGGACTTGCCTCACAAATCAATGAATCGTTTATATACCTTGCGTGGCAAAAGTAATTGCAGATGATTAGGGGTTTTTATGAAAGACGACTTTTTTGTTTGTTAATCTGTGTCTTCTCTCTTCAGCCTTCTCCAGAGTTCTGATCACGAAGTTGCACACAAAATCAAGGCTGGACTGAAAGGCCTCATTCCCACACTGGAAAAAAACAAAAACACCAGCAAAGGAATAGAAATGCTACTTGAAAAACTGGCGGCATAGTGGACACAGTTAAGAACAAGATAGAATCATTTTTCCTCTTCTCTTTTCCCAGGGTGGAAAAGAAGGGCTTGGGTCCACCTTTCTGGGAATCTGGGTGCTCAGTACGTGCTTCTTCTTTGTATAAGAGTCTATTTATAAAACATTTTCTAAAAATGGCCTCTCTCTCTTTTTTTTTTTTAATCCCAGCCAACTCCTCTATCATACTACTGAGCAAATGAAATGTGAGGCGGTAACGTGAGAGGTTTAACCGTCCTAGACAGTGGAACCAACCAGATACATAGCAGGTAGGAGCATGAGTTGATTCAAGGGAGAAGACGTCACCAGAAGCAGTAGTCTGAGAAGGCTTCACAGAGGAGGTAGGGTTAGGGGACTGTGAAGGAAGGCAGGGCAAAGAAAAAAAGGAACCCAGGGGAGTCTGGTGGGAGAAGGGAGCAGAAAGTGAATTGCTTTGGGGGAACTTCTGGAAGCCTTGAGAGGGAATACCCTATAGCAAGAGCAGCTGTCTTAGGGATTGGGTTCCCGGTTAGATTTTGTTTGAAAGGGACTCGAAACAGAAGGCTCCAAGGGGGGAATGTGCTACAGGAATGAGGGCATCACCGTGGTAGAGGTCTCAGGTCAAGGTCATTGGGAGAATCTCCGTATCTTTGGAGCCAGAATTTCCAAGTAAATAGTTCCTTGTGATAAGACTTTCTCCCTTGAGATTTTCCCTTAAATAGTTGAAGCCTTTACAAGGTTTGCGTTAGAGGAAAGGAGATGCCAATTTGTTAACAGTGTAGAAGTTTAAATTTAAGTGTGAGTAGGATGTTTGAATTTTAAAACTGCTTGGTGGTTAGCAACCCAGTATGGAAGGGTTGGTAGACTCCTTAGGGCTCCTGTAGCTCTGCCTGCTTTGGATACCAAGCCTTGGGGCTTTCTGTAAGCAGCCTGCAGTACAGGACATCCCCCCAAGCCAGTCCCTGCATTACACCTGCTGGAGAATGGCTGTGCCTTATCTGACCAGACTGAGGCGGTCCAAGACGACCGCCAGCATACAGGACACCAGCATGCCACCCACCTCCGTCTTGCTGAAAACACTGAGCCCTACCCAGGAAGCAGAAGAGCTGATACCTGTAACTGGCCTTTGGCATTGGTCATCCTGCTGGGTCTCAGGTGGAGGTGGGATGGGTGAGGAGATGAATGGGTAAAAGGCAACATCAGAGCTTTCTTTTGTTTGGCAAGTACATTGCAAATGTGATTGCCACAAAAAGAGTGCGTTCAGAGAGCAGAAAAAGCCCTGCTGTTTGTTCTGTCTCCAAAGTACCATGTATCATTTGAAAATTAGAGCCAAACCAAAGCAGCAGCCCTTCCTCTGGCCCGCTTTTCTGCACCTCTGCTTTGCCCTGCCCAGAAGCAACAGATCTCCAGTTCTTTTCAGCTCTGCTAAGTTTGTAATGCAGATTTGGGTTTTTGTTGTGGGTTTTATTTGCTTTATTGTAGGCATTTTCTTCTGACTTCCTGTTATAGGAAAATCTAGATTAAGACTTTTCATGACACTGGGCACCTGGGTGGCTCAATCAATTGAATATCTGACTTTGGCTCAGGTCATGATCTCAGGGTCCTGGTTTTTTTTTTTTTAAGATTTTATTTATTTTTTCATGAAAGACTCAGGGAGGCAGAGACATAGGCAGAGGGAGAAGCAGGCTTCCTGCGGGGACCCCGATGTGGGACTCTGTCCCAGGACGCCGGGATCACGACCTGAGCCAAAAGCAGATGTTCAACTACCACCCAGGTGCCCCAGAACTGCATCATTTTTGGTAAATCAGTGTTCAGGGCCTACCTAATGACGTTGACATAAGTTGTTAATCATTGACGTAAGCCGTAAACTTTACTTGTATTTCCCATACCATTTTATTTTCCTGGAATTAATTGTTGCTTCATTAATTTTCATTTGCTTATTTTTCTACATTCTTGTCATCGCTTTTCCCCAAACTTTTTGTTAGAATTGCCTCAACTTCTCTAGCAGGTTCCATTTTTGTCTCTTTTTCAGCTGGGCAAGATGCCCCTGTTATTCCAGTGTCCATGCCTTTCCCTGGGGCTCTGGGGCCCTGACCCATGGGATTCAGTGTCTCCCACCCAGTATGCCATGTGTGGTCCTGGAAGTGCTGAGGTTTTACCAGCTTCATCCACCACTCCACCCGGCCATGCACACACTTCTCCAGTGGCTCTTGCCTTAAAGAACTCTGGTGTAAACTCATCCCAGGGAGCCCGTGCCTTAAGTTGTTGGTGGATTCTAAGGAGCCTGGCCAGGGACCATTGGAGGTGGTGTTCCTGGGAAAGGTTTCTTAGACTGTAGACCCCCAAGGCAGAGTCCCTGGCCTGCCAGCCAACCTTGGGTGTGCAGACTGGATACTTCAAGTTGGTGCACTGCCTTGCAGCCAGGGTAGAAGATAGCATGCTGGTGGTGGCGGAGCCGGAGGTGGGAAGGTAAGCTGCAGGATCCGTCAGTGCCTAGAGCTGCCCTGCTGCTGGTCATGTGGTTATGCAACGTGACCCTTTATCGGGCCTTTTGAATTGGATCTTCAGAAACTTGCAGCTAGAAGTGTGCAGACCTTTCTTTGAATATTTCCATACCAACACATTGAATTGGCTGGCATTCTTGTTTTTCCCTTAGACACCCCTCTAGAAGCCAGCTGGCTTTTTGGGGGGCCTAAGGAATTGCTGTACAACCACTGTCATCATCCTGGGCCTTTCCACTATTCCTCCTACTGAAGGCCTGCTTCCAGGGTCCCATGTGTTTCTTTTTCTTACTTAACACCTTCTTGAAAGAGACAAAATCTCTGACGACTTCCTATGAAAGAATGCAGATGAGATAACATTTTTAAAATCTGAATGTCTTCATTCATTCCCTTTCATACCTGGGTACTTAGCTGGATATAGAATTCTAGTTTGAAATTACTTCTGCCTCAGAATTTTAAGAACACTGGTCAATATTTTCTTTGATGTAGACTTGCTATGGAAGCTGAATGCCATCTTCATTCTCAGTCTATTATATATGTGGCCTTTTGCGGGGGCAGGGCTTCTCAGGAAGGTTTCTTATTCCCCAGTAGCCTTATCTTGCAGAAGATTGTGCATTGGTATATGACACGTATCTATTTTCCATGCTTCATGCTGGACACTTGGAAATGTTTTAGAAAACATAACTCTTCCATTCTGGGAGTTGTGTTTGCATTGTTCCTCTGACTTTGTTTTTTCTTTTTTCTTTGGAACTCCTGTTAACTCCGATTATGAATGCTGGTTTGATCCTCTAATTTTCATTTCTTTGGCTTTTTGCTTTGCCCAGAAATGAGATATATTTCCTCTCCTTCCTCTGCCAGCCCTCCCACTGAAGTGTCCTATCTTTTAGTGCTTTGGATGAACTCTCTTATGTCTCGGGAAGTGTTTTATGTTTATTTTAACTTTGTTTTGTTTTACTTTGTCTCTTTTCTGTTATCTGCTCTTTTGTGTATATTGGTCTCTCGCCGATGTTTGAGGCTTTGCTGGAGAGATCTTTGGCTCTCTTTCCAGTTCAGACACTGGAAACCGATGAGAAAGGGGCAGGCCTGTGCTCTCCTGCTGAGGGTTCACTGCACAGGTGTGGAAGCGGCTGTTTCACTGAAGTCCTCCAGATGTCGACATCTGTAGGTCTTTCCTATGGGGCCCCTTTGTGCCTCTGGAGAGAAATCCACCTGGCAGCCAGTATTCTAGTTGCTCAGCACTCTGTGCTCAGATTTGAATTAATCCACTTACTTAGAGTGAGGAGAATGCCTCTCCCTCGTGCTGTCTTGTCCTGGGGCCCCTAATCTGGAGGAATGAACAAACGCAAGTCCAGAAAATACACTGTCGGCCTTCTGGCAGGATACTGAGTGATAAACCAGTTTCGGGCAGTCCTCCTGTTTCTCATCCCAGGCCTTTCCCCAATACCTAGAACCTCAAACTGCCGGCATTTTGTATATATCCTGCTGAGAACTCTCTTGTTCCTCTGCATGCACTTGGCATTCACCTTTCTCCGCCCTGCTTCTTCACTGCTTTCTGTTCTTCCAGATGATTTGTTGCTAGTGCTCACTCACTGATAGCTTTTTCTCTCATTTACTTTGTTCTTATGAGTTTGTACCATTTTTATTATTAGCAGAAATTTACACATGGTTTTAACCAAACTGAAGACAACCGGGCTGGCTGGAGGATTTATTTCCCATGGAAGAGCTTGATTTGCAAATGTCTTTAATTTCAAAATACAGCTTATTTGCAGTTTTCAGATTGCACCAACCCCATGCTTTTCCCTGGGATCAGATGTTGCCTACAAGGAAGAAAGAATCTTGTTTTCCTTTTAAGCCTGGGGTGCTGTCTGTTTGCATAATGGTATAAAGACCCTTGCAGGAAACGGCTTCCTGCATGCTTACTCTCAGAAGATTGGCTCTTACATGAGATGTCACTTGTGTTACTGTTTTCAAAGAAGTTTCGTAAAGATTATGCCTTAATTTTTTTTTTTTTTAATTTTTATTTATTTATGATAGTCACACACACACACACAGAGAGAGAGAGAGAGAGAGAGAGAGAGGGGCAGAGACACAGGCAGAGGGAGAAGCAGGCTCCATGCACTGGGAGCCTGACGTGGGATTCGATCCCGGGTCTCCAGGATCGCGCCCTGGGCCAAAGGCAGGCGCTAAACCACTGCGCCACCCAGGGATCCCAGATTATGCCTTAATTATAGCAGGTTTATCACTTAGGTCTTGGAAAGATGAGGGTGTGTTTGTATTTTTAGAAGAGGGCACAAGGTCTCAAAGCAGTTAATACTGAGCCACTAACCATAAACATTCTATACCAAAACTAATGAACTCAACAAATGGAAATCTGCTGCTTGAGTTCTTTTCTCACTTCTGGTACTGCTTACCCTAAGGAAACTGAGTTTACAATAATCTGCACCTGGTACAGGCTGAATCCTGCCCCTTTGAGTTTCTGTGTGAGAATCCTACCTATGCCACCAGCCCCGGCCCAAGTGCCTCAGAATGTGTGCGATTTGGAGACACAACCTTGAAAGAGGTAAGTCAGGTAGAAGGAAGTCACAGGGGTGAACCCCAACCCAGTATGACTGGTGTCCTTACAAGAAGATAGGGACCTAACCCACGTAAAGAGAAGACCACATGAAGGTCGAGAAGATGGTGTCCGCCAATCAAGGAGGGAAGCTGCTCCTGAATGGAATCCACCTTGCTGACTCTGTGATCTTGGACTTCTGGCCTCCGGTACTGGGAAGGGATAAAGTTCTGTTGAAGGAACCCGGTCTGTGGTATTTGTTACGGCCACTCTAGCCAGTGAACCCATCGTTTCTTGCCTCAATTTAAAAACACCACCACCAAAGTGACCCATATTCCCTAACCTTCTACCCCGTGAATTGTTAAGGCTTTTATTTACTTATTTGTATTATTATTTTTTAAGATTTTTATTTATTCATGAGAGACATAGAGAGGCAGAGAAGCAAGCTCACTGCAAGGAGCCCAATGCGGGACTCGATCCCTGGACCCGTGATCATGCACTGAGCCAAAGGCTGATGCTCAACCGCTCAGCCACCCAGGGTCCCTGTTAAGGCTTTTATTTTATTTATTTTTTTGTTAAGGCTTTTATTTATTTATTCATTTATTTATTTATTTATTTTTCTATTTTTTGTGTGAAGCGGCGGCGGGAGGGGCGGACGGTGCAGGGGGGAGGGGGAGGTGCGGAGGGGGCGGGGGGGTGTGCAGGGGTGTTAAGGCTTTTAAATGAACATTCTTACCCTGGAGATATAGCTTACTATTTGGATCCCATGACCTTTCTGAACAGGAACTAGATGGCTGCTCTGCTCTGCATTCCCAAGTGTGCAAACACATCAATGGCTGTGTACATGTTTGTACCCCAAATAGTGCCTTGGAAGATATGCTCCTTCCATTTCTGTTCCTATAAAGGAATAGTGTTTGGAATCAAAATGTTTTATCATCTGATTTTTAAACATGGATTCATGCCCACTGCCAAATCTAAGTGGACAAAGCTGCAAAAATGTGGTAATGAGAAATTTTGGTCCATGCTCTCTTGTTCTGAGGGGAATTAATTATGTCTTGAGGGAAAATAATTAGTGCTTAGTTCTCCCCGCTGGGTGATGACCACTTGAATGAAAGGTGATAAGAATCTGGTAAGGTTATGAGAATCCTCTGTGTGCTCTTGATGACAATAATTAAGCATAATGAATAATTCAGATATTTTAAATGACTTCCAGATGCTTGAAAACAGACTTGCCTTTTAGATAGAAGTTCTCCTGTATTTGGAACTTGTATTTTTACTGATACACCTACCAGTAAAGACATGTGCTTGACTCGCTGTTACATTCAACAGTGTGCAGTGGTGGACAGACAGACCAGGCTTTTTAAAGAAGTGTGTATAACAGCAAGAAAGGCATGTGAGGGAAAAGGAAAGGTCAGGTTTATTTTTCTTGCCAAATCGACTGTTCTGCTACATCTTTATTGCTTAATATCTAAGTCTAGTTCCAAATATCGAACTGTTGGAATCCACTGTGTCTGCTTGTGTTAACAACCTGGTGGACATGTTTTTGTCTGGCACCACTGGGGCTCCCCTCCCACATTTCACGGTCACCCTGTTTGGGGTGAACCATCATGACCTGCCTCCACTGGTTGCAGATAATCCACACCACCATTCCCTCAGGCCCAGTGATTAGTTGATGGGTATTGATACTGTCATGAAGTAGCATCTAATTAGAATCTGAGGTGGGAGTAAAACCAAACCTTGAGCTTCCTGGGCCTCTGTGGGAGAAACTGTGGAAGCTGCTGCCCCTGCCCCTGGGATCTCAAGCTCCTCAATCTGCTGCCTGATGCTGCCTATCTGGATCTTATACTCTTATTTCAACAGTTCTAAAAATGGAGTTTTCTTCACGGTTAAACAAACCCAAAAAGGTGCATCTTAGAGTTGATAGCATCTTTGGTCATTTTTTGACAGGCAGGTTGCTTTCTCAGTGATACATAAAATAATGGTCAGGGCCTGTTACAGGTGGTAAAACACAGTGTTCCATCTTTTCTTCTCTGTGTAAGTCTGCTTTACTTTTCTTTAGTAGTTTTTCACTTCCTTCCAAACTTTTGATTGCTGGACTCCTGAATGTGAACAGGATTAGGATGAGGGGTCTTCTGTGTTTGCATACAAAACACACCCCTTCTGAAAATGAAAATCCAGTAAAATGAGAGGCAGAGTGCCAGGGGCCCCAGCCCAGGACCACACTGTGATTTGAAGTCTGGTGGTCCACACTGGGCCTCCTTGGAAAAGACACATAGCCGATATGCCTCAGTTTCTTCATTTATAAAAAGATAATGCACATATCATATGTCAGTATGAGGATTAAATGAGTTTATATATGTGGGCTTTTTTTTTTTACTCTAAAGCATTTTTGTTTAAATTTTTAAGTTGAGATATAATTGACGTGTCGCATCGTATAAGTTTAAGGTGTAAACGTTGGTTGATAGATTTTATATATTGCAATGTGAATGCCATTGTAGCATCAGCTAACAGTCTATCAGTCACACAATTGCTTTTTTTGTGAACGAGAAATACCTAATCTCTTAGCAAGTTCAATGTTTATAGTACAGTACTGTTGCCCATAATCACCATACCAATCACATATTTTAGTTTATTGCAGCATTATTTGCAGTAACCAAGACATAGAAACCAACTAAGTGTCCATCAATACATAAAGAAGATGTGTATATATACATACATACACACATTGGACTATAACTCAGCCACCAGAAAGAAGAAAATCCTGCCATTTGCAACAATGCAAATGGATTTTTTTTAAGGTTTTTTTTATTCATGAGAGACAGAGACACAGGGAGAAGCAGGCTCCCTCTGGGGAGCCTGATGTGAGACTTGACCCCTGGATCACGCCCTGAGTCGAAGGCAGATGCTCAACCACTGAGCCACCCAAGTGCCCAATGTGAATGGATCTTGAAAGCATTAATGCCAAATGAGATTATGTCAGGCAGCAAAGAACAAATACTGTATGCTATCACATGTGAAATCAGCCAAAGCCAACCTTGTAAAAACAAGAGTGGAATGGTGATTAAGAGGGGCTGGAGGGATGGGGAAATAGGATAGATGTTTAAATACACAAACTTGAAGCCAGTCCTGAAAATGAGCTTACATTTGGTAAAGGACCTACAGCTGGGCCTGAGACAGCTGGGGCTCACTCAGGGCCAGGCTTCCACACGGGCAGATAGAATCATGGCATTGGGGATTGCTGGAAGAGCCCCTGTGAGGACTGGAAGTCATGACTTGTATATCAAATTTCCCATCTTTGACATTTTCAACATAAAACATTTCAGCAACCCTTGCCCCAAAATTCAAACCTGTACTTTTGAGTATATATTGGCTAAGAAGTCACATGGAAACTTCCATGAATTCATTACCGTTTTTAGGTTCACATTTTACAATTTAAAACATCAGTGATGTTTAAAGTAGTCAAAGGTGGGAGTACTTGGGTGGCTCAGCTAGTTAAGCATCTGCTTTCAGCAAGGCACATGATCCAGGGTCCTGGGATGGAGTCCCTGTATTGGGCTCCCTGCTCAGCGGGAGTCTGCTTCTCCTCCCTCTGCCCCTCCCCCTGCTCATGTGCACTGTCTCACTCGGTCTCAAATAAAGAACATCTTTTAAAAAATAAAGGAAAGCGTAAGCCGTTGTTCCATTTGTAGCTAGCGCCTAGGGTAAGAGGGTTTGCAGGCCCCTCGCTTCTCTCTTCTGCCCACATATTAGGCAGAGGGTGAAAACAAAGGAACTCACATCATCAGCTCCTTTGAAAATGCAAACAACCCTGGTATGAACAACACCTTCCAATCTATCACCTGCTCCAGTAGGCGGCTAAGACTAGACAGCTTGGAAAGGAACTGTGTTCTCTTGGGGAAGGAGAAAGGGGTAATTTAAAGTTCCCTAGCTGGGCCACTAGTCCTGGGTAGAGCAGAGAAGTGGGGGGATTTCAACTCGTAAAGTCTTGGCATCTAGAGATGGAGTGTGGGTCAGCACCAGGGGACAGTGTGGCTGACTCTAGGTGGGTGCCATGTAGAGCGCCTGGACCCAGTATGGCTCCTGCTGTGTGAGAGGTGATCTGGGTCCTCAGTATCTCTCACCTGTAACAAGGCCACCTGCCTCCTGTTCCCTCAATTTACAAAGACTCTTTAAAACCAGATTCTCTACAAGTGTGAGGGGATGTTGCGGGCAGTACCAGAGAGAGACGTGCTTGGGGTTTAGTTTCAGAAGATCTGGCTTTGAGGCTGGGTCCTGGTTCTGACCAAGAATGTGGGTAAGCACAATCTTTATAAGCCTTTGTTTTCTTACCTGTAAGAGTAAGAATGATATCGGAAAAATCACAGAGGGCTGGGGTCAGATGTGCATGAGATTGTGCTTGTTGAAGGTGCCTGTAAATCTGTAGGTGTTTATGATTCCCCCCATGAGACATTCTTTGCCTAGTTTGGTGACCAAGTCGCAGGCTTGCAGTATGCAGAGCAAAAAACTCCATTATCAAAATTCTAGAAATAGGGCAAAAAGATTTGCCACATTTAGCAACATGCTAGAACCTTATCTACAAAACCACAGAAGTTTCTGACTTTCCTAGGGAGATGTAACTTTGATATAGTCCATTATTAATCAGAGCTCAGATTCTGGAAAGGTGACTCATAAGAAAATAGAAATCAACATGCTGCAAACAATTTCTGTCCAAAGTGGAGACCACTCAAGATTTGTTTTGTTGCCCTGTTCGTGTTGATCTGACTTTGCCATCTTTTCTACTGGTCGTTCATCGAATGTATGCATGTACGTATATATGTGTGTGTTTTATGTATGCATTTGTATTAGAGGAGGAAAATAATTTCCTCTAACCAAGTTCTAAGCGGGAGCTCCTGTAGGAGGAGACCGATTAACAGGAGAAAGGCATGCAAATTTATTTAAGTTCTGCAAGACACGGGAGCCTAAGGAAACGAAGACCCAAAGCAGTTGAACCTGAACATTTTGATACTAGATTTGATGGAGGAGAGAGTTGTGGGAAAATAGGACCAAAGGAAGAGTGTAGTAAACTGAGGAGAACCGCAATGCCTTCTTCAGAATTCTCTTGGCGTCCCTCCATTTTGGAGATGAGGGTAGATGAGGAAGAGGACACTCCTGCGCCTGCAGTTCCTCAGATTCCTTAAGCTTTCGTATTCGCTGTGTATGTCCTGAGCCCCATCAATATAAATAGCTCTACCATCTTTTTTTTTTTTCCCCTCTTGAATGAGTTCTGTCAACTTTCAATGCATTACATATTTGTAGGAGAGTCGTATTTTAGGAAAATCCATTTGATATTACGAACTAGTTTCTCTTCTGTATGGCACTTTACATGTAATTATGTTATTTTGCAACCTTTTGGTACTCAAAATGCTAGGAGATGTATTCACACTTTCTAAAAGGTATCAGCTAGCTGATGCTACTTTCCATATGGGAGAAGTGAACTGTAGGTTTCTTGTGCTCTCTGAAAGTAAAGCAACCCTGCAAAAACTTTGGGAAACTGAAATAGTAACCTACAGAAAGCCATTATTATTACATGGGGAATTTTTTTTTTTTTTTTTTTTTTTTTTTTTTTTTTTTTTTTTTTGTGTGTGTGTGTGTTCCCAGATCCCAAAAAGTAATCTCTTGAGCTTTTCTGAAACCTTAGGACCTATCTTGCTAGTGGATGCACAAATTAGATCAAGATAAAGCACATACACTTCTGGACGCAGTATAAAGCTAGGGTGGCCTGCCCCGAGATAGGCTGGTTGTAGCTCCTGGGGACAGAGCTTGGTGGAGCCACTGTCCCTGCTTGGGGTGCCTGCTGCTGCCCTAGAAGCTCCATGCAGAACACACACTAAATACTGAGCTTTTCTCCTTGGCTTTCTTTCTGAAAAGTGGATATCCCTTTTGTATTTCAATTAGCAAAAACAGGTACTGATGTAAGTCCTTCAGGAAAATGAAGTGGTGTAACTCAAACTTGAGAAAAGCAGGAGGTACCTGCATTTCTGCTCAAGATTTTGTTGTCAGCTGCAGTCACTACACACTAGTCTATGGAACGCTGTTAGATTCAGATTGCCTTCTAAGTGTAATTTGTTTTAAAGAAAGCTTTAGAGCTTCACTTTGTGGTTACAGAAAACTATTAAGATTTCACCAGCTTGGGATTTGTAAGGAAGATTGGATAATTGAGAAAAGAAGGGCCTGACAAGACCATTTCCCCTTTTTGCTGAGAAGTCCTAAGTGAGGCAGTCCGACCCACCTGAGAAGTGTTGGAGCCAAGAAAATCTGTGAAAGAAAAAGCAGCCATTTGATAGGAAAGTTTACTGTGAGACCAAGGTAGGCAGAAAGTACAGTGACCCCTCAGTGGGAACGAGCCACTTCAAATGGAATATGTCTCTGGAGGAGTTTGTTTCTCAAAGTTCTGCCCAGACCTGAAGTGCAGTCAGCAAGACTTGAGATCCTAGCAAATGAAGAGGATACGTGTGAAGTCCATATTTAAGTCCATCAGAATAAAAATCAAAGATAAAAATCTCTGTGGTGCCTGCATGTGGTATGTCCTTAAATCTTTTTTTTTTTTTTTTTTTTCTTCAGGGTATTACAGCTTCTGTCTGCCATTTATAAATATAGTTCATGTTCCTATGACCCCAGGGGTTCCTGCCTTTTCCCCTCTCACTTGTAAAACTGCCAACTGGTATCATTCCCTGTCTCTTGCCTTCCCCTGGGTGTGCTGGGGAGAAAGGACCAGCAGTCCAGGAAACTAGCCTTCAGGGACTTCAGCAGAAGTACTTGGCCCTCCTCCACCAGGACTACTTGGGGAGAGGGCTGTTCTCCATCACCAGAGAAGCAGGGAACCCCTTGTGCTTTGATTTTATTATATGATAAGTGATGCATTTGAGAGAAGGTATAAGAGCTCAGTGCCTGGATTTTGAGGGTTGGCCTAGGAATCAGGATTATTATGGTAGAATGAAAAGATCTCTGGACAGATACAAATTCTGGTCCCCAACTTGCCAGCAACCAGATGTGTGACCCAGGCTGAGCCATTTAAACTTTCTGGATTGCTCCTCTGCCCTCAAGAAGAAGGGGCTCTAAAGAGATGAGGTGGTTTTCTGATGGGATCCTTGAAGACCCAGGGTGCCCTGAAATGCCTTGGGAGCTGGAATGTGGAGGTAGGTAGGTGGAACAGATGGGGTTCCTGACCAACCGCCTGGGCTCCAATCGGGGCAGCCTGACTTCTGTTTACTTATATCCGTGTTCAAGTTTAGAGCAAGATTTCCTTTTGTAATGGTTTAATTGGTAGAAATAAAACAATGTGGCACACCTGGGTGGCTCAGTCGGTTAAGCGTCTGACTCTTGATGTTTGGCTCAGGTCATGATCTTGGTGTGCTGGGATCAAGTGCAAATAGGGCTCTGCACTTAGTGGGGAGTCTGCTTGAAGGTACTCTCCCTCTTTCCCCACCTCGTCACCCCCCTTACTCATGTGCTCTTGCACTCTCACACTATCTCCCTAAAATAATCCTTAATAAAAAAATGAGAAAATCACTGGTAATTGTCATTCTAGATGAAATGGTCGGCAGTTGCCTACTCGCCATCCCATGGCTGTGTCCTCCGTGCCCCATGAGGTCAGCTAGCAGTGCCAGAGGAAGCATAAGGCTGGAAACAGATTTCCTGTGAAGTCAGGGGGCCTTAAGTATCAGAGTTCCTTGATTGTTGGCCATTCTGAAGCCTGCTACCTAATTTCATATTCATAACCTTAAGGGGAGATAGTAAATTTTATAAGCTACAGGCCCCACAAGCCCTGGATCCTCCTTCACATTAAGCCTGAGCTGCTGCATGTGCAGACCTCACTGCGGACATGTCCCAGTGAACTGAAAATGCCGTCTTCAAAAGAACAAACGAGCCATTTGCAGTGGGGTGAGGGTTGCTTTGCAAGCTCAACCTCATTAAGTATTGGCAAAACCCATGCTATGTTATTCCTGCTAATGAGGAATGGATGGGAAATAAGTCCCTGCTCTGCTTTCATCTCCACCAACACTTTCATCAGAGCAGCACAGCTTCGAGGTGAAGAGCACATGCTGCAGATAAACCGCCTCGGGTGGAGTTCTCCACCACTCCCTAGTTATGTGACAGCAAGTGAGTGAAACCACCGCTGCAAGCCCCAGCTCCTGCATCAACAAAAAGACCAGTAATCCCCTGTGGAATTACAGTGCCTGGACTTGTAGAAAGCACTCCTTTAGGTTCTGGTTTTCCTTATTACCGTTGTTGAGTGATTAAGGCAGAAGCAACTAGTTTCCTTAATACTTGAGAAACATGACCCCAATTTTTAGGTAGCTGGTCTGTGTCCAGATTGAAGACAGTATTTCTAGCCTTCGTCTCAGAAGTTTTTTGCTAGTGAGAAAAGGTCCTGTTAAAGGTGAGTGTCCTGTTCTGGTCTTTTCCCCATCCTACTTCGAGTTTGGATGTGATGGCTAGAACTCCAGCAGGCACACTGAATCGTGTGGCTAAGGTTTGTACCCTTCGGGTGGAGGAACGGTGAGCAGAAGAAAGCCTGGGTGGGTCCCTGACAACTTCGTGGGGTCGTTATTCTAGCCTTGGACTGTCAATTCTCAAATTGTTTTTATCAAGGCAGGGTTCTCAAATCACCTGTATGATTTAAGATGGATTTCTGGGCCCCACTCCCAGAATTTGTGATTTAGTAGGTGTAGTTTGGAGCCTAAGAGTCTTCATTTTTTAACAAGTTTCCAGGTGATGTGGACCGTGCTAGTCCCAGGACCATGTTTTGAAAGTCAGGGTTTTATGCGTTAGGGAAATAAACCCTTTGTTTTTTAAACCACTACTATTTTGGGGGTATTCTATTAAAGAGGTGTTCAATGCCTTATTTAACTTTAGCTCTTTTTGCTAAGTTATCAAGAGCAGCAAAATGATTAGAAAGCCACTCAAAGTGAAGCAGAGAGATGGGGTGAATTGCAGATTGAATCTTGGGCTTCTGTACCACTCATTCGTCAAATGAGTGCTGAGAACCTAGTATGTGCTAGGCATATACAAAAACAACATGAAGACCTGGGCTGTGATTTAACAACAGTTACCTCCTTCCTGATAATCCTGTGGAATTCTGTTGAGTCAGATTCATTATGACCAGTGTCTGCAAGAGCGTGATGAGCTAAGCCAGTGATTTCCTGTCACTCAGTCTGGAAATGGGGAGAGAGACAGACTGGCATTGGCTGGAGGGGTCCTGAGAGGCTGTCAGACACGGTGGTAATCAGCTTCACTTGTACACTGGCATCCCCCAAGGAGCTTAAAAATTCTGATGCCTGGGTTCTGTCTCCCTGGATTCTGATTCAATTCGTCTGTGGTGGACCCTGGGTATGTGGATTGTTGAAGGGTTTCCCTTGATGAATCTAATGTTGAAAAACCCTGATCTAAACCAATTCAGAAACATGAGGTGACTGCCCCCCAAGTGACCTAGAGGGTCAGAGGCAGGTCTCGTGCTGTCCGCAGAGTGCTCCTCCGGTGCCTGGCTGGCCCTCAGAACCTGCCCCAGGCTGGGTACACCACCAGGTTAATTCTTCCTCCCCCTTAATTGTCAGTGAGGTAGGATGTGTGGTGCTGTAAGCACACCTCTGCTCCCAGCTCAGTGACAGAGCTTACTGCAGCTCATCAGTTTCCCTAACAAGATTTTCCTTGGTGACAGTGAAACAAATCATTTTAATTAGCATTAGATAATGAATTTAAATGGCATTGAAGTAATTCCAAAATCTGCCTTAACTGCCCCAAATAACATCATGCAGGAGGTACTCTAGTGGGATTTATGGTTGAAAAACGGCTATGCTAAGGACACAACTGAAAGGTTTCCTTGCATGGGGTTATCCTCCCTGGTTTTATTTTGTACAAACAGTCCGGTTAGCACAGAGACTGGCCGAGCTGCAAGGATTTAGATGTTGTTTGGTGTCCTTGCCCTTTATCAGGTGTGCACATCTCATCTGCTTGTCCTCCTAATGTGGCTGTGACCCTCCGCTTAGACCATGCTGTTAACAGGGAGCTCATTCTCAAGCTCCTGAGAAGCCCTCTCCACTCTGTAAGTCCTTCCTTAGACTCAGCTGAGATGGTACCCCTGTCATTTGTCCCTTTGATCCCAGTTCTCTTTGGGAATTCATTGCCTGCCCCTCAGTGCCAGGGGCAACATCTCTGGGTGTCCCAAGGGGTTTGAATAGCCGTTGTGTTTGGGATGAATACTGCTGCTGTTAGCCTCTGACTGGTGGGACTGGGAAAAGAACGCATTGTCCTCCTGGCCCTGAAAGAGCTGCAAGTCAGGTGCCCTTCCCCTTCAACTTCCATGAAATTGGCAGTGGATAGGTTTGATTTCCCTTTTTCTTAAAGAAAAAGGGAAAGGAACAATCTTATCAAACTGTAAGTCATGGGGCCATCTGTATGCCTGTCTAGCTGTTAGTGTCGTGCTATTTTGACGTAGAAAAAGGGGCTCTGCCTTCTTTCACTAATTGGCCAGACCCCACTGTAGACTGTCTATTCCTAGACCTTAGCAGCTTTATGATTATGGGATTGCACGAGTGACAGACTCAAAGGTGACAGTCTTCTTGCATCACTTGAATGTACATTTTATAAAGTGAGATAGTAGAAGACTTACATAAGGGCTTTTCTATGGGCAAAGATCAAAGTATTTTGTTCAGTCTCTATCTGAAACAGTATTTTTGGAGTTAAAAGACGGAGGTACTATAGCCACATTCTGTGTTTCTTTGATCAGCTCTGACACCAACTGGTGTCAACTTGGGTGCTAATCACCCAGAGTTAGAGTGGGGCCTCTGTGGGTTCAAAGGCATGGTCCCCAACTAGAGTGCCCTTTCTTCAGATGCCAGCCACACTTTGGGAGTCCCCAGACCACTGTGCTTCTAACAACTGGCTACCAATTCAGAGGTTCCCACAGCACTGTTTTGATAAAGTGATGCATAGAACTCAGGACAGCACTGTGCTCATGACTACTGTTCTATCACAAAGAATTGGCATTAGGACTAGCCAAATGAAGAGCTGCATAGGGCAAGGCTTGGGAGGGCCTGAATGCAGAGCTTCCTTGTCCTCTCCCAATGGAATCAGGGTGCACCATCCTCTGTATACATCTACGGGTTTACTAGTTGGGAAGTTCCACTCAGCTCGATGCCTAGAGTTCTTACTGGAATTTCCTTATGTAGGCATGATTGGTTGGATCATGACTTGAACTCTCTCTACCTTCCCTCCTTGGAGGTTGGACTGGCTCAAAGCCCCACCCTCTAATCACATGTCTTACTGGTAACCAGCACCATCCAGGGTCATTGCATCTCTTAACCATAATCTCCAGTGTAATACAAGAGGCTCATGAATAGCAAAGACCCTTCCATTACTTAGGAAATTCCAGGGAATTTGTCTGTCTTCTAGGAACCAAGACCAAAGGCTGGTCAAACTTCTTATTGTATAACAAGACCGAATCTACCAAATGCACTTTAGAGTAGAGGGAGGTTGGAGTCAGGTGCTGTCGACAGTGCACCCACTTTCCACTCTGTCAACATGTGGCCCAAAGTGGATGCAAAATGGGAGAATTGCTTTATTTGGTCACCATACTTCTTTCAAAGGATTTTGCGATGCTGGTATTTAAATGATTGTACTCTATATTGTGCATCATTAAATTCATATATTTATACATATATCCTATGTATCAACCCATAATCTACATTAACATGCCATATAGGTAATTTTCAAGTTGATTTTGGCTAGATGTGGTTTTACCTTACCCACTGACTTGAAAACCTAACTTCCATGTAAAACACTATTCTATTAAGCCAATTCTTCTATGGCTTTCCAGAAGTTGGATTATTCAAATCCTGTTTGAACCTTTTTGGTAACCAGTTGCTCCTGGATTTAAGGGTCCACCCATTCAATTGTTGGACAGCTTAATGGTTTGATAGTAACCATGGTCCCCTGACTCAACCTGCTATAGTCACACAGAGTACACCATCTGTTAGAAGAAGACTTCAGATATTTGAAGACTGATATCCTGTGTGCTATGAAGTCATCCTTTTTTTTTTTTTTTGTAAGCAATCATTCTCTGATTTCTTCAACTATTTTTCATATGTTCTTCTACATAGATGGTTTTAGTACAACCTCATCAGCCTTCCTGTGGATATTTAATGTCCCTTGTAAAGTGGTGTGCCAAGAACTGAATACGATACTCCAAGAGTGGTTAAACACTTATAACATAGCTCTTAATTTACTGATGGGACATTCTAGGCCCATTAATTCAATCATCTTGCGATTACACTTTTTAAGCTTTAATTATAATTTCTCTGCCTTTTCACAGATGAAGTAAATGTACTTGGTAGACACATGTCCCTGGGATGCCCAGCACACATCTCCTTTCCTGCTGGTAATGCATCATGAATTTTCCTTGGGCTAGCCAGCCACTTCCCCATTCTCAGTCTCTATACCCAGAGTTGAGAATGTAACCCAGGCTAAACAGTGTTCTATTCCCCTTACCAAGGTGATTGGATCTTTTGCTCAAAGTATTAGGAAAGAAGGTTTCTTTCCACTGAGGTTGCCATATTGATATAAGAGCCTTGAGCTCTACCACTGGATGAAGCCAACAGGGTGGAAAGCAGATGAGCAGGATTGCAACCGAGGGAGAGACTGAGTTTTGTGACGTCAGTAGTCCAGCTTCCAACTCTGTCTGAAGCCAGATCTAACCTGGACTTGACAGTTACTTGAAATTGGTGTAAGCAAACAAAAAAAGAAAAACAACAACAAACCCAGCAAACTTTTTAGTCAAGGGTCCTAACTAATACAACTATTTTCCATTCAGTAAATGTTTAACAACCAGTCCTTTCAGGGAAGAGAAAGGAAAAGCCTTGATTTATAGTGCTAACTACTTTCTGTAGTTGAAATACCCCTCGGGAACAATTACAAGCTAACAATGTCAATGTCGTCCTAAGTTTTCTGAAAACTCAGTGATCAGCTCTCACAAGGTAGCTTCAGCACATTATTGCTTCTGTGTCTATACTCAAGTTACTAATACAAAATTGATCGAGACTAAGCCAAGGATTAAGCTCAGAAGCCAATGAGAAATTTCCTCTGCTCTCTAACTGGACATGGACACAGCAATCAACATCCTCTGGGCAAATCCAACAAGCTACAAATTTAGCTCTTTTTACTAACATCCAGCCCATGTTTCTACTTTGTCCATTATCATTAGAAAACATCAGAAATTTTGCTCATGGCAGGTATACATCCTTGGATCCCTGTCCCCTGTTGGTTCAGCCACCATGAGAAATAAAGTCATGGTGTCCTGACTTGTTCTTAATGACCCATGCTGCCTCCTGAAGATCACTGCTTTCCATTCTAAATGGCAAGCCACCTGCCAGAAGTTCTGGTGGGATTTTTATTGCTTGCCAGGGGTCTATCATTTCTGGAATCTGTCCCTCTTCCCACTTAGAAAACTTGAACATTGCCTGTGTCTAGTCTTCCCTCACTTATACAGATGATTTTGGGTATGTGCCATGGGAGAAATCAGAAATGATTAGAGTTGGAGTGTTTTATAACATTTGTCATTTTCTTTTTTGTAATTTTGCCAACATCTGTTTTCCTTCAACAGATCTGCTATTTCATAGGGGTCTAGAGGCCTGCCTTATGTAAAGAATCTGGAGTTTTATTCTCCAATCTTGAGATCTGTGTCTCCTTTAATAATGTTTGCTATAGGCTTTTTGATCAGAAGCATACTCCCACTGGTAGAACTTTGGTTTCTCTCTCCTTGTGCTTTACCTACATGCTCTTCACTGTGTATTTCAGGTCTGTGGATTTCCAAATAAGACTATACTCTTAAACATTTCATCTGACTCCCCTTTCCCTTCTACTAGGCATTTCTTTTAAATGATTGAACTATCCATGGGCCTCTCACCATTAGGTGAGATTATCAACCCACCAAGGTTTCAAAATACCTAAGACTATAGTTCTCATCTTGGATTGAAATTCCATGATAATTCCTACTTTTTTGGGGGAAGGGGGGTACATCGATATAAAGACCTCTGAGGTCCTCATCACCAAAGCTAAACACATCTCTGTGGTTTCCTAGTTAGAATTACTGCCATTTTATCTGTCATTTTTATTTTGTGTTTTTATCTTTCAGTGTGAGGAACTTTCTCAAATTGGTAATCATGAACTGGCAGATACACTCTTGTGGATCCCCTGGTATTGGTGATACACCCACACCCCTGGCCTGGGCCATGGTTTTTTCATGGCTTTGTTATAGTTTTCCTAGCCAAAATGCTGTTCCTGGACACCATCTATACAACTAGCCCTTCACTTTCTAAAGCTCCTTGATTCAGCTGTCCTTGGAGGGAAAACAATATGAAAGTAAGGCCTATGTCACCAAGTTCCTCCATCACCAAACCAGGAAGTGGTAATGGCATAATGATTATAATGTTCAGAAGGGAATCCATTCATTGTTCTTGAGTTCTTTTTCCACCCTGGCTATTTGTGGACTATGTGACCTTGGACAAGCTCTCGGCTTTGCTTTTCTTTCTTATCCGATGGGTGAAAAAAGTCTGCTCTGCCCAGATCTGAGAGTCACGTTTAGAATGAAATGAGAAGATGTACATGAAAGACATGGTGAGTTGAGCATTACACACAACTGACAGGTAACATTATCAAGACTTCCTGTGAAGCACAGGATGTGAAATTGAACTGGATTTGTGGAATTTCATTATTTCATCCATCATGATCAGGAGGTCTTATTTCCCTGATTGAACATCACAGTGGAAGGAGAATCAAGACTGTGCAATTTGCTGAACTCATGAATCTTCATTTGATCTTGAGTTGGCATCTCCACTAGGAAAGGCACTCCACTAAACAGAGCAAGGCAGGTTTGGGACTGATGGGATTGTTGTCACTGTAGACCAGCCTAAATGAAATGGTGCCCACTGATAAGCACTGCAATTAAACTGCTTCCTATCACTTTAAATAAACCTTCTATTCATTCCTGGTCCCTGGAGAGTGGAGGGGGAGAAGAGAGAGAACTAAAAATACTGGCTTATGTTCATGTTGGTAATTTAATGTTGGTAATTTATAACTGATAAGACTAATTGCTGCCCTTCTTAGTGGGCTGTCTAGAAGGTTTGTTTAAAATCCAATGGCTACTCATAAAGTCTCAAGGAAGGGAGAGGTGCCAGGTCTGGGCCTGGTCTGTGCCATAATTCCTTACCAATTTGAAATAAAGACTAGCAATCAGGCTTTTACAAAGGACTTACAAGTTAAAGCTAAGTAACTGAAAAGCCATGGATTACATGGGAATATTATTTTGTGAATAATACTCAAAGACATGATTGTGAAAACACGGGACATAGGGAATGTGTTTCCCCCAACCCTGAGTCCTTGTCACCCCCACTGCCCAGCCAAAGATGCTTTAGTGCCCCTGAATGCATTAACCATGGATTTGCCATCAGATCTTCATCAGCATATGTGATTTTGATGGATAGACCACCAAGATATACAGTACAGACACAGTAGAGCAAACTGGAGTGGGGGAAACCATCTACAATCCTACCAAATTAACTGTCCTTCCAGCTCTTGTTCATAGCCATAGATATTTCCCACAGAGTAGAAACAAATTGGACAGCACTGTAAGATTCTTCCTAAACAGATTAAGCCCATTGTGATAGTATTGCAGAAGTCTGATTTCAGTCATTTTTAGGGCTCCGTGGCTTTCAACCCGGGTACACAGGAGAATCTTTGACAAACCTGGTGCAAGACTATGGGAGGGACCTGGTCCCTGGTCTGAGGTTGTCCCCATCATGGCCAGTGGTGCTAAAGAGCTGGTTCTCTGCTGTCTGCTGGGCATGCCTGTCCCCTGAGAGCCCCTCAGAGTCCTCCACTATGATCTGGAATGCTGCTTCTGAGCTGTGGCAAGTAGGGTCCATGTGCCACGGTACTCCATAGTTGCCCTCTGGCAGGGACCCTGAGTATAGGCAGTGACTTGTGGAAACACAGGATGCTTCCTCTCTTCCCAGCCTCAGGCAGTTGTTATCACCCCACCAGAGAAACACAGAGACAGAAGCAGAGACATAGGCAGACTCCTTGCAGGGAGCCCAATGTGGGACTCAACTCCAGGATGCTGGGATCACGACCTAAGCCAAAGATAGATGCTCAACCCCTAGGCCACCCAGACACCCCTAGTTTTAACAACAAAAATTACCAAAATAATGTCATATACAAATAAATGCAAAAATGTAGATATAACATTTGGTGCCCTGCCTAACGGTTTGAGAAATGTGGCAAGGTGTTTAAAAAACCTGTAGAGGGAGGCCAGCTTGTGTCCAGGACTGAACCCTCAGGAGGGGCAGTGATGTCATGAAAGTTCATAGGTGGTCAGCCTTATAAACTCTGAATCATAATTCTGTCGTTATCCAGCGGATGATTGATCTCTTAGACTGTTAACCAAGCTCACAGAGCCCAGTGCATAAACCAGAATGTCAACTTAGTGATTTGTATCATGAGCATATAACTGTCAAACAGATCAAAGCTTATGTAAGGTCAATTAGTAGAGATTCATCAAGTGTCTGCTGTTGTAAATACAGCCATGAACAGACACACGAGGTCTCTGCCCTTGCGTCATAGAATCTGTTGGTCTATTTACCCTCTTTCTGTAGGAAAGCTGCTTTTGTGAGCCTGAAATTAAAGCAAAGGTGGTGAGGTGAGTGATCTTGAACAGGTAATGGCATCTTAATATCCTTCTTTGATAGTCCAAGAGTGCACCTGTCCAAATGTGGACCTATGGGTCCAAAGCCTTTCCTCTGGAAGATGCCAGAAACAACGTCTAATTTGAGGTCCCAAATCTTTTTTTTTTATTAACTCTATCTAGACTTCTCATTTCTAAAAAATGAAAATATATTTTAAAAGTTCAGAGAAGTGGTCATCATCCATACTGAGATGAACCACTTGACCCATTTATTTTCAATCTTCCTTTAAAATAGAATCACTACAATGGCTTTTAAAAAAAATAGTATGCTCAATAATTCAGAGAAGTACATAGATAATTGAATGAACAACTATCCAAAATATGCCACCCAGGAATACCCCCATTACTGATGTTACTTGAACAACTGCCCATGAACACACACAGTTTGAGGAAAATGTGGGTAGATTACATGGTAACAACCCTTATTTAAAAACAATGCCCTGAGGGGATCCCTGGGTGGCTCGGTGGTTTGGCGCCTGCCTTTGGCCCAGGGCACGATCCTGGAGTCCTGGGATCGAGTCCCACATCGGGTTCCAGCATGGAGCCTGCTTCTCCTTCTTCCTGTCCCTGTGTCTCTCTCTCTCTCTCTCTCTATCAAGAATAAATAATCTTAAAAAATTAAATAAAAAATAAAAACAATGCCCTGCTATACATGTTATTTTTAGATGAAAATAAATGGAAGTTTACCTAAGTTAATAGCAGAATAGAAACAAGTAAGCAAAAATTATTTAAGAGCTAGTATTTCTTGAAAGATACATTTAAAAAAAATTATGAGAAACATTAAGAATTCAGAGGTGTTCTCTAAGTTTATGTGCCAATTTTAAATTGTATCAACTGCTTCCCTGTTTAAAACCTAACCCTTGAACATTGATTCTTCTGTCACCCCTTCTCCAAACTTCCGATTCTGTTATGTTTATTGTTTTATATATGAACATGTGGATTCATTTAATGACTGGCTTCATAATGCTCACCCTGTCATCACCACTCCTGTGACTTCTGGGATTAGCTGCATATTCCATGTGATTCAGCGTTTAGTCCCCTCTTTTGTCTTTGTGTCTTCACTGCTCAGTTCCAGATACTGGTTCTGTATTGGTTGACGTCTTTCGTATATTAAGATATTCTGTCTGTTGTCTTTGTTTTTTGTTTTTTGTTTTTTTTTGTTTCTGTTTTTTGTCTTTGTTTTTTAAAGAATGTCTAGGCTGGGTATAATATCAAGGAGTTACACTTTCTCCTCCCCGCCCCCCCCCCGCCCCCACACACACTTTGTAAGAACTTTGCTTGTCATTCAGCATTGAAATGGAGCTGAGGAGGAGTCTGGAGACAGGTTGAATTTCAACCCTTGCAGGTGGTTTGTTTTTTTGCCTCCATACTTACATTCTTTATTTTGCATATTCCGTGGCTTAAAAGGGAGCTCTATCCAGAATTTGGGGTCGAGGCCATGTTGGGTTCTGTGCTCAATGGGGAGTCTGCTTGGGATTCTTTCTCTCCCTCTGCCTCTTCCCCCATTTGTGAACTTGCACTTGTTCAGTCTCTTGTGTGCATGTGCTCTCACTCTCTCTCAAATAGACTTTCAAATAGATAAGGAAATATATACATTCTAAAAAATTAGTATACCACTTATCTGTTTCTTTCTAGATTTCAGCATATTTGTGCTAATTCTCTGGATTTTGTAAACACACAAGTATAGCTTTTGGAGTAGCAGGGGAAGGTTGAAAGTTGGACTTCTGAACTGCTCCACATAACTGTTTTCCTATGTTCTTGGCTCCTGGTTTGTAAGTTTTATTACATTATTTTTCTTTTCTTGTTTGATGGCTGTTGATTTGTTTTGAGTTGGGTAGCCCACTTTTTTGCTTTTTTAATAAATTTATTTAGGGAGGGAATACTTAAGATGCTATTTGGGTCTGTTCTCTTAACCACAGGAGCCCCTCATACACTAGATTCAGATACCTTAATATCACAGTCTAGACTACAAAGCTTGACTGACTTTCTTGTCTATGAAGTTAACTGTGTGGTTCTTCAAATTATCACTCTTTGAAATAGAACATGATTAATGACTTGAAATCGAGGTTAATGATCATCAGGAAGTGATATGCAAAGGGCTAAAATGGTGCTTTGGTTTAGGTGTGGCAGTTCCCACCCCTATTTAAATTAATTTTAACTACTTTAAACCATTATTAATATTTAACTGACTTCTAACTATGCTAAATTTCCAGACTCCATATGTTTATAATTTTTAATTTATTTTTTATTTTATTTTATTTTATTTTTTGTTTGTAATTTTTTTAACAGAAAACTCAGAATGGGAAAGGGGAAAGAGGAATTAGAAGTCTTATTTTTTTTTTAAAGATTTCATTTATTTTAGAGACTGTATGAGCAGAGAGTGAGGGAGAGAGAGCGAATCTCAAGCAGACTCCATGCTAAGCGCAGAGCCTGATGTGAGTTTCAATCCCAGGACCCTAGATCATGATCTGAGCCAAAATCAGGAGTCAAGTGCTCAAGAAACTGAGCCCTGCCCCAGGCACCTCTAGAGGTCTTACTCTTAATCTCCACCCCCCCCCCCCCCCCGCCCCGCCCCGGCTCAACAGTATCATAGCCATGGTCAATGGTGTTACACTTTAGGAGTTTAATTTTTCACTTAATTATATTCATTCAGACACAACCTGGCAATTTGAAGAAAGATCTATGGGTGAGATTTACCCAAATACTTTGAGATGGGGTCAGTAGTTTTTCCCCCTTCTCCAGTTTGAGAGCTGCTTTGAAGTCAGTAGCTCCCCTGAGCAAGCTGCTATCTGCTGTCTCTGTTTAACAACACCCCCTGCTCTCTCCCCCCACCAAAAGAACAGTATAAGTACTGGGCATTCTGACATATCTTAGCTACTCAAGATACAAAATTGTCTTCTTGGTGCTAGCATCCCTTGTGACAAGCAGCATCCCTTTACCTGATCCATCCTGAGATGAGAAACTCGAGCAACGGACTTGAACTACTCTGGGAACTTCAAAAGGCAGCTGGAAAAATAGATAGGAATTGGAGATGAAGGCTGTATCTGGAAGTGTGTGTAGCAAGATCCTGAAAGGTGAACAAAAACATTCAGGGCTTTCCATTTTGGCAGCCTGTCCTGGATTCCTTGGATCTTAGAGGCCGACTTCACATCTATGAAGATACAAAATTAGGAACCTAGAGAGAGAAAGGGTCTAGGTCAAGGTATCCCAGCAAGGTCGCATTGAATGTAACGATTATAACCAGATTTCCTGTCTCTCATTCTGGTCTCACCACCCAGCCTGGAGTTTTAGATCAGAAAGCAAGGGAAGTGAGAGAAACAAGTGTTGCTTTATTTTGATGGAGGGAATAAAATTGGAAAACTCCTAGGAAAGTTGAAAGTATCCTACATATATTCCTTACCTAGATTAGCTGATTGTTTTGTATTTGCCTCTCCCTCTCCTCCCTCTCCTCCCTCTCCTCCCTCTCCTCCCTCTCCTCCCTCTCCTCCCTCTCCTCCCTCTCCTCCCTCTCCTCCCTCTCCTCCCTCTCCTCCCTCTCCTCCCTCTCCTCCCTCTCCTCCCTCTCCTCCCTCTCCTCCCTCTCCTCCCTCTCCTCCCTCTCCTCCCTCTCCTCCCTCTCCTCCCTCTCCTCCCTCTCCTCCCTCTCCTCCCTCTCCTCCCTCTCCTCCCTCTCCTCCCTCTCCTCCCTCTCCTCCCTCTCTCTCCATTTATTAATGAGAAACACAGAGAGAGAGAGAGGCAGAGGCACAGGCAGAGGGAGAAGCAGGCTCCATGCAGGGAGCCCGACGTGGGACTTGATCCCAGGTCTCCAGGATCGTGCCCTGGGCCGAAGGCAAGCGTCAAACCGCTGAGCCACCCAGGGATCCCTCTTTCTTTCTTTAAATATATTGATGTATATGCATTATATATATATATTACAACTATCTGAAGGTCAACTGGAGAGATGTCCCTTTGTCCCTAAATACATACATGTGTCTTTCCTTAGACAAGGACATTTTCTCACACAAAGTACAATTCTCCAAACCGTGGTATAAAACTGTTTCCTAATCCATAGTCCATATTCCAATTTTGTCAGTTGTTCTGGTAATGTTAATGCCCTTGATGGTTTCTTTTTTCTGGCTTAAGGTCTAATCCAGAATCAAATATGGCATCTAGTTGTTGTACCTCTTTAGTTTCCTTTACCTGGAATAGTTCTTCAGCAACTTTTTTTTTTTCATTCTTGACCTTTATTTTTAAAGATCACTGAGGAGTTATTCCAGCATGCCTCTTGACTTGTGTTTGCCAGATGAAATTCAGAGTTTGCATCTAGGGTAGGAATAGGAGGGAAGTAAGGTTGTATCCCAGGTATGTCAAGAGGCACCTTCCTTTGGTTACATCTATTGGTGATAACTAAGAAGCATCTGTCTTGTCAAATTCAAAGCTACTTTTTTTCATAAGAATAAGTAAAATCTTTATTTACTTGTTCATGAGAGACACACAGAGAGGGGCAGAGACACAGGCAGAGGGAAAAGTAGGCTCCATGCAGGGAGCCCGATGTGGGACTTGATCCCAGGACTCCAGGGTCATGCCCTGGGCTGAAGGGTGGTGCTAAACTGCTGAGCCACCGGGCTGCTCTAAATAAAATCTTTAAAAAAAAAAAAAAAAAAGAAAAAGAAAAGAAAATATCTTTTGAAGGTAAAAGTCAAGCAGGTTTCCTTGCAGCCCATGATAAAAGACCTGGCTTCCTCAAACTGTGACCCAAATGTGCTGTGTGTGGCCCCTGCCCAGACTGCGTTGTTACTCCCATGGAAACTGGCCAGTTTCCATTCTTGTGCACATGTCCCAGCACCATTTATTGCAGAGACTACTTCCTCCCACTATATGTTCTTGCTTCCTCTGTTGTAGATGAATTGACCATACACCTTGGGTTTGTTTCTGGGCTCTCTATTCTGTTCCATTGATCTATTTTTGTGCCTGTACCCTACTGTTTGGATAACTACAGTATGTCTTTATAGTATGACTTGAAGTCAGGGAACATGATATCTCCACCTTTGCTCTTCTTTTTCAATCTGGCTTTGGCTATTTGGGATCTTTTGTGGTTTCATACACATTTTAGTAGTAGTCTAGTTCTGTGAAATATATTATTTTTTAAAAGACTTATTTATTTTTAGAGACAGAGAGAGTATGGAACAGGGCAGAGGGAGAGAGAAACTCAAGAAGACTCTGTGCTGAGTATGGGGCCCATTGCAGGGCTCAGTCTCACAACACTGGGATCACAGCCTGAACCGAAGCCGTGAGTCAAATGCTCAGCTGACTGAACCACCCCAACACCCCAATGCCATTGGTATTTTGATAGGGTTGTATTGAGTCTATAGATAAGCATGGACATTTTAACAACATTAGTCCTTCCAATCTCTGAGCATGGAATATCTTTCAATTTATTTGTGTCATCTTCAGTTCTTTTCATCTGTGTCTTACAGAATACAGATCTTTTACCTCCTTAGTTAAATTTATTAATGCATATTCTTCTTGATGCAATTGTAAATGGGATTATTTTCTTACTCTTTCTGCTAGTTTATTAGTGTATAGAATGCAACAGATTCCTGTATATTTGTTTTGTATTCTGCATATTCAATGAATTCATTTAGCTTGATAGTTTTTGGTGGAGACTTTACAAATATTTTTTTAAAAGATTTTATTCATCCTTGAGACAGACACACACACAGAGAGAGAGAGAGAGAGAGAGAGAGAGAGAGAGAGAGAGAGAGAGACACAGGCAGAGGGAGAAACAGGCTCCATGCAGGGAGCCCAACGTGGGAATCGATACCCGGTCCCCAGGATCAGGCCCTGGGCTGAGGTGGCACTAAACTGCTGAACCACCCAGGCTGCCCACTTACAAATATTTTTACATGAAGAAATTTTTCAAAAACAAAACAAAAACAAACAAAAAGGTTTAAAAAATACTTCAGTTTGGAAAGTTTGTTTAAAAATTAGGAGATGCCTAGAAATATTTTACAAAGGGTAAAATATCTTGAATTGAGCAAAGTATTGTTAATAAAATATGAGGCCCCTCTAAAAAAATTGAAAATCAATTCAAAATTTGAAAAATTCCAAGTACTTCTCTTTAGCTTTATAGAAGTCGTGTTAGAAAGGATACTGGCCAATTAACATTTTCAGTACATTTTATATCAAAGGACTTCCAAATTTATGGAAAAATATCAATTTAAAGTGACTCTAAATTCATGATAGAGTTTTTCATCTTTTACCTGTCAAGGAAGAACTTCTTCCAAAAAACGATTAGTTTGTATCATGATGAATAGTGCTCCAGCTGCGTTAGGTCCAAAGTCTGGATTTTTTTGTAATATCAAAACAAGATAGAGGTATCCCTTACTACTTCATTCTGAATTTTATCTGAGATCTGGAAAAGGCTACCCTTAAAGGGCCACCTTGTTCTCACCTATTCTGAGCTAAGACTCACGTCTACCTTTCCTCAGTGATTATGACGCTCTCGCTTAGCTGGCAGTATATCTCAAGGCCTCCTCCCATTCCTTGAAAAGAAATATTTTCCCCTTCAAAGAAAAGGAAAGGGGGCTTATTTATTTCTTTATAGAAGGAAATGTTACAAAAATATGCTAAAAGATACACGTATTCAGTATCCATAAGGCAATAATCCATTGTATTTTCATCTCAAAATTTTTGCCTTTCTATAAACTAGAATTGTTTGCATCCTGTTAGACCTCCAAAAGTTAACTTCTAGCTCTACAGAATTGCAAAATAGTCAATGAAAAGTATAGACCTCTTCAGAATCAGATAACCTTGGAGAGTTCCTCTAAATATCTAACATTCTTTGAAAAGGACACTTACTCATCTTCTTGCCCGTTACAAAATTTTTCACTATTTTTCCTGACATATTTAAATTGTGTGGATTTAAAATCTGCAAGGTAAAATTCTGTACACCAAAAACTTAGAGAATATAGTCATTTTCAACTGCCCACTATCCAATTATCAAATAAGAGAAAAATTTCCCCACCCCATATACATACATAGGCATACTTAGACCCCCAAAAAATGAATTCCATTCATTTTTCTTGACAACAGATAGTCTAGACTTGAGCTTTTGGAGGTAGACAGGCATATACAGAGACGCTGTGTGTCTGGAACACAGTGTTTTGGCACCTGTAGAAATGCACCTATTAACTTGTATCCTCTGCTCACCCCTAGGGAAGCCATAAGAAGCAGATACACAAAACTGAAATTCTGTGACTTGTCTTGTGTTAAAATGCACACTTGGCCTTAGCCCAACTATTCCATCCTTGGAAGGCTTTAAATGCAAAGAGACCATCGTCTTCCTGATACCTTCACAGACTCCAGGGTTAATGACTTCAACACCTTTTTTGGAGGATGCACTTCAACCTGTAATACACCTCAACTCCTGTTCTTGCAAGACAAGCACATCTGCATTCAGATGTATATTGCCTTGTTGCCATTAATCCTAGAGTTAAAAATTGAAATCTGTACCCAGGCCCTAGGCAGAGGGATAAAAGGAACCTTGGTATTTTTTTTCCTACCCTTTCTGTCTTCTTGGTCCTTATTGTTCCATCCCATGCCTTCAGGCAGTCTGAGCCTGAAGATCTTAGATCTTAGTGAGAAAAAGTTGTCAAACGCTCCCCTGTTGCTCTCTGCTCTGGGATCCAAATCCTGTCTGCTCTCAGCACAGCAGAGCTGCTCTCTGCTTTCTACCTGGTGAGTCCTGAGTTAGGAGGGACGGGGTGTATGGGGTTGCTTCAGGGCATTGAGGGCTTCCTGGGAGGAGAGTGAGAAGTGGGCACAAGCCAAAAGTCAGAAAAAGCCTGCCACCATGATTTTACTTCTTTTTTCTTTTTTCTTCCAGAAATGAGCCTATTAATAGGAAAAAAGCCACCACTATTTGTTAACTTGATATGCGGACCCAGGCCCTGTTCTTGGGCCTACATATATATGATCTAACTTTGTTGTCATTATCATAGTCCCTGTTTTATAGTTTACAAAGCATTTTCTTACCTTTATTGCATCCTTTTGAAAGGGTAGAAAAGATTCCATTCCCATTTGGGGGATGGGCAAGTGACCTAAGTGATGTAGGTAGAACTCAAACCTAGTTCACAGAAGCGGCCAGATTTTTCCTTGGGAGCAGCTTAAAGGTCCTACTCCACAAGAGCTATTTTATTCCTACCTGTTTGGGAATATTTTAGAATCTGCTTCTAAGGGTCAATGTGGAAGGCAGCCATGTCTTAGAGCCCTGCTCCATCATGATACTCATGTATAGCTTTCTCTCTCATACAGGCATACATATGAAACTTGTGATCTCGTTTGGGGGAAGAAACCATGGGTTTACCTTGATAAGCTCTCCTGAGGGATCTACTTTCTTTCCATCAGTGTAGCCCACTTTTTCCCAAGGGACCAATCCAAGGGCAGGCTCAGCCCAATGCTGTCATAATTCCTAGCTGGACCTTCTGTCTTGAGTCTTTGAAACCTATTCTTTGTGGATCACAAGGCTAACACATGAAGGTACTCTATGGAGAATGATGATGGTTTCTGCTTACATATTAACAATCTATTGCCGCATAACAAATTATCCCAAATTTAACAGCTTGAAGCAACATGTATGTGTTATCTCCTAGTTCCTTTGGGGCAGGAATCCTGGCTTCGATTAGGGTTCTGGTTTAGGATTAGCGTTCTGGCTTAGGATCTCTCATGAGGTTCCTTCAAGCTATCCCCTGGGCTTGCACCTCAAGGTGGTGGATCTGCTCACTCCTAGGGTGGGATTATTAGTAGGACTCAGTTCTCCTCTGGCTCTTGACTGATACCTCAGCATATGGGCTTCTCCATCACTTCTTAATGTCCTCATGACATGGCAGTTGGCTTTTGCTAGAGCAAGTGGTTCAGAGAGGTCCCAAGATGGAAGCTGCAGTCTTCTATTACCTAAGGTCTGGTGCAACCTACTATTACTTCTGCTGTAGTCTATTGATAACACAGATGAGCCCTAGTACTGTGTGGGAAGAGAATACGCAAGGGTGAAAATATCCAGAAGTAGGGGTCCCTATGGGCCATTTGTACGAAGGCTACCACAATTCGTCTATACAAATATCTCACATTTTTCAGAGAAATTCTCATATTGTTTTTAAACTTTGGTTTGAGTTTTTGTATTTTTTTAGCATGAATTTATCTTGCTTTTCCAATAAATCAAAAGCCTCTCAAGGAAAGAGAATACGACATTTCCAGATTTCTTGGCCTTCTCCCAACCCCAATCCTCCCAACCCACACCAGGAAACAAAACAAAGCAAAGATAAATGAAGCTCATGTGGATTTGGAAAGAGTATTCAGTGCAGGAATTAGGCAGGCTTCCTTACATTCTTGGCCTCAAATTTTGCCTCTGTAAAATGGGAGGCAGAGGAGGAAAGATGGGACCAGATATTCCCTGAGGACCCTTAGCATTGCAAGGGCATTTTCTAAAATAGATGGAACTCTCCCCATTTGACACATAGGGAAACAAAGGCAGAGTTGTGGCATTAACCCAAGGTCACCAGGGTAGTCTCTGACAAAGCTGGGAGCAGAACCCTGAGGACTGTGGGACTGGTTAAATCTGGGCCAGCCAGCATCTTATCTGTTGTCATAGTAGTGTTACCATTACTACTAGTTGTACTAGTTCTACGGCCCACAACCACCCCTGCTATTCATGTAGCATCTGCTAACGGCCACATCCATTTCAAGGGTTTGTGTTATCCATATGAGTCACAACAATCCTGTGCCATAGGAATTCTTCCCTTTATACAAGGGGAAAAATTAATCCTCAGTGAGTTTTACCTTGATGATTGATTCTAAGGCACCAAAGAAGGAGTGGAAAGCAAGAATTTGAAATTTGGAGGCTGAGTTGAGGGCAAAGTGAAATAGGACACCCCAGAGGCAGGGTGACTTCATCACAGCCACCCATGACGTTTGGCAAGGCAGCTGCCCTACCTCATGCTGACTGGGTGAAGCAGCCTCCAGGGCCACCTGCGTGCAAAACAACCTTGACTCCATAGCTATCTAATGGCATCTGGGGCAGGTGGGCTACTATACTCTGAGCCAAGAATAAGCTGGGGAAAAAAGAGGTAGTATGCTTGCCCTACACATGACAGGGTGTCCTCCACTTCCAGGTGGCAGAAATGGCCACCACTGTGGTGGGACTGGAGAGAGAAGTGATGACTGAGGGATCTGTCCTAGGAGGAATCCTGCACCTCCCCAGGTCTGCCTTACGAGCAATCAGGGCCTCTGTCCTTTCCTTGCAGACCCCAGGCTGCTTCTGTCCCTAGTCTCAGGATATTTACCTCTCTTCTCCTGCATTTGGGCTACTCATAGTCTAGTCTCTGTTGCTCTCCAGTTCAGTGTGATCCTACCTCACCCCTTTGTGTGCTCCAGCTCCCAAAAGAAGGCCTTAGTAGCAGCTCTGACAACAGCTTAGAAAGTTCCTAATTTTCCCTGAGATAAGAGACCCCAGGATACAGAGGCCTGGTGATTCACTTGAGAAATAGCTAGGGATAAAAAGAAGGGAATTGCTTTCTTATGTGTTGGGGTGTCTTCCAGCAAGGAGAAGGCAAAACGTCACAGTTCTTTACGTTATCCTTCCATTTATTCATTACAGGAGACCGACATACCTGGTGTTACTCTCCAAATCTTACATCTCCAAAATGAGGCTCAGGCAGGTTAAATAACTAACCCCAGGTCATACCTGTAGTGAGAGGCGGAGTCAGGATCTGAACTGAGATACATGTAACCTGAGCCACAGGCCATGGGTCTAATATCTGAGTGCCCATGACAGGCTGGATTCTATCTTCTGGATGTTTTCTGGACGTTGTCTAATTTTAAGCCTTGCAACAACCTTGTGAGATAGGTATTACTGGACCACTTCACGGATTATGAAACTTGCTTAGCAAGGTTAAGTAACTTGCCCAAGGACACAGAGCTAGGATGTGGCAGGAGTCAAGAGGAGGTTGGAATGTAGGGCCTGCCTTCCCTCAGTCTCCAGGGCCAAGAGGGAATTCTAAGTACTGGGTGCTCCAGATAAGATTCTCTCTTGTCCCTACTCTGTGCTTCTATCAATATGAGAGATGGTGAATCCAGGACTTCATGTCTTCCCCACCTTCCATACCCACAGCTTCACTACCACCACCTGCCCGGAGACCAGCAGGACCATCTCACTGCCTCTTCATCCATGTTTGTGCAAGTGCCATATGAAGCTTGGACCTCCAACATCAGCACCTGGACTTTGATTCTGACACGTCCTATTTCCACCCCAACTCCTACCCTTCCCAAGTTCTACAGCCCTTCCACTGGGGGCCTTGGAGCTAGCATCAATCATCATAATTCCCCCTATACCTTAACGTGTCCTTTGAATTTTGAATGCGCTCACTTACTAATAAATGTATTACATGTTTTGTAGTAGAGGCACCATTGGATGGGCCAATCAGCTATTGGGTGGTCTGTGCCATGTAGATTGTTGCGTGTCCTTGGTCCACCTGCACATTAAGTACTCTTTTCATTCTCCAGTGAAATGATGATGCTCAATGATATCTGGCTCTCCCCAGAGGACCCTGTTAACCTGCAGTCCTCTCAAGTAGTGGTGGTGGTTTCCATTCGAACAGCCCTTAACTACTGGGCCTGGAGTAAGATAAGTCTCCTCCTACCTCCCGATCATTCTACTCCAAACCAGATTTGAAATGCTAACCTCTCCCTTCTTAATACACTAGTGATTCCTTGAAGAGTAGGACCCAGGTCCCCATCATTCTCTTCAACACCACTCTTGTCCAGTTCTTGGTGACCTTAACACCTACATGGATGACACTTCCAGTGCCCTTGTCTCTGGGTTCCTTTAATGGCTCTTTTACTTCAGATTCTCACTAACATGCTTCTACTCCAGAATATACCACTAAGGGAACTAAAGCTGTACCTTAAAGTTGATTTCAAATGTTCTACTTTTTGTTTAGCACTTTCTATTTTTCCAGTTCACTGTTGTCTGAACTATGAAAATTCTTCTACAGCACCAGGACCTACAATCCATCGATCCTTATGCCCACCCTAAGTATGCTGTCGCCCTAGGGTGTTCGTACTTGGGGTTTGTTCTTTCCTGCAAATACCTGCAGGGTTCACTCCTCTGCTCCTTAAAGGCTTCGCCCCAGCACCCTCCTTTGCCATCATTTTTTAACATTGCCCCCCCCCCCCAGTATTGTTGTTCTATATGGATTATTTGTCTCAATGTACTTATCACTAAAATACTACCTATATTCCTTTTTATTTCTCTGGGCTGGAAGCCTTATGAGGGCAGGAAATCTTGTTCACTGTAGCTCAATGTCTAGAACAGTGCTTGGCACATGCATGGTTATTGATATTTATTATTGAAAAAGATATGCTAGGGCTACATTTTTCAACCCAGGTCAGTTGGACTAGAAAATTCCTCCTTCCCATTTTTCTGAGGATGTAGGTGGGATGTCAGGCAAAGGAACCCCATCTCACCCAGATGAAAAACTCACCCAGATATGAGTGATTGGCAGGCAATATAGTATCAATTAAAATTTTGAAAAAAGATGAAAATTCAGGTAGGTTGCTGATCTCATGAAACTGTGAAACAAAAAATAAAAAAATAAAAGAAAATTAAAAAAAAACTATGAAACAATCTTGTTGCTCTACTCTGCTCTTGCTCTTTTCCTTCTTGTCTTAATCTCCTGCTCTTCCCATTCTATGTCTGTTTTCCTTCCCTCCATCCCTCCCTGCCTCTCATTTTGTTCTCACTCCTTGACCCCTTTTCTCTTCTCCTTAGCTTTCTTGAAGAACAAAGCAAATTATTTTTTGGAAAGAATTTTAATTTCCAAGGTGTAGGAAAAATGAAATTGTCCCTTTTCTTGAGGTTCCCTTGAGCATCCTGTGCTTTAATGAAATAAATGGCCTGAAGGAAGACATAGTGAGTGGAGGTCGGTTGGTGGGTCTGTCCGTGCTTGGGTTCTGTCTTCCTCTCTATTTGGCCTCAGCTCTAGGGGGATGGGCAGGACAGGGCAAACTTCTCACTGGTCCCTTGCCCTGTGCTATGTCTGAAATAGAACTAAATGACAGCCTAGAGATTTTGAAGAAATTTGAAGGAAGAGGGAGGGAGAAACCCCTCTTGATAGTGCATCCTGAAGCTGGTAGAAAAACAATTCTTTACCAGATGCCAAGTTTTAATCTCCATGCATGACCAGTTTTTTTCTCTCTGTCTCCATGAATTAACCTACAATAGTTGTAGTTGGTAGAACTGAGGGACAGGTCTGATGGTAGAGTACCTACCTCACCAGGGGAAGGAGAGGTGTCAGGAAAGTACACTGCAAATAATTTGACAGTCTTCACTGGGCAGTGTATGGAGCAGCATGGAATGAACGAGGACTTTGGTTTCAGGTATAATTGAACTCAAATCCTTATTGCATTATTTTCAACCTTCCAAACCTTGTCAAATATGGCTCAACTGCTTTGTGCCTTATTTTCCTTTTCTGTCAAGTGGAGATACCAGTCCCCTCACTGGGTGATCATAAGGACTGAAGACGATGCATACTAATGACAACCAGGATGACCATGATGATTAATGTGAATTTGGATATTTATTATGGGACAGACTTTGTGCAAAGTGTGCCCTTTAGCTCACATACATCACCGGAGTATGCTTGGCACATGGTGAGCATTTAATACATTTTAAATAGACTTGTTATCTAGCACTTTGAAGGAGAGTAAGAAAATGACTTTGGGGGACATGAACATTTAAGACACATGAATATTTCAAGTCACTTCTCTAGTGTGAGATGGAGAAGTTTCAGCTTCCCTGGAACTTTGATACAAAAAGAAATGGATGAGGATCCTTTAATGGCTCAACCAAATGGATGAGGTTATGGCTGCAGAAAGAAGTCCAAAATCTGTGGCTTTACCCAATGAAGGTATATTTCTCATTCAGACTACATGTCTAATGGGGGTTAATCTGGTGTCTGCTCATTGTCCTTCACAGAACTTGGCAAATGGATGCTCCATCTTGACATCTGTTTCCACAATTAACAACACATTAAAGAAGGAGGACTAGTATAGAGAAGCAGTAATCTGTATCTCTTTTGCTCATGTTTGGCCAAACCAAACCACTTGGCCACATATTAGTTGAACATAGTGGAGGCATGCAATCTACCGTGCATGTATTCAAAGAGCACTAAAATATTTGTGGACAGCCCAATGACTGTGGACACTAACAATCACCACACAAGGGCATGCCCTGGATGATGAGAATCACTGACATTCTGTTTTTACAAAATGAATAATAAAACCGAATGTGAACCAAGCACCTACCCTAGGATAGATATTGTGCCAGGTGCTTTTTGTTCATATAGCCGTTAATCCTCCCAAGAAGGTCTTAATAATCTCCATATTCTAACGAGGAAACTGGGACTCAGGGAGTTTCATTTACAAGGGCTTAATAGTATTAAGGATAGCATTAGCATGGTCTGCAGTTTTTCTGGATTTGTAGGGAAATCCTGTAAAAAGAAGAGTGCACTAGGAGGCTATAGAGACTGATTTCTTAATTTTTGAAATCTGAGCATGTGCCAGGATGGCAAATAGGTCTTGAGTGTCAGCTCTGACAGATCTGTGTTGGCTGCTAGAGAACTGTGATGAGAAGACTCTCTAATGGGAAGGAGTCATGTGATTAAGAATCTCTGCTCTAGGCATAAGAAGGGGGTGGCAACAGGGCAAACAGATGTGTGCCATCTCTGGGCATTTTTCTTAGCTTCTCTGGGTCTCAATTATATCACTTACAAAGGAAGGTGAATAAAACCTTCCCGGAATAAAGATAGGAGCCTGGCCAACATGATTTCTTGATGTCTTCAGAGGGCACCAAAACTTCTGTTTCTAGGCGCATATATTCCCACTTATTTTATGCACAGTGTTCCATCATGTAGTCATGAAAATCCATTAGTATGTGTGGGATGGAGCTGGGGAAGGGAATGCCACAGATTGTCGTTGAAAACTCATAAGGAGAGCAGAGCTAGAGGCCTTTGGCAGGAAGCATGAATCATTTATTGGCACTTAAGGATGCCAGTCATCACTGCCCTACCAAACAACTGTGAGCTGGCTATGCTCCTAGTCTATAAATCTAAGGGCTCTGTTTCTCAGTCTGGGGCAATATTTTGGGGAGGCATGAATCTTCAGATTAAAACCCCTCATCTTTTCAGAAGAATACAGCAATATATTTTTCTCAAGGTAGACGAGACACTAGTCAGGATTCCAATGGGAAATAGCACACTCAAAGGGTTTTTTTTCGAGGAGATTATAATAAAGATTCTATTTACAGAGGTATGTTTGGGATTAGGGGGATCAACAGAGAATGGTAAGACGCTCAGTGACAAGGAACAGCAAGAGGCCATTAGCACTTGTGGCCTGAAGGGACAATTAGAGGGGGGAAGGTAAGGTGTCCCTGGAACCCATGGGCAAACAGGAGGGTTGTTTAACTCGGGTCTGGCTGTAGGAACTCAGCTGCTGCTCAGGATAGTGGCACACAGGGAGGGGGCAGGGAGTAATGCCCAGAATGTTCTCTTATCTGTTGATATCCAGCTAGAGGGCAAGAGAGCCTGGGTGGTACAGACACAGGAGACAGACCCCTTGGACTCTGCAGTAGGGCAGAGAAGGGTGAATAATGAATCTAGAAGGATAGGTGGAAAAAGCCCAGCACACAAGAATAGACACATAAGGTAGAGTACTCATATGTTGAGTCACATCAGAGTTGAACAGGGAGGGAAAAGAGGGAGGACTTGAACAGAGGGAATCACCTTCATCTTGATCTTGGGGGCCAGGAGATCAGCCTGAGAGAAGCAAGTTTGAAGCTCAGCAAAACTTAAACCTACTTTCCTGGACCTAGACTCTTAGGGAATACGGTTGTTGGTTTTTAGGTAATAATTTAATGTTTTCCCTTGTTCTTAAGAAAGGTGCCTGTGAATATGGCTGCTTATATCCTTGAAGCTGAGGTGAAATGAAGGAAATGTTTTTGGTCCAGGTTGGGTTAGAAGTTGAAGGAGATGGTATATGGTCTTGGGCTGGGCCAAGTGAGGGAGCCCAGAAGTCCCTCAGGGTGAAGCTTGGGACCCACCTAAGTGATAGACATGATTCTTTGAGAGCTCTTTCTGTTGTGCATGTTTTGGTAGACTTATCTTTGCTCTTCAACAAAGGAGGCTCTTCCAGGCCACCAATCAGGTTGATAGCATCTACTTCCAATGTGTCCTTTTTTTTCCTGGAAAGGCATCCCAGCTTTGAGCCAGAACAGGGGACTGTCATGTTTTCTTCTTTTCTCAGGCCTACTACCCTCCCAAAAGCCAAACCCTCCTTCTAACCTCAGTGCAGATGCCCCCATGAGGGCAGAAAGGCCCATGACTGCATTGCCCAGTATGGCAGACTGTAGCCACGTGTGGCCATTCACAATTTAAATGAAATTAGGGGCACTTGGTGGCTTAGCCTACAGTCTACTAAATGTGTCTCTTGATGCTCGGAGTTGTAAGTTTGAGCCCCATGCTGGGTGTAGAGATAACTTAAAATCTTTTTAAAAATAAATTTTAAATGAAATTAAACTTAAATTTAAAGATTTAGTTTCTGAATCACACTAGCCACATTTCAATTGCTCAACAGTCATTCCAGCTCTGTTGTATTAGACAGCACAAAACATTCTCATTCATTATAGAAAGTTCTGCTGGACAGACCAGTCTAGATCCTCCTCATAGCCCCAGATAGTTTTTTTGAATCCTATTCCTGGACTATCTTCACCTACAGAATCCTCTATTTGGTAACAGGTGACCCTATCTGGGCTTGTATGGTTTTGTCCAGCCAGCAAATAGAACCACATTTATTTAGTTCTTAACATGTGTGCAAAACAGTGTACTGAGGGTTGTTAATACATTGTAATTACCACACAGCCTGACAAAGACATAATTACCTCCACTTTAATGATGCAGAAACAAGCCCAGAGAATTTAAATGACCATACAACTGTTAGCTTATACGGTATGGAATTACCAATACTCGGCCATTTTTAATTCAACCTCCTAGTAAGTGGCAAAGCCAGGTTTCCCATCCAGATCCAACGACTATGTCAGGTTCAGTGTGGCCGAGCCTCTGTAAGTGACAACCTTGAGACCCACTTCATAGGGCTGTAAGGATTCAGTGAAATAATTTTGGTTCTGTTCCTGGCATACATTGGGGCTTGTAGAATTTTTATTTTTTGGTTTGGTTTTAACTCCCTTCTGTCATTCTGTCTCTCTTGGAAGGTAGAGTACAGCTGTCTAAGCAGATGGGGGTGTGGAGTGGCACACCACCGTCTACTGGATCCCCTCCCAGGGACCTGGAACAGCTCATCTTCCTCACCAAGTGCTCTCCCACCTATCTTCGCCTACCCCACCAGTCCCCACCTCTCTCCATCAGGGCATCTCTTCTGCCCTGAGCCCAGGGAAAGTATATGATGGACATCGACTCTTCTCATCGTTCCCATTGCCCCTCACAGTCCAGCAAATGCACTTCATCAACAAACCTCTCCACTGGAGACCTCAGGAGGAGCTAGAAGATCAGAGGTGTACTGGAGGGGCTGCTGCTGCTGCCCTGAGCATGTCAGGTGATTATATAAGCTCTGTGCCAGACCTCCTGCATGCTGCAACTCTGGGTTCATGATTGTTTCTGGCAAGGAATCAGATTCGAAACTTCTCCCTCTTTTATTTAGTAAGAGGGAAGAGAAGTGCCACCCAGCTGAGCATCTTGCTGTTTGGGTTGAGCTTTAGGACTTGGGGGGGGTGGTAATTCCCATCCATATGAGGAAATTTTGTATCTCAAAAACAGTAGTGTTTGCTGGATAATAAATATGACATGCCTGCTTAAATTTGAACTGCAGATAAGCAATAGATTAATTTTTTGGTAGAAGTATATATGATGCAATATTTGGAACATATTTCTATTAAAAATATTTATCTGATGTGCAAATTTACCTGGACATCCTGTATATTATCTAGCAACCTTAGAGTAATTGGGCTTCTGTCTACCCTTCAGATGCCAGGTCACTTATGATTTTTGAAAAAACATTTGAGAGAGAGTATGTGTAAAAGAGCACAATCAAGGGGAAGGGCAGAGAGGGAGAAGCAGGTTCCCTACTTAGCAGGGAGTCCGATGTGTGGCACCATCCCAGGATCCCATTTATGATGATGTGAAAGATACCTGAGAATAAGGGGGACCCCATTTATGATGTGAAAGACACCTGGGAATAACGGAGATTTACATGTAATTTCCTGGCTGCATACTAGTTTTGTATTCATAGCTCTTTGTGAAGTTATTTAGACTCCTGGTTCTCAAAACATAGTCCTGGACCAGAAATGTCAGCATCACCTAGTATTTGGTAGAAATGCAAATAAATTGCCATGTCTCATCTCGGCCAATGAATCAGACACTCTGGGGGGTGGGGCTCGCAATCTGTCCAACAAACCCTCCAGGTGATGCTGATTCAGTTTGAGAACCAGAAATTTAGATTCTGAGCAATCAGATAGTCCTAGGCTTGAAACCCAGTCCCATCATTTACTGACCATGTCAACTTGGCGGAATTACTTACCCTCTCTGAGCCTCTGTGACCTCCTAAACAAACTTGAAATATAATACCTCAATTAGGATGCATTAAGAATTAAATGAAGTTACATAATATGAAATAAACCCCACAGCACCTGTCACTGTAAGAATACACAAAACAATTACTTATACTTTTATTGTACAAATATAGGTCCACTCGTGCCCTGAGATAAATTTGATGGTCAGCAGGGCAAAAGCCCTAGTTGCAGGGGTGAGCTCTGTTTGCTCAGTTCAAACAAGACTTTAATTTCCAGGAATTTGATTTCCAGTAGTCCTATGGAGGGAGGAAGGAAATAGGAGGAGAGGAGGCAGGGCGAGAAAGCATCAGCACCCAGTAGGGACTGGTTTTCTGACTTACAGACAAGCCCAGAGCAGAGGGCTATATTGATCGAATTCCCTTCTTTTCAGCACTCAGTCCAGAACATTATCCAAAAGGCAGGGTTTTTAAATTTTTTTTTTCCCCATAGAAAGATGACGGAGAGGACATGTCCGGGTGCCTCTCAAGGGAAGGTGATTAGCACACTTGGGTATGTTATAGGGCAGGTCTGGGGCCTTCCATGATCAGTCTAGATGAGGGTTTCTCAGCTTTGGTTCCATTGACTTTTTGAGTCAGATGACTCTTTGTTATGGGGCTGTCCTGTGCATGTGGAGCAGCATCCCAAACCTCTACCTATGAAATGCCAGTAGCTACTCTGATCCTACCTCACCGTGGTGACCATTAGAAACATGTCTAGACATTGCCAAATATCCCCAGGGCAAGGGGAGCTGGAGGTGACAAATGTCCCTGGGCTGATAACCATCCACCTAGAAAGTGTATTAGACAACGACAACCACTTACATAATTTTAACAGCTACCATTTATTGTATTATCTCCAGTCCTCATGCTGATATTACAAGGTAGGTCTTATAACCTACATTTCACATTTGAAGAAACTGAGGCTCAGGTAAGTAGAGGACCTTCCCTAAACCATGCATCCAGTAGGTCTGGGCTTCCGCCTGAGGTTGGTCTAACTCTAAAGCTCATATAGTTCATGCTGCAACATTCTGTTTCTCCCTAGAAAATTAAGGATTTTTTTTCTTTGCGGAAACTTGAGTCCAAACATATTTATTGAGAAGCCATGAGAAGCTGTAAGAGAAATTGAAGATGTTGCTCCTGTCAAGGAGTTTTCGGTACCAGTGTCACTGGGGAGGTGACGCAAGTTGTAGGATGTCAGACTCCTACATACAACACAGTTAAAGAACAAACGAGGCAGTCCCAGTTGGGGCCAAGATGGACATTTCCAGAAGTAGAGCTCTGAACTGGATGCCCTTTGTGTATGACTCTCACAGGTCTTTGCACTGATGATACAAAGGATTGAAACTTTGAGGTTCACAGGGTCTACCAGCCATCTCTCCTTTGAAACATCAACTCTCCTGCCTTGGTGTGGGCTGTAGGTGGCTTCTAGCCAAACACTCTGCCATCTTCTTTTTGGCTCTTTGCAGGAACTCTACCTTTCCCCTTTCCCTTCTCATAGCAGTATATTCATAAGCTTTGAGCTTGCTGTAGTAATCTGAGAATTTGTTGTAGAGGATGGAAATTGGCATCCCGTTGAGGATAATTCCAAAAGCAATGCAGAGAAAGGCAAAAAGCCTGCCCAGGATGGTCTCTGGGTACATGTCTCCATAGCCCACAGTAGAGATGCTCACCTGTATGGGAAGGAAAGTGGGAAGGAACCGTTAGCACTGTGATGGAGGAGAAGACAGGAGAGAATTGAGCAGGAAAATGTTTTGTCTCCCTGAAGGTACAGACAGATCATGTAATGGGGTCCCACAGAGCCAGCTTTAGGAGGTACTAGAAGGTTTGCCTGCAGGATCTGCATCATGAAAGAACACAAGCCGTGGGGCTGCAAGTCTTGAGTTTAAATTCTATTACAAGTTTTCTCATACACAATACAGAGATCATAGCTATTTTAAAAGGTGTGGAGAGTATATAAGATACCATATGTAAAGCTCCTAGGGTAGCATGGGTTCAATAAATGTGGGTCTCTGCCTCCCCTCAGAGAGGCCAGCTTTAGGACCAGGGCCTCAGGGTTTGCCCACAAGATAGATGTACTGGGAAGAGCCCGGGCTTAGAACTAGTCATACATGGGTCCATGTCCTAACTCTGACCCTTCCCCACTGAAAATATTCTGTCTCTAAGCCTTGGTTCCTTCATCTAAAATACCCAACTCCATAGTCTTCTCCTGAAGACTAAAGAAAATGAACACACAGCACTTAACACAGTATCAGGCACACAGAAGTATTAACCTCCTCTGTTGTACTTCTCTCATCTTTAAAATGGAGAAAATTATAATACTTCTCAGAGTTATTATGTCATTCAAATGAGATATTGTCTATGAAGGTGCTTTAATTAGAAATGTCTAGAGAAACACACTCTCATTATTTTGCAAAGGGACTTTTCTGTAAGACATCACAGTCCAAAAACGTGTTCACTCCACATGAAATTTCTGCCATCACTCTTGCACACCACTTTAAATTCTACTAATTAGAGATTTATTTAGGTTAACAAGCTTCTGTTTTAAAGTGCAGATACCTCTGGGACTAGTTATCAGTCAGTGTAGCCAGAGAAAACCTGGGAAAATCTCTTGGGCCTATTTTTTAAGCCTCATGTACTGAGCCTCCCATTGGTCCCCAGACTATTGACTAAATTACTAGAAGGCTTGTAGGCAGGGCTGTTGCTTAGTTGAACACTGTGCATTGCACAACTCCAGGGGGCACCATTTGCTTCATAGATTTGTGGTGTTGCCATGATTTTCTGGAAAATGGTAGTAAAATGCACAGTTAGCCTGTTGATCCATACTGTTTAACTTAAAAATATAAACATTTTTTGTTTTGATATAAGGGTTAGTTTAACTTAGGGTAAATGTAACTGATTAGTTAGAATAGAATGGAGAAGTGGGCCAGGTGGGCCAGTCTGGTGTTGCTGGTAAGAACCATAGCTCCAGCCAGACCATGAAAAAGTGAAAGCTTGACCTCTTCTTTGGGATGGGGGATGTACTACCTCTCACTGCTCCATTTCCAGTGAGAGACCTACTGAGGGTGGGCTGCCCCTTCCCATGGTGGGAGAATACAAGCAAGCACCTAAGAGAGGCAGGATGATATAGACTAGCTTGAGGAAACAGAGATGGCCTTAGGCTACCTGGCTCTGAATCCATCTCCCAGCTGTGTGACTTAGGCAAGTCACTTATATTCTCTCTGGCTGTTTCTACTTGTGAAATATGGTGAGAATAGTAGTAGCTACCCCATAGGGGTGTTAACGGACTGAAGGAAAGCCTGGTGCTGACTATGTGAGTGATAATGTTTAGTTCTCATGGTTTTTAGACCTGTGGGCTATAGAAATGGATTCCTGCTTGGATCCTGCTGAGCAGCAGGGAAATGAGGTGGGGGACACTCTGGCTCCAGGAGAGAATCTTCGTTTCCTACTTTTTTGCAAAGGGTGAGGAGAGGCAGTGGTACAGTGAGATCGTGGGTTAATCTCAACGTATGTGTGTGTGTGTGTCTTGTCACTGGCCATATCTGAAATAAAAGACCCAAGTCAGGTCTCTGTCCAGGTACGTGAACTAAACCATGGCTTTCATATGTTATTAAGCACAGCACTCATACGTCTGTATGAACGTTGAGTTCCTCTGTCTACTGGCCCTGGAGGAAGCCTACAGGGAGTCTGGGTATAGGGCCAAGTGACAGGAAGGGGTAGTTCAGGACAGGAGGCATCCATGCAAGGCCAAAGCAGGGGCTCTGAGGTTACCTAGCCTGCAAGATGGAAGGCAGGAGGCTAGGAGAATGCAGAGGAAGATAATTGAGCCAAAGTGCCTATTTTAAACTTCTCATCAAACCCCACACTGGCTTTCCTTCACTCTCAACCTCGACTTCATTTTTTTTTTTTTTTTTTTGGCTGAACTTTGAGTGAAGAGTCAAAAGCAAAGAGCATTGGCTTAAGGGAGATTAAATATTTGATGCACATAATATGACCTAAATATTTTTGTGTATCTTGGATCTCTATTTTTAGAGAAAAGATGTCTTCTGCTAGGAGGCTCTGTCTGACTGGTCCTGAAGAATCTGTTCAAAATGCAGAGCTAATCTTTGCACTGTCTATTCTGTGGACAGTTTGATTCAACTAGTGACATGGTGCTTGCTCCTTGCTTCCAAGAGGAATGCAGAATTTCTCAGTGTTCGGGGACTCTTCTCCATGTTCCACTGACCAAACCCATTTCTCCCTTCATGAACATGAAAAATGGAAGGCCCTAGACTGACACATGTGACCTCACAGAGTGAGTTCTCCCATTAGGAGGAGTTGGGTCTAGAAATGTGACCAGTGTTTCTGCAATCCATCTTAATATCCTGAAAACACTGGCTGGCTCAGCCACTCAATAAACTGGAAACGTACCATTCCATGGAAGGCTTACATATTTTCCCTAGCCTTTGGGTCCCAAAAGCCAGAATGTGACCTTTCCCCCAGAAGCTCACCCATCAATCAGCAAATCCTGGCTGCCTCAACATTATAGGGAGGACAAGCATCCAGTTTTTCTCTGAAACCTCAGAATGACTATAGTGGTATTTCTCCTTTAACAAGGAATGTTTGTTTCCTTCATAATGAATGAAGCCTAGATTAAATCTTGGCACCTGGTAATCCACACATGTAGGAAATAGGATCCCAGGGAACACAACCGATTTTTCAAAATAACAAACACCCCTTCTAGTGTTCGCAAACAATTCGAGGTGGTAAAGACCAGTAATTTCTGGCTAAAATTATTACATATCTCAATGCATGTTGTCTTTTAAAGAATTTAGCTTCAAAGGCTATACGTAGCCTATTCATGCTGTTATTGCTACAAATATTTTAGGAATTCCTCTTTGGATTCTAATCTGCACAGAGGAGTCAGTGGCATGACTTGAAGCAAGTAGTCTTAACCCTCAAGGTAGATAACTCTAGATGTCAATCTTAAACTCAAGGGTCTTGATGATATTTTAAAATCTCAAATCTGCATTCAAAAAGGTGAGGATTTGGCACCATTTCAAAAAAGTAAATGGGGCATATCACAGTCTCCAAAGATAATTCCCCAGTGGAATTCAGAGAATGTTTTGAGGGGTGGAAGCTTTGTTAGAATGAGGTCATGGGTGAGAAGAGGGCTTTAAAGAGAATCCACCAGCCTCATCTGTATGTTAAAGTCCCGATGTGTATGTAAATTGTACAATAAGGGGGTGTGCAAAAACTAAGGCAGATATAGGATCTATTTATCCAGCCATGGAAAGGTACACAATAATGGTGGTGTCCTCCACATCCACGGTTCACTTGGTACTTTTGCCTATCCTCGACAACTCCAATTCCCATAAGTCCTCCTGGCTTACAGGAGGATCATTGTTTGAGGACCTCAAGGGGTACTACCCCAGAGTCATAAGTCCACAGGAGCAAAAGTCATAGAAGTACCTAAGAGCCTTTGCTCCATTTATGGGTCCTGTGCTATTTCTGAAAGAGCTAAGAAGATGCCTCCTTTTACTGCTATCTGTGCCAAACATTTACCCGTTGTCTCTCAGTCCCAAGCGTGACACTCTTCTGGACTCTCCTGTAGTTCTGCAGCTGGGAGTCTGCACACTACATTTCCCAGACACCCTTGCTCACTGGCTTTTGGTTGTGTTCTACAAATGAGATAGTGTGGGGACACTAGAAGTGAGTGAGGAAATAAGGGTCTCTACTCCTGCTTCTGGTGTCTGTCCCCATCCTCCAGTATAGCAGATCCCTGTGGCTCAGGCATCTTTGGGCACATGGGACCCTAACCTCATGGTGTTATCCTAGGAGTCCCCGTGACAGCTGCTCAGTGGCTCTTTCTCTGCACTTGTGGGTTGGAGTAACTCTACTTTCTATGTGGTCCCTCAGTTCTAAGCCTGGAAGCTGTTCCATGTTTCCCCTTGCTTCTCTTCTAGCCTTCTAACACCCATGTATCTATAACCCTGTATCAAATTCAATCTGTTTAAAATATCTACTCTCCCCACCATGTTCCTGACTGCAAGTTGGCTGATTCACCTTCAAATGGGTCATCTTAAAGTAAGCAATCAATCCATTAAAATAAAATAAAATCTCAGCGATCTTGTAAGGGCCATCTATTTGCAAGGAAATGATAGCATACTTTGGGAAAACAAAGATAGGAGCAAGGTCTCTGTGGCACAATTATCTGTTCCCTCAGCCAGAGATAAATTTTCTTTTTGAAGAGTTTTTGTTAGTTTTTCAAGGAATGAGTTCATGACATAGTTTCCTGTTTGGTTTCTATAGTTTTAACTTACTCTTGAAGCTCAGAAGGAAATGGCCTGTTGAACGGTCCGGTTGCCCTTTTCTGCTTAAAAACATAGCTGCACTGGAGGCCAATGATGACAGCTTCATTACAGAGCTGACTCTTCCTGCCAGCTGTGCCATGCATCTCCTGCAGCCAGGCAGCCAGGAGAGCCCCAACATGGCTGGAGCGGCTCCAGGTGTGTGCCTATTTATCTGGACACGTAGAAGCTCTTCCAGGGGAGAACAGCTGACCCCCTCATATGTCTTAGAGTCTCTCTTTTTCCAGTAGAGAAGGAATCACTTCTGTTTTATTTTCCTCCAAATGAATCTGGAAGCAAAGGTTATGGCTTCCACATGATAAAGACTATCAACTAGACAGATATGGTAGCTTCTATTTATGGTGGATGTACTACAGGCTAGCATTTTACATATGTTTCCTATTACATTAATGCTCACAAATAATCTCCATTTGACAGACGAATAGGACAGGGCCATCTTACATCCTAATGCGTGAGCATTTGCAGACATGAATGTGTCCATGAGGGATTTGTTTTGCAGCTGGAGAAGTATTCACAACAATGAAAATTACTGTATTCCTCTTAAAACCTTGGGTTGATTTACAGAGGAAGGTTGCAGGATCCTTGGCATAGAGAGAGGGAAGATTATGAAAAACGAGTCATATTTTAGGGTTGTCGGAAAGTACTAATAGCACATGGAAGGATGGTTTAGAGAATCTGTCTCTAATGAGGTTGAATATATAAGGCATACAGCACTGTAGTCTGAAAGATACTACCAATCCTTTCTTTACCTCATTTTTAAACTCTGTTTGTGAATATATATTTTCTGATGTGTACTTAGAGTTGAGCAGCACTGTCTTACTACAGTAGAATGACTGTATTACGGATCTAATTTTTTTAATAGAAATACAGTCAACACACAGTGTTACATGAATTTCAGGTGAACAACATAGTGACTGAACAAGCCTACACATTATATTATGCTACCATCTGTTACTATACAACCTGATTACAATACCATTGCTTATATTCCCTATGCTCTACCTTTCATCCCTGTCATTTAAAATTCCATGACTGGAAGCCTGTAGCTCACACTCTTCACCCACTTTACCCATCCCCGCCCCCCACCACCCTGCTATCTAGCAACCTCTAATTTATTCTCTGTATTTATGGGTATATTTCTGCCTTTTTTTTTTGTTGTTCATTTTATTTTTTAAGATTCCACAGAGAAGTAAAATCATGTGACATTAGTCTTCCTCTAGTTTATATCACTTAGCATAATGTCCTATAGATCCATCCGTGTTGTTGCAAATGGCAAAATCCCATTCTTTTTTTATGGCTGAGTATATATATCCCCTGTGCTGTGTGCAGGTGTATATGCACACATACCACATCTTTATTCATCTATCAATGTACACATGGGTTGCTTCCATAATTTGGGTATTGTAAACAATACTGTGATGAACATAGGGGTGCATGTATCTTTTCAAATTACTCTTTTCATGTTCTTTGGGTTAATACTCAGTAGTGGATTTCTTAGATTGTACAGTATTTCTTAAATTTTTTTAGGAACCTCTATATCGTTTTACACAGTGGCTGCACCAATTTACATTCCCACCAATAGTGCACGAGGGTTCCTTTTCCCCCCGCATTCTCGCCAACTCTTGCTGTTTCTTGTCTTTTTTATTTTAGCCATTCTGATGGGTATGAGGTAATATCTCATTGCAGTTTTGATTTGCATTTTACTGCTGATGGGTGATGTTAAGCATTTTTTCATGTGTACGTTGGCCATCTGTACATCTCCTTTGGAAAAATGTCCATTCAGTGGACCTAATACTTTATATCTTTCTGTATCTAAGCTCATTGCCATAAAACTTTTCAGTGCTTTTCTACACTGGATGGGATAATCTGGTCTGCTCTTAAACTCTAAATTTGGCCTTATGACTTGCCTTCACCAATGGGCTGAGCAAATGACATGAACAAAAAATTATACAGTGTTCACATGGTTGAGCTTGCACTCCCTCTCTTGTCCATTGCCATGGGCACATGCCTGCTGGAGGATGAAGGATATGTGGTCTAGTCTCCTCTTTCATCCCAGATGTCAGCCAGCTGATCATCAGACAAATGAGTGACTGGCACCAGCCCAAATGAAAAGAATCTTCTAGTTGAAACCAGCTTAAATTGCTGACTTGCAAACTCATAAGCTAAATCAATGCTTGACATTATAAGTGATTCAATTTTGGGGTAGGGGATCCCTGGGTGGCACAGCAGTTTAGCGCCTGCCTTTGGCCCAGGGTGCAATCCTGGAGACCCGAGATCGAGTCCCACGTCGGGCTCCCAGTGCATGGAGCCTGCTTCTCCCTCTGCCTGTGTCTCTGCCTCTCTCTCTTTCTCTCTCTGTGTGACTATCATAGATAAATAAAAATTAAAAAAAATTTTGGGGTAGTTTGTGATGCATCATTATTATAACAATAAATAACGTAATTTATGAATAGCTGAATACACATTTACCATGGGTATGTGCTCAAAAAGTTTTAAATTACAAGATACGTGATCAATAAAATACTTGGAGACAACTGCATCAGAGTTAATTCTGATTCCCCCTTATTGTCATTTCTGTTCAGTCATGTCTATATAGATGGGTTTCTTCTCATTTCTTCAAATTTCAGGCCATCCTATCAAAGGTAGATTCTGCACCCAGCTCTTTCTATCCTATTATCTCATAGGAGACACACATCAGTATCTGAAATAATATATTCTCTTTCTCCATTAGAATGGAAACTCCATGAGGGAAAGAAATTCTTTTTTTTTTTTTTTTTTTTTTTATTTTTCTATCACTCAGTATCCCTAGTGTTTAGAATACTACTTGGTACAGTGGAGGTGATCAAAAAATTCTAGATCAGGGAATGAGTAAGATGAATTTTGTGATTCTTCTGTAGAATTCATCTTTGTTTTGCATCTTTTACTTGGTATCTACATAAGGAAACAAAACATTCTGTCTGCGTCGTTTTGATGGTATTCTTTTTCTCTTTGCTCTATTGAAAATATGGATAAATTCCACAATATGGAATGCCATCAGAAATATGGAGAAGAATCTGCTTAATCTATATTGTCCTGGGACATAGAGCAGCATTTGAATGTTCAAGGGGCAACTCCTATAGTTTTCATAGATAAGTTCAGACATATCTAATTCATAAAGATTTTTACTAGTCTATAAAATTCTCAGAGAATAAATGGACAGAGGCTTTTGATAAAGGTTAAGGTTGGTCAATGGTAAGGTTGAAATGTGCAAATTTTGGCCTGTGAAAATAGTGCTTGATAGAGACAATGTCCACAAAATAAAACTTGCATCAGCAAAAGCAAGAATTGCTAAAATTTGTTATCAACAAAAATGGAATGGCGATTCAACTTTTATTGTAAAACTTAAGGAAAACACTGATTTTTTTTTTTTGAAAACACCGATTTTTAACTAAAACAATTTTAGCATAAAAAGGGGGGTAACTTGAAAGTCTTAAGTGTCATTGTACATTAAACAAATCAAGAAATTAAATGGGATCAATAGGCATTCACTTCAGGAAATTTTTTAAAATGAAAAATTAGCAACAGAATTCTTACCAAATTTTGTAGTAATATACAAAATTTTAAAAAGTTTTGTGGGTTGAAAACAAGATACTTGGATGAATGGAAACTTGACTGTCAACCTGGTAGTATATCATCAGCATGTGGATTTGCTCTTCCCCCCCCCCTTTCTCCTTTACTCACCTCCAAAATAAATGTCATTTGCTGGGGACAAATCATCCTCTATCAGCTCCATCTGTACATGTGGTTTATCTACTATGGAGATGACCTTTTGTCACCTGGAATATGATCAGAATTGCAGCATTTGGCTAGCTCGTTGGGAAGAGCCTAATGTCATCCCATCACTGAAGAAAGCTCACAAATCCTATATGACATATGAGTGCTCTGCTTTTCAGTGACGGAAGACTAATTGAATTATAGAGTTCTGTAGCCACCCCTTTTTAGAGACAAGAAAACTAAGGACAGGAAGTAAGGAAGTGAGGTTTCATAATTATTTAGTGTCACAGTTAATTTTTAGCAGATTTAGATTTAGATTTTAGTCCCAAATCTTCCATCTTGCTGAACTGCATTGTAGTTCTGGGTTGGTTCTGTGTAGCCCTGCGTCGGTTCACCTCAGAAGTTCACACCAGTTAGTGGGTTCTAACATACCCAATGATAATATTGAACGTACCTTGTTCCTTACATGGGGAAAAACTGGTTATATTTGCTTAATGTTCTTTAAGGCGTTACAAGCCTTCTACTTCTAAAAATAGGGAAATCACAACCCACTTCTTCCCTCTATGTACCAATGTCAATTTATCAATCAGCATGTACAGTAACTGGTTCGGGGATTTTCCAGGGATTTAGCCTAGCATACCAGACATTACAGATATTTGAGTAAATGGCATAAATTATTATAAAAGGCAAGTACTGAAGAAAAGAACAAAAATGACTAAAAGACTGTGCAAATTAGGCAAGGCACAGCCCAGAAATGAAGCATGAAGGAGGCAGTGCTGACTGTAGGAAGGGCATGGATTTTGTCATTGGATGGGTTTGGGTTTGGCTACCTTTAGCTGTGTGTCTACACCCTCTGTTACTCGCTTCCTCCAGCTGTAGAATGGGGCAAGAATACCAGATCCTGAAGGAACTTCAGTGACACTGGAGCAAGTTTCGGTTGTAGATGCTTCTTTCCACACTCCAGTTTGGCTAGAACCAGTGGGATTTTAGTTACGGTGGACACTGGTCAGCTGAGTCTCACTTTTTCCCTGCATAAAGTTAATAGTTTTCTTCAAATATGGAGCCATTTCCAATTTGTTCCCGTCAAAAAAAAAAAGTGATCCTAGCCATTCACAGGGTTGTGATACTGAAATAAGAGAATCTTTACAAACCACTTAGGACATCAAGTGTTGGATAGGTGGTGAGTAAGAATGAGGATGATGAACTTCTCCCACATGCGTGAACAAGAAATCCTTCTTAAAATCAGGCTGTCCAGGGATTTAAGACTACATCTAGATTGAGATTCCTAGGACCAAGTTGAATTCAGTTACTTACTGGACAGTGTCTTTCCAACTTTATAACCCCCCACTGATGTTTTTATTCACCGGAGGCAGCAGAGGCCTGGAGAGAGCAGCGGCCCCCAAGCAAGGCAGACCGGCTGCTGACCGAGGAAAGGGAGGAGCGGCTTCGGCGGGGCTGGGGAGGAGGGCGGGGAAGCCGGGGCCTCGGTACTCACCGCGGCCCACCACCAGGCGTGGGGGATGCTGGTGAAGTTGGTGTCGGGCATGTCGTGCTCCACGGAGTAGACGGCCGCCGAGAAGGTGAAGATGCCCATGGCGATGAAGAGCATCAGGCAGCCCACCTGCTGGTAGCACTGGCGCAGCGTGAAGCCGAAGGCGCGCAGGCCGGTGGAGTGGCGCGCCAGCTTGAGGATGCGCAGGACGCGCATGAGGCGCATGATGCGCAGCACCTGGCCCACCTTGCCCACGCGGCCCACCGTCTCCAGGTCGTGCTCCCGCTGCGAGCCCTTGCCGGGCCGCTGGTCCTCACCCGTGAAGCACTCGAGCAGCAGCTGCAGGTAGAGCGGCAGGATGGCCACCAGGTCGACCACGTTGAGGGCGCTGCGCGCGAAGCGCCGCAGGTCGGGGGTGGAGGCGAGGCGCAGCAGGAACTCGAGCGTGAAGAAGGCGATGCACAGCACCTCCACGTGCTCCAGGATGGGCCGCGGGTCGCCGCCGCCCGCGCCCTGCTCCGCCTGCTGCTGCATCTCCTCCACCGTGTTGAGCGCCAGCGCCACGACGGAGAGGAGCACGAAGAGGCTGGAGGCCACGCCGATGGCCTTGGCGGCCACGGACGAGAAGGGCTTCTCCAGCAGGTTCCAGAGGCGGCGGCGCTGCGGCCCGTAGAAGCGCATGTCGCGGAAGAGCTCCTCGGCCTCCTCGGCCTGCGCCTGGGCGCGCAGCTCGCGCTGGATCTTGAGCTGGTCGCTGAGCTCGTCGCGCCGCTCCTCGAAGCAGATGCGGCAGCAGCGCGGCGTGTACTTGAGCCGCACGCCCCAGTAGCCCAGCTCCTCCAGGAAGCAGCGCGGGCACAGCTCGTCGCGCACCAGCAGCACCCCGGACGCGTAGAAGTTGTAGACCAGCTGGAAGACGGCCGGGTCGCGGTCGAAGAAGTACTCGTCCGTCCGCGCCTCGTAGTCGTCGCACAGGCCCAGCTGGCGGCTGCGGCTGGCGGACGTGGCCAGGCGGCCCAGGCGCGTCTTGGGGTGACAGGCCAGCTCGCAGCAGTCCAGGCGGTAGCTCTGGCCGCCCACGTTCACGTTCAGCGTGGGCGACACGGGAGGGGCGGTGCGGGCGTCCGGCGGCTGGTCCTCGCCGGGGTCGTCCTTCAGGTCATCCTCCTCCTCCCCGTCCTCGTCCTCCTCGATGTAGTAGTTATAGCTGCCCTCGGTCCACGGCGGGATGCTGGCCTGGGAGCCGGAGCGGGCCCCCACGGAGCAGACGCTCCTGCGGTGCTGGCTGCCCGCGGCCTGGGACGCCTCCTCGCCCTCCGTGACCCTCCAGGGCCTGTAGCCCCAAGAGCGCCGCCTCTCGCTCTGTCTCAGCATGGCTGCGGCGGGTGGACCCCTGGCTTCTCCTCCCTGGCGGTCGGGGTCTGGCTCTCCAGGCTGGGGACGGCCGCCGGGAGGGCGGGTCCGTGGCCCGCAGTGACAGGGCAGCCTGCACCCGGCGCGCGGCGCTCCCAGGCCGGAGTCTGAACAGGCGCAGATGGCTGCTGACTGCTCTAATCTTGCTGATAGGGAGGCGGCAAGCGTTAGGAGGGATTTAGAGCCTCTTAGCTAGTTTCCTCCTCCGCTCCCTGACCTAGGGCTTGATTATGTGGTCTTAAGTCTGTAGATAATCAGAAGGTGGCAGAGACGATTGCTAATAAAAATGTCAGCAACTCTTAGGAGGTGCTCAGTGTCCCCGTGTTGGCGTGAAATCAGCTGAATTAACTATAGAATACGGGTGCCTGGGTCTTGGCCTAGCTCCTGAAATTGCAGCCTCTGCAGGAACAAGGACAGAAATGGCCCCAGAATGCTTGAAGCGCCCTTCATCACAAGCCTGTGTCCCTTTAGTGTAGCCCCTTGTTTAGATCACGCAAGACCTCAGATGACCCCCTTCCCATTCTTTCACACAATCACATTTTTCTCCCTCAGATGGATTTTACTTAGCAGTACTGCTCTGGAGTTCAGTCTTATCTTCTCAGTACTTGATTTGCCTTTGTCTCTGTTTCTCTGCCTCTCTTTTCCATCCTTCCTTTTGAGTGATAAAGGCATGTTTCCAGATAGAGTCCCAGAACTAGTGGGGACATGTTCTTGTGCCCCTGCCTCGTGGCTACGTTAGATCACATGTAAAGGTGACCAGACTTTATTCCAAGGAAAAGGTCTTCACTGTTCTTCAAGACATCACTTAAGAAAACATTTTTTTAAGTCTCTTTCCATGTGTAAAGCGAAGTACTAGACGCTGGGGATGGGAACTCTATGGGGACACAATCGCTCACAGTTTTGTGGGGGATGGAGGAGTTAGGCAAGCGCAACAAAAGAGGGAATTAAAAATACGTGGGTAGCAGAGAAGAGGAAGAGATTTGTTCTGAGCAGAAAATTTGTTTCTAAGTTCAATTTATTTTGAATAGCTAGTAAGTGTTGATGGCAAAAAAAAAAAATTTCAAAGGGTACAAGGTACATTATAGAGGACAGTTTGTCTCTCTCACAAATGGAACTTGCAGTTATCAGGTGTGCCTCTGAGGAGGCAACCACTGTTACTGTTCCAGAATACTTTTTCATTGTTCCTCCAAAAATATTCTAAACGTATACAAGCAAAAGCGCATCTCCATCTGTCATCTTAATAGCTCTTTATTATTAACACAAATCACAGTATACTCCTGTACATTGCTTTTTTTCCAATTAACTATGTATCTTAGAGGTGTTTTAATATCTGAACGTAAGTGTCTATCTCATTTTGAGAGTAGCCGCAAGTAGTCTGACAGTGTTAAGCATTCAGGTTGTTTTATATCTTGCCTCCTGTAAACAGTGATGCAATTAAAACTTTGCATATACATTATACATGTTCAAGATGTAGGAAGGATCATCAAGAAATCTGACTAGATAGGACAAAACAAATTTGACAGATGCCTTGGGGAGAGATTAAAAATGATATCATCTTACACATGCATGAATAATTCTATTTTTTTTAAGATTTAATTTTATTTTTGAGAAAGAGATCACAAACATGAGCATGGGAAGAGGAAGAGGGAGAAGCAGACCCACCCCGCTGAGCAGGGAGCCCTATACAGGGCTCCATCCCAGGACCCTGGGTTCATGATGTGAGCCTGAAGGCAGATGCTGAACCCACTGAGCCACCCAGGTGTCCTGATGAATGCTACTTAAAATGTTCTGTCTGATAGGAATGTGTGTCTTATTTGGAATTCTGATTCAAACAAAAAGGCTGAAATGTTTTCAAGACAGTTGGAAATTTTATAGTATTTAGGAATTCTTGTGAATACTTTTAGTTGTGGTAATGGTCTTGTAATGGTAAAAGAGAGGTTGTATATCTTTAGAGAGACCTACTGACGTGTTTACGGACAAAATGATATGATACCTGAGATTTGCTCTAAGAAAATAGAGCATAGAGAAAGAAAGGAGATGGCCATGGCATGGAAATAGGACTGGCCATGAGTCAGTACTGTTGACACTGAGTGATGAGGACATAGAAGTTCATTATACTATTCTGCTTTCCTAGGTGTTTGAATTTCTTCATAATAAAAAGTTTTTTTGGGTGCCTGGGTGGCTCAGTTGGTTAAACATCTGCCTTCAGCTCAGGTCATGATCCCAGCGTCCTGTCCTGGGATTGTGCCCTGTGTTAGGCTTCCTATTCTGTGGGGAGCCTATTTCTCCATTTCCCTCTGGTACTCCCCTGTTTGTACTCTCTTAAATAAATAAAATCTTTGAAAAAAATTTTTTTTAAAAAAAGGTATATAAAGGATAAATTATTAGAAGTGGAATTGCCATATCAAAGACCACATGTTAGCAATTTTGATCGATGATGCCAATTTGCCTCATAAAGTTTTTATGGATCTGTAACTCATCATCATACTTCTTGAACTCCACCCATTTGATAGGTGAAAAATGATGTGGGATCATTTTAATTTGTATTTCTCTCATTATGAATGCAGCTCAGTCTCTCTTCATGTCATTAGTTGTATGTCTTTTTCTGCCTTTTATCAACAAGTTGGCATTTTTATTGATTTGTGGGAGAGGTATCTATATTCTGAAAATAGACCCTTTAGCTGGGGCATGGATTGCAATTTTCATTTCTGACTTGATCCTTTGGTGAGTTTTTTTTCCCATATAAATTTTTTATTTGAAGGCTTCTCAGCGTAGTGCCATATTAGGGAAGTCTTCACCCACTCTGTAATTTCAAAGGTTTTTCTTCACATAGTTCTACTTCTCACATTTAAGTATTCGATCTATCAAGAATTAATTTTGAGGTAAAGAGTGAAGTAGAGACTCAACTCCATTTTCCAGGGTTTGATCCACATGTCCCAACGCATGAACTGAATAATCTGGTTTTCCCCCACTGGTGTGTAGTGCTGTCTCTATCACATCATGCAGTTTTAATTATGTGTCCAGGTCGTTGGACAGATAGATCACAGTTGCTATAGGGGCTGCACCTGCTGACCTGGTTCAGTTTTCAATAGACCTCAAACTTCTAAGCTTAAGACAAGGCCTAACCAGGCCTAGTGCAACCTCTAAGTTCCTAAATGCGCTTCTTGTGTTCCCTGGATGGCCTACAATATTAATGCTGTTTCTCCAGACATGCACTGAACTATTCTCCAATTTCATCTCTTCTTTCTATTATGCTGAATACTGTCAACAAGTGCCTTTTCGCTGCAGAAGTGATCATACTATTATAAAAGAGTATCACTATTCTATTTCTCATGTCCTCTCCATTGCAGTCATATGCCGGTGCGTACCTAAGCTTTCAATGCTGTCACGGCTTTTACACTGAAACACAGGAGAGTTAGTATGTTTGTGAGGCATCTCAAAGCTAAGTGCAAACACCACAGCCACGGAGTCGTCAGGGAGTGTTGCCTGGACAGACCACACTTAATTTTCTCTTACACGCAAATGCATCTGTTGGTTTGGGCATGTTGCTTGGATTTTGCTCTTGGATTTTTCCTTTGCCGAGGGCAAGTGTAGATGCGTATCCACACATGGAAAACTTTACTAGCAAGGACAACTGCCCAAAAGTAGAATGGGAATGCATTTAAGAATCTGTAGGGAGGAGGGAAACCTGTATGAACTTAAAGCTGGCTTCTGCCTTGAAATTACTGAGATTCCAGATCTTTCTTTGATGATTCATTTGTCTTAAATTCCCTTTTGTCTTTCCTGTCCTGTGATCCTTATCCTTCAAAAGTCAGCTCAGACATCCTCCTCCTCTTTGAGCGATTCTTCTCCAACAGCTCTGTTGCGTCAAGATGGGTTGTTGCTCCTTCTCAGTGTTAATTTAAGGTGACACCTATCACTAACTTGAAATATGAGGCACTTATTTTAAAAAAGATTTTATTTATTTGAGAGAGGGAGAAGCAGACTCCCCACTGGCCTGGCAGCCAGATGCTGCACTCTCCATCTCAGGACCCTGGGATCATGACCTGGGCAGATGCTTCACTGACTGAACCCCCACAGGTGCCCCAAGGCATTTACTTTAATGAAGAGAGACTTAAAAAGTTTCCCATTATAGAAGTTCTATAAGTGCATTATAGAAGAATTTAAAAAATAGAGTAGAACACTCAAAACTAATACAACATCAATAGCATGCCCAGATACTGTGCTATGTTAATACTTACAATAACCTATCATTAAATGCTATTCCTCTTTTGCAGATGAAGAGACTGGGACACAGGAATTAAATGACTTGCCCATGATTGCACAGAAAGTAAATTGTAGAGCTCAATTTTACTCCAGACTAACCAGCAGGTTATAAAGTAGCATATACATAAAAACTACCCATAATCTGACCATCCAAAGACACTGTTAATATTTTAACCTATGTCTTTCTATTCAATTACACACACACAGATGTATATTTAACATGCTCATGGACATAAAACTATGTATCCTGCTTTTTGCATGTAACATTTTCACATATGCATTTTTTTATTTTTTAAAATATCCCACTTTGTAGGGCACCTGGGTGGCTCAGTAGTTGAGTGTCTGTCTTTGGCTCGGGGCATGATCCCTGGGTCCTGGGATTGAGTCCCACATCGGGCTCCCTGCATGGAGCCTGCTTCTCCCTCTGCTTATGTCTCTGCCTCTCTCTCTCTCTCTCTCTGTGTCTCTCATGAATAAATAAATAAAATATTTATAAACAAAATCCCACTTTGTAATCATTATTTTAAATAGCTACAAATATCCTGTATTGTGGATGTACCGTCTATAACTAAACCAAATCTCTTTTATGGAAATAATGATTTTTAAGAATTTCACTATTTTAAGTAATGATGTGATAAAATGAGAGATTTTTTTCTTTCATTCTTTGGGTTGTTTTGTTTTGTATTCTGAGTTAATTTTTGAGACAGTTTGGCTAGATTTTTGTTGTTGTTGTTTTTAGGCGATTCTCTTTTAATACTGAACCTTCCCATGTGATATTCCTACTGTTCTGTTTAGGACAGTCTTTCTCCACACCAGCCTGTCTCTTCTTCCTCTTGCCAACTCATGTTCACCTTTTGTAAGTGGAGAGCTAACTCCTCTTAGCCTGTCCTCCAGGACAGCTTCCCTGCATCCACGAAAACTGAATTCAGTCCCTCACACATGTGCTTCTCTAACAGCTTGACTTTGCCTAGCAGAGCTCTTCACACAAATGCTATCTTGCCTGTAAACAAGACCAGACTGAGTTCCAGAGGGCTGGACAGTGTTTGCTTTCTTCTTTTCCACAGGTTCTAGTCCACTGCCTGACATAGAGGAGGCACTCAGAACTACTAGCTAGGAGATGGAAATATTTAACGCTTCCTACCAGCTTGCTTTGCAATTTGCCTCACTGCTTGCTCTTAGCCCTGAAGGATAGGAGTGTCTTCATAGTGCCTTCACTTAAATAGCATTATTGGCTGCTATTTGCTTATTGACAAGTGAAAATGCCATTACAGTTTTGTTTTAATCAACTCTGTGTTAATTACACACTTGTGTGTTCCCCACTAGCCTCTAAAGTCTTCAAAGGTAAAGACAATCTTGTCTCTGTGGCCCCAGCACCAAGTAGTGTCCAATATGTAGCAGATTAGAAGAAAAATATGTTGAAGATCTCTCTCTATTCTTACAAGTGCATGTAAGTCTAGAATTATCTCAAAAATGTTAAAAAAAAATGTACTACTTTGGGGGTGCCTCAGTGGTTCAGTCAGTTAAGTGTCTGCCTTCAGCTCAAATCATGATCCTGGGGTCCTGGGATCGAGTCTTACATTGGGTTCCCTGTTCAGCGGGGAGCCTGCTTCTCCCTCTCCCTCTGCCTGCCTCTCCCACCCATTCATTCTTTCTTTCTCACTCTCTATCTCTCTAAAGTAAATAAAATCTTAAAAAAAAGAAAGGTATACTACTTTGCACTGATACACCCTAAGCCCCACAACAAAGGGAAAGAAAACTGGTGGACTTTGAGGAACACTGGCTGGGCATCCTGCCTGCTTTTCTTTGGTGACAGAGGCTGATAGGCAGTGTGGTACAACGCAAAGGACATTAAAACTAAGACAAGATTTTGCATTCTGGTTCAAACTTTGGGAAAATGACTTCAGCCTTTTTCATATCAATTTCCTTACCTGTAAGATGGGTTGTGGAGGATTTTCCAGTTAATATAAGAAGAGAACACCCCTCTACTTTATTTTCAATTGGCCTGCCTATGCCAAATGCTAGCACCTGCTGTTCACGAACAGATAGCCATATCTCCCCATCCAGCTACCTATTACCCCAGTTCCTGATTGTATGCCTCCAACACACAGATATTCATTTTTAGCCCCTGGAGAATTTCACAGCAGAGAAAGAAGTCACATTCACAGTCCACCATGAAAATTAATTCCTTTATGTTAAAGGAGCACTGATGAATACAATTCATACATTGATAAAATATTTTTTATGGCTCAAAACATGACTAGTGCTACTGAAGGGACAGAACTTAAAATTTAATTTATATTTAACAGTCATGTATGACAGGTGGCTACCATTTTGGACAGGGCAGTATTAAAAGACCTGTGTCTTGATTGTCTCTTTTATTTATGTATTTTTTATTTTTATTTTTATTTTTTTTAATTGTCTCTTTTAAATATGCACTGGCCCCAGGAGCCATGAACTTTTAGGACCTTAAGCCCTTGGTCAAGTGAGTTTGCCAGCATAAACTGGCCTACTACATTTACGACTAAAGGGAAGTGAGACGGGAAAAGTAATATGGGTAGGACAGTGAATGGAGCGATGGGACTGAGAAGTTTGAACAGGTGGAGGGTAACTTGGGGGGGGAATGCGTTTCAGAACAGATTCAGGTTCAGGATGGCTCAGGAAGAGCCTGGAATTAAAAGGGAAAAACTAAAGTAACTGGTAAGAAGAGAAAAGTTGCTGAGAATGCAACTACTTTTGCAAATTTAACCAGACCTAGTCCTGAGAAAGGCAGAGAGAGAGAGAGTTCAGTATTCCCTTGGAAAGCTGCATTTCCTTTAAGGTCTCCAAAGTTCCTGTCGGTAAATGACAGAGGCCATAATTGTAAAGTAGGAAGTTGAGATGAAGATCTAATACCCAGAAAAAAAAAACAAAGAAATTACAAAACAAGAACAAAAAAACCAACAGTCTCCCCAGTTCTCAATAAAGGAAAAAGAGGAGCTTTTTGAGGCGGGGAGGGAGCTTTTGTTAAGCCTGGTGAATTTCTTCTGATAACTGAATTATTGAAGTATTCGTTGACCTCCTTCTCTTTAAATTTGCCTGTCTCATTGCAGGTAAAATGTGCAATGGATGGAAATCGTGATTGATTGCAAAGTGTCTTAGTCAATTGAAATCCTCTTTGACCCAGTGAAGGTTTTCTGTGGGTTTGGAAAAAGGAAGGGTGAGGGATGGGGACAGGGGAAGGCTGTAAGGAAACGTTCTTGTCATCAGGGTCCTGTAATCAGGCTTAATCTGGGGGGTGGGTGTACCCCCTTCTTGCAAGCACATCCATCTTCTTTAATCCCCTCTTTGAAAGATGAAGAATCTGGGCCACTTGGACACCTTCCCCACTTTTGAGCTGCCATCACAGAGTGTGCAGCCCCTAACGGGGTGTCCCTTACTTAGAAAGACTTCACTTTGATTTCTGATCCTCATTTATGATTTCCCCTAAACATTCATAGACAGTCTTCCAACATGGTTCTTTTTTGTTCTTTCTGCCCCCTCACTGATGCAACAGATCTTGCCACTATGAAGCAGATGCAAGGTGATTCAAGCTAAAGCATAAACATACTGTGTACAAGACCCTCTGTGACTTCCAAGCTGGGAGGGATGCAGTGGTCAGCTGTTTCCACTGTTCCCTTGAGAGAGAAGGAAACTGAGGTGTCCAATCAATGAATGCGTGACTCTGGAACCCTGTTTTCACTCCCCCTAACTTGACATTGTTTCAGCATCATTGCATCTAGTGTTTCACCTTGAGGTTGTGTCCATGTGGAACAAGCAAATTGTACATCTGGTAGGTGTCCTTCTGAGTAATTTAAATATGAGATCTTGACATTTAATGAAGAGCTAAGGTAAGTTACACAAACTGTCTTCACTGGTCTAATTCCACAGCAAATGTCTGTCCTCCATTTTGTGTTGAGTAGGTAATCCGAGTCGTATTTCACATAACTTCCAGAAATAACATCTTGTCTTGTGCCCAAACCAGAACGTTGACTATTTCCTGTGGTAGAGTAGACCCACTTGACCTTTAAGAAGTTGAGCTTTGTATATTGTGACACCACTTTGCGTCTCACTCCATTGGTTTCAGGGTTCTCTCCTGGTCTCTGCCTCTGGATGTCTGTTTCCGCTCTCTCTACTCTGAGAAGAGAGACTCTCTCTGACCAAGTCTCCAGAAGAGCAGAAATGATGCTAGTGAGCTCTGCATGATCACATAGAGAAAGCATTTGCAGAAAATGCTTATACCCAAACGTTGTTTTTTTTTTTTTCTACCTTAAAATTTGCATTCAAGAACTCTGCCAAGGGAGGGAAGTATATCAGAGAATATAGCACATCTGCTCTGATTCTGATATTACCTTGATGACTCGGGGCTCCCTGGAGTAGGGACAATGAGAGCCAGGTGATGCTCCTGAGGAGATTTGCCAGTTTGAAAAGTGGCATCTGTGAAAACCTATAAGAATACAGAGAATATGCCTGAACAGATGGTATGTAAAGAATACTGAAAGAGGACAATTCTCTGAAAACTTTTAAGGATTAATAAGTGTGGCAAGGGGAAGGGATTATGAATGATTAATAATGACCCAATGATATTATTAAAATTGCCTATGTAGTTTAACTCCAAGTTTTTTGTTTTTGTTTTTTTTTTTATACAGGTCAGTAGTTACGTGTCATGGCAAAATTATGTAGTGCAGAAGAGTATTTTCCATGTAGCTTCCTAAAATACCATGTTTCTGCATTGCAAAGGTTGTTCACAAAATCAGAACAGAGGAGTTTAGACCTTAGGTGATGGATGGGTATATGGGAGTTACTCATTGGAAAGCATAAATAATAGATTTAAGTAAATATATTTGTGGCTATATTGTTCTTATGTTGATGTAGATTAGACTCTAAAGCAGTGCAACTAATGTTAGAGAACTCTGTGAGAAAAATGAGTGTTTTGGACTAAAGATCAGTTTGGAGCTTGTTAGCAAGGCATTGCCACAAAGAGTTATAGAATAGATAAAAAATTACTTTAATTGACATAGCAGCTACTTGTATATAACCCTGTGTGTGGTGCTGCTAAAAGGCTTGTGATGAATAAGTAGCTTACTCTTTCAAGAAAGATAATAATTTTCCTTGCCCCCATATTTTCACTCTTGATTTGTTCTAAAATTAATATAGCAAAGGTCAATTTTAGAACATCACAAGAACATCACAAACTATGACTAAGTGAAATACTTTTAAAGGGACTATGTTGCTCCCATCTTTAATGATTATGTTCAGCTGTATGACACTGAAAGAAAGCTAAAAGGAATTTATTTGTGTAGGCATTACTTTCCTCCTGTGACAAGATGCCCAAAGATTGGCAGTCCAGGGCAAGTAGAGGCTTAAGGGTGTCACCAAGAATTAAGGCTCCCTCTGATAATTTGTGAACTTTAAAAAGGTGCATCATTTGGTCCTAAACACAGATTTATTTCCTCATTTCTTTTTCTGGGTGAGTAAATTCTGCTGTGATCTCTATATCCATGTTCTGAAATGAACATTTGTTCCAAACCATTGGTCATGATCCTGATACCAGAACAATCTATCTTTTGAATTTTGAGATTCCAGATCATATTTTAAAAAATCAGAGAAATGGACAAAGAAGAAAATAAATCCATCTCATACTTTATAATCCCAAGTTACTACTATTTATATCATGATGAACATTTATCCATAAATTGTTATATTTCTGTATATCTATATATATGCACGCATTATATGTTTACATATACATAATTATATATACATACTGTGTAATTTCACACTCCTATTTTTACATATAATTTTATACATACAGGATAGTGATAAACATAACCTTTATTCACTTAGTGACATGTAGCTTGTTACATATGTGATCTGTATGCTTGTTGTGTAACAAAATATTGAGTTTGAGCATATCGCAATGTCTAGTTTTCCCTCAAGTCTGGTACTTCTAATTTTGTGTACTGTATTGTACACAAATAAATTGTATTACAAAATCTAAGTACTGGATTAGACTACACTCAGGAGTATAGTCTAAGCCTCCAGACTGTAATCTGAGAAGCAGAGTGGTATTTTGAGGAAGTCAAGAGAACTGACTTCTAATACCAGCTTGATACCTTACTAGTTGTGTGAACTTTAATAAGTCACATCTCCTATCTGAGCCTCAGTGTCCACGTTTGTCAATGAATGGCACGAGTATAGTAACATTAAAGTCTCTTCTATGGGCTCTCATGTTTTATTATTTTATAGAGACTTGTCTTTCATTACTGTTAAATCACTATCAGGGACCAGGTCTGGATTATTACTCAAGTTTAGCCAAGTATGGCACTGAGTAAGCACCCAGTAGAAATTTACTGAGTGACTGTAAGTGCCAGCTGACCTGCATTCTGAGTTACTCTTCAAATATACCAGGCCCATTCCCTTCCCCATCTTGCTTTAAGCTGAATATAAATTGTAGAGGAATTGTCTAGAATAGTTTCTCTTTCCATTTGGAGATACCTTATGACTCTTGGTAAGATTTTATACATTTATTTACAAAAATTCCAAGCCTTGCTTGTTCATCTTCTCCTGTTCATCTTCCCTCATCTTCTCCTGTTCATCTTCCCTCAGCAGTCACATTGTGAGATTTTCTTGTCTGTTGCTCAGTTTGTCTATTTGAGACAGAGAGCCCAGAGATTGATACAACTACAGAAACTTGATATGTGCCAGGAAAAAACTTTGCAAATCACTTGGGGAAGAGTATATTATTTAATAAAGAATGCTGCAACAACTGGTCATCCATGGAGGGAAAGTGACATTGTATCCCTATTTCAGAATCTATCTTCAAATAAATGGATTCTAGGTAAATTTCAAACTTAAATGTAAAAGGTAAATCTCTGAAAGTAACAAAAGAAAAATTAAAGACATGTATTTGTGACCTTATGGTATTGAAAGGACTTCTTAGGTAGACATAAAAATGGTAGCTACAAAAAACTTGATATGTTTAACCACATTAAAAAATAAAATTGAGGGGATCCCTGGCTGGCTCAATGGTTTAATGCCTGCCTTCCGCTCAGGGTGTGATCCTGGGGTCCTGGGATCGAGTCCAACATTGGGGATTCCCTCATTCAGGAGAGGATGAACATTGTTGGCCATTGTCAATGAAATATCTCCTACATTTCCATTTCTAGGTACTCATGGGTAGTACAGAAAAAAGTTATTGATTTTTGTATATTTGTCTTGTGTCGAGTCATCTTACCAAATTATCTTATTCTAGCAATTTTTTTTTTAAGAAACTAGAGTTTCTAGGTTTTCTGGAAACAAAATCACATCAATAAACCAAGAGCATTATCTTGGCTTTTCAACTTATATATAGATTATATTCTTTGAATTTGCTCATAGCTCCAAGACAATAGCTAACAGCAAAAGAATATGAACAAATTACAAGGTAGCCTACAAAATACCCAATGAATATATGCTGCAGATATTTCAGTTGAACCAGGTATTTGAAAAGGATGCCACCTCCCACTCTTGTATGACAAAACATACTGAATAAAACAAATGAAAAATATTCAGTTTTACTGTTATTCATTTTTCAAAGTGACAAAAAAAATACATTTATTGCTAGTGGGATGAGCCCTTTGAATTTCTAACTTGGTAACAGTAGAAATATTCTCTATCAATACATATTAAAATTAAATATTCACATATATGTTGATATAACAGTCCTACTTTTGAGAATTGAGAAATACTTCATATTTAGGATACTAATATTTTGTTGGTATCCTAAAAATATTTTCCTATATGTGTCTTGTTTTTTTTACTTTATGATTATTTTTTGGTGCTCAATTTTATTTATTTTTTTGAGATTTTATTTATTTATGAGACAGAGAGAGAGAGAGAGAGAGAGAGAGGCAGAGACACAGGCAGAGGGAGAAAGGCTCCAGGCAGGAAGCCCAATGTGGGACTCGATCCCAGGACCCCAGGATCACACCCTGAGCGGAAGGCAGGCATTAAACCATTGAGCCAGCCAGGGATCCCCTCAATTTTATTTTTTAATGTGGTTAAACATATCAAGTTTTTTGTAGCTACCATTTTTATGTCTACCTAAGAAGTCCTTTCAATACCATAAGGTCACAAATACATGTCTTTAATTTTTCTTTTGTTACTTTCAGAGATTTACCTTTTACATTTAAGTTTGAAATTTACCTAGAATCCATTTATTTGAAGATAGATTCTGAAATAGGGATACAATGTCACTTTCCCTCCATGGATGACCAGTTGTTGCAGCATTCTTTATTAAATAATATACTCTTCCCCAAGTGATTTGCAAAGTTTTTTCCTGGCACATATCAAGTTTCTGTAGTTGTATCAATCTCTGGGCTCTCTGTCTCAAATAGACAAACTGAGCAACAGACAAAATCTCACAATGTGTTTAACGCTGATAGCAAGCTTTATAAAAAACTTTTATAAATGTGGGGCATGTTCCTCAATCTGTACTTTTGCTTTTTCAGGAGTGTGTTTGCTATTCTTGGGCCTTTGAATTTCCATATGAGTTTCAGAATCCACTTTCAAATTCAAAAAACCTGTTTTTAAAACTGGGGGCTAGGATTAGAAATGTATTCATTTAATACATCCATATGAGAGAATTGCTACTGAGACTACTTAATATGTCCCCGCATTAATTTAGGTTTTTAAAAATGTCTTCGACCTTAATATCACTTGTCATCAGGGAATGCAAATCAAAGCTACAGTGAGATACCACATCACATCTGTCAGAATTACTAAAATCAACAACACAAGAAACAACAGGTGTTGTGAGGATGTAGACAAAGGGAAACCCTCTTATACTGGTGATGGGAATGCAAACTGGTGCAGCCACTCTGGAAAACACTATAGAGTTTCCTCAAAAAGTTAAATATAGAACTAACCTACAACCTAGCAATTGCATTACTAGGTATTTACTCAAAGAAGACAAAAAGAATAATTCAAAGGGATACATGCATCCGGACGTTTTGCAGCATTATCTACAATAGCCAAATTACAGAAGTAGCTTAAGTGTCCACTAACTGGTAAATGGATAAAGGAGATGTGATATATACATATACATACACACACATAAATACACACATATAACTCTACACATATATATACATATATATATGAATATTACTCAGCCATAGAAAAGAATGCAATCTTGCCATTTGCAACAACATGAGTGGAGCTAGAGTATTATGCTAAGTGAAATTAGAGAAAGACAAATACCATATAATTTCACTCTTATATGGAGTTTAAGAAACAAAACAAAGAAAAAAGAGAGGCAAACCAAGAAACAGACTCTTAACTATAGAGAACAAACTGATGGCTACTAGAGAGGAGATGGAGGTAGGGATGGGTTTAACTAGGTGATGAGGATTAAGAGGTGCACTTGTATTAGCACCTCTAATGTGCTGTATAAAAGTGTTCACTCCACTGTACACATGAAACTAATGTTACACTGTATGTTAACTAACTGGAATTTAAATAAAAACTTTAAAAAATATCTTTCACAGGGGCATCTGGGTGGCTCAGTGGTTGAGCATCTGCCTTTGGCTCAGGGCATGATCCTGGGGTCCTGGGATCAAGTCCCACATCGGGCTCCCCGTGGGGAACCTCCTTCTCCCTCTGCCTATGTCTCTGCCTCTCTCTGTGTGTTTCTCATGAATAAATGAATTAAATCTTTAAAAAAAACTTTCACTAAATTTAAAAATTTTTCCCCTTAAGGTTTTGAACACCTTTCACTAGATTTACTCCTAAGTAACTTGGGTTTTTCTGCTATCATGTATGATGTCTCTGGTAGTTTTAAACTATGTTTACACATTTTTTTGAAATGTCTTCCTTTAGAAGGTAGAGCTTAACTCCCCTCTTAATGGGTGTGAGGTGGACTGAGAGACTTTTACCACTAAGGAAAAAGATAAACCAGGAGAAATCCAGAGACAAAATCATAAAGGCTTCCTCCTTGTTCTTTTTCAGATCATTCTTTGTGCAGAAAGGCAGCTGTCATGCATGAGAATATTCCTGCCATCTTACAGAGAAGTCCAAATGTAGAGAATTGAGCCTGGTTGAAGCCTGCAGCCTCCATCCATATGAGCAGACCATCTTGGACGGGGATCCTCAGTTCCAGTGAAGGATTCCAATCACTGCAGCGCCCTTACCATGAGGCTGCAACCTCATTAGAGACAGCGCCAGAATCATCCAGCTGCACCACTCCCACATTCCTAACCCTCAATACCATAAGAGGTAAGAGAGAAAAAAGGTTTATTGTTTTAAGCAATTAAGTTTTAGAATAATTCATTGAGAGATAATACATAACAAATACACCTTTTAAAAGCTATATTTTCTTTTTTTTTTAAATTTTTTATTTATTTATGATAGTCACACAGAGAGAGAGAGGGGCAGAGACACAGGCAGAGGGAGAAGCAGGCTCCATGCACCGGGAGCCCGATGTGGGATTCGATCCCGGGTCTCCAGGATCACGCCCTGGGCCAAAGGCAGGCGCCAAACCGCTGCGCCACCCAGGGATCCCAAAAGCTATATTTTCAAAAAAAAAGCTATATTTTCTGTTTGCTGCTGTTTAGAAAAGCAATTGATTTTTTACGTTATTCTTATAGCAAGCTACCTTGTTAAGCTCTCAGTAATTGTATTAATAATAAGTTTTCTCTAGGTTTTTTTTTTTTTAAGATTTTATTTATTCATGAGAGACACAGAGAGAGAGAGAGAAAGGCAGAGACACAGGCAGAGGGAGAAGCAGGCTCCATGCAGGGAGCCCGACATGGGACTCAATCCTGGGTCTCCAGGATCACGCCCTGGGCTGAAGGTGGCGCTAAACTGCTGAGCCACCCAGGCTGCCCAGTTTTCTGTAGGTTTTATTGAGATATGTGGAAACAATCATTTTACATACACTTAAAGCAGCTTGCTTTCCATTCTTTATTTTTCCCCTTAATGCAGATGGCTTAGTCTTCAGTATGATAATGACTAGAAACAATGATAGTGGGTATCCTGTCCTGTACCTGATTTTAAGGGGATTTTCTGATATTTTTCCATCGAAGAATGGTATAATGTCCTGGAAAGCTGATCCTAGGTTTCTGATAGAATATCCTAATTGGGTAAAAGAGTTCTCACTTACCCTGAGTGGATTCCATTAACACACAGATCCACACTAGTATATCTGTAGTTACAGATACAGTTTACATTCTCTGCATGGAAATGATAAATTGCAAGACATGAAGACACAAACATTTAAAATGCTATTGGATATTGCCAAGTCACCTCCAAAAAATGTTATATCGGTATAAAGTCCCATGAGGAGTATATGTAAACCACTGCTTTTCTGTGTGTCACCAACCTTTTTTCTCCCCAGTGGCAACTCCCTATTCTCTTAATGGTGACAATAAAAACAGCCAGTTATATAGCAGTTACGTGTTCCAGGCACTGTTCTAAGACTTCATTTATATTAGCTCATTTAATCTTCTCAACAACCCTTTGCTTTTGTTAATTCCAGTTCACAGGAGAGCATCTGTGGCATGGAGATTCAATAACTTACCCAAAGTCACACCACTAGCAAGTGACATAGTCAGGATTTGAACACAGCCCCAAAGTTCATGATCTTAAACCTTATGCTCCACTGCCCTTTACAGCTAGCAGCTACAGAGTGTTTGCCCTGTGACAAGGGCTGCTGGGATGCAATCATCACAAAACCCTTCTCAATGAGAACTGTTCTCAGCCTCAGTATTTTGAATATTGTAACACATGACACATCTTTGTTGTTGAGTGAAAGTATTGGTTTAATGGTGACTTGATGGGGTGGTTGGTCTTACTATGCTCTTTGATTTCCCAAGCAGCAATTCCTCCAGGCTGTGGGGAGCTGCCCCAGGACTGGGACTAAATTGAGACCTATCGCATGATTTGGGAGAAGGCATGTGGTTATAGTTTGAGTTGAATATATGCAATGTTCATATCTGTATTGAACAGGAATTCTGAAAAAGGAAGGGCTTGAAACAAGAAGGACTTAGATCTCATCTTCTGGTCCAGTTATCAGATAGGGTTTATTTAAATCTCGGAACCTTGAATTTTCTCCTCTTTGAAACAGGGAAAATGATAGCTGCTTTGTTGTGGTGGTGCAAAAATTAAGTAGGATGGTGTGTGTAAAATGTCTTGCTGCATGTGGAACTCCCTCTGCAAGTGGGAATTCCCTTCTTCCTCCTCAAGGACAGCTGCATGTCAGAGTTGCAGATCTCCACATGCAAGAGTATAAAACTATCCCTAAACTAAAACCTAAAATCTAGTGAGTAATCCTCACATATACAATTGAGACGTGATAATGTGTGAGCAGATATTTCTCCTAATATAAAAGAGGCACGTGGAAGCTTACAGTGAACCAGGTACAACTCAAAGACATTACATCTAATTTTTAAAATCTTCAGACTCCATAGGTTATATATGATTATTAATTCCCATTTTGTGGACAAAGAAACTGAACTACAAAGAAGTCAAATAACACAGCTAGTTACACAGCTAGTAAACAGCAGAGCTGGGATTCATGCTCAGGCTACCTGGTTGCAGAGTCTCAATCATCATGTTTTTCTACCTCTAGGACAGCTCAGAAGAGAAATTCCTGACAAGCGTCTTATTGAGAGAAGATCAACTAGCAAATTCACCCCTTAGGTTTCTACTTGGCAACCCATTTCCAATGATGAGTTTTTATTTAGGTGCTGATGCCTGCCTGGGTTACATCTTAATGGTATACACTAAAGTTAGTTTGAATCTCCACTATTCTATTGGTTTTATAGAGGATCATCCATCCATCTGTCCATCCCATCATTTCATTGACTCATTCAACAGTATTAGTTAGGTCCAGAAAGGTGGGACGAGTGCATCAAAAGACCTAGTTCCAAATCCTGTTCTTCCATTTCCTAGCTGTGTGATCTTGAGTAGGCTCCTCTGAGCCTCGACCTCTGTAGGTTAAATGGAGGAAGTAATATGTACTTTTCTGGGTTATTCTGATCGCTAGGTGAGAATAGTATTAAAAGGGAAAGTGATTGGGAAACTGTAAAGTGCTATGCAAATATTATTTGATAGAACTATCCCACAAAGAGGAGCTAGCCAGAACACTTTGCTTGCTTAAGCAAAAACCTAGCTTTGGGAATAGGAAGTGTATTAAATTGCTCACTGTCCTTCGTTTATTGCTGATCTTAGCCAGGGTTTGAAGTTTAGCTGTGACACTTGCATGTGAATAGAGAGAAGCTTTGAGGAAAGTTGGCACAGGGAACCCATGTTCCCTTCCTATAAGTATCTCCAGGGGAATGTGATAGGTTTGTCTGTCAGCAGAGTGTTGCCTCCTTTGTGGTCCAGAATACAAATTGAAATATCATACTACAAAATAATTAGCATTTCCTTACACAGGAAACATGTTAAAAATAAACAAGTGGCTCTTAGGACTTGGTAGCAGAGGTGACTTATACTAAAGAGCTTATGCTGTTGCGCTGCAGAAGATGTCTTCAGACCTCCAAGAAGCATCTCAAACAGCAAGGAAGTCTGATTTAAATTGCAGAGGATCTTTCTTTTCCTTTTTTTTTTTCATCCAGAAAGTTGCCTTGCATGCCAGTGTCCACTAAAACCACTGGTTCCTGGAGTGACTGGCTGCATTACAATCAACTAATAATATATAAGTGAATGTCAGATAAATACCAATTCCTAGGCCTTTTTACTCTTCAAGGATTTTTACTCTTTAGATCCAATCAATATAAGACCTGAGAAAACCTTTATCTTTGCTCATTCACAGCTGGATATGGGAACCACGGCTTGGGATGAGGATGCTTATGGCATATGGCAATGGGACTGACGAGTTTCGGGGACAAAGCTGGTTTTTGAAATGCCTCTGTCCAGATTCTTTTCACTCCCATTATCCATGATCTCTCTCTCTCTCTCTCTCTCTCTCTCTCTCTCTCTCTCTTTCTTTTTTTATTAAAAAATGTTTTTGGAGAAGTTTTCTGAACAAATGCAGCATGCCAGTTTTAAGTCACTCAAGTTGCTGCTTTCTTTGTCAACTATTTCTTAAGAATACGGATGAAGGATTTTAGGAATTTATTTGCATTATCCTTTCAACTCATGCTTCCCCCACACCCACCTCCGCCCCCTGCCACAATCCTGTGATTGATGTTCACTAATAGTGTTCCATGATAAAAATCTCAATGCTCCATTCTCCAGTCCTTTGCTTTTTTAAAGCTATGCATGGCAGATACTGCCAGGTTGGCACGCCCAAGGAGGAGTCCCTGCCCAGTTCCAAGAAAGAAAGAGAGCAGACAAAAACATGTTCAAAGTGTTCTATTTTAAAGAAATTTGGAGGTGTGGAAGGACATAAGGAATGTTGTGAAGGTTTGGATATCAGTCTTTCTAAAGAAGTTGATGAGAGATGGATGGGACCAACAGGCATATCTGTGACTTACGGATGCAAGTGGGTTTTTTGACTGTTTTTGTTGTGGTGGTTCAGCATACAACAAGGGATGCCTCTGTACTCCTATCTTGACAAATGACTTTGTGATCTATCAAACTTGTCCATTTGAATTCCAGTTTCCAACACTGTGTGACCAACTAAGTTGAGGTTACTTCTCCCTCTTTTGTTTCCTGATCGGATTAAAAGAGCTAACATTGCCAAAATTGCATTGGTTGTTTTGAAGTTAAGACAAGACAAGGCCTCTGAGTGTCCAGTGTATAAAAAAAGCCAGGTTCCATCCAATCTGCAGCCCACTCCCACCTTTTCAGTTTGTACTGGAGTGTGAAGTAGAGGCTGCTGCCAGGTGAGCCCATCCTGTTGGGAAACTGTTAAGCTGAACCGGTGTGTAGCAATATCCCTTTGCAGAAAGGGTTGTAGGGTACAGATCTGTGCAAGTAGCCTCCCAAAGTACCATGTGGCCACACAGAAAGTAGCAGCTTGAGGACTGGCAGAAAAGAAGAGGCAACAAAGAAATGTACTTGTTGAGACAGCTGTGAATCCAAGAGGATGTTTGGATGGTATCTCTACGGTCCACCCCAGGATATGTTTAATGCTGATTCATCAGCTGTAAGAAGGTCTCATTATATAGTTGGTAACAGAATATCATCATGGGCGGATTCTCATTTGCCTTGTGTGTATAAGGCAGGGATCCTTGGTTCATACATTTTGGACTAAGCATACATAGACCAGTCCTGTTTTAGGTTTGGGGTTGAAGATAAAACAAACAGCCAGTGTTATGCCATATTGAGGAAAACAATCTGAACAGGGGATGAAAATCACTGGGAACATCAGGATAAGAATAGGTACTTGACTCAGAAGGAGCACCCAGGCTGTGAGTTTTTTTGATAAACGTTTAGACTCAGGCTCAGGGTTCCTTGTAAAGGATGAGATCATAGCAGAGATGGCTGAGGTCTCATATTTGTCAAAATACTTTGAAAGTTTTTCTCACTTATGCCTTCCTATAACCTTGTGATGGGGGGTTTGAAATCCCCACTGGGCCATGGAAGAAAGAAGGCACAAGAGCCATTAAGGGTGAGAGCCAGGAATAGACACTTAACTACAGGACACTGGGCCCAAGCCTTTCCACCAGGCTATGATATGGGCCCTGTAAAGAGTAGGGGTGAGGTTTGTTAATGTTGTGATGACATCCAGGGGGGTGCAGGAATACTGATTTCTACCCAACTGATGCGATTAGATGCATGGCCCTTAGAACAAAGAACAATGACCAAAGAAAATTAGCATTTTTATTCACTGGTTTTGGGTTGGGTTTTTCCTCCAAATACCAATACTGGAAACTTGGTAAGATGAATGGGAGTATGCATCCTAAGCTCAAAGCCTGAGAATCCTCTATCTTGCGTTTTTGTGCACGTTTGACTGGCCAGTAGTGTAGAAATGCGAGAGAGAGAGAGAGAGAGAGAGAGAGAGAGAGAGAGAGAGAGAGAAACGTGGAGAATTGCAAGGAGACTGAACATAAAGGGTCAGGCTCCTCCTTCCTAAAGGCCCAACTACCACTTCTGACACTTGGCTAGAAGGGAGAGAGAACGAGACTGAGCAGTCTAGCCCGAGATCTCCCTGTAACAAAGTGGATCCTGGCCCTTCAGCTTGGAAGAGACAGAAGAGAGAGTGCATTCAGAACCTAATCTTTGTACACAGCAGCTAGCAAGTATGGCCTAAGGAAGAGTCTCCTCTTGGTGGGCTTTGGAGATGCAAATTCTCTGGTCTTAGCCTCACTACCAAACCAAAATGTCAGGGATGGGGCCCAGTGATCAGTCAGGTGACTCTTTGGTTGGCTACGGTATGAGAACTATTGGTCTAGTTCATGGGATGAGGATTGGAAGGTTTCAGAGAAAGATGGGGCATGGTTGTTATTCTGGAGTCATGGCATCACCTGGATCCCCTTCATCTAATCACCCCTACCCTTCCACTCACCAGCAGCTGTACTGTAAACGCCTGACAAGGCCTGTCTGCCTGTAGCCCACAGGGCCATGTGGACAGGGAACACAAGCAATCAGTCTCCCCCACATTCCCTAATTTGTAGGAAGTCCACTCTCTGCCTCTCTCTCTCTCTCTCTCTCTCTCTCTCTCATAGTTCTGCCACCTTCTTCCCCTTAGCTGTCCAGACATTTCTAGATGTTTAGCAGTGTCCAGAAAGGGGCAGCTCGCTTGCTTCTGTCTTGCAGCACAGGGGCTAGCTGTTTTCCCCTTGCCAGGCAGACTCCCTGCTCATGACCAGTCTTACCCTCTAGTGATACGCAGGTGCCCTGCCCAGACACTGTGGCTCCTCGTCACGTAAGGAACTGCAACATGTACCATGCTCAGCCAAGAAGCCATTCCCTCAGGGCCAACCTGGACTGTCACTCTTTCAGCCTTGGAGGTATGCGAGAGACCTAGCCTCTGCCTCCAAGGGTCCTGGCCCAGGATCAAGTGTTCACTGCTTGCACTCACATTGCCTTTCCAATTTCTGCTTCCCCTTACTAGTCCTAGACGTGTTCCCCTTTCTTCTCCCCTAGATGATACCATCAAACCTCACAGAACAGGAGACCTGTCTTGAGAAAGAAACACCTCTTCCATATTACATGTATCATACATTTCCCTACTGTTTGAGTGAGTTTCTGTTACTGGAAGACCAAAGACTCTCAGCCAGGACAACCAGGTTTGCCACTGAGAGCTCCCTACCAGGAGCGTAGATGATGGTGTAGGGTTCAAAGAGTTGATAGGCAACAATTTTCCTATCTGGGTGTGAGAGAGTAGCCTGGTGCTTGAGTAGTGCCCACAGAGAGAGAGGTGGGTGAGTGGGTCTGTAACACATGCAGGTCTTAAAAGCAGCAGGATGCAGCAGTTGTGTGGGGTGGGGATGTCTCTGGGATGCAAGAGGTTCCCCCTTGAGTGTCTGGGTGAATGACAAAGCCTTTCTCTGGGACTGAGAATGTGTGGCCATCAAGTGACAATGACAGAGGGAAATGGTAACAGCAGGATATGACAAAAGATTCCTTATTACCTTCCCTCAGAACCAACAGAGTTTTAATCACACTAGATCCTCTCTGCACACTTAAGTCTCTGTCACTGACCGTAACAGAATGTGAAATGAAAATGACTGTGTACTTTTAGAAGTTGTAGATTTGTGGCATAAAGTTTTATGCTCCCTGCTCTGAATTTAAAAGCCATATAACTGAAATTACCTAATTATGATGCTTAGACGTGTATAGACTCTGTGCAACCTTAAAAATGAAAGGTGGATCCAATTAATGCCTATTTTCATCTTTCAGATTTCAGTGTACATCCCCAACTGGAGATTAAGTAGCTTGTGCCCCGTGAATTTGCTTCTTGTACCTATTACTGCCATTTCCTTTATTATAGATGGTTCCCCAAATGCCTCTTTCCACTGGTTCCAGTTGTTTGAGATAGTAAAACTGCACATAAAAAGGCAGCTTTTAAAAAATAGTCCAAATTTGGAATGAAATCCAGTGAACCACAGAGTTGCCTCATCAACAACAAATATTGTTTGTATCCCCTGTGGAGTAAGCATCCCTGATACATGGAACCACCTCAGAACAGGGCACTGACTGCCTTTTATTGCTCCCTTGCGGTTTATCTAGTCAATCTAATTTAGTTGCACAAACATTCATTAGGCACCTATTAAGTGCTGGAAATCTGCAGCCTGTGACCACTTTTCAGTAGCAGACGGGCATCCCATGTAGGGCACGCGTGCCTGGACACCTCGAGCTGTGCCTGAGGAGAGGAGTAAATTAGTGAAGATATGAGTGGTGGGCAGAGCAAAGGGAAGGATGTGGGCTGAACTCCACAGTGTGGCACTTGTGGGGCCAGGTGTATCCCTTGTGGTAGAACTTCATGGCAATAGCAATATTCCGAGGAAGATGTATGGCTCCCCCCATCATGCTGTTGGGGAAGCCAAGGCTTGGCAAAGTTAAACGAGGTGCAATACAACTATTGTCACTATTTCTCTTTTTGACTTCTTTTTGAAATATGGAAAAATACGCATCACATAAAAAGCTTTTAAGCACTTTTCAAAAAGTAAGCTCTATGCCTAATGTGGGGCTTGACCTCAGAACCTCAAGATCCAGTCACACTCTCCACCTGACTGAGCCAAGCCAGGCACCTGTGTTTTATTTTTTATTATTTTATTTTTAAAATAAATTTATTTTTTATTGGTGTTCAATTTGCCAACATATAGAATAACACCCAGTGCTCATCCCGTCAAGTGCCCCCCTCAGTGCCTGTCACCAGTCACCCCCACCCCCTGCCTCCTCCCCTTCCACCACCCCTAGTTCGTTTTCCAGAGTTAGGAGTCTCTTATGTTCTATCTCCCTCCCTGATATTTCCCACTCATTTTTTCTCATTTCCCCTTTATTCCCTTTCACTATTTTTTATATTCCCCAAATGAATGAGACCATATAATGTTTGTCCTTCTCCGATTGACTTATTTCACTCAGCATAATACCCTCCAGTTCCATCCACATTGAAGCAAATCGTGGGTATTTGTCGTTTCTAATGGCTGAGGAATATTCCATTGTATACATAGACCACAGCTTCTTTATCCATTCATCTTTCAATGGACACCGAGGCTCCTTCCACAGTTTGGCTATTGTGGACATTGCTGCTAGAAACATCTTGGTGCAGGTGTCCCGGTGTTTCACTGCATCTGTATCTTTGGTGTAAATCCTGAGCAGTGCAATTGCTGGGTCGTAGGGCAGGTCTATTTTTAACCCTTTGAGGAACCTCCACACAGTTTTCCAGAGTGGCTGCACCAGTTCACATTCCCACCAAAGTGTAAGAGGGTTCCCCTTTCTCCACATCCTCTCCAACATTTGTGGTTTCCTGCCTTGTTAATTTTCCTCATTCTCACTGGTGTGAGGTGGTATCTCATTGTGGTTGTGATTTGTATTTCCCTGATGGCAAGTGATGCAGAGCATTTTCTCATGTGCATGTTGGCCATGTCTATGTCTTCCTCTGTGAGATTTCTGTTCATGTCTTTTGCCCATTTCATGATTGGATTGTTTGTTTCTTTGCTGTTGAGTTTAGTAAGTTCTTTATAGATCTTGGAAACTAGCCCTTTATCTAATATGTCATTTGCAAATATCTTCTCCCATTCTGTAGGTTGTCTTTTTAGTTTTGTTGACTGTATCCTTTGCTGTGCAAAAGCTTCTGATCTTGATGAAGTCCCAATAGTTCATTTTTGCTTTTGTTTCTTTTGCCTTCGTGGATGTCTCTTGCAAGAAGTTACTGTGGCCGAGTTTAAAAAGGGTGTTGCCTGTGTTCTTCTCTAGGATTTTGATGGAATCTTGTCTCACTTAAGATCTTTCATCCATTTTGAGTTTATCTTTGTGTCTGGTGCAAGACAGTGGTCTAGTTTCATTCTTCTGCATGTGGATGTCCAATTTTCCCAGCACCATTTATTGAAAAGACTGTCTTTTTTCCAGTGGATAGTCTTTCCTCCTTTGTTGAATATTAGTTGACCATAAAGTTCAGGGTCCAATTCTGGATTCTCTATTCTGTTCCATTGGTCTATGTGTCTGTTTTTGTGCCAGTACCATACTGTCTTGATGACCACAGCTTTGTAGTACAACCTGAAATCTGGCATTGTGATGCCCTCAGCTATGGTTTTCTGGCTCCTGTGTTTTAAATATATAATTCAGTGGCATGTGGCACACATAGAATGTTGGGCAACCATCCCCATTATCCTGTTTCCAGAGCTTGTTGTCATCCCACACTGAAACCCCGTACCCATCAAGTACTGTCTTCCCCACTTCTCCCCAGCCCTGGTACCTGCTAGTCTACTTTTTCGTCATCGTCTCAAATGGTACTTAGCTGGCATGAATGGGTCTGAGCAAGGGCTCTAACATCAGGGGCCTGGGTTCAGAATTGGATTTCTCTGCGGTTATGATTTATTTTTGTAAATTTTGTACCGAAATGGCCAAAAAAAACCCCCAAAAACCCACAAAACACTTTTTTGTTTTGGCCATTTGGCCATTTCAAGTGGGGGAGGCCAGCTTGCAATGGATTTTGAAAGAGCAACTGGGTAACTTCATGTGTAGAAAATGAACAGTTGTCTGCTCTTGAGAAGAACAGAGGAGGCCCGTTCTGCTGGAGGTTACAGAATATATGTTAGTTATGCAAAGAAATAATGAGGGGTGAGGGAGCCTCCTCACCATGAGAAAGGATCCCAAATATGGGTCGTGAATCTACTGTTGAAAAGGAGCAAGTTAAGCTACAGACATTCACATACATACACGCGCACACACACACACACACACACACACACACACACACACACCCGGCACCCCATTCGCTCTTTGTGTGTGTGCGTGTGCGTGCACGCACACATATGCAAGAGAACAGATGTGTGGCTAACATACTTGTACTGGTTCTGCACAAATCCAGGGGGAAGGAACTCTGAGTAGTCAGCGGAACAACTTAAAGGTGGAATTCTGTTAGCAGAGCAGAACCTAATGCATATTGCATCCAAGCCCCTTGAGGTGCTACTGAAAATGTGCGGCGACCTACACCGTCTCCAGAGCAACAACTCCAGCACCAGCTCGTTAACAGGGAGGCTGTCCGAGTCTAGGGAAATCATAGTGTTCCTGCCAAATGCCCTGACCCTGGGGCCATTGAAACCTGGCTAAACCTGTCATCTGCTAGAAGCAGCCTTGGAGACAAGCCGATCTGGGGGTGACAGCTGGGGCCACCCCTTACCATCCAGGCGACCTTGGGGTAATAATTGTGCCTCTCAGACCAGATAACAATATCCACTGCATAATGCAGATATGGAGAGTAAGTGAGGCAATTTATATCAATAGTACTTTCCAGGTGCTACCTGACACAAAGAATATGGTCAGGAAATGTGACTTTCTTTTTTTAATGACAGCAGTAGCTGCCCCCCCCCCCTTTAAGCATTCCCCATGTTGTAAGAATTTTTGTACATTTTCTTCTCTACAATCTACAGAAGAGGCTTTATTATCCTGCTTTATTATGGATGAGGAAACTGAATCTCAGAAGCTCTTTGGTGGCCACAGCCACAGAGGGTAAATGCTGCCCAGAAGCACACTCTCCACCCACCAGCCCCCCTCCCTTCATCTTTCCTCCCTCCCTTCCAATGCTGGCCTCACACTGTGGGCCCTTAAAAAAAACACAGTCCTCCCACAGGCAAGATATTGATTTCTTAGTAAGAGGTGGAGGGAGGATGTAAGGGAACATGCTCTAGCGGAGGTCCTGACTTCACCCATTCTTCTCTGGACGGGCAAGGTTATTGACTGTTATTTTTCACTGCAGACTTGGGCAGTTTGTTCCCACCAACAGGGACAATATCACTAAATCAGCAGCGCTCCATTGGGTGAGGGAGCCAGGTGGTAGTGCTGAGCAGTTTCAATGACAGCATAGATCACGGCTGTTCCCCCATCAGTATGGACACGAGGACAGGCTGGAAAGCTGTTCAGGGCAGAGAGGAGCTCCCAAGGGGGCTAGGAGGCAAACAGCTTCTCTTGGGAGCATCCTCTCCTGCAGGAGCTTGCTCGTGGATCGCCCTGTCGTGTGGCCTGTCTGGTGTTCCTGCTAGCAGGAGGGGTGGAGAGGGTCTGGCATGATTTTCTGACATAGGGTCCACCTTCAAAGCCCTGGTCCTCCTCCAATATCTTGGCTGGCCTTCCCCTCCCTTCTCTCCTAACTCTGGCTATTTCTGAATTCTCCTCCTTTGTTTCTGGGGTCCTTCATTTTCATGCAGCTTTGGGGAGTTCACGCACATCAGCTGTCACCCCAGGTTTGGGTGTGCTGTGACTAGTAACCCAGCCTCCTCCTCTTTGGCCCTTCCTCAGGCTTATCTGCCTTGAATGCTATACGACCAGAATTTTCTGACTCTCCACCTTTTATTCAATAACTTCGAATTCTCTATTTTTCAAGCTTAAGCTTTTCCAGGTTGGATCTGAAGCCCATCTTTATCCATTTAATATTTTCATCTCAAAAAAATTTCCATTTAGAATAAAAACAGAGGGCTCCCTTAATCATCTGAGTGTATAGTGGGTATAACCTGCGGGGATGGCTGTCTACTCTGGTAGGGTTGTGTGGCTGGAGTAGCACAGAAGCTAAAAAATCAACCTTGAAGAGATTATAGTAGAGGCAGAAAGAGGATTTCCTTGCTCATCTAACAAACCCAATATTGAAGTGATTAAATTATAATGTCAGGAGTTATTATTGGAAAGAGGATATTTCATAGGTAGCAGAGAAAATGTCATGGGATCTAGGTTTTTTCCTGATGAAGGATTCAGTTTTTAGATGGGGCCACAACTGGAAGTAATTCAACCTTTTTATTTTTTTATTTATTTATTTTTTTTTAATTCAACCTTTTTAAAAGGAGGTGACATTTCCTTCCCATTCACAGGGCAGGCGGGGTTTGGTGATTTTGCCAGAAATCCACTTTGTTTTCCACTTTGTTTCTACGAAGTGCAAGCAGATGCTAGACACAGCCTCCAGCTCAGATGAGAGAGGCAGAGAGGGCTCTGCACTACACAGGCAAGCCCAGGGTTATTGGGATCATGGGATCAAGTGGAAGGCAGCCACACAGTTGTTGGGTTTTTTTTGTTTTTTGTTTGTTTGTTTTTCAGAGAAAATTGAGAATAACCAAAGCCTTACTCTCACAGAACTCGGACAATGCATTCTCAATTCCAGACATCAAGACGGTGTGTGAGCACAGTCTGTGAACTTTCTCTGCTCAGGGATGAGAGCAGAAAAGAGAAAATTGGCCTTCTCAGCCAGATAGTGGAGTGTCTATAGAAGGTCAGTGTTGGTAGGACCAGAAAACCATCTAAGTCATGCTGGTCATGTCCCCCCCCCAGCTCAGTGATGACAGACTCTGCGTGGCTATCCTGAGCCACTGCTTGTCTTTTATCACTTATTGCGTTCAGTGATGATCCTAAAGTGTGTTGTCTTCGTCATGGTCACCATCTGCAAAATTCCTTCGTTCCCTCCATGAGGCCCAAACAAAGCTCATCCCTGCCTCTTGATACCATTGATGGGAGATACCTTGATTTTCAGAGGCCAGGCTGCATGGCCAATGCTTCTCCAAAATTGCTCACTTATCCCAGCCTCCTTCCACCCAGGGAGCCACATCCCACAGAGACAAATGGCATTTTACATGTTGTATTTTAGCTACCATATGCTTTGCACCTTCTCCAGAAGCTTCTGTGGGTGCCTGTTAGGGTCTGAATTGTGATACCCCCCACCTCACCCCACCAAATTCATGCCTTCAAGTGCTAACCTTCATTACCTCGGAAAGCGACTGCATTTGGAAATTGGCTCTTTAAAGAGGTAATTAAGATAAAATGGGCATGTGTGGGTGGATCCTATTCCAATATGACAATTATCCTTGTAAGAAGAGGAGAATGGGGGCAGATATGTGGGCGTACACAGAGGAAATCCCATGTAGGTGCACCTCAAAAGAAGGTCACCAGTAGGCCAGCAAGAAAGGCCTTGGAAGAAACCAGTCCTGCCAACACCATGGTCTTGGGCCTCTAGCCTCCAGAACTGGGAGAAAATAAATGTCTAAGTCCCTCAGTCTGTGGCAGCTGTAGGAAACTAACACAGTCCCCTTTCTGCCACTTCCATCCCTTACCCCTGAGCATGGGAACCAGGACACTTGTGTTTGTCACACAAAAAGGAAGGTCAGATGTGACCCACATTGTGCCTCAACTTCTGTGTCTATTTTCAAGTCCACGCCAGTCTTCCCATCCTATTCTGTGTCCCAAGGCTTTTCTGTGTCCCCCCACGTGGACTTTGCATGACAGGGTGACAAAGCTCCTCCCTGTCTAGTTCCTCCCACCTGGCGTGTGTGCCCTGGCATGTGTGCCCTGTGGTTGGAAGCACACTTCTCTTCAAGCCTGTGGTGTGCTCCCGGGCCCTCTGCCTGCCAGCCTCCTCAGTTGCCCTGTCCCTCTGGGGGGCTCACCTTGCTCTAAATCCCAACCCTGGGATCCCTGGGTGGCGCAGCGGTTTGGCACCTGCCTTTGGCCCAGGGCGTGGTCCTGGATCGAATCCCGCGTCGGGCTCCCGGCATGGAGCCTGCTTCTCCCTCTGCCTGTGTCTCTGCCTCTCTCTCTCTCTCTCTCTCTCTGTGACTATCATAAATAAATAAAAATTAAAAAAAAAATAAATGCCAACCCTGCTTCTCAGTTTGTGCCACACTATTTCAGACTTCTTTTTCTGTTACCCAATTTATTATTTTTTAAAAAGTGTCAGGCCACTTACACAGGTGCATAGGATACAGCAAGATAATACCAATTTGGCAGAGGGGAGAAGGGAAAACAGTGGCTGAGAGAATTAAAAAAAAAAAGTAGAGCCAGAAATGAGACGACCATCAGAAAGCAGACTACACTTGTTACAGATTTGGTTTGCTTTTCAAGAAACCAACGTGCAAATGGGAACTCTACAGTTCTCCAATTCACACTGTGTATAAAATGGAAACAAATGGATTGCTCAGGACAAGTATCACTGTTCCTGCTAGCATCAAAAGCAACATATTTCTCCTGTGAGTTCCTGAACTGCTTTATGTGGTGAGTGGTGTCTTTGACATCCTGACAGTGGCCAAGTGACAAGGCTTCATGAGCACCCCGACAGCATTACACCAAAGCTGAATTGAGTAAAGGCAGGTCTGCAGATGCCCAGCAGTGGGATGCATGTACAGAGCTCTTTGCCAGATTCCTGGAGTTCAGGGATAGGTGTCAGAGGCCTTCCAGAAAGAAAGGGGTTATGTATGCCTAAGGCAGTGCATCGTATTATTTCTTTTAACTGAGTTTTGCCAAACACTGGGTAACAATGAGCAATGAATTCACTTTCTGTACCATGGGAAGAACCTACTCTGGGTCGCTGGCTAAATTTTCATTGCTCACCCTAATGTTGATCATAACCTACAAAAGATGCTGTTGGATTTGTCAGTGCCTTAATGCCAAGCCCCACTGGGAACACATACCTGGAATTGAACTGAGAATTGGGTTTTTGGCTTCTTTCACTAAGGGAAGCCACACACCAGTGAGACTACAGAGTCTCCTTAAAAAGATACTAGAAATATAAATCAAAATCACAACGAGATACCACCTCACACTAGTAAGAATGGCTAAAATTGACAAATCAGGAAATGACAGATGTTGGTGAGGATGTGGAGAAAGGGGAACCATCCTGCACTGTTGGTGGGAATGCAAACTTGTGCAGCCACTCTGGAAAACAGTATGGAGGTTCCTCAAAACTTGAAAATAGAGCTACCCTATGACCCAGTAATTACTGGATGGTTACCCTAAAGATACAAATGTAGTGATCTGAAGGGGCACCTGCACCCCAATGTTCTAGCAGCAATGTCCACAATAGCCAAACTATGGAAAGGGCCAAGATGTCCATCAACAGATGAGTGGATAAAGAAGACGTGGTATATATGCATATACAATGGAATACTACTCAGCCATCAAAAAATGAAATCTTGCCATTTGCCGTGATATTGATGGAGCTAGAAGGTATTATGCTAAGCAAAGTAAGTCAATCAGAGAAAGACAATTATGATTTTACTCATATATGGAATTTAAGAAACCAAACAGGATCATAGGGGAAGGGAGGGGAAAAATAAAACAAGATGAAATTAGGGAGGCAAACCATTAGAGACTTTTAATCATAAGAAACAAACTGAGGGTCATAGTTGGTGGGCAGATGGGGTACCTGGGTGATGGGCATTAAAGAAGGCATGTGATGTCATGAGCACTGGGTCTTATATAAGACTGATGAATCAGTGAATTCTATCTCGGAAACTAATAATACACTATATGTTAATTAATTGAATTTAAATAAAATTAATAAGATCCTAGAAAATTTACATTATGGGATTTGAACTTAGGTGATTTTGGGGAAAGTCGAAGCAGGAATTTGGTCTGTATTGGGTGTTATCAGGAGTTTGGGGGCAGTTCTATGATTGGGTGTCTTCATTTTTATCTGAAATGCAGGGGCCTTGAAGCACAGCTAAAGCCGGGATTGGTCAGAAGAGCCAGTCCCCCTCACGAGCTGAGAAGGAGAGAATTGGTGATTTTGGTGGTGTTTCACACCTTGTTTTTGTCAGAGCCCAGACAAAAGCTTATGGAGTGGGTTTATTTTTGTCTCACTTTATCACAGTAATAGAATGACTTTGTCTGACATTGCCTTCTGGCAGCAGAAAACCCTACCACTTCCCTGCCAGCTCCCGGCTGTCGGGCTGCTTTTGTCTTTTTCACACTGGATAGATTGAGGAGCCTGATGGGAATGGGTGCCCACTGGACGAGGGGGAGGAGGGGATGCCTTCAAAGAGGAGGGGTAAGAGTTTTCCTTAAAACTTTGGTTTGAATCTGCTCAAATCTCAGACAAATAGGGGAATCAAGGCCTCCTTTATTCTATATACCAAGAAAATAAATTTACCCCACCCAAAGTTTTAGGGACAACTCCTACCCCCAAGCACTATCAATCTTAAAAAGATGAAATTGGCATATTGATCCTGGAGCCCTGAATCATCCATCTGGCTGCAGGTCATGTGCTGTTTGTGAAGTTTGCTTCAGCATCTACAGATGATAGCATGATTTTTTTTCATGTTACTTATTAAAAATATAATTCCTTTTTAAAAAACTGAACTTTAACTTAAGAAATTATTGACATATTATAAAAAGTTTATGAAAGAGAGAACTCATAGTCAGTTATTCTAACCTACCATTCTTTTATTCCTTCTATCTTTTCCTGTGCATTTAAAAACAACTTTTAAAACCAATTATTTAAATTCAATTAAATAATTAGTTTCAGAGGTAGAATTCAATGATTCACCCGCTGCATAGAATACCCCATTCTCATTATATCATGTGCCCTTCTTAATGCCTGTCACCCAGGTATCCCATCCCCCACCCTCTCCCCTCCAGCAACCATCGGCTTGTTTCCTAGAGTTTAGAGTCTCTTATGATTTGCCTCCCTCTCTGATTTTGGCTTACTTTATTTTTCCTTCCCTTTCCTCTGTTCATTTGTTTTGTTTCTTAAATTTCACATATGAGTGAAATCATGTTATTTATCCTTCTTTGACAAACTTATTTCACATAGCGTAATACCCTCTAGTTCCATCCACATTATTGCAAGTGGCAAGATTTCATTCTTTTTGATGGCTGAGTAATATTCCATTACACACACGCACACACATATGCACGCACCCCACATCTTCTTTATCCATTTATTTGTCAATAGATATCTGGATTATTGTGGATGTTGTTGCTGCTATAAACATTGGGGTGCATGTGCCCCTTCAAATCACTATGTTTGTATCCTTTGAATAAATTCTTAGTAGTGCAGTTGCTGGGTCATAGGGTAGCTGTATTTTTAACTTTTTGAGGAATCTCCATGCTGTTTTCCAGAGTGGCTGCCTGAGTTTGTATTCCTACCAATGGTTAAAAACCATGTTTGATCATACTACACAATTTCATAATCCTCTATTTTATAATGTGAAGATTTACCTTATATCTGTGCCTTTCCCCATAACTATATAATTCTTAGCTTTTTCTGATTTTTTTAAAATTAAGAAATAATTACCATAATATGGTTAGTTTCAGTGTACAACATACTGACTTATCTTTGTATAGATTGTGAAACGATCATAGTAAGCCTAGTTACAACCCATCACCACATGTAGTTACAAATCTTTTCTTGTCATGAGAATTTTTAAGATCCCTCTTAGCAAATTTCAATTATATAATATATATAATTCACTTATCATCACTGTTCTGTACATTGCATCCCCAGGACTTAGTTTATAATTGGAAGCTTGTGAACCCCTTCACCCATTTTAGTGAATACTGTTAAGAGCTGTATAAAGTTTCACATAAAATTATCACTTCCTTAGTTCTACCTCTTTTTCTTTGCTTTTTCTGTTTTAAGTAGTGCTAGGATGATGATTCTTCAAGCAATATAGATTTAATTTTAAGAGAACTCTTTTTATCTAAATGGATGCTTTTAAGAGTCTCTCTTTACCTTTGGAGTTTGGGAATTTTGCCAGAATATGGATAAATGCCTCTCTTCCTCCAATAATTTTTCCTAAAATTCATTAGACTCTTTTTCCATCTGAAACAATTTTTTCCCCAGGGAAGTTTTTTTTTACTTTTGTTTCTTATTGGTCTCTTCCCTTTCTCCTTCTTTTTTTCTTGAACTCTACTATCCATGTGTGAGTTTGTTGGGTCTGTCAACCAAGCCTTTTATCTTCTCTCTCATGATTACTACATCTTTGTATTTTTGCCTCTGGTTCTACCCACTTCATCCTTTAGATGTGCCTGGACACTGAATGTGAGTATCCACAGTGATCATGTGCTTGAATTCATCTACTGATATTTTAAAAAATAAAGGCATGTGTTCTTTCATCACATGCTGGACTGAATCTCTTCAAGTGCTCTTGTTAACATTATCATTACTATTTGAAGTTTTTTAAAAGGTTGCCCTCTCTTTCTTCCCATCAACTTTATCCCATCAGGACCTCATTTATTTTTGGTCTCTCTGGCTGCTGCATTCTTTTAGTATCGAGTGTTTTGTCTTTGCTGCTTATTAGATTCAGTTGCTGGGATGCTTTACCTGAGATGGATGGGGTGGTGAGAGCAAAAGGAAGTGTAGCAGTCTGACCCTGAAAGCTGGCAAAGCTATTGCAGGAAGCCATTAGCTCCCTATTAAGACATGTGGGGGGAGGAGAGGCTCTCCACTGCTGTCCTAGTGTCAGGGGTGGGGAACGCTTGGTCTACCCATTCAGCACCTCTTCAAAACCTTGTAGCCTTCAGGGACTGGCTAATGTCTGCAACACCCAGGTTGGCCAATACCAACTTTCCTCGCAGGGGTCCAAGGATCCTTGTTGATCAAGTTCTTCCCAAAGCTGTTTCAGATCCTTGTTCTAGGATTACCTTCTGCTGCTCCCCACCCCCTGGGCTCCCACCTGGCCCAGAGGTTTAAAGCACCCCACTAGTGTCAGTTCACCTACCCGCAGTGTGAACGGCGCGAGGCACCGGAGAAGTGAGGTGAAGCCGGATGTGGCGTTGTCTATATAGGAAAGGCAGGATGCATTAATGCACTATCTTTCCAAAGTCTTCTGATGCTGTGTCTTCCACAATTAGTTTTTGATATTTCAGCTCAGTTATTCTTTCCTATAATGTGGAATCTCTTAGTCAAGTTTAAAAAATTCTGAGTTTTTGTTTGGGTGGAATGAACTGTATCTTTTAGATACTGAGTCGTGGAAGCTAGGGCTCTATATTCAAAGCTTCTTTAAGTTTCATTATTTTCTGTGTATGAGGTCACAGAGTTTTCTCATTTGAGGAGCCCCATCCCCAGAAATTCAGTCAAGTTCAAGCCATTCTTCTAGAATATTCTTTTAAAACTAAAAGCTCACCCGAAAAACAATATAGGACCTGTAATAATTGTCAGCATTTCTTCTATCAACACTCTGTCATTGGAGACCTTCCTCGAGTTTCTTCTGAATCTCCAGGCCTACTTATGAGTCAGAACTGTCCAGATTACTTATTTCTGGGTTCTCAAATGCCTTCCCTTCCTCCATCAGAGGAGACAGGCTACCTCTGTGTCTGCATAGCCTAGTTCAGCCCATCATTGGGAAGATTTTAATTTACTTTTCAGTGTAGCTACAGAAAAAATGTTCATGAAGTACGGTGATACTGCATGATACAGAGCTTTCTATATTCTCCAGGAGAAAAAAAATTAAGGAAATTAAACATTTCCTGCTTTTTTTCCCCCTCATAGCAGAGTTGGTTATATAATGGTAAAGAAGTACAGGGCACATCTAGTAGCACATGTCCAGTAATAAAACTGCACATATCCAGCACCCTGGTCTCCCTGACACTCACAAGGACCATCTTGAGGAGTCATTGTGCCAGTGACAGGATGCCTCATCAAAGACATGATGTTTATCAAGAGCAGACAGTTTCAAGAACTTATTGAATTATTAAATAACTTAGGAAAATTATTAATAAAAATAATTTATTTCCTTGAAGTAGGTAATGCTCATTATTTAAAATTGAAAAATGTACAAAATTGTAGAAAGTCAAACAATTTCTTCCTGCCCTGTCTTTATATTCCAATACCTTTCCCAAGGGGAAACTACACTTATTCTTCCAAGCAGGGGTAAAGGGCCAAATAGTAAATATTGTACTCTTTGTGGGCAATTATTATATACCACAGCTATTCAATCATATTGTTTTAGTCCAAAAGCAGCCATAGACAATACAGAGGGTGTGTCTGTGTTCCAGTAAAGCTTATTTATGGACACTGATCTTTGAATTTCATCTCATTTTCATGAAATTTTTTCCTATTGATTTTTTTTTCATCACTAAAAAGTATAAAAACTATGTCATGGTGGTGTTAAATCCAGATGGTGGGCTGGATTTGGCCTTTGGGCCATAGTTCAGTCACCCCTGTTCTAGAGACATTTCACGCATATTCAATTACATATTACTTCTGTTTCTTTAAATATTTATTTACAAACAGGCTCCATGCTATTTGTAATTTCCTGCACTGAGCTTTTGCTGTTAGAGTTTCCTGGCGGCCATTCCATTATCAGTTCATAGAGTTACTTCTGTTTTATCAGTCACATGATGCTCAGGCCCATGCTGTGATGTGTTGAGGAACATTCAGATTCTTTCTGATCTTTGACTTCTACAAGTAATGCTGCAGTGAATATCCTTGCACGTTTGTGCACCTGTGTGATTCGGTCTGAATAAATACACAAAGGAGAAATCAGAGCTAACAATTTAGCATGAATTTCTGAGCAAAGTTTCTAAGCAAAGATTTAGCTGCTTTCATAACAGTTCATTGCAGGTCTTGTCCAGGCCACACTAAAGCCCTGGGTGGTTCTGAATCTTTCAGGAGACACTTTTTAATATGGGTCCCAGCAAACATGGCCTAAATTTGTAGGTACTGGTGTGTCTTAACTACCACTATGCAGAGTAGTGAAGCACATAGTACACAGTGGACCCATCCCTACCCTTGGAAGACACTGAACAAGCCTTTAGGGGTGCAGACTATCTTACTACCCACAGGGATTGACTGGCCCTGTACAGAGCTGGAGGGAATAAAATGATGGAGTTTGGGGTAAGATATGACAGGAAGAAATTTGAATTTTGGTGATGTACAAAGAGATTAACTCCAGAAAAGATTATAAACTAATTTTATAGATTTTTATCTTAATGCCAGATAGACATCACTTAAATGGATCTTGTGGAAATCATTTCATAGAGTAAATTGTTTCCCCTAAAGTGATTTGTTTTATGATAAATCATATTTTGGATTAGCATATGGCAAGTTATATTTACACATATAAAAAAGCTTTTGCACCCAAGATAATTGATACCTTAAAAAAATGCAAGACATATAATCTCAAATCAGGTGCATCCTCAATCCAGCAAATGATTTAGTCACTCCCAACTTCTGTTTCTTCACCTGTAAAATAAGAAGGTTGGGATGTTTGTTCTCTGTGGTTCATGACTGCAAAATGTGGACAATCAAGAAAGGCCCAGGAAGACAGGGACTGTGTATATTTTTTTCTTACTATGGTATTCTCTTGCTACTTAAAATAGTGTATGGCATATAGCAGGAACCCAGAAACATTTGTTAAATGAATGAAAAATGAATAAATCAAATCCCTGTATTGTAGAAACTCGGTTTTTGCATTTGTTGGTGATTCTTGTCATCTTTCTCAACTACCATTCCTCTTTCCTCCTCTGTGATTGAAACCTGCTATTGTTTAAATGTCTACCTTCCTCCACATTGCCATCATAAGTTTCGGGGGGTGGGGGTTAGTTTCAGAACCCTTGCTACAAGATGACACTGGCCAACCAATGATTTCATTTATTTTGCCTGTGATTGGTTTAAGCATGGTCATGTGATATAATTCTGGCCAATGGTAAGTCAGGGGAAAATTAGGGCCAGGCTCTAGAGAAGTTTCCTCATTGATAAGAGACCCATTGAATAAGATGTTCAATGTTGTTGAACAAGTAGTTGCCATGTCTACTTGACTCCTGGAACTATTGTGGCCATCTGACAACCAGGGGAGAGCCAGTTGCACACAAGCTGAGAAGCCCAGAGTGATAGAGCAGAAATATGCAAAGAATTTGAATCCATGATGACATTGTTGAAGCCTTGAGGAAACCAACTGTGGAGCATCGCTGCTTCTGGATTTTTTAAGTAAAATGATATAGTCTTTGTAATTTAGACAATCAAGGTTTTTTTTTTTTTTTTTTTTTAATTACTCGAGGCCCACATCATCCAAATAATGTCACTTTTATAGTTATTATGCAGATGACTGGTGCAAATTAGAATCTTCATTGCTTGTAACTTAGAGCTTAATAGATAGAAAATAAAGATGCGTTCTTCTTATGTTATGGAAAATTGTAGGAAGCAAAAACTTAAAATAGAGAAAAGTCTAGAACTGACAAAAAATATATACACCCATTGTAAATTTTATAAACTTTGTAGATACATTACAGAATTGAGCAGTTTAAAAATTATTTGTCAGGATTGATGTAGTAGAATATTTCCAATTTAAAATGGTTTAACTTGCAATTGGTTACACAGATTTTTTTGGCTTTGATTTTTTTTTAAGGCTGTAGGCAAAAGCAATCTGTTCCATATTTTATGTGAAATTCATAGCAAGAACAAGATGCTGCCATTAATAACTGAATTGGTAAAACACAGGCAAAGCACCCACAGCTGTGTCAGGATCTTTAAAATAGAGAAATGTCAATTCAGTGTTTACTTGGGGTCACACCCCGGCAGGAAACTGGGTGCTGAGGCAAGCTTGCCAGAAGTTCAAGCCTCTACATGATTAGCTATAGTATTATGAAAGCAAATCATAGGATTAACTGAGGATAAACTATTATTAGACCTGTCAATATTCGTTAATTGCTGGATAATACATACATTTCCTCTCTCCCTTAACACAGTGTCTCTCTCTCTCTTGAGCACTCCCCTCAGACACATATACTTTGAATCACAGCAATGGCAGTCGATGTGCATTCCTCTTAAAGATCCTGCCAACTTACCTTTTGGTTAAAATGCATTTTTTTCCAGGATTCTGGTGATGTCCAAAACGCTGCTCTTATGCTCTTATTCTAGAGATCTCTTTGCTTATAGCAGGCACCATAGACCTCTAAGTATATAATTCCAGAGCCACACAAATGATGTTGTTCTAGAAAAATAGCAACTGGTTAATTGTGCTAGAAGAAAAGATCTTTGAAACTTTGATTGATAGGTTCTACCAGTTGCAGCAAAATAGCCTTTCCATTAAAGTTATATGATCATGAGATTCTTAGTCATGAGCTGTAATAACTTTCATGACCTTATAACCACTATTATTTCCTTTATTTTGCTTTCTGTACCTATCCCCTCCCCCCCCCGCCATGTCTTCTGTCCCTACTCATTTGCCCTCCCCTTTCTAGGTTTGATGGGGTGGAAATTTTACCTTCTAAGATGACAAAAGTTGTCTTACAGCTTTCCATAATAGAAGGTGTGAGGAATTACCAGTGGGGCTGGATGGAAGGGAGTGACAGAGTGATAGGAGTGATAGGAGACCAGAGAATTTATCAAGAACCCTACAGTAAAGGGCCTTGTGTGCTAAAACGTAAAGTTTAGACTTACCAGGTCACTTGGTCACGTAGCCTATGAGCAGTAGGTAGATCTATGGCAGATCTCAAATTACCTAAATCCGGGGCTAGAACATTCTCCATTGTAGCGCGCTGTCTCCTTCACTACGGGACTTTAATCTCAGTGCCTGCAGGGGTCACCCATAATGCAATTGTCTAGATCGAAGAATGTAGAAGGTCTATCCTAAGTCCCTCCTTGGGGGTGGGGAGAGGCATGGGCAGATCCACTGAGGTGTTGGCTGAAGGTCAGTGGCAGGCATGGGCAAAGTAGTTCACCTATGGCTTCCAAAGCAGAGGGAATCTGAGATGAGTTGTCAGCAAAGACCAATAGAAGATGTGAAGCCCATTCAAAAGTGAGGGCTGAAAATGGAGGATGATGCCCATGGGTCAAGCAACAGGTAAACATAGGTTACAGGGTAGGAAAACAGGAGTAAAAATTGCATAGAAGGATAAGAGTTCAGGACCTTCTTCATAACCAGGACTGGAAGGCTCAAAGCCCTTTGTTAGTTACTAAGGTTTTTATCTCTGGCTGCTGAGAGTGTGCATGAGCTAGTCACCTTCGTTAAATGCACAAGGTTGGCACAAAGAACAAGTTGTAATTGGGCTCATCCCTGGTAACTGAGATCACCTTTGCGGTATACCATTTTCAAGCCCCCTGGAGGGTGCTTTTAGCTTCCCTCCCTTGGTATTTTAGCATGTGTTTTTTGGTAGTATGTCCTAAGGCCCTCTAAAGGGAGGGTGCCATTGAACATTTACCTTCTAAACATTCACTGGAAGATAACCCAGGCTTTAAAATTAATTTAAATTTTCATTTTTTGAAACTCTGCAGCCTGAGAACATTTTACCACTGTGGTATCCTAAAGAACATCATAGTCCCAGAAAAATCAGGCTAGAGAAATTTTGCATTTAAGGACAAGATAGATGGCAGAAGGAAGAAGATAAAAGGACCTGAGAAAACCGCATTCCAACTGCTTCCTGGGCTCAAAGGCAAATCAAATGCATGTTTTCAAGCAGGTCATTCTGGTAAACCTGTTTCTGTTTGTTTTGCTGGGGTTAATTTCCAGTCAGGTTGTTTGGGTATTAGAACAAAATGCTCCGACTTTGACAAACTTGACTTGCCTTGGGTAGAGGGATTAATGTAGTATGTGTCACTGAATGTAACCAGTTCCTTATTCCTCTGGCCCCTCTTGCCCAAACTAGAGAAGCTCTTCAAGGTCAGTTCTCAGTGTCAATATGTCATCTTCATTTCAGCCTGGAAATGCTAGCATACACTGAACTCTTAGCTGGTGCCCTGAAATGATCAGGGAACCCCCGCACTGTATTACCCACTGACAAAATAAGGCTGCACTTATCCAAGACTTGATTTTGGGTTGATGCCAGTTACTGAACCCTAAACCCATGCTCTTTGGGGGGAAACCTAATGCTCCAGTTGGCAACAGCACTGATGCTTTTCAAGTTAGTTAAATGCCAAGAAAAGACACAGTTCTTCATAAAATAGTTTGAAGATTCAGCAGCATACTATATATGGGGGCACCAGAAATTCTTTTCAAATCTAAAATAAATGTACAAGGCTATGCCTTTATATGGAACAGAGTTGCGAAAGTCATGTTTTCCAATTTGTTAGAGACTGGAAACTTCTCTTAGAATCCTCAGGGACTTTGGGTCCAGAATTAAATACTGCCTGTCATCTACTAAATGATCTAGTAAAACCACTGGGAGCTGTAGACTTTCAAATGCCAGCACGCCTAACTGGCTCAGCTGGAAGAGCATGTGACTCTTGATCTTGGGGTTGTGAGTTCAAGCCCCTCTTTGGGTGTAGAGATTACATACATATATACATAAACTTTAACATGTCATGATGCTTAGATATAAATGCCCTTATAGCTTGCCCTTGGAAATGGGACTTACCAGAACAAAATCTAGAATGAAGACTCTTGCTTCATCCTCTTCTCTTACTTTCTCCTCCTTTTCTGCTTTTATCAATTCCTTAGGATGGAAAAAGTGGGGTGGTATTGGACAAATAATTATTTTCCTCCTTCTGACCAGATTTGGAACTTTTCAGAAGGGCCATGTCTTCTGTCAATTCATTCATATTTGAGAATTGCATTCTTGAATGACTAACATTCCCTATATTCTCCTATCCTATGAAGTCCATTCCTATAATTTGGAAATGGTCTAATAAACTTGGGTCAGAAAGCCAACAGGTAGAATGGGAGCTTCATGATGGCAGAAATCTTTGTTTTGTTAAATGAATTATCCCAGGCCCTTAGAACAGTGTCAAGGACAGAAGAAGTGCTCAAAATATTTGTTGAATAGTAAAAGAATGAATGAATAAGGATGCAAGTATGTTGGTCATTCATTCACCAGGTCCAGAGAGTACAAAGAGCTATTCGAAAAGCAGATGCTCTTCTGTCCTTTCCTCATGGGCTGAAGAGGTTTGGAGCATGGAGTGGGATGGAGAATGAATTGAGGAGAGGTTCAATAAAACTTGGAACTTTTAGAGAACATGGTTGTTCAAAGGAGAAAAAAGGTCTTAAAAATGAACAAACAGTGTATACCCTAAAGAATTGAAAGCATAGACTTGAACAGAAACTTGTACATCAGTGGTCATAGTAGCATTTTTACAATAGCCAAAAGATGGAAGCAACTTAAATGTCTATTAACAGGTGATGGATAAACAAAACGTGTCCTATGCATACAGTAAAAAAAAAATTATTCAGCCTCTAAAGGGAATGGATTTCTGATATTTTCCAAAACATGTATGAACGTTGAAAGTATTATGCTAAGTGAAATAAGTTATAAACAAAGGAACATACTGTATGATTTAACTTACATGAGGCGGAGAGCAAAAGTAGAGGTTACCAGGGGCTGAGGAAGGGGAAATGGAGTGTTGTTGTTTAATAAGTACAGAGTTTCTAATCAGGATGATGAAAAAGTTCTGGAAATAAGTAAATGGGGATGGTTGTGAATATGAGCAACAATGTGAATATACTTAATGCCACTAAATTATATAGCTAAATATGGTTAACATAATAAATTTTATGTATATTTTTCCTTGATTAAAAAAATAGATCACAAAAACTGATATTTTGATATGCCCACGAAGTAAAGGAAACCCCATCCTTTTTTACCCTCAGTTCCTCTCTCTGATCCAGAGGACTGTGACATCAGATAGAATCAGCTCAGGTCCAGACCCTACAACTTACTGAAGGGGGTTTGGCCAAACTAGGTGACCTCTCAGAGTTGCAGCTTTCTCATTGGTAAAATGGAGAATATAGAAATATTGAATTATTACAATAGGAGAATAAGCATTATGTAGAATGCTTTCGTAGAGTCCCTGACACAAGGGAGGCAGGCAACAAATGGTCAATTATTTCTCTCCCATTCTCTCCCTGTTCCCGTATCCCCACCAGCCTGCCCAGGATCCTTCTCCATCTCTTGGATTTTCTTCTTCCATTTTGCAAAATTGGGTTCCCAGATCCCGGGTCTAGATCTCTACTAGATTGTGTTCTCCCTAGCCAGGCTCAGGGAAGCGTTCCCAGAGAGAAAACAGTTCCCAATCCAGGTGTGTGTTTTGAAAAGTTTGTGCACAGCCATGTCGGGTAGAGCCCATGTTCTTTTCATTGGATCTCTGGTGCTGCCAACTCAGCCTATACATTTCATGGTTCACTATGGAATCCACAGTCCAACCTGTTTCTTGGAACAGTATCTTATTTTCCTTACACCAAAGCATAAAGGACCTTCCTTGACCCTATGTGTGGATGCCAATGAAGTACTTGCTTTACTCCCTCTTTTATAGTTATTTTTTATAAAGATTTTATTTATTTATGAGAGACACAGAGAGAGAGGCAGAGAGAGAAGCAGGGTCCATGCAGGGAGCCCGATGTGGAACTAGATCCTAGGACTCCAGGATCACACCCTGAGCCAAAGGCAGACGCTCAACTGCTGAGCCACCCTGATGTCCCTATAGTTATTTTTTTTAAAGATTTTTATTTATTCATCCATAGAGGCAGAGAGAGAGAGAGAGAGAGGCAGAGACACAGGCAGAGGGAGAAGCAGGCACTATACAGAGAGCCCGACGTGGGACTCCATCCAGGGTCTCCAGGATCACACCCCGGGCTGCAGGTGGCGCTAAACCACTGCACCCCCGGGGCTGCCCCCTATAGTTATTTTTATTTTAAAAAAATTATGTAGGCGTAGTTTGAAAAGTCAGAGTTCTACAATGATCATAATTAAAAACTTTAGTCTCCCCACTAATCTCTGATCCTGGCCACCCAAAGATGGGTACCATTAGTTGCTACTGCCCTCAGTACTCATCTTTCACTCCACTTTCTACATGGGAAGATTTGATCGCTATACTTTGTTTTTTCTTTAGTCAGATATTACCAACCGAATTCTTAGAATAAAAGATGAAAATTTTCCTCTCTTAGCAATCTTTCACTACTAGCTTGCTCCACATTCTCCTTCTCTATGTGCTCCCATTGTACACTTCAGGATTATATTAATAGTTGGTGTATTTTTAGAATGATGTAAATCTTATTCCCAACTGCAGTATTTTTGTTTCCTTTAAAATGTGTAGTATCTGTATTTCTTGCCAACTTCTTTTTATTTCCCCGGAAAGAATCACTGAAGTTTGTGGGGGTTTTGGTAAATCTTTTTAAGATCTTGCATGTCCGAAAATGGGCTAACTCTACCTTCACATTTGATTAGTAGCTTGAGTATGGAATTCTAGGTTAAACTATTGTCTGGCATTGTTGTTGGAAAGTCTGGTGATATCTGATGTCTAATATTTTATTTGTGAATTTTTTTTTCCCTGAAAGATTTGATGATTTTCACTTTATCTACTTTCTGAAATGTGGTGGTGGTGGTGGTGGGTGTGTATTTACAATGTTGGACCTTCTCTGGGCCCTTTCAAGCCTGGAAACTCATGTCTTTCTCTTTGAGTAAATATTTCTATTATTTATTTGATAATATTCTTTATTTTCTCTGAACGATCATTCTGCTACTTTCTTTTTTATTTCCTTTTTTTTCTTTGTATATTTTTTTTATTGTAGTTCGATTTGCCAACATATAGTATAACACCCAGTGCTCATCTTATCAAGTGCCTCCCTCAGTGTCTGTCACCTGGTCCACCCCATCCTCCCACCCACCTCCCCTTCCACTACTCCTTGTTCGTTTCCCAGAGTTAGGAGTCTCTCATGTTTTGTCACCCTCTCTGATTTTTCCCACTCATTTTCTCTCCTTTCCCCTATAATACCTTTCACTATCTGCTACTCTTTTTGGATGCTGAGTCTCCCAGGCTAATCTTCTAGTTGCATGTATTTTGTCTTCTATTTTCTCCTTCTTTGTTTTTTGTTCTATATTTTGAAAAAAAATTTAAACACTATTTTTGAGGCATTCTGTGGCCCTTTCTATTTTGGTTTTGTCTTTTCACTTATTTGTGTCATCTTCAATTTCTTTCATTAATGTATTATAGTTATCAATATATATGTCTTTAACCTCCTTGGTTAAATTTATTCCTAGGTGTTTTATTCTTTGTTGGTGCAATTGTGAATGACATTGCTTTCTTAATGTCTCTTTATTAGTGTGGAGAAAATCCAACAGATTTTTGTGCCTTGATTTTTGCATCCTGCAATTTTTGTGTCTTGATTTTGTATCTTGAATCTGTTTATTATTTCTAACAGTTTTTTATGGAGTTTTTAGGGTTTTCCATATATGCTATAATCATGTAATCTGCAAATAGTGACCATTTTACTTCTTTTTTTTCTGTGTGGACGCCTTGTGTTTTTCTTTCTTTCTTTTCTTTCTGTCTTCCTAATCATTCTGACTAGGATTTAAAATATTATGTTGACTAAAAACCGGCAAGAGTAGGCATCCTTGTCTTGTTCCTGATCTCAGAGGAAAAGCTTTCAGTCTTTCACCAGGGAGTATAATGTTAGCTGTGGGCTTGTCCTATATGAGCTTCATTATGTTGTACAGAAGCTTCCTTCTTCTGTACAAGTTTGTTGAGAGTTTTTATTATAAATGGATGTTGAATTTTTGTCAAATGCTTTTTTTTTGCATTTATGGAGATGATCATATGATTTTCATCCTTTTTTAATGTGACGTATCACACTGATTTGTGGATGTTTAACCCTCTTTGCATCCTTGAATAAATCTCGCTTCATCATGGTGTATGACTCTTAATGTATTGTTAAATGTGGTCTGCTACTATTTTGTTGAGGATTTTTGCATTTATTTTCAATGAGATAATTGACCTATAATTTTCTTTTCTTGTATCTCTCTCTGGTTTTGATATCAGGGTGATGCTGACCTCATAAAATGAGTTTGGAAGAGTTCATTCCTCTTCTATTTTTTGAAAGAGTTTGAGAAGTATTGGTATTAATTCTTCTTTGAATGTTTGGTAGAACCCGCCAGTAAAGCCATCTTGTCCTAGATTTTTGTTTGTTGGGAGATTTTTTTATTATTGATTTAATTTTCCTACTAGTAATTGGCCTGGTGAGATTTTCTGTCTCATCACGATTCAGTCTTGGTAAGTCATACATTTCTAGGAATTTATCCATTTCTTCCTCTAGGTTGTCCAACTTGTTGGTATATAATTGTTCATAGTAGTCTCTTATGATCTTTTGAATTTCTATGGTGAGAGTTATAAAATTTCTTGCATTTCTGATTTTGAGTCCTCTCCCTTTTTCTTGGTGTCTCTAGCTAAAGGCCTGCCAATTTTTTTTAACTTTTCAAAGAATCAGCTGTTAGTTTCATTGATTTTCTCTGTTGTCTCTATTTTTGTTCTAACCTTTATTTTCTTTCTTCTACTAACTTTGAGCTTCATTCTTTTTCTAGTTCCTTGAGGTATAAAGTTTGTTGAGAGTTTTCTTGTTTCTTGCAGTAGACATTTACCACATGAATTTCCCTCTTAGAACTGCTTTTACTGCATCCCACAATTTTTGGTACATTATATTTTGAATGTCATTTGTCTGAAGGTATTTTTTTTTATATCTCTTTAGATTTCCTATTTGACCTGTGGGTTGTTCAGTAGCATGTTGTTCTAATCTCGACATATTTGTGAATTTTCCAGTATTTTCCATGTAGTTAATTTCTGGTTTCATACTACTGTGTTAAAAAAGATGCTTGATATGGAGGTATCATAATTCCACACCTCAGATTATATTGCAAAGCTGTAGTAATCAAAACAGTACAATACTGGCACAAAATGAGACACATAGGTCAATGGAATAGAATATAAAACCCAGAAATAAACCCACACTTATATGGTCAACTAATTTTAGACAAAGGAGGAAATAATATACAATGAAAAAAAGATAAGTCTGTACAACAAAGGTATTGAGAAAACTGGAAACTACATGCAAAAGAATTAAAATGGACCACTTTCTTAAACCATACACAAAAATAAACTCAAGATGGATTAGAAACCTAAATGTGAGACCTGAGACCATAAAAATCCAGAAAGCACAGGAAGTAATTTCTCTGACATCAGCCATGGCAACATTCTTCTAGATATGTCTCCTGAGGCAAGGGAAACTAAATAAACAATTGGGATGACATCTAAATAAAAAGCTTCTGCACAGCAAAAGAAAGAATCAGCAAAACTAAAAGGCAAACAACTGAATAGAAGATATTTGCAAATGGCATTTTCATAAAAGGGTTAGTATCTAAAATATATAGAGAATTGATATAACTCAATACCAGAATCCAAACAATCCAGTTAAAAAGGGGCAGAAGACATGAATAGACATTTCTCCAAAGAAGACATCACAGACACATGAAAAGGTGCTCAACATTTATTCATCATCAGGGAAATTCAAATCAAAACCACAATGAACCAGCATCTGTCAGAATAGCTAAAATCAAAAACAGAAGAAACAAATGTTGGTGAGGATGGGAAGAAAAAGCTGGTGCAGCTACTGTGGAAAACAGTATGGAGGTTTCTCAAAAGTCAAAAATAGAAGTACCCTAAGATCCATTAATCACACTACTGGTTATTTACCTCCAAGATATAAAAATATTAATTCAAAGGGATACATGCACACCTATGTTTATTGCAGCATTATTTACAGTAGCCAAATTATGGAAATGGCCCAAGCATCCATCGATAGAAGGGATAAAGAAATGGTGTATATATCCAGTGGAATATTACTAAGCCATGAAAAAGAAAAGAAATCTTGCCATTTGCAACAACATAGATGGAGCTAGAGAGTATAAACAAAAGAAGTCAGAGAAAGACAAATGTCATATGGTTTCACTCATGTGGAATTTAAGAAACAAAATAAATGAACCAAAGGGAAAAAAAGACAAACCAAGAAATGGACTTAACTATAGAGAACAAATTGATGGTTATGAGAAGGGAGGTGGTTGGGGGTTGGATGAAATAGGTGATGAGGATTAAAGAGTAGATCTATCATGATGAGCATGAAGTAATGAATGTAATTATTAAATCCACCATACTGCACACCTGAAACTAATATAACACTCTATATTAACTATATTGGAACTAAAATTAAAAGCTTAATAAAAAAGATGCTTGATATGGTTTCAGTCCTCAAATTTATTAAGAATTGTCAGTGGTCTAGTATATAATCTATTCTTGGAAATGTTTTATGCACACTTGAGAAGAATGTGTGTTCTGTTGCTTCTGGATGGAATATTCTGTATATATCTGTCAAGTTCATCTGGCCCAATATGTCATTTAAGGCTGATGTTTTATTATTGATTTTCTGTTTGGATGATCTACCCATTGATGTAAGTGGAATATTAAAGTCTCCTACTGTTACAGTATCTATTTCTGTCTTTTTAGGTTTGTTAATATTTGCTTTATATATTTAGATGCTCCTATGTTGAGTGTGTACATATTTACAAATATTACATATTTACATATTTATATTCTCCTTGCGCTGACCCTTTATCATTATGTGACACCCATCTGTGTTCCTTACTAGTCTTTGGTTTAAAGTCTGTTTTGTCTGATATAGCTGCTCTAGCTTTTGGTTTTCATTTGCATAGAATCTTTTCCCATATTTTCACTTCTAATCTGTTTATGTGCTTATAAACAGTAAGTCTCTTGTAGACAGCCTAAAAATGAGTCTTGCTTTTTTTCTTAAACCCTCTAGACATTCTATGCTTTTTGATTGGAGAATTTAGTTCATTTACATTTAAAGTAATAATTGATAGGTATGTACTGCTCATAAGGCATGTATACTATGGGCACCATCATGGTGCTCTCCTTCTGCCTTGCTCCAGCTCACTGGTATCTCTCAGAAAAGAGCTTATACACTTATTTGGAACCTCAGTTTTTGTGCCTGCTACCCAGGGAACACCTGCAGGTTGCTCAGCTCTGTTGGCCAGCAGGATTTATGCTTGTAGTTCCACAAAACTGTATATGTTTGCATACTTTTAAAAGCTCCTGCTGAGGGTCTGGCTTCCAATCAGCCTAAACTTAACTGGTAAGATCCTCTCATTTGGGATAGTGACAGTTCTTGGTACATTTTCAAATACTGGGAGCTATTAAAAGTAGAGTGCTTGAATAAGTACAAAAGTTAGAAAACAGCTGAGGCAAGGTTGAAGGACAAGGTTCATATCCCATACAAGGCCATTCCTCCAAGACTGGGAGAGGTAGTTGCTTCATCTGTTGTATAGAAAGCAACACAGAGGAGTCAAGCAAAATGAAACATATTTGGAATATGTTCCAAGTGAAATAATAAGATAAAACGTCAGAAAATAAAACCTTAATGAAATGGAGATAAGTAATGTACCCAATGATAAGTAATGGTCCTAAAGATGCTCACTAACCTGGGGAGGAAAATGGATGAACATGATGAGAGCTTCAACACACAGAAGGAAACTATAAGAAAGTACCACATAGAAGGCACATAGCTGAAGGTTACCATAACTGAAATTACTGAAATAATTCAATATTTGAAATGTCACTATAGGGGTTGAAGCAGGAGATGCTTCTAGATGAAGCAGGAGAAAGGATCAATCAACTCAAAGACAAAGCAGTAGAACACACCCAGTTAGAGTAGCAAAAGTTCAAGGAGTTCATCACCACCAATCCAGCCTGACAAGAAATGTTAAAGGGGCCTCTTTAAGCTGAAAAGAAAGGGTACTGATAAGTAACGAGAAAACTTAGGAAAGAATAAATCTCACAGGAAAATTAAATACATAGCTAAGGTAGTGGGTAGTCTCTCATAAACCTAATGTGAAGGTTAAAGGAAAAAAGTAAAATAGCTATAATTACAATAATTAGTTAAGGGATACACAAGATAAAAAGCTATAAGGTGTTACATCAAAAACATAAAATGTGATGGTGGAGAGAAAATGTTGAGGTTTAAGATGTTAACAACTTAGACTGGACTATTAAACATGCAAGTTGTTATATGTAAACCTCATGGTAACCACAAAACAACCACATTACAGAAATGAATGAGAAAGAAATACAAACATACCACTGAAGAAAGCCATCATACCACAAAGAAGAGAGCAAGAGAAGAAAAGAACAGAGAGAAACCATTAAAACTGCTAGAAAAAAACTAATAAGATGGCAATAAGTACACATGTATCTATATTTTGGTTACAGTATTTAACTTCCAAGAGCTTTTCTTGTTCTCTGAATGTTCCTTTTAAGAGCATCCTGTTCTTATTTTATACATGCAGTATCTCTGTCTTCAAGCTATGAATTATAAAGATTTTTTTGGACAAGTTACTCTGTTTTTTTTTTTTTTTCCATTGATATTCTTAAGTTATTCTCCCCCTCTTTAATTTTGTCTATTTTTCTTTGTGGAATGTTTTCCTAAAATTTTGAGTGATCTTTGGGTGTTTGTTCCTATTTAATAATAGATTGAAATCATGATTAAAACTCTGTATGAGCAAGACTTGGTGACTGGCAGTTTTTTCTACCCATGATTTGGCCTAGGATCTGGCCATTTTTAGTGGGAATTCCAACTATTGGTAACTGCAGATCCTTTTTCTTGGTTACGTGAAAACCTCCAAATTCTGGTTGTGTGTGTATGAAGATAGGAGTCTAAATCTGGCTGAATCGTTCTGGAAACTAACAGGATTGGAGCTCTTAATATGGATAAAATGGATTCCCAACTTGTTTGCATTATTTTCATCCAGTTTTCTGGTTTATTACTTCCAGAGTGTGAACTTGCAGGTTCCTATCAGGATTAGGGGAAAAAATCTGGACCTGAAAGAAAATCTAAGGGGTTACTTATGTGTTGTATGGATGGGAGGAGGTGGAAATATTCTTTATTTTTTTATTTTTTTAAGATTTTTAATTTATTCATTAAAGACAGAGAAAGAGAGAGAACGAGAGAGGCAGAGACACAGGCACAGGGAGAAGCAGGCTCCATGCAGGGAGCCCGATGTGGGACTCGATCCCAGGTCTCCAGGATCAGGCCCTTGGCCGAAGGCGCCTACTAAACCACTGAGCCACCCGGGTTGCCCTGGAAATATTCTTTAAAGTACTAAATTTTTTTTTAAAAATTCGATGCAATATGAATTTCTGTTAATAGGGACAAGGTTAAGTAAATTGTGGTGCAGCCATATCATGACATATTATGAAGTCTATAAAATCATGATTTATACAAATAGTTATTACATAGGAAAATGGTCATTATGTATGCCAAAAAAAATGCAGGCTATAAGATACATGTAATAGGATTTTGTTTTTTAATAGAAAAAAAAACACCAAAGACTTCCTCACTATGTAGTTTCCATCTCCATAAATATTTCAGTAGTCAAAGGATGTGTTAATAAGATACTCTAGGGGACAGAGCTCTTTAAAAATAAAGACTAAAAAGTTGTCTTTTAGAAAAAAAAGTTTTTCCATCTGATACAGCTGTCAGGAAATAGTTTTCCCAATAATTTTGGCTATTTAGTATCAGCTTCTAATATTTTAATCTGTATGGCGCACAGATGTTTTTGCATGATTATTTGGCCAAATAGTTGGGTGCAAGCCCTATGACACTAAGTTATCCAATACTCTGCAGCAAATATCTCTGACATGAGCTCAGGAAATTGAAGGACCCTGGGGCCAGGAGGCATATAAAATGAAGAGTGTAAGTGAACAAGTTGCAAACATCTTTGGAAAAAACATCATTTTTGGTTTATTCCTGACCTTAAAGGGAATGCTTCTAGTTTATATCATCATTAAGTATGAAATGGCTATTGGTTTAACATTGCTATATATTTTTATCATTAAGGAAGTGGCTTTATAATCCTGGTTTTCAAATAATTTTTTAAAATATTTTATTTTTTTATTCATAAGAGACACACAGAGAGAGGCAGAGACAGAGAGAAGCAGGCTCCCTACTGGGAGCCTGATGAGGGACCTGATCTCAGAACCTGGAGATCATGACCTGAGCCAAAGGCAGACACTCAACCACTGAGCCACCCAGGTGCCCTCAAATAATTTTTATTTTAAAAATGTTTAATGAATTTTACAAAACACCTTCTGGACTTTTTTTAATTATACGACATATCTCATTTGATCTATTGATATGCCACATTAGGTTATTTAATATTAAATTATCCTAACATTGCTTGAGAATTATCACTTGGTCATGGTGAATTATGTCCTTTATATCATTGAATTTGATTTGGTAGCATTTGATTTGGGATTTTTTTTCATTTGCATTAATAAATGACAATGATCTACGGGGGGCATGAATGTGCATATGCATGCACGCTAATCATTATCAGTTGTAGAATAGGATTATTTTACTATTATTATTTTACCTAAAAGCAGAGCATCAAATACATGAACAAAGACTGATAGAGATCTCAATATAATTTTTTCTCAATCATTGATAAGACAGAAAATCTGCAAAGATGTAGAAAATTTGAACACTATCAACCAATTTGATTTGACGTAAATGAAACACTCCACCTAATAAGAGCAGAATACGCAGCTTTTTAAAGTGCACATGTTGCATTTATTAAAATAGACCATATTCCTGTGCTTAGATCTTCATATATTCATCAGCTTTATCCATCAGCTTTATCCTTAAATATTTCATATTTTTGATGATGTAAAAATATTTTAAATTTCAATTTCCAACTGTTGCTGGCATATAGACAATTAGTATTTGTGTAGTGTATTTGTATCCTACATATTGCTAAATACACTTTCTGCTGTTTTTTTTTTATTTTATTTATTTTTTATTCATGAGAGAGACAAAGAAAGAGGGATAGAGACACAGGCAGAGGGAGAAGCAGGCTCCATGCAGTGTGCCGGATGTGGGACTCGATCCCGCATCTCCAGGATCACACCCTGGGCTGCAGGCGGCACTAAACCGCTAAACCACCCAGGCTGCCCACATTTTCTGATCTTGATGGGGTTTTTTAAATGATAGATTTCATAGGATATTCTATATAGGTGATCATCTATCTGTGAATAGTTTCCTTTCCAAGATGGGTGCATTTTATTCATTTTTTTCTTGCCTTAGCGCACTGTCTAAACTCCCCCAGTAAAACCGTGACTAGAATAGAGAATAGGTCTTGTTCCTGATTTAGGGGGAAAGCATTCAGTCTGTCATTACTAAGTGTGCTATAGCTATAAGCATTTGGAAAGTGTTCTTTGTGAGGTTGAGGAAATTCTTTTTCTAGTTTTCTGAGAGTTTTTTTTTATTTTTTAAATCAGGATTAGATGTATTTTGTTGAATTCTACTTCTGTATCTATTAGGACAATCATAGTTTTTCTTCTTTAATCTATTAATGTGATAAATTACATTGAGTTATTTTAAGATGTTAAACCAGTCCTGCATCTTTATGGTAAACTCCATGTGGTCGTGATTATATATTGTTGGGTTTGATTGGCTAAGATTTTGTTCAGAATTTGTACATTTATGTTTATGAGGGATATTACTAATCTGATTACTTGTAATGTCTTTGGTTTTGGTATCAGAGTCTCTTGGGATGAGTAAGGAAAAAATTCTCTCCTTTTCAATTTTCTGGAAGAGATCCAGTAGAAATGGTATTCTTTCCTTAAAGGTTTAGTAGAATTCACTAGAAAAGCCATTTGGAGGGCCTTGAATGCCAGGCTCAAGGGCTTGGTCTTTGCTCTGAAACCTTTACAGGTTCCCATGATAAAAAAAGATGATGAAAATTAATTAAGTAAGTAAGATGATGTGTACAAAGTATGTTTGGGGAAGATCAGTCTGGCCACTGTGGGCAGGAAATATGTTGGCAGTGAGGGCCTAGCTATAAGTACGAGGAACAACATTAATTCTTACAAAAATTCCTACAGATAAAGCTTTGCTCAGTCTTTCACAGGCTGGAAGGAATTCTTCACACAGAAAGAAAAGTGACCCTATTTAATGCAAGTAGGCTGGAAGATGCTTTTTCTTGAGGAGGAGGCTATGAGGGGGTTTCAACTATTAGCACTTAAAAATGACCCTTCGTGGCTACAGTTTCCAGTTCAGCTAAATAAATACCGCCCAGCTGGACAATTGCTTTGTCTTTTTTTTTTTTTTTTTTTTTTTTTTTATGATAGTCACAGAGAGAGAGAGAGAGAGAGAGAGAGGCAGAGACACAGGCAGAGGGAGAAGCAGGCTCCATGCACCGGGAGCCCGACGTGGGATTCGATCCTGGGTCTCCAGGATCACGCCCTGGGCCAAAGGCAGGCGCCAAACCGCTGCGCCACCCAGGGATCCCTGGACGAATGCTTTGTGAACTGCCCAGACCGCACTTGGATGGTAGTGTTTTTAAGTAACTGGAATTCTTTTTTAAAGGAAAGTGATTATTTAAGATTTTTTTCACAGGTTTAAAGCATCATAAAAGAAACACATCATAAGGATTTGCTGATAACACAACTCTTTTTAGTTGCTGACCCCACCCCTTCAACACTGGGCATTTGTCATTTTGAATAAGCACAGCCTCCTGTTCTAGGCATGGTAGTCTATATATCCCCTTCTGCCCTGTTGATTAGTTTTAAAGAACAATATTGCAATTTGATCATCTGATTGCAGCTGCCACACTTCGGGAGTTACAGTTTATTGCATCAGCTCTGGGGATAGATGAGGCTAGGCCAGTGCCATCCAAAGAGCTTAGTAATCAAAGCTGCAGACCTAGAAACATGAATTTAATACTGAAACCATCATATTTTCCAAGCTCTTTTCAGCTCATGGTAAACATATTTACCCAAATTTAAGTTGTGAAAGAACATCTTTCAGCATACTGCACTGCAACTGAAATAATGCCTATTAGTAAAGCAAGCACACCTTTCTAATAAAATACTGTGCTGTTGGGAGGGAGGCACAGGTGACATCAATGGAAAATTCAATGGATTAGGGAATGGCTTTCACTTGGCATCAGTGTGAATGACTGAGCATTGTCAATATGGGTGGTGTTATTTTAAACACAGAACATCCTGCCCATTTTCATTGTAAGCCAAGTCTGTGATGTCAAACTTCCATAAAATTTGTTTCTGAGAAGTGAACCTGCAAAATGTACACAAGGTAAATGTCCTTTTTTTCAAACGGCCCTGGGAGGGGGACAAAAAAGCTTACATTTGGATAGTGCACATCTGCTATCCCATCTGGTCCTTATAACATCCATGTGGAAATGACTAAGTCAAATTTTATCATTGACTTATTTTACAGTTGAAGAAATGGAGGCTTGGAGATGAAGAGAATTTACCAGGATTATAAAGGAAGTAAGTGGCAAAGCAAAGATTGGAATTCAAATCTCTTTAAGTCTGGCTTCCATGCTTTTGCCATTATGGCACATTGCCTCTCCAGAGTGAAAATACGGATATGGTGATTAAGAGCTTGCCAGTTTGTGGAACTGAAAATACACACACCTGGTCTGTAACACCAGGTAAGCCAGTATGACATCCCAGGCACTGAACATTTTATAAATAAACTCCTAAATGTTATGTTTCCATAGAGAAAGAACTGTTGTGTTGTAAGTGAGATGTTAATTCTGTCCATTCGTGCTCTATTTTGTTGGCATTTCAGTGAACGTACAGAATCTTGGGGGAAAAGGAGATAGTCCTAGAAAATGTGAATTTACTTCAATGTGGAAATGGGAAATTTCTAACCTGGAGGTGTAGACATTTTAAAAATCCATAGATAGACACTTAGGAAGCATAGGTTTCCCTGAAATTAAATTTTGAAATTTGTGAGTATGCATTTTTGTTTCTGGGAATATTCTTTGATTCTGTTAGGCTTTTAAAGTCCATTTTGTGAAGAACTTTCAGGAATTACTTTGATGGAAACAAACAGTTATTTCATTCCCCTACCAACACAGTCCCCAAAGATTTTGCCCTTTCTTGAGTTTTCTGTGAGCTTATTGTCTGCCTGCCACATAGATCTGGTGCCCTTTGACCATGGCTTTGCCTTGTTACTTAACTGTGTGTGTAAGTAAGAGGGGCTGCATCTCAGTCCTGTGGGTGTGTGTTTCAGGGTCCCCAGATGTAGTAGAGACCTTTAATAAATCACAGATTTAGGAATGTTGACTTTCAGCAATCTGATCACTAAGTCAAATTTTATCATTGACTCTTTTTGCAGATGAAGGAATGAAGGCTTAGAGATAGAGAATTTACAAGGATCATAAGGCAAGTAAGTGTCAAAATGAAGATCAGAGCTTGACTCTTAAATTCCTGTCTTAGAGGACATGGAGGCTTGTGGGATCAAGCCTTTCTATAGTCATGCTATAAGCCATATAAGGTAACTAGTTTGCAAATCAATTCTGAATACAAAAAAGGTAACAGGTGTGCTTTTCAAATTACAGGATAACTTGTAAATAGTCTCAGCAGTGTATATCAACCTAGATGAGGGTTGCCTCACTGAATGCAATTCCCTTAGCTGGTTGTGTGTTTATTTCAAAGTTGGCACTTTGGCTCTAGTATGTTCTGTAAGAGTTCCTTGCTGGGACAGCCATGGAAAGGTCTCCAAATGGTATTAACTGACATGTTAAGTTACTGTGTTTCCTGATAGAGTACTCAATGATTTTTTGTTGTTTGAAAATATTAAGTAAATATTAAGTCTATCCTTAAGGATGTAAGGTTTGCAATAGTGGTATGTATGCCAGAGAGCTCTGTGCTTCCTGAACATAAAGTCACGAAAGGACCTCCAACATGTGTGGAGTGTGGGACATCGTGAAAATCGACAAATGATTTCTTAAGAGAACTTCTTTCAAGAGACAATGTGCAATTGAAGATGTTAGCTCTGGTATGCTAGCTAACAAAATATTGCTTGCATTTATGGGGTCGATTAAGTTTAACAAATAGTATTTTAGTACTTAAAAAGTGCTTTGCTTTGTGCTATACATGCAGTGTGTGTGTTGGTGGGGGGACACCAAGATTTAATTCTTGTGTCAAAGAAGTTGTATTTCATTCAATTCATGTCAGGAAGCTACACACATAAAAATAGATAATCACAATATAATGATGTACATGTTATATAGAATTCTGGATAGGCAAGAGACACATGACTCAAATAGGCAACAGGGAAGTCTTCCTGGAGGAGGTAATACCTGAAGACGTTTTGGAAGAAGAGTAAGTGCCAACCAAGAAAGGTAAGAAGACGTGGAGACAGGAGAGCATGAGCAAAGGGACAGCTTTGTGCAGGGAGCAGCCTTGTGTGTGAGGTTGGTGGGCGGCAGGTGGGTTTTGAGGGGGAATTACAGACTGTTGAACATTAGCAAAGTGTGGAGTCTGGGCTTGGGAATGCAGGATATAGAAGTGAGTAGCAGGGATCAGGTCATGGTGGTCTTGAGAGTCTAAGGATCTTGGCTTTTGTGCTGTAAGCAAAAAGAAGTAATCTAAGATAGGGGGTGACACTGTCATATTTGCACTTTAGAAGATCCCATAGTTTGAAATACTCCAAGCCCTACAGGCCATCACGATAATAAATTCTATACACTAGCAAAATGTTGGGTCCATAACATCTTAAGGGCCACCTGATCTCACCTAATAAATTTAATAATTTGTGACATTATATGGAGTCACTCTGCCCCCGCCAGATGGTACGTGCTGGAACTTCCATTCTCCATCCTGTGTAAAGTCCACTGTCCCAGCTGAAGAGCTCTGAGAGCTCACGCTCTGGGTTTAAGCTCTTGCAGCTGCTGAGTTAGTTCTGTTGAGTTACTGGATTGTCCCATAGGTCCCTTCCTTGTTGTGCCATGTCAGCCCAGACCTGGGACTGGACTGACACTGGTCTGGAGCCCAGACCTCCTTTCTAGGACTTTCATCAAAATCCAGTCATACCAGCTGTTAGGGTACCATACACTTGACCAACAGGCTGGAGAGGTAAGAATGTTGGGGGCACAGAAAATGTAACTGGTCCACAGTCTCATATGACATGTCCTGTTGACCGCCAGCTCGAGATTCTGCATCTATTGTGTGCCACCTTGCTCCTTCCCAGCACTTCCCCTACTCCCAACCCAAGCTTTCTCTCTTTGGGGACACAGCACCATTCAGCCCACTCCCCAAACTCAGTCTGGCACTCTCTTGGCAAATCCAAAGGTTTTCCTTCTCTTGTAGCAATATATAGAAATTTCCCTTTCAGGGGCATTGGCAGCCTTCCTGCCAGGGCAAAAGAAGCAACAGTTAGTTTAGGTTTTAAGTAATCTTTTTTCCAGTGCAGTTTCCCTGGTTTTCTGAGAGAACGTGGGATTCTCTACTGAACTGGTGTACCGCTTTTGGCAAATTGGCCCTATTAATTAGGCCCATTGAAATCTTATCTGCCTCCTAATGGAGACAGTTCACAGAGGGCTGGAACACAGTGCCTGCTGCAGGGGAGGGAGACACGAGGGGAAATGCACGTAGCCTCTTTTCTCAGCCTCCTCTCCAGAGGAGAGGCCCCAGATCCCGAGATACAGAAGATTGTTCTTCTCTGAATGGAAACATGTACTGTAGCTAATGTCAGAGAAGAGGCTGCTTTTTCTGTTTCAAACCGGTTTCTTAATATTTGGCTTCTATTCTGTGACATGCATGGGTGCCCTTCAGAGCCTTACCTCACTTCTAAGTATACATATTTTTAAGAGCCCTTTCCTAAATTTTTTGGTTCTAGGAGGCTCTTATTTTCCAAAATAGTGTCTTTTTTTTTTTTTTTTTAATACTGAAGGTTCATGAGCTGTTGCTGAATTTCAAGTCTTATGAGAGTGGATATTACTCTGTGGGTGAACAGGGGTCTCCTTGTCTCCTTGCTGGGTAACTTCAGGCAGACATATTCTGTGTCTGTTGACCTGTGACCACCTTAATCAGACAAGTATCAGACTCTGTGAACTTGGGGTCTCTTTTAACCCAGGACCCTAAAGTTTCTTAGGGAACGTAGTTTGAATAATTCTCCACTGCCTTTAAGGAGAAGGCAGGTGATAAGAAAATACACAGTGGCTGGATAGATGGGAAATGCTTGATCCTGTCTAAAGCCCATTGTGTGTGTGTATTTGTGTAAATGGTACCTCCTGTAGAAAACACTCCTTTAGAGGACATTACTTAAGAGCTAGCCCAGAATTCTGTACCAAAATGACTTTACCAAGATGTGTACCTGGACAGGCACTACCTTGAAGTAGGAAAGTGCTCCCCCTTCGAATAGGTGAAAGACTTGTGTTTGTGTGGATGGGAATTACAGTCCGGGCTCTTCTTTTCTCCTAGATTCAGACTTCCTTTGTTAGGGAGGAGGAGCAGGGCTTTCTTCCTAGTTACCATGAAGCTTTGTTGAGTTTTTCCATCAGTGCCAGGGTTTGCCCAGTCTGGGGACAGCCAGAGAGCACAGCGGAGCTAGGAACCAGCTAGGTTCTCCTGAATAAGGAGACCATCTATCATGACACATTGGCCACTCCTGGAGATAGCTTGGGCACATTCTTGCCTTGAAATGACAGGCAAGACGTGGAGTAGAGCTTTCTTGCCTCCCCATCAGCCCAGCCCAAGCCATGGCCACCTACCTGCCCTCTTGCCATAGTCAACCGGTTTATTTCCCTGTTTTCCCTCGTGCATCCCTGCAGTCTATTGCCAACAAAGCAGTCATTCAGCACGATCCTTTTAAAACAGGAAGTCATGCTGCTGCTCGGAAACCCTCTAAAGATGTCCCATCACTTAAAATCCTAAACCCCAACCACAGCTCTTGACACCTACATCACTAGGTCTCTACTCTTCTCCCTTTTCTGTCACGACTGCTTCCAGCTATGTGGCTGCCTTGCTTTGTCATGGAAGAATCAACCATGTTCCTGCCTCAGGACTTCCACTTCTGCTGTGTCCTCACTGGACTCACTCCCACACTTTCTGGCCCAGGTGCTCTGCTCATGTCACTTCCTTGTAGGGCTTCCCTTGATCACTCTACTTAAAACAGCACATCCTATCATTCTCTGTCCCTGACTCTCATTTTGTTTTTCTTTGTAGCTTTTAACATATGTGACATAGTAAATGTCTGTTCTGTGCCTGATGCTCAGCTAGAATGAGCACAGGATGCCTGAGAAGGAATGCCAGTTGTTAACTAGTTACCTCAAGTCATCCTCCAGTCTTTGTAAGCTCTACTCAGGAAATCACAGGGCTATTCATCTGAGGGTCAGACCAAAAGGCAAATTTGCTTTTGGCTTCCAAAAACTAATCCTCAGCAGATTTCACATGTAAATGGATGAATTTAAGAAATATGAAATGACTCTGAGTTTAAAAATAGTCTGTCATCAATCAACAGGTAAGCAGAAATGCCTCTGAAGGAGAGACAACAACAAAAGAAGCAAAATTTAGCATTCTCTGACATTTCCTAGGTGATGGGCCTATCACATTTGCTGAGCATGTTGAATCCAAAGAGAATCCTATCCTGACCTTCTGGAGTGGAACAAAGTTCAGTGTCTTCCTCTCCCACTGATTAAACAGACCTCTCTATAATTGGTGGATTTGAACCAGTTACCTGTGCTCTTGAATCCGCAGAGGGTCTCACACATATGGCTTTCTGTAAAGTTTGCAGATGCAGGAAGATTTCTCTTTATTTCTTGGAGTAAAAACAGATTGCCAAATGCTACCATTTTTTTCGAGGTGACACCTGAGAAGGAATACTCAGAAGTGAAATTTATTTTTTTAATTTAAAAATTTTTATTAAAAAATTTTTTTTTATTTAAATTCAATTAACATATGCTGTACTATTAGTTTCAGAGGTAGAGTTCAGTGATTGATTTGTTGCATGTAACACCTCGCGCTCATTACATCACATGCCCTCCTCAGTGCCCATCACCCAGGCACCCCATCCCCCCAAACCCTCTCTCCTCCAGCCACCTTCAGTCTCCTAGAGTTAAGAGTCTTTTATGGTTTGTCTCCCTCTCTGATTTAATCTCGTTTCATTTTTCTCTCCCTTCCCCTATGATCCTGTTTTTGTTAAATTCCACGTAAGAGTGAGATCATATGATAATTGTCTTTCTCTGATTGCTTAGCATAATGCCCTCTAGTTCTATCCACATCATTGCAAATGGTAAGATTTCATTTTTTTTGATGTCTGGGTAACATTCCATTATATATAATATATTCCATTATATATATAATATATATTCTGTTATATGTATATATATCAATATAATATATATTCCATTATATATGACTATAAATATAAACATAGTCTCCATTCATTTGTCGATGGATATCTGGGCTCTTTCCATATCTGGGCTATTGTGGACATTGTTCCTATAGACATTGGGGTGCAGGTGTCCCTTCAGATCCTTTGTATCCTTTGACTATGTTTGTATCCTTTGGGCGAATAACTTGTAGTGTAATTGCTGGGTCATAGAGTAGCCTTATTTTTAACTTTTTGAGGAACCTCCATACTATTTTCCAGAGTGGCTGCTCCAGCTTGCATTCCCACCAGCAGTATAAGAGGGTTCTATGTTTTCTCGCAAGTGGGATTTGATGTGAGCATGCAGATCAAACTCAGATCTCCAAGAGGACACCAGTAAAACATTTTAACTTTTTTTTTTAAAAATGAATCATGACTTTTTGGCACTGGAGAGGAGGACAGTAGTTATTCGAGTGAAGCACTTTATAGGTGTTGCTTCTTTCTCTTATGAGAACCCTATGCCAGGTGGGTGTTCTAATTTCCATAGAAGGAGAGGGTTTGGATGGTAAGCAGCTTACCTATGGCCACGGCTAATGAAGTAGTCAGGAGACACATCCAAACTCACCACATTCCTATCACTGCACAGCCAGTATTCACTTAACATTTCACTCATTAAGTGAATCATTGCATTCACAAAGGACTCACTCTGGAGCTTTCAAAGTTGGGTTTGTTTTTTGTATTGTTTTGTTGGCAGTTTCTTTTTCCCTCAGCTTATTTTCCTCCCACGACATTTTTGGATTCCCTGAGCCAATCTCAAGGTTTAGCATGCAGCATGATTTCAACAAGTGGGGGCTACTGCTTGGACAAGTTTCAGATGGAATTATCTCTAAGGCTCACAAACATGTAGGCTTATCATACATGAATTTCAACACAAACCACTTAAGAACTGATGAGGGGAAGTACCAAAATGATTTTACTTGTCTGTTAAGGCCTGTCTTGTCCTGTCACCCTGGGGCTAACCCCTTTTGGGCAGGAAGCATGTGTTCTCTGTCACCCACAGGGAGCAGGGAGGAGGCTCTGGCCTAACTCCCTGGTAATAGTAGCTTTGATTGTCATTTCTCCTACCAGAGGAGTGGGAAGGAAGAGTGTGGAAGGGCAAGGTTTTGGCTACCTCTAGAGAGACACTAATTGTATTTCTAAGTATGACAAGAGAGGGGACATCTCCCATCCTTTCAGCTTGATGAGTCCAGATCTAGGCAGCTCAAGCTGTTTTCCAGAAAGGGATGACTGAACCATCTTCAGTGATTCAGTTGCATAAAGGTGAAAGATTTGAGGAAAAGCTTTTTAAAAAGTTGTGTAGAACAAGGAAAGTCTTAGGACCGTCATCTCAAAAATAAACTTTTATTTAAGTTACATGTACAGTTCATTAATAAAAGAAAAATGCTTGTCTACAGGTCAGCAGGACTTGATGCATTCCAACATGTGTCTATAGAATTCTGAAGATCCTGAGCATGATAATGTAGCCGTATGCTCTAGAATCCCAAGGCATTATATGCTCTTAAATCACATTTTGGTATCGAGTGACATTTTAAAAGGGGCAAGGTAGTTTTTTTCAAAGCCAGTCACTTTATGCAAAGAATTCTTTTCTCCCTGTGCGTGTGTATAAATAGAGAAATACCTAGGTCTCAGGGGTAGATTCCAGAATATCTAAGATCCATCAGTCACTTGACCTAAGTCATAGTTATTCCTGTTTTACTGGGTATGTCTTGTGAGAACCTTACAATGTATGATTGGTTTTGATACAGTTTGTACACAGGAGGGATGTTGCCTGTCCATAAATTCCTTCAGGGGATCTTTTTCTTCTACTTTGCAATCCAGTAATCTACTTCTACTTCACAAGGAGAATAATTCTGCAACTTCTGGCATCTTGAAGCATGGCACACATAACAATGTTTTGCTAGTGTTATACTACTGGTACACCACTATATTGGATGCCAGCCATTTAGGGCATCTGACACACTGGGAAACTACTGAGGGATCCCTACTATCAGTAGTAAAGGGGACTCAGCAAACATGTAGTGTGACATCTGGCTTAACCTTTACACATCTCTGCCTCCTTTTCTGAGAGGGGATGGCAGGAAGCATATAGGGTTTGGAATCTGTGGTCTCAATTTTCACATCATAAAATGAAGACACTTACCAACTTGGGTTGTTGTGAAGATCAAAAGAAAAAAAATACATGCCAGCACTTATTTAACACATTATTAAGCTATTAAGATGTTAAGGGAAACTCAAAATGCTTTAGCACCATCCAAAGACTGTGTAGGCTACCAAATATTTATTTCCATGTTCTAGGCAGTAAAGTCAAAAGATTGGAACAGAAACCCACAGGCTAAATGTCTAGGGTTTAAATCATGGAACCCTTGAAGCTTTTTTTTTAACTGTATAAAGGTTATATCACTACCTGAAATTCACACCTAGATCTCATCAGACAGGTGTAGTGGAACACACTTGGGACAAGGTCTAATGCTTGTGCTCAATGAGTCAAGTTACTGTAACCCTCCCTGGTAAAGTCACATAGGAGGTTCTAGATCGTGCCACAATGAATACAAATAAAGGCATAGATCGAGAGTAACCTCCAGCAGTAACACTTGCCTTGCACTCACTAAATGCCAGACATGGTGGTGCTGAGTCTGTCTATGCCTTCTCACTTAACCTTCACCATGGCATGGCAACAGTCTCCATCTTGTCCATTTACTGAGGGGATTAGTAGCTTGCCCAAGCTACCATGTCAAGACTGACACCAGGGTCCATGCTTGTGAACCTCCTTGCTGACCACCTAATTTTCCCCTCACACACAATGAAAAAGAAAACTATTGATGATGTGTCCAGGGCCCCCTGCAGAGCCCACAGCAGCTTCTGTGACTCTGGGTGGAAGGTTTACAGGGGGACTGTCAGAGAGTGGTCCCACTTCATTCCTGTTTCTTGAATGAGCCAGGCTTGGAAATGTTCAATAGATTTGGGAGACAAAATAGAGAATTGAGACACTTCTGTTATCTGTTCCTTAAGAACTTATCTGTGGATCCCCAAAATTCACACACATAGGACCTCGCTGCTAATCCTGATTCAGCCTTTGCTCTGTGAAAGCAGGCAAGGATGGTATATGCACAAAAAAGTCCACTATATTTGGAAACAAGGTATATTTGAAACCTTTTTCTATGTATTCCCAAACCTCACAGTTGGTCCATAGTATGATGGAAACATGAACATATAATTGCCAATTTTTCCAAAGAGTCAGGCTAGATACTTGATTATGAAACTGAGGAGCTCTCAAACTCAGTGATCAAGATTAGCAGGTTGTATTCTAAATTCTTGGCCCTAAGTTACCACAGCAAAAGTGCATATGCTTCTTGCAAGTCACCCTGCTGCTAAAATCAAGGATTCTAGTTCAGTTAGGTCTCCCATTTCTAAATATTAAACTAAAGAATTAGTTCTTTAAATGCCCTGTAGTTTTGCTATCTAGAGCCTGTCTCTCTGTCTCTCTTTTTTTTTTTTTTTTTTTTTTTGATTAGAGCTCTCTGACTTCCAAAGATGCCAGGAACAGAAGTGTGGAAGTTGAAGCCCCCCACCCCCACTCTCTTTTTGCCTTGTGTTCATCAAGAATAGAACACTGTAGGCTTGAAGATGATGCTATGGCCCTAATATAGCTATGAGAATGTCTTCAGGGAGCTGTTGAACAACTGGAATTCTTTTTGCCAAACAGCTTGTAAAGGCCACTGAAGAATTTGGACTCAGGGACTTGGCTGGATTTCTTTACCAAGGGCCATAAATCTGTTTACTCATCTCTTATCAATCTTTGTAACAATTCCTAAAGTCTCTGGAGGACCCATGTTCAGTGACTTTGTATGACACACTGAGCTCCAAATCTCCTTCTTAGTGTTAGATAAGCTCCCTATTTCACCTCTTAACTAATTCTCACCTTCCCTAGTAAACTCTACAGACATAGCAAACTTACACCAGTATGTTTCATGTAGGATTCTTACAGCTCTTATTTGGATACTAAAGCCCAAAGGCTCTAGTTCCTCTTGAACTAATATTATATGCTGAATTGACTAGCCATATTAACTATTCTTATTTCAGTAGAAATATCTAGTTACTTCATTTTTTTTAACTCTTAAATTAGAGTTTCTGTCCTTGGCTACTTACTGGAGGTAGGGCAAGGTAAAAGAAGGAAATACATTAGACTCTTTGAAGGTTGGAGAGTGGGACCTAGAACTTAAAAGAACCCAGTAGGGACTGGGATCAGAGAGAAGATAGAGAATAATGCTTGATTTTATTCCTAAAAACTATGGAATTAGGCCTTGATGTTAATTAATCCTATACAGTCCTTGTAATGGGGGAACACACTGCTATCTTCAAACTTCCTAGGAGGGAATTCTGTATTGCTCCAATTAAAAAAAGAAATAGGTAGGTTTTGTATCATAGCTGGGTCAAAGTACCGGTCAACCAAATGGCCTTCAGAGTTGAGATATGATGAACACTAACGCACTTATCACATGGGCACTTCTGGTACCCTGTCAGTAGGCCACATCCTGTTTCTTGTAATGACTATTTGAAGAGGAAGCAACAGGTAGACAACAGAGTCCTACCTTCACAGCTACAGCCTCTTCCTTCTATATGCCAGACTTGCATACCACACACACACACACACACACACACACACACACACACACCCCTATTCTTTCATTTTAAAAACCATTTGACCAAAATCACAATAGGGTATCTATGGAACAATACAGCAGAAGCAACTTCATCTAAGATTGGTGGTCTCTGCCTAAGCCACAAGCAAGGTGTCAGCTGCCTTACTTATATTCCATGTGCAAGTAGAATAGGAATCCTCCACCGATCATTTAGCAACTCAAAACATCTCTTCATCCTCTTGCTCCTGCCTTGGTCATGGAGTCCCAGGAGGAAGCAGATCTTCTGCAGCAGACGCCCACCTCTCTTTGGAATTAGAGCATCTTCCCAGGGCTCCAAGCCTCATGTCTTCTCTTGTTTGCTCACCTCCTGAGATTTTAGAGAAAGGCAGTAATGGCCAATCTGATGGAAAACTTACTAAATCCCTGTGCTACTTTTTCTTCTTCCCAAATTCCTCATCTGCTCTTCATACTAAGAATTTCAGACATTGTCCACAGAAGGAATCCATCCTATGCCAGCCAAACTGAAAAATGAGATGTTACAGGTTCTCGATGAGGTCCCATTGGAACAGTGGTTTTCAAACTGTAGTTGACATCAGAATCACCTGATGGGCTTGTGAAAACATATTCTTGGACTCTACCTCCCAGAGTTTCTCATTCAGCAGGTCTGGGAAGGGGCCTAAGAACTTGCATTTTTAACAGGTTCCCAGGGGATGGAGATGCTAATCCTGGTGAGAAACTAGTACATTAGAGTGTTCAAGAAGGGCACTACCTGTTACCTCTCCAGCTCTCTTCATGGTAGGCAATATAGGCTTATAAAAGACGAACACACTTCGCTCTAGGACAAGAAGGCACTTGTCCTGGAGCTATATATAACGATAGAACACAGAAAACAGAGACTTAAGTATTAGAAGCAGAATTGCTACAAATCTGAGCATCAGTTTCTACATCAGGAAATAAATTAATCAGAAAAGGAACCTGCCTCTAAGCAAGAGGAATTCTAGGTTCAGGCTAAGCTAGCTTCTTTTATAAAATAAATATTTTGGGAACAAATATTCATTCCGTGGAACTTTCTTTTACTACTTGGTTGTAAGAAGCCAAGTTATAGGCTTAGTTACACAACATCAACATCTATATCATCTAGCTCATATTTAGTTAGAATGCTTGATACTACTCAGGCCGTTGATAGAAGTTTATCCTAGAGGAATAGGCACAAACCATGGTTAAGCTGCTTGGTTTAATTGTTTTAGCACTTGAAAAAAAAATGTACAGTAGTTTGAATACTCAGTCTTTGCAAACCTCCACTGAGGTCAAAGATTTCATTCATACGTACAAAATTAGTTTACAAATTTTTTTGGCAATTTCATCTTAGTAACCCGTTTTATCCTATTGCCATTGTCCCAACCATTGAAAAAGTTTACAATAATTTACATAGAAATATTTTCAAAGTGCTTAAGAATAGTGATTGTTCTCTGGGATATTTACAGATGGCCTATACAATGTATGTACAGGTGGTATACACTATAGCACAAGTTTCATTGCTGGAATATGGCTTTCTAGGGAAAGTGCATATTTGGCCAGATGTGGCAATACTGTCTAGAAACTCAAGGATTAGATACTTGGTAACCACATCCAAAGCTGAAGTAGAATGTGGATAGGAATATTTACAAAAGTAATATAAAAATGATCAAGTATACAAGCTTGATCCAAGTAAAGATATCTTGATGTTCTTCCAGACTGAAGGAAGAAAGACTTCAGGCGCTGGCTCGGTTACCATTTCGAAGTGGAGGGTTATTGGTTTAGACCTCAAAGGTCAAGGCTTGTCTCTGAAGTCAAGCTAGGTCATCATCTGTGCTTACAACTGATATCTGTGGAAGAGAAAAAGTACAGAATGAGCTTGGTGATCACTCATTGGTAGTAATTCCAGTCTCTAAAATGGACCTTGCTTTTGAGTTGGCCATTCAGAGACCAAAGGGATGTGGAAGGGAAGTTAGATCTAAAACAGTATTTATAGTGTCACTGATGCATTTTTAACTTGAATTGTGTGGTATCTACTTGGTGGAGAGAGAAAATAGCGGAGCTGATGCTGCCATTCCATTGAATGATGTTAAATCCTGGAGAAAAATGGGAAAAAGACACACGTGCCATGAATTGACCATCATTCTTTGTTTCACCAGACACCTTGGAAGGGAGCACTGAGCTCTTGTTTTGTCCAGACTGTTCCCTAAGTGAAGGCCAAATACTCCATTTGGGTTTCAACTGAAGACCAAGGGACTAACTCTCTTGCTGAAAGGAAGCTAGCTACAGTAAGCATTTGGTAATTATGGCAAAAGGAATCTTGCTCAATATGCTGACTTTAAGCCAACTCCCTTGCATAGCATATGCAAACTTGTAAGTGTCCAGTACACAGCTGACTTGGCAGTTCAAATAGGAGCTACTTGGTTCATTCTAATATTTACATATAGCTTCTATAACTAAAAATATCTCCAATAGTATAGTGATGGCCTTAGGTTGACTTACCTGACATTCTGTAGGGAACAGATGCTTATCAACTGACTGGCATATGCTCTAATGGTTAGACTGTCTGATCTCCAGGTGTAGTAGATGTATTTGGTGGCTCTGTGATCCTAATGGCTCTTCCTAGCCCAAGCAGCCAGAGCTTGAGTTAGTGGTCTCCTTTCCAGAAAGTCCTACCGCAAACCATGGTGTATCAAGACACAAAGCTGACTTACTGCGGGGTACGTGTGTCCAACAGAAGCACTGTGTCTACCAATGTCTATGGACAGGTCCTCTTCAGTAGTCTTCAAGTACACAGGATTGTCAAAGTTCATGCTTTTCATGTTCTTGTGCTGCCAATTCCGCCACATCAAGTAGCCACCTACCGCTGCCATTGCTAAGAGCACTGAAAAAAGTCAGAGGGTGACTAAGCAGGGTCTAGTCTCAAAACATACCAAAGAAGGTCATGTTCAGGAATCCACCATACTTGGCATTAATAAACATGTCATGTCGTAGGAAGCTAGCATAACTGGATGTTAGAATATAAATGGGCTCGGAACTTGAAACAAGTTTAGACCTGTGGTTAAGTGTTATTCTGCAGACTGGTGCTAAGTTCAACACATCCATTTGGGTAAGCATAGAGTCCTGGGCCCTTGTCCAGGCCAACTGAATTAAAATTTCAGGAATTTCTGGAAATCTTTTCAAGTAGTCCCTCAGGTGTGGTAGCTAAGCGTGGAATCCAGTATTCCACAATTAAGTGACCATTAGCACACAGACCCTTAGAAATCCCCATGCCTAATATTTGCTCCAGAGGCTCTTCCCCCTGAGTCTGTGAATTCTTTTTTTTTTAAGATTTTATTTATTTATGCAAGAGAGACAGAGAAAGAGAGAGAGAGAGAGAGAGAGAGAGAGAGAGAGAGAGAGGTAGAGACACAGGCAGAGGGAGAAGCAGGCTTCCATGCAGGGAGCCTGACATGGGACTTGATCCCGGGTCTCCAGGATCCCACCCTGGGCTGAAGGCTGGCGCCAAACCACTTAGCCACCAGGGCTGCCTGAGTCTCCGAATTCTTAACTATTTTTAATTTACCCTCTATGAGTCCTACAACTCCTCAAGAAAGCATTTAGGCATTTGTTTGTCTCCTCTCTATGAAGCATTATACACCTTTAAAAGGAGAATAGATCAGTGCTCTTTACCTACAGGAATGTAGCATGAAAGGGGACAAGAAAGACTAAAAACTCTGAGGTAGGGAGCAATCAGCATCTTTCATGTAATACTTAAGCATTCCATCACTGTCACTCACTGTGCCAAGGATACCATCAAAAAGAAAGGTATGGACACAACTCGGTGTGCCAGGCTGGGGAGGGAGTGAATAGAATTAGTGTCATGAGTACTGTGTCATGGGGGGGATGTCTCTAGATGGATTAGAAATACCCATCTAGTTGGTGTCTAACGAGCTTATCCAGAAATGTGGGGAGTGTACTTACAGAGAGGAAGGATGGCCCAGGCAGCAGAAGTGCCTTTTGGGGGAACAGTGGCCTCCGATACTGCTGTGGTCACATTGATCCCTACAGGAGAAGGAAAGGAATCCATTTAGATGGAGATGTGAGCTCAGACTGAGAAACTGAACAATCTGGTGGAGCACTTCATGCCCTGGCACCCACTACTGCCGTTCAGTATCTACTGCATTGCATTCCAGGCACTGGTCTAGAAGGATTTGACAGTCACACGCTAGAATAGCTATTTCACTAATAGTTGTCTAGTAGAAATCTTAATAAGTCGGGTCAGTCTAAGATTTGCAGGCTTTCAGGCTTTGGAGCTGAAATGTAGGTTACCAGCTAGGAGCAGACCTAGTAGTTACAGGGCTGCATTAATTATTTAAGCAATAAATACAAAGAGTGTGGCTGTTAGTTGAGATTTGCAGTTTGCAGTATAGGCCCAGTACCTCTGGGAACTAGTCCACTAGTTGGAGGAATTTCTGTTGTGTGGATATCTTTTGTCTCACTGTAAGTCAGAGTAGTTGCAGTACCTGAATTATAAAGACCAAGAACCTGGTTAATGCCAAGGTTCCAGAGTGGTTAGCTGTTTCCTCCAGACAAACCATGTGAGGGTTTATATGAACCCCACGGGAAATAAAACCAGTCACTGCTGTACTAAGTTGCATGGTCAAAGTGGAAAGGAAGTCTTCACAAAAAACCAGAGACCCACAAGACTCTGGACAGCACAGTCAGCATTTGGAACCTGATAATTTGAAAAGATGCATGGCCACACCGTCTTGGAAGTTACAAGAAATGTTCTCGAGGATAGTACTAGTCTTATTGTCAGACTGTCTTACAGTTACTTTCTCAGTAAACCGAGCTAGTCTCTGCAGGGACTCCATATTTAGCTAGTAAAAACCTCACCATAGGAGCTCCTTGCTCACAACCTAAGAGTTTAATTTGCCACTCAACCAAAAGCTAAGAAAGGAGGACGAAAATCAAGTTGGGTTTAAGTGTGAGTTTAAGACGGTGTCGCCCTCTGGGGCCATAAGGTTTCCTGTAACCATGGCCTCTCTCTCTGGAGGAAAATACTAAGGCTTTGTTTTAATTATCTGTGAGTTGGCTGGCTCAGTGCTGTTAGGGGACTAACTAGAACATCGAGATAGTCCCATTCACACTTGGGTCACCTGTAGACTCACCTAATGCTGAAACGAGTGAGAAGTCAGTTTGTGATGTAATGACATGAACAACCTGGCATGCATCAGTCAGTAGCAGGTATGTTCTCAAATCTATTCCAAGAATCAATTAAGACAGAATTCCTAACATCCAGGCTAGTTTTATGGCTAAGTGTCTCATTCTGTTGCCTGTCATTATGTCCTGCTTGTGGTTGAAAAGTACAAAGCCTTACTGTGGCACTCCCGGCCGTTTGCCTCTAGAGTGTACCCATTGGGACAGGAACACGTGTATTTTGGAGAGTGATCGTTGATTTGTGGTGCTGGCAGGCACAGATATTCACAGCCTCCATTCTGCATGTCCTCTTCACACCAGTTTTTACCTATCCAGAGACAAAAGTCCTTTAAGAGAGGCATTCTGGTATTTACTATATATAAAGCCTTGTTCTAGATGCTGAAGATATGAGTCCTTGTCCCCAGAGAAGATACTTGTCTAACTCTGTCCAATCTTGAAGTTCAACCAATACAACAGGCAGCATGCTCTAAGGATACCACAGATCCAAAGAAACTTCTTGAAAGCGGCATAAGGATTATGCCTGGAACAGATGGGTGGTGAGGGAGCAGGTCGGGGCAGGAGTGACCCACTACTTAGATTGAGGACCCCTTAGATTCTCAGGGGAAGGATCCCAGCTAGAGGGAGTTTGAAGATTTCATTCAGATAGTATCAGTCAAGTATTTTGAGCAGGACTTGGTATGACCAGATGTGTTTGAGGATCTACATATAAGATGTGTCATGACATAGAGGTAGGAAAAGTTTGTGGTATCAGAGCTAATTTGGAGGGTAGTGCAATAGTCTTAGTACAAGGGAATGAAGGCCAAGAGGTATGGAAAAGCCTGAATGAAAGACTGAATGCTGAAGGTACGAAGGGAAGGGAGGAGCTAAAGTTCTGTTTCATTAGGAAGTCAGAAGTGAAAAGAACATAAGAAAATAACAAAGAACATATAGAAAATAAAACAAAAAACAAACACATTTGAAGTGTTCGAGGTAGGGTATTGAGGGGAAAGTTCCATTTTAGAGCAAGTTGAGTTGCTCAAGAGCTACTGGCAGCCAAGCAGGTATTATTACATCATGCTGCCGTCCTCACAGACGTTAGGGCTGTGCTTGTCCATGTTACCTGACGGCTGGACGAGTTCGTGATAGACAATGATGTCTTGGGCATCATTAAGGTTGTTTACTAGCGTGGCCAGCTCTGATCCAGTGAATTTATTGGCACCGTAGACTGCTTCATTTTCCCCATCTATCCAGTAGACACGATCCTAAAACAGAACCTCCAAATTAGCAGGTACACCTAATGATGACCATAGATACTGTATTCATCTTATTTTCTGGTAATTTAATGAAGCAACTTTACTGAACACTGCTCTGGGAGGTTAGATGTCAAACTGGTGGAAAGCAAGTTGGGGCTTCTTAAAGTGCTAGAGGAAACGAGTATCTAATGCATCCCATGATGGCAGTGAGAGCAGTTTCTCAGGTCATGCTTCTCCACCCATCCTTCCTTTCCCCATCCCTGTTCTGTCCTTTCTCCCCGGGAGTGCTGAAGTAACTCAGAGGTACACACTTAGACATGATGCACACATCTCACCTCAAATATGGTTAGCGCCAGAGGATGAGCTAGGAACTCCAGAGATTTAAGGACAATCCTACGGTCTTGGCCATTTAAGTCCACGCTGGACAACATGTGCAACTTGGAGTCAAGCCAGTAGAGGCGACTCTTTATAAGGTCTAGAGAGGGAAAGAATTGTCAGTGCATGATAGGCCATCACCACCCTGGCTTCCATTGAAAATACCCAGAGAATCCAATATTCTAATCTCATGGTTCCTTCTCCAGCATGGGTTCCAAATGGGGTCCCAGAAACCTGGAGAGGCAGCATGCAGAATCTGTACCCACACTCATTCTGGGGGATTCAAGGAGCAGCTAAGATTTTCAAAGGAGCTGACTTAAGAAATGGTACTCACATTATAGAAGTGTTAAAGGAAGCTAGCATATTGCTCTCCCCTGATGGATGAGAGTTGCCAAGGCCCAAGATGCACTGAATTCATGTCACATATTAGGTCCATATGGACCAAAAAGCTAGTAATGATGGAGCATGTAATTCGTTAAGGCCAGTACTCGACTTGCATTGGTCAGTTACTCTCATCCAAAATTCTTGCTACTAAAGGAACCATGGGAGCTGTCTGCTGTAGTCCAGAATAAACTATGGAGGGAAGCGAAAGCAGCAGAGACCATTGAGTTGGTGGCCAAGGAAGGAAGGACAGACATACCAAGTGTAATTCCATTAGGCCATTGGATGTCCACTGTCACAAGTGGCCGCCTATCAAATCCATTCATTCCTGCTTTTTCTATTTTAGCTGGTTCTCCCCAGTCTGACCAGTACACAAACCTGGGAAGAATTAAATGAAAAAAAAAAAAAAAAAGCCTCAGTGGTTTAGAAGGGATAAATGTGTAATTTGAGACACACATTTAAAGAATGACTACAAAAGTCTAGAGACCAACAGTAACAGGAACAGGTCCAAATTATGTCCTGAGTAAACAGAAGTTAACACTAAGAATATACAAGCTCATTATGAGCTATATTAATCTATCTAAGTGTGATAATTATATTTCAAGCCCAAGTCACAGGTTATAGACTTCTTTACAAAAGGCCAATTCTTTCAGAGAACTGAAAGGTGAATATGTGTTAGGTTCTATCAGAGGGGCTGGCTGACCATTCTAGCGAGGATTTACGGGGGCCAGGGGTCATTACCACAGCTTTAGTAACTTGCTAAGCTGCTTTCCTATATTACTTAGCACCAATTTAGGGAAACATGTCAAATGTTGCTGGAGAGAGCCATTTATTTCATGTAGACTTTCACACAACTTGGACATTTAGACAAAAGCCTTGAAGTAATAACATGGTTACCAAAATCCTCACAACAAGTGCTAATACTTAGGTTCGATCACCTGGAGCTAACCTGACAAAGCATTCAGACTAAAATAGAAAATCACCCAGCATAGAAGCTGGGCGGCCATCAGGGTTAAGATACAGCTTTTGGTGTGCATCAAATATGTTTCCTTCATGTCACCCGGCGGTCATACTGCCAGAGAGGGCCGATAAGGCAGCACACTTGCTTCACTGTGGCACCAATGACATCTTAAACAGGATGTTGCTTTGTTGTGGGGGAGCTGTGTGTCCTGGGGTTTCAATATTATTCCGGCCAGAAGGAAAGCTCCTGGCATACAGATAGCATCCAAAAGGCTAGAAAAACAGACTACAAACCCAGAGAGTGGATCCACAGCTATGGAGGCAGGCTCCCGCAAGTCAGAGTTAAACAGGAACTTCCTTCTGGTCCCATCTAGGGTAGCTACTGAAATAGTCTTAGAAGCCACATCAGTCCAGTAGATGGTCTTGTACACCCAATCAACAGCAATGGCTGCAGGATTATAGACATTGTCGATCATTTTAACATGTCTACCAACCTTGTCATCAATTGAGGCACTGAAACAGAATAGGTCACAAGAAATTTAGGAGTTTGATACCACCAGAGCCTGGAGAATGGGCTTCCTGCTTACAAAATGATCCACAACTTTGTTCAGAAGAAATTCTGGTAACACCATCGCTCACCACTCCAATTATTTAACTGTGCTTCTTACCGATGCTAAATAATACTGTTATGTAGCTGCTGGTACACCTTGATATTCAAGAATGACACATTTCTAAGCAAAGCTGTTTGGTGCAGTGGCTACCATCTGAATTTCTAGAGTTCCCCTTAGGAAAAAGCTGCCACTACCATTTCTATTGGTAGCAACTATGAAAAAGGTATCCATTAATTAGAGAGTAAGGGGTGACAAGAGGAGAAGTGAAGATGTCCTTTGTTTATAATCCTATAGCTACAGCCACCTTTTACTTCATACGTGATGGTTAGTTTCTAATGAGGAACTAATGGTAACTTAATAGTTGAAGAATCAATCAGTGTCCAGACATAAGAGTCCCAGCTAATTAGATGCTAGAGTGGAGCTAGAAATTCCTCCAAACCTTCCCAAAGACCACATGTCAAAGACTTAGGCTGAAGCACTTAAGCAGAGAACTCAAGTTACCTGAAGATGGCCTTTTGGCTCAGATCAGCCCAGAACAGTTTCTGAGCTGCAATGTCTGCATCAAGAGCTACAGTGTTTCTTAGCTGTTCAACTAGTTGAATATATTCTTTCCTCTCCAAGCCAATCTTCCGGATGTCTCTTCGATTTGTGAAGATCAGACTTGGCTCTTTGCCTACAAGACAAGAGTCAGGTTTACTAAGTTTCGCTGTGAGAAGGCAAGGTCCTTCCGAGTCACCTTCTCCCAAAGGAGGAGCATCTATAAAGTAAAGGCACCGCTGAAACACCTGACGAGTGTGCTGGCAGCAGTCCGTGCCCCCAGGAAACTGCAAGCACTTTGCGCTGTTCAAGGAGGCAGTCCTGGGGTCACGGCATTCAACAGGAGGGTGGCTGGCACGTTACTCACAGATTGCACTCAACTTTGGGAAGCAGAAAGTAAGCAAACCTGGTAGGTATTCATGGTATCACATGCAAAAGAAGCTGACCAAAGCAGGTGTCCGGGGAAAGGATCTTTTGTTTAACGTAGGATACGGCACTGTGAATAAGTAGCATTGCTCGGAGTACAGACAGTCCCCGGCTTAGGATGGTTCCAGTTAGGATTTTTCAACTTTACAATGGTACAAAAGTGGTTTGGATTCAGTAGAAACCACACTTCGAGTTTAGAGTTGGGATCTTTGCCCAGGCCAGTGATACGTGCGACCGTCCTCTCTTATGATGTTCTCTCATGATGCTGGGCAGTGGCAGTGAGCCGCAGCTCCCCACCAGCCCCAGGATCACGAGGGTGTGAACATCTAATGCACTGACATCTACCTGCACCCCTGCAAGAATTCTGCTTTTGACTTTCAGTATAGTACTCGATACATTACATGAGACATTCAGTATTTTAGGGGCTTTGTGTTAGAAGATGTTGCCCCCCCCATAAGCTGACTTCAGAGTTCTGAACACATTTAAGGCAGGTGTGGCTAAGCCACGATATTTGGTAGGTTAGGTATATATATATTTATTTGGTTAGGTATATTAAATTCATTTTTGACTTAGGATATTTTCAACTTACAATGGGTTTATTGGAGTAAGACTCTATCATAAGTCAAGGAAGGGCTGTATACTATTTTAATTCCATATTTAGTTGATTCTTGGGAATCACTGGCTGTACCCTTGGTGCAAGCGGTTACTCATAAAGGTAGCAACACCAGTCCAAGTCCATTTACCTACTGCCTTGCACACGCCGGTGGCAAGATCCATCTGATAGCCCCGACTACATTCACACTTGTAACCGCCTTTTAAGTTGATACAAATTTGGCTGCAGATTCCTGGATTTTGGCATTCGTCAATATCTAGGAGGGAAATGAACATTAGTCTTCTGCTCCTACATGACCTATAGTGAGATGCTGTCCTTTCCCATCTCCTCCTCTACTACCCCTACCCCCAACAGCCTCCTCCCACCCGCCCTGCACTAGGGCTGAGGCTCCCTCCTGGACTCACCTCCACAAATTTTCTTATCTATCAGTTCAAACCCAGCTGCGCAGTCACATTCATAGCCTATAACTAGGTCTTTGCAGATGTGCGAACAGCCACCATTATTAACCAAGCATTCATTTACGTCTGAAATAAAAAGGGACCAGAGTTACCCCACACTTTACTCCAAATTGATATGTGCTCTGATTAACATTTACACTCCCGGATTTTTGCAATCGCTTATCTAATTAGTCTGGTCAAACCCATGATTTTCCTAAGGTCCAAAAATTTGTCTTCAAGATCTGCATCTCAGAGGGTTTGGGGAATAGGAAACCCAATCTCCTTGGCAGGTTACCAGCTGGCTACGTAGTACTTAGCCAAGTATCTCCATTGCTGATGAGTTATCTTTAAGGAATTTAAAACTATGAACAAGTCTGTCACTGCTTTTGCTTTTAAGGCATAAAAAAATGCCACCCTGAAGCCCAACAACTGGACTAGGTTCCTTAAAAGTGGTGTAAGCAGGCCCTGTGCAGGGTCCACCCAGCATTAGCTAGGGGTGATGTCATGAACCTTCCCAACTGTGCTCAGGCAACCCCTCCACTTACGACATTCTTTCAGGGGTTCGTCACTCCAGTCCCTGCAGTCCTGCTCCTGGTTACATACTTTACCGATATCTATGCACTCCCCACTTCTGCACTTGAACTTTCCAGGGCCCAAGCACTGATTGACTACAACGAGAAACACAAAAGCAAGATTCCATTTGGTGGGGTTGCTCAGAGCAGTCCTCTGACTGACCCCCAGGAGGAGCCCCTCACCGTTCTTGCAGTTGACTTCATCCGAGCCGTCCACACAGTCCCTGATACCGTTGCACTGCCTGCTGCCATGGATGCAGCTCCCGTCCTCACACTCAAACTGGTCAGGCCGGCAGGTTCTCGAAGCTGCAGAGGCGGTGGGGCGGGAAGGGTCAGCCAAGCCATCCAGGCAGACCCTGAGAGGGGGGCACAGAGCAGGTGGGACTGATAAGGTGGCTACTTACGACAGTTGACCTCGTCGCTGCCGTCTTTGCAGTCGGGGTCCCCATCGCAGCGCCACTTCTTGTGGATGCACTCGCCTGAGCCGCACTGGGTCTCGCTGGCTGGGCACTTGGTGTGCATCACGGGCTGGCGGCCACACTGCTCCAGGGACTCATCTGACTGGTCGGAGCAGTCGGCGTCATCGTCGCATACCCAGCTCAGGGGGATGCAGGAAGAGGTGCTGCACTGGAACTCATGCTCGCCGCACGTGGGGGGCGCGCAGTCCAGCTCGTCGCTGCCGTCACTGCAGTCGTCCTGGCCATTGCAGACGAAGTTCCTGGAGATGCAACGGCCGCTGGAGCAGGTGAACTCGTCCGGGCTGCATGTGATGTTGCCTGCGGGGAGAGAGCAGGCCACACTGAGAGCCTGCGGGACCGGCATGCCTTCCAGGCTCTCGTCTCACAGCATGACATGCGGGATCTCCAACCACCGGCCCTAGCTTTCCAGCTTCGCTTAAAAGCCAAGTCATTCCACCAATATCCAAGTTCCTGGAGGACTAGTAAGCAGTCTCAGTGTGCAAGATGCAGGGACACTTGAGTAAGAAGAGAAATAAAGGACCAAAAAAAGAGCTGAAGACTAGAAGTTAATTGGAGAGGAGAACCACACCAGATTCCTAAAGGGACAGCAGTGAATAACTTAAACCTGACCGGGGGATTTCGTTTTGAACGGCAAAGACTGAGCTATCTCTAAATGGACATCTAATCAGTTCAGATCATCTGCTGAGACTACCACGTATCAGGTATACAGGCAATCAGAGTCTCATAACAAAGCATTATGACACTGTGACTAAGAAGAAGCCATCATGTTATGCTACCCTACTGGTTCCTTCTCTGTCGGTCCTTCAAATGAGGATCAGGGATAATGGGTCCTAAATATTTTCAAGTGTTAGAAAGTCACTGCTAGGGCTAGAATCTCAGGTCTAGTCCTCTGGTATGCTGCTGCTGCTGCTCAGCGAGGCAGACTAGCCAGTTTGTACTCTGACTCAAATTCCTGCCGAATGAATCAAGGTCACAATTTGGTGGTAATTAGGGTAGAGACCACGACTCTCTTGGGAAGCAAGATTTAAAAGGGAAACACTTGGCAGCCCCAGGGCTTACCAATACATAAAGCTCAATTCTAAGACTGAACACCGAAACTCATTGGACTAGGTGCAGTGTTATTGACCTCAGAAGTTGACTTCTCCACGCAAGACTGGTGTTTGGACTGTAAGCACGCTCAGCTCACAAGTACTCTGCTGCGTCAGGAGGCCCCGGGCCTGTCAGCCTTGGGAGCTGTAGCTCTAGGGACTCTATAAAAGGGCGGTAGCTTGAAAGAGTGCTCACAGCAATGTTTGTTCAACCCAGATATTTTCCCAGGGCCTCTCCTGGAACATGTAGCACTTTATTACACATTTTCCAGGAACAGAAACATGAAAGCGTAGGAAACAGAGCTCACTTTGACAGGCAGGAACTATGAGAAGAGACAAAAGCACCATCAGTTGGGTGAGGTTTTCTTTGGGTACCTGCTGGCAAGGTGGTTAGCATGGTTCTGTGCCAGGTTAACCTTTAGAAAGCTTAAGAAGAGAATCTAGTTTGGGGGGGGGGGAAAGAATCTAGTTTGGGGGTAAGATGTGCTCATATGCTTCTCCAGTAATTCATTTCCAAGAAGCAGACGCCACCCTGAGACCTAGGAATGAGCTTGCTGGCCCTAGTTTCCTGATGGTTTTATTGAGCCCAAGCAAGGAAGGCCCGTGAATCCCTGTCCTAACACTCACAGATGCCCACATCATCATGGCCTCTCTGCGCTACTTCTAACTGGCAGCGCCCTGAATGACTTACCTTCTCATTTCTATCTGCCTAGGAGCCCACACCAAAGCAAGCAGTGGTCAGTAACCAGGGGGACTTGTGTCAGAGTTTTAGGGCAGTTAGGAAGGCCAAGTAGCTGAGCAGAGAGTGAAGTCACTGAAAAGCGAGTCAGTGGAGCTGCATCTTGACGCTCCAGTGAGCTTCCTTCCCCCTGCCCACCCTTCTCTGAGAAAAAGGGTCTGGGGGATTAGCCACTCAACACTGATCTTCTTACCACAGTTTTCTTCATCTTCTCCACTGTCACAATCATTTTCACCATCACACCTCCAGGACACTGGGATACACTGAGTAGAACGGGCGCCACAGCTGATTTCATTTATGCGGCATGTTCTCATATCTGTTGATGATATACAGTCTCAAAAGAGCCTCTCAATGCATCAGTGCAAAGCTGCTGCTCCTGAGCTGCCTGCAAGTGGTCACACCTGTAACTCAGCAGCCTGGTGAATGCGTGACATTCCACTTACTAGTCCAAGCCTGGGGAGATCACTGGCTAACTCTGCTGCTCGGAGGCCATGCCCACCGTGCTGCTTGGCAGGACACCCCAGAGCCTTGACTGTGCTACTCCTTCAAGGTTCCGTGGCAGGCTCCACTCGGACTTCTGTTTTACTTGGCACAGTTGGGCTTATTTTTGGCTGGCCTGCTCCTTGACCTTTTTTTTTTTTTTTTTTTTTGTTATCTGTCAGCAGATAAGGTCACCTAATTCCAACTTCATTAAAGGCTGGATGGCCTGACACCTGTGAAGTCTTGCCCTGCCTAGATTCCCATATAGGTTTCTTCACAACCTACGTTGGGTCTACAAGACAGGGACACCTCCTGATTCTTGATCTCACTGGGTCACTTACCCTTCACTAAGACTCAGGGCCGTGACTTGGTGGACCCTCTTTACCTGTGGTGATTTACCCGCCCTGACCAATGTTCTTATCACTCCTCTGATTTCTTGCCTCAAAAATGGAAATGGAGGCATTCATCTTCCTTTCTGCTTCTCTGTGCTTTGGGATCCTATTCCAGACTAAACTTGGTTCCTATTCGATTTGCACTGTTCATGCTTGGGCAGGTCTCTACCGCATGGAAATGAACACCACGACTTTTTTCATCACAACAGTCACATGATCCCAATTTATCTGTCCCAAATCTTCCTCCTCTGTGATGCCACAGACCTTCCCCTGCCTATCCACCTAAGGACACAGATAGACATTTGCCTACCTACGTAATTTCTCTTATTAAAAGTAAGCTGTAAGCTTGACTGTACTTTAATAACCTTAGGTACCAGGTTTGTTAAAAATCATGATGTCACCCTCTTTCTAGCCACCTTACCCCTTCAGTAATAGATTTTTTTTTTCATAACATAAGCTATGCATCTAAAAGTTTATCCTGGGCCCAAGGGGGAACCCTCATATCTTGACTTAGCTTCCAGGACCAGAGTACCATCTGCTCAGAGTCATGATTACCAAATATTTGAAATGTGTGCACCTAGTCAAGGAGTTCTTAATCAAATCGGCTGGCTTCGGTCTTAAATGTTCAATAGTGAAGCTACCCAAGAGAATGTCAGTCTTGTTAGACTAGGGAGGACATTCGGTAAAGGACACTTATCAACTGTTAATGACTTGGCTGACCTAGGAGTCCACTGGCCTACACATCAACATAGGCAAAGGAAACTAAAACCAAGTTTTAGATGAAACCATACTTAGAGCTACGAGACACGAAACAGCCCAAGCAAGTTAAAAGTCCAAAGCAAGTCACTCACGGCACTGTTCTGGGTTTTCATCAGAACCATCTTCACAGTCAGGATCCCCGTCACACTGCCACCGGTTGGGGACGCACTGGCCATTGTTGCACACAAAGTCAGACTCTGCACACGTCTTCTTTACTACAAAAGCGTATTGGCAGGATTAAAGTTAAAGTCACTTGAGACCTTATATTCCCATTGGAGGTAAAACTACCTGTTGATATATTTTGCTCCAATAATGAAACTGAGTGAATTAGTGCTCAACTGCCAATAGCCAGGAGAACACTAGAAAAATCCTTTTTTTTTCCTCCAGAGGAGAAAGGTATTTGTTTGAGAGAGTGGGAGGATATGGAAGTCACTGTAAGACAGGAGTTGCTCCTTACCTTACAACCCAGAGATACCTTACAATTTTTGCCTGTTTTCTGTTGTTGAGTTTAAGTAATAGTTATATTCTCTTTGTGCATTTCTTCCAGGCCCTTCAGGTGCTTCATAAGGTTTAAGAGCCAAACATTCGGGCAGCTCGGGTGGCTCAGCGGTTTAGTGCCGCCTGAGACCCAGGATCAAGTCCCATGTCAGGCTCCCTGCATGGAGCCTGCTTCTCCCTCTGCCTGTGTCTCTGCCTCTCTCTCATTCTGTCCCTCTCATGAATGAATGAATGAATGAATGAATGAATAAATAAAATCTTAAAAGAAAAAAAGCCAAACATTCCATCCTATGACTGATCACAATACAGCTCTACTGGGAGCATCTCCTAAGAGTGCATGGGTTTAGTGTAGATTCAGAAGGATAAGCCCCAGGAGTGAATATTGCCACTCCTATAGGTCTGTTGGGGGCAGAGGAACCCAGCCAGTAAGAAATAGAGAAAGCTTAAACCTGGGTACAAAAGAGGTCACATTTAGAATCCAAGAGACAGAGTAACATCAGCTATGAAAGCTGCCAATGTCTACAACTGATGACTAGAGTGAAAAATTGCCTTAAAAAGGTATCGGTTCTGTTACTGATTCTGACTAGGGCAGGCCTTTTCTCCTGTAATTCTGATGACCATGCAATTAATTTGTTGTCCAAATTGAGACAATCTCAGTGGAAAGGGGACACTTAACTATACCAGGAAGAGAAGCATAAACTTGGACTCTCTTAAGCCAATTGAGTGGTTTGGTCACCTTAGCCATAAGGAAGTCAGAGTCAGATGAGTCTTGATAAGCAGCCACATAGAGTATTCTAGGCCCCTCCTTCCCAAGCTGTATTCTTTCTTGCTTGTGTGTTTAAACTTCCACTTTATGCTCTTCCTCTCAAACGAACATTCTGTAAATGGCAAATCAGCTAAAAGCCAACAATTTGCTGAGAACTTGAAATGGATTACTTCAAGTCTGGAGTCTGAGCTATGGACAAGTCATAGAGTGTAGAGGACACAGAAGTAGAGGGCCACTCTGGTTTAGCCTTGGACACTGTGCAGCAGGAAAATAATGATTCTAGCTCATTCCCAGAACTCAAGATGTGATGATGAATCATGATGATCCAAAAGGAATTATTCATCTACATGAGTTGTGTAGCCAAGGAAACAAGAAAGGCCATGTTAGCTTTTAGAATTGTACCTGTCTCTGAAATCCCTGAAATCCTCAAACTCTGGTATTCATGGTTAAAAGCGGTATCTGAGGGCCATGTGCTCCTGAGCATGTGGGAAGGTGCCAGAGCATCTGCAGAGTGATTTTCCTGTAACCCAACCTGTGAGGGTCCTCAGGAAGAGGAAGCAAGAAGTAATTATAGAGAGACAAGGTGGTTTAAAGACGTATAAAATGTTGTAGACATAGACAAGCTGGCCATGCTACAAAGTGTTGGAGCAAAAGATAAATAGTGATGGAAGCTTTCTAGAGTTCATCTCTCTTCCATTCTGAATACAGACTGGGAGGGTAAAGAAAGTCTATTCGAATGGGGCCTTGAGAGATGGATAGCAGTGTAGGTGTGCCAAAGGGGAAGAGAACTAACAGTTACCCACTCAGAGTCTCTAAGTTACTCATTAATCAGGTCAGCCTCACACTTGTAAAAGAATGAGTTCCATGGGGCTGATGGAAACACATGGCTCTGGATTCTAAGCTGTAGTTGACTAAGAATGCTGGTGGACATGCTTGAAAGAAACAGCCCTGCTGAAACTGCAGCCCAGTTCACTACCAAGAGGTTGCACAGGAAAAATAAGAAGTGTGGCTTTATGAGTTTTAAGCAATTGTGCAGCTTTTCCCTTCTAGGGAGGAACATCTCAAAATAAGTATGCAGAGCTACCCTGAGCAGTGTTCCCACTTTCCTTCTATACCTTCATATCTTGGAGGCAGAGACCAATTCTGGCCAAGAATTTATTTAATTTTTTCCACCTGGAGTGATTTTCAGTACATAAATATCCCCCCTTCACTCTTGCAAACCCTTCTGCCGTGTATCTAGCAGTTACTTAGGTGGAGACTACTTTAGGAAAAGCCAGGGGTGATTCCTAAGATGACCCAGGTTAGTTGCTACCAAGTTAGTCAGATGGTCAGAGAAGGCTTCTGAAACATGAAGAGAATGATTACTTTCTAAGAAAGAACAATGGGCTTTGCCAAGTACATACTTTAGAATTGAGGAAGAATCACTACTTACACCAAGAGAGGAGTTGCCAATAGTGAGTCCTTCCAGTGAGAGATTTCGTGAGGGAATTCTATTACCTAGGTAACCTAGAAGTGACATGAACTCAATGTCTTGTAGAGTAGATTAAAATCCCAGCTTTAGAACGTACACGATGGCAAAGTAGTGCCCGGAGGACTACTGTTGGTCCTGAGACTGGAGATGCTTCTTCCCTGAGATTGTAGAAGGGACATCCTAGGTTTCTAAATGGGCTGCTAATCCACATATTGGTGTGCAAACACTCACGATACTGCTCCAGCGAGCTCAAGCATAAGACCGCCTGCCCTGATGCTTACGCTATGCCATTTTTGTAATGACGCATGAAGAAGCAGGTAAGGGCATAACAAGACAGCAGTTGATGCAATCTACCTTTAGCTTCTGTTTTTCTTCTGTATTTCTAGTTTGTAGACATCTTTCAATAACATCCATTAAAAGGCAAATGACAATGTTGTCACCAACATTCACACACAATCTTGTTTCAAGATTCTGACACAGAACAAAGGGATCAAAAAATAAATTTCAGCATGTATTCAAGGTAGCCTAAATGCCACCTTGACACGTAGTTCTCAGCTATTCAGGCTCAACATGAGGCATTTCTCACAATGATCTCTGGATGACGTTGATCGGTGGGTATGACGGTATATCCCCATTCTCTGGGGGAAAGAATGTCTTTTACCCTGCCTACCATTTTAGAATTAGCATCTATTGTCGGCAATTATTAAAAATACTTATCTGATCTGTGATCGGCAGGGGCCCGTAGTTTCAAAGCCAGGAGTTTATTAACCCCCTGAAACCTGAGGGGTTTTCTTACTGTTCATGACTTACTTTCTTTGGGGGGCGCTATCAGAGCTTTTTGAGAATTACAAAAAGAAGGTCTGTTCTAAGCAAGCTCCTGTCTCTACTTCTGGTCCTCCTGCCCCCTCTCCTAGCTTCCTATACTGAATGTTTGCCTGACCTCTGACAAACCAGGTCCTGTCATTTGGAAGGACCTCCACTTGATCTTCAACATTCCACACTCATGCTGGTAGTCCCATGTCAAACATTCAACTAAATTCCTCTAGACCAAGATGTAGAGACTTTTGGGACCTGGAGTCAAGGCAACTCTTAGGAGTGGATTCTATTTTCAGAACCTCGAAACATTTAAGAAGCTAAGATCACACTTAGTGACGTGCATGCATCCTCGTGAGGGACACTGCAAGGCTCCTTACTCACCACAGTTCTTTTCGTCACTGCCATCAGCGCAGTCTTCATCCCCGTCGCATTTCCACAGCAATGTAATACAGCGGCCATTTGTGCACTGGAATTGGGAGGGTTCACATTTGGCTTTTCTTCCTAAAATCAGGAGGGAGCACTTAGCTAAGTTGGGATACAAGCATGGGAAGTTAGAGCTGCAAGTTACCCAAAACCCATGGACATGGTACTTCTCAAAGGGAGAGCTGCAGGCTCAGCAGGCTAGAACATTCTAGGGGCCAGGGCAGGGTGGGCATTGGGGCAGTGACAGGCAGTGATTGAATTCTTTGCTGGGCAAATGCCATCTGGAGAAGACTAGATTTCCCAGCTTCTCTTGCAGTGAGGCACAGCCATGGGTGGGCCTAAGGTCTAGTTAATGGAATATAAATAGAATGATAAATAGAACTTCTGGGAAATATCCTCAAAGGGATTGGGGACCCATTATCCTTTCCTTTATTCCTTTCTGGATCCTGAAAATTGGGCATGGTGGCTGGAATAGAGATCCTGGGCCAATGGAGCCAGACCAAGATAGAAGGAACCTAGATTTCCCAGAGACCATGGGGAGTTAGGTTGGACTCACTTGCCCCTGGACTCATTTCCCTCATGTGTTTAACTCCCTTGTGGAACTGTAATCAGCCAAATCCTAACCCTTTAATGGCATTTCTTGATCACATTTGGTACTGTTATTCATGGATGATGCTTCTATTACAAGTAAACTCAGGGAGACTTAGAAAGAATGATAGCAAAGAGGGGGCAGGACAGAGGTTTAATGTCCTCATTTTAAAATCTGAGGTCTAATTAGAAAAAGACATGCTTACAAAACAGCTCAAAGATAAAAATCAAGAAGTTATAGTTGAGAGGTAAAGGGAGATCACTTTTAGCAACAGAAGAAAAACAAAGTGAGGGAGCATCACAGACCCAGATTCTATTTCTCTGAATCTCTATTTTCCTGCACTCGATGTATGGATATTTAATTCACACAGTGGTATGAACTAATCCTTGTAAGTAGAACACTTAGTTTTGTTATTTTTTTCGTTTTTGCCTGGCATGGGACAGCTAACATTCAGGTGTTTCCTACCATTAGTACATGTGCTCTTCTGGAGGATGTGATTTCTTTGAGCTAAAAGGCCAACGATCTGGTTGCTTAATATAAATATACTGCTAATATTCAGGACAACCAGGGGTGCCCTATGGCTCGTGCAGATTACTTAGGCCCTCCAAGCAGATTTCCTGCCACCTTCCAGCATCTGCAGCTGTGGCATGCCGGCCTAAAGACAGACACTACAGTGACAAGCACAGACTGGAACTCTTGTGCCTGGTATACAATACTCCCGTTGGCCTCCCTACTATCAGCTAGCCCCTCCTATCTGGGGGCGGTCTATGTTTTGTGGCTAATTCCCAGGGAGATTAGAATTCAGTCCAAGTCAGGTTTACCACATGGGTGTGGTTCCATTCTTAGATACTGAATGTATTCATAAGCTGTGTGTACCACTCTGCTCCCAAGAGTCTGGTTAAGGTGGGACCCAGATACAAAGCAGTATGATCTGACGGCACTTTCTACCTATATTTCACAACGTTTGTTCATTTCACAAATATCTTATTGGCATAAGATATCAGGGATTGAGAAGGGTAGAGGTTGTTGGGAGAAGTCAGCAGCTGGCTTTTATACTGTTCAACCAAAGCAGAGAAGCAGCTGCCTCCCCCATCCATCCCTATATTTCCAGCAGCCTCTCAGTGTTCTCGCTGCTGGGGGGATCTGCTGCAGGGGCCTCTGGCTTTAGTTCTCTATCCCTACTACCTTTGAGGGCTGTGGGAGTGGCAAGAATTTATTTAGAGAACTTAATGTGAAAGTAGCAGATGAACAGTTTGTCGTCAAACAACATCAATAGAAGTCTAGTTAGAACAGTCAGGCTCCAGTTAGGGTACGATGGAGGCTCTGAACTTTTTTTTAAAGGTTTGAGGTACCAAAGGTTGTTCAGTGAAAAAGAGACAAAAATTCAGACACTGACACCTACACTGTAGGTAAAGGTAAAGCCTATAAAGCATAAAAAGGTCAGCATAGAATCAGACTTGGACAGGGACACAGAAGTAGGTGTCAAATGATGGTTTTCCACTCAAGGTTAGGACCTGGAAGATCTTAAAAATGACTTTGGAAGCTAGAGATTTCCTAGACATGCAAGCTGGCCTGGGATCAAATACAGGCACACAGGTGAAATCAGGCTGGCGTTTAGTGCCCCAGCACCTCCAGGAGGGTCTCTGAACATCATGGCAGCAAAGGAACGATCAGCAGTAAGAAATGAGAGTAAGATCCCAGCAGCACTGCTTCCAGAGTTGATCCTAAGCAGACTTTCAGGACAAGCATAAGCATTTTCTCAGTGTTTTATTCCAATTCCTTAAGACAAAAAGGAATTTAATGTCTACCTTTTCTTATCTGAGCTATTTCCACTCCCCCCAAGCTTCTGCCCAACAGTCCTGGAACTGTGTTTTACTGGGACACACACGTGACCCTGTATTATGAGGGGGGAAGCGATGGAGGTTAGAAGTGGAGAAAGCTACTGAATGCTGTTGCTCCTTCACAGGACGAGTGGGGTGGGGGTGGAGGTGGCGGTGGCTAAGGCTGGCTAGCTGCCCTCATACGGGACCCTCTCTTTAAAGAGAGGTAAGACCGTAGGCCTGATGGCCATGCCTCAGTTTCTTATTATCTAAGCATTCGGTTATGAGGTTGCTCCTGGGCAGAATGTGGCCCTGGCTTCTGTTGAACGTCCCGCCTGGTGCAGGGCGGCCAGAGCTCCGAGGCTGGATCCCGTGCTGGGACCGCGGCCAGACTGCAACGCTGTGGGTGTTCCGTCAAAGTTTCAAAAAGATTCTCCATCTCGCCTCTGGTGCTCGGCTGGGAACACGGCCGTACAGAGCTCCAGGAGAACCGAAAGCACCAAACAAGTTAAGGAGCTTTTGATTTCCACAGCCTTTGGGGGATTACAGGATTGTGGACCTATAGGCTATTTTCATCCGTGACCCTTAAGTCTACTTTCGTAAAGGGAACAGTTGAGCTTGAAATCGTCTACACTCGACGTGCTTTTATTTGTTTTTTTCTTTCTTTTTAAGATTGATTGATTTATTTTAGAGAGAGCATGGGAAGGGAGGGGCAGAGGGAGAGGGTGAATGAGTTCCAAGCGGACCCTGCACCAAGCACCCAGTGCCGGGCTCGATCTCCTGACCCTGAGATCATGACCTGAGCTGAAACCAAGAGTCGAAGGCTCAACCATGTGTGCCACCCAGGCATCCTCCTCTCTCCCCCAAGGTGCTTTTAATCTTTAGGCTAAGCTAAGACATGGATTGATGCCTCAAAAAATAACCCTAGGAGTAGAAGCTCTAGGCAGCCAATATCTCCAGATCTATCTGCCCAGAAAGGTGAACAGCTGAGAGTCAATGTGGTTTTTAGCAGGTTCCTCAAAGCCATGGGGATTCATAGGAATGCCTTAGTGCCAAAAGGGTGGTTAAAGTTGGGGGTGGGTGGAGGAAAGGCCATGATAGCGGGGAACCTGGGTGTTTTGCCTGTTTCAGCCAGGAAGGCTTTCTTTATCAATACTTGAGTTTTGTGAAAGAATTTGAAAAGGGTTCTTCCTGTTGCTTTAAGAAATCAAACCATTGGCCTTGATCTGGATCTTCTTTGAGCTCTAATACTTAGAATAACTATCCCTGCCCCTCTGGGTCAGGGGGTCGGAAGTCACTTGTATGTAGTCACATATGTACCTAGTCACAGCTATTTACCTTTGTAATGAAAGAAGGCCCACCCATGCCAAGGACTAACTTGCTCATTCTGTCACTTGCCCAGGCAGAATCAGACCCTGCAAACTGACCTTAAGGCGCCTTGTCCCAGAAGCCTTGCTCACCTCAAGAGTGAACGTTGCTGCCCAGACATGTTGGCAGTTCAGTGGCTCCAAAAAACTCAGGGGCTTATTTATGTCTTTATTTTTAAAGATTTTATTTATTTACTCATGAGAGACACAGAGAAGCGGGTTCCCTGCAGGGAGCCTGATGGGGGACTTGATCCTGGACCCCGGAATCACGCCCTGAGCCGAAGGCAGATGCTCAACCAACCACTGAGCCACCCAGGCGTCCCAAAACTCAGGGGTTTAAATGCACATAGATGTCAGCCTACTGTTGCCTGACTGTCCCTGCAAGTTTTAATGGGTCAGTGGGAAACTGCATAGACCTCACAGTAGATACCAAGCCTTCATGGTAGGCTGCACTTTTCCCTAGAGGGCTCCAGGCTGCCCAGGGTACGGGGAGGTTTCTGAGTATCAGGCTCAGACCTGAACTTGAACCAGCACAGAGAGGCTCAGGCTGCCACTCTCCTGGGACTGGCGGGGCCCAGGATTCAGGGGCCTCTCCCTCTCCTCCTTGCTTGAGATATGGGTGCTATCTACAGGAATGTCTTTAGTCCACTTGTTTGGCCACTTCTGGGGCCGCCAAGGGCATTTATTTTTAGTCACACTTCTGCTGCTTCTTTAATGCCAATCTTTCTATTCATAGGCTAAAACTCATTTTAGGATAAGCAGACTTGCGAGTCAGCAAAGTGGTTTTCTCTCAGGAGAGGTTAGTTAGTGAGAGGAAGGCAGGCAGACAGCCTGAGCTGTCGGGCACGGAGGTTGTGTTCCGGCCCTACTGTCAGGCTCTAAAGCACTTCTAAGAACTGCCTGAAAGCTGTTAAATACTTCGGCCAGGGACACCTGGGTGGCTCAGTGGTTGAGCATCTACCTACCTTCAGCTCAGATCATTATCCCAGGGTCCTGGGATCCAGTTCTGCATTGGACTCCCCACTGAGCACAGAGCCTGCTTTTTTCCCTCTGCCTGTGTCTCTGCCCCTGTCTCTCTCAATCTCTCTGTCATGAATAAATAAATAAATAAATAATCTTAAAAAGAAATACTTTGGTCAATCCTTCTGATTCGCTGAAATAAGTGAATCTTAGAGTTCACTTGTCCCACTGACATCAGATTGAGATGATCTTAAGAATCATAGGTAAATAAGCTTTCAAAATTATTTGCCAAACACAGCTCTAAGCCTTCAGTCTTTTAATTCATCTGAATTCTAAATCCTCCACTCTGAGTACTACTGTTCCCCTTTTATGTATCAGGTAAGGAGAGGACAGAGAAGGGAAGTACAGTGCTTGCCCAGGATCAGCCTGTACAGAATGAGGATTTGAACCCCAGGTGGCCTGGCTTCAGATACTACACTGCTGAACATGCACAGAATCTAAAGCATCTAATGCAGGACTACTTCCCCTTAAAATATTCTGTTGATTTTGGTAACTTGGGTAACAGAGTCAGTTTAAATCAATCCAGAATGAGGTAGGTAGTTTCACCCGTCAAGATGATACTGTCCTAACACAGTCTTATTATCGAAAGACAGCCTTCCTGCCACATTTTAATTAAAATAAAATAAAATTTAAAAAGCCTAGAGTATCCTCAGCGGGGTTTTTTCTAGAAGGACTACACAGCTTGGTTGTCTTGTCCAGGATACATCAGTCAAATCGAGGCATATTGCGAAGTTGAGTTTTTTTTTTAATATTATGTATTTTTAAAATTGGAGTTCAATTTACCAACATATAGTATAACACCCAGTGCTCATCCTGTCAAGTGCCCCCGTCAGTGCCCCCCTCAATGCCCGTCACCCATCCCCCCACCCGCCTCTCTTTCCACTACCTCTTGTTCATCTCCCAGAGTTAGAAGTTTCTCATGTTTTGTCACCCTCTCTGATTTTCCCCACTCATTTTCTCTCCTTTTCTCTATAATCTCTTTCACTATTTTCGAACTTACAGTTTCTATGGGAGGCAGATGCTAGGTCCCTGGTGCTCTTATTCTCATTGGCATCAGAATCCCCACAGGGCTTGTTGGAACACCTGCTGGGCCTACCCCCCCACAGAGGTTCAGATTCAGCTGGAGCAGGGTGGGGACAGAGCTCCCTTTCTTGGGTTCCCAGATGGTATTGACACTGCTGGTTCCTGACCACACTTTGAAACCACTGCCCAAAGTTTAGGAGGCTAAGATTCTACCCTCAGTGGAAGTGACCATGTCCTTTTCAGGGTGGAATATATAGTTCTTACCCCGATAAGCCTGCACACCCACCGCTGGATGGGCACAAGTGCTCAGTGCCATTCTTACAACGGACATTAATCATGGTGACAGCATGAGGCAAAGCCTCTGTACCCATTAGGTAGGAAAAATTTATCTAGATGCCTTAACAGGGCTACATGGTAAAGAGGTTCTTCTAAAGCCTGTCTTCTCTTTGCCAGAAGCCCCTATCCTTGGGGGGCTCCATCACTTCCTCCAACCTATGGAGGTTGGTCCCGTGGAGAGCCAGGTTCTTCTCCCCTGATATTTTGCCATCCATCCCTGGCTCCATCTGGGCTCTCATCCCTCCCTTGATCTGTTCCTTCTTCCTCCAGGTTGCCACATCAACCATCCAAATCAAGATGGTGACCCAAGCCACCTAGACCGGCCTGAAGTGCCAATGATGGGATCACTTCTAGGTTTCTCACTGGCTCAAGGGCCGAGTCTGGTTCCCTACCCATTTCCCCCCAACTTTTCCCTATTGCTTCCCACCAGCCCTTGGCTCAGAGTACACCCAGGGATGCCCCCAGCCCCACTTGCCCCAGGCCTGTGTCCTCACTATTGATCTGTCTCAGTTTGCTCCTGTCACTCCTGTATACACAAATGTCTCCCTTTGAAGGAGGCCCTCTATTCCTTTCCTGACCCACCAAGTGTGGTCTGGCTGCTTCTTGATGGTCACACAGTTGCCGTGTACTGAGGTGTTTGCCCTCCCTGCCTGTTTCCATCTCTACAAGTGGAGGTCCCCCTCACCCTACCCCAAGGCAGGGCCTAGAATTTATCTTTGTAACTTGGGACCAAGTTCCTGACATCTCCAGTATCTTTGGGCACTAGTGAGTATTCCTGGATGAATCAACTGATTCATTAGTTCACTGATAAAGCTGGTTTGAACTATAGACTTTTTCCAAAGCATTCCTTCCAGCTTTCCTGAACTTGAAACACATGACCAGTTGTTTGACCAACTAGAATATTCTGAAAGGCTCTATGTTATAAAGTCCATTGTTCCTTATGCCCATGGGGGTACCTTCACATCATCTTTGTGCCACTTGATAATATAAAAACTGTGTGCTTTCCCACACTTATCTATCACAGTGAGTACGTCACTGTAGGTACATCTGGCCTCATTTTCCTGTGAAGAGCGAGGTTCCAGTACACAGGGAACAGTAGCGGCAGCTAACTGGTAGAGTTAGAAATTTGATGTGTAAGACTTGGATTTCACTTGGGACCTGCTTTAGTGCTCTTTAGTAATGTTGGCAGCAACCCATGGTTGCTGGAATCTGATCACTTTTGTAAGATCATCTGTGGAGATGGAATAGCATCTGACTTTGTCACATGAGAGTCTGAGTTCTTGGTGACAGTTGGGAAACATTGTATTCTGTAACACAGGTAGCAAGTGGGAACTCCAGCAACCTTCAGCCGCTGTGCCTCTTTTATGATTAAGGCTTAAATACTGGATCTGCTCACTCCTCTCCAGAGCCTCTATTCCAGGCGAACTTTGATTTCTTGATTTGACTTCCCCACTAGACCAAATGCCATGAAAGAGAGGACCACCTGCCTAGTTACTGTGTCCTCCCCATGCTTGGTGCTGCCAAGTGGCTCATGGTTAGATGCTCAGTAGATGGTCGTCAAGTGGTTTTAAGCAGAAGTATAAGGAATGTTGACATCAATCTACCACCTATTTAGTGAACCTACAGATCAGTTAATAACTCAGATTTTGGGAAGCCTTCTTAGGAAAACGAAAGATTAGAGGCAGTCTATAAAATAGGAACCCTATTAAGTCAGAGCATTTGGGGGGAAAAGAATAAAGTTCTAACATGTGAAGTAACTTGCAAATGTTGGAGTTAGGGGAAGTATTAGGTTATAACATATAAGCACGTGAAGTAATCCACAAATGTCTATCATCAAGGTTTTATCATCTCTCTTGCTTGGCTAATTGCAAGCTCCACCCCACCTCCACCCCCTAAAATTACATGTGTATACATAAAGGCTCCTAGCTAGTAGGGCCAACCCAAAAGGCCCACGCTGGTGGCAAGATCAACCACTCCAGCCAATGGTCCCATCTTAAACTTTCTGCCTCTTAAATGTAAGAGCGTTCATACCTTTCCCCTAACGCCCACCCCCCCCCCAGCAGTTTTAAAATACAAAGTAGTCAAAGGCTCCCCAAGCAAACATTAAGCCTTTTTTTTTTTTTTTTTTTGGCATAATCTCTATCCTTAATCTCATGGCACCCAGGAGGCATGCTCTTGCTGAATTTGAGCCCACAAATAACCAGCAGGCCCAAGCTTTCCTAGGACACATCACATGAAGGAAAAAGGATGCTAACATTACAGTATCACCTGCCCTCTCATTTAGTTCCTGCAGCATGGCTAGTTTATCTAACGAGGTGGCATCAACTACACTTAGAGTTTTTATTGCTAAGCCAACAGAACAGCTTAGCAAGGAGACACCGATTCACATTGGAAAATACACAGTGAAATCATCAAACAAGATTCTGCTAGAGCTATGTCACACTCCGTCTGAAAGCTTAAAAGCTACCAGTCTTCAAATTTGCTAGCTAAAAATTCTTTAGATGGGCACAAAAATCTGTTCCTGGACCACTTCTATTCAACAGGTACATCTCATCCATCACTTTTGCAGAAGGTATCTTTGGACCTTTGGTCTTGGAAGTAGTCTCCTTGTACCCTAAGTACTCTCTTGAGATTAACTTACAGTAGAAGGGAACATACTAAGCACTTTGAGTCTATTAACTAGCCTTCTGGAGAGCCCGGCCCTGATTGACTCTCCTAAGGCAGGTACATTTATCATCAATGTCATTGCAGACCTTATCATAACCCTTGGAGGCATTTGATTTCTCATAGGCTGGTATGAGAAGGTGGCTTTCCAAAGAACAGTCAGTATCCAAAGTAAATTTAACTATGACTTAAAGTCAAGTAGGTAACTGCCTATACTTGGTTGCTTTTCCTTCTACCAAAAAAGCCAGCTTCATTCACACTCTGTAAGAAATAGAAAACGGTCTAGATATTTTTTTTTTTAACACGAGTTGTCTGTACGTCTATGCTGTGCTCTGAGTTTTCTGGTCTTTGGGTCAAAACCCAAAGCCGTGTGGCTGGGAGCTGCCTGTTTCCTTGATTATGGCCATGTTCTACTCTGGGAGCTCTTGTGAAGTCTCACCAGTTTGATACTTCTGGAATAGAAGGGGCTTGTAACTACTTTTTGTCGCTTCTAAAATGGTAGTAAAACTGCTCAAGTGAAATCAAATTTATCGTTATTCAATTTTTATGAAAGGCAGAAACACTTCAATCAGGACTTCACTTCTTTTAAGCACGGAGACTGCCGTAATTACCTTGCTAGGAAGGCTTACTGCTTAAATATGCAGTCGATCATGGTAAAGTCTTAATATTTGGCTGGTCTACTGAACTTGGCCTTTACACATGCATTAGGAATGTGGGGACACCAGCAGTAAAAGCAGAGAATCAAAACAACACAGGACGGACATTATAGCTAAATGTCACATGTAGCAAGCAACAGGCCGATTGCTCAGACTTCAGGAAGCTGTCACTTGCCTGGTGATCCTTGTTTAAAGAGTCCAGGCTCACATGCTCGTTCTTTGGCCTCAACGGGGATCAGGATCACTGCCATACTTTCCCTTGGTGCTATGGGGTGGGTCAAGTTTATTTTCTCCTTGCCCTCCTGTCTCCTATCCCTCCAGGTCTCATTTTACAAACCTACTCCCACAGTAAGAGAAGTCTCTGTCTACTCTTTTGCTAGGTGCTAGCCATCTCTGAAGAGCCCTCATAAAACCTTGGTTTTTCTAGGCTCTGGCTTTAATGATGCTGTATGGTACCCCACATCCTAAGCCTGACTGACTACCTAGGCTGATGGAAAACGTACTAGAATTCCCAGGGACTTGCAGTCAGGTATACTACACCACTGAGTTTTAGCTTCTGTAGTTAGACCGATCTAAGTTTCTGGACGGGATCTTAGAGCATCCCTGCCCGGTCCTATTTTAGACCAGTACCAAGAGCACATCTGGGGGAGGAGAGGTTGGGAAGAAGGGATGCACACAAAACCAGGGCCAGAAAGTCAGCCCATATACCCTGGGGCTTTGAACTTCAGACCAAAGCCAGTCTGGGTTGGCGTAAGGTCACTACCTCCTCAGCCAACCCCAGAGTCTGTCCAGTTGAAAAATGATGTGCCTCCTTTCCTTTGAAGAATTTAAGTCTTGCCTGGGCTTTGGTGTGTCACTCTTCATGGCATGTCACGTATTTCACATGTGACGTAGAGCAAAAGGGACCCTCACCTACCTAATACAAGGTGACCATATGGCTTCAACTAACTCATTTCATGAGTTCAAGGGCATTCCCAGCACTCTATAGGATAAAGTTCGCCTCCAACGGAAAGTTCCTACCTGTTAAACTAAAAGAACAGGGAGGAGGAGGAGGACATACAGCAAAAACAAAATCTCTCCCCCCACCTCCAGGGCGGTTATCCGTAGTTTCTGGTACACCTTAGTCTCTTGAAGTGTTATGAAAAGTATCATGCAAGTCATGGAACGATCCTGAGAAATCATTTAATAAGTTAGTATTGCTCATCCATTAATGATTAATGTTCCAGTCTGAAAATTCTTGCGGGCAAGGCTCCCCCAGGCTCTTAGCTTTGTGGTCACACCTCAGAGGCTCTCTCCAGGCCTCGCCTTCTTCGAGGAGTCCAGGTTGGGGAGAGCACGGGAGGGGACAGTGCGAAGGAGGCTGTGGGGCGCCTTGCGTTCCCCTACAGATACTCCTGCTCGGGCTGCGACCGTCCGAGTTCGCGGAGCCATGTGACCAGCCCAAACGTGATCGGGCGGCCAGCCAATCGCAGAGGGCAGAGAAGCCCGTCCCAGCTTCACACGCTCGCTCGGGACAGCGGAGCCAAAGGGCCGGGGGCATGGCAGGCTGCGAACCCCCGGACCCCCGCCCGGGAGGCTGCCGGACCGGACCGCACACTTGAAAGTTGGCCGGCTTCGGGAGACACGTGACTGCAGGCAGGCGGGCCTCCTGAGCCCCCCGCGGCCGGAGCTCGGACTCGGGAGGGGTACTCGGGGCGGCCGCTCTCTGCACGCCCTCGCCCCCCGGACCCGCCACCCCTCCGCGTGCTGTCAAGCTCGCACCGGGGACGCGCCGGCACTCTGGCCCGAGCCCCAGAAGGGCTGCCCGTCCCTGCCCGGGAAAGTTGCGCTCTCCAGCCGGGAGGCCGGCTGAGGACAGGGCTCCGGGGCCCAGTGCGGCAGCCCCGGGCACCACCGTAGTCGCCGCCGCCCCCACCGGCCCTCGCGCTACTCCCTTTGATCTATTGTCTGGAATGAAGGCTAATTACACAGTCGCTAGATTAGGACTCCATTCCTCTCGAGGAAATCTCACCGGGAACAGAAGATCAGCAAACTAACCTGATTAAGTCTTGGTTCCGCTCCCCTCCTCCCCCCGCTCAGCTCCACGGGAGACCCGAGAGGTTTACAAACACGGCGCGAGGGGGGCGGGAGGGGCAAGGTAGGAGGGGAGGAACACCCGTGGGGAGTCCTCCTGGAAGCCGCACTCGTCCTCTGACCCGCACGCCAGGAGACCACCGGGCGCCGGGAGGTCGCAGTCCGGGTGCGCAGGCTGCGCACTTGTAGTGGCTCCCTGGAGCCTCCCGGCTGCCGCCCATCGATCGTGAGCCCGCTCCCCGCGCCGGGGGCTCGCCGCCGAGACCTGCGCCCCGCGCCCCCGGAGGCGCCCGCCGTCGCCCGCCCCCGCCCCCCGCCGGTCCCAGGAGCGCGGCCCCGGCTCCCGCGCACCGCTCGGCCCGACCCGGCCCTCTGCCTCCTTCCTAACACTCCGCCCGGCAGCGCAGACAGAACCATTGTTCGGTGCGCGGAAGCCCACATGCCCCAGCCCCGGCCGAGCGGGGTGAAAACGACGCAAAGCAGTGGCTTCGGGGGACAGAGTGAAGGGAAGGACGCCTAGTTCAGACGAGGCTTCAGGACACCCCCAATCCCACTGTCCCCCAAGCCCGGCTCCCCGTGGCCGCGGCGCTGACAGTCTGCTCAGAGGCGCCACCAGGGTTGGGAGGGAAAGACGGCGAGCGGAGCGCAGAGGCGCCTCCTAGGAGGTGGGGAGGTGGGGGGGGGGCGCAAAAGGAGACCCGCGCCTCGGGCCCGGGCAGCCGGCGGAGGGGCGCGTCCTCACTCACCCGCTCCGGTGGCGCGGCTCTCCCGGGGCGCCCAGCACAGCGCGAGCAGCAGCCAGAGCGCCCAGCGCGCGGACGTGCCCATGGTGCCCGCCTGGATGGTGCCGCCGCCGCCGCCGCCGCCGCCGCTCGCTCCGCACAACAAGTTACCAGCCCTTCGCAAAGGAGGAAGGAGGTGGGGGCGGGGAGGGGGGAGGGGGAGGAGGAGGGGGGAAGGAGTTAGAAAGGGGGAAAGGGAGCAGGGAAGAAGAGGGCACCCCCTCCCCTACAACTTGCACAATCTCCTCCCCACCAGCCAACCCACCCACCCACCCACCCGCCCACCTCCCCGGGCTGCAGCAGCGGTGCAAGCCGAGCCTGCGGGCAGAAGATAATGCAGGCGCTGCAGAGGAGGGGAGGGCACGGGAGGGGAGGGGAGGGGAGGGAGAGGGGGTGGGGAGCCGAGAGCAGAAGAAGGCAGAAGGGAGCGAGCCGGCCGCGGAGCACCCACACTGGCGACTGCCGGGTGAGCAGCGAGGAGGGGGCAGGAGGGGGAGTGGTCAGCGAGGGGCGTGGGGGGAGCGGCGGCTCCAGCCCGCGGTCCCCTCGACGCGCTGCTCTCATAAGCTCTGGGCAGCCAGGTGCCCGCGCAGGGGGTGTGCGAGTGTGTGTGCGTGCGTGAGTGGCCGTGGCCGCCGCCGCCGCCGCCACCACCACCCGGACTGCTCCCGGGGCCCGGCTGCTCCGCGCGTCCGCCCGGGGCTCACGGGGGCCCGGGGCGGCCGCTGGTTGGCTCGCGCGCCGCCCTCGCCTCCAATCCCCGGTGCCTGCCCTAATTTCCTGATCTAGGGAACCTGCCGCGGCAGCAGCTGTGCGCTCCCTACAGTCATTGCCGTACCCTCCCGGCAGGGCAGCCGCCGACCGTAAATGCAGCCGCAGCAGTTAGCGCTGATGCAACTATTGCTGCTGTTGCCACCACCAGCCGCTAACTGGGCCCGGCGGCCCCGGGGGGACCTGCGGCTTCCAAAGGCGGCAAGAGTCTCCCTCTCCCTGCCACCCTCTCCTGCGCCCCAAAGAGAGGCTGGCAGTGTAAGGCTGGTATGGTAGGTAGCGTCTGCCTCGGGCCTCCTCCCTCCACCCGCAAGTGATGGAGTGGGACGGGCTCGACACGTTTGGGCTGCTCTGAGGTGGGGTTCGGGGTGCCTGTCCCAATCGCACGCCGAGATGCCATTTTCGCTAAAAATTAAATGTTTTTAAATGAGAGAGAGAGAGTGTGTGTGTGTGTGTGTGTGTGTGCGCGCGCGTGTGCGCGCGTTTGTGGTTGGTTCTCTGTAATGGAACGGGACTAAAATAACCCAGCCTGGGAGGAGGGAAATTGCTAGGGCAGCCCTGCATTCTCTCATCAACGATTATAGTTAATTGCTAATTGCACAGAATGATAGTTTGAGGGCCTGTAATTAAAAGCTTAACCTTTTCTTGTTTGGGGGAAGGGGGAACCTCGGTTTATTCTTCTTGGTACACTTTGTAACATCCCAATTGTAAGGCTTAAGAGGAAAGGAAGTAAGGCAAGATTCCTATTAAGGATTGATTCTTGTTTTGTGCCTGGCAGCACATGAGCCTATAATTTGTTTTGTACGTGTGTTTGCTTCATGTTTCTTGCACACATGCCCTTGGCTGACGTGCATTGTCTGCTGTGCTCTGTTAAGCATTTAACAAGAGTTGGAGGGCACACCAAGCTATTTCTCCTTCTTAAATGAAAGGGTTTACGTATGTTTTTTTAAGTTATTTTTTTTCTTTTTTCTGAAGGTATTTTTTTACCCAATGACCCAAACTTCACAGGTTTCGATAGGACCACATTCTAGCGGTGTTCTCTTGGTGACCTGAGAAGTGGTGGGCGTTGCTTAGCTATGTTCTCCTTGCCCTGGTTCTTCTAGGTGTTTGTCAAGGCTAGCCATCGGATGGGATCTTTATTAGGAACTTACTGTATCCAGGAGATGGCAAGAAAAGGAAGATTGCAGATCAGGATACAGTTTGGTGGGGCCAGAGGATCTCGTGACTGATAAATATTAAGGAGCTTAACTCTGTATTGGTGGAGTGTTGCACTATAACTAATTTTGATTGCTGTTTTGCCTACTCTGTGGTTAAACATTTGATGCAAACTGCAGCAGCCATACACATGTTGCATGTGAAATTGAATTCAAATTTGTCTTATACCATTTAGTAGCGAAAATGCATGCACGTGTTGCTCACCTAATGGGCATTAAGGTGTGATGGTAAAACCTTTGGGGTGCATCATCCTCAATATTCTCAGAGTTCTGAAAGACCATCTGAAAATGAGCTGTGTCACTTCACAGGTGAGGAAAGGTGGTAGAAGGATGAGTGGAATCAATATTAAAAAGCATGACATTAATAAACAGTCAATGTGGCTTGTTTTTAATATTTTTTCTCAGAGATAAATGCATAGGTATTCCAAGCTAAACACTGTTATGATAATACACTTATACTTGACAAACATGCATGCTTTCTGCCTCTCCAAGGGATATAAATAATCTGTTGGTGAACTTAGCTGAGGCTCTGTGATTAGTCTTGTAGCTTTATCGTTGAATTGATAGGAAGCATAATATTTAATTGTAGCTCTGATTGGCTGTGGAACTTAGGAAAATCACTGGGCCTCTCTGTGCCTGCCTCCTGACCTATAAACTGAAAACTAATCCACATAAAGTCAGCACGCTCTGTGGCCTCAGGGACCAGCTCTCTGCAAAGCATTGATTGAAGAAAACAGTTGTAAGGGGAAATGAACTTAATACAGAAAATAACCGAATAACCAAAATGAGAAACTTATCTGAGTGGAGACGGGTGTGGTTGAACTAACTGGTCTCAGAAAGGTTGACACTGCTAGATTCAGAAGCCTTCAGGTAAATTCAGAGGCAATCATTGACTCCCACAGTCCATCGCATTTATATATTGGTTGAGGCAACACACATTGAGCATCCCCGGGAGGCAGACACTGTGCTATGCAGTGGGCATAGGGAGATGCCTACCCGAGGAAGCTCAGGATCTGGATGGGGAGGCAGAGAAATAGCAGTTACAGTACTCAAGGGACAGCCAAGGGGATGCTCAAGGTGCTATAAAATTGTAGGGGAAGAGTAACTACTATGGCTGTGGAACAAGGGTGCCAGAAAAGGCTTTCCAGGGCAATTGATGCTGACCTGAGTAGAGTCATTGTTTTGGCCAAGTACTTTTTCTTCTTCTTCTTTTTTTTTTTTAAGATTTTATTTATTCATTCATGAGAGACACAGAGAGAGGCAGAGACACAGGCAGAGGGGGAAGCAGGCTCCTCGCGGGGAGCCCGATACAGCACCGGATCCCAGGAACCAGGGATCACGACCTGAGCCAAAGGCAGACGCTCAACCACTGAGCCACCCAGGCACCCTGACCAAGTAATTCCAATTCTTATTCCTGCTGGGCACATGGTAGGGTTGCACTTTCTGCCCCCCTTATGATTGGATGGGACTGAAGGACAAATTTTGGACAATTATTCGTAAGAAGTCACAGGGTACTACTTGAAGACTTGAACATTTAATTACTTGCATTTAGACCCTTGCTTTTTGTCTGCTGTCTAATAACAGAAAATGTGCAAGATCTGACTGCTTCATGAACCCAGTGTGAATGACTACATGAGTATTTCTCTGCTGTCTACATCTCTCTGACAATGGTCATGTAGAATAGAGATCAGCAAATGGCTGGTGGCATGTTTTTTGGATGGCCTGGGAATATAAGAATGGTTTTTACATTTTTAAAAAGATTGTACAAAAAATCCACCCTCCCCCCCCCAAAAAAATATTAACAAAACAAAGAAGGAAAATCTGGAACAGAAACTGTATATTGCTCACAAAGCCTAAGATATTTACTACCTGGGTCTTTGGAGAGAAAACTTGCAGCATCTTTACGTGGAGTAAGTATAAAAGAAACCTGTGTTGTGTTCATCTACTGGGATTTTGTTACCTCATCATTACCCACCATTACTTGGCTGATGTGCTGAGTGAACGGGGAAGGAAGACCAGGGTGAGCAGAGGAAGCAGAGGCAAAAAACTATCAGGTACTCAAGAATATGCAAGCGACACAAGATGTTTCAAGGGTGGGTTTCAAATGGGCTAATGGTAGAGAAGAAGCCTAAGGAGGAGAGGTTGGGACTGGATTATGTGAAGACTTATATGTCATGGTAACACCCGGCCTCCATCCCGCAGGCCATGGCGAGGATGGGTGATGGACCTTTGTGTTTGTTTGCTTTTGTAATTTTAAAAAATTTATTAAGTTATGTGATTCACAAAGTAGTAACTCTAAAATACAGAGAACAAGCCTTTTAAAAAGCATACTCTGAATACCCAGCGACACTGACATATTCTATTTCTTTACTTTAAAAAATGTACTCAATTTTATCCTCAGGGGACAGAATTGTATTGACATAACTATAATTGGTACAGTTATGGCACTCTTTATTTGCTAATTTACTTCTGTAAATAAAAAAATATATCCATGAGCCCACTGCTGTCTCCATGTAATAGAATATTGGCAGGAACACCTAGCTGAGTCCTTCCATGTGAACACCTCTAGCTCTCTTCGTTGGAGGAAACAAACCACTGTTGAATGGATGAGTTTCGATTGGAGCCCTGATACCCAGTGCATTCTAGAACGTCCACTCTGGCACTGGCATGAAGAATGTCGTAGTTGGGAAGCAGGTAAGTCGAGAAGAAGAACAATTCGGGGCCCTAGTAGTGAGGAGAACACACATAAACAAGAGGAAGAAACTATTATTTGCACTCAGAAATGTTCATATAATTCCTTCATGAGATTTTTCTCCCTAGCCCTTTGGATGTATCTCTTAGAACAGTGTTTTCTCAACATGTATAATCCACAAGGATCCCTGGCAGTATCTGCAGAAAGTGCGGGTTCCCAACTCCTCCCTTGGTGATCCTTGCTTGGTGGGTCTAGGATCTGTTCCAAGGGGCTGTGTGTGATCTTACTCCAGCTGATTCTCAGGATGAGCCACGATTAAGAAACTTCCTCAGAGAATGCCTTCTTTGATGCAGTTTGAACGACCAAGTAGCTTTCTTTTTTCAATATGCATACACATATTTGTCCAATTTCTCCAGGGTGAGTGGGGTGGGACCCACAGAAAATGCAGACCCTACTGTTGGGTGTTTTCTTGTCTTCAAGCCCTGTACGCTAACTGGTATGGGCAGCAGGAATAATCTTCAGACCAGTTGCTAGTTTGAAGCTCTGATCACTACATTTTCTACCCCATAGCCATGCCACAGGAAGAAGTGAAATGATCTTTCCCCTTTTAAAGGATTTTGTTAACTTCTGAGGCCTCTGCTGTATCCTTTTCTGATTGTGTGACAGCCCAGTGGAATGCATGGGATTCACCCCACTCCAGGCTCTGGGCATAGGGCCTGATGATGTAAGCCAGTGGGTCACAAATTTTAGCCTCCATCAGAACCATCTGCAAGCCTTATTAAAACATGGATTACTGGTCCCCAGCCCAGAGTTCCCAATTCAGCAAGTCTGGGATGGGGCCTGAAAAAATCTGTATTTATAACAAGTCCTCAGGTGATGCTGATGCCAGCAGTCAGGGAACACACTTTGAGAAATACTGTTCAAAACCCATCAGCATAACTTACCTCCCTCAGCCTCTGTGATTGATTCAAGGGCCTCAACCAGTGAGCCTGTGGCCTTCTCCTGGCCACATTGGTGGGATGCTTCAGCCCTAAGCATATTACTAAAGTCTGTCCAGTTCTGATGAAGCTCAGGACTTCTGCTTCATTAGAAAGGCACCCTCTTTGAAGCAATGTCATATGGACCTTGGGCCAGAGCTTCTATAGTCATTGTACCACAATGACGGAAGCCTATTTGAAGACCAGTTGACTCATGGAGAAGAGGAGGCTGAGACAATCAGAGAGATGCCACCCAAACTTGACCTCCAACCCAAGTGGAGGTCAGCTTTTCCTACAAGTGGTGATTCTGTAGGACCTTTCACATACCCGAGCCAATAAATTCTCTTTGTTGCCTAAGTCTGTTTGGATTGAGTTTTCTGTTACTGACAAGTAAATGACTGAGACAGGTGGCCTCTTGAGGGATGTAGTGTACATGATCATAAAGCATTAGGCAAAACACCGTGTGTGACCATCCAGTGGAAAAGTAAGATGCCTATCCTCGCCTGCAGCGAAGTGTGAAAAGGAATACAGGTACTAGGAAGGACTGTCTCTAAGCTGCTTTCTTGTGCATCATGGCCAAGTCAACTCCACACCCCTACCTCAACCGAAATCAAATGCTTAATGTGGACGTAGGACAGAGGAGTCCCTCCTGAGGTTACATTCTAACAAAACCATGTTAGAAATCCCAAGGCCAAAGACTGCTTTGCAGGCTGCTTTTGAACAATCTCAGGGAAAAAAAATGTAGCTGAACATGGTAAAGAGTTTACGGTTGGAGTGAAACTCCAAAATGGGTAAGTATGAAGCTAGGCCAGTGGTTCGGGAATGGGACCGATCTTGCCCTTGGGAAATATTTGGCAACATCTGGAGTCATTGTTAGTTGTCGTGCCTCGGGGACAGGTACCATTGACATAGAGGGGATAGAGCCCAGGGCTGCTGTTAGACAAATAGCTTAGGGTACACAGAACAGGCCCTTACAACAAAGCATGATCTGTCTGGTTCGAAATGTCAGAGGTGCCACCATTGAGATATCTTGAGCTAGAGTGAGAAGTCAGATGATTCTGTAATATGTGGTAGGTAATGAGTAGGGTCAGGGAATGTTAGCTGATAGCTCAAGAGAGAGCACAAACTGAGTCTTGCCCAGTAGAAAACCAGTTGTGAATGCACTGTCAGCACGTAGTGGGCAGATTTATAGACCTGGAAAGAGGAAAGCAAACCCCAAGTAGTTTACATTTGGATTGATGACACCAACATGGGACATCCACAGTCCAGTTGCATTGTGAACTCACGGGTGTCCTGTATTTTTCAAATGTTGGGTTCTGTTTTCTGTTTTTCACTGAAGGAATCAAGTGCTGGACCAGGTTTACCTTATTTTCCAGGAGCTCTCCATAATTACATCTTAAGCTAGTGGCCCCAGATTGGATTGTTCTCATCTGCCATGACTGCAATTGACAGGACGTTTTGGAATGCGGTGCTAGAGCATTTAAAACATTGTTACGGTGGGAGTTTCTAAGAAAATGGGGGCTTTGGGGCTCCTACTGAGCCAGCTAAGCATCAATGTTCATTCAGACAATGATTTTAATCTGTAAGTTATAAGTAATGTAGCAAGATCTTTAAGGATATGTCATTGCATCATGATAATTCCATATTTCAACTTCTAGTTTTGTGGAAGTGGAGAGTTGATGTATCTAATGTTTTCTTGTTACGTGTATGACCTGAATTTGTGTTATATTGCTGGTCTGTACCCTTGAAGGGGTGAATTTCTGAATGAATGTTCTTCCTGCCAAGCTGGCTCTTTGGGAAGGCTTTGTCTTAGCATCTCTAAATTGTTTCAGAAACGCACTAACAAGGAGTACTAATGCCAACAACAACCATATTTAGAGTGTGGAGGGGGCACTTCTGGTTCTCCAGCCTGCTTTCAGGCTTCTCTGGTGGATGGAAGTAACGGCTAATAATTCAGAATTGTTGGAGGGTAGAGTGGCTGAAGGTGGGAGTAGATCCCAGAGGAGTAGTCCAGGCCCATCAAGGAAGGTGTTTGTATATTTTTTGGATTTTTATCCCATGAGCAATTAGTAAGTTATAAAAGGTCAGGGTGCAATGGGAGTAGATATGTGTATCAGAAATATCGCTATCTGGGGAGATGATTATATCCATATAGGATCCAGAGGGCATCTTTGTGGTATCTGAAAGCCTTTGTGCATTGAATACAGAGGGGAGGGGGGCCTGGACGGCTCAGTCTGCCTTCGGCTCAGGTCATGATCTTGGGGGTCCTGGGATCAAGCCCAGCGTCAGGCTTCCTGCTCAGTGGGGAGTCTGCTTCTCTCTCTGTCCCTTCCCCCACTCGTTATCTTCTTCTCTCTCTCTCAAATAAATCTTTTTTAAAAAAATGAGGACAGGGATCCCTGGGTGGCGCAGTGGTTTAGCGCCTGCCTTTGGCCCAGGGCGCGATCCTGGAGACCCGGGATCGAGTCCCACATCGGGCTCCCGGTGCATGGAGCCTGCTTCTCCCTCTGCCTGTGTCTCTGCCCCTCTCTCTCTCTCTCACTGTGTGCCTATCATAAATAAATAAAATTAAAAAAAATTTATATAAAAAAAAATGAGGACAGAGAGCCAGTGTAGGGTAATGGTTAAGAGGGAAGGTGCTAGACCCAGTTGTCCTGGGTTCAAAGCCTGGCTCTGTCACCCACTAGCTGTGAAATTTGAGGCAAATTGCTTAACCTCTCCCTATGTCCTCAGTGTTTTCACCTGAAAAAATAAGAATGACAAATGCACCCACTTCTTAGTAGAATTCAGTGCATTCATATGAGTAAAACACTCACAACAGTGCCTGGCATATAATAAATGCTCAGGAATTGCTAGGTACTATTACTAAAGGTGACATTTATTATTACTGTTATCAACAGCCACCCATAAAGACAGGGATTGCAGGTACGGGCTGAGGGTTGGAACGAAAGAGAGCAGGGGTCCTGCATCCTGCCTGTACATTCACATCCCCTGGAGAGCTTTTCAGAGTATCAACACCAAGTTCTACTCTAGCCCCATTTGATAACGAAGCTTGGAAATGGGGCTGGGGCATGGAACTTCCTAGGAGACTCGCATTCTCATTGCGAACCACTTGGTGTCAAGCCCAAAGCTCTAGCCTGGCCAGTGTAGAAGGAAGACTGTGTAGTCACGATGGAATAGGCTTCACCATCAGGGTGACAGAGAAGTTGTGGGCTGCTGCAGAAGAAACAGGCAAATCCCTTGCCAGGATTCCAGAATGGCCTCCCCGTCCTCTCTGTGCATCCTGCTCCCAGCCTGACATCTCTCACCCCAGCTGGATGTGTCAGCTGTAAGAGAGCCAAGGACCATGGGAGGCCAGAAGCTCTGCAGAGCCAGACGCTCAGGCACCCCGCTGGCGTCTACCTATCAGTGATGGATTACCTATCGCCATTCTCATGCCTTTATGAGTCAGTCTACCAACAAGGACCTGCTATGGGGTCAGCCACTTGCCAGGTGACAGGAGGGCAGTGGCCAGATAGTGATGTGGTTGCTGTTGGGGGTGAGTTGTTACTGTTTTGTTTGGTTTTTCTGTGGGAGCCAAAATCCAGCCTTGTTAAGTGGTAATTGACAGTGCTTTCTTCTAAGGAAGTTTCTCTCGGATTTGCTGCCAATAGGAAGTGTATTATTCCTCAGAGCACTATAGCATTCATTTATCGAGTGCCCACTCAATTATGAGGCATGACAGAGTTTGCCATCTAAGAGAGGAAAGACCACTTAATGATTCCCAGAGTCAGAAGTCGGGAGTAAACGGATAGACAGATCAAAGAGTTAAGGGGATCCCATTGTAATTGGAGAAGCACTTCCAGCAGGAGCTGGGTCTTCCACTGAAATCTTAAAGGAACCCTTGAATAAATTGTGTGGGAGAGAACGTATGTTTTTGAACATAAATGAATAGTGATTTCAGCTGATTCTCTGATACGATCACAAAGCACAGGTTGCGGTTGTGTTAACCTTGGTGGGAATAGAATTAGCGCCTCCTAGAAGTTGGCATTCTATTTTGAGATCTTAAGAATTATTTCCCCTGATCCAGGGGAAATGGAACTCTCTCAGAAGGTATATTTATTACAGCAATTCTTCTGGGCTGCGTCTGATTATTCTTGCATGTGAACAACATAAAAAGCTTCACCCTTTGGGAGAGGCTTCCTTCTAGAGATGAAGGGTGGTTCTTGGTTACTGACTTATATGGAAGGATGATTGATGGCTAATGACCCCAATCAGAGCTTGTTCCTAAACCGACCTGGATATGCTTTGGGAAGAAGATAACGGAAGGCCGTTTGGAAGCGCAGATCAGAGGTCTTTTACAGATAGAGATGGAGAGGGAGATAGTCCTGAAATTGGGATAAGGAGGTTTGGGAGAAGAGCCATACCTGAGATTTACGCTAGATCTGATGTTTCCTTTTCACCTTAACACAAAAACCCCAATGGCACCAACATCCTTCTTTGCAATCAAAACTTATTCCTTTCCTGCCATCAGAAGTAAACACCTCGAAGGGTAAAAATTATGGTTTAAATACTTAGAAGGCCTGCCAGGTTGGTGAAGTTGAATTGGGATGAATATACGAACAGATCTTTTAATCAGGTTCTTTGGTTCACTTTATTGAACTCCGGAGAGGCACTGTTCTGGGAGTCAGTGACTGCAGGGAGGATGGAGTGGTGTTTAGTTTTTTGTCTTTACATTGCTTCATTTCTCTCTTGGCTTTGCCAGAGACTCCAAGAAAGAACAAAGAGGTGAGGGAGACAGGGCTGGTTGACATAAAGACTATTCAGAACCCTCAAGAGAAAAATCTGGGAAGGTCACGGAAGATCTTCTTTCTTCTATAGCGTAGCCTGGCTAGAGGGGCAGTTTTCTAAATACAAAACAGAAAAAAATGAAGGCAATGTCTTACACAGCGTGTGAAGAATGTCTTGAATTTGCACACTGCCTTTCTTCTGAGAAGGTTCAAAGCACTCTGCAAACATGACATCATTACTCCCCAGAGGAGACTGTGGACCCCACGCTCAGGGAGAATAATCCCCCTGCAGCAGTTTGGAGGAGCTCACGCACAGATCAGTACCTTTTCTGAGTTGAAGCGAGTGTCTCCGGATTGTGTGAGTTATAAATCTCACAGAGAGAGATGGGAGTCGACACTAAAGGTGGCTAGATGCCTCCACTTAAGTGAAGCCTCTTGATGAAGTCTATGTCACAGGCTTCAAAAAGGCACACTGAACATTTTTATGGTTTCTCCTCCTTTTCTCCCAAATGGCCATATAGAATTGGCTTCCATTTGGCACTTTTTTTTTTTTGCGAAAAAAAAAAAAAGCCAGAAAAAAAGCAAAATGATAGAACAAAACAAGAGGTAACAAGTAGTTAGTATCTGTGTTATCATTGGCTCACCTTAGGTAAAACCTAGAGTCTTATAGAAGAGTCGTTGAAAAGAGAAATGAAAACATCCTATCTCCCTGTGTTGTTTTGATTAGGATCTTGCAGCAGAGTGCAGCTGTAAGAACTTTTGTTAATAACTTGAAGGGAAAAAAAAAACAGTAGTTATTCAAACAAATTATTGTTTTATAATTTATAATTTCTACAAATTATTTTGTAGCCATTAAATTCCTGTTTCTGCTTTGCAAGGACATTTTAATCACATCCAATCAAGTTGCTCCCCCCCCCTTTTTTTTTTCACTCCATCCCCTTGATCTTGACCCAGCCTCCTGACTAGCTCTCTCAAGAAATCTCAGCAGGGGGCAGCCCGGGTGGCTCAGTAGTTTAGTGCTGCCTTCAGCCCAGGGCATGATCCTGGAGACCTAGGATCGAGTCCCAAGTCAGGCTCCCTGCATGGAGACTGCTTCTCCCTCTGCCTGTGTCTCTGCCTCTCTCTCTCTCTCTCTCTCTCTCTCTCTCCCTCCCTCCCTCTCTCTCTCTCTCTCTCTGTGTGTGTCTCTCATGAATAAATAAATAAAATCTTAAAAAAAAAAAGAAAGAAATCTCAGCAGATTCTGCCCATGGGAGATAATTCACAGAATATGAAGAGAAATGGAACAGTGCCTTGTGGCTCTAATAGCATTTCCTGAAATCAAGTCCATTTCAGGGGAAGAGTCACTGGAGAAATTATTGTAAATATGGCAACAAGGATTATTTGGAAATTGAAGGTGAAAACAGGAACTATTTACCAATCAGGTCAATTCTCTTCCCATTTCCTTGGACTCTGATGTGAGATGGCAGTAGTTCGTTTATTTCTGCTAACAGGTCTGATATGCTGTCAGGTAGAGTAGCTGTTCTGTTAGAATCTTTATTTCTTAATCACCGAAGTATCTCTGGAAGGAAACGTAACTGGCCATTTAAATCTTGCTCAGCTATAAATACCTGTCCAGCGTCTAGACTTGGCAGTGTGCGTGTTGGGTTTACAACCTCAGCAGTGAGCCGACTGTGCCTTTTCATGTGGTTATCTGGATTTTTGAAGGGTTCTCTGTGGTTTTCTCCCCATATATTCCCTTGTTTAATTAAAAAAATAAATCTGCTTGGGGGTATGGTGGGAATTTTTATTTATTTGCATTGAATAAGAGACTGTGATGGTTTGTGGCATTTATTTGTAATTGAACTGCCAAATTTATCCTCTTAGCTTTCCCCGTTGTACACATTATACTTGGGGAGAAACTTCCAGTGTCTTTCCTTCCAAAGGCTCATCCCCTTAGGCTGGACACTTGGAGCCTCCTGCCCCCCACCTATCTCTGTGGGCTCATCACTCCCTCTTCCTACTCAGAACCCCTTGCTCTGGTCATATGCTTTTTCATAGCGTACCTTTGACCTTGGTTGTTAGTTTCATGTGGGAAGGGGTATATGAAAAGTTTGCCATTATGGACATGTGGTCATACCCGAGAAGGTTGAGGATCATGAAGCATTCCTGTTTATTCACCATGCAACTTTGCCTCCCTTCTGTTATTCTTAAACATTGAAAGACTGTCCAGTCTTTTCAACTGCATTGACATTCCCATAGTTTGGGGGATCAAAACCATGAAGCCTACGGAGGCTGCAGCTGTACACATTTAAAGGGTTCCTAAGTGATTAATGAGGATGACCTCTACCCTGTGACTATACCTGAAACTCCTACTGGAATCAGAACTCAGGCCCAACATGTTTGAAGCCTTTGTAAAGTTCTGTGCTTTGGAACATGTGGCATGGGCCTCTCCTCGAAGTGACACTTTTTACTGGAATCCTTATGTAACTTGGCACACAGAGTCTGGGACTGGACATAAGAGACACCTGCCTTGCATGAAAATGGCTTCATGAAAAGTAGTTAACAGTAGGGTTCCACTGTGTGTAATTTTAACCATGGAAGGAGATCTGTGGTACTTGTTCAGTGACATAGCTTATATGGAACATACGCCATTCTTAAGATATGAGCTCTGGTGGGTAGGCCCTGGAGAGGCAAGTCTGTCCTCTGCCTGCTGCCTGCCTCATAGTTGTGAGCACCAATTTCTGGGTCCTGGAAGCCCATAGCCATTCTCGCTCACAGATCTGAGTTAGCTCTAAGGGATGCACAGGAGAGCTCTTCCATCACTGCCTGGCAAGCTGCCCAGCTGCTCAGAGGTACCCCAGACAGAGAAATGGTGAAGTGCCCATGCTTGATAAGGAAACGAGAGAATGGCCCTTGCCAAAGCAACATGGGATTTCAGAGCAGATGGCTCTCCTGCTGTGCTGGAGAACAATACCCTAAAAAGTGGCACTCTTGAAATGTGTGTTTTCCCCAGGCTCTGTAGGATCTTTGAGTTCAGGAACATGGTGGACAACAAGCACTGGTGTTCGATAACTCCAACCTGAAATTTGCAACCCCTAGATAAAATTTTATGTTGCCTGGACATGTTCCATTACAAGTAGCTGAGTGAGTCACAGGTAGGAGGTCGTGTGTGTGTGAGAGAGAAGGATTTCTGGACCCCACTGGCGATAAGATATGCCCAGAATGTAAGTAATGTCCTCTCTGCTTGTCTGGACTCTGTTGCCTTGATTAAGAAACAAAACATATATTTTCAAAGGAGTGTAATTGAAGGGACTTTTTTTTGACTCTGGGATGGCTTTGCAACATTTTCATTTTTATCACTTTAATGTGATGGGATCTGTGCTGGTATTTGGATTCAGAAACTGGGATTTGCATCTGGGCTCTGTCACTCCTGAGCTCCCCGTTCTTGAGGAGGCTCCTTAACTCCCTGCTGAGGCTGGCATTGTTTAGCTGGAGTAAGGAGACAGTTGTCACCCTACCTATCTCTTAGAGCATTTCACCTGGCTCCAAGGAGAGAATGTACATGTAAGTGATGGTCAGTGGTTTTCACGGAGTACCCAGTGAGGTTTTTCCTGTTACAGTGTATTGATAGTCAGAACTTATTAGGAAAGGGGAAGGGGTAAGTAAATCTGTAAAAAGACTTCAGTGACCCTTCTGGGGGAAAAAAAAGAAAGGACCAAAATCTCAATCCCCTGTTACTATATTTCAGGTTATAGAGACCTTCTGGGTGCACTGGGTGATCAAATACTTAGAAGTAGAAAAAGCCTCAATTAAAAGCACTAGGGATAGAATGATATACTGGAAGAGAGTGGTGCTGAATGTTGCCTTGTTTCCAAAAGCAAGGGATCTGGCTCTGAGCAAATGGCTCAAGTGGATGAATTATAAGAGATGGGATCCCAAGTCGCTTGTTGTATGGGGGCACCCTCACCTGAGATGACACTGAATTAGGAGGCCTTCCTTCCCTCCACCTGAAAATCCATGTTACCCAGGCAGGAGTCTGCCCTCTGTTTGGAGGGAGAGGGGAGTGGTTCTCAACACTTTCAGTTTCTCCCTTTAGGTAGTATCTTGAGATGCCCCTTCCCTATCCTGCAGTGAAAATCATAGATAATATCACATACATATGTATAATCCACAAAATATAATCAGAATAATGTCCTAAGTGTAGCATAAAGGAAAAAGGAAGAAAAACAGTTTGTAAAGGAGTAATAGGACCCAACCACAGCAGAAGACACGGTGCTGCATCTGATACTGTGCACACGGAATCTTTGTGAGCCCATCTGCCAACTGTTATAGTAATAGTGATTTGTAGACTCCTATCACAAGGGGCATAGCTATTAGTGATAGGATATTTTTTTGAAATGGTAAGCCATAATTGGTAATGTTCCAAACAAAATAAGCAAAAATCTTTCCTGTACTGCACATGGTAGTTGCATTTGTAGAAACTGTGGGGTCTGTTAAAACCACCCGGATATGTTGTGTTTATATATAAAATAGTACCAGGATCTAGGCTCAGATCATTATAAACAGGGGAGAAGCCTTTAATGCCTTGGTAGAATATTTTTATATTTGAATCACACGGGCCATTTTTCTTGATGTCTGCGTCACCTGCTTTGCTTTGTCTAGAATCTCTGGTCCTTCCCACCGAAGGCCAGCAACACAAGTCCAGTCATTGTGACAACCAAAATGTGCTCTTACACTCCCAAAACACCCTGTGGAAGTGGTACCATTCTCACTGAGAAGCACTAGGGAAGAGGTCCTGCTTACCACGCTGCTCTGGACATAGCTGGAAGTGACCACATTTTCCAGTGAAGGCAGGGATAGCCAATGGAAGACTTTTTAATTTGTTTAATTAAACATTTTTTATTAAAGTATAGTTGACACATAATGTTACATTAGTTTCAGGTGTAGGACATAGTGATTCAACAATTCTATATATTACACAATGTTTACCATGGTACAGTGTACCTACCGTCAGTCACCATTTAATACTGTTAGAATAGCATTGACTACATTCCCTATGCTTTATATTTTATCCTTGTGACTTATTCATTCCATAGCTATACCTCCTACTCCCCTGCACCCATTCTGCCCCTCTGCCCACAGTCCTCCCCTCTGGCCATCAACAGTTTGTACTCTGTATTAATGAGTCTGTTTCTGCTTTTCATTTTTTGTTGTTGTTGTTGTTATTTTGTTGTTTTTTAGATTTCACATGTAAGTGACATCATAGGATATTTGTCTTTGTCTGACTTACTTCACTTAACATAATACTCTCTAGGTCTAGCCATGTTGCTACAGATGGCAAGGTCTCATTCTTCTTTGTGTGTGTGTTTGTGTACCACCTCTTCATCCATTCATCTCTCAATGGACACTGGGTTGCTTCCATAATTTGACTACTGTGAACAGTGCTGCAACAAATGTAGGGGTGTCTATATATTTTATTGAATCAGTATTGTTGTTTTCTTTGCATAAATACCCAGTAGCAGAGTTAGTAGATCATATGGTATTTCTATTTTTAATTTTTTTGAGGAACCTCCATGCTGTTTACCACAGTGGCTGCACCAATTTACATTCCCACCAATAGTGCACAAGGGTTCCTTTTTCTACCTGTTCTCACCAACACTTGTTATTTCTTGCCTTTTCAATTTTATCCGTTCTGACAGGTATAAGGTGATACCTCATTGTGGTTTTGATTTGCATTTCCCTGATGCTGAGTGATGTTGAGCATATTTTCATGTGTCTGTTGGTCACCTGTATGTCTTCTATGGAAATGTGTCTTCATATCCTCTGCCCATTTTTAAACAGATTATATGTTTTTGATGTTGAGGTTCTTTTTATATTTTGGATATTAACCCTTATCAGATGTGTCCCTTGCAAATATCCTTTCCCTCTTCGTAGTAAGTCTGTTTCATTGATGGTTTCCCTTGCTGTGCAAAACATTTTTATTTTGGTGTAGTTCCAATAGTTTATTTTTGTTTTTGTTTCCCTTGCCTGAGGAGACTATCTAGAAAAATGTTGCTAAAGCCAATGTCAAAAACATGACTGCCTGTTTACTTCTAGGACTTTTATGGTCTCAAGTCTCACATTTAGATCTTTAATCCATTTTGAGAGTTTGAGGGTTTTTTCATTGTATGATTTAAGAAAGTGGTCCAGTTTCATTCTTTTGCATGTAGCTGTCCAGTTTTCCCAGCACCATTTATTGAAGAGACTTCTCCTCATTGTATGTATTTGCTCCCTTTGTTGTAGATTAATTGACCCTATAATCGTGGGTTTATTTCTGGGATCTTTATTCTGTTCCATTGATCTATGTGTCTACTTTTATGCCAGTACCATATTGTTTTGATACTAGAGCTTTGTAGTGTATCTTGAAATCTGGAATTGTGGTACTTTTAGATTCGTTATTTGGGAATCTGGAGTCTTGTGGTTCCATATAAATCTTATATTTGTTCTAGTTCTATAAAAAATGCTGTTGGTATTTTTATAGGGATTGCAGCAAATCTGTAGATTGATTGCTTATATGGATTCTATTTTCTTCACATCCTCATCAGGATTTATTATTTCTTGTCTTGATTCTAGCCATGCTACTAGATGTAAGGTGATGTCTCATTGTAGTTTTAATTTGAATTTCCCTTATGCTGAGTGATGTTGAGCATCTTTTCATGTGTCTGATGGCCATCTGTTGGTCTTCTTTGGGAAAAACGTCCATTCAGGTCCTTTGCCTATTTTTAATCAGATTATTTGTTGTTTTGGTGTTGAGTCATGTAAGTTCTTTATTTATCAATAGAAGACATTTTGAGCTTCATGGGACACTGGATGTATTAGTCAAACTTGGTCTGCCTAGTAAGAATACCATAAATTTGGTGGCTAAACACCAAGAATTTATTTCTCAAGTTCTGGATGCTGGGAATTCCAAGACCAAGTGACTGATTTGGTTCCTAGTGAGAACTCTCCTCTTGGCTTACAGATGACTGCCTTCTTTCTGTGTACTCACATGGCAGAGAGAGAAAGACAGTACTCTGGTCTCTCTTCCTCTTCTTATAAGGACACTAATACCATCCTGGAGGTCCCAACTTTCATGACTTCATCTAAACCTAATTATTCCCAAAGAACTCACCTCCAGGGCTTCAACATATGAATTTTTTTGGAGGGAAGGGAGAGAAATATTGAATCCGTAACCAAACCAAGTTTCTAGATTAACTTTGTTTTTTAAAGCAACCATCTTCTGTTGGAAGCTATTATGGTCTGAGATCAAAGGATGATGTTTGAGGTCTGGCTTCAGGTACTAACTGGGGGCAAGAAGGACTGATTGACCCTTTGTTCCAGGGAGAGTATCCAGGGAGTCCTTAGATCTTTGGAGGTGGGCAGGCCCCGGAAAGAGAATTTAGACTTGTTGTGCTTCCAGACATGCAGAATCCAATCAGGTTATGTGTAAGAGTGTCTATTGGGAATTAGATCTGGGCTCGAAATCTGTTTCTGTCATCTGGTAGCTGTGTGACCCTGGACAAGTTACTAGTGGTCTGAGCCTCAAAATTAAAATGGGGATGGACTGCCTTTCAAAGTTGGTGGTTAGGAGTCGTGAGATCGTTAGTAAAGAGCTTTGTAGGGTTTCAGGCATATGATGAGAACATACTCCATTTAACTATGTTGCTTATGTAATACAGGCTTCCTTTAAGGCTTATTTTTGTGGAGAAGGGCATTTGTCACAACAGAGGCTATATAGAACAGCTTTGTGACAAGGTACAGTTGTATTTTAGCAAAAAGGGATGGGAGTTTTTCTGGATAGTACTTAAGGAGGGAAACCACATGCAAACTGTGGTTCATATTGCATGGGATGTTTTAAACACGAAAGCAGACATCTATCTGACCCTGAATACTTAATGCTTAAGGATATTCCTACTTCTTATTTCATACTGAGTTCCACGGGACCTCTGAGTAAGGCATTATGACAATCACCACAGTAACCTTTATACAACTGGAGGTTGCCATGGATTTGCAGGTTTGTCATCTTCTATTGACCTATCCTCAGCTAAGCCATGTTAGAACCTGTTACTGCTCTGTGTGAAAGGGACTTGGAACACAAATTCATGTGTTTCTCCCTTACCCACACTCTTTTCCTGAAAAGCGAATATTAATGTATGCTTACACTGATGTAAAACAGGCAACCAGGCACTCTCAAGCACACACATTTTCCTGGGACCAACCACAGAGACAAGCTGTTGGAATGTATTTAATGAAGACATTTTGCTAGCTCAGAACTTCTTAAAAATATCCAGCTTTCTTATGGAAAGGAAAGCAGCCCACGATGCTTAGAGAAAATACTGAACGTTGAAGAAGTATCCCTCGTTTCTTTTGTCAGCCTTGTTTTGCCAAAGAGCTTGTTGGCTTATTCACTGAAGAGTAAAAGGAAACCCTGATCATATGCTTCTGTCATTCCCTGGGCACTTTCCAAGTCTGTTTGCCTTTGTAACATTAAGGCAAAGCGCCTTTCTTACAGTTGTCTTGTTTCATAAAGACTTGAAGACAATTTAGAAAATAAGAATACAAAATATCATAAGGACCAACTAAGGGGAAAGAAAAATAGCATAAAGTTGAGCATAGAAAATCTGTACCCATGGAGGGAAGTTTGGCTCTGGGTTTCCCAGAGACCAGGGAAAGAGCAAAATCTCTTGTCATTATGCAATTTTTAAAGATAAAGTTTCTGGGGCACCTGAGTGCTCAATCTGTTAAGCGTCTGGTTATTGATTTGGGTTCAGGTATGATCTTGGGGTCCTGGAATTGAGCCCTGCATGGGGCTCCATGCTCAGCGGGGAGTCTACTTGGGATTCACCCTTGCCCTCACCTTCTGCCCCTTCTCCTACCACTTCTGTGTGTACGTAGGTACATGTGTGCTTTCTCTCTCTCTCTCTCTCTCTCTCTCAAATGAATGAATAAATTTTTTTTTAAAGGGGTGATTTCTGTCTCCTGCTTCAAAAATGAAGTTTCTTAGGAAGAGTTCCCTTGTCCCTGGCTCTGGAACAGAAATAAGCATTCTGGAAGGTACTCATAAAGAGGCTATTCTAAGCTCTGATGATGAATTTCCTCAAATGCCTCACAGTGACTGCCATTGAATTATATAGGACTGCTTTATTGAATGTCTCTCATTGTTGGCATTTTGCCAACGTTTAATTCTGTAAAGGAAAAGAAAGAACCTCCAGACAATTCTCCATCTGAACTGTTGCAAACTTTTGAGGAGCAAAGAGTTGGAGGTCATCTCTCATAAGTTCCTGGAATGCGATTCTTCTCTGCAAATGGTGGGTGCAGAGCCAAAGGCTTAAAATGGATCAATAAGCTGGGGCAGAGATGACGTTTCTTTGAAGATAGAGAAAGGAAACCCAAAGCACTGGGGGCCAGAAGATAAGGTTGAATGTAGAGGTGCAAGTGCATCAAAGAAGATATAGAAAATTTGGAGGATGGGGTACAAAAAGAATATATTTATTACCCTAAGATGACTGCCATTAGCACTTTCCTAGATTTCCTTCCTTTTTCTTTTTTCATCATGGGTAATGTTAATGAAATCAGAATCTGCATGTGTCACTTGTCAATGAACTGAGCAGCACATAATAAGCTATTATATTTTATATTATTGGGGGCGTGTGTGGTGCTGTGATAGAATTCCCACCATAGTTGGAACTTGCCATAATATATGATGTGTATCAACATGCCATGAGTAAGTAATGTTTTGGGGAAAATGAGAAGAAGCTGTTTAAATGGATTGGTAATGAGTAAAGAGACCAGAGGGGTGGTGTTGGGGTGAGACCTGAGTGTGGGGAGGAATTCAGCAGAAACTGAGATTCAAAGGAGAGATGACTGTGAAATCATAAGACCGTTAGAGGATATATGACCTCCTGGGGCCTCCCACTGTGAGATCGGGGGTCCAATTTCTTTTGTATCTCAAGATGGTACATCTCCTATAGCATTTTAAAAAATATAAACATGCCTTTTCATAAAAAGAGATAAAAATATAACATTTCATGCATCAAATAATGTAATAGTGTCGTGGTAATATTTGGCAAGTTTTTCTCTTTTAAAGTAGATTTTCCAGATATCCTTTCCCTCCCCCCGCCCATGGTCAAGAATTTTTCTTCCTGGGGAGAAAGGGGCAAAACGTCACCTATTGATTATAGGAGTCAGAAACTGGTGTTTACGTTCAAACTATGCAAACGCTTCCTGGTAACCTACCACTCACCTTGTTCAATTTTACATTTCTCCCTCCCCAAAATAAAACATTTCTGAGGCCTGAAGACAACCACAGATTCACTGAAGTCCTGCCTTGAATGATCTCTAGGTTCTGATGTTCCTTTGTTGACCTTGTGTAGTAGATTTCTTATTGCATTTCTTAGTGGAATTACCTCCTGTTCCAGGAAGGGATTCATAAGCGCATTTTCTTAAATTGAGGTAGTTTTGTGCAGGCCAGATGTTGCGGTACAATTCCACCTTCTCCCGGGACTGAAGTGTAACGGTCAAGCAAAGAGGCTAACCTTTTTTCTTTTTATCATCTGTGGCTTACGGAAGTCCATCCCATTGTGAATGACGCCTTTGTTCTCTGACAGCCTTAAAAAGTTCCGGGAGGGAATCTGTCGGTAGATTGTCTCAGACAATCCCTTTTGTAGTAGAAGACTTATTTCTTAGGCATTTCAGCCACATGTAACTTCAGCCATCCAAAATCTCTCTCCCAACAAATGAATGCAAGTATTTGAAAAGACACAATAAAATTAGAACCTTTGAATTGATTTAATTAAGCAGCTGGGATTAATGAGAGGATGTCTTTTGCCTGCAGTTATGAATCCTCCTCCATTACCAGTATTCAGTTAATGAAAGGAAACAATCAATACATGTTTGGAATGGTTTCTGCTCTCTAACATTGAAAAACTTTTAAGCTGTTAGTTTTACCAATGGATGTTAAAGTTTTAGAAAAAAAACCAAAAAACCCACCCAGCGCTTTCATATTCCAAAAGGGATATTTTGTGCATTTAGGACAACAAATAGGCTGTCACCAGGTAGTATGTTTACTGCCCATACTTGTGTTTCAGAAATGTAAATGTCGGTTGGGTACTCTATCACAGAAAAGGCCAATTCCCTGACAAATTGACCCAGAATATAACAGTGAATTCTCCTTTCTCACTAGCCTCTATTCTCAAGCCAGAGAAATGCTGCCATGCTGTCATAAAAATGAATTCAGAGTGTGTGATGGGAGTTCAGATGGTCCCCGTTATTCTGTGAACATCTGTGAAATTTACCCGTGGACTTAACTTAGTCTCCCTGTCCTTTGGGACCTTGGGTAGCACCGTTCCTAGAAGGACTTCTCTGGGCCTTTCCCTGCCTTCTAAGAATGTCTCTCTGTCTTCAGGGCTTCTAGAATATCTTCATTCTTCCTTTAGTTTGGGTACTTGTAAACAGCTCTATGGAGCCTGGGTTGAATGCCAGTCTACTATGGGGTTTCACTAGCCTTACAGAGTCCTTCTCCATGGACATTTCTTCTCTTCCTCTTCCATTCCTACAGAACGCCCCACTATATCCCCTCTAGTGCTACCCCCTCTCTTCTATGCCCTTTGTTCTTTTCTCCCTCTCATCTTTTTTGTTTCCTAAAAAAAAAAAATTAAAAACATAGAAAAGCGTAATTTATTTTTATTTATTTATTTCCACCGTGTAAAATATATAATTAAATTTTAAGCTCCAAATTTTAGTTTTTAAATAAAACTTTAGAGATAGAAATAAAACTTCCTTTTGATGCCAGGTTCCCTAATCTTCCCTGCCCATCCTAGAGGTAACTCTCATTAAGTGTTTTGTGTTTCACTAGACCAAACACTCATCAGATGGCCCTTCTTTGCATGGTCATGTCAACTGGAGCTTCACAGAAAGCTGTCCTTTTGCTTTGGGTCATGGGTTTATTACATGTTGTCGATGGGGGCTGTGCACTAGATGGGGCTCTGGTATTCCCAGAGCAAATTTAGTAAATGTCCAGTTTTGCCCAAATTGTGTAGGAAAACAAGCAGGTGGAACAGGTAAACTCATGAGGAAGAACCAGGTGTAGGAGACTGTAGCAGACACAGCCAGGTCCTTGCAAGCTGTAGGAGCTGTTTCTGGAGCTCTGTCTCCCTAGCCTCCCATCTGTATCAGCAACTAGATCCTTAGCAGAGGCTCCTAATCTCCTTTCCATCCCAGAAACCTGACTTCTTCTTGTCTTGGCTTCTTTTTAATTCAGATGTCTACATTTCTAACCCTGGATTCATGCTATCTCCTGATCTCCTGGTTGCATGATGCTTTGGCTTTGATATTCTTAAATGTACACTGTCCCCAGGCCCTGTTTAACATAGTTGAGGAAACTGGGCAGTGGGCTCTGATTCAGGCTCCTCACTTAACCTGCCATAGCATGCTCAGAAGGAGGTAGAGGCTGGTAATCCACCTGGCTAATACGTGACTTCCCCCCCTGGATCTGCACAGCTTTGCTCCACTGTGGTCAGCTTTCAAGTCCTTGAGGGAGGGGACGCAGGAAGCAAGGCACCAAAATTCAGCAGTGTCAGCGACCCAGGAGCCTAGAGCCTAAGCTTCACTTTTTTTTTTTTTTAAAGATTGTATTTATTTATTTATGATGAGAGACACACAGAGAGAGGCAGAGATATAGGCAGAGGGAGAAGCAGGCTCCATGCAGGGAACTGGATGCGGCACTCAATCCCAGGACCCTGGGATCATGCCCTGAGCCGAAGGCAGACACTCAACCACTGAGCCACCCAGGAGTCCTTAGAGCCTAAGCTTCAACATCACCCCTAGCAGGCGCACCTGCAGCCTACCAGCACAGATCTCAGAGGGAGGGAGTGCGTGTTGAAATTGGCCCTAGTCCCAAGGTTCTCTTCTGAGTCTCCTTGTGGTGTTGAGTCTGGCACCTGACACCTGTGCTTTCCAGAGCTGCTGGAATTGTTGGCAGTGCCATGGAGCCCGAGAGTGATAATGCCAGGCCAATGCTGGCTGTGCGTAGGGGACTTTCTCACTAGCTTCACCACCTTCGTATATGTGTAGTCGTCACTTTACAAGCTGCTTTATGAGCTTCTTGATGCTGTGCTTCTTCTAAGCCTTCTTCCAGCTTTTTTCCATTTTTTCCTTCTCCTTTTGCCTTGACTTATGGGTCTGTTTGGCTTTCTCTCTCATGCTATATCCAGTTAACTTATCCTCTCAGCTGGTGAATTGTAGTGGCACATAAACGGGAAAATAGAAAATATTGATCAGCCCTGTGTAAAGCCTGCCAAAATTTTCATCATCTCTTCTCACTATTATCAAATACCAGGGCAATAATATGGTGGATAATAGACTCCCACAGGCATCTGAGAGTCAGGAATCATGCTGTAGAATGTTTGCTATGGGAAACAAATTTCTACTTATGGTCTATGAAAAGATAATATCGCTAAAGAACAACTCTGTTTTTGCATATACTATTTTTTTCACATTTTTTTGATTCTCTATCTCCCCAGTGATTAAACTTGTGGCTCATGAGGAAGAGTAATCAATCCATTTTTTCTCTATGCTGCTGTGGCATTGCTTTATAAGGATGAGTTATAATGTTTGAGGACCCTCTTACCTGTCCCCTTTTCATGCTTTTTTTTTTTTAAGGGAAACAAACCAAATAACATGAAACATCAAACGACACAAAACAAAACTTTCCGCATCCTCCTAGAAATTAGAACATGCTCAAGAATCACAGTGCCAGCCAGACCTCTCGGCGCCTTTTCTTTGGCAGAAAGAATATTGGGTCCAGTGACACTCTGGGGCATCTGGCTGGCTGGATTCTAATGTTTGCTCTGGCATTTACTAGCTGGGAGACCAGAGACAAATCATGTAACCCCTTTGTTTTTATAGTTTTTTTCTTTTTAGTGAGAGAGAGAGAGAGAGAGAGAGAGAGCGCTCATGCAAGGGGGGGGAGGGGCAGAGGGAAAGAGAGAGAAAGACTCTTAAGCAGAGTCCCCACTGAACACAGAGCCCAGCACACGACTCAACCTCACCACCCTGAGATCATGACCTGAACTGAAATCAAGAGTCAGATGCTTGGGGATCCCTGGGTGGCTCAGCGGTTTAGCGCCTGCCTTCAGCCCAGGGCATGATACTGAAGACCCGGGATCAAGTCCCACATCAGGATCCCTGCATGGTGCCTGCTTCTCCCTCTGCCTGTGTCTCTGCCTTTCTCTCTCTCTCTCCCTCCCTCTCTCTCTCTCTCTCTCATGAATAAATAAATAAAATTTTTTTTAAAAGTCGGGTGCTTAACCAACTGGATCACCCAGGTGCCTCACATCTAGCCCCTTTGAACCTTAGTTTTCCCATGTGTAAAATAAGAGCAGATGAAACAGGCCTATCTTCAGATGTTGTGATAAGCTGAGGTAGTGTGTAGAAGGTGCTTAGCACAGAGGTTGACATAGAATCATAGATTGGCATAGAACTGATCAACTCACAATTACTGTTCCTCTTCCTCCTGTCCTCTTTTTCCTCCTCCTCTGGTGAATGGTTCAAAATACAGCTCTGTCATGGGGCTGCCTGGGTTGACCTTGGATCCACCTGTTGCTATGTCACCTGGGACAAAACCTTCCACTTTGGTAAGGTTATCTCTGTATCTGGGAGGTAATGATGATGACGGTGATGATAATGGTGATGGTATAACCCAAGTTCATTTCAAGTTTTAACATAGTGTCTGGAGCACAATGTTCAATATTTGTTTGGTATTATAACATGGTTAATGGTCTCTCAATGATCAGAGTCTTAGATCCTTGATGAATTTTTGGGGTATTGGCAGAGTTGAGATATGGGGCTAGGGTAAATTGCTTAGAAAGTTTAGATGAGTAATCAGTAACTTTTCACAGAAGACATACTGCCTTTAGTTGTTCATTGAAATTTAAGTGGATCATAAATGATCTCTAAGGTCCCTTTAGTTCTATTTATTATGGTCCCCACTTCACCCCCAACCACTAGGATGATGACAGAGGAATGCAGATGCCTTAGGCCCCCCTTCACAGAAGCTGCTGCTGAGATGCTGGGAGGAAGGGAGCCACTTGTCCTTTGAGGCAGCAGGTAAGGTCTTTTTTTCCCAGACTTCTCCATATCCCTCCACTTCTCCCTCCAACAGGTAAATAGACCTGAGGAGGGTCACCCTTTGGGGATGTTGCCACTCAGCCCACCCTTTTGCCATTTTAGAGTTAGTGGGAATTAACTGACAATTGTTTGAAAGCAAAGACAGGACCTGAGGTGGGGTCCTGGGGAGCAATGTCCGTGCTGGAGTGTAGAGCAGGTGAAAAGTACCCAAAAACCAATGGCCTGTTTTATAGATTTCCTGAGCTCATTTACACTCAGCTCCCTTTGTTAAGCCTGCCTAGGGTGCAGCCCATCGTCTTCGCCCTTAATAAATGCAAACTCTCTAGTCATTACTGGACTTTAGATTGGCCTCTTCCATGCACTAATTTGGCTGAACCTAACCCATATAAACTAATATTCCTCCGTGTGTCCAGGGATAGCTACGTGATCCTTCCCTCTGGTGTATTCAAGTCTTACGACTTTAACCATAGCCCAAGTCTGGATCTCCCAAACCACTGAGAAGAAGCCCTTTTCTGGAAGGTTGACAAGCAAGTAGCAAAGGGATCCTCACCCTGTAATGCCAGTAGTATAGCCAGCTTCCCCTTCTACCCTTTTAGCTAGCCTGGCACCGGCCATCTTTCCCTATAACGTTGTGACTCAGACTGGACTCTTGTCCACACCCAGCAGAGCTTGTGCACATTTTCTGAAGTAGTTTAAATTAGGAAGTTATGTAAGTCATTACCCCAAGTCATCAAAATAGCAATTAACTCAATAACCATGACATTAAGCCAGCTGTTTCCCTGAGGAAATGTGAAATTGGAAACCAGTGCTACAGTGTACTTGCCTCAGACCTGAGCTTCTGTGAAACAAAACTAAATATTAAAAATATTGCAAGTGTAAGCATCATCAATACTTCAGTTTGGGGGGCAATGAGCTACCTCTCTTTTTCGGGGGAAGGGTCATGGGAACAAAAAAAATGTTAAGACGGAAAGCAAAAAGAAAAGAGTATCCAGGTCTAGGAGGACAGCTTTGTAAAAGAATATCCACAGATTTCCTGTTATTTATTGGATCATGGATTATCTAAACATATTTAAGATATTAAGAAGTGGTTATGGGTTAAATTTCTCCCAGGAGGTTAATATCTTTGGCAACAGCGAGATAGAAAATTAGACTAATCTCATTATACATACTGAGTGTATAGAGTTTTATTCCTTTGAAATTATATTTTTGAAGATTAAATTATACTTTTCATAAAACAGAAGAGCTAATTTTATAAAGGAGCTATGGAAACCTTTTTTTTTTTTAAAGTATTTTAAGTACTTCCTCTCCCACTTATATGATCATTTAATGATGAAGACCAGAAGCCCGTATATTCATGAATATGGCAGTCATCAGACTTGGGTTTTCTAACCAAATGGGATCCCACATATACTACAACTAAAGGCTTTGGAAAGAAATGTTTTGCCCCTAGTTGTAAAATTAACATATGTACATAGATTATTTTAAAAATATAGAAAAGCATAAAAAATAAGTACTACTAATGTAATCCCATCATGAGACTGTTAATACTCTGCTGTTAATGTTAGTGTACTTATTTTCTTTTTTGTGTGTGTGCATGTAGTTTTCATATAATCACACCATAATATGTTCGCTTTTGTCCTACCTTTGTATACATCTCACTAGTAGACTCTTTTGAAGTTTTTCGTTGAAAATGTTTTAGCACAAATGTGTTAAGTCTATTTAATTGTACCCATCATTAGATGTTGTCAATAATGTTGCAGTGAACATTTCACTATATTAATCTTTGGTTCTCTGCCCATTTTTTTGAGATTTATTTTTAGAAAGGGAATCAATTTGTTTAGGCATCTGATTTCTTGCCAAATTGTATTTTGGACAGAAGATACTAATTTAGTGTTCATGTACAGTCTGACTTAACTATACCCTCAATGCCATTGAGTATTTTTTTTTTTTTTGATCCAACTTTTTTTTTTTAACTCTGGCTTTACTTTGGAGTCATTGCAGGAGTCTTAAACAAACAAACATACAATATAGGCCTATGTCTGAAATCTATCCCAGACCAATTAAATCAGAATTTCTAAGGAACTGAGGGCCAAGGTATCTGTAAGTTTAAAAGCCCTCAAATGAGTCTAGTTGATAGAAAGAATTCAGAACTTCGGTAATTGTATAAATAAAAAAATTCTACTTTAAAGCCCTTTGATATCAAAGCATAGTAAAATCTAAGTAGTATACGTTTGCCTCATTGGCTTGAAAAATATACTGTGTAATTAAGGTCTTGGCCGAAATATTTTGCTCCAAGTGAATTTTCACACACTTGGAAAAAAGTGAGGCCATTTCTGCTTCAACATACATGGAATCCCACCATCACCTGCCCATCTTCCCAATTAATTTTTAGAAAAGTTTTGCACTTTTCTGCGTTTTCCCATTTCATCTCTAAACTCTATCACTGAGGTGCTTTTAGAAATATATTTCATGGTACTTAGGTAGCTCAGTCAGTTAAGTGTCTGCCTTTGGCTTGAGTTATGATCCCAGAGTCCTGGGATTGAGCCACATGTCAGGTTCCCTGCTCAGTGGGGAGTCTGCTTCTCCCTCTCCTCTCCACCTGCTTGTGTATACATCCTCTCTCTGTCAAATAAATAAAATCTTTTTTTTAAAAAAAGTGGTAAATTTCAATTGCCTTGCCTCTTCTATCATAATTCACATGTATTATTTATTTTGGCATTTTTGATAGCAGGCCATGCATTGTCAGTATGAACATTTTTACTGTGTCTTAGCATCATATTTATTTTCCTATCTTATTTGTTGTTTGGTAGACAAAATATACTAAAGAAGACTACAAAAAAAAAAAAAAAAAAAAAGAAGACTACAAGTAGCCTGATATAAATACTAAAACACCCTATAAATAGTTTGGCCTGTCAACTTTGATGATGCTCCAGGCTTCTCTGGGTCCTGCTTTTGGTTGTGTTAATGCAGGAAACTTTTTACACTCACCCCGTTAGAATCCACTGATGTGAAATATTCTGCTCTTTGGTGAAATATTTTCCTATGTGTCAGAAATCAAGGAAGAGAATATTTCCTTCTCACCTCTAGTGATCTTACCTCAAAATCTGATAATCTCCTTAAAGGCACTGTTTTTTTTTTGTTTTTTTTTATTTTTTTATTTCTGTCTAACCCTTGGCCTCACCCTTTCTTCTTCTCTAAGAGGAATATCCTACAAAAAAAAAAAAAAGGGGAGTATCCTTTCCCACTTCCCAAATACTCCTTTTCCCATACACTTGCAGCCAAAGGCAGCCATGTGACACAATTTTGTACAAATATATATGAACAAAACCCTGGCAATGTCCTTGGAGAAGGTTTTCATTTTCTGAATGAAGGCACAGTGCAATCCCTTTCTCTTATTGCTAGCCCGGAATCTGATGTGATGCCTGGATTTGGGTGGATATCTTGCGACCATGAGTAGCAGACCTAAGAGAAAGAGAATGGCGTAAATGCAGATTCTGCTATATTTGAGCTGGTGAACTCATCCTAATCATTGCTTGCCCCCAGACTTCTTTTGGGAAGAAAGCATTCTTTTTGAGCATTCTAATTGACTCGGTGTTAGATGGGTTTTTTCTTACTGTCCATTGAAAGCATACCTGGCTAGTATTCCTTCCCAAATATCAATCAAGATCACATTTAGCCACTTACTATAGCTTGCTATTTCCAGTTTCTTCCATATAAGAGCTGCATTATAAAGGTCAAGACCATTCCTAAAAGAGACAAATACTAGCTATCTTGTTACCTCCCTTTTATTCTCTTCTTTCTCGGCTAATGGTGAGATTTGGGTCAGTTCTTAAGCTAAGAATTGAGGAAAGTCACTACTTTGTTGTCTGTCTCTGATTATATTTCTGCCTATGCTGGTAGGTCAGCTGGCTTCAAGCTAAAGCTACTTAGGCTAATTAAAATAGAAATAAAAGAGGAGAATTATTCTCTATACTGACTTTTCCAAGTTTTCCCTTTGATTTTAGGCCTACAGACACACATGACTTTTCCAAGCTTTTCCCTTTGATTTTAGGCCCACAAACACATTTTTGTCTACTAGTTCCTTGCTTCCTATTTGCCATTGTTTTTTGTGGATTCCTATCTTCTACAGTCCTGCTAAAGTGAGGAGGTTGACATCTAAGGCAAGATATCAGTACCTCTTGCTCTAAATATCCTTTACAATACTCCCATATTGACAATTTACTTCACCCTTAACGATTGAAACAGTTTTGGTAATGGAATGTAATTTGAGGTTACATCTATTTATTCTATTCTACCAAATGTTATGCCGGCACCTTAATTGGTTTTGTTAGAGAGAGCTGGAAGCCTTGGGTATATAAAGCAATTAAAATCTTTTGGCATTTTGCATTAATCACTGAAGCATCATAAATTCTTGATCAGCTATGTGATGTACATATTTACTGAACACAAGTAGATACGATTTATATGCATTCAGCTAGGGGATGGCCAAGAAAATTCAACTGCTTGAGCTTAAAGAGAAATATATCAAATGCTCAGTCATTGCTACAATAGCAAAGAGTTGAATTAAGTGTGGGAATAAAGGTAAATCAAACCTCTTTCCTCTGTGTGATCATTATAAGCTTTACCTATTTCAAATATTTGGCTAAGTGATTTTTAGACAGGTTTTGCATTGTTTTCTAGTGGTTCACTATATGCTTCTATTAAACATGTAGGCATTTACAGACCTGGTCAGGATTTTACCTCTACACTGAAGTCATCATAAATCTGTAAAAGTGTAATAAAAAATAGGTATTTGCAATTCTGGGCTTGAACTAAAATTCTGAAACAAAGACACTTGGTTTATTTGTAACCAAGAGTCATCACCATGATCTTCTTTTTCAGATGTGACATTACTAGACCATGAAAGCAGCTATGAAAAAGAGCTTTTTTGGTAGCCTGATTCATAGTACCTACTCACTGGAGCATCCTCTTCACATAGCCTTGTCACCATGATCCTAGCTCCATCTGATTGGAAGAGATTGATCATGGGAAGAAGCAAGCCTATGTAGAATGTTTCTCTCCACTCCTAGTGGAGTGCCCAGGAAAAAGCTGCAGAGGCAAATCCAGGCAGGTCCTTTTGTAGACTGACACATGAGATCATGTAGTGACCTTTTCCAGAGAAGGCTCTTACTAATGAGAGTCTTTACTTTTAATTCACTTATTCGCTTTCAGCTTCCTTTGTGGCCAGATAACTGGGTGCAAGCTGCACTCTGACATCTTAATTTTAAATATACATAAGGGATTTCTGTGGTCTACCCTGCATGCCAGGCTCACTGGTATAGTCTCTGCATGTTTCTAGGTGAGAGCTGGCTCAGTTCTCTGTGCAATTGGGATGTGGGTGAGGGATAAAGTAAAAATTCTCAACTCTTCATTTCTCTCTAGAGATGTTCTGACTCCTTATCATTTGGAGGTAAAACCAAAAAAAAAAAAAAATCAGACTTTATTCTAGAAAACAGTTGTCAGACCTTGAAATCCCTCAAGGTCAGGCTGGAGGGTGGCAATGCTCAATTACACAGGGGGCAGTGTTCTTCCTGCCAACACTACAGCCACTAATGAGTCTTCTCCATATCTTAGGAAGTAGGTATGTAATAATTACCTTACTTCGTTACAGATAGAAAGGCAAGAGAATTAAATCTCTTCATTTTGGTGGCTCTCATTTAGATCCCACTCTGTGTTCTCATTCAAGTTCTTGTCTTTGCTCTGCTCCTGGCTTGCCATGGAGGAAACCAGCCAAACTCCATCACTCGATTGGGCTGTGAGCTTTACCCCTCTCTTCCTAGTTTCTTCTTGTTAATTATCATCAGAGACAACCCCCAATGTGGGAAGACTCAATAAAATCCTCACCAGGCCTCAAGCAATGAGGATAAGAACCAAAAAGAAAAAAAACACACACACACACAAAACACGCACACAAAGCAACCCTACCATGCAAGCTAATTGTGTGTTTTTAATTAATCGCTCCAATTAGTCCCTCTCTTTTCAGTTATGCTACTCTATGACAATGTCAGCTGAGACGCTTCTGGAAGTGGAACTTGCTATAACGGTCAGGCATTCCTCAATTAAAACTCTTACTATGTACAATTAGCTCTCTTCATGTTTTCATGGCAACCCCTGGGGAGTGTGACAGCAGCTCGGATACAGCCTGGCCACCACTAGAATGAATGACATTGGTCCATTTCCATTACGATCATTTCGCTAGCATACAAATATTAGGAAGAAAAGTCAATCATCTAAGATAGTATAGCTCATGATGGGTTAATTTTCAAAGACCTAGTCTTTCCCCCTTCATTTATTAAAACTTGTTATTGAAATTTTGACAAATAATTAAAAACAGCGGATAAGACAAAGGAAAATGGCTTTTAAAGATAAGCACTTCAGGGGCACCTGGGTGGCTCAGTGGTTGAGCATCTGCCTTTGGCTCAGGGCATGATCCCGGGGTCCTGGGATCAAGTCCTGCATCGGGCTCCCTGCAGAGCCTGCTTCTCCCTCTGCCTGTGTCTCTGCCTCTCTCTCTCTCTCTGTCTCTTTCATGAGTAAATAAATAAAAAAATCTTTAAAAGATTTAAAAAATAAAGATAAGCAGTTTAGAAGCATCTGTTACATATTACTGATAGGAATGATTGTGATTAGCAGATTTGTTTGCTCATTACAGCCAGGCTTCTTTGAGATCACAAATGAGAAAAAACAAGGTTGGGCTTGATGTAGTTACATCCCTAGGACTCAAAACTGCTTTTGTCCCCCCTCAAATATTATCCTCTTCTTCTATAGCCTAAAGTTTTACTGTACAATAAAGTTTGCTTACAGTTATTCTAGGATTATTTAGTAATCAGCAAGAATTCTTAGTACCACAATCTTTCCTTTAAATGGATTTTGAACCATTAGAAAACATGCAGAAAAATGCTGGAGACCTAGAAACACATAGCTTGATGGTTTATTTCAAAGAGAATATCCATATAACCACATACAGATCAAGAAGTAGAATACTGACAGCAGCCCAGAAGCAGCCACGTCTCCTCCTAGGCCCTTCTTCCTTCTTCTCCCCCAAAAGGCAACTTTGAAGAAATCATTCCATTGACGTTTGGCTTTCATTTCTATTTTTGAAAAGACAGCTGTTAGTCTTACTGCTTCTTTGAAAGCAATTTTTTTGTTTTTATTTTTTTGCTCCAGCTGCCATAAAATGTCTCTTTTCATTTGGTTTTCTGCAGTTTTACTATGATTTGCCTACATGAGAATTTCCTTATTTATCCTACTTGGAGTCCAGGGGACTTGCTGAACACACTGGTTGTTTTTCATCATTTTAGAGAATTCTCTGACACTATTACACTATTTTTTCTGGTTTTATTTTTTATTTTTAACTTTTTTTTTTGAGAAAGTGAATACATGCAAGTGGGCAGTGGGGAGGGGCAGAGGAAGAGGAAGAGGGAGAATCTTAAGCAGGCTCCATGCTCAGCATGCAGCAACATGGGGGGCTTAATCTCACAACCCTGAGATTATGACCTGAGCTAAAATCAAGAGCTGAACATTTAACCAAGTGAGCCACCCAGGTGCCCCAACTTCTGTTTTTTTCTACCCTTTTACCATCTTTAAAAAGTCTTTTCCAACTTTTTGTCTCTGTGTGCTTCAATCTGAGTATTTTTTTTCTTACCTTGTACACTAATTTTAATTCATTAAGTCTCTTCAGCTGTGTACCAATTGTTCTAAACCAATCCACTGAGGTCTTAAATTTGGTTATTTTTCAAGTCTATAATTTCTAGTTATTTTTCAATCTGATATAGCCTTTAAAAATAATTTCTCCTCCTTGCTGAATTCACAGCTGCATCTTTTATTTCCTTGAAAGGGTAAGCACAGTTTTGTTTTTGTGTTTGCTATGTTTCATTGCTATTTATGACATACCGTCTTGGATGAATGTCACAGAGATGATGTAATGTTCTCTAGGCAGTGGTCAGTGTGTTTTTACTGTGGTGGTAACAAAAGAGGGAACTAAGATTCTCTTTAGATTGGCTCACAATTTGTGCATAGTTCCTTTTATTATGAAAAATTAACAATACATACTAAAGTACAATGAAAAATATATGAACTTACAAGAATCCATCACCCAGTTTCAATAAATATCAACATTTGGCAACCATAGTTATTTTAAAGTGCATTCCTGAGAAGTCTCCTGCTTCTAAACCCTTGATAGGTCTACTTCCATTGTCTGTTTGTTCTGTTGATTTGTACTATTATCCAGTCATCTTGCTATTATTCTATTGTGTTTTAGAAATTGTACTAAAAAATCATTTGTAGAAATATTTGGTATCTAGGATATTTCATCCCGCAAGGGAAGATTTATGTTTTCTTTTATTATGTGTCTGGCAGCTCTTGCATCTGGAATCACTTTAATCCAGCTTAGTGATAAAGATGACTCAAAGCTGAGCTGAAGTTATTACAAGACCAGCTTCCTCTGGTTCACCCTGTTGAGGTGACGTAGGCTCTCTTACCAAGTCCAAAACCAACATTTGTGACTTTATGCCCATGAGACTGCCAAAAATGCTACTTGGACTTTTGGCTGCCTCTTCCTGAATTGGTAAATGCCCCCAGGGAAAAAATCCAAATCATGGACTTTTACTCTCTCATCAGTTCTCCAGTGTAAATGACACATGTGTTTGTGTGTGTACTTTAATGTCAGGAGGAGGGCTGGTTTACCATCACGTCACTAGAAGCCAAAGCCTATTCTGTACATTTCTTTTTTTTTTTTTTATTCTGTACATTTCTTAATCTCTCATGCTACAGTCTTTTTATACTAATCATTTTAAAAAGGAAAATTGAATTGTAATATACAATGATTACCTATGATTTAATTGATTTCTGTATCCCCCGGGAGGAATTTATGGATTACTGTTTCTACACACTGCTTGTTTACTGTCAGCACTATCCCTTACTTTTTCCCCTATGACTTCTATCACAGACATAGGCTCTCTCACTCTGGCTTCCAAGGAGGCATAACTGAAAAGACGCACTGGTGAAAAATAGGAGGGCAAGAGTAATGAAGAGGAGTCAGGGACTTCTCACCTCTCTTTTTTGCTTCTTTTGATATCTCTGACTGTGACTGTGTCTCCTGTATGGTTCCAGCTCTTACTGGAAGGTCCTGGCTTCTGGGCTATGGTAACAATTTCTCTCATTGTCTTCTCAACCCCAAAGGAAGTGGAGGCTTCCTATTCTTGGTAACTTGTGCTTTACTCTACTTGGCTTCTCAACCCTTCTATCATGTTCCCTTTAAATTCCCACCATGTCATAATTCCCACTATTTTAAAGACCCAGTGATCCAGTGCAGTTACTTTATCTGTGTATGGCATTTTGTTATACTAGGAAGTATATACTATGCTGTCCTTGTCTTCAGGGAAGGTATAATCTTGACAAGGAGCAAAAGACATCTCTATGAGAAGAAATGACAGCTGACCTTGTGTTTTGTGTCAACCTTAATGATTTACATGAGAAGGCCAAAGTAACTCAGGGAAAGGAGAGACCCCTGGAATCCTCATGACCTTTTGATGGAAGTTAAGTTGGACTCTGCAGGTTTGTGTGGTAGAATAGAATAGAAAATGCTGCAAGTGGCAGATGGATCAAAGAATTGAAATAAGAAATTCTGGAAAACAAAATCCTGTTCAAGGTCTTTATGGAAAAGTGGCTTTAGAAATTATTTTTCACTGAAGTTAATATCATATATGAGGAACTTGGTGATTCTTGTGCATGCTTTGAAATATCTTCATACATTGAAAAACCATTAAAACTGTTTGTGATGGCATGTTCAAATTCACTTTACACATTTGGTCTTGCTGGTCCATAAACTTGAGCTTCGCAAGAAATTATCCTGTCACTCTCTGCAAACAAGCTCTGTCATTTAAGTTGCTACTATCAGACAACTGGTTGAAAACTGGGAGATGGATGATAGTCAGAAAGCTTTTGAGCAAATACATGTATGTTTTTCAGTGATAGTTCATGATAGATGCATGATTAGATGCCCTTTCTACGGGAGGATGCCCCTGTCCTTCTGGGTGGACTGAGGTATCTGAAATAAGGTAGGAAATAGAAAGTATAGCGTGAAACAGATGACCTGGTTGTGGGCTGTTACTCTGTTACTGATTTTACTGTGTTGCCAGGCCATGCTGGAGCCCAGTGCTAGGCATCACCATGCCTCTCTGTTTGGTGTATATTTATCTTCATAGAGGAGGAAGAAAAAGAAGCATTCAGTTTGGAGTTAGATCTGAGTTAGAAAACTCTTTGATCCGTTTTGGCTGCTTGATCTTGGGTAAAGAATTTAACTTGATGAGATTTGCCTTCTACATCTATAAATTAGGAAGAATAATGCAATGTCTTAAGGGGCTGTTGGAATAAATTAGGCAAAAGTGCTTAGCAAATTGTCTCATAAATGTAGTTTATTCTTGCACAAACATTTGTTAGCTGCCCTCGTATGTCGGAACTACTATGCTTGGTCAAATTATACAATTTGCTGAGGGTCTGAGTATATACCTAACTGCACTTCCATATGGGACCTGTGCCCATCAGAGACAAGAGAAAATCGTATTATTTCATTTTTGCCTTTTTCATTTGTCATTTTTTCATTTTTCATTTTTCAATTGCCACTTCTAAAATTCTGGCACCTGGCCCACAGAATGTTTGTATTCACCATACATATTACCCACATGACGCACTTGGCTCTGCTCCAAAGGTGGAAGTTGAAATAAGTAAATGGTCTCTTTATTTGTTTTCGAAGCCTCATTTCCTTCCCTCTCTTACATCCTGGAGTCTTCATCCTATATATACATGGCATAAAATGTACATGAAAATGTACATTGCTTGCAAAGTACATCAATTTTTCTCCTTTAAGGTCTTACTACCAACTGATAATCTTAAAATTTCATCTTTTAAGTGGACTCTTCATCAGGTATTCCTTGACCCCATTCTGTTAAGCATCCTAGCCACTCATTGGTAAGCCATCTGCTAAAAAATCCTAGAAAAAAAAAACAACTCAGGGGACCCCTTGCAAGCTTCTTCCCTACTCAGCACAAATGGAAAAACGGGTTAGAAGTCACATTATTTCCTCTGAAAATAATAGTCTTTTGCAGTTTATGCTTCTCTTGTCATGCCACCACAGTAATAATATGTTTGACATGAACTGCATACTGATCACTTTTATTATTTCAGATGTTTCATTAGCAACAGTCTTTCCTGGCCCCCCCCCCCATACTCCCCAACTCCCAAACATCTAAAAATATCATCATAACTCTATCCTTAGAGACAAAATAACTGCTAGAATTCACATTTTCTATTTGCTCTCCACCCCACCGTCACCCGTGCCAAATCTTTCAACCATTTACACCGAAAATGCTGAAAGTCAGAAAGATCATCATGGTTTCTCAGAGGAATTCTTATCTCTTTGAATTTAAGAGCTTTAAAAGTCTTCTCTTAACTCAGACATGAGGGACAACTAAACACTTTTTTCTTATTTCCTTAAATTAAAAAACAAAACCCACCAAATCATGGTTTGTGTTTTTAATTTTATAAGATATTTTTCAGCTATTAGCAGCATTGGAAAAAAATGGAAATACTGGACTTTGGAGTGCCAACATTTAACTGGGAATTTGAAAGTAGATAATCAAGACACCTGAGCAGACAAAATAAATGAAATAGCACCCATGGATCACATTCAAACTTTTATTTTATGCAAAAATTGATCAAGCAGTTCACAGCAGATTGGAAGCAATGAACCCCAAAAGGAGGTGTAGTTCTCCCCATGGAACAATCAGCTTGGCTGCCTTAACAAAATGCCATTGACTGGTTGGCTTAAACAACAGACATTTATTTGTCACAGTTCTGGAGTCTTGGAAGTCCAAGATCAAGGCTGGTTGACTTGGTTCCTGATAAGAGCCCTCTTCCTGGCCTGTAGCCTACTGTCTTCTCACTATTCTGTGCGTGTAAGAGAGAGAGAGAATGAGCGAATGCAAGCTTTCTGGTGTCTTTTCTTATAATAATTCTAACTCCCTCCTGAGAGCCCCATCCTCATGATCTTATCTAAACCGAATTATCTCCCAAAGGCCCCACTTCCACATACCATTACATTGGTGGTTAGGATGTTAGCATATGAATTGTACGGGGACAGTCCTCAACCCATAGCACCCTGCTAAAGTCAGATACACCAGCAGCAGCCAAAGAAAGAGTATAAATAGCCCTTCAGTAGGGAGTGATCAAAGAAAAACTATTACAGCATTTTATTTTTAAGAGCGACCATTTAGTTCAGGGGCATGTTACTCTGCGGAGGTCAGTGACTCCTGAGGGCATCATGATTACTAATGTTCATAGTAATGAGTCTGATTCATTAATAAGGATGAAGGATCTTCAGTGCTTTCTGTTTAAGAGGAAAAATGTACAGTACTGTATTTTAGAGTTATTTTTGTCAACGTACTTTAAATATTAGTGTGTATGCAGGTTGCAATCAATCTTGCAAAATACCCATTTATGTGGAATGGTTTTTTATTGAAATACAACTGATATACAGTATTATATTAGTTTCAGGTACACAACATAGTGATTCAATATTTATATATTATGAAATGATTATCATGGGAAGTCTAATTATCATTTATCACCATACAAAATGTTTACATTATTATTGACTGTATTCCCCATATTACATCCCTATGTTTTCTTTATTTTTATAACTGGAAGATTGTATGTCTTAATCCCATTCACCTATTTTGTCCAGCAATACCCCCTGCCCTCGCCAGCAACCATCAATTTGTTTTCTGTACCTATGAATCTGTTTCTGTTTTGTTTGTTCATTTGTTTTGTGTTTTAGATTCCACATGTAACTGAAATCATATGATATTTGTCTTCCTCTGTGTCACTTAGTATAATATCCTCCAGGTCTATCCATGTTATCACAAATGGTAAGATCCCATTCTTTTTATGGCTGAGTAGTATTCATTATATATGTATACCCCTTATTCATCCATTTATCTATTGATGGACACTTAGGTCACTTCCACTTTTTGGCCTCTGTGAATAATACTGCATTGAACATAAAGGTGCACATATTGTTACAAATCAGTGTCTTCGTTTTCTTTAGATACCCAGAAGTAGAACTGCTGGATCATATGGTAGTTTTACTTTTAACTTTTTAAGGAAGTTCCATACTATTTTCCACAGTGGCTGCACCAATTTATATTCCCACCAGCAGTGCCGGAGAGTTTCCTTTTCCATACCCTCGCCAACACTTGTTATTTCTTATCTTTTTGGTAATAGCTATTCTGACCCACTGAGGTGATATCTTACTGTTGTTTTGATTTTCATTTCCCTGATGATTAGCAGTGTTGAGGATCTTTTCATATGACTGTTGCCCATCTGTGTGTTTTCTTTGGAAAAAATGTCTATTAAGGTCCTCTGCCTAGTTTTTAATTGGCTTGATTTTTTTTTTTTTTAATACTGAGTTGTAAGAGTTCTTTATTATTTTGGATGTTAACCCCTTGTCAGATAGGTTATTTGCAAATATTTTCTCCTATTCAGTAGGTTACCTTTTCACTTCTTTTGGTATGCAAAAGTATTTTAGTTTGATGTAGTCCCATTCCTTTCTTTTCGCTTGTCCTTTCCTGAGGGGACAAAGCCAGAAAAATATTGCCAAGACCTATGTCAAAGAGCTTATTGATAGATTTTCTTTTAGGAGTTTTATGGTTTCAGATCTTACATTTAAGTTCTTTTGAGTTTGTTTTTGTACGTGGTCTAAGATGGTGGTCCATGTTCATTCTTTTGTATGTAGCTGTCTGGTTGTCCCGACACCATTTGTTGAAAAGAAAGTTCTTTTCTCATTGTACCTTCTTGCTTCCTTCATTGTACATTAATTGACCATATGAGTGTGAGTTTATTCTTGGCCTCTTTATTCTGTTGCATTAATCTATGTGTTTGTTTCTGTGTCAATACCATACTGTTTTGATTATTATATCATAGTAGTATAACTTGAAATCTGGGAGCATAAGACCTCCAGCTTTGTTCTTTGTTCTCAAGATTACTTTGGCTATTTCAGATATTTTGTGGTTCTATACGAATTTTAGGATTCTTTATTCTAGGCCTGTAAAAAAAATGCCACTGGTATTTTGATAGGGATGGAATGGTTTATTCTCCAAAACCTGATAAATCTCATATATTAACAAATACTTCTAAAAAGCATGTTCTAGGATCAGTCAATAGCATGCCATTTTCAAGGGACAATTTCTTTTAAACTGAGTTATGCAAGAGCTGACAAAATTTAGCGTTGGTATTTCAGTCAATGAAAACAATCTATCAGACTCTCCACTACCTCACCATGGTGAAAAGAAATTTATCACAGTGCTTTCTTATCCACGCGTGTCTGTGCATGACAAGTGTTATTGCCCTTTAATTTAAAGGTGATAATACAAATCAGGAGTTAAATAGAAGAGAGGACTTATGGTTAACCACATTTCTTTTCCCTGGGCCAAGGAACAATAATTTCCTGATTTGTCTGCCCTTTGTCTTCGTGCCTTCTCTCTGGTTAGAAGCCATTTCCTGGACTCAATAACCAAATTCCCTTCTTATTGCCTGTCATACTTACCAGGCAAACAACATTCATCACTACAATGGGGCTTATCTTGCCAAAAGTCCAGGATACTCAAAGTCAATTGGCCACAGTTCCTTATATCAATCCCTATAGTAGACCTGGCTTGGCCATTGGGAACATAATAATTTACATCCTTTGGCAAAGGCTCTCCATTCTCTGGACAATGTTTATAAAGACACAGGCAGCTTTTGACTCTGTAATTTTCTTTTTATATATGAGTTCATGTTTAAGAAATCCCATTTGGTTGACCCATTCTTTCTTTAGCCTTATTAAAAGTTCTGAAGTCTGGTCTCATCTTGCTGGCAGTGATCTGGATTGTCTTCTAAGGTGACACTGCAGATATTGGTTATCTGCAGTGTTAATCAGGCCTTGTGTTCTGATTTTAGAGTCTATGCCTGGATGTAATCTTATTCTTTCAGATCTCTATTCTTGTTGAGGAGACTTCCCTGTATAACCCCCAAATCAGTGTGGCTGAATAATATCATGTACCACCTGCTTTATCTCATACCACATCTAACCTATTAGCACATCCCAATGGTTCCACCTAAGAAATGTATCCTCCACCCCTGTCACCCTAGCCCAGGTCTCTACTCTTCTTCACCTACGCACTGCCGTAGGCTCCAGGCTGGTTTCCCTGATTCCAGTCTCGTCTACTGGTCTTTTTCAACACAGCAGCCAGTGTGATCAGTCCTTAGGACACAGACATACTTATATCACTGTCCTGCTTGAATCTGCTTCCTATGAGAGAATAAGATCCAAAGCCCATCCACTGGATACAAGGCTGTATCTGATATGTGGGCCACCTTTTTTCCTTTATCTTCTACTATTTCCCCCCTCACTCATTCTGCTTCAGCCACCACTGGCCTCTGTGTGCCGCTTCCAACACACCATGCATGTTCCTGCCTCAGGGTTCCTGCATTTGCTGTATTGCCCTGCTATGTGCATTTCTTAGTCTTGTGCTTGGTTCCAAGCTCTGTGCATATGTTCTCTCACTGGAGAAGCCCTGCTTGACCACCTTATCTGGAATCAGAGCCTCTTAAGCTGTATGACTAGCTATCTCTCCTTGCCCTACTCATGTATATAAGCATTAATTTTTTGTGCATCTCCCCCCAGTAAAATATGAGCTGCATCAGGGTTTGTTTACAGTTATATCCTAAGGCCCTAAAATGATGCCTGTTACCTAGTATGCCTCCACTAAATATTTGTTGACTCACTAACAGAATGATTCTTTATCTTATTGGATCCTTACAGCACTTCTTTTAGGTGTGAGGTGCTGGTATTCTGATTTTGTAAACAAACTGCAAAAGCAAGTTAGGTACATTGTTTAGAGAATGTGGTCACAATGAAGCTGAGTTTTGAATTGAGCCTTTATGACCTCGGGTTCAGTGTCTATCGTATCACACCTTTTACTCTGTCTAGTGATGTGGAACCATGTGGAGTGTTAGTGAGTGCTGGGCGGTGGCATTCTGGGACTTGTCATTGATGTTCAGTGGCAGGGAACAATTTTTAGGTTACTGCTGGTTTGATAGGGGATGATGACATTTCTCAAGAAGCTCATCTGTGGCCCTTCCACATATCCATCAGTCAGGTGCCTTCAGTCTCAATATGGAGATTATGGGGTTTAGTTTTCTGTTTTCATGACCACTCTGTTCTGAATTAACAGGGAGAAAACTTGTTGATTAGTCTTTGTCTTGCAGTGGCTATTACTGATTTCCTCAACCCATCCTAGATAGATAACCAAGTCGTAACAGGGACTAGAGTGCCTATAGTCTGGGTCTACAGCCAGAAGAAGGGAAGTTAACCAGATCAGAATCATTCATTCTGGGATCTGAGTCAAAGAGCCAGCCACAGGTCCAAGATACCAAATGTTAGACTTTCTGTTTTCAGCAATGGGGTCCTGTTATCAATGGATTACTGTCTCATCAGATGAATGTCTGGCTGGTATTAAACATGGAGGGTCCTGCAGATTAGCCAAGTGCCCACATTTTCCTCTTGATGATGCCTCTTGAGCCAAGGCAAAGGCAGGGTCATGAGTCAAGCTGAACCTGACAGGTATGTGCCTCTTGAATATACTGCCTCAGCAATGGTAAGTCAAGAGGGCACCATGCATGGCTGCTGGTGTATGCATCAGTGGGGTTCATGTCTGAGTGGACTGATGCCATTTGGTTTTTGTATATGTGTAAGTAAAATTCTAAAAAGTTTTAGCTCCTATTTTAATGTAGATGGCTACAAACACAAGTCTGTTAACTCCAGGAAATAAGTTGTTATACATAAATGTAGTTTTAAAAAAATGAGGGTACAATGGGCTCAACATGAGTCAGCATAAGGAAATATTGCATAGGAGGAAAATGTGATTCTGGAACTTGAAAACAGGAACCTAGCATGAGGTTTTTTTCCTGTATATATCATTTTAACCATGTATTTTTAGAACACCTACTATATACCAGGTAATGTGTTACATGCTGACAACACAGAGATACAACATCCAGTCAGTTCTCAAGGGGCTTAGGGTCTCGCAACTTCTCTGTGGGTCCCATCTAGTCTTTTGTATTCCTGTTTCTTTCAGGCTTTCAAGAATTCTGAAAGGAGAAATAAAAACTTAGGATAAAAAGAAATTGATGAGTTAGTCTGAAGGTGATTTAATTACCAGTGAGAGCAGAGATACAGAAAGCATAGCCTCTAGTTCATCTCCTATCACACATAGTGAGGAGGTCTATACAGTAAGAGAGATGATATGAAAATAGGATAGATGTGAAGGCCTTCCCTTCTTGACCTTAAAATAATGAAAATATGTATATGTATATTTTACATATGTTATGTTTATATCTATATCCATATCTATATCTGTGTCCCTGCCCCCAATTCATATGTTGAAGTCTTGACTCCCAGTATCTCAGAATGTTACTATATTTAGAGATAGGACCTTTAAAAAGGTAACTAAGTTAAATGAGGTCATTGGGCTGGGCTGTAATCCAAGGAATGGTGTCCTTATTAAAAAAAAAAAAAAAAAAGTGGGGGGGAATTAGAGCAAGCAGCAGGCATAGAAGGAAGACCAAGTGAAGACACAGGGAGAACAGACATCTGCAAGCCACAAAGAAGCCTCAGAAGAAATCCACCCTGTTGACACTTTGATCTCAGATTTCTAGCCACCAGGACTGTGAGGAAATGCATTTCTATTGTTTAAGCAACCCCCCCCCCCACACACACACACACACGGTGCTTTGTTATGGCAGCCCTGGTGAAATACTAAAAATACACATACACAATTAGAAGACTCCAGCCCTAAAGATGTTAAGAACTCAAAAGCTGCACATATATGTCAAGGTGATTTTAGAAAGAAATATTCTCAGGCACTGGGTCATGGGCTTGTTATGCTCAATGGTCAGGTGTGAAATAATGCTGGCTGGACACTAACTACATGAATGCTAAGTGCTTTATGTGCCTCTACTAGTTCATTCACTCAGTGCACATTTTCTAAGTTCCTGCTGGGTACCAGATAGTGAACTAGATACAGGAAACACAAGAATGATTGGTGCAAGAATCTGTCCTCAAGAAACTAATTATGGATGGCCATTTCTACTGTATGAGAAGTCTTGTGACAAATCTATGAACTGGGCACCTAACGTAGGAGGTTTGTTCTAGCTCTGAATTCCCACAGTCACTGGACTACATGTGGTCTTTTCCTACTTATTTCTCCTATTTAAAATTCTTCTTTCTTATTGACCTCCAGTTCTTTTCCTGTTTTTGTTTGGTTGGTTTTTGGGTTTTGTTTTGTTGGTTTTTTTCCTAAGTCCCTAGGTATTGGATATCAACACAGGATTTGTAGTAGCTCACTCAGGCTCCCGGGAAATCATTCAGAGAAAATGATGCAGTAAATCAAACTCATGGTAACTCTGACCCTGGAGTGTTATCATCTGTCTGACTCAATTCAAGAAGAGAGAACCACCTCCTGTGACCTCTTCCCCCATATTTCGGACCATAAATAGGTGTTGGGGCCCTGCCAAGTTGGGTCACTGTGGCTTATAAGGGACTGTCAGTTCCTTATAAACATTACACAGCTGCAAAATTATTATGCCACACAAGGTGGCTCATAAAATCAGACCCTCTTAAAAAGAGAATTTTAGAAATGTCACCTCCTGGCTATCACTATAATGCAACTATAAGCTCTCCTCTCAGCTGACTGCCCAAAAGAATGCTCAGAGGAGCAAATGGGAAACCTAGCACTTTGATCTGCCCAGGGCAAGTATTAGCATGCAGCAAGAGTAGAACTTTTAGGGGATATTTTAAATCTAGGACCATGGTAAAATATAAACTATGTTTGATATCTATTCGTATTTACAAAAAAAAAACAAACAGACCAAGAGTGTGTGTGTGCACATGTACACACGTGGCATTTGAGTGTGTATGGAGAGTGAGAGAGATTGAGAGAGAGTTTGATTAGCTGAGACCTACCCACAGGGTGGAGACATTTTCTGCTTTGCTTAAAGTCTACTGATTGTAAATGTTAATCACATCCACAACATACCTACCCAGCAACATTTAGGCTAGTGTTTGACCAAACAGTTGGGCACCACAACCAGCCAAGTTGACACATAAAAATGAACCATTATAAAAAAAAAAATTAACCATTATATTGCTTTTAAATAAAAGAAGTCATCTGAGCTCCTCATCACGTTATTGAGTAAGAATATCAATGAAAGTAACTAGTAGTCACACACAAAAAATCTCTAAACCTCATATTTATCTCTCTTTGGATGCTTTCAGTCTTGTGGGTTTAGAGCCACTGCTTTCCAAAGCAGACAAGTGCATCTCTGGATGATGCCTCTGATTGGCAAGTCTTTGCTTAACTTCACTGAGTCCCAATCTCTGTCTGTGTAACTCTTACGCTTTAAATGCTATTCTACCCTCTGGAACAACACAGAAGCAGGACAAAAACCAATTTTCCTTAAATGTCCAAAATATATTCTACATTATATTCATTTGTGTGATGCTCAGCATGGGGGTGGGGGATAGAGAAGTTTCTATGCTCAAATAAGTTTGGAAACACTGCTTACAAGCTCTTCCTTTAGAAGATTTATCATGGCTCATATTAAAGGCTTCTGAAAAAAAAAAAAAAAGGCTTCTGCAGCAAAGAAACCAACTAAGCTGAACTTTAACTTAGCATTTCCCAGACATCTGATCTTGGAAAATACCCTTTTTCTTTTCACTACCATCCTATAGAATGTAAATTGAAAACTTCTGCAAGAGTCTCTGACACTATCAATGTCAGACTTTCATTGAGATGCTCTGTCCCTCTGGTTGCTCTGCACCACAGCTATATAATTGGCTGTATTGTGAAACATACCACACCAGTCCCTAGGGGCTTGAATTATTTCTCCCAAGTCTGTAGTTCACTGGGTGATTCTGCTGATCAGGACTGGTATTGACTGATCTTGGCTGGGTTTACTTATATATCTGTGGGGATGAGTTAGGTGGAGACTCACTGGTCTAGCCTAGCCTTGCCTGGAATGACTCAGCTTTATTCCATGTGCCTTTCTTACCATTCCAGCAGACTAGCTGAGCTCATTCTCATTGTGGTGTCAGGGATTGAAGAGAAGAAATGGAAACATGTAAACAAACATTTTTCCAAGTCTCCGCTTATATCAAGTTTGCTAAAATTCTGTTAGTCAAAGAGTGACACTTGGGTGATCTCAGAGTGGCAGGGTACTACGAAATTACAGGGCAAGGATATATCAAATAGAGGCCATTGGATATGGTCATGTAATGCCACGGCCAAATGCAAATCTGAGAAATGATGTCAAGACAGCTGTATCAGATCGCTGACAGCAGGGTGGAGGGAGTGTAGTAACATCACAATTCTTCAGAGCCTACCCCTCCGAGATACTCAGAGTGGGGTTAGGTGCTCATAGTTTTAGAAGCTCCTTAGGTAATACAGCCAATGAGCTAGGGTTGAAAACCCTCCAGTCTGGACCCCTTTTCTGTTTAACAATATCACTTAAATGATTACAATGGTAAACTTCACAAGGGATATAAAAAGAATTTTAAGCTGAAGATGTTGGTGCTTCTTCTCATTGAGCTTCCACTCTCAGGCAAATAAGACTGGTGTGTGATTAGCTACATGGCAGCATCCAATCCCGCTGCTGCCATGATTTTTCCCTGGCCTAAAATCTGTCCTGGCCCTTGGATTCCTGCTATTAGATCATTTTCTTAAACTGTATCTGATATATTTTATTCTGTGTATGCCACACCCCCAGTCAGGGGGCAGCTGGAGAGAAGGTCCTGAGCCAAGGATAGTGCAAATTTAGCCTGACTTAGAAGGGGCTATAAATAGATGATTTCTTCCCAGAAGACCAAGGATGGCTGGATGGTCAATGGGGTTACTGTTGTAAGGCAGTTGACATGTTAAAAACAAAACACATTTCCCTCAAATATATTTATATTATCTCAATCAAGAGATAGTGAATATACAGCTTCAATCTTGTTGAAGTTCATATAAGTTTTTAAATTCTAAAGTTGGGAATGTATTAGCCTGCTCAGGCTGCCATAACAATATACCCCAGACTGGGTTAAATGACAGACATTTATTTTCCCACAGTTCTGGAGGCTGAAAGTCCTTGGCTAGCAGGGTTGGTTTCTGATAAAGGGCCTTCTTTCTAGTTTGCAGATGGCTGTCTTCTTGCTGTGTCCTCACATGGTCCCTTCTGTGTATGTGTGTGCGCACGCATCCGTGCCTCTTCTTATAAGGATATCAGGCCCATCAGATCAGGACCCCACGCTTACGACCTCATTTACCCTTATTTACGTGACTAATGGTTCCATCGCCAAATACAGTCACATGAGGAGTTTAGGCTTCAACATATGAATTTTGGATAAACACAATTCAGTTTATAACAGGAACCATTGTGTTAGACTGTTGCTGAAGATGATAAAATGCCTTCACTCCTTAATGCTGCCATTTGAGATCTCTTTCCAGACATGATAGGGCCTCAGAAGCTTCCCTTAGTCCTTTAGAGTGGTACTTCTCAAACATTTTTGGACTGCAGCCGTCCATAAAGATACCTTGACCTCCCTACTTCATGTGGTCCATCTAGATTATATAAAGCAATGGGACCCCCAAGTATGTGGATTGTATACTTACTTTAAAATAAAATGATAAGCTTATGTATAGATTTTACATCCTAGAGTATTGCAGTATGAACTTAAATAATCTTATTCTCACCTTGATCCTATGTTGCAAATTAAAAAAAAAAAGCAAAATTTCTTCACATCACTAATGAATATACTGCTGTACATATATTTTACATCTTTATCCATAAAGACACAAGTGATATCTGAATTGCAGTGCCTTCATGGTCTCAGTATGACTATTAGAATATTTTAGTCTCCTTGTGTGTATGCTTCACTGAAGTTAAGAGGACAGATGTTAATGACATAGAGGTTAACAATGAGGCAAAAGTCTGTAAACTGTGGCCCATAAGCCAAACTGTGTATGCTGCCCATTTTCATAAAGTTTTATTGGAACTTTATCTGTTTGTTGAGGTAATATCCATGGCTGCTTTCAGGTTGGATAGCTCAGTTGAGTAGAAAAGGTCTACAAAGCCTACAATATTTACCATCTCGCCCTTTACAGAAAAAAGTTTGCTGACCCTCAATCAAAAGTAAAGATCCGTAAGTTCAAATTCCTAACTCAGCAGTTTCTAGCTATGTGACCTCAGGCAGGTTAGCTAGCCCCTCTGGGCTAGCTAGCTCCTTAGGTTCCTGATTATAAAATGAGGACAGTGATATCACCTGCCTCAAAGGAGTGTTAAAAGCAATAAATGAGCATATAAACATCTCAGCATAGGGTCTGGATTAAAAGTAAACACACTGTGGTAGTTAACCGAACAATCCACAACAAACTAAATTTGTAATGAAGATGCTAAACTAAGAGCAACTGATAATTAAAAAGGAAAAGTGACAGTAATTAAAAGCTTGACTAACTCAAATCTGTACTGGTGAAGCTCCTCCCTAAATATTCTTCCTAAAAATTTATAAGAATTCTATTTCTTTGTGGGGCATGCCCAGTGGGAGCTTTTGAGCATTGGCAGCCTTGCTGGGCACTAAGCCACGTTAGGAGAGTATAGAATAAGACCTTATTAAGCTCTGGTGATATACTAGGCTAAGTTTATTAATAACACATTGAATAACCCTTAATAATTCACTTAGTAATTTATTGGTAAATAGTCTAGCTATTCATAAAAGTAGGAGTCAGTGGAATTAAATTGTGTTTGTGGTCCTGTTCATAGCCTACCAGATCATCCTTTGCAACGGTCTCACCTTGACTCTTTCCTGACTGGATGGGCAGCCATCTGGTTCCTAGAGTAAATGAAACCAAGCCATGGATCCCATCCCTGATAATACTGCCAATTTGACTTCCTCCTATGGCCACAGGATGTACCTTTCACCACGCTGGTAACTGACTCCTAAAAAAGATGGAGCGGTAGTATGATGTGTGGTTGGGTAAGAATAAATACTTTAGCGCCACTGGATATACATCCCAGTGATGAGTGGTAGGTGGGTTGCATCATATTCTGTTAAAAGAAGTTGATAATCTAAAAAAAAAAAAAAAAAAAGTTGATAATCTAAGAGAGAAATCTGGGGGCACCTGGGTGGCTCAGTGGTTGAGCATCTGCCTTTGGCTCAGGTCATGATCCTGGGGTCCTGGGATGGAGTTCTGAATCAGGCTCCCTGTGGGGAGCCTGCCTATGTCTGTGCCTCTGTCTGTGTCTCTATTTATAAATAAATAAAAATCTTTTTAAAAAAATAAGAGAAAAGTATAGCGAAGGTTGCTCTCTAGTCTATCTGGGGGGTTATGTGAGGTTGTTGGCAGTTCTTTCCAGGAGAGGTTAGTTTTGCAATTGTATAGGTGACACCAAGAATAGCAGTCGTAAAGAATAAACTGGATATTTAATTAAGAGTAGGAAGAAATGTGAATAGAAAGTATCTTGTCAGGCAGCCCTGGTGGTGCAGCGGTTTAGCGCCGCCTGCAGCCCGGGGTGTGATCCTGGAGACCCGGTATCGAGTCCCGCGTCCGGCTTCCTGCATGGAGCCTGCTTCTCCCTCTGCCTGTGTCTCTGCCTCTCTCTCTCTCTCACTCTCTCTGACTGACTGACTGAATGAATGAATGAATGAATAAATAAATAAATAAATAAATCTTAAAAAAAAGAAAGTATCTTGTCTAATCTGTTGATTGGATCCTTATTGCTGTCAGAAATCTCTTCGGAAAATTTCAAAATGAAGTAGGGATAATGATGAACCTGTGAGCAGGACTGGGAAAGAGCCATTAAGAATGGTGACTGAGAGGCGTGGTAAGATCCATTCACCACAGTAACCTCCAATTGTAGATTCTCTTTCATATATTCAATAATTTTAAGAAAATTCCTGTGGATAGTTCTTGACATAATGCTCCACACTGACTGTCTGGTCCTTTCTTCTGATGCTTAGTTGGCAAACTCTGGTCTGTGAGAATTTCATCAATGCCTCTTCCCTTACTTCTTCCCTCCTGTGTCTCTATTTCTTCAAGATCTGCCACTGCCTGGAGGTCTCCCTCCTCTGTTCTCCACCTTTCTCCATTGATCTGATCATTTTTCATTGTTGTTCTTGAAGATTCCTTGCAGACCCAGCCTAACTTGGATCAAGTGCATTTGAGCTCTCCTACCCATCCTTTTTCCTGAGTCAGACATTAGTACATAGTGTATTATGGAAAAGAATGTAAAGGAATGTTTATGTGAATTTCTAGTTCTTACTTAGGTTTTTAAATGACATGTTTCCCAATTATAGAAGAAATACTTGTCCATTTTAGGAAATTTGGCAAAATAACACTAAATAAAGGAAAAGATAATCACCCATAATCCTATCACCCAGGGCAAACACTTAATACTTTGCTGTGTTTCTTTTCTGTCTTCATCTGTAGTTTATAGAGTCTTTGACATGTATTAGATACTACACTAAACATTTTATGCACTTTATTTCATTTAATCTTCATGACAACTCTGTGAAGTATAACATATCATTCTCATGTTAAAGATGAAGAAATAGGGGATCCCTGGGTGGCGCAGCGGTTTAGCACCTGCCTTTGGCCCAGGGCGTGATCCTGGAGACCCGGGATCGAATCCCACATCAGGCTCCCAGTGCATGGAGCCAGCTTCTCCCTCTGCCTGTGTCTCTGCCTCTCTCTCTCTCTCTCTCTCTCTCTGTGACTATCATAAATAAATAAAAAAATTTTTAAAAAAAGATGAAGAAATAGGGCCCAGAGGATGAAATTACTTGACCAAGTAAATAAGGGAGGTAACAAGCAGACAGGAGCCCATGATATTAATGCTATGCTATTCTGGTTACCATTCTGCTCTGTTGATATTAGATTTCATTATATAAATTGAATTTATTGGGGCACCTTGGTGGCTCAGAAGGTTAAGTGTCTGACTCTTGATTTAGGCTTAGATCATGATCTCCAGGCGGTGAGATCAAGTCTGTCCCCCCCCCCCCCCAATCAGGCTCTGCCACTGAGCATGGAGCCCACTTAAGATTCTCTCTCCTTCTCCCTCTGCCCCTCCCCTCCCTGCATGTGCTCTCTTTCTAAAAAGAAAAAAATAAATTTATTAGTGATCAAAGGATCAACTTTTAAAAACCTGATGAGTTATTGTCTTTGAAAAAGTAATTAAATGTGTATTAATGATGGTTCAAAATACATACATTTTAATTTCTTATCAGAGTACTATTTTGCCTTCTATAAAACAGGGTGGGGAATATTACCCCTGCAAAATGCTGTAAGCTGAACTCCATTCTTGTCATTTTCCTCATTTCTCACTCTTCTGAATGAACTAATGAATTTATCATGTGAGAAAAGGAGAAAAAGAAATTCATCTCATTAACATGCCAAGGATTCACATTCAACTTCTCCACTCACTCCTATTGCCACCCCGGCAAAGTGACCAGCACCGTGAATACCAGATTCATCACTTTCTCTCTCATTTCACTCTTCTGATATTTCTCCAGTGGTATTAATCATGAAATTGGCAGAAGTTGAAGTTCTCACCAACCTAGCAACATCTGATAGAATTATGATTTCTCTAATTAAAGGGGGTGGATTCAAGGTATATAAAATTTTGCTGTTCTGTGATATTTTATCAGTAGACAGTGTGCATTTTTCTTCTACTGGTGATTTATGTCTTCTGAAATAATACTCTACCAGAGTATAATTAGAAGTTCTTGGGACGCCTGGGTGGCTCAGCAGTTGAGCATCTGCCTTCAGCTCAGGGCATGACCCCGGGATTTGGGATTGAGTGCCGCATAGGGCTCTTTACAGGGAGCCTGCTTCTCCCTCTGCCTATGTCTCTGCCTCTCTCTCTGTCTCTGTCTCTGTGTCTCTCATAAATAAATAAAATTTTAAAAAAGTAGTTCTACCTTTCCATCTAAAAATCTTTGTATGGAAAATGTTATCTGAAATCATTATGCATGTGCAAATTTATAATCTGCTTTTCCTCATAATCATTGAGAGACATAGTTTAAAGGGCTGCACTGTCTTGGTTCTTTAGATGTATTTATATTGTGTGTGAGCATGTCAACTGTATCTCTTTTATAAATGAGCTTCAGGGGGCACTGCTGCAGAATTCCTCAAAACTACTGCCATTTAATTCCTGGGTTTCCTATAAAATGTCAGCACCACTGCTTATTACTAAGCAGGAGAAATAAGCATCCTGAAGGGTATTTTTGCACTACTTGATTTCAAGGGCTGAATAACAAGATTAATTTAGAACAATAAGACATTATGCTGTAACATATATGAGATATAAAGTAAGATGACTCATTTCAGCTTCTTCCTTCTATGGATGAGAAAACTGAGTTTATGGCTTGTCCAAGGTCAACAGCTGAAAGGGAAGTCTCCTGCCTGGGTACAACCAAAGCTTCTATAATCACTTAGGGTAGGAGGTATTTATTTATTCACCATTCCCCAAAGGTCTTGGACTTAGAAAAGCCTGGAAAAGTGAACACTTCCCTATATCCATAGTATCTAAAATTGAGTTGCCTCCACTCTCCCACAACTTCTGCAACTAAGGATATGCAAGATGATTCAATGAGCAAAATTTTGAACTACTTTTAGACTTACAGAAAAATTGTAAGAATAGTACAGAGAGTTTCTATATAGACCTGCTCTGGTATACCCCACAATTAACATTTTATATACTGCAATATAATTATTGTAACCAGGAAGTTAATGTTGGTATAGTACCATGAACTAAAGACTCCATTTGAACTTTACTTGGAAATTTCCAACTCACATCCTTTTGCTGTTGCTGTTGTTGCCAAGATCCAATTCAGGATCCCATATTGCATTTAGCTGTCATTTTTCTCTTATCTCCTGTAGCCTGCAACAGTTCCTCAGTTTTTCCTTGCCTTCTGTCACCTTGACAGCCCAGAGAATACTGGTTAATGTATTTTACTCCATGTCACTCAATTCAGGCCTGTCTGGAATCTTGTCATTGGACTGAAGTCATGCGTCCCCATCAAGAAACACCACAGAAATGGTTCCTCATCCTTCTCAGTGCATCAGATCACAGCATGTGTGATGCCAGTCCATCAATGTCAATATTATTATTGGTGATGTTGGTATTGATCACCTGGTCAAGACTGTTATTACACTTTTACACTATAAAGTTACTCTCCCAGTTGCCAAGGTGGAACAATTTGAGCACCAAAATAGATAACGATAATATTGGATTATAACCCATAAAATAATATCCATGAGTTAATAGTGACATAAATAACTGATAAATTAGACACAATCAATTCTTGTTATTTGCAGTAGTTATGCTCTATAGAGTCAACTGTGTGAACCTCAATTAGCTCATACTGAACCATTGCTCCTAGGGGAAATACAGGTTTAGGTTCCTGTAAGCCTTGGGTCAAAAACCTTTTTTTATCAGTTGATCCATACATAACCTGGTTTTATTTTTATTTCTGTTTAAAGACTCTCTTTATTTGTTTGATTCATTAACATTGAGCTCACAGCCCACAGCACTGTAACTCCTGCCTGAATGAAGCTCATCTAACACACACGTTTTCTCTGCAAGGCACATCGCACCATTCTTGCAGTTAAGAACACTAGACAGCATGTCAGCACTGTGCTTGGGGGACATTTTAAACAGTGAAATTGCCAACAGAAATGTGAAAAATGTGGCACTAAATCAATGGAGCAAAGGATACTTGTTTGTAGCACAAGAGCTGACATAAGGAGCCAGAGTGTTGCCTTGTTGGACCTCAGTGGGGAGTATGTGTTTCAGGTGCTTCAGATATTTCACTGCTCTGCACGTGTCCATGAGTGACCAAGAAAGTGCTGTGAATATAAATTTTAGCCCGAAGGTGAATTCTGAAATTCATAATCTGTGAATAATGAGGATGGACTATATATGGAGGCAAAGTGACAGTTCTTCTTTGCGGTAGAACTCTAATAAATGTGAAAAGAATGAAGAACATAGAGAATCGCCACCCCCTCCCAGGTAACCCCCACAGTACTCATTGTTGCTGATGGACCACCAATGGATGCCAGAAAAGAGGGCAAAACTTTGAAGAACAAAGGGATTATTTTCATAGTTTCAAAGTAGCTCCCCCAACACATTTGTTGACTACAGGGAGAAATATAGTAAATTTATATTTTTCTCAAACTTAATATTCCATTACTTCTTAATTTTTCTAGTATTACGTAGCATTAGCAGATGTTGACTATGAATACATATAAATAGGTGTATGTTCTCAAATTCTTGATGATAAGGAGATCTCCAAATTTTTTATTATATTTTCATATCTGGGTAATCAGCTAGTATTCAGTCAAAGCTGTTAATTTATGTACAACTGGAGAAGAGTCAAGAAGCTGTTACTTCAAGGGTAGATTTGGGATATGTAAGGATCACTGTCTATGTGAAATCATCCTAGGCAGAGGCAAGCACTGACTCTTCAATGTTCCCACTGTGTCCTGTTTGAATAGACTAGGAGTATGTGTTTTATACTATAGATAGATTGTGTGCACACTTGTGTCCTGAACAGGCTGTTTCCTGAATACAGTGGCCACCCCTTCTGCTTTTATGTCTCCAGGGGCAAGCACAGTGTCTCACACATAGTGGGTACTCAGTAAACATTGACTGGAAATGGGATGGCATGGATAGGATGGGATAGGATCCAAGATAAATACCTCATGTCTGCCGGACATCCACCATCCATATTTTATCACAGATGAATTTTTGTTCTTGTCGTATTTTCAATGCTAATGTTTATGTATGTCCTGCCCATGGTGAAAACAAGCATGCCTTTTGTAGTAGTAGTTAAAGTGCCTGAAAATGAAGACCTTTGTAAGCACATTTGGTTTGTGGGAAGTTTTTTGTTCGTATCTTAGTTCAGATGTGACCATAGGTATTTTACTCATATACCTACCTGTATCCTAATAATGGAGTACTGTTGTCCCTACAGGCAAAATAGTAATGGCAGTATTAGGGATTTTATGAAACAATGTATCTGAAAAGCTTTTATTCCAAAAAAGTGTCAGGTTGGTTCTGAGCATTTGGATGGTTTCAAGTTGAATCAAATGTATCAGTCAGGGTAGCTAAGTAACATAACAGCTCTCCAATCCCAGAGACTTTTTCTTGCACCTTAACAATGCAATTCAGTGTTCCTGATTGGGCAGTTCTCCCTCAGAAAAAGTTTGAAGAACTCAGGCTGCTTCTCTCTTGTAGCTCTATCTACCTCCAGGTCTTCAGAATCCTCTTCCCTCAGCTGGGGGGTTTTTTGGCCCAATCTAAGAGTGGTTTCCTGCCCTCTTCCACATTCTCTTGGAAGTGAATCAATCATACTTCCACCCTTAAGTGCAAAGCATGCCGGGAAATATCTAACTATGTGCCAGGAGAAAAAAAAGAGCAATTGTTTGGTGAACAACTAGCCAGTCTGCCTCACTGGCTCAGACTGGCATCTCTCTCTCTCTCTCTCTTAATTCTCATGTCACTTGTTTTCCTTATTCTTCTTCAGATACTTAACACTTGGTCCATTGTATTCATTCATTCATTATTAAATCTATTGGTACCATAATGGGCTCCTATAACAAGCCAGTTGATAGAGTTTTTAAAGGAAAATCAGGTTCAGGGCCCACCTTGGAATTTGATCTAGTTCATCTCTATTTAGCTGTCAGTGTATTTGGAAGTCCATGAAAAAATATGAGTGTGACGACCTATATCACAAAAATAAGTACTTTCAGCCACTCTATCTAAATTCTGCCCCAAATATTTATTTGCTGTCCATTCATTTGTTCATATTTTGCCTTTTTGTAGTCTAACTGGAAACAGGCAGATACTTAATATTTAGGGAAAATATAAAGGCAAAGAACTTTAAATTATCTCTCTGAATTTAATTATTCTTGAAAATTTGGAAAAGGTCATTAGTCTTATTAGAGAATTTGTTTTGAGAACCGCTGGTCTCATCTCTGATTATCTGTGGACATAGTATTCCATTTTTGTTAGTGTGTAAGTAGTTTGAATTTAGGGACTGCGTGTAACATAAAATTTTTTTCTACCCCCTAAACTCTTATCTTTATACACTTAACTGATCAAATCATCTTTTTTAAAAAAGATTTTATTTATGTATATATATAAATACAGTGTGCACAAGAGCACACAGCACAAATGAGGGAAGGGACAGAGGGGCCAGGGAGAGACAGGGAAAGAGAGAGAGAATCCCAAGTTTGGCAGAGTCTGACATGGGGCTTGATCCCATGACCCTGAGATCATGGGATCAACTAAGCCAACCAGGTGCCCAAATCAAATCATCTTTTTTTTAAAAAAAGATCACTTGTGTAATTTTTAAATGTACTTATTATAGAAAAGGTAAAAAATATAGATAAGCAAAAAGACAAAAATTAGAAATATTTGTTATCTTCCCATTGATAAATCCTACTAAGATAACCGGTTTATTTCCATTCTTTTCCTGTGCGTGTGTGTGTGTGTGTGTGTTTAAGTATGACTAAAATGTACATAACCTTGTACAACAATGGGATATTCTAAGCATAGGGTTATAACTTCAAAAAATTCATGTATTAACATATCCATCCTTATGTTGGACATCTTTTTAGTAGGATTTCATTTTGAACATATTAAATGAATCAATTAAAAAACACACCTGCAAGAAAATGATGTCTGTCTATAAAATAGGACAACAGAGGGGAGGTAATACAGAACTGAGAATGGCTGAGGGCATTTTGGCTTTGAAACAGACATGGTAGTTAATGCTTAGACCCAGGTTTTTACCCCATGGAGTTGTTGGGAACATTAAATGAGCCAAAATATAGGAAGTGCCTAGTTAACTAGTGAAGCTCAATAACTATTAGCTATCATGAAACTACAAATGAATTTTAAAAATTAGTAGATGGTAGTCTGTCTTCATAAGTAGGCTTTATTTATTTCTTTTTAAGATTTTATTTATTTATTCATGGGAGACAGAGAGAGAGGCAGAGGCAGAGACACAGGCAAAGGGAGAAGCAGGCTCCATGCAGGGAGCCCAATGTGGGACTCAATCCCGGGTCTCCAGGATCACGCCCTAGGCTGAAGGCAGACACTAAACTACGAAGCCACCCAGGCTGCCCCATAAGTAGGCTTTAAATCAGTGATCCTCAGCCGGGAATGATTTTCCCCACCTCATTTCTCAGGGGACGTTTGGCAATGTCTGGAGACATTTCTGGTTGTCCTACCTGATATAGGTGGTAGTGGAGGGGATGCTGCTGGCATCTACTGGACAGAGGCCAGGGGTGCTGCTCCACATCCTACAGTGTACAGGACAGCCCCCATAACCAAGAATTATCCTTCCTCATATGTCAGCAATGCTGAGGTTAAGAAACCCGCTTTAAAAGAATGTGCTGTACTATCATAGATGGAGGGGGACATTTGCCAACAAAATCACACAATCAGGAAGTAATCTCTGATCAATTAACATGTCTGGAAAAGAGATTAATAGCACCCAATTCACCTGATGTTTGTGGAGATCAAATGAAAGACTGTATTTAACTCTTCTGCAAACTAATGTGCTATGCAACCAGGTTAGTTCTAAATCATTCTCCTCAACTTTGAAAAAATTATTTTCATTATTTTCCTACTAAAGTGTCTTATTAGACATTTCTCTTACCTAATTACTGCCTCCCACCATGGCATTTTAGTACTACAGCTATGCTGTGTATCTGTGAAGTCTGATCAGGTTGAGGGGTTGAGGACCACATGCCACTGTGACATCCAAGATTTTTTTTGCTCCCTGAGGACCAATTTTACTTGTCTGGAGCATTATCTCTACCATTGAGAATGCATATTCTCAATAAAGGGGGAATGAATTCTGAAAATAAGAATTTTTTTTCATGATTTTTAAATTACTTATTAAATTAAAAGCTTAATATCAATTGTTGTACACTTGGCATCATATGGAGACAACAACAGGAAACTCAAAAATACTACCATTGATTTAAAATGCCTATAGTCTAGATAAAGCTAACAGGCCTGTAGCAGTTTAAATGGACAGCAATGCTCATACAAATGAATGGAGATTTAGTAAAATCTGAAAATGCAAAAATAAAATCTGGTAGAGAACAAAGATAGGAGAAATTGAAGAGATGAGAGCTTTCTAGAGAAGCCGCTAATCTGAATTTAAGCTTACCATAAAAAGAAAACATAAAAAGAAGGCTTAAGAGGCAATAGGATGGAAGGAAAATTGTACTGGATTAGGAATCTGAAGAGGAAATCATACTCCCCTTTTCTTTTTGTAGGTGACAGTTACTACAATAACTAGGTAGCTGCTTTTTCTGATTTGTTTGCGAAGGAAAGATTAGGCACAACTAAATCCACAAGGCGAGGGCATGTCTCCTGTCGGGGAGTCCCCGAAGCTTAAAGCCTGCAGGGCAGCTGTCTGTTCATCCAGCTGTAGATCTGGAAGGAATAGGAATCTTCATGCAGCCTGGCTTTTCCTGTTTCTATCTCTTCCTGCTATCCCTTGCTGCCCTGCCTCCCATTTGTCAGTCCAAGACAGAGGGAACCCATCTGAAATGTCAGCCTTACCTCTACGGTGACATCTACCCAGACCCTCCTGTCTTTCAGTTTGGTGTCCCAATCTCCCAGTGGTCCCTGTGGGTTCCCACTTCCACACTCTTGCTTGTAAGATATCTAGACCGTCTTCTCAGAGCATCATTTTCTACCTTCATATTCTTCCTTTTTATTCCTGCTTCCTGACACTGATACTGGGAGGTAAGTGTGAGCCTCACCTTACAGGTGCATGACCCTCCTCCAGGCACCCAGCTGGTGTGTGTGTCCAGGCTCCAGATCTTCTGCCTCAGAGTCAATGGGCTGTCTACTCTTGCTGCCTGGGCCTCTCTGGCAACTTGACTGACATGTTGTAATCTTCGGTGGACGTTTTTATCTACCAGTGAACCTACAGATGGATACCTTTTACTGTGAAGATGGATGAATGATGGCAAATAGAACTGCCACAGTTATCTGTAGTATGAGTTGTGTATTTTATTTACTGCTCATTTTCTGGCATCTGTCAGCAACTGAAAATAAAGTTTTGAATCTCTGCTGCCTTGTCTGCAAATGTGTTGATATTGTGCAAGATGAGAGCTGAATGTTGAATCCACATTATGATTACCATGCATGTTGGTTCTATGTAGTTCACTGTGAATTTTTAGGTACATACTATAGGTAAATGACCCTGTATAAATAGAGGTCAAGGTGTTCACAGGCGGGGCTGGATGTTGTTATGCTGCTTAAAGGTGGAATGTGGTGGTGCACCTATTTTTGTATTCATGGGCCTAGACTGACCATGGAACATAGTTGGTGCTTAATACATGTTTCTGAAGCAAAAGAGCTATTGTTTCCCTCCTCTATATGGGGTGTCTGCCAAGTCCATAACAATTCTCCCTTCTCTGGGAACTCAGAATTGGCATTGGCTGTTTTTTCCCTGAATTCCTGCACCCACCCACCCACCCACAGCCATAGTTCATTGACCAGGGTCAAACACCTGACCAAAGCTGGCTAAATTCCCATCCTTGAGATTTAGAGTTGAGACACTGGAAGACTGAGAGTCAGTCTCTGTGGCTAAACCCAGAGCATGTAAATACAGGGGCTGCTACAGAGCCATCCTATAGATTAAAGGTTGGAGAAATCTAGACTTCCAAACGCAGACTGAGGCCATTGTATAGAGAAGAGCAAATGGAATATGGAGAGAAATTCTAGAGAGATTCAGCCCACCTCTAATCTCGGTTCCATTCCCCATTTGGTTTCTTGAGACACTCTTGTGCTATTCTCTAAATCTCTTTTTGGGTTAAAGTTGGTGCAGGTCAGTTTCAATTTTTGGTGACTAAAAAAATATTCCCCCACTATATCAAAATTTCAGATTTCTCATTTCAGTGAAGGAAATCCTACTATGTGGAAAAATTAGATAAGGAAGAGAGACCAAATTTAGTTGAAAACCTATTAACTGACCCCCCCCCCAAAAAAAAAAAAACCATACCTATAAACCCAAACCATCACAAATTGTATTCAAAAGGGGTGTAAGGGGCTCGGTAGAATAATGTGCAGGGGGCATTGTGCGTTGTTAGTTTTTTGAAGGAGTAGGGGATTTTTCCTTCAAGGTGAAGTATGAGCACAAATAGAGAAAAAGAGTACGTGCCTAAAATCATAGACAAGAGTCAATGATAAAAACAAAGGATCAAATAGTTAAAATAAAATACACAGGGAACCAGAGTCATGGTTCTGTGCTTCCTCAACTTCAACCATCCTATCCAGCCATCCAACCCATTACCAAATCTGCCTGTTTTCCCACCTAACAATCTCTTCAGCCTGTCTCTGTCCACTCTGAGTGGCCCTTATTTCTCATGAGGACCCCTGCAATGACCTCTGTAAGTGGACTCCTGCAAGCCACCAGTGTTTCTCCGCACTGTGACCAGAGTGGTCGTCTAACCATGCCCAATGTGTCACCTCTTCCAGGTAAGACTTGCAGAGGCTTTCTTTTACTCTGGCCCATAAAGCCGTGTAAGGCCCAGCCACTGTCCAGCTTTCAGCCTCATCTGCTCCCACTCCTCTCCCTGCCCGTGCTTCTGTGTGGCCTTCTTTTCATTTCCTTGCCCCACCAAGCTTCCTCCACTATGGGGCCTTTGCACATCTTGTTTCCTCTACTGGACCCTTCTTTTCTGCCACTCTGCCCCGTTCTCCTTGGCTTCTCTGACTGGACCAGTTAATTCTAGCAGAGCACTGCACACCCATTCTTTCTACCACATATCCTAGGTATGCAGTTTTCCTTTCCCTTTTCTCCTTGTTCAGTTGTCTTTCTACTCTGTAGGGCTGTAAGCTCCATGGGTGCAGGAAATCTCTGCTTCAGACTGTTGTTTTAGTCCCAGCCCCTAAGAAGTTGATCAACAAATATTTAATGAATTAATAAATATGTGAAAAGATAAAGGAAAGAAAAAATCATGCAAACCCACCACCTCCCCAAAAAAAGTAGCCTCCAATTTTCTCAATACTATTTTTCAAAGATTGGTTTTATAGTTCAGTTGTTCATAACTCATGGTTTCTCTTAAATACCAGGCTCATAATGAACAACATTATTAATAATGCTAAAATCCTTTTATAAGTAGGGGTGTAAGGTTATCAGTAGATAAAATATAATTAATGTTAGTAGGATTCTTAGGCCAGCCTGAAAAGTCCCCTTTGACCCATAGTGTCTCTAAAACAATAGTTTTAAGTCCTGACATCTCCTAAGCATCTTGTGTCTTGAGGGGATACAAGCAGTATGAAGGAGAGAGGACTCTAATTACCAGTGGAGCAAAGATACTCTGAGAGATATGTTGTAAAGTCAGTCATTCTGATGGTGAGCATGGGACTGGGCAGATGGGAATGGAGAGCAGCCTTGGGGACTATTCAAGGGAATAATTGCTAGGACTGGCTAGGGTAGGTCCCTTTTCATTTCCCTTTGCATATGTCTCTTTAAAAGTGTGTGCATTTAAGCAGAAGACACAATTACCCTGCTAGACAAAGACCTTTCTAGAACATAGAAGTAGTCATACTTTGGTGGAGTGCCTGACTGGCTTAGTCAGTAGAGCATGCCACTCTTGTGAGTTCAAGCCCCATGTTGAGTGTGGAGCCTACTTAAAGAGAGAGAGAGAGAGAGAGAGAAGGAGAAGGAGAAGTAAAAGTAGAAGAAGAAGTGGTGTACTTTGGGCTAGAATTTCTGCATGAGCATTCTATCCTGAGGGGAAGAAAAGGAAAGGAGTTTAGTCTAAAGGCAGAAAGATTGTTACAGAAGCCCTCAGAGAGCAGGAGAGTGAAGTCGATTTGTGGAAGTGATGCTAGATATTGATGACTGAAGAGGAAAGTCGATGGTGCTCAGGGAATGAGAAGACAGGAAGGGAGGAAAAAAGGAAACACAGATTCCTTGCCTGAGAATATGGGACATGAACATAGGACCAGGTTTTCTGACTAATATTCTCAGAGCTCATCATTCCATAGAAGGGCCAGCTACTTCACCTAAAACTTTCTAGGGAATATGAGTTTTCTTTTAGAAAGAATAATCTGGCTGTAATGTTAAAAAAAAAAATCTAAAATCCAGAGAATACCAAATTATCTAAACAACTACATGGCATGAGTTTTCATGAAATGAGATAGAGTACTCTGCAAAAGCTTTTTTGTTAAAATCCCAACAAAGAGGATTGCCTGAAATTAAACCCAGTGTTCTTTCCAAAGAGTTTTGCAAATACCATCTCTGCGGTAGAAAAGCACAGGAATTCTGATGAGAACAAATTTACCAGGATTTATAACCCCTTCTCTTTCATTTGGGAGGTGGCCTCTTATTTGTGGTTGTTGGATGGAACCAGTGAACCAAATACTTGAAACCAATTTGCTAGTTTGAGAAGAGGTTATTGATTCTCCCAGCGGGTGTATACTTGGAAAATTACATTGTTTAACTCTACATGTGGATGATTCTTGCCTCATATTCCTTTAAGTCGGTCCAACTGAGTGAGGCACATGGGTTCGTGCTTTATTGAAGTCTTCAGAGGAGCTGAAAAATGTATAACAAATATGAATGTTGCCTTGAGTTAAAAAGATTGCATGTGTTTCTCAGAAAATGTCTGGTTAGGTGAGGGATTTTTTTTTTTTATTTTTGCAAGCATGCGAATTATTTGGGGGGCAAATGTTGAGAGAGAAGTTTCCTGTGTGTTTTGTCCAGTACCAAGAAGACAGTGGAGGTGTGTGGTCAGCAACCAATTTAAATAAATATATTTCTGGATCTTGTTTAAAATAATCACTGTGTCAGCTCTTGGTGATTTATTGTTTTCAGAACTGCAAAGCCCAATCAATGCATTATGTGTATGATATTAGCATTTATTGATCAATGATCTAAATTTGTATTCTTGAAATAAATGGAAGCTTCCTCCATCGCTGATGGAAAGGAGGCATGGAGAGGAGGGTATGGTATTGAGCACACATATACTCCCTGAATGATTCTGTGCATTTGTGTTATTTTCACTAAATAATAAAAGTTTAATTGAATAATTGATATTCAACTCTTCGGGTAAAAGTGAACAAAGACTCCATGCATTTCAGGTCAGTATTTCTTCTGGGTATTGTTTATGAATAAGGTGGTGAAGCCACATGCTGCTGAATATTCCCTTTAAAGCATAGAAATGTCGGTTCCATCCCACTCCAAACCTTCCCCTTACACTTTTTTCTGAGACACAGTATTGGCCTAAGGAAGGTTCATTTTAACAGGTTTGTCATTTTGAACCAATTTGAGCAGCCTTTGTAGCAGGAAGGAATAACCTATTGTTCCCAATCACCATTAATAAGACCATTGTGACCAAGTTTGCTGATAAATCTACAGACACAGGGGAGGATTCTAATTTGTGACAAGGAAAATTTCTACTTAATGGGAAGAGATATCTCTGACCCTTACCTGTATGGGTTTATGGAGGGAGATAGGCCCTATGGGTGTTTATTCACTTGAAACCAGGAGCCTTGGGACTCCTGGGTGGCTCAGCAGTTGAGCATCTACCTTTGGCTCAGGACGTGATCCTGGGTTCAAATCCCACATTATGCTCCCTGCGAGGAACCTGCTTCTCCCTCTGTCTCTGCGTCTCTGTGTGTCTTTTGTGAATACATTCTTTTTTTTTTTAATTTTATTTATTTATAGAGACATACAGAGAGAGAGGCAGAGACACAGGCAGAGGGAGAAGCGGGCTCCATGCAGGGAGCCCGATGTGGGACTCGATCCCGGGTCTCCAGGATCATGGCCCGGGCTGCAGGCGGCGCTAAACCGCTGCGACTGGGGCTGCCCTGTCTCTCGTGAATAAATAAAATCTTAAAAAAAAAAAAAGGAGCCTTTCTAATATAGAATTATGTTCTAGAAACGAGGTCCCATTTGGGATGGGAAGTTGGTGGAGAAAAGAATCAAATTATATTTTCCTCAAATATCTGGATTTTTACTTCAAGATTTTTTAAACTGACAAGTAATTTCTCTTTCAGGCCCCATGGTTGATATAGAAGACTGTCATATGAACCAGAGAGAGAAATAAACTGAAGAAAGGATCTAGATGGAAGGCATGCCACAGGGATGCAAATGGAAATTTTCAGCAAGTGGGGCAAGAGATGAGGCACGCGTGGCCAGGTAGCAGTCTGGGAAATACTGACTCCCCCGTGGTGATTATTGGCACAGGAAATTCATGAAGCACAGGGCCCCAAATGAAGGGTCTCGTGTTATAACTGTTCACAGAATATCCATCAGGCACACCGGCCATTCAATTAACATCAGCAAATCGTTATATTTCTAAACTGTTGTACACTTTGGTGATTAGCAGCTTGGGGTTTCTTCTGCTACGTTTCTTGAGAAAACCTCCAGAGAGTCAGCGGTTAACTAAGACCAAGGCAACTCTCGAGGTGTGAGATTCATCTTCTTTTGGAATTAGGGTCACCTTGGGATTCAACCTCTAGTTGAGAACAGGTCACGTGGAAGCAAAATTCTTCTGAGACATAAGAACCGAAAGGAGGGTGTGGAGTAGAGCCTTTGCCTCTTTGCTCAAGAGAGGAACCAAATTTACAGGCAGTGGTGAGGACACTGGCAGAATGATAGCTTTACAGTATTAACTGATTTTCTCTCTCTGGCAGTTGCTCTTGCCTCTGCCTCCTCCCCTTTCTCCCCCATCCAAGCCTCATTTTTAGGCATCATTTATTATATCAGGGAATAAAGGAGTTTTACCAAAAAAATAGAGGTGAAAATGGGCTTTTAATTTTCAAGACCCTAAAGGGACTTGGCATAGTAATTATATAATGAGTTGGAGCAGAGCTTCTAGCCTCTAGTAGAACGTGAAGTTTTGCAGGTAAACAGGCAGGGAGGCAGGGAAGGGTCTAGATTCAGGGGCGGTGATGGGGCAGGAGCTCTCAGCTGTTGGAGAGGAGGTGAGGAGGAGGGAAAGAAAATGGCAGGGTAGAGGAGAAGCAGAGAAGGCCCTTGGGATCTGGTGGCCTCTCTCCTCCTCTGGAAAGAGGCTGTGTGTCCAGCAACCTGGCAGAAAGTAGTAGGTGTATCACTCACTTTCCTATAGAACTCAAAGACTGTCAAACCCCAGAACAGACCTGGCTAAGTGGTGTCCAAGGTACAGGCAGTCTGAAGGCTCTCCAGAGGTTGAAGGCGTCAGCCCAGCAGGCAAGGGTTAAAATGAGTCCCCGGTGCTCAGAAGTGCCACCCGAGTGGTAACAGAGAATCCACAGCCTTCAACTGGCCTCTGAAGTAAGGGCAGTCTTGGGACACTGTGGGCTCTGACTAAGTCCAGACAGTGTCAGAAATGAATTGAATTGCAGGACACCCAGTTGGTATTGGAGAATTGGTTGGGGGGTGTGTGTGGCGGGGGAATCCCACATGTTTAGGGTCAGAAGTATTTTGAGTAAACTCATTTTAGGCCTCTTGACTTCTTCCCTGTTTTTTTCCAAGGCACAATTCAAATTGCATCTGTTCCCAGGCACCTTTCCAGACCTCTCCATCCTTGTGTTCCTTCAGCACTTCACACATTGATTATAGCCCCTTATCAAAGTTAGCTTTGGATCATAGGTTGAGTTAGCGTCAGCTCTGTGTGTGAACCCTTCTGGGGTTCTGTTTTATGTCCTCACAGCACCTACCATGAATGTAGCATCCTAGGCTGCCAGGTATTTTGGTGCCTGGTACATCAGAAAGCTTCAATACATAGTTGTCTAACTAAATTTAAATTTCTGAAACACATAATTATAGAAACATGAGACAGATCCTGGAAAGAATGTTTAATTGGCATGGCTTTGATTCTCTCACTGCTTTTCTATTTCACCCCAACGCTTTATTTCAAACATTTTCAAACATGAAACAGTGGAAGAATCACTCACTGAATACCCATGTAACGACCACCTCGCTTGCATGATAGACTCTATTATATTCATGTATCTATGTGTATTTATGTGTTTATGACATATTTATTGGTCTATCCATCTACTCAACCATTAGTCCTATATTATTTTTTCCTCACTGCCTTTCCAACACAATCAGTGTTTGAAAGAGCTTTAGCTTTGAATAAGATCTGGGATTAATTCCTGAATTCAGCCCTTATTTGTTGCATGACCTTGGGGGTGCTGCTTAACCTGAGCCTGTTTCTGTCACGAGGGTGGACAGTGCAGCATACTTCATAGCTTGTGGTGAGGAGTAAATGAGAGAATATAGATAAAGGGCCTGGCACATAATGTGTGTTCAATACATGGTAGCAAGAGAATAAGCATTAAGTACAGTATAAATATTCATTTCAGCCATCAGCACTGATTTACAATGATTTGTACCTCTTGCATTTTTACCTCCAGCCCCTGCTTTAGGCCCAGAAAGAAAAGAAATTCATAGGAGACTACGACTCTTAGACTCTTGCTTGGATGTAAGCAAGAGGTTCCTGGATCTGAGAGGTCAGAGGTGAGCTGGGCTTTGGTGTAGAAACGGCATTCGGAATTCCCTGGCACAATTAAAAGGCCACAGTGCTAAATGTAGAATCAACAGTTATTTACTGACCCTAGACAAGATGGGAGCAGTGGGTTCTTAATACTTATGTAAAATTCAGAAAATGTTTGCTGAAAAGGAGGTGGTTAAGAAGAGGATGTCAGGGCTCTCCCACAGCCACAAAAATGTGTTCCGGTGTCCTTTTGTGCAGTGATTTGGCAGATCATATTTTCTGAGGGTAGGCCCTCATTACTACAACCTTGCACTCTAAGGCTACAGACAATCCCCAAATCGGGGAACAAGAATTATGCCCAAATTGTTTTGTTCCTGAAATGGTTCTGCAAAGCTGTGGACAGAGAATGGAGGATGAGCGCCCCACCCCCCACCCCCCACCCCCACATGGCCTTAGACCAGGCAGCATTTGGGAAGGCTGGAAGGTTGGAAAAAGGAAAATCTCATCCTTTGTCTCCTACCAGTGCTTTTGCCATGCCCATCCCACACCCGATCATGGCAATATCCTTCCTACCACCCCTTGGTTCAATCAGGTTGAATACAGAATGGTATGAATATTATGGTTTGAATAGAATTGAGGTCCATCCATAGGAATTGTTTTTTGCAGCACACTTAGAGCTGCACATTTGTGTTCATGTATGTCAGGACAGCTGTCCCTGCATGAGCTGGAAAATGCCTAATGTCCTCCTCCTCCTAATGGTGTATAACCTACATGACGTATCACACCAATCTGTGAAACTCTTTTTAAAAGTACAAGTGCAATTCCCTCAATTCTGTCCTTAATCCTGAGAGTCTGAGTCAGTGGATGTTGGGATAGCCCACTGGAACCTACATTTTTTAAAAAAGATTTTATTTATTTATTTGAGAGAGAGAGCATGAGCAGGGGGGAGGGGCAGAGGGAGAAGCAGATTCCTCGCTGAGCAGGGAGCCTGACAAGGGACTGGATCCCGGTACCCTGGGATGATGACCTGAGCCGAAGGCAGACACTTAACCAACTGAGCCACCCAGGCACCCCTGGAAAAAGATTTTAAAAATCTTAACAAATTATTTTGCTTCATGGCCAGAGCTAAGAACTATCTCTATACCATCAAGCTGCATAGCTCTTCTTCATAAAAGCAGAGATAAAGCATGCCTTCTTTTGAGATGCAAAATCTTGGTTGACCTTCCCATTTTTGCTTTGTCTTCCACCAGCTGAAGGGCATAAAATGGAAGACTAGCTGAACTGAAAAAATTAGGAATACTTCCAAAGTAGAATGGTTGGGCATCAAGTGAAATGAGGACAACCCAGGAGAGCTTTTGAGAAGACTCTTAGCTAGTGTAAAGAACTAATAGAGGTTATCACAGGATCAGGTAAAGGGTGTAAGAATCCAGGACAGAAGGACCCAGGTAGATTGAGTTACTGGATTTTACTCTACATCCAGACCTCCATTCTAATATCCCAAGCATCTGTTGACCAGGTGCCATGTGGGAGGTAGCAGCCATTGTCCATGCAGAACAGATTTTGTTATTATTCATGGTGGCAGAAGTGGACAGTGTCCCTCACAGTTTCAGTCAGCAAACAATTCAAGGACTATTTGAAGAAAGAATAAAATCCTCATTGTTGTCTGAAAACCTACTGTTGTCATTTGCTGGTTAGATCAAAAAAGTAACATCAAGTATTACTTGTTGGAAGAAAATTCTGGAGAAAATAGTGGATTTTTTTTTTTTTAAAGAAATACTACATTCTTGATGCTCTTGATGACACAGACACAAATATCATGTGGAAAATGGGAACAACATGCCAGTTCTGAGTTGAAAGGGACAAGTCAGATATGAAGGAGCTTGGGATATAGTTGAGTTGGTGGATTTTTTTTTCCTCTTTATTAATGGCAGCTAATAGTGATGCATCTCATGACCGTTAGTGTCTTACATCAGTATAATATGGTATTTGTGTTGGTCTGTACAAAGGACAATCCTGGAAAGAGTTCTCCTTTCAATAGTTTCCTGCAAAGCGTATATAAAACCTAAAACTACAGAGGGGGCCCGGGGTCAAAGGTCAATGTGTGTCTAACTTCCATAAAATAAGTTCTCTTTGAAAAAAGACAGAACCACCACCATATATTTACATAATAATAATGTTTTTGAAGAAAACCAGCTTGGTTTCACTAAGAAGGAAGTATTGCTATTTCAGTGGAATTTTTTTTATAATTTATTTATTTATTATTTGACAGAGAGAGAGAATGAGAGCAAGCATGTGTGTGCACACAAGCAGGGGAAGTGGCAGAGGGAGAGGGAGCCTGGAGTGGGGCTCTCTCCCAGGACCTTGGGACCATGACCTCAGCTGAAGGCAGATGCTTAACCAACTAAGCCACCAGGTCCCCCTTAGTGGATTTTTTGAGGAACTAGGTAGGCATGTGAACGAGGAACTGATGGATATAGCCAGGCATGCTTTCAAAAAATCTTTCCTATTGGAGGTCACTTGGCTACCCGAGAGTAGAACCCCTCAGGACCTATAGCCCCCAGGTCCCTCTCTCATCTACATGCTGCCCTTATAATTTCTGATAGTAGCTCTCCTATAAACCTTACACTGCTCTTTTTCAGACTCACCATCTCTTTCTTCAAAGATAGATCTATTTTTTAATCTGTTTTTGAGGCCTGCCCATCCTCAAGCCTCTGCTCTGGAACACCCTCCAATCTGTCTAAATCCCTTACAACTAAGCAACATAGACTCCAGTTTGTCTAGGAGTCTTTGTTCATGCCTATTTTCCAGGCTTAATCTACACCTGAAAATCCTTTCATTCTAAAAAGCGTCCTGAGTAGAATATGGTGTACGGTCAACCTTCTTACAGCTGAGCTGAATGCACTGCATGAGGGTGGGTGGACTAGGGAAAATTAGAACAAGTCTCTCCGATCCTAAGTGTAGATACTTCACAAATGCAGTCAAATGGGTACATTAGTGACTTGGGAGCACACGTCACACCATTGTCTTGTGTTAAGCTTGTGGCTGATCTCAACCAAGCCTTTTGCACAAAGCCACATCTTCCCTCTGTCTGGTGGTTCTGGGATATTTGTTTCAATTTCATGATGTTAGAATTTGGCCCATTGTCAAGAACTTTGTCATCCAAAATGCTGCCTTATCCCTTCCAATTTCCTGTTGTCAGAAGATAGAATCTTGCTTTTCTGTGTCCTTATCCATGTTCTGATTAAAGATACTACATAGGATAGTACGGTGGCACATCACCTCTTTTCAGCTTGACCTCTACTCACATCCCTGGAGTCATCTCACATCACAAACTCTCCCTCCTCTTGCTTGATAAGATCTCTGGAGAGCTCAGCAAATGCCTATTGAAACTTCACATGTCTAATGCAGAGTGTCTTTTCTTAATCTATGAATCTACATCTGGGACAAAAAAAGAAGAAGAAAGGAAAGAAAACACAGTTAAGTCTAATGTGACTTCTCAGTGACTGCACTTCTTTTTGGCCCCCACAGGGCCTTGCAAATGGAATGACTGACATAGAATAGGTCAGTGTTCAATGAATATTTGTTAATCCAATCATGATTCTTTTATTGAAAAACCAGCAGAAGAACTTGCTCATGGCTCTTGCTGTGGAAAAAAAAAAAAAAAAAGCCTATTTCTTTACACCTGTCAAGGACATCTGCTTAGGGAAGTCCCACACCCAGCTTAGGTCCATGCTGGAGTATGACTCGACTATTTGCTAATCATGTAAATATTATTGTTGAAGCAAAAACATGATTGAAGCTGGAAGTGTGAACCGAATGCAAGACGTGCCAGCTCTTTAATGTAAGCAATTAATTAGACATCATCTTTACGTCTGGTGATAGGTCCCAGGGTGTTAATCAAATCAAATATCACCAGCTGCTGAGAGAATAGGCTCATTCAGGAGGCGTTCTTTGCACCCAAGGGGAGAGGAAGGTGGTACTGAAATGATTTCCTGAGACTCCAGTAGCTGAGGACCCCTCTAGAGGAATTATGGGAAACTGCGTTGTAGGCAAATGTGTAACATCGGAAAACACTGTCCTGTCTTGAATCAGCGGAAGTGGTAGAAAGGGCTAGACAGCGCTGGGTTCAACTCCTGGTTCTGCTTCCTTCTAGCCTTGGAAAAACCACATGATCTGTCTGAGCCTTAGTTTCTTCAACTTCAAAATGGAGGGGACAACACCTACCTTGTGTAGGGCTTTTATAAGGGTAAGAGACTATGTAGATGGCACTTGGGGCAATGCCCAACCTGTAAGAAGGATCTCCTGAGGTGATCAGGGTGGGTAGTGATGGTGGTTGTTACCAGTTGAATGGGTTCTGATCCCCACTCTGCTGCCTACATGTCTTCTTTGACCTTGGACATACCCTTGACTTTCAGAGCTTGCTCTTCTGTCTCTGAAAAGGCAGGAGTGGGCTAGATGGTGTTCCAGGGCTAAATGCCCATCATTCTATGACAGGATAGAATTGGGACAATTCAGTGGTAGGTGGAATGAGACATGGGAAAACCCCCCTGATATGTGGGAGGGTTTCCTCATCAAAAGGGTGGTGCTTTGTGGGACACTCATTCTCCTTTTTCCAACCCTCCCCCCCCACCCTAGAGTAGGCTGGAGGCCATGTACCCTCCTCTCTAGTCCTCACCACACCTGCCTGGCTGGAGATCGCTCAGCACCCTGACAAGGGTACCTGGAAGGAAAAGTAAATTTGGGAAGGGAGGGGGAAAAGCCTGTATTGAACTAATAGGAGATTTAAAATATCACTTCTTTTTCTTCGTCTTTCTCACTGCCAATTAGTACATGGTTGATGAAGAGGGCTCAAACATACAGTAAGTTAAAACTACCACCATTAGCATGCTATGTATGTCCTTCTAGTCATTTACATATAAAACAAAAATGAGTGAACATTACCACCTTATCTTAGAGTATACTTTTCTGGGTATTTTCCCCCTTCTTTGTCATTGCTGTTTTAACTTTTACTGATTTCTGTTAATAACAGTACCTTGATTATTTAGCAGAGGCCTCCAAAATAGGATGCTTGCCTCTAGGGCATATAACAAAGCAATCAGGGAACAGGAAGAAAATTTTAGAATTTCTGTTGATATTTTTACTTCTCCTCTTTAAAATTGTGTGTATGTTTATTTCATAATATGTAAAAATATGTGTGAAGGTAGACTGTCCAGAGCTGGATGGGGGTGCAAGGATACTATTAGAGATTTAAAACTCTTAACTTTCTGCCCTTTCTACCAAATGTATAGGCCTTCATTCTCAGGCTGACAGCCTCATGTTTGCTGGTTGGCTACTTATGTCTGTGCTTTTTATCCACAAGAATCACAGGAAAGAATGAAGAGTAAAGGACTTTCCTCTTTGCTTTTTATTCAAGAAAGGATATTTTCCTTGTCATTGGTCAAAATAAGGGAAGTTGGCAAATTGAAAACTTTCAGCTTCTCGGCCTCTGTGGTAAAGGACGTCAAGGACATATGAATTGGGAATTGTTAGGTGTGTAGGTCATCCATAGGTCTTCTACATCCTCACTCCAGGAAAACACACACATGTGCACACACACGTGCACACACAGCTTACACAAGCAATTTCAGGAGGTGGAAGGAGACCTGCTCTATTGGGCCAATGAGAATGAATGGATGCTCTGCTCATCCAAATGCCAGGGAGCATGAGAGAAGCAACAGGAAAAGGACATAGAAAAGAAGACAAGGTGAACATCTATGAATAGGAGTGACAGATAAGGACAGCAGAGTGGCTCTGAGGTTATAAACAGCAGGATATTACAATAATAGTGAAAAATAAATACAATGGCAAGGAGAAGGAAAAAGGAAAAAGCAATACCACAATGGGAAACAGGTAAAGAGTCCTTTGGGTATCTGAAGATTAAGTGAGTGCACCCCCCTCCAAGGACCAGAAGTCAGCTCTCCAGTGTGAGTGGAGGTGGTGATGGTGCTGGTGGAGGAGGCGACCATTGAGGAAAAGTTGGGCCAAGTTCTATTAACCTCTGTAGAAATACAGGGCATGCATTAGGGCTTCAAAGGAGTTCTGAAGAAGGTTTGGTTACTTAGAGATTTGAAGTCTGATAGGGAATAGTCCAGCAGGATAAGCTCAGTTCTGTGGAATGCTGCCACATGGTGTTACATTAGGTATTATAAATAATTTCTAGTAGGGTTTATGATGGCAGCTTGTAGCTAGTTCCCTACACATTCGTAGGAACTGATCACAACGTTTGCATTAGACATGTTGCAGGTAACAAACAAATAGCACGATAATTAGCAGTGTCCCTGAAGCCATCTACAGGGCCTATGACAAACTCTTCCTAGTTGGAAAAATCCTAGACCCTCCAGTGTTTTTGGACATTGTAAATTGCAAAAGCAAAAAGTTTTTAAGAACAACAAGGTGTTTGAGCCACATATATTTTTCTCTAGGAAACTTGGTGGTATCAGGGAAGGACATTACTTTGGAAAATAAGTTTAAAAAAGGAAGGGCACCTGTGTGGCTCAGCAGTTGAGCATCTGTCTTCAGCTCAGGTCATGATCCCTGGGTCCCAGGATTGAGTCCTGCATCAGGTTCCCTATAGGGAGCCTGCTTTTCCTTCCACCTGTGTCTCTGCCTCTCTCTCTCTGTGTCCCTCATGAATAAATAAAATCTTGAAAAAAGAAAAAGGAAATCATGAAGTTGAAGAAGAATTCACTGATTTTTTTTCCAGAGGAAGAAATACCTGATTTCTGAAAACAGCCTATATCCTGAAAAATTTCCTGGAAATGGCATCACTGGTTAATTTGTATAAAGCATTTCAACTGTCAAACAGCAAGTTCTGATGCCTCCAAGTGCCCAAAGAGAAAAGTAATTTAAATGCATTTAATATTTTTACCTGTATCTGACTTGAAGTCCCACCTAGAGTAAACTTTTCTGTGCATACCACCTACTTGATGTCTCTCTCTTATAAGGACACAAGCCTTCATGGATTAGGATCCCACACATATGACCTCATTTAAAGCCACATCTTAAATATAGTCACATTGTGGGTTAGATTTTCAATATATGAAATTTTTTTTGGAGGGGGAGACGCCATTTAGTCCACTACAATTTGTTTGTACTTATCAAACTGTTTCATAGCATCTTATAACCCCAGCAATCCATATGCTCATCATGTGACCCTAATTCTGCAAGAAAGGATAGTTATGGTGTTTATACAGTTTAAGAAGACAAAGAAATGTATGCTCACTTTAGAAAAAGTACCATCTTCTGCAAATCAGCAAGACAAATACCTCAATGGAAAATGGGCTAAGATACAAGATCAAAATTCACAGAAAAGATAAATAGAAAAATCTAACAAGAACATGAAGAGATAGATGCTCAAACTCATTAAAGAATGCAAGTTAAATTAACAATGAGGTATCTCTTTACATATACTAGACTGGCAAAATCAGGATACTGCCAAGTGACAGGGGCAGGGACATGGGAGCATGGGAGCCCTCAGGCGCTGCTGATGGGAGTTTAAACTGGTGTAGAAATCCTGCAGGGGGCTCTGGTCATGATAGCAGATTAAGCCTGTGTATACTTCCTGACTCTGCAAATCCACTCTTGGGTATATATCAAGAAGGTATTCACAGAGTTCATGAGGATCCTAAATGAGTAAGGTGACAAGGCATTTTGTCTTGCCTAGGACAATTACAGTATATATCTGCTGTCCTTGTGGAATTACTGATAGCACACTTTCACTCTTAAAACTGTTCATCCTGGATATAAGGATTGTCCTCACAGAATATTTGTGTGTGTGTCGGGGGTGGTGGTGGTGCAGGGAGGGTATTGGAGGTAGTTTGGGGAGTGGAGAGGCCACATGTGTTGGGTTCATGCTCTTCAGCAGAGAGAAGTAACAGAGTAGATGTACCCTTAGCAAAATATATGAATCTTAAAAACATGGGCTGAATGAAAAAGAAACAGATTGAGGTTTATAACTATAGTTACATACCATTAAGATTCATGCATATAAAACTATATGTTGTATAAGAACACAGGGTAGCAGAACAGATTGCATTAAACACGTTGATATGGTTGCCTTGGGATAGATGAGGAATAGCAGTGAAATCAAAGGGAAGAAAGAAAGAAACTGAGAAGGGTCTTCTTAGACCAATGTTGAGCTATTGAGAAGTATCATTAACTCAGGCCACAGTATCTGAAATCAAAAAGAAAGAGTCCTTATCAGGATAGATAAAATCAAAGAAATTTTTTAAGCATTCAAAAAAAATTAAACTATGCTTTCTTGAGAAATTGGTATTTGTTTGCTTCTTTAGTCTCGTAGGCTCTAAAATGCATTTAGTTCTGCTTAATAAGTATCTTAAATAGGTGCCCCTGGGTGGCTCAGTTAGTTAAGCATCTGACCCTTGATCTCAGCTCAAGTCTTAATCTCAGGGTTGTGAGTTCAAGTCCAGCATTGGGCACCATGCTGGGTGTGGAGCCTGCTTAGAAAAAAAAAAAAAGTATCTTAAATAGAAAAAAAAAAAAAACAACCGTAACAATCATTGAGTGAGGAAGGCAGAATGGAGAGTGTATAGAACTAGGAAAGATAAGGCAAAGTCAGGTATGAGGTTAAGGTCTAAAATTCATACCAAAAGGTCTTATGGATTTTCTACAGATGGGTCTCACTTTTGGTGCTAAACTGCCCGAAGAAGGAGATGCCTTCATATATGTGATCTACAGTATCTGTAATAACAGCCACCACAAAACCATCCCAGGTACTAAGAAGCAGCCTGACTGTTTCCCATTCTGAGAACAGAGAGAAATTTCTCCCTTGGGCTCTCATAAGGAGGGCATTGTGTAATGAAATAGTAACCTAGAAAACTCATCTTTACAGAGAGACTCATTCCAAAGCCATGTTGAATACTTAGATGCTAATTTACTCTAATGGGGTTTGGGCTCCTTGGATTTCTGCAAAATAGGTTTCAGTTCCAGGATACTTCAGGAAATGTTCCCGAGATTGCAGTAAACCTGTGCAGCCCACAGAGATTTGGCCTCTTCCACTTGGTTACAAACCATCCATAAATTTGTGGTCATTACAGAATCTGCTAATGAAAGAAAAACAAACAAACAAACAAAAAATTCTATTTCCAGATTCCACGAGCACCATTTCCTTTCTGCTCCAAGGAGGGGGCAGGAGACAAGAGAGAATATTCTCTACTCTCTCTTCCTGAAGCACCTCTAGCAGCAATTAAATTTTTATTGACTAAAACACAAACATATTAGTTACTGTAGTAGCTACAGGAAGTAAATCTATTATGTGGAAACAGGTGCCACCATAAGACTGAAGGCAGCAAAAAGCAATGCATAATGGACAGTTTAGTGGCAGGCATCTGCAGAAAGAATCCACTCTGAGAGATGACTTCCAAATGGACATTTAGGATGTGTGGGAGAAGGCTGAGGGGGTAGGAGAGGGGAAGAGGCAATTTGGTGTTTGGTACATTCTGGGTTTGGAGCAAGTATAGTTTATCAGCTTCTTTGGAAGCCTGGTTGAAATAACCCCTGAGCACTATCCAGTTATATTTGATTCTATTTTTATCAAATGGCCTCTGCTTATTAATTCAATATTTAAGAGCCTAAGAAAGGGAGGTATGGAAGGTTGGTGCTGAAATAGCTGTAATTATTACCTTTCCTGTATCCTGTATGTGACTTGGCAACTCATCTCGTCAATAGCTAGAGACTGTTTCTTAACCCCTTGAACGTGGGCTGGCTTGTCACTTGTTGTGGCCACAGACTGTGGGGGAAGTCATGATGTGCTACTTCTAAGCCTAAGCTCTCATGAGGCCATAAATACTTCTCTCTCTCTCTCTCTTTCTCTGTCTGAACATTGTATAACCACCATGGAAACACACCTAGGCCAACTTGCTCAATGATGAGAAACAAGAAACATTTACTCTTACATCTTTGGCAGGTTGCTGGACTATACTAGCCATGTGTTAGATCAGTCAGCCCATGTGGCCCAAACACCAGGTGAGCACAAGTGCCTGAGTGAGCCCAGGAGAGAGCAGCTGAGCCTGTCCCAGATCAGCAGAGCTGCCCTGCTACCCTAGATGTGTGAGCAAAAACACATGCTAATTGTCTGAAGCCTCTGAATTTGGGTGTGGCTGTTACACAGCAATAGCTAACCAATACAGGATGATTCCCTGCAATAGTATTATAATTAATAGCAAATTTCCCCCAACTATTATAAATAAAAGGGTACAAATGAAAAATATTACAAATGAAAAACAATAACCACACCTTGGCATTCTGGTTTGTGTTTTGGGATCTTATAACCCAGTGAGCATGGAAGCCCCTGAGAACCTGAGTAGCTCTGAATAAGTAGACAAAATTTAGTTTCTAGGCTAGCAAAATGGAGGATCAGACCCTAGACAACTGGTTTTTAAAACTCTCCCACCTGGGATTCCCAGCATGACTGTGACAAGATAGCCTTATATCTCTCTTATGAATAAAGTCTCTGAAATTTAAGTCCCCAGTTTCCCCATCTCCTTCTACTTTACACGACGGAAGGTTGTTTACTCTTCCAATATCTTTAATTACTCCTACATTGCATTGCACCTGCTACTGTGAATTCTCTAGCAGTTCCTTTCTTGGGGCAGCGTTTTCCACTCTGCTGGTTTATGTCTCATCACCCATCCTCAGGGAAAGAAAGCAGGTAAGCACACAGAAATACCTGTCACAAGTGAAGCTGGAGAAGACCAACTTTTAATTGGGTTCTACAGTGGTTTCTGTGGCCACTTCTGACCCCTGACATTTTCTTTTCTTTGAGTTTTGTCGTCAGTTTTATTGTGAGCAGCTTGGTTGGGCTTCATGTTTGTGGCAGGAAGGGGAGGCACAGCAAGACCTGCCCCCCTCTCCGGTGAATCACCAGCATCTGTTACACGGTGGCCGAGTCTCATTATTGCTGCTGCTGCTGGGCTGGCAGATCTTTTGAGAGCAGGCATGGAGGGCTCCGGGATTCACTAATGACTCCTGGGGATGTGCCAGAGGAGGGTTACCGTCTTGGGAAGGCCATTGTGAACATGGGCCTGTCCGTGTCCTGCAAGAAATGAAAGAATCCTTTCCTTTCAGCCCTGCAATAGGAGGCAGTACCAGAATTCTTAGGATATCCCTACAGGAAAATAAGTACAAATTAGGATCCAGTTTATAAGATACCTAGGCACTTTGGGGATCTTTTTTAGAAGTCAAACATTTTCTCACGCTCTTTCTCCTTTTGAGATGTTAAAGAATCAGAGCAGTATGGTATAATGATGTTTGAGATGGGGCTGGAGTGCTTGGTTTAGAGGCATACTTGGATTCCTGGCTCGGCCATGTGAACTGTCTGCTTTGTAGCCCATTATTTAGCTTTTCTGACACTTCAGTTCTTTTCTATGAAGTGAGAATGGTATTAACTTTGTCATGATGATTAAGTTATTTAAATGTGTATAATTCCTAGGAAGTTTGGGACATAGATGTAGTGGATAAATGCAGTTCTTTTATTTTTCTCTCTTCTCACCTTTCCTGACTTTTAGTTTTTTGTTTGCTTGTTTTCTTGCTTGTGTACGTATTTTTTTTTACTTTGTAGAATAAAGGATGTGTGTTTTAGAAAACAAGACTTTATACCAAAATCTTGAAACCTGTACTTTTAACCTAATAATCTCACTTATGTAAATGTGTACTCAAACAATGGCCCAGTTTTTAGAAGTACAAAGGTATAATCATAAAGAGATCCTATTGTTGCTTCAAAAATATGTCCTTCCTGGTCATTTTCCTGTTTACCTTATTTTTTAAAAAGGCACTTTCCTCACCTTTTTTTTTTTAAGTCATTTGTGCTATTTGTTACTTATTCTCATTATTGTTTCCATGCAGTCAGTAAATTCCTATCCCTTCCCTAAACCGTTAAAAAATAGATCATAATTAATTCCCCATGGGCTCAACATGAATCACTTCCTTCTAAAAAAGACCGTCAAATAGGATTATTTTTTTAGTCTAGGCAGCCAGTTTCCAGGAGTAGCAAAAATGTGGATTATAACCCATTTTACATGTTTATGCATCTATTGGGAGATATTTCATAATAATAAACTATGCCAGTCCTTGATAATATTTGGAATTAAATGGTTTAAGGGTACACTAAGAAAACACTCCAGAAAGCATTCAAAATGAAGTAAAGGGAATTCATCTTGACTACTCATTTGCTGCTTGCTCATCCCTATGCTGGGGTTTTCCAAGGAATTGCTTTTATAAAAACAAACAAACAACAAAAACCCCTGCCAGTAAGCATTTTAACCCCCCATTTCCTGAAAAGAAAACTGAAGCTCCAGGATTTCAAATGGCTTGCCTACAGACCAAGAATTTGAACAAAGTTTGCTTGACTTTAAAAATCCATGTTCTTCCTTCTATTCCCAGCTGCTTCCAAGGCACATTGGCTATACATTGGACTAATTTGGAAAACTTAAAAAAAAAGAAAAAAATCAGAAAACTCACACTATCTAATTTCAAGACTTATGATAAGGCTTCAGGAATCAAGACTGTGTTCATTGGTGAAACAATAGATGCATAGATCAGTGGAACAGAATAGAGAACCCAGAGATAGACCCAGACAAATATAGGCAACTGATCTTTGACAAAGGAGCAAGGGCAATGCAACAGAGAAAGCTTTTCAATAAATGGTGCTGGAACAATTGGAAGTCTGTACATAAAACAAAATTTAAAAAGTGAACCTAGTCCCAGACCTTACACTTTTACAAAAATGAGCTCAAAATGCATGATAAACCTAAATGTAATATACAAAACTTTAAAACTGTTAGACTAAAACACAGAAGAAAAGCTACGTGACCTTGAGTTTGATGATGCGTTTGTAAATATATGATGCAAAGCATGATTTCTTAAAGAAAAACTGAGAAATCAGACTTCATTAAAATAAAAACTTCTGTTGTCTGAAAAACACTATAAAGAGAACCAAAGGACAAGCTACCAACTGGGAAAATATTTCCAAACACATATCCAATAAAGGTCTTATATCCAAAATCTACAAACAACTCTTAAAACTTAACAAGAAAACAATCAAATTTTTTAAAGGGCTAGAGATCTGAACAGCTGCTTGACCAAAGAAAGTATACAGATGGAAAACTGACAAGTAAAAAGATACTCAACATTATTTGTCATTAGAGAATTACAAATTAAAACAATAATGAGACAACATGACACATCTATTACAATGGCTAAAATGTAAAAACTGGCACCAGTAGCAGATAAGGATCTAGAGCAACAAAGTAATCTCATTCATTGCTGGTAGGAATGCAAAATAGTACAGACACTGGAGGATAGTTTGGCACTTTCTTACAAAGATAGGTGTAGTCTTACTACATCATTCAGTGATTGAACTACATATTCACTGATTTGAAAATTTAAGTTACTGTTTTGAAAATTTATATTCATACAAAAAAATCTGCATAGAAATGTTTATAGCAACTATATTTATGATTTCCCAAACTAGAATCAACCAAGAGGTCAATGGATAAACAAACCTTGGTAAACATCTATACAATGGAAGATTCTCAATGAACTATCAAGCCACAAAAAGACATGAATGAGTCTTAAATGTAAGTTGCTAAGTAAAAGAAGCCAATATGAAAAGGCTATGCATTATATGATTCAAAATATATGACATTCTGGAAAAGGCAAAAGTATAGACCAGAGTGACTTCCTTCAGAAGAGTACAGTAAGAAAAAAAGGGACAAAAAACTAACTTTGTTCGGGGGAAACCTGACACACACTGTCTCAGCCAAATGATTAGAGTCAATATCATTAGTGACAACTCATGTTGACCTGTGTACCCTTTATCTAATGTGATGAGAATGGCTTCATCTTATAGTCTTCTTCCCAAAAGCATGTAACCCCAGTCTGATCATGAGAAAAACATCAGACAAATCCCAGTTGAGGGACACTACAAAATATCTAGCCAGTACTCCTTAAAACTATCAAGGTCATCAAAAAACAAGGAAAGTCTGTGAAACTCTTGCAGCCCAGAAGAGCCTCAGAAGACATGACAACTACATGTAATGTGGTGTCCTAGATGGGATCCTGGAATACAGAAAGAAAACTAGGGAAAAACTGAGGAAACATGAAAAAATTACGGATCTTAGTTAATGTAACTATATTAGTTCATTAAGGGCACCTGGGTGGTTCTTGATTTCAGCTCAGGTCATGATCTCTGGGTCATAGGATGGAGGTCAGAGTCAGGCTCTGCACTCAGTGGGGAGTCTGCTTGAGTTTCTCCCTCTCCCTTTGGAATGTGTGCATATTCTCTATCAAATAAGTAAATCTAAAAAAAAAATAATTAGCTCATTGATGGTAACAAATGTACCATACTAATATAAAATGTTAATAATAGGGGGAAATGGGTATGTCTGTCTATGAGGTATATGGAAAATGTATGTAGTCTCTTTGTAATTTTTTCCATAACCCTAAAGCTCTTCCAAAATCAAACATTTACTTTAAAAAAATCTGTAATGCCTAGTACTACACTGAGATTCTGATTTCCTCTGGTTTGTGGCCCCAGTCTTGAGACTTTATTGCTGCCCAGGTGATTCCAGTATGTCTCCAGCAAAGTACTCTAAAGGAAGGGATGGGTTTCCCCTTCGCTTTCTTGTCTAATGGTAATAAATGCTTTGGCCTTGTCCTTGGTTAAATAGCAATGTGACTTAATCATTGTGGTGGTTTGAATACAGCGGTTCTTTAAATGTACAGCCAGCGCTATGGAACTTGGAAAGTGATATTTTTCATTAAATGAAAAATCTCCTCCAAAAAGTGTTAAGTACCGTAAACAGTTGAGGAAAATAGTGAAGGGCAGACTATACCAAACACATCATCTGTTGAAATCTGTGCACAGCAGGAATGCCTTTAACTTCCTTCTGCTCTGCTGTGCCATGTGTCCATGGAGGTAAATCATCTCCAAAGTTTTAGGTGCGATGGGTTTGGCTTTAATTAAGTGGTAGGCTCATTCTCCAGGGTTTGGTTGTGAGATAAAAGCATCACGTGCTGGGGAGTGCATCTTAAAGGCTCAGGACTGTGAACTGAAGCCAGCTGTCTGTTTTTCTCTTACAGGAAACCTGGCAGCAGGGGTTCCTAGGGGTCTCATCTGGTGCCAGAGATGATAAGCTCCCCCAGTCAGGGAGGAAGGAATCCTCTTGACCCCAGCACCCAGACAAACCTCTGTGAAGAGACTGAGCCTGAGACGCATCCTGTCCTCACACACAGACAATCCTGGTGCTTTTGGAAATGGCGAGACTATATTTTCTAGACTTGCACTGTTTGCTGAAAACCCCGAGAGGCCAGGAAATAATTGCTTCATGTACATGAAGGTATGAGAAAGATTTATTTTCCCCATCATTTCTCTGCCTCAGAAATAGTAGTAGAAATTTCTGCTTTTTTTAAAAACCTGTAAAAATATTAACCGCCAGAAAATATGTATTGATTCTTACACTATGCTAGGCACTGAGGGGGACATTTATAAAGTTAACAATTAATAGTGGCCTTTTATTCTTTCATCTAAGTAATGCCTGAGTGCACATCGAGTAACAGACATCTACTGGGTACTAGAGATTTAAAAAAAACAAAACAAGAAACAAAGATTGGCTTCCTTTCTCAAGTAGACTATAGTTCAAAAACTTATTTCTAGAATGGTGGTTCCAACCAGAGATGACTTGGTCCCCAGGGGGATATTTGACCCTACCTGGAGAAACATTTGGTTAGCGCTTCTGAGATGGGTGGGAGATGCTTCTGGCATTTAATGAGGGAGACCAGGGATGCACCTTCCAAAGCACAGGACTGTCTCCAACAACACAGAATTATGGGCCCCAGAATGTCACTAGTGTCAAGGTTGAGAAACCCTGCAAAGCCCAATGGGCCCTTCCTTAAATCAAGAGCACACATTCTCCAGGTGCGAATTAACAAAGCAAACTTTGAAGCCACCTCCTGCCCCCCCCTTTACCAGATGGGTAACAGGGGAGGGTCCCTGGCTGTAGAGAGAGGAAAGGTTACCACCTTGCCATTCAAGCAGGATATGGTGGCACTGTTCAGAGGACAGTCAGCAATTTCAGCTCCCAGCCTCGTAAGTTTGACAGTTCAGGACAGGGGCCACATCCAGTTAAATCAGGCTGCTCCACAGATGATCTTAGCCTTCTCCTTTTTATTAAGAACAGCCGCAGTCAGCCCTGGACATGCAGAAGTCTTTCTAAATACAGCTGAATCTTTCAACACCACAGATTTGATCTGCATGGGTTCCCTTATATGGGGGAGTTTTTTTGGCAAATGCAGTACTGTGAATGCATTTTTCTCTGCCTTACGATTTTCTTAAGAACATGTTCTTTTCTTTAGCTTTATTGTAAGAGTATGATATATAAGATATATAACATTTAAAATATGTGTCAATTGACTCTATGTTATCAGTAAGGCCTCTGTTTACTAGTAAAGTTTTAGGAAAGTCAAAAGTTGTTTAAGGATTTTTGATTGCGTGGAGGGTCCATGCTCCCAACTTCTGAGTTGTCAAGGGCCAACTGTGATACTACTAAAAGTCTTGTGACACTCTTAAAACTTAAACGTAGCATTTGCTCATCCGTTGAAACTACCATAAAACTTTTGTCTTGCCTTATTGTGTGTAAGTATTAACCACCAGTTTAAATTTTACAAGTGGCCTTGCAACCATGCTGCTCAATATAACCACGAGCCACATGTGGCTGTTTAAACTTAAATTGCTTGAGATTAGATACGATTTAAAATTCATTCCTCCACCACACCAGTCACCTTGAAAATGCTCACCAGCCACCTGTGTCTCCTGGCTACTGGACTGGACAATATGGACAAAGAACATTGCTGTCATCACAGAAAGTTCTATTGGACCACACTGCCTTACAAGCCATTTCTAGGGATCCTTGCCAGCCGGCACAGTTCTTGGTAAAACAGGCTTGTGTTGTAGCAGCTGAGGCACCAGGGCAAATGCTTTACATTATTTCTTCATCATCATCTGTTAGAAAGACAGATGTGTTTTGCTGGGGTGGTGGTGGAGGGGACCACCTTTTGTCAGACCTGCAATTTTGTGAGGTTTATGTGATGGATGTTGGGTAATGTATCCAATCATTGAAACTTATTTTCCAGAAGGTTTAACAATGTAAAATTTAAGTAGATAACCTCTATAAGGCATTTCTGATCTAAGTCAAGTGTGTATTGTTAAATATTAATTCCATTAAGGTGTATCAGCAGGGAATTAAGATATGTGACCCAAATATATTTCTTTCTAGTAATTTAGTGTAATAGAGAACTAGCACTCAGTGAATCTTAACCAGGAAGAAGTCGGGATGAAGGGAGGAGGGAGGATCAGAAAGCCCTGGGAGCTCCTACAAAATACATAGGTTTCCCCCCACATAGGGTTTGTCAGGATGGTGGGGTGGGTGGGTGACTGGCTGGGTAGGGAAGATCTTGCACATGTATATTTTGAAAGTGTTTCCCTTGTCATGCCACTGTACCCAATCCAGGTGAGTATTGTTTAGAGACATTAAAGAAAAATAATCAATGTGCCTCTTTTCTGTTGTATGATGGGCAGAAGTAGCTTTAAAAAGACACCTGGGATCCACCTTTATCTATTATTCTTTGGTGGGCCCAATTCTGTCTCACCATCGCCTCTTTCAAAAGACTCACTGGTTGTTCCCGGCTACCCCTCCCCAAGGTCATTTAGAATTATCAACTGGGTTTAGAACAGCTGCCATAGGCCATTCTTTCCAGTATCAGTATCTGTTTCCAGCAAACTTGTGCAAGCTGTATATCACCATCTCTGCTTGGGTGCATTTTCTTATCATTGCCTGAAGTGTTGATATTGTGTGCTGCTCATCAAAGAGGCGTCATATGCCCCGGGGGAGGAGGGGTGGCCAGAGAGGACACTGGGTTTAAGAAATTGAGGAGTAACTTTTGCTCAGGTTGAAGGGTATATACTTCCATAGGAAGGTGGGCCGTGGGTGTGTGAGCAGGGCTGAAAATATTCTCTAAAAGGACCTCATCAAGCCCTTGCACACCTGTTTAGGTTGAGAGTTCAGAGTTTGGTCCTAGAGTTTGGCTCATTTTTGTTAAGAGTAGAAGGCTGTTACTAACTAGAGAGAAGCCTAACAGTCCATCAGATTGAGGGCTAGCTCTGCTGATAGAAAACTTAAACACCCTTATCCCAACCCTTATTTAAACTGGAATTTCACACCATGTTTTCAAGATATATTCAATCCAAATGGACCTATGTGTGTTTTTCACTTTTGTTTTCTCTGTTAATGCATTTTAAAATACCTCTACTCCATTCCACATTTTCTTTATCCTTGGTTTCAGAGTTTCCTTTGGCAGAAACCCAGTTTTCCCTATGTTATGTAAAATGCTGATCACTTGGGATTTTAAAAGCATAAGGTGGGACTCATATCATTGGGAAACTATCCAGAATATAAAGTCCTTTCAGTGGCATGTTGCACAACATATGACATAAGCAAAAATATTCTAGCATTCCCAGCAAATGTCCAACCCTAGCTTCCTACGTCTCTTTGGGACAGCAGAATCTGTTGATTGCAAAGGTAAAAAATAAGGTATGAAACCAAGGAGACTGCAACAGACTGTAAATCAGTAGGTTTGGTTCCATCTCTGAAAAGTCTTTTTGAATGTTTCTCCATTGGGTCTCCCAGGGCTTGGAATGTCAAGAGTGTGAAATGCCCTAAGATTCTGGAGACCTGTCTTGTCATGGTTTGTTTTTTCTTGAATACCCAACTAAAAGGGGGAGGAGAATCTTAAAACCATGTATAATTTTGGCTAAAAAATTTCAGTAATCCCAAGGAAGGAAGGAAAGGAAAGAAGAAAGGAAAGATGGATGGACTCTAGAGTGGCTTGAGGAGACTGCATCATTAATAGCCAATATAACTGTCTGTTACGCACCAGACAGTATGATAGGACGTGGCTACATGGCATGATAAAAAAATATATTTGGTCTTTGTCCCCATTCCTGGCACAGAGCTCCTAAAATCCTTGGAACTTTCAGTGTTAGGAGTATCTTTTGTATACTAATGAGGTGACTGAATACAGGTCCTTAGATAGCTTCAGAAACCCACCATGTGAGAGGGCTATGAATATCAGCTTCCAACCGCTAGGGAGAAGAAAGGCTGGAGATTTAATTCAATCACCAGTGGCCAGTGATTTAGTAAATGATTTAGTAATGAAGCTTCCATAAAACCTCTGAAGCAGTGGGGCTCATGGAGCTTTCAGGTTGGTTAAGATGTTGATTTGCTGAGTGGATGACATTCAGAGGGCACAGAAGTTCTGGATACTTCCTCCCCCCCACCTCCCCACCCCCACCCCACACCCCACACATCGCCCTATGAACCTTTTTCTTCCATTTGGCTGTTGCTGAGTTACATCCTTTGGAGAAAAGCTGTAATAGAAAGTTGAGTGCTTTCCTGAGCTGTTCTAGCAAATTATTCAACCTGAGTGGGAGTCATGGGAACCTGCAAATCTGTAATCAGTTGGGCAGATGTGCAGGTTTCCTAGGGACCCAATTTGTGGCTAGTATCTAAAGTGAGAGCATCTTGTGGGACCAAGCCTTTACTTTGTGGGGTCTTTGCTGACTTTGAGTAGTATCAGCACTGGATTGAAGTATTGGATACCTAGTTAGAGCACTGGGAAATTGATTGGTGTTGGAATGATGTAGCTGGGGGATAAAATGGTGAACAAGAGCAAATATTGTTCTGCTCTTAGAAAATTTACGAATACCTTAATGTGTCTGTGGGGTCATATTGCACAGGGCCACACATCATCCACCTCCAGGTCCACTCATTCTGGTCTTTGGATACTGACCCTTACAGACCACATCCCTGGGCCCCATGCCCTTTGTCTCAGGTTGGATCTGACTAATGGGGAGCCCTGGTGGGAAACTGCAGGGAGGGAGAGTGAGTGAGGTCAGTCAGGGTACTTCCTTTCCTCACTTTGTCCTTGGGAAGATGCCTTGGGCTGTGTCCCTAGACCACCGAATACCACTGTTCCTTTCAAGACCATCTTCTCTACATGGCTTTCCCTCCTTCAAGCTTCTGTTAGGCACTGTTTCCCCTTGTCTCCTTGTGCCTAAGGGGGTGGGTACAGTGCATCAGCTCTTGATCCTGGCCTATTGCCCCCACAATTCCTTATGTTTGTTTTTATACCTTGGGTACCCCTTTATAAAAAATTCCATAGTAAATAAACCTTATTTGAATGATTGTGATTTGGGTGAGCCATTTCATTGCGAAATGAAATGGCTTAACTAACATAAGCACCAGATTTGTTTGTCAGGTATGTTGAATTTTGTGTTCATACACTGGATGCTACAGCAGCCATTTAGCTGCCGCTTAAGAAGGTCACCTCGGTTAAGAATGATAAAATCACTTCATAGAAGGCTCATCTTGGTATAGCCCTTGGCAGGAGAGTAGATATTCAGTAAGGGAAAGAGAAAGGGAATTAGGACATCGGTTCTATTTAATAGTATTTGGAATTGTGATTTCTATTGCCAAAATGCTCTTCTTACCCATTATGGTTCTGGCATGAAAACTAAATTCCAGGCTTTGAAGATACAGTAATAGCCCATGATTTATACCAACATGATACATTCTGATGAGAGGCTGATAAATGTTGCAGAGAAGCATTGTTATTAACTGTTTTATCGGTAAAGTAAAACAGGATAGTAGCACTCAGAAGCTCCATAATGGTGCCTAGAACACGTTCCCTTCCATGACAAGCATTATGTTTGCTACTGATCTTTTCATGTGAGCCCACCCCAGCACCTCCTCTAGAATGTCTCACAAGCCAGTTTTTCCAAATGATGAATGTCTTTAAAAAGATACACATTTATAAGTTTGCCTTTCATAGGAGTTACTTCAAGCCTCCTTTCTTCCTTATTTTGCTTTCCAAAGCCATTAGGGAAATGTAAATTGGGATGGCCAGACCAGATTATCAGAGATGCTTTCAGCCTGTATATAATAATCCATTGATCTACAGATAAGAAGGAAAGCTTTTCTCCCAAGATGGTATATGATTACATCTCAGGAGAATTGGTGAGCAGTACCTTCATCCTTGATCATTAACCTTTAGAGATAAAAGCAATTTCTAAGGTCATTTGCCCCCTACTGCTCTAGATGAGGAAACTGAGACCCAGAGATATTAGATAGGAGAGTTACCTGAGAATGCATTGTATTAGTGTTTTGGGGCCACCATAACAGAGGACTACAAGCTGAGTGGCATAAACAACAGAAATTGGTTGTCTCCAAGTTCTGGAAACTTGAAGTCTAAAATCAAGGTATTGGCAGGATTGGTTCCTTTGGAGAGCTGGGAGGGACAAATCTGCTCCTAGTGTCTCTCCTTGGCTTGTCAGTGGCTGTCTTCTCCCCATGTTTATTCACATCATTTTCCCCCTTGGTATGTCTGTCCAAATTTTCCCTTTTTCCAAGTACACCAGTCATATTGGATAAGGGCCACCCTAATGACCTCATTTTAACTTGATTGCCTCCCTAAAGACCCTATTTCCAAAATAAAGTCACATTCTTTTTTTTTTTTTTTTTAAGATTTTATTTATTTGAGAGACAGAGATAGCAACAGAGCACAAGCCAGGAAGGAGAGGAGAAGCAGGCTCCCCGCTGAGCAGGGAGCCCAATGTGGGGCTCCATCCTAGGACCCTGGGATCATGACCTGAGCCTAAGGCAGATGCTTAACCCACTGAGCCGCCCAGGCACCCCATGAAATCACATTCTAAGGTACCAGTTCCTAGGACTTCAACATGTGAATTTAGGGGGAATAAAATTCAGCCCATAATTAGAGCTACCCAAACACTGACTAGAACCTCAGTCTTGAGATACCCTTGTTTGTTTTTTCCCTTCTTGCACCATGTGTCTTTTAAGATTTGTATTCTCCTTGCTGCAGAGAAGACGTGTTCTTCTTTCATGGACGTGGGATATAGAGGTATGGTCAGAATCTCTAATTTTCTCAGACATTTTAAATGATTCAATTTAGGAGAATATCAGGTCAAAGTAAGTTCAGAGGAGTAAGGATGCTTATTAACATAGCCTGAAAATAATCATCTTGGAGGTTAGTAATGAATTTTTTATCATTTTGTGGCTGCTAATGCTGAACCCTGGGAGCAAGAGATGAAGTTCTCCTCGACTTGTCCCATAAACTGCAGCTGATATCATCACACTGTGATGATAAATGTGTTTGTCTAGTTATTTTCCTCTTTGATGTGGATCTCTCTGTCCCTGGAGCAAAGGCTTCCAGGGAAGCACACCTTCCTTCTAGATGTCCCGTGATGAGGCTTTGGCAGAACCATTGCCAATCGTGCATTTAATTCTCCTAAAATCATTTCATCAGCATAGAGATGCTTAAAGCATCTAAAGGTTATGGGGCAGCCACATCGGTGCCAGATAACTAAGGGAAATGTTTGCACATTTGTAGAAAGATATTTTTGTTATGTTGTGCCAAGTCGTTTTTTTTAGAGAAGATGGATGTAAGCAAGACAATAAAAAAAAAAAAAAAAGCCTTAAAAGTTTTTAGTTTATGTGCCATGACACCAAGGTCAGGGTGGCTTGCTCACCCTTGCATGAATGAAAATTGCTTTCATTAAAGGGTGGAACAGAAGAAAAATAACAGGGTGTTGAACTCTTCGGTAATGACCACATTCTCCCTGTTTTAATGTGGTGCACCATGCTCATTTTGAAGGAGGGAAACCTGGGGATCAGAGAAAAACATCAAAACATCATCAGCTCAAGTGCACCCCTTCCTAGACCAAGGTGCCTCTCACCTAGGGCAGCAACTGGGATGTGGAACTCTACACATAGTTGACGAAGGGGCCATCCTAAGTATCTAGTATATTCACTGGGGGTACTCTTAGCTCTGGACAACCCCTACCTAACCAGGTCACAGAATATGCCTCTTGGCAGTTAAAAGAGGTAGGTAATTTCTAGCATCTGCCCCTTGGATGCCTCTGTTTCTCAGTGTCTCCCGAAGCCTCATCAGCTGTTCAATATACGCCAAGGAAAAAGCGTTCAGTGGTGAAACAGATTTGGAAGATGCCACATATTCCATCCCTCCTTAGCTACTCATCATGCATATTGGAATATTGAAGCCTTGTGCCTTGTCCTGCAATGAAGAAGCCATTTAACTTTCTTTCATCGGGTGCTTGCAAAGTCATCTGATCATGGAGCCATTTATTAATGTAAAACCTGTAAGTTGAATGAAACACATTTTGAGAAATGCTATATAAAACTTGCATTAGTTGAGGGATATAGAAGAACAATATATATGCTGAAAAAGAATTTCAATCAAGTTCATAGATTGTTGAGCAAGAGCTCTGCAGAGATATCCCTATAGACACTTGTGTGACATTCCTTATAATCGCCCACAAAAGATTCTTTGTGGCTATTGGCAGGGATGGAATAGTATGCCGGGCTGGCCAGGCTTTTCACTCATGAGGTTCTTTCTTAATTGTGAGAGTATGGATGAGTGTGTGTGTATGTGTGTGGCCTGGATGACAATCAGATGGCTTAAAAAAGGAAAAAGTATTGAGCTAACAGTCAGAAGGCAGGAAGTATTTTTTGGCCTTTATCATGGATTTGTGATGTGACATCTCCGCTCTGTTCCTCCACTGGTCAGGGTGGGTGTCACTATGTAGCCCTGCATCCGTCTGTTGTCACGTAGGCCTGAAGGACCCAGCAGTCCTCCCTGGACACTTGGGACCTCAACGAATGCTATCTGAAGGTGAAGAGGGGGGAGGAAGAGGTTGTCAGGCTGATGACATAATGTCTAAGTGTTTGGGTCACCTCAGGAGGAGCAGAGTGTTGGGTACAAAAAGCCATGTCACTGCTGAGGGAGTTGTGAATGACTGGTATACAGCCTACAGCATCCTGATAGGCCGTGCAGGATGCTGGTGATGAGATTTTTCCTGTAACAAAGACCCTTTGGTTTGATAACAGAAACTCTCTTGAGCTACCTTAAGAAAAAAAGATACTTGGGGTAGATATTTGAAAGCACATGATGGCATTTAAACAAATTGAACAGGGATCCCTGGGTGGCGCAGCGGTTTGGCTCCTGCCTTTGGCCCAGGGCACGATCCTGGAGACCCGGGATCGAATCCCACATCGGGCTCCCGGTGCATGGAGCCTGCTTCTCCCTCTGCCTCTCTCTCTCTCTCTGTGACTATCATAAATAAAAAAATAAAAAAATAAAAAAAATAAACAAATTGAACAGCCCAATCTTAGTAAAGTTCAGAAGCATGACAGCTTGAGGTATCTGCCTCTAACTCTCAGGTTCTGTGAGTTTCAGCTCTCATTTGGGATAAATGTCTATGCCAGTCCATCATATAGGACATATCCGGTTGTTCAGGAGAGAGTGGTAATATCTTGATCTCAAGGAAAGTTGGTCCTCTCTCCAGCCCCAGGGGCTGAATCGTTGATAGTCTAAATCAGTCACAGATATCTAATTGTCCTTTGTCAGTAGCTGGTCTAGAGGTGGCCATGTGACTCAGGATTAATGTAGGAGATGTGAGTAGGAAGAGGCTGGATATGGATGCTGGAAAAGCTTTTGTCTTCTCAGTAAAAAAGGAATGCCAGAATCATGTGGCATAACTCTTTCTTCCTTTGCTTTGCCCTTCTCTGGCATTCCGACATGATGGCTGGTGATGCAGCAGCCGTGTTGTGACCATAACGTGACAAACACCAGAAGAAATTTGTGTGCTAGGAACAGAGGGTGCAAAGGAGAAAGAGCAAGGTCCTTCTGTGTTTGAGCTTTCATACCAACCCTAGACCAAACACCTCTTGTACTTGAGAAAAATGATTCCCTGGTACTTGAAATCACAGTGCACTACATATAATATACTTACAACCAAAATCTCTAAGTGAAAAGTTCCATAGTATAAATACAGTTGTCAGGAGCCAGCCCCAATGATCAGAGTAGGAGTCTCAGCTCTTTAACAGGAAGATATTCAAAAGTGTCTAGGAAAGCCACCCTGGAGCCTTGAGACCTCACCACGGCTGCAGAGCACAGAGAGGGAAATCCTCTTTGTGCCAGTACACACCTGTCCTAGATAGAGTTAATCAAGTCGTGTTAACTAATTGTAGTAATTTTATTAATCCCGTGTTACCTGTCAGATATTTTCCCCAGTGCTGTGGACTGGCTAGAGGGGGTGGGGAAGATGCTGGCTCTCGTTTCCCTACAGGGAGAAAAGGCAATAAACAAAAATACATGAAGTGAATCATTTGAGATAATGAGAAGTTCTGTATGAAACAGGAAAGGAGTATTGCAGTGGGGGGAGTTGTGGGACGGGTGTGTGTGGCCTGAGACTGTGATACTTGAGGTGAGAGTTGAGTTGTGGAAGGGAGCTAGCTGTGTAGACGAGACCCAGGCTTCTTGAGGAAGAGGAACAGGCCCCTGGGCAGGAATGAGCGTGGCCTGCTGGAGACAGCGAGAATCCTTACGGGGCGTCCGCGGTGAGGGGATGCGGAGGCCGCCCCTGCTCCTCGCGTCACAGCCGTTCCGGCCACTCGGCCCACGGCCTCGTGAGGCATCTCCAGGCTGCTGACGGGGCTTCCTGTCACACGTGGCTTTCCTATCCTCTGCTGCAGGCTCTGAGAGCCCAGGGAATGGGACGGCTGGGGAGGGTCTGCTTAATAGACCGGGGTCAGGGTGACTGACCCCCTTTCCTAACAAGAATGGACCTGTCATGCTCAGCTACCACACTGACGCTCCCCAGGGGCCTGGCCTCCTTGGGAAATGGCATCAAGCCCATTCTGGAAGGACTGGCAGAGAGTTGAGCGGGCACACAGCTGTTTCAGCACCACGCCCCAGTCACCAGCTGGAGTTACAGTCACCACACTTGACCTTTTTCCCTGTGGAAAGGCCAATGCAGTGAGGCAGGAAGCCTGGCAGGGCCCCCCCCCACTGTGACTCCAGCCTGTCATGACTGGTCATGGCTGACATCATTTTCAAGTGATACTTATCAGTGAGGCAGTCACATGAAGTCATGAGGCTAGAAGCTCCCTCAGAGTCCTCCTGCCCTGCATTCCCTTATGTATCTGGCATTGCCCAGAACAAAAGTATGAGATGCCTCCTCCCCAGCTTCTAGCAGGTTGCCAGCTGAACCAGATATTCATCTAGTTCCAGGAGAGATTCCAATTCTCTTTCCTCTAATACTTGAACTCGGGGGCAGTTAGAACCGTGGTAATTAGATCCTTGGGCTGTTAGATATCCTCTGGGGTCCTATGTCATTAATAGGCCCCCAGAAATGTAATGAGTGTTCACCTTAGGAAGGCAAGCTGGCCCAAACTACCATTTAGAAACCCTGGTTCAATCACAAAATATCAAAATGTAGAAGAGACTCTGGGGACTAATACCCCTCCTCTTAAGATTGGGAAAAGGCGGGGAGATGACCTGACCAAGGCTAATATTCACACTACAGAGAAAGGCTCTTTGAGGGGCACCTGGATGACTCAGTTGGTGAAGCGTCTGCCTTCAGCTCAGATCATGATCCTGGGGTCCTGGGAATGAGTCCCGCATCAGGCTCCCTGCTCAGTGGGGAGTCTGCTTCTCTCTCCTCCTGCTCACATATTCTCACTCTTTTTCCCTCTCCCTCTCAAATAAATAAAATCCTAAAAAAAAAAAAAAAGGACAAAAACTCTTTGAGATCCACATAGATCTTTCTCAGATGTTCACAGCATTTTGTTGTAATGTGCTGCCTTGACATGCAAAAAGAAAAAAAAAAAAAAAAAAACCCCACGTCACCGATGTGTATAAAGCTCTTTGCTCCTCTGTCTGGTTTGACCATTCTATGTAATGGGCATTCATTTTTTTCCCATTTTACAGACAAGGAAAGTGAAGGAAATGAATCCATTTAGTAAGTAGCAGAAGTGAACTCAAGCTTAGGCATTCTTTTTGTTGTTGTTGTTGTTGTTTTGTTTTGTTTTGTTTTTATAGCATTTCCAAGTCCATCTCTGCTTTTGTCCTCTGGGGGTCTAGAGACAAAGCAGAAATTAGCCATGACTTAGGCAAGGTGGGATACACAGCATGTGTCCTCAGGTGCTAGAAGCAGGTGTCCTCGGGTGTTAGGAGCAGGTGTTCTCAGGTGCTTGAAGCTCTAAGGAGAGGATTCTGAATTTAGCGAACCACCCTCACCTTGGCAGGTGAATACTTCCCTATTAGAGCCCCTGTATCTGAGGCAGGAGCCCATGGATCCTAGCGTAACTTAGTGCTGTCATCTACTTACTTTAAATGCCACTTTCCAGACACAGTGTGGCACATAAAAGCCCAGGCCGTAAGAACCCGCTGGCTCTGTCCATAATCCTGGCTTTAGCACTTACTCCAGGTGACCTGAGACCTCTATCTCTTCACCTTGCGCTGTCTTAATGTTCTTACTTGTAAAATGGGGCTCCCAGTAGTACCTTCCTGGGAAGGTGGTTGAAGACTAGATGAGGTAACGCATTTAGAAGAGGCAGTGCTCAATAAATGTCAGTGGCTGCTCTGTTTGCTCTGCACACCACGGAAGGAATTCTTTCACAGATCTGAGTTTTCTCTGGCAGCTTGAAAAGAGTTGGTTCACAGTTCCTGACAGCTGGTAGGCATCCCAGGGTGAGCAATATATAGAGATACACTCACGTACAGTTCACAGCTTGACTCTGGAGAGTGATGTGTTGCAGACCCTCTACTACAAGGGTATCTTCTCAGTGACTGTCTCTCCTCCACCAGCAGAAGGCCTTAGCTGGCCCACCTGAGAAGCTAAAGCTCATCTGGAAGTTATGTTTACAGAAAAAAGACAAGAGCCTCTTATGTAACTTGCAGAGTACGAAAGATCCAATGATAAAAACCACTGCCCTGAACTTTTCCAAGGAGCAATAAATCCCTGCTTACGATTCTCCGGTCCTTGGCAAGGCATCCTTTGTCTGGTTTTTGTAGACTAGGAAAAAAGTTAATGAACCCACTCCCGTTAGGTTGTGTATTTGTGCTTAACGGCTATAAAAAGGCTACTATTTCAACTTCCTCCTGTCATCTAAAATACGCCCCATGTTTGTTTTATGGTTTCTCAGAGATATTCTGACTTGAATTTGATCGCTTCCTGTGATTTTGTGTATTCCCTCATGCAAAGCTGATTCTCCGTCTCCCCTGTCTCTTTTTTTGCTTATACTTTTTTTGTTTAGATCATCTCTCTACTGACCTTTCAGTGGCTCAGCATTTTTTTTTTCAGTGCATGAGCAGGGCTGGAAAACAGAGCCAAGATACAAACTGTGAAACAACAGCTCAGCCTCACAGAGTGAGAGAGCTTTGTGCTATTTCTAGCCAGAGCAGATGTGGCCGGGGTGGGCTATGGGGAGCAATCTCTCTCAGGTAAAAATAAATTATTAAGATTAGGACCAAAATGATGCAAATCCTTCATTCACAAACAGATCATGAACTGGGAGCTGTGTGGAAAGACAACTGGATTGGGAATCAGGGTCCTGCCCTGGGTTTCTTCCAGATTACCCTAGCAATCAGCCATCTGGTCTCGGTGAGTACATGTGACTTACAGTACTTTTTTTTTTTTTTTTTTTTTTTTTTTTTAATCAACAACAAGAGGTAGGGATAATGCTTTAACAAAACTGAGTGCCACTACTGAGTTCCAGGCAACAATCCTAACATTTTGACCAGCTCATTTCAGACCTAGTTGAGTATTTGGTAGATTCCTCCTTGATCCCATTTCCTTTTCCCCACCCCAGATATGAACAGTGTCCTGAATCTGCATACTTCTGTAGACACCAGCATCTTGCAACACAAGGTACTGGCATTCTGCGTGTTTTAAAACCTTAAATAAATGGCAGCATACTTTATGTTCTGCAACTTGCTTCCCCCCCCCTCCCAATTTGACATTAGATTTCAGCAACATAGCTCTGGTCCATTCGTTTTAACTGCTCTGTGGTATAATGTTTCGTGGACAGACCACTATATGTTTATCCTCCTGTTGATGCACAATTAGATTACTTATAATTTTTCAGGATTATAAATAATGTTCTGGTGAGTGTGTTATATAGTCCCTATACTAATGTACAAAAGTTTCTCTAAGATAGCCTTTTTTTCAAGATGTTTTGTCTACACACACAGTTAAAGATACACTTTACGCAGACACTGAGCACATGTGTTACATTTGTGTGTGTGTACACATATATGTAGAATTAAAGTTTCTCAAAATAATACCCTAGGACATAATACCCTATTTCCTTATTTTTTAAAATGATTTTACTTATTTATTCATGAGAGACACAGAGAGACACAGAGAGACGAGGCAGAGACATAGCAGACATAGCAGAGGGAGAAGCAGACTTCCTGCACAGAGCCCGATGCAGGACTTGATCCCAGGACCCCAGGATCACGACCTGAGCCAAAGGCAGACATAAGCCACCCAGGGGCCCCAATACCCTTATTTTCTATTCAATTACAATCCAGTTTAGCCTGGTCTTTAAAAAATGTGTTGGTTACAATTTACTGAAATGATCCTCTGACCCATATCCACTAAGAATTGGATAAATACTGTCCTGAGACATGTGGAATTGTTGAGTTGTAGGTTATACCCAGTTTCAAGTTGAGTTTATTAAGTCTTTGTGAGTTCCTTTGTGAGTGAAATGGATATTTGCATTTAGCAAGCATTCTAGCTAAAGAAGGAGGCTTTCTAGATTCTAGAAGGAGGCTTTTCAGGTCATTTTCGTGTGTCCTATGGCTGGAAAATGGAAGTTCTGTTTTAACTTTCTGGGCTTTTAATTTCTCATCTGTCACTGCGTGCCAAAACAAAATAAAAATACTAGAGTCTTCAGTATTTTGCAGACTGCTTTCTCTTCAGCCCCCAGGGCCTGGGGAGGACTTCAGGATCTGCCACAATGTGTGTCAGCTGGGAACAGAGGTTAGAGCAGGGAAGGGGACAAAATGAGTAGATGGACTCCTGGGCCTTGCCCCATAGTTCCTTCCAAAGGATTCCATGTTGGTATCTCTCCATTGTATTTCCATTAGATTTAATTGGGGGAAAAAAAAGGTACGCAGCTTGAAAATATCCTTAAACTATGGCTTTAGATGCTCTCTGAGGCTCTTTCCAGATCTAAACTTGAATTAAAATAACTTTGGAGTCTCTGGACCATTTAAACTAGCAGCCAGAACTAAAGAACGAGGCAGTTTAGGATGTAGGGCTCTGGTAAGCCATGTGGGCCCACTTAACGGGCAGCCTGGCCCTCCTGCCACCATGGGTGCTGACGTGGACACGATGGTCTCAGGCCTGAAGGGCAGTGAGTCCAGGGCACTCTCCAGCTGCAGGTGCCACCTTGGAGCCAGTCATTTCTCTTCTGTCATCTGGCCTTCATCCACCTGAGGCTGCTCTTTGAAATTATTCTCTCTTCATCCTGTTTGTTCATTCTGTGAATAAGGGCCTACTATACATTTTTCCGAGCCCCATTTCTGCCCCTCAGACTGTCCCACATGCTCACGATGAAGCTCATTTGTCCCATGGGGCACACATCCAGTTAAACCATTATAGTCACAGAGATGAAATTTTATTACCAGTTTCAAGACACTATTCAGCTCGCAGGTTTATTTTTGTCTTTCCAAATATAGTAAGGTCATACAAAGAAGAAAGAAGAAAGAAGAAAGAAGAAAGAAGAAAGAAGAAGAAGACTAGTAGTGAGTTGGTAGTAAAGTGACTTCAGGGTGGGCAGATGTTAATTGATGTAGAATCATGGATTCCTTCCTTACTAGGCTTGTTTTCTGTCTGGCTCTCCACACCTCCCGGGGCCTGGATGTCTGCCTCCTCTTGGATTGCAGCCCTTCCCTTCAATTGGTCATGCTTGCATTTCGTCTTCGTTAATCACTGTTTTCATCACATCACTCCCAGGCTCAGAAACCCTCCAGGGATCTTCATTTCCCCACCATGTGAAGTCCAATCGTGGCTGCCTGTTTTCGAGGCTTCCCCTAATCTGTTCTTACCTCTCCGCCTGTGTTTCCTTGCCAGATGTGGTTCTGGTTTCTGTGGCTTAGAGATAATGGAATCGTTGGACACACATCACCACCCATTCCCACCCACCGCTGCCCTTGCCAAATTTGAAATCTGCATCATTTTTCTTAAGTACAGTTTAACCTCATTGCCTTAAACAAAAGTACACATATCAGTAAGGGTTGCTTCCCTCGCCCAGTGGCCACGGCAGTGGGGTCGCCAGGCCCTCTGGGGACAGCAGGTGCAGGGGAACAATTTATCTCCCTCTGTCCCTCCATATCCTACAAGAAGTTGAGGTAGAGAAAGGTTATTTGACTCACTAAAGTTGTTGGTGAAAAGCTCTGCCGGTTTGACACAAGAGGGAGAACGCGCACAACTTAGGAGACAAATATGAGAGATACTAAACTTCAAGACAGGAAGGGCTGGTTCAAACCCTTGGAGATAGGTCCCCCCTGGATAAGGCAAAACGCAGCAGGTCACTGAGCCCTGGAAAAGATGCTGTGGGGGCTGGTAAAGGAGACTCCAGAGAAGCTTACCTATTGGGGCGGGGTTATCACGTCTGCAAATATAGTTTCTTTCCAACTTTTTATTTATTGTGTGTGTGTGTGTGTGTGTGTGTGTGTGTGTGTGTGTGTTTAGTGGCCATGTCCTTTGTTTTTCTAGAATCTTTAAGTCCTCATTCTTCCACTTAGCAGCTAGATGATTGGGGGTAGGTTTCTTTATCCATAAAGTAGATGTAATAATGGTACATAGTATATGGGGTTGTTGTGAGGATGAATGAGCTAATGCATCTAAAGAACACAGAACATGGCCCAAGACAAAGATATTAGCTATTATTCCTCTCATCATAATTATTATAAGTACCTGTAAAGCTGCTCTTAATTTGAGCAGCTGCTGAAATTCCACCTTCTCTCAGAATACCATCGGGTCACTTCAGTTGAGCAAACGTTTACTGAGGGCTCAGGGCATGCTGAGCACTGACAGGACACATGTGGACCTTGCCGTTGAGTAGCTTACCTTCTAGTAGGGAAGGCAAACCTGTAAGTAGATTATTTCAGGTTTTTATTTTTATTTTTAGAGCTAGAGCACGCATGGGTGCGTGGGAGGGGCAGAGGGAGAGTATCTTAAAATCTTAAGCAGTCTCTACACCCAGCACTGAACCTCACTGCTGGGCTCCATCTCACAACCCTGAGATGAGCTGAGCCAAAATCAGGAGTTAGACGTTCAAACCGCCTGAGCCACCCAGGCACCCCAGATTCTTTCAGTTTGGACTGGGCAGTCTGATTAGTCCCTATTAGCCACATGTAGCTGCTGAGACTAAATTGAGATATTCCCTCTCTATAAAATACACATTGGATTTTTAAGACTTGGTTTGATAAGAGAACACAAAATCTCTAATAATGACCAGGGTAGTCTTGATTACCTATTGAAACCATAACACTCTGGGTATGCTGGGTTAAATAAAATACATAATACAGTTTTTCTTTTTTTAGTGAAGTATAGTTGACACACGATGTTGCATTGGTTTCAGGTGAGCAACACAATGATTCAATAAGTCTGTGTTACGCTGTGCTCACCACAAGTACAACTTCCCTCCGTCACCATAGGATGCTATCACAATACTATGACCATATTCCCTATGCTGTAGCTTATACCCTTGTGACATATTCATTCCATAACTGGAAGCCTGAACCTCCCACTCCCCTGCACCCATTTTGCCCATCCCCTCTGGCAACCAGTTAGTTCTATTTATAGGTCTATTTCTACTGTTTGTTTGTTCCTTTTTTGTAGACACCATATTTAACTGCAATCATATGGTATTTGTCTTTCTCTGACTTATTTCACTTAATACCCTCGAGGACCATCCGTATTGTTGCTATATACACACACTACATTTTCTTTAGCTGTTAATCTATCCATGGACACTTGCGTTGCTTCCCTATCTTGGCTATTGTAAATAATGCTGCAGCAAACATAGAGGCACCTATATCTTTTCAAATTAGTCTTTTCTTTTTCTCAGGGTAAATACCTAACAGTGGAATTAATGGATCCTATGGTGTTTTTATTTTCAATTTTTTGAGGAACCTCCATACTGTTTTTCCACAGTGGCTGCACCAGTATAGATTCCCACCAGCAGTGCACGAGGGCTTCTTTTTCTACCTATTCTCACCAACTGTTGCTCTTTCTTGCCTTTTTGATTCTAGCCATTATGACAGGTATAAGGTGATACTCCATTGTGGTTTTGATTTACATTTCCCTAATGATGAGTGCTGTTGAGCATCATTTCTTGCGTCTGTTGCCATCTGTATGTCTTCTATGGAGACATGTTTCTTCATATTCTCCATTTTTAATCAGATTATTTTTTGTGCCAAGTATATAAGTTCTCTTTATATTTTGGATATTAACCCTTATCAGGTATATCATTTGCAAATACCATTGCAAAAATTTTTTTGTTGGTTTCCTTTGCTGTGCACAATAATTTTATTTTGGTATAGTCCCAGTAGTTTATTTTTGTTTTTGTTTCCCTTGCCTTAGCACATTTTTCTAGTATGTCTCCTAAGACCAATATCAAAAAGATGACTGCCTATGTTTTCTTCTAGGACTTTCATGGTCTCAAGTCTCACATTTAGGTCTTTAATTGATTTTGAGGTTTGTGTTTTGTTACTGTTTTGTATGTCATAAGAAAATGGTCCAGTTTTCCCAGCACCATTTATTGAAGAGACGGTCTTTTCCTTGTATATTCTTGCCTCCATTATTATAGATTAATTGACCCTATAATTGTGGGTTTATTTCTGGGCTCTTTATTCTGTTCCATTGATTGACATGTCTGTTTTTGTGCTAGTTCCATACTGTTTTGATACTAGAGGTCTAGTATATCTTTAAATCTGGCAGTGTGGAACCTCTAGGTTTGTTCTTTCTCAAGACTGCTTTGGCTATTTGGTATCTTTTGTGGTTCCATACAAATCTCAGTACTATTTGTTCTGGTTCTGTGAAAAATGCTCCTGGTATTTTGATAGGGCCTTTTCTGAATTTGTGTATTTCTTTGGGTCGTATGGACATTTTAACAAGATTGGTTCTTCCAAACTATGAGCATGGAATATCTTTCCACTTGTTTGTGTCACCTTCAGTTTTTTTCATTAATGTTTTATAATTTTCAGAGCATAGGTCTTTCACCTCCTTATTCTTACATATTTTATCTTTGTGTTGCAATTGTAAATGGAGTTGTTTACTTATATTCATTCTCTGCTACTTCCTTGTTAGTGTTCAGAAATGCAACTGATATCTAGGTATTTGTATCCTGCAACCTTATAGAATTCTTTGAATAGTTTTTAGTAGCATCTTTAGGCTTTTCTATGTATAATGTCATGTCATTTACAAATGGTGACTGTTTAACTTCTTCCTTACCAAAAAAATAATTAAAATTAATTTCATCTGTTTTCATTTTTAAAAACTGTACTACCAGAAAATTTAAATTAGTGTGGCTCCTGTTGTATTTCTATTGGACAGCACTGGTCTCGGGTGATACAGGGTGCTGTGAGAACCCAAATGGGCCGCATGTGATGCAACCTGGAGGGAAGGAGTGCTCTCTGGAGGAGCAGATGCATCCTGAGCTGAGTCTTAAAGGTTGAGCAGAGATAGTGCAGGTAAGGACACATCTTGAAATATATTCTAGGTGGAGGTAACAAGGAAAGCCAGGAAAGTGTGGTGTCAAGGAGGAGCCCTGGAAACAGTTGGTTGTTCTCCAGCCTAACTTATTATGAGTTGGACTGGAAGATGATGAAGCTGCCCAAGAGGTGAGGCTTGGTATGCCACCATTTAACAACCAGTAGTAATTAAATTCCCTGGTTCTTGTCTTATACATAAGGTCTGATTATGTTTCCACTCTTTGTTTGAAGTTTTAGACTATCAGCTGTTGAAAGTTGGAAGTTTATGTCTCTACAAGAGTAGGACTATCCTGGAAGATAGGACTAATGCAGGCACATATGCTGCTTGGATGGGAGAATGCTGTTTTCCCTTCTACACATAGTCCTACAGAATTGACAGCAGCCTAAAATTGCTCTCCGGAGTATGGGCCTAATGAATGAGAATCTAGAGGAAAGTGAGAGTTTTCATACATTCTCATTCACTGGGCCCACAGAGAGTAGACATGACTGCATTCACACCCATTTATCTACCACTGACCTTCAATGGGACCACTTCTTACCCCCAAATTCCCACCAATAAGGAAAATAGTTGACCTTTGAACAACCCAGGTTTGAACTGCACCAGTCCACTTATATGCAGATGTTTTTTTATAGTACTATAAATGTATTTGCTTTTAAGATTTTCTTAACATTTTCTCTAGCTCACTTTAAGAATACAGTATATAACAAAAAAAAAAAGAATACAGTATATAATACAGATAACATACAAAATATGCATTTGCTGTTTATCAGTAAGGCTTCCAGTCAACAGGCTATCCATGGAGTTTTGAGGGAGTCAGAAGTTGCACATGGATTTTCAACTGTGGAGAGTTGGTGCCCTTGACCTCTGCATTGTTCAGTGGCCAACTGTATAATCATTTATCAGATGATAATAATTTGGAAGCTCATTATATCCATTCTATCCTAAATCATCCTCAGGCCTCCTGCCTTTAGTAACTAATTATTAAATGGATATTTAGGAGGTCATGCAAGGTAAAGAGGAGTAGCCAAAGGAGATTGTGAAAAGCTAAGTGGAGAAACTTGAGAGTGAGAAGATATCTTAAAGGTCTGCTTCTCACTCTTTAGTGTACATGTTCTAATTCATTACATCTAGGGGTGGGAGCAACAATCTGTACTTTTATTAAGCTTCCAGGTGATATCAGTGCTGCTGGTCCATGGGTCTCATTTTGAGTTACAAGGTCTTCAGAGTCCCTTTAGTACAGTTCTTTATCATGGCTGGAATCTACACTGCAACAGTCCTGATGAGTCATTAGAAGCCTCCGAGGGAAGACCTATAAGCGTGCTTCACCTCCTCCTCCTTTGTGGAGCAAGTCTAATTGTTGGAATAGTTTTTCTAGTGCCTAGATGCTATCTGGGAAATTTCTGTGCATTGGTCCTTGTTCTATTTTTGGAACCCCTGAGATAATGAACCTGATCTCTCTGTCTTGTGACAGCCATTGGAAATTTGAAGAGCATTTTTATATTTCCCTTAATTCTTCAATAGATTAAATCTCATCTCCTTTAGCTGTTAATCATAGGACCTTCTGGATTGTCCCAGGAATCTGTTCTTTAAGTGTACTTCTGATCACAACATTCCAAGCTTTGTCTGAATATCAGAGAGTAAAATGAGCCTATTTCTTATTTGGCTGTTGATTCTCTACTTCTTCCAGGGTCCTCAGGCATCTTGGCATGTTGACTACTCTTTGGGGGTCACTGCTTCTAAGTCCCTCTTAGTGGACTGAGCTAGAGAAATGTATGTATGCTTATGTGTACATTTATGTCTGATCTTCTGATTTGTCCATCCATCCATCCATCCATCCATCCATCCATCGAAACCCTGAGTTTATATACTTTTACTCCAGTTCAACATAGGTTCAACATAGGTTTATTCTAGTTTTCTCCCTTTCCATGTTTATAACTCCCTTCTCTAGGAGTAAAAAAAATCTGCCTTCTATTATCTTTAATATAGTTACCTGTGTGATCAAACCCTTGAGTAAAATCAATCTTTGGTCCACCACCTCTGCCCTCTCCCCATGCATGCTATGTTCACACCATATGCTCACTTCTTTTGGGACCTAGCTAATAGCTTTTGGAATAAACTATTTGCAAAAGGATGAGAAGGGGGATAGAATGCGAAGGAGGAGAAAGTTGGTTTTCTCTTTTGACTTCTAATTTAGTGAATTATACGAACAGGTTTTCTAATTTTAATTCATCCTTGGATTTTCACATTGTGCCCTGCTTTGATTTGATTTTTCTACTCTTCCATTTAAGATTTCTTGGTAAGTTAATTTATTTTGCTGATCTGAAAAGGCTTTGTAATGCTAGAAATTTTCTTAGACACTCCCTTTAATTCATCCTCTTTGAATTCTACAGGGGGAATACAAAGCTTTCTCCTGACTTGCATGGATTTCTCCAGAGCCTTTGCTTTTGGAAATGCTACCAGAATGATGGCTGTGTTTTCAGTGGTGGAAATTATTGATAAATCCCAAAAGCAAGGAATCAGAGAATATCTGCTTTCCAGTGGTGATGTATGAATTTTACCAAAGCTACACCATTATTTATAGTACCCTAATGAGTTTTTTTTCATAGAAACAAAAGATTTCTAACATTTTCTGGAACTGCAAGAAAATAAAGGAAAGAAGAAAGAATTCAACTAGATGCCTGTGTGTTAGGCCAACATTGGAAGGGATCAGCCTTAAAGGATAATCAATACTGATACCACTATCCTTCATCTCCTCATATCCAGCCTGCCCCCAAAGATTTTCTTGGAACCCATGAGAAGGTTAATTGAAAAGATAAATCTGCTTTGGAAAGCATTTGCATTTTAAACAGAGATGGAATTTGGGGAAGTGCCATATAGACATTTATCATTCTACAAATCATAATTATTGTCAATGACCTGAAACCTGGAGCAGGTTATGATGGTTAAATAATGTCCGTAGTTTGGCTCTTTAGGAAAGCTCTTGTCCCCTACCTGATCGTTACCACATTGCCTTGGGTGTTTTAGGCCTGAAGTGCATATGTTGCGTATATTTATCTGAGTAGTTAATTTTGGAGGCAACCATTTTGCAGATATGATTTCTTTCCTCTGACAAGGTCTGGGTTGCTCTCCTTTTTATATTTCATTATTCACACATTCTTCTCCATCTCCCACCAACCCTCCTACCATTTTTATTTAAAGAAGGTATTTATTATGTATGTAGATTTATCCAAAAAGGTCTACATATGCCACATGTGCGTGCATGCGCACATATACCCATAGTACATGTGGACTTCTGTATATGTTCCTTTTAATTTTTTTCTTGACTAGGTCACTCCTGAAAAAACATTTGAGTATTACAAAAGCTGGTAAGAGAGATGAGAAGGATGATACTTTTTGGTTATGAGGTTTGAATTCATTTTCACCATGATAAGTTGACTGCTGGCCAACTGTGTCTCTCTGTGAATTGAACACTTCAACTGTGTCACTGGCTCCGGTGACCTACAGAGAGAGTAGTTATCCAAATGAAATGCCTGAAAACAAAGAATAATTAGAAGCTGCATTTTAGAAGCATGCTCGTTCATAAAACTGGTAGGTCACATTCATTTTAGAAGTGCAACAGCTGGAATTTTGTCTGAGCCTGTGACACTCATTTGTTCAACAACCACTTGAGAAGCTTACATTTGCTGCACACTGTCCTAGGTTCTGGAGAGGTATTAATAAGCAAAGAGAAACAGGGTCTCTGATGGTAAATTTAACAACTGGTTTTCCCAAAACAAAAGCCCTGATTCTTTGTATTTGCCAATGTCTGTGGTATAAATACTCCCATCATATCATTTCCAGCTACCCATATTCCTCATTGCCTGGCACATAGAAAATGGTAACAACCATCATATTCATAGCTTGATAATAATTATCATCATTAGGCTTACTTTAACATGATAAAAAGAAACTAATGACCTAGAGGGGAAAAATCTAAGATGTTTGGGTGGAGAAGGATTTGGATTTTGTATGAGAACCTCAGAAAGATGTAGGACATTCTGTTTCTTTTTTACTAAAAATCTGTAAAATGTGAATTTTTATGAATATGTATTTTATAACTTTTTAAGAGAGAATTTACAATGCCCAAGTGAATCAAGCATAGCTTTCACATTATGTTGGCCAAATAGTGACCAAATGCATAAAGGATACAAGGCAGTTATTATGAGAGAATCCTATATCACAATATATGAATCATTACTAATTGATTGTTAAATTGTTTTCCTGGTGAAAAGTGACTTTAACTAGTGACAGAAGTATTCCAGCTGGTATAGAACAAGAGACTCCAAAACAGTAGCTTAAGATAATGACTGTGTTTATTTCGCTTATAGGCTTGCAATTTTGGTGGAGCTTGGTGGGGACATTATATCCCTTGTATTTGGCATCAAGCACAGTTAAGAAGTAGAATTAGAAGCCTGCAGAGTAGCATTATCTGAAGGGGCACTCCTGGGTTGGCAGTGGATTCTGGCTGTGGCTGCAGTACCAATATGTGGCACCTCCATGTGGCTGCTTGTCTCCCAAAAGTGAAGGTCCCAAAAAAGGGCGAGGTTCAAGCTATAGCACCTCTTACACCCTAACCTTTGAAGTCACACAATATCTTTTCTCCATGTTCTCTTAGGGTGGTCACAAAACATCACCAGGACCAAGAAGGGGAGAGAAACTTAGAGTCTACTTCTCTTAGTGGGCAAGTTCTGCAAGAATGTAGAGGACTGGAATATTAATGTGGCCATTTTTGGAAAAGACAATCTCCTCCAAGAAATTCTGTCCTTTTGGATGTTACCTGCACTGCATATCTGCAGAGAAAACATGGAAAATTAGCCAGATTGTCTCAGTTGCCCAGTTGAATGTAAGTATGCAACTTCACGTCAAAATAATACTTATGTGGGAAACCCAACAAATGTTAGAGCACAGCCATGCGTTTTTAAATTAATTTCTATGTGAACTGTCAAATATATCTTAACTGCAAAGCAAATTGACTGATTACAGGGATGGTGGAAGTCTACCTTTGCTTGGTTGGACTCTGAGTTTGTATTCTGGTCTCTAAGCTTACTTCTCAAATGCAAAGATAGGGCACAGAAAGGAGATGCATGAATTCAAAGGAATTTCAGATATTCCTCTTAATGCATATAGGTGTCCTTCTCATTACCTGCCAGCCACATGACATAAAAGGCTATGTGGAACTTAATGTGGTGCTTGAGAGTCCAATGCATTCCTCCTATTATTTACTTATTAGAGTTTGATTCAGTTCTTTCACTTGTATCCACAACATCCAATTGGTTCCCACTGGGGCATGCATAAATAGAACATTAACAGGTGACTAATCACCAGATATGTATGGATTACCCATAGAGTAGCACCTAGAGAATTGTCAGAAAATATCCAATTAATGCAGTCTACTAGATTGGAATCTCGCTTTATGGTTAGCCCCAAGCCAGCTGTAAATTAGACATGCAAGGATTCTAATTTTTAAAGACACTATGACTGTAAATTTATATTTCTTTGAATATATCCAAGTTCTTCCCTCATTTAGGGAGATGAGGTCATTGTGTAACAGAGGTCTTAAAAACCAAGCCCTTTTGGCAATTGACATGGAAGACAAACAGTGATTCTTCGTTGTTAGATAAATCAAATAGAATTTTAACAAAGTATGTTCCCCAAATATTCTCCTGTTCAGGTTGAAGACAACCATGAGACATTTGTTTTGTTTTGTTTTGTTTTGTTTTAAAGATTTTATTTATTTATTTATGAGACACACACACACACACAGAAGCAGAGACACAGGCAGAGGGAAAAGCAGGCTCCATGCAGGGAGCCTGACAGGTGACTCGATCCCAGGTCTCCAGGATCACGCCCTAGGCTGAAGGCGGCACTAAATTGCTGAGCCACCCGGGCTGCCCCAAGACATTTGTTTTAAGACAATATTTTGCTTTTCAGAAATTTGTTGAAATTTTTAGCAGTCTTTTTTCTCCCATAGCCACATGCCAAAAGAGCAGAATGAGTGAACTGCCAGTATTGTCCCTGCTTCAATGGAGTCCAAATATTGTGTATCCAAATATTTCTGTTCCTTGATGTGTAGTTATAAGCAACACTTTCTGGTATTCCCAGCTCAGACAGTCAGCTTGGTGGTTCACCTAGAACTTTTATACAACTAATTCTTGGGAATCACTTCCCAAAGATGCTACTTCACAGGTCAATATTCTTTAAGAGTTCCCCTTATGATTCTGGGAATCAGCCCAGCCCTGGGAATGAATGATTGAACTAGAACATTTGGTAACTTCTGAAGTTCCTGTAAAGAAGTTTTGCTTTGATAGAAGTTGCTGTAGCTCAGGACAAAATGGTGTTATGATTCAATTTCTATCCTTGGTAAACATTTTACAGTAGAAACTCAGGTTTACACTAAACTTTTATATATTGACTCACTTTGTAGGAGAAGCTATAGGTTTGAAAAAGAAATAAGAAAAGGAATTCCAGTTCATAAATCTAATCATTTTCCTCTTGAGCTTTGGGTTTGGGCTGAAATTTTTTTATGTATATATGAGTGTTCTATATAATGATGATAATGATTATCATTATTTGCTAGATTATAATTGCTAAACAATTATAAACTAAAGTGGCAATTGTTGGATAGAGCCTCAAAGAATAAATAAAGCTTCCAGGGCACCTGGGTGACTCAGGCAGTTAGGTGTCTGCCTTCAGCTCAGGTCATGATCCCAAGGTCCTGAGATTGAGCCCCACATTGGGCTCCCTGCTGAGCGAGGACTCTGCTTCTTTCTCTGCCCCTCCCCTGGCTTGTGATCTCATTCATTCTGTCTCTCAAATAAATAAAATCTTTGTTTTTTTAAAAATAAGGTTTCCACAGCTAGAAGAGTAGATAAAAGATATTTCCAGGTAGAGGGAACATAATAAAGACACAAATGCTTGAAGTGGCATGGTACACTCAAGGATGGGTGAATAGCTCAGTGTAGCCAGGGTTCAATATATATGGGAGGTAGCTATGGCTTGAAATATTCAGTCCTCAGTGATGGAGGCAAATAATTCTATCTTAAGTTCTGTTTCCAATCATCTGGAGGGGCTTTTTGTAGAAATGTGTTAAGATGGGTTCTGAGGTTGCATCTGGCTCTGGGACTGATTAGGGCTTAGAAGAAGGGGCAATAGAGTATCAGGGCCCCATATTTTCTTTTTTATACCTTTTCTTAATTTGAAATATATATACTCAATGTCTTTGCCCTGCTCTCGATTCTCATTGTAACATCTTGGGGTATAGTTTGTGAAATGCAGATTCTTTGACAAGGGAGTTTTGGTTTTAATTGCCATTTTAACCCTATCGATGAATACTGTGGCAACACTCTGCTGGAACCTATGGAAGTGGTGAGAACCAGGTGAAATACAACCCAATGTTCACTTCTGAGTTTCCAAAGCAGTGATCAGTCAAAGGGATAACTGATTAACTATTAATCTGATAGGCTGTATTGATGTCCATTTAAAAGCTGTTGGGCATGGGCATACTTTTTCCCAGAAGAAAAAGAGCTAAAGTAGAAATTAGATCCTGCTTCAGTGTTTACCAAGAAAGTTCACACTGACTCTCAAAGCACCTGCATTATTATGTATGTAACTTTTGATTGGTGAATAATTTTTCAAATTAGTAGTTTTTCAGAAACCAATCCAAATACTTTACATACTCCCAAGAAATTAAAAATGTGTATTCACCTTCTCAAAATTGTAATTGAAACCTCTTCTTATTGTTCCCATTTTTAGTTATATCTGATAGTCTCATTGGGACAAAATATATATATAGGCTTTCCATTAATACCACTTAGAGATTTTATATTTAATTGGCATGTTGTTTTTTTTTTTTTTTAATCCTAGGACTTTCTTGGTGGCCACATTTTAGCACTTTAAAATCAGGATGTGTACACTGTAATGTCTGTAAACATCTCCCCCCTTCCTTTCCCTTCCCAGGCTACTAGTTATTAATTCTATGCTGCTTAGAATTGAGGAAACAGGAAAGTGCATGCATGGAGGATCGATGACCCTTCCTTGTGTTGCAAAAATGGAGAATAAAAACATAACTAAGGCAGATGTGTCCCTCTTCCTCTTCATTTTGAATGTGGCTCCATGTATATCTGACGTGACTCTTCCACAGTGTCTTAAGGTACTGGATATATCTTTCATGTTCCTTTAAGTACTTTATTTCCAACATTTTAAAATTATTTTGGAATAGTAAGGTAATAAGGTTAATTGGTTATTGGTGCTGGAGTGAACAATTTTACTTCTGCCTAGAGATTAAGTTAAAAACCTTAGAATGTAAATCTACGGGGAATGTTAAAGATTTTCCAATTCAGCCAAGGCTTTGGGAGTGAGGCATTGTCCTCTAGGAACCTTCTCTATTTAGGTCTACGGTTGTGCTTGGTCATCCCTCATGGTGATACTATGGCAAGTTCTTAAATATCTCCTGCCCAATTATTTTGACCTTAAAATAGCAATCTTCTAGTTTGACAGACAGCTAGGTTGTGTAATGCTCAGCAAAACACCAGAGGTATTTGGGGGTCAGGCTGCAGAGTTTTGACCTGTCAAGTTACTCAGCACCCCTGAACCTTATTTATTCAAGCCCTTCAGAAAATAATCAGTGTAAATGAGGTTTACACATCTAGAACATGTCAGCACTAGCCTGGATGCTGGGCATACAGTGCAAAAACAGACATAGTTCCTGCTCCCAAAGAACCCCTCATGAGAATATACAAGGAAGAGTTGCCATTTGCAATTGTAGGGAAATGGGGTACACTGGATAGGTAAACCGTTTAGAGAAAATACTTCAAAGCTGGGATAGAAGTAAGGATGAATGCCTTAACTTTCTTCCCTGTAAAATGGGGACACACTTCCCTTGTCGGGTTATAGTAAGGAAATAGAGACAATGAATACTGTCTGTGAACTGCTGTGTCCAACAGTTCATTACTGGGCCAGAAAATACATATTGAATCATTACCTTCAAAGCAATGGGGATTCAGAAGTGAGTAGGGTGCTGTCCCCATCCTCTTGGGTCTCACAAGCCAGAAATCTAGCCCTAGCTCCCGAGGCTGTTCTATTATTGCTCTTGTCCCACTTGCCTATTCATTGTTCATGTGTCTGACTCATAAGAGCACCAGCTTAAGGAGGCCAGAAATGCTTCTCTCTCATCCAACATTGTATGTTCAATGCAAAAATAGTTCCGAGTGAACATTTGCTACTTACCCTGTGCCCTGCAGGAGATGCATCTGGCATCCTGCCCTATCATCTCTCCCCTAGCTCTCTAGCTCACACCTGTCCAACTTTCAACAGTCAGCCCCAGCATTTATTTGCCTGAAAATCTTCTCTAGCTAATAAGGGCCACTAAGGCCACATTCAGGGCGGGAGCCACACAGTGATAGGGAATTAAGTCCCACCCCAGCTGCCCCACATCCTCTGCCCTCTGAGGAATTTGTTCTAATTACTCTATAGCAATAACTCGATTGATAATTTACCCTCCATTGGCTGTTTTGCCTTCTTCTCTTACTTCCCCGACTTCCTTACCAGTGATTTCAGGGGTTTAACTCCCAAATAAATCACTTACATCTGAATCCTTGTTTAATTGGCTGTCCAAACTAAAATGTCCACTCAGCACCCAAATCCTTATATTTAAATTATTCTGCTGCCTATAAAGAGCCCATCTCTCATGATGGGAACTGAAAAGGTCACATAAACTTGCATCCACGGGTGTGTACATGACCTGTACTTTGCCAATCAGACATATCCTTAAATTGGAAGCTCATGTCATGAAGGAGGAAATGCCAGAATTGATTATGTTGACAGATGGTAGCAGAGACAGCAATTTGAATGAGTTTCCAGCATCCAGTGTTGGTAGCACACATGGTACAACCCCATGCACAAAGTGTGGCTTCATTGAACAAGTTCTACTTGGATATTTTTGAGTACTGCTCTTTTCCATTGTCCTCTCAGAGATTCCTTGATCTCTCCAATATCTTTTGGGACAAGTTCCTTTCCTGCCAACATGTCAGGTTTTGTTCCTATAGCTTGTACCTAAGAATGCTGTCTATGTCAGTCAGGATAGAGCAAGGAAAACACCCTCTACCTCTTTGAAGCAGACGAGATTTAATACAGAAGGTGATGGAAAAGCTGAAAAGCCAAACAGGGAACAATGAGGTAACCCTCATTGCCTCACATGGAAGCTGCCATCACCCCTGGGGCTCGAGGGACCATGGAGGAAGGGACCACATTCTCTGGCAGGAGGAAGAACAACACTAGGGGGGCTTCCCGGAGAGGTGACCATCTGGGGTCTGAGGCCTGAAGCTCCACAGGAAGTGGGGAAGAGAGAGTAGAAGAACCATCTGGTTTTCTTTCTTCTTCCTCCTCCAATTTTACACCATACTACCCGTAATTTGAAAGTAACCAGATGCTAGAGGGCAAGGGAGCCTATAATAAAGAGAACATGAAAAGAACCAGAAATAGGCCTGAAGGCCAACAGGCAATTGATATGCACAAGTAGTGGGAGCTCCCATAGTTTTCGGTGGAGTGAACAAAGAGAATAACCAAGGAGAGGGCTAGGACCAGACTCTTGTATTATATAACAACTCTTAAAGGATAGGGGAATTAGATGATTGCCCCTAAGGAGAAACAGAGAACTAGAAGGAAACTGAGGCAAGAATAGTGTCCCAGATGCCACACCTCTGAAGTCGTCATATCTGCCAGATTCCTAACTGGATTTCCACCAACTAGACCTCTGAATTATTCATTGAGTCTAGACAGGAGACTGAGAGTGCTTATCCATGAGCTTTGGGTATCATCACTTCTAATCCAGGCTATTCCCTGGGTAACGGGAGTTATTAAGTGAGGATAACAGTGCTTGCCAACTTTTACTGGGCAAGGTGAGAAGCAATGCATAATGGAGATTTTTAAATACTTGGCAAAATAGAGACACATGTCGCAGCAGGAACCTTAATTGATAAAGTAGAGACAAATGCATTCACTCTCACGGTTGGAAATTACGAGACTGTCTTACATGACTTCCATGAATAGATGGATTGCGACATCTTTGTTAGTGGCAGCACAGAAAAGAAAACAAAATTCTGCTTGGATTTATGAGAAGGACCATGGTGTAATGGAAAGGGCATCAATTGCAGAGTCAGGAGAACCTCATTTTAATCTCACCTCTACTACTCATTAGTATTGTGATTTGAGGCATTTTCAACTGAGCTCCAGCCTCTTCATGTTTAAAATTGATTCTGTACTGGGCATTGTGCTAGAATAATAACTTGCCCACATAATGGACACTTCATAAATGTTTGTTCCCAGCCTCAGTCTCCCTTCTTTTTTACCATAACACCAGCTTCAGAAAGAAAAGGTGAGAAAATAAACTCAAATTCTTTCTACAAAAAAATGGCTGCTGTGAATCAGTTTTATTGAGACATGCTTAAAGGAATTAAAACCCAAATCTCAGAGCCCCTGCTTATTGTTGAAAGCACCAAAAGCCATGGGCATTATACACCCAAGGCCACTTAATCAGAATTTCAGATGATCTAAAAAAAATTTATCTGTAGGCATATTCCATTTCTTAAAACGAAACAAAACAAAAAACAAAAAAACCTCACTTCCTATATGGCTGCCATAAAACGTGTATTCACTTATATTTTGAGTAGGATTTCATGCTCAGGGGGTGCCTTGGTGTTTCTGTGACCCAAGCAAGGGGTCCCTATGCCTTTATCACATGGTTTCTTCTTGACACAGCTGGAAATATGATTGCCTCAAGGCCCATCACAAAGCAGCGGGATCTCTGCTATGGGTCAGCAGCACAAGGAAGTGTTGCCAAGATACAACAGAAAACACAAGACCCCCAGGTCTCCCTCTGGGTTTCTGGAGCAGTGATCTTTGGCTCAGCTGTGGAAATTTCAGTTCATTCATTGAAAGCCAAACATACCTGTCCCCCAGAGAGGAACATGCCTAATAAAGAGACTTCCTCCTTGCTGGCTAGTCTTGTGGTTTTATTCAGCCCTTAAAGACAGTGTGGGGCCTGAGTACCCCCAGAGCAGCCTAGCCAGGGATGGGAGCAAGCCCCAGAGATAGTCACTGAGGTAGAAAAGCACCAGCCAGCATGGATACCTGAGGGCTGTGATCAGGGCACTCAGAGCTTGCCTTGGCTCTGAAACATCAGATGGAGCTCAGACAAAATCAGGTTTCACTTAAACTTTATCCATCTGCTGACAACCTGTGTGCCTTCTCTCTCATTCTGTGGCTATTCTTTGGTACAGTGCTTTTTATCTATTTACTTTCAGAGCACAACAGGGATATTTATCCCTTAATTTATATATCTAGGCCTATACCTTTAAATATATTTATGATGACATTAAGAGAATAGGATTTCCAACCAATTCTTTTTTTTTTTTTAAGAGTGGCTGTAGTATCAAATCAATCTTAACTCATGTCCTAGGTGATAGAGCTCAAAAGGAAAAGTTCTCTTCTGTTAAGTTGTCCCAGCAGGCCCCTTTCCAGGGTAAGGGACTAATATCCTGAGACTGTAGCTTTTCTCTTGCATTGTTCCCTAGCAGTGCAAACTATTAGTGTATAGTGCCATGGACCTCTATCCTTGAGGCCCCTGTCAGTAATTGGTGTTCTGGAATTACTATAAAAGCACCTTGTCCTCCTATTTCTCCTTTTTTTTTTTTAATGTATTTACTTATTATTTACGGTAGCCAATGGCTATAGTTAACCACATCCTGTTCTTTGAGGAGTAATTTAAACATAGTTAGCCCTTCATTTTAATATTTATTTCCATATTCTAAAATAGAATGCTACCTCTATTTACATTTTATTATGGTAGATACAATTATGTCTCTTATATCCGTTTACATTCCTCCATCTTTCCAGTTTGTGACAATATTTGTATTACCTGACAATGGAAGTCACTGTTGAGCCAAGGAGCCTATTACCATGTTTCCATTCTTGTTCAGGTATTTTCCCTAGAGCTGAGAATTTGGTCATTTAAAAAAAAAATGCATTTAGTTTTCTCCATCCATGCTAAGTCTTTCCAGTGATTTCTATAGCATAATATTCAAGGCACTGTTTTCTAGCACATTAAGTATAGTTACTGACTTAATTTTCACAGAAACTCAGTGAGGTAGGTACATTATGATCCATTTTATCGATGGGAAATGTGAAACAAGGAGATTAATTGACTAGCATGGTGAGATTCTAAAAGGCAGAGTTGGGCTCCTGCATCCACTCCCCCAACCTCAAGCATCACAGCCCTTGATGGAATTTTCTATGTAAGCAAGCCTAGCGGATCATTAGTTAGAAACTTTTTGTGAAGCTCTTTCTGCTATAGGTCCCTTGTTATCTGGTTTCACCTGGATTGTGTGCTTTCTACCCTTACGCCCACTAGTCATACTTGTCCAGAGGATTTCCTTCTCTCCCTCCTGGGTGGTTTTCTTGGTTTTCTGGATAGCATTCCCTCTTTCTTGGTTTACCTTCTAGCTTTGGGTGGAGCCATCCGTGAGAAGGTTTCTCAGAAAAGGTCAGGGTGGACAAATACTTTTTTAGATCTTAAACATCAAAAAACATTTGCATTCTGTCTTGATAGTGCTGGGTACAGCAGTCACGGAAATTCTTACTCTTGGTCATTTGAGTGTAACCTGTTTTTTCCCCCTTATTGGAACTTTTACTGTCTTCCTAGTGTTGGAAAGTGTTGGACACGACATGGTGTGTCTTTTCTCATACATTATACTAGGTGTTCAGGAGGCTTTTTCATTATGGATGTACGTGTACTTCAGGTCCAAAAATGTCCTTGCAATATTTCTCTTGACCTTTTTCTCTTCCATACCCTATTGGTAGGATGTTAGGCCTCCTGGCTTCCTCTATTTTTTCAAAAAGGTGTTATTTCCTTGTTTTCCAAATCTTTTACAAATTTTATATTTGTATAAGTTTAGCTCTCACATATAAATTTCTAAGAACACTCTCTGATCCTAAAATTAATCTCTGCCTTTTTCTTAATAGTATCCTGATCTTGTTTTGACAATAAATAGCTTACCTCTCTGAGATCATTAAATATAGTTTTATTAAACTTCTCTTTTGAGTTTCCTTTCTGCCTTTCTCGTTTTGATGTCCCTAATTATGTTAGAGGCTTTCTTCAAATGTCAAGTAGTTCTCAACTTTCTCTTAAGATTTTAAAAGTTAGGTTAGTAAGTGCAGATTGGAAGCTTGGTGTAGCTGGACATAGCTTGCCAACTGTCCAGTAAATTGGATAAAGATTTAACCTTTTCATTATGAAGTTTCTAAATGTCCATGCCTACAGGTTTTTCTCTAGGCACATGAAGTATTTGTGTAGAATTATATTGAAATCCAGCGTTAGATATGGGGGTTCCTAAAGCCCCTTCTGCTATTTCTGCAAGTTGGACTCCACCTCCCTATCACGTTGCTTAGCATTGTCTTTTCCTTTTCTTTCCCCATTACTAAGTCCTTAGGTATTTCAATGTAGAGAAGTTTGGGTTCGTGTTGACTCATGTCCTCACAGTACTCTTTCTACCCCTAATCAACTTTACAGTTTTCCTAAATGAAGGCAGTTCTATAAAATATATATATATATATATATATATATATACACACACACACACACACACACACATATATATCATATAATTTATATATACACATATATATCATATAACATATACACACACACACACACACACACACACACACACACTGTTCAAGTTGTGCCACAAACCCAAACATCAATTATGGAGTGAAAATTTTTAATAGTTATATGATAGCTATGGATAAACTTGCCTTCTGGACTAGTGCCAACTTACATGTAATCCTTATTTCCTTATAATGTGTGATTACTGCATTAAGATTATTACATTTATCTTGAAGTACATTAATCTCCTTGTTGGAGTGACTGCTAAAACTGCATGTTTATTTATCTTTTGGAGGAGTGTGCTTCAGATTTTCTACATATTGGAATTCCTGTCTATTGACTTTCAATGGAACTCTCTAGACCCCTTGGCAAACCTATCATTAAGGGCTCCTCCCCAAGCCCTTAAGGGCTGTAATAACATATAGGTGTAGATATACCTGGTTATTTAAACAAGATTTCCTATATGTGGAATCAAATTTCTTCATTTCCTGGCCTAACACTGGATTGTTTTCTGCTTCTTGAAGTTTCCCTAGATACCACATTATTTTGTTTCTACCTCCTATCACACCCTTTCCATTCTCCTTTGGTCCAGGTTCTCAACTTGACCTCTGATGTAAAACTGTTGGGATCCTATACTCACTCTTCTAAGTCTCTTTAGGGGATTCCATCCAGCCCATAGTTTTATGCTGATCACTCCCAGACATTTATCATTAACTATGTTGTATTCCCAGAACTCCTGACTCTAGTGGCTGGCTTAACATTTTCATATGCTTAGCATGACCAATAGAGAACTTTAGAGTTACTGCTACCTGCACACACACTACCCCTTAGGTTCTCCCTTCTTCCCATTTTGGAAAATGGCACCAAAATCTCACCAGTTGTTCAAGTCACACATCTGACAATGATCTTTGATTCTTCTCTTTCAACTCACAAAAGCCATTTATATACACACTGTGGATCCTACTCCAGCAAACACCTTGAATCTGTCCAGTTCTATGCATTTCTCTCTCACCTTAGACAAAGACCTCATGTTTCTTATGGACTACAATGGCTTCTTACTGGTATTTCTGCTTCCAGCCTTGGACATAGCAACCACAGTAAACTTTTTTGAACCCCAAATCAGATCATAAGTCAGTTTAAAATCTTCTAAAAGTCTCTGTAACTACAGCACAATACATCCACTGGCTTTTGGCCTGCCAAGTCTTGGTTTTTCACAACTCCAACCTCATTCCCTTTCTAGAGTCTTTCGACTAGCTCTTCCTCTGCCTACAATGAGCTTCTCTATCATTCACACATGGCTCCATCTTTCTTATTATTTTCATCTAAAATGTCACCTTCTCAGAAAATCCTTCCCTGGGCACCCACCTAGGGTATTCAGTCATTATCTTTCCCACCAGCCTATTTTAATTCTATGGATGACACATTACTATCTGATATATTCTGTTTATTGTCTGTTTATTGCCCCCACCAGAATGTAAATTCCTTGAAGGCTATGACCTTATAAACCTCATCCAACTTAGTATAATCAGTGTCCAGCACTAAAAAGCACTATTTATTGAATGAATGGACTGATAAATGGAATAGAGGCACTTTAGAAGTGAGAAAACCAGAGGGAAAAGCAACTTGCCACAGATGACGTAGATAGCAGGCTATTTGGCCTATTGCTTTAAATGTATTCATTGTCTTAATGACCTCCACTATATCCTATAGCTACTATTTTTAATTATACTGTTGGTTCCATCACTGAGCAGTTTAGTTTCTTATTCTAGAGTCTTACCTTACCAGCATTATCCCACTTGAGAGTTCTATACCCAGAAGCCAACTATATGTTGTCACTGGTCATCTTTATCCTGAGGTAGTTACAAGCTTTATTTATAAACTTTGAGAACTTTCTTTTTGGCTGTTATTTCCTGTTGACCCACTAGAAACCCACCTTCTGCCAAACCAGATACTTAATAGTGTTCATGCAGAGAATGGGATTGTAAATCCACAGGGTAATTATGGTTTGCTGGAAAGAGCTTTGCCTGGGGAAACCTGGCTTTTCATCTATTTCTGTTACCCAGGAGCTATCTGATCATAAGTAAGCCCTTAACACCCTAAGCTTCAATTTTGTTGCCTGCCCAGCTTTGCCATGAGCAGAGGAAAATTAAAAAAACAATCCACTCTTACTCTCTCCCACTCATCTATTTGGAATAATACATATGAAAACTCACTTCACAGGGATTAAGTGAATTCATAAATAATCCAGTTAGTTGGATTAAATGAACTCATGAATATAAAAACATTTTGCCGAGTGTAAAATGCACTACAGATGTCGGGGATTAAATGTAAGGGATTGCTCACAGGAATCAGTTCCTAATGCATTAAATATATGGCCATCAGTAAGTGTGATTGTTTAAAGTCCCCATTAAAAGCCAAACTTTCAGAACAACTGTCCTCTTAACTAGTATACTTTTGAAATGAGATTATTGTGTACACAGTAGCCCATCCAAATGGTATAAAATGAAAACTGAAAGCTCACTCTCACCTCAAACCCCACAAGTATATTGCCCAGACCCAAGCAGTTAGCCTTAGCTTGCCCTTTTTAGTTACTAAAATAATTACCTAACATAATAATAGTTTTGTACCTGACAGTGAGTCCAACATTGTTACAAGCCCTTTATACATTAACTCATTTTGATGTTCACAATAACTGTATGGCTCAAATATTACTATTATCCTGGTTGTATATATCAACATACTGAGCCATAAGGATGGGATTTGTCCACTGTCACACAGCTAAATACAGATTATTGGAGCTCAGGCTCCAAAGGTCATGCTCTTAGACACCTTTCCAAATGAGTATACAGAGTATGTATAGAACATTCAGCTGTATAATGTATCCTGATAAGATTTTTAATATCTTCTGTTTTTTTGTTATTAAAAATAAAGTGCAAAACATAAAAAAAATTAAGCCACCATGGACAACCCAGTGATTCTGTGTTTATCTTTAGCATACATTTCTGTAAGTGGAGAGCTGAAACAGGACATATATATTAAACGTTGCAAGTGATACCACCAAAGTGCCTTCCACAATGAATAGCAATGTTCACCTAGAATCTACAAGCCACCAGATAATTCACTGAGAGGACCTGTGATTTTTATGTACCTCTTTTTTTTTTTTTTTCTGTAATTGCTTTTTAAATCTGAGTGCTCTGCTGTTTGACAAGGGATTTTACCACACAGTAAACACAACTTTTTGGGAAAAGTTCCTCATATTCCTGTGGGGTGATATCTCAGCTCCTGGGCAGGGGGTTAGCAGGCATCTGATGAGCTCTCTGCTTCTGCTGCCTGGTATCCTGAGGCTCTGAAAAAATTGCTGTGAGGCTATTCACCTTGGCTCAGCCTGAGATCTACTCTGACAGATTTATTGGCTCTTAAACCTTTACCCAAGCAGAACCTCTAAACCAATATACGGTTTCACTCATTTGCACTCCAGGGAAAGAGAGCAGCCAAGAAGGGAGAGGAATGAGACTCCAAAGATGTAAGTCCACTCCTCTCTTGCCGCCTTGCAAACTTCTTAGGAAATGGAATTCATTTCTTTCCAATGAACATCCGAGCAAGAGTGCATAAGCAGAGGGGGAGGGGCAGAGGGAGAGGGAGAAGCAGACTTCCCACTGAACAGGGAGCCTAATGCAGGGCTTGATCCTAGGGCCCCAGAATCATGACCCGAGTTGAAGGCAGACTCTTAACAGGTTGAAGGCAGACTCTTAACAGACTGAGCCACCCAGGTGCTCCATGGCTGTGTTTTTTTGTTTGTTTGTTTGTTTGTTTGTTTGGGCAGAGTTTTCTCAGTCCATTGGCATGTGGAAATACATTGGTGAAAGGAAATTAGCGAGATCATTCAGTCAACCACTGTATCCATTATCTGATTTTTAGAGGAAAATATTGAATGAGAAACTTGCAGTATTCCCCCAGCTTCTATAAGAATGGAAGATGGAGAAAATGGCATCAATTTCAACAGGAGGGAATTTAGAGCAATAAGAAGAATACCTAAAGGAAGACCCTAGGTATATTATCCATATTTTCCTGCTGAGAAAACTAAAGCTTAGAGAGAGGTTAGATGACTCAACCTACCTTATGTAGAAAGGGGTGAAGCCACAGTTCAAACTCTGGTTCCAGTTTCAGAGTCATGTACCCTCTGCTGCACCCATTGGTGGTCTCCAAACCTGACTAATAACGCTTTCTAATTCCACCTACTTAATACTGACATCCTTCTATGTGCTACAGACACATGAAAATGCTGGATAAGATATCATGAAACTATTTTACATTTAGGCAAAGAAGAAAAGGAGACAGAGACTGAGAAATGGGGAGACAAAACCCTTACATGCCAAAAATAAAGAACCTCATAACCAATGTGGCAAATACAGGAGTGGAGTCCAGAACAGAGGATATCAGACATGACCACAGAACCTAACAGCCAGGGGTTGGGGTTTTTGACACATGGCCTTTGGGTAAGGAGAGGTAAGGAGTCAGAACTGAAATTCACACATAAAGCGAGGACCAAGGAAGACCTGCTCCCACTCTGTTGGGGTACTATAAAACATGTTCACTTACTAAAGCTACTGGCAAAATTCTCACTCCTCAGGTATCTGGGTGGGGAAAATTTCCCACAATAAATGGCAATTTAAAAAATCTGTGTCATGCATAGGTGTAGCATCCAAATTTTAGCAGAGGAACCCCAAATGCAGATTAATACAGATACCATAAATATTTCTGACAGTGAAACTCCTGGTCTTCATCAAAGAATCAAATGTAAGACTCCTCTGAATGATTACTACCACATCCTAAAGTACACAAGAGAAGCTATATCCTAACTGAAAAAAATGCTTCATAAAGGACAAATCAAGGAAGTGGCCACAAAATGGGAGAGTCAACAGATACATGTGGGAAAAATAGCTTTAGACCGTTAGATTATCTCAGGTTCTTGTGGTGCTAGCTATAAATTTAAGCATATTTATAATTATGAAAGTGATAAAGGGAGAAATTAAAAGCCCTCATTAAAAAAAAAAAAAAAAAAAAACAGAAAAAAGAATTGGCAGTTAAGACAACCCAGTAGAGGGGCGCCTGGGTGGCCTAGTGGTTAAGCATCTGCCTTTGTCTCAGGGCGTGATTCCAGGGTCCTGGGATTGAGTCCCACATCAGGTTCTCTGCAGGGAGCCTGCTTCTCCCTCTGCCTGTGTCTCTGCCTCTCTCTATGTCTCTCATGAATAAACAAAATCTTAAAAAAACAAAGACAACTCAGTAGAACTCAAGATGAAACACTGTGGATAAAATTCAGCAACAACTAGCTCTGAGAGTAGATTGGCACAGTGAAAGAGAGAACTGACACAGGGGATATTTCTGAAGAAATTACCCAGAGGGTGGCAGAGAGAGATAAACAGGTATAAAATCAAAAGATAGGTTTGGAGATATGGAGGATTAAATTAGAAGTTTGAATTTAGCTCTAATGGGATTTCAGAAAGAAAAAATGGGAACAGAGCAATGCTCTACATGAAATGGGGATGACTTGTCAAGAACTAAGAAAAGTCTTGAAACCTCGCACTAGAGCGGCACACTGAATCCTGCACACAATATGGAAATCTAGTAGATTCATTATATGAAGGGTACAACACTGAAGCAAACAAGAGTTGAAGAGCCAGTAGGGAAAACAAATAACATACAAAGGAATAATCATTAGAATGGGAAACATCAGCAAAATAGAGACCAGAAAACAAATCTGATCATCAGAATCACCTGAGAAGCACATGAAAACACAATGTTTTAACCCTAGATGCTTTGTATAGCAGTAAACTATGATTTGTAAAAAAAAAAAAAAAAAAAAAAAAAAAAAAAACGCTTTGGGATGATCAAATAGGTTCAAAACCCTTTTATTTCTGAGCACCAACTACATAAACACACACATGTTCACATTATCTTATATACTGAACTCAAGTGTGTGTTAGTGAAATTTACCCCCTACTCCTAAAAACCATGGAGAGGTTTAATCCAAAATCCAAGGATAATTTAAAAAGATTTTTTTATTCAATCTCTAGGAGACTCATGCTAAATGGTGCCAGAAGATGATCCCCAAAGAAAAAGCAAAGGAGCTAGTACAAGCATCTCTGACCTCAAGATTCCTCAACACTTCTACTACTGCCCCCCTCCAGTAGATCTGTTAGCATCAGAGGACACGTCACTCTGCCTCAGACCTCTGGAATCCTGTGTGCATGGTTGAGAAGAGTGAACAGCGTGCATTAGAGCATGTGGCAAGACATGACTCCTGTCTTATTTGATATTAAATACAAAAAGACACATTAACAGCAGAAATTTAGTCTACTTTGCCTTTATGAACTTCTGTTCTCAGACTACTGGTTGTTTATATAACTTCCATAAAAGGATCATTCTACATTAAAGTAATACTAGGTATAATTGGAATATTTTCTACGTACCCCCAACACAAAAAACCTGGAAGTCTCCAGAAGGGATGGAGGGCAGTGAGATTTTGTCACATTGTTCTACATGCATGTAGTAATGTTTGCTCTTTGGCCTGAACTCCTTATACTTTTCCCCTTTCCATAGAGGATGCTCACATAAAATAATAGCATATTCACATGACAGAACTATGCTGGTAGAAAAATGATGCTTTAAATAGATAAATATTTAAAACTTCATTAGTAATAAAGAAAATGATAAAATTCTATTTTCTTCCATTAGATTAATGAGTTTTGTTTTTTATTTTTTTTAAATTGATGGTACCTAATATTGGTGAAGTTGTAGAGAAATGGGCACTACTTTGCTGTTGGGAGTATAAATTGGTATATACTTCCTAGATAGAAATTTGGTAATATGTAGTCAAAGTCTTAAGAATTTACATAGATTTTCTTTTCAGCTCAGCAATTCCATGTAAAGAGTATATATTTTTTAAAATTGAAGGACTGCAGCATTGTTTATATTAAAATTTGGAGGGGATCCTTGGGTGGCTCAGCGGTTTAGCACCTGCCCTTGGCCCAGGGCATGATCCTGGAGTCCCAGGATCGAGTTCCATGTCGGGCTCCCTGCATGGAGGCTGCTTCTCCCTCCGCCTGTGTCTCTGCCCCTCTCTCTCGCTCTCTGTCTTTCATTAATAAATAAATAAAAATCTTTAAAAAAAAATTTGGAAACAACTTAAGTGTCACAAAACAGGAATCATTCCAATAAAACCTGGTGCTATACAATGCGATACAGTTAGGAAAGATATTCCTAACACAGAGGTAGTATTTTTTTTTTTGAGGTAGTATTTTAAAAGTTGCAAAATTAAAGGTAATATAAAGCAATCTTTTTATTATAGATAAGAACATACAAAATCAAGGAAGAGACTAAGATTTGAGAATGATTATCTCTGGGTGGTGGGAACTTAGGGGTGTTTTTTTTTTTCTGCACAATATTTTCTATAAGTTTTGCAATGAAATTTTTTTTAATAAAGGGAAACTTGTGGTCACAAAAAATTTTAAGCAATATGAGATAATGCCAATTATGCCAAAATGAAGGTTGCCTTATGATTACAACTGTATAGAAATGTGTGGGGATGCCTGGGTGGCTCAGCGGTTTAACGCCTGCCTTTGGCCCAGGGCGTGATCCTGGAGGCCCAGGATCAAGTCCCACATCAGGCTCCCTGCATGGAGCCTGCTTCTCCCTCTGCCTGTGTCTCTGCCTCTCTCTCTCTCTCTCTCTCTCTCTCTGTGTGTGTGTGTGTCTCTCATGAATAAATAAATAAAATCTTTAAAAATAAAAAAAAGAAATGTGTGTATGAAAGGAAAGAAGGAAGGGGGAGGGAGAGGAGGAAAAATCTCTCAATAATGCCTTTCTTTGGCCTGTGGAATAGGGGGCAAATGTTCTCTGCTTTTATGAATTTCTCATACTTTCTAATGTAGTACCAATTTTATACTAGAAGGAAATTTAATAATCAGGATCTTCCCATTATATTTCATTTTATATACCTCTCTGCCATGTGAAGTATCCATTTAGAATCCTAACACCAAATTTCTGGGCTCCATCCAGGCCACTGTATTAGCTAAGTATGCATAAAATATTACTATTGAATTTATGATTTCAATCAGAGGAGGCTAGAAGACTCTTCTAGAATCCTCTCACGAGTCTATCAGGAATCTGGGTGGGATTAGACCTTCTTTGTCTCCACTCCGTATTCTGTCTGGGTCTCCAGAGGGAGTGGAGAGCAATGAGATTTTGGCACCACTGTTGCAGACTCACGTTGTAGTACACTCGCTTTCTGGCGTGAATTCCTCACACATATGCTCTGCTTCTCTACTCCAGAGCAGAAGGCTCCTTGCCTGCACCAGTCTGGATGTCAGCAGGTGGCCTCCTGGCCCAAAAAGCTTTCTGTATGAATTACTGTGTGTGGTTTCTGCACATTGAAACTTGGCACCCACACCCTCCTTATCCCTGTGCACATCCTCCATATTCCATTAGAAGCCATCCAGATTCTTGGACTGGATATTAGCCAAAACCAGACTTCAAAGAATCACCTAGCTTCCATCTGCTAAGATACCACATTCCCTTCCCCTTTTCAGCTCCCAGGCTTGTCTCCACAGAGCCACCTGCATGAACTGATCTTGCCCCTCTGTGGCCCAAGAATCTTCTGTGGCTTCCTATCACATTCAGGATAATGTATGTATTCCATAGATGGAAAGTGAGGTCCTTCCTGGTGTGTCCCCAACTTGTCTAGTCGGCCTTCACCTTCACCAAACACTCCGACCTTCTCTATTGCTGTAATGCATGGTCTCTGGACTTGACCTACTTCCTCACTTGTCTCTGCTTTTCCACGTGCTCTTCTCTTGCCTTCTCCACGTTGCTCCTCCTTCTATATCTGTTCATTCTTTAGAAGTCAGTTTGAGAGTCATTGCCTTTGGGAAGGCTTCCTGACTCCCACCTGCCCTGTCCTCCCCCTCCATCCCAGGTGCTCTGGCACATGCCCCCTACAAACATCCTAGAGTATGTGCCAGCTCAGCTCTGTCCTTCACTGGATTGTGAGGTCCTTGCAAATAAGGACTGGGTTTTTCACTCGTTTTATTCCAGTGTCTAGCCTTCTTCCATAGTTTCCAAAGAATGGCAAATACTCAATATGTATCTAGTACTTCCATTCCTGGTATAATCCCAACAATTGCAAGACAGGTACAAGAATGTTCACAGCAACATTAATTGCATTGGTTCCAAACTGGAAAGAACCGAAAGGCCTGTTCACCATAGAATAAGTAAGTAAGAGACACCTGCGTGGCTCAGCAGTTGAGCATCTACCTTCAGCTCAGGTCGTGGTCCTGGGATCCTGGGATCAAGTTCCACATCGGGCTCCCCACAGAGAACCTGCTTCTCCCTCTGCCTGTGTCTCAGCCTCTCTCTCTCTCTGTCTCTCAGGAATAAATAAATAAAGTCTTATTTTAAAAAAAGTGAATCACAGCATGTTAAATAAATAAATCCTATGCAATAATGAGAATAAGTGAATCAATGTTGTGAATTAATCTCACAAACATAATGTTGAGTGGAAGAATTTATAAGAGAGTCGATGACTCCATTTATGTTAGCTCAAAAGCAGGCCAAGTCATCTGTGGTGTTAGAAATCATGGGAGGAGTTACCCTCGAAGGTATAGGGTAACTCATAGGAGCCTCTGGGATCCCAGTAATGTTCTGTTTCTTGATCAGGATGCTGGCTGCATGGACATTTTCACACTGTGAAAATCCACCCAGCTGCGTATTTATGACTTGTGCATATATCTGTCTCTTATGCCCCAATAAAAATTTTAATGTAGAAAAGTTCCCTTTGTGAAACATGTCTCTCTGTGGCGTTTAGAACAGTGACAGATGGGGAATGTAGGTTTGATTCAAGTGAATTGCCAGCTTGATTAATGCTCTTTTTTTCCCCACTCAGGATGGTGTGGCATGGCAGAAAGGAAATTTTTTTTAAGTGGAAAAAACTCTCCCTCTAGAGTGTCTAGCATTTGCTTTAAGAAATGTGATGCTCGATGGTGTTAGCAGGTGTTCATTCAGAGAGCTGGGCTTCTCAACTTGAATTTCAGCAGGCTCAAATAATTTGGGAATGTGTCAGGGTATAAATAAACAGATAACTATAATTGGGATTTCACTCTTTGCTTTGCATCTTCATCCTTCTGTTTTTATGGCTGCTGTCACCAGCGGGCACAGGTCCATCACACCTCCCCTACACTCCATTGGTTCACGTCTCATTGCTGCAGTTCAACATTGGGCTTCTTCTTGGGTTAAAGATAAATTATCTCAATTAATCTTTCATCTTTTCCCCCTCCAAATCTTAAGGAATCTAGAAATAGCAGACGAGGGCACATGTTTAAAAAGAGATTTTCTTCTCTTTAATCAGACAAATGTGGAAAAGAAGCCTGGTGACTCTTGTCTCTGAGATGACCGCGGCCCTCTCGGGCGCTGCCCATGGGCGCCTGTCCAGCCACCCCTGCAGGGACTCACCAAGCTTCTCTCACGTTCTGTACTAAAAACCTTTCAGTGTCGGCACAGATGGGAATTCTGCTGCCTCCTTCTCATTTCCCATTTCCTGCACTTTTTCTTCCTAAGCACTCGAAAGCCCGAAATAGAATCATGGTTTTCTGAGTCTGTGTGTAGGAACTTAGTGTGTGTGTGTTGGCGGCAGGGGGGCGGGGGGGGGGGGGTGACCGGCCACAGTTTCTGTAATTCCCTCTAATTACCACACCCTGATGTAATTTCCTACTGGCTACAAGGTAGAGGAAAGATTCAGAAGAGCTCAGAGTGTCTTTCAGAGAAGAGCGTAGGTTTTCCTTCAGGGGGTGGTTAGGGAAGGCCCACCGAGAAGCAGTGCGTTAGTGCCCAAGGAGGACACAAGAGGGCACAAAAAGCCGGGGTTTTTGCAGGCCTTCCACCTAACAGCCCCTTTCACCAATATCTCTGCTCTCCTGAGGTCTCCTCCTCACTGGATATCTCCCTTCTCTCTGCCTTTTTTTAAACTGAGTTCCCAAAAGGGTTAACCTCCTTGCTCCTCTCTGCCTAGTTGAGTTCCCTCCATCATACCAAGTCTAGTTCAAATCCCACCTCCTCTGGGAAGCCTTCCTGGTTGACTTGAGCTGGAAGGGACTTCCCACTCGTCTGATTCTTTAAAACCCCTGCTAATGTTAACTGAGCGCTTATGTGCCAGACATTATTCTTAGCTCTTTACACATACATAGTCAGAATCCTTACTGTGACTCTACAAAATAAATTTTGTTAGTTTTCCCATTTTACAGATAAGGATCCTGAGGCCCATAGTGATAACTTAGCTCCCTAATTAGATGAGAGGCTTCATTTACCATTCTCTTTGATTTACTGATTTGTCCCTTTCACAGCACAAGATTGGAGACCTGGGATCGCTAATTGTTCAACTCAGGCTTGTCCACTGCTCTGTGTGCTTAATGCGACTTAAGACCATGGCAAAAAGATCTTGGAAATCATTTCCATCCATTAGTATACGCTCTCTTTCCATTTCTGTCAACCCTGAGAACTGTACGATGGAGGAGGTGGAACTGATAAAAGCCACAGCAACAAAAGCAAGGCCTTGTTTGGTAGGTGTTGTATGCCAGACACTGTGGTGAGTGATGTACATTTGATATCTCTCCTAATCCCAGCTCTTCTTTCCAAGAAGGATCACAGAGAGGTTACAAAAACTTGCAATAGGATCAAATAAGTAGATTAAGCAAAGGGAATACAAATGTAGAAAGTCACACAAAATTCTGAGTCCGGTTATTACCCAGGAACACATACCCTAAGGACCCTCCTACGGAGGTGAGCCGCAAAGTTGGCTCTAGGTTTAACTAGTATTCATGACAAAGAAGTACACCTAATCCATTACAACACTCCCAGTGCCTTCAAGATAAAGACAAACCCTCTGTTCAGAAGAAGCGCACATAAATGTCTCATCAAATCATTTCCTATTACAATTCTCGGCGCAGGCCAATCTCATCTTATTGAAAAACACGATAGTAATATCCATCAAGGAGGGCAGCAGAACTATTTGGCCTAAGTATGCAGTTTAATTTGGTTTAACTTCATTTATCTAAGAGATGGGTGGACTGTACATGTTTCAGGAAATTCCCTACCAATGCCACTTCTCACAACTGGGCTCCACATGATTACCTTTCCACCTTTAACTAAAAGCTAAATAGGTATTTTGGTATAAATCCCCCACCCCGAACATCCTATAGAACTTGCATGCCCAGGAATAGCCTTTGGGAAACCCAGTCTTCCAGGCAACATGGAGTTTTCGATGGGGAAAATGAAATTCAAACTCCTTTGTAAGATTTATGATGCCTTTAACAACCCAAACTCAGTCTGCTTTTCTAGACCTGATTTATTGCCCTCCTTTTAGCATCTTCATGCTTCAACCAAACTAACCTACATCAAGTTCCACGAAGACACTCCGTGTGCTCACTCATTGAGACCCCATACGTGCTTCCTAACCACCCTCTCCTGTCTCCTGTCTCCTCTAGCTTCTCTGCCTACTGGGTCTTGAAGGATATCACCTTTTCTGTGATTCCTCCCCGGGTTCCACCTAACAATTAATCTTACTCTTTACTAGATTCCCATAACATTTTGCTACTACCGTATTTTATTATCCCCTTTTGTTAGCTTCTCTGATTTTCTTTCCTGCCACATTGTCAGCTCCTCCAGGGTAGAAATGTGTCTTATTTATCTTTGTATCCCAGCATTGGGGACATCGTCTGACCTGGATTTATTTCACCAGATATTTATCGAGTGCTTCCTGTACAGACAAAGCAAGCTGGGACAACTCCTATCCTGTAATGCTAGGTTAAAAAACAACATGTGAGTTATTCTGCAGGTGACCTAAATATGTTTCCATTATCTGAAGCCACCCAGATCTCTGGAGATGGATTATTCAATATGCTTGATATAGAAAAGGAAGGCCCAGTACATGGTTAGGTTGAATCACAAACTGATTGTACCGAACACTGGTTCTTAACTTGGGTTTTCCTAGATTTGAGAAGCAACTAAAAAAAGCTGCACTTGCAGCTTTTTCCAAGCATTTATTCCAAGCATTTTCTCTTGTTTGTGCAACCTCCATCAAGCCGAAGGACTTTGCAAAATTATATCTGGCATGCAGATATATCACTTCATCCATCAATAAAGCATGCATCCCTTACAAGGACAACAGAGCAGCTATTCGAGGGGACTTTGACAATTTTACAGCGCAGGTAGGAGAAAGGTCAGAGAAAAAGAAAGGTATCTACTCCTCCTCGGTTTCCTGACATAAATAGAAAATTTAAGAACTAAGTTGCCAAATTTCTTTGTCATTAAAATGACCTATTAGGTCGAGGCTGAAGTAAGTATTGCGTGAATCTGATCTCACTTGGGGACTTTGAGAGCATTTAATCAGCCATCCATCACAAAAAGCCATATTATGGACATTCAGAGCCGCAGGAGCACTGCAAAAATCTAAGCACATTTCCATAAATGCAGCTCCAAAAATGTGTTGAGCAATGAAAACATTCTGAATATAGAAATTGGAAGCTGATATTTGAAAAGTTACTTTATACCATATTGTTTATGGCTATATATTAACCAGCCTAGCAAAAAAAGTTTTTCTTTTTTGGTATATATATGCAAAGTCAAATGAGACTAATAACTTTTGGTTAGGAAATAAGTTATTTCGCTGTATAGAAGAGTATCCACATGATAGAGTTAAGTGCAGAATTTTATAAATTTGGCATTATTTTTCTGTTTTCTATTCAAAATAGATACACCAACAAACTTACATCAAGAGTTAATTGTGCGTCAGCCTCTGTAGTTGGCACTAGAGAAAGAAAGATCACTAAAATCTTTATCCACATGTAGCACACAGGATCATAGAGAAGACAGACCCGCTAAGATATAATTTCAACATATTATGATGTTAATTCTTAGATATAGTTTTCTGAGTGCTAAGGGAACTCAGAGGAAAGGCATGGACAAGAGTCACAGGAAGGCTTCCTGAAAGTGCTCAGGCTTGGAAGATGAAAACAGTGAGCACCATGCATTGGATGGAGATTACAGTGTATCTCCTCACAATGAAATGAGAGCAGCGGGAACTGAGGATGGGATCTGGGATATTCCACAAATTAAGAGGCAAGTGGAGGAAGGGGAGACTTTGAAGATCAAGAAGTGATAAGAGAGGTAACAGTAGAGCCAGGAGAGAACGGTGCCACAGAAGCTTGTTGTGGAAAGCAAGAGATTACAGACAGCAGCTCACAGAGGGTGTAATGGTCCACAGAAACATGCACAGAAAAAGTAGAGAGAAGAGAGGATGGGAGCCATGTCCTCAAGCTAACGGAGGCACCAAGAATATGGGTGGAGTTGACCATGAGTAAGAGGAAGGAGCTCCAGTCTTCCACAACGGTGGCAAAAGACCCAAGAATGGGAGCAGGAGTAGGTAAATAAATGGGTGGGAGCACCAGAGTTTAATGTCATTCAACTCCAAATGGCTTCAGTTTTTTGTTCAAAATAGGCAACAAAATCATCTGCTGATGGGGATGACAGAGAGACTGGGGAAAGGGAAGGAAATGGTAGTTTAGGGACATTAGAGATAGAAGCAGAAGAGAAGAATTTTACTGAGAACAGGGGAGAGCATTGGGTTTGAGATGCCTCTGATTCAGATGGTTGTGTTTTTTTTTTTCCACCTAAAAGCAGGAGCCCAAGAATTAGAAGCAGGGAATAATAGCAAATGTTCGCTGAGCATTTACCATATATCCCACCCTAGTTTTAGCATCGTTATATTTTATGGCAGGCATAAGAACAACCTCTCCAAAATGCCTAATCCTAATTCCTGAGACCTGGGAATTTGCTACATTACGTGGTAGAGAGGAATTAAGATTGCAGATGGAATTAAGGTTGCTAGGGAGAGTATATTGGATTATCTGAGCTGGGCCAATATAAGAAGAGTCCTAATAGATAGAAGAGGGAGGCCCAAGAGAAGATGACAATGATGTGATGCGAAAAGAACTGAACCTGCCCTTGCCTTAAAGGTGGAACACCTGACCACGAACCAAAGAGTGCAGGTAGTCTCTAGGAACTAGAAAAAGCAAAGAAATGGATGCTCTCTCAGAACTTTCCGAAAGGAATGCAGCCCTGAGAACACCTTGATTTGGGCCTTGTGAGATGGTGCCAGACCTCTGACCTACAGAAATGTCAGATAATGAATTTGTATAGCTTCATTTTGCAAATTTATGGTAACTTGTTACAACGGCAATATAAAACTAAAACTCTTGTGTATTTCATTTCAATTTTTGCAACAGTATCTTACCAGTTGGGAAACTCTGTGAGTCGATCCTCCTCTCCTAGTTGCCCTGGATGTCCTAAGAGAGGTGGAGACAAATCTTGAGGAAGGAATGTTGTCATTTTATAAGGCTTCTGCCTCAGGGAAATATTTGTAATAGTTTCTAGGCAAGAAATAATGGACCACTTCTGAAGGCGTGGAGAGTTCAAAAGGGATTTTGATAATGTGGGGCTTTCAAATTCTTCCATCTAGATGTCCCCAGCACATTCTTTCCCTATCAATTCTCTGTTTCAGTATATGTGATTTGATGAGGTTGTGTATCAAGTCCTCTCAGCAATTTGACTCCCAATTAGGTCCCTGGCCTGATTTTCAGCCCAATTTATCCTCTGCTAACAGTAGGGGAGGGTCTCTTTAAGGCCATAAGAGAGTCCTTCAGGGTTGCACATTGTGCCCTGAGTTAGCGGTTGGTTATGTTGAGCCTGCCAACTGGACAACCCTTATAATTACTACTTCTTTCAAGTATTATTGAGCTTGAAAATGCCAGTATCCCAACCCATTTGACTCCAGTCAAGATTCTTAGTAGCTCTGATGTTTAAGCAAGTTAGAGGATAACCCCACTCTACTTTTCTCCTACAGGGGTCATTTTCTCCAGTTAGGACAATATCTAATTCCAGAGGCATCTGCTACATCTTAGAATGAAAATGATTTTCCTTCAAAATCAAGACAAAAGACCATGGAACACAGAAGCCTGAACTCCTAGATATAACAACTTGCTCGTGTTTTACCAACTAAATGATGAAAGGTCCCCCAACAGGGGTGCTTAGGAGGCTCAGTTGGTTAAGCATCCCACTCTTGATTTCAGCTCAGGTCTTGATCTCAGGGTTTTAAGTTCAAGCCCTGTGTTGAGGTCCAACTAGGTGTGGCACCTACTAACTAACTAACCAGGTCCCCAAAAGCTTCCAGCAGTCAATGAAGTTGAGGAAGTTGAACTAGCATTGCAATTACAATGTTATGTTCTACTTTTGCCTTCCTCATATTGACTTTTAAGTTTTTTAAAGAATGTGGATTTCTACTGTGGTTTGCCATAATTTTTTTCCCTCATTTTTACTGTGCTAGAGCTTTGTCAGGACTCATAGATGAATGAATCGATAAGACAGCATATGGTAAATCCATGTCTGCCATTAACTACAAATTTTCAAGGAGCCAGGCACCATACCTTTTGCATCCTTTGTCCATCTTTTCCCTCATCTCCCTGTTCTTAGAATAGCAGAACATGCTTGGGATTTACAATTGGAAGGCCAAGATGTCATGCCCAGGTCGGATATTTATTGCTTCTGTATGCCTGAACAGTTGCTCCCTGAGTCCCACCTTCTTCACATCTTAACTAGGGATAATCAGAAAACCCACTTGATATCATTCTAGTCTTCTCTTTGTTCATGCTTCTCCAGTCACGCCATGTTGAATTTCTACAATATGCCAAACTCCCTTTCAGGGATTCTGTACTTGCTTTTCCTCTGCCTAACACAACTTTACTGCTACACACCAAATAGGTGGCTTCTCATTTTAGGTTTCAGCTTAAATGTTACTTTAGTTAAATCCCATGGCATCTTTCCTTGACTGTTCTATGTAAAGTAGATCTCACAAAATTCACCATTCCTGCACACTGTTTCCTTTAAAAAATGTATAATATTCTGTACTTGTCTTAATTATGTGTGTATAAAATTTGTCTGTACATCCACCTATAATGATACCTTTTAAAATGCTAGTTCAAAGGTTTCACACAAGTTGTGGCTCAGTTAAGCATCCGACTCTTGGTTTCAGCTCAGATCATGATCTCAGCGTCTTGGGATCAAGCTCCAGGTCTGGCTCCATGCTCAGCACACAGTCTGCTTGAGACTCTCATTGTTTCTCTCCCTCTGCCCCTCCCCTAGCTCACACTTTCTCTCTCTCTCTAAAGTAAATAAATGAAAATCTTTAAAATGCTAGTTCAAGGTTTCACACAAAACACACTCTTAATAAACATTTGTTAAACAAACATGTGAATCTACTTCACGGACTTTGAGTGTATTAAAGATGCAATATATGTGGGCAACATTTTAAATTATTTTACCTGTACCGATTTCTAGATGCAAGTAATATTTCATAATGTTCAAAACTGTTCCTTATCAGATCAATGATTTGATGCTACACCAAAAATAGCAGTGTATCTCTGAACTTTATGGATTTTTAGCATACGACAAAGTTTTAAATGCTCACATACATAATTCTTGCAATATTTTCTTAAAGTGTGTCGGTTATTTTATCCTAAGTAAATGGATTATGTGCAAAATTTGAGTTGTGAAAGAATGACACATTGTGAGAGCTCTAAATGTGTAAATGATTACATGCAAAGTGAAGAATTGCTTTCCCTTTTGCCTACCAGCCAAACTACTCAAATTCCTTTGATGTAGGAGTTAAGGGAAAAAGGAAATAAATATACCCCTGAAATGCCAGTCACAGAAGTGCCCATCAGCTCTGAGTCCTGCCTTAATTGAGCATTGGATATGCATGAGAATGAGCTACTTGCCAATGTCACATGATTTATATCCATAATCAGAAAAGTATGAGGCTTAAAGTTCAGGTGCAGATTGACATTCTCTAGCCTGCATGAAGCAGATCATGACCTTTCAAAGCCATAAGCAATCACTTAATGTCCATTTCTTCTCAGCCACCTGGAACATCAAATCAAGAAGCATCTTTGGAAAGCTAAGATTTTGAATTGCAAAGTGAGACCCAAATCATCCAGCTATTAAGCCTAAAGCTGGGCAAGGAGAAATTAATCAAGCAGTGGGTTTTTGAAAGAGAAATGTGGCTTCCATCTTTTATACATAAGGAGAAGCAAACATACTGAAAACTTTTTCCAGAAACAACATCCTTTGTGACTAGGATCCTTTGAACAGTTTAATGATAATGAGGTCTAGAGTCAACATTAGAAACACATGGAATGGGTATGTTGGTCCTTGGACACATGATGTTTCTAGAATCAGTCATGAGTCCACATGCATGTAACAATGTGAAGGCTCTCAGAGTCATGGGATCTGCCTTTAGTCCTTTATTTAATAGTTTTCTCAAACTAGAGCCTCCTACATTATTTCTATGTAAAAAGCAGGATATAATTCAAGGATTCAGTAACTGGCTGGATGCCTTGGAGTCCCATGGCCTTCATTTCACATGGGTCCAGATAGGAAAGAACACTATTGGCAATCACATTTTGAGTACCTGCAACATACCAGGCTCTATTACATGTCTTATCTCATTCAGCCCTCCCTCTAACACCATGATAGGGTTTTTTTTTAATGTTATCTACAAGGAAACTGAAACTAGCAAGTATGCATACAAACCTGTCTCAAATAGGCTCCAAGGCTCATGCTCTTTTTACCATACTATCTGTTCTTCACTTGACCTCTATTGAGTGTCAACCTAGTCTTCCCATCAACGTTAAGATCAGTGTTTGCCAGGAGGGCAGACTGGGTCACTGGCCAAAGAATGTGCCTTGTTTTTTAAGCTAAATTTAGCTGCCTGAAGGGTTTCCTCTCAGAAACTCAGAGCAGGATTTATTGACCTTGCCAGTCAAGGTAGTAGTGACTTTAAGAAAAGCCCAACTGAGTTTGCTCCCATCAGTGCTGATTGTCAGGAGCTAAAGTTGGTTCCCCCTGAACATTCTACCCTGGAGTTTAGGATAGCAGGAACTCTCAGCAGCAGCAGTTGCCCTCAGAGATGACGGCTCTCAGTAGTAACTCTAAGTTGCCTCCCTGTCATCAATTCTAGCAATGAGACCCCTCAATAGCTAATAATCCTTTTAACTACTATTGACAAACCATGAGCATAGTCCTTTATGGGTCTTCCAGTATCATTTAGCTCTGGCCATCAGTAGGTGATTATGAATAAAGTCACACAGATTTTGAGAGAAAATTCTTACAATTCCTATGCAAATTTCCACTCAGCATCATACTTTTGCCTGCCCCACTGGCCCTATTTCACTTAGCTTGAGGCTAGGAAGTACTCACACTTCTCTTAATCTGTGAAGGAGACTTCTCCAAGAAGACAGGAAGTACTTAGATTCAGGTTATATAAAGATATAATGCTATAAAAATGCTTCAAAAATCTCAGACTCTTGCTCCCTGGGGCACAGAGGCATCTAAACATCAAGACCCCAGGAGAGTCAAGAAAATCCTTAGTAGTTCCAGGTAGACTATTCAAATACAATAGTATTAGAAACCAAGTCTAAAGCGAGCCACATATAAAACATTTTTCTTTCTCTTCTGCCTTCTGTGATAATTTGATCTCCCTTACCTTGAAAGAAACCTTTATCTGATTTAATAATCTCTCTGCTATCAACCAATTTCTCTCCTTTTACTGTTTACTCTCTGGACTAGAGATAAACCTGCTGCAATATTCACCCCCCCTTCATCTTTTTACAATGTGGTTTCTTCCACTGAAACTCTAATATTCTTGGATTCTAATGTATGCAATTCCAATGACCTTTGCAAGTCCTCGGTTTCCTTGCCCTCTCTGTAGAACTTTCCAGGAGAGAAACCAAGAGCTCTGGTTGAGCTGCTCCCCAAAAGCCAGTACCAATTTACTAGTCACATGAGGGAACCATCTTGAAAGCAAATCCTCCAGCCCTCAGTTAATTACCAGCAACCACCAATATCTCCCAAGCTAAGGAGCAGAGACAAGCCTTATCCTGCTGAGCCCTGCCCAAGTTGAAGATCTATCAGAAAAAGATTATATATATTATATTATTATATATATTAATTATATATAATTATATAATATATATATAGAGAGAGAGCTATTTGAAGCCCCTGCTTTAACTAAAACCTATGACTTCAACCCTAAAGTACCAAACCCTCCTCTGAACCTCTCTGCACTATTCATCTATTATTGAACTATGCTATTTTATGTTACAAGTTATTTTTTCATTTGTTTGGAAACTACATCACCTGAGTGATGATTATCCTCTTGGAGACAGGTATCTTGTACTACATTTGTGGAGTTCTCTATGTTTACTTGCACAGCGACTTTCTAGGCAGCTGATACTCTATATAAGGATTTCTTGATTAATTAAATCAAAGACTGTGCTCTGTAAGAAAAAATTTGTGTCAGCCCTGCAAATGTGAGAGATGGCTCAGAGAAGACATGCTGAAACCCATCCAGACTCTGAGTTGATAACCACATTGACATTTTCTATAATAAAAGATCCCCATCATAGAAAATGCATATAACCACCAATTCTTCAATCTACTATAGTGGTTATTTAATGCTCTATTGGAATTTGATATCCAAATCTTGGAATTTATTTAAAAAGTCAAACTACATTAGAACCTTATCACTCAACATATAATTTTTTGATAGAGTTATAACAGAAAAGAATCAAGTTTTCAGTTAATCAGCTACAAACAAGCTATCTGTAAATAATAATTACCACTAATAGCCAAATTAGTTAGAATTCAGGTTTGTTCTCTTTGTTTTTATACTAATTTGTTTCCTTTACCCTAATCAGTTTCATCTAAGGATAATTAGAGAGACATAACTTCTGGCACAGTAGTATGAGGAGCTCTGTAGACTCACTCCCTAACAAAACAACCTTACCTGGTAAAAATTATTTTAAAACACCAACAACTATTTAAAGTCTCTAGAAATTGCCTAAGGGCAATACAGTTAATGAAGAAACATTTATTCAAGAAAAACTAATAAATCTTGGTAAGAACAAGGAGAGCCTATGTCAATTGAGTCATGATCTACTCTCTCCCTTGCCACTTCTCTCACAGCTTAACTTCTATTCCACAGAGGGCTCCCTTTCCCCCAAGCTACTAGCTATATCTCCCTGGGATGGACAGGTGCCAATATTTCTCATCCTCTCCTAGCTGCCTGTTTCAGAAGCTAATTTCTAAGCAAGAGTGACAAAGAGGCCAGGGGCTCCCTTCCTCCCTCCAACCCACTCTTAGCCCCGCTGGCAAAGATAGCTTATAACACTGAAGTCAATTACTATCACCACAGTTTGCTCATACAGAGCATATTCCACACTGGGAGAAGCAAGCTGGGAAGACCAGAAGCTACTGCTCCGGCCCAATGCCCTGGTCATTAGAGCAAAAATGGCACTCCAAAAGAAGTGGATCATTGTCCCTGCTCCCATATCCAAAGCAGTGACTCAGATTTTTGCATAGAGAGAAGGTAAAAGAATAAAATATGTAGAAACTCTTTCCAGACAATTTATTTGGAATTAAACGTGGGCAAGTTTAATCCTAAGGGATTCTCATAGAACAATGGAGATTTTGGTGTAGATAATTAAGTGGCGGTTGATAGCTCTATGAAAGCAATAAGAAAAAAATATAGGCCAACTAGATTACCAGAGTGAAGCAAGTAAAGAGATAACTACTATGATGAGCCCTCCTGAAGTCAGGAAGAAACCTCAAAGACTAACTCTGTAAAAGGCCCTGATGTAACTGGATCAGACTGTGGAGCACTGTATGTACTAGGACGTCACTGAAAACCATAGAGTAATCAGCCAGCAATTAGTGGAGCCTAACAGCTGGCTGTGATGCCAACAGACAAAAGTTTTAGCAGAGAGACCAGGAAAGTAGGCAGCAAAAGAGAGCCCTGCTAAAATCAGTCATCCAAGGGTGACTGTGCCCATACCCAAGGCTGCACCTTCCCAAGAATGGCATCAGAGGTTTCATGCTGCATGGGAGATAGATTTCACTTAAGTACTCCAGCCAAGTTACTTAGCAGATAAACAAGCAAATAGTAACAACAAACCTAGGAAAACAGAAATCAGTAACCAGAGTAGCTACAATATATTATCACAAATGTTTGGTTTTCAACAACAAAAAATTATTAGACATGAAAAGAAGCAGGACAGCATGGCCAATACAGGGGGTGGGGTGACAAGAAGGCAACAAAAACTATCTCCAGGAGGGCCTAGATCTTATATTTAAAACAAGTTCACAGCAGCCACTATAATACGTTCAAAGAACTAATGGAAACTATGCTTTCAAAACTATGATGACAATGTCTCATCAAATCAGAAATAATAATAGAGATGAAGATAAAGCAACTGAAATGAAAACTTTACTAAAGGGACCCAAAGCAGATATGAATTGGTAGAAGAAAGAATCAATGATTTTGAAGATATGTTGATACCAGCTACACAATCCAATTAACAGTGATAGAAGGATGAAGAAAAATCAATAGTGCCTTAGAGAAATGTTGGACATTATTAAGAGCAGCAACCTATGCATAATGAGACTACCAGAATGATGGGAGGGAGGCAAGGGAGTAGAAAAAAAATATTTCAATAAAATAATGGCTAAAAACTCCCAAATTTGATTTTTTTTAAAAGTGATCTACACATCCAAGAAATTCAACATAGTTCAAGAAGGATAAATACAAAAAGATCCACAGCCAGACACCTCTTACCTGATATGTTAAAAGACAAAGAAAAATATCTTGAAAACAGCCAGAAAAAGAACTCATCAAGTAGAAGAGAACCCCAAAAAGATTAACGGCTGACTTCCCATCAAGAACAATAAGACTGGAAGGCAGTGAGAGGACATATTTAAAGTGCTAGAATTTCAAAACTAGGTCAAGAAACTTATATCCAGAAAAATAATGTTTCAAAAATGAAAGCAACTCAAGACCTTCTCAGATAAATAAAACTGAGAGAATTTGTTGCTATCAGAATATCTCATAAGAAGTATTAAGAGAAGTTCAGGCTGAAAGTAAATGACCACAGATAGTAATATAAATCTATATGAAAGAGCAAAGAGCACTGATAACTATGTAATTATAAAACACAATATAAATGCATATTTCTTCTTCTTTCCCTTAGTTTATTTAAAAAACAGCTGTGCCAAAAATATGCATATAAGTGTATTTGGGGGCCTAAAATGTTGAAATGCAATACAGTTGATAATACCAAAGAGGAGGTGAGTAGGAGCAAAGGTATAATATAGTAAGGAAATTATACCATACGCTAACTAAAAGTGAGAGGAAGAAATGAAAATGGCAAATAAGACAGTTAATATAACAAACTCTATAAATATATACTTGCTCTCCTTTCCTCTCTCGGCTTCTTAAAAAGATATCAATTGTATAAAGCAATAATTACAGCAATGTATTTGGGGGTTTGTTACATAGATGTGATATGTATAACAATAGCAGCACATAAAAGGGGAGAAACAACAGAGCTATATAGGAGTAACTTTTCTAGTATTTCACTGAAATACAGGATAAATCTGACATGCAGTCTGAAAATTAAGATACAGATGGTACATCCCAGAGCAACCAATAAGTAACTAACTCAAAAATACATATAATGTAATGTCACACTAGAAAATATTCAAAAGAAAGAAGTAGAAGAATTCAGGAACAAAATCTTATGGATTCAATTATGTCCCCCCCAAATTCATATGTTGAAGTCCTAATCCCTCACCTCATAATATTACTTTATTTGGCAACAGGGTTTTTACAGAGGGAATACAGTTAAAACGAGGTCATTATGGTGAGCCCTAATCCAATACAACTAGTGCCCTTATAAGAAACAAAAATCTGGACACATGAAGACAGAGAGAAGATGATGTGAACAGAGAGAAGGATAAGATGGATTTTTTAAAGCCAAAGAGAGGGCAGCCTGGGTGGCTCAGAGGTTTAGTGCCACCTTCAGCCCAGGGCCTGATCCTGGAGACCTGGGATCAAGTCCCACGTCAGGCTCCCTGCATGGAGCCTGCTTCTCCCTCTGCCTGTGTCTCTCATGAATGAATAAATAAAATCTTAAAAAAAAAAAAAAAAAAGCCAAAGAGAAAGACCAAAGAGAGCCAAAGAAAGAACCAACTCCATTGACAACTTGATCTCAGAACTTCGGGCCTCTATTTGTTGTTTGTGTTGTGTGTGATAAGCTCTCCAGTTCATGATACTTTGTTATGATGGCATTAGAAAACTAATGTCTATATAGAAAACAAAATGTAAAATGACAGATGTAAATCTAACTCTGTGAACAGTAACATAAGTGTGAATGGACTGAACATTCCAATCAAAAAGCAGAGACTGTCAAACTGAATAAAAAGACTCAATTATATGCCATCTACAAGAGACACATTTTAATTTCAAAGATACAAATAAATTGTAAGTAAAAGGATTAAACAAAAGATCATACCAACAGTAACCATAAAAAAGCTGAAGTGACTATTATCTGACAAAATAGGATTTAAAACAAAAAAAAATGTTAAAGAGAAACATTTAATTATTACAAAAGATTCAGTCTATCAAGAAAGATAACAAACATATATGTACCTAACACAGAGCCTAAAACACATAAAGCAATTAACAATGTCAAACACTGACAATCAACAATGGTTGAAGACTTTACTACTCCAATTCCAATAATAAATAAACCAAAAAGGCAGAAGATGGACAAAGAGAAGAGCTGAACAACACTATAAACTAGTTAAACCTAACAGAGACTCTACCTACCAACAACACAATATATATTCTTCACAAGTGCACATGAGACATTCCCCATGACAGATCACATGCTAGGCAGTAAAACAAGCCTCAATAAATTTAAGAGGATTGAAATCATAGAACTAATGATCTCCACAATGGAATCAACTTAGAAGTCAGTAACAGAAAGAAATTAAAGGAATTCAGAAATATGTTGATATTAAACAACACACTCCTAAATATCCAATAGGCCAAAGAAGGAACCACAAAGGAAATTATAGAATACTTTGAAATGAATAAAAATTAAAATACAGTGTAGAAAAATCTATGGGATGCAGTTAAAGCAGTGCCGAAAGGGAAATTTATACCCTATGTTAAAAAAAAAAAAAAAAAAAACTCTAATAAATAACCTAACATTCCACCATAAGACACTGGAAAAAGAAGATGCACTAACTTTAAAACAAGCAAAAATAAATAAATAATAAAGATTACAGTACAAATAATGAAATGGAGAATAGAAAACCAGGGGGGAAAAATAAACAAAACCAAGATTGTTTGGGAAAAAAAAATTAAAACCTTTAGCTAGACTAACAAAAAAGAGAGAACATTCCATTACCAAAATTAGGATGAAAGAGGGAACAAAAGTACTGACCTTACAGAAATGAAAAAAAACCCAAAGATACACTATGGGCAATGGTATGCCAACAAAACAGATAATCCAGATGGACTGGATAAATTCCTAGGGAGGTACAAACTACTAATTCAAAAAGGAATAGAAAATCTGAATAGATCTATAACAAGAGATTAGTAATATATTTTTTAAAAAAACTATACACAAAGAAAAACCCAGGACTCACTAAAGAATTCTACTAAACATTAAAAAAGAATCAATACCAATACTTCACAAACTCTTCATAAAAATAGAAGAGGAAGGAACATTTCTCAATACATTTTATGAGGTCAGTATTACCTCGATACCAAAACCAAAGATAACAAGAAAGCTACAGATCAGTATCTCTTACGAATACAGGTAGAGAAATCAATAAAATACTAGCAAAGAAAATCAAACAACATATTTTTTAAAAGGTCATAAATCATGATCAGGATATAAAAAGGATTATACACCATAACCAGAGGGATTTATTGCAAAAATATAAGACTGGTTGAAGATCCAAGTATGATTAATATATGTTTTAATAAAAAATAAATGACAAAAAACACACAATCATCTCAATAGTAGCTGAAAAAAAATTTAACAAAATAAAATAATCCCTTTGTGACAGAAACACATAACTAACTTGGACTAGAAAGGAACATCCTCAATCTGAAAAAAGAGTACCTATGAAAAACCCAGACCTAAAGAGAAGAATTAACAGGAAGATTCCACCAGTTGATAAGTATGCCTATTCTAATTACGCATTCTTTAACGGAGAAAATCACCACAGGGAGGGTTCAGGGATCCACTGAGAGATGGGCCTGATCTAAAACTCCATTGGTCACCTGACCTCCATAAGCGCCTCCACTGATTGATGGGGTACAGTCACAGATGTTGGGTCTCTTGGACTTAGTTTAGACCAGTTTCCAGTAATCCCCAAAGGGTCTAATTATTTCCTTTCCTCAATATACAATTACTCTGGTAAAAGGCTATAGGTCCCATCAGGGGAACTGGGAGAAAGATTAACAGCGTAAAGTTTTGGTAGTGTACTGAGGTCTTTCCTCAAGGAGACACAACCCCCTCCTCATTAATGGGTTGTGGGTCTATAAGTTGGCTCAAGTCTGGGAACTGATTTTAAGACCATGACTGTTTTTAGGATTCAGGTTAAACTTTCTTTTTTTCATTTGGCTTAAAGTTTTCCTGCTTGTACCAAACAAAAATTTAGTAAGCTTCCTGTAAATTTTACTTCTCATTGTGATTAATTAGCCAGAGCCATAGTTCTACACAAGTCAGACTACCCATTGCTGCTTTGACTTTACTGTATATTATAGTAGCCATTCCACTTGCCCTTTGGTGGTGGAGCCCCTGCCACTCAGGATCCAATTATACCCATTGCATTTCAGTTTCCTGATTCATTGACTGCAGTTTCCACTGTGAACTCTAGCCTACGGAGAAGAGTGGTCAGCTCTCCTCACATATTTATTCCTCACAATGCTAGTGGAAGGTCTAGCTTTTGGGTCCTCCCAGGGAGGAAGAGTAGGCTTTACATAACAAATCCACTCTAACATTCCAATCTCTCTAAGTCTTTGAATCTCTTCCTCTACAGTAAACCAAGGTATGTCCACCATTTCCAATTCACTCATGGTCAGCCACATTTTGGTCCATGTTTCATTATCCTTAAAAGAAAAAAATCTAAATGCTTCCTCCCTCCCCCAGTATCAGGAACAAGACCAGGATAAGTGTTCACACCACTTCATTCAACATAATAGTGTCAGACAGTTACATTAGACAAAAAAAAAATAATGAGAAAAAAAGGCATCAGATTCTAAAGGAAGAAGTAAAGCTATCTCTGTTTACAGATGATATCATCATGTATATAGAAAATCCTAAGGAATACACTTAAAACTATTAGAACTAGCAAATGTGTTCAGGAAGGTTGCAGGTTCTAAGATCAATACACAAAAATCAATTGTGTTTCAACACAAAAGTAAGGAATAAATCCAAAAATGCAATTAAGAAAATAATTTCATTCACAATGGCATAAAAGAAAATAAAATACTTAAGAATAAATTTCACAAAAAAATTCCAAAAATTATATTCTGAAAACTACAAAATACTGCTGAAAGAAATTAATACCTGATTAGAAAATATCCTGATTAGAAAAAATCTGAATGTATTTTGTAATACCTGATTAGAAAATAATGATATTGAACAATATTCAACATCATTAATATAACAATACTCCTCAAATTAATTATAGATTCAACACAATCTCTGTCAGATCCAAACTGGCTTTTTAATAGAAATTGGCAAGCTGTTCCTAAAACTCATATGGGAATTTAAGGGACCTTAGAACAGCCAAAACAATCTTGAAAAAGAACAAACCTGGAGGACTTAAACTTTCCAGTTTTAAAATTGACTGCAAAGTTACAATAATCAAGACAGTGTGACACCAGCATAAATGCAAATATACAGAGCAAGTGAATAGAATTAAAAATTCAGATTTTACTCTCACACTAATGGTCAGCTGATTTCAATGAGGTTAAGAAGACATTCAGTGTGGAGATCCCTGGGTGGCTCAGCGGTTTAGCACCTGTCTTCGGCCCAAGGCGTGATCCTGGAGTCCCGGGATCAAGTCCCATATCAGGCTCCCTGCATGGAGCCTGCTTCTCCCTCTGCCTGTGTCTCTGCATCTCTCATGAATAAATAAATAAAATCTTAAAAAAACAAAAAAGAGAAGACATTCATTAGAGGAAAGGACAGTCTTTTCAACAGATGATGCTGGGACAACTGGATATTCATAAGCAAAGGAATGAAGGTGGACCCCTAACTCACATTATATATAAAAATTAACTCACACTAAATGTTACAAGGTAAATGAAAGAACTAAAAATAAACAATACTTAGAAAAAAATCACAGGCATAAATTTTCACGACCTTGGATTAGTCAACGGTTAAATATAGAGAATAGACTAAGCAACACCAAAAATGGGTAAATTAATTTCATCAAAAAGTTTTTTTGCTACACCATTAAGAACACCACTAAGAAAGTTAAAAGACAATCCATAGGAGAAAATATTTGCAAGATATATATTTGATAAGTGATAAAGAGCTCTTAGAACTCAATAATTGGGGCAGCCCGGGTGGCTCAGCGGTTGGGTGTCTGCCTTTGGCCCAGGGTGTGATCCTGGAGACCTGAGATCGAGTCCCACGTTGGGCTCCCTGCATGGAGCCTGCTTCTCCCTCTTCCTCTGTCTCTGCCTCTCTCTGTCTCTCATGAATAAATAAATAAAATCTTTTAAAAAAAAAACTCAATAATTTTTTTAAAAACAGTTCAAGAGTAGGCAAAAGATCTAAATAGACATTTTCCCTAAGAAGATTTACAAATGACCACTAAGCACAATAAAATACACTTGACATCATTAGTCATCAGGGAAATAGAAATAAAAATGATAGTGAGATACTAACTACTTCATATCCATGAGGATGGCTATTATTAAAAAGACAACACAAGTGGTGATGAGATTAGAACCCTCATATACTGCTGATGGGAATGCAACATGGTGCTGTCACTTTGGAAAATGGCCTGGGAGTTTCTAGAAATGTTCAACCGTTGTCGTATTACCCAGAAATGTGATTCCTAGGCATGTAGTCAAGAAAAATGAAAGCACATGTTCACACAATAACTTGCACATGAATGTTCATAACAGCATTATTCATTATATCCAAAAAGTAGAATAATCTAAATATCCATAAACTGATGAATGAATGAATGAATGAATGAATGAAATGTGGTACAGCCACACAATGGAATAGTATTCATTCAGTCAAAAACAAGAATGAAGTACTGATACATGCTACAGCATTGATGAATCATGATAACATTTTGCCAAATGAAAGAAGTCAGTCACAAAAGACCACGTGATTCTCTTTATATGAAATGTCCAATTTAGACAAATCTGGAGAGACAGAAAGTACTTTGTGGTTGTCTAGGGGTTCAGGCCTTGGGAGAAAAGAGAGAGACTGCTGATGGGCATGGGATTTCTTTTAGAAGTAATAAAAAGTGTTCTAAAATTGGCTATGGGGGTGCCTGGCAGGCTCAGTCAGTAGAGTAGATGATTCCTGATCTCAGGGTCCCAAGTTTAAGCCCCGCATTGGGCATGGAGCCTACTTAAAAAAAAATAAAATTGAGTGGCACCTCGTGACTCACTGGTTGAGCATTTGCCTTTGGCTCAGGTCGTGATTCCCGGGTCCTGGGATCAAGTCCTGCATCAGGCTCCCTGCAGGGAGCCCGCTTCTCCCTCTGCCTGTGTCTCTGCCTCTCTCTGTGTCTCTCATCAATAAATAAAGTCTTTAAAAAATAAAATTGATTATGATTTTACAACTTGATGAATTCTGTACTTTCAAGAGAGAGGTGAAACATATGATTATATGAGTTATATCTCAAAAAAGCTGTTACGTGTAAAAGATCATTTGAACATGTTTAACTTGTATAAAATACATTCACTCCTGGTTTTAAGTTATTAAAATGTCCCAGAAACCAGCTCACAATTCCCGGCTGCTTTGGTCTTCTCTGAAAAGAAAAAAAAAAAATGGTTCAGGACATATAGACCATTTTTAGCCTTAAATAAAAATACTTCTTTAGATGAAGAGTTAAAGTCAGAATGTGTTACAACATCTCCCTTGGGACGCCTGGGTGGCTTAGTGGTTGAGCATCTGCCTTTGGCTCAGGGCATGATCCCAGAGCCCGGGGATGGAGTCTCACATTGGGCTCCCTACAGGAAGCCTGCTTCTCCCTCTGCCTGTGTCTCTGCCTCTGCCTCTCTCTCTCTCTCTCTCTCTCTCTCGGTCTCTCATGAATAAATGAATAAAATCTTAAAAAAAAAAAAAAAGTCTCCCTTCTCTGTCTTTCTGGTAAAATGACTTTAACTCTTCACTAGAGGCTTGTTTACAGGAGATGGGCCCATGTAGATAGTGGAGGGACCTAGGTAGAGTCTTACAGGCAGAAACAATCCCACTTCCATCCAGATGCTCCACTGTCCAGGGGTTGGTCCCTGGGAGTTTGTGGGATACCCATGATGACAGAAAAGGGATATTTAGGCACAGTGCAGTCAATTTTCTCATAGCTTTTCAGCACATGAAAGGTACCAGTCTTCTTAGCACAATTCTCAGCTTCTCCTTCTTTTTCCCTTTTTTGAGGCTGAAAGAACTCATTCTGCCTGACTTCAGGCCACACCTCTCTATGCTACAGCTCCACTGATTAGTGGTAAAACATTAACTACAGAAATTAATACCTGGATATGTAAATTCCATGTCCCAACTTTAGGAAAGGTCAACGTGAAGGCCAAATAAGGTTCCTTAGCACAGGATTTCCCAGACCCTTCAATACATCCACGAGCCAGGACTATCCTCCAGGAGAGGTTTCAAGTTCACAGGATATCTCACACCTATTTGACTAGTAAAGGTTTTCCCCAGAAAATCTCATGGAACTAATGTCCTACAGAATACACTTGGAGCAACACCAGTGTATTCCAGTCCATTTGTTTTAGTGATGAGAAAACTGGAGCCCAGAGAGGCTAAGTGACTGGCACGAGTCATGCTGTAAGTTGCCGAGGGAGCCCCAACTTGAGCCCAGATCATCCATCTCTCAGGTGTCCTTTGCTCAGTGATAGCACAATGGTCATGGCTTAACCTGTGATGAAAAGCTCATGAGTCATCCTTTCTGTGTTGTGTCTTAGAGGGTGTCATCCTCTCTCAGTGTCTAAACCAGAGGAATGAAATATTTGTGCCATCCCCACAATCAGCAACTGTCAACTAGTAGAAGATAAACATGATGAGCTCTCACTAGGGACACAGAAATGAGGTTTTTAAGCAGCAAGGATATTTTCTCCCTCTCCCATGCCCCCTCTATTAGATGGATGCTAAAACACTGGGACCCTAGAGGATGACAAAGCCATACAATTGAACAAGGTCTGTTTCCTGAACCTGCATGCAGAGGGAAGCCACAGATGCGCCTGCAAAGAGTCCCATATGAACAAGAAAGAACCTTCTATTGTGATAAACCACTGAAAGTTCTGAATTTGATACAGCAGTTCACATAGCCCTGATTAATACAATGAAACATTAAAAAAAATACAAGGGAAGAGATGAGGGATGTCAAAAAGCAGGAGATGATGGATTCGGAAATTTGAGGACACAAAGCCATTCCGTCTTAACTAGAAAGAACCTGGCACAAAACAGATCAGCCCTTATTCTCAGGGACCAAGGGACCAATCTAGATCACATCAGCTCACTACACCTTCTACATGGTATCTCCTCCCCATTCCCACTGCCAGACCCCGAGGAGTCATCTTCATCTTCTGGCTGAATTATTCCAAATAATTTCCGAGGGGTTCTATCTTCTGTAAGCTGTCATCATCCTTGCCCCTTACTAAACCATTCCCCATGCTGTGTTTAGAATCACCTTCAAAACACACAAATCACATGATGACCCACATTTCTCCTACTCATTCCCGTAGCTTGAATCACTTCAATTAATTCCCAGTGTGACTACAGTGAAGGATATATGGCCCTCCTTTTCAGCTCTCACCACCCCTGTCTTTGGACTCTATTCCTCAGCCATTCGGAACTTCCTTTGACTCCTTGATTGGGTCTTGCTTCTCTTGCCTCTCAGCTATCATGGGGAATACTTCAACCTCCTGAAATGGGCTGCTCTTTTCCTTCTTCCCTGCTAAGGCCTCATCTCTTCCTTTACAACAGTGTGACTAACTCAACTTAGTTGTCACCTTTTCTGGGAAGCCTTCTCTGATCATCTCAGATGGTGTTAACTTTTTATTTTCTGTTTGCCCTTAGTACCCTGCCCATGTCCCATCACAGAGTGTTCATGCTCTAATTGTATGCTTATCAATACCCTCTTCTGGAATGATCCTTGAGGACACAAACACCTCATTCACCACCGGATCTGACCACTGCTTGGGGACTTGGAACAAAACAGGTGCTTGCAAGTTGTTTCTCAAGGGAATGGAAGAGGGGGGGATGGATAGTTGGGATGGAGGCCCATTCTGTCCAAGCCTAAGAGAAAGCTTTACTTAAGGGAGTAAGCAATGTTGTTTAACTATTAGTGAACACAGGGTTGGATTTTTCTCCTTGTTATTTAATTCTGCTCCACAAAATGTCTTTTAATGTATGACACTCTAAAGTTGTTGTGTATGCCTGTTTTAAAGGATGTGATTAATTTATTTTGTGTATTTATTAGAGAAATCTGCCTGGTTGGTCACAAGGAATGAAGCGTGCACAGGCACAAAGCGTTAAGATTTTGGCTTTGAAGTCAGGATGTCTGTGTTGAGTCCTGCCATAAGATTTACCACAACCATATGACCTTCGGCAATGAAATAATGTTTCCACAATCCTTAGCAGAGTGTTTGGTACATATTAAGAACTTAACAGCTGGTGGCAATAGTTATTAATGTTGTATTTGCTACAGAAACTAATATTATCATCATTCTGCCCTAATATTGTCCTCAGATCATGATGGAGACATTACCGGGGTATTGTACACTGTGTGCAGGATAAGTAACCAACCAAGACCAGCCCTGTGAGATCATCAGGGAAGACCTAATTCTCATCATCGGACAGACAAGAAAAGCCAGAGTCAGCAGGGTGAGGAGACCTGCTCGTAGTCACGTAGCCAGTCAGGGCAGAGCTGAGACTCAAACAAGAACTTCCAATTCCAAAGCCAGTTCTCTTTCCACTACACTGCACGGCCTCTGGGCTTTAGCACTTCCAGGTCCTACAGCTTCCAAGTTTCTAAGATCAAATAGGACTTAGGATTCCAAATAAACACACTGGGACTGACTGTTCCCCTCTCTCCATTCATAGATGCTTGAGATTGTGGCCTCCCGGAGCATTGTGCCTGGGCAGAGCTCCTGGCTGTGGACCCTCTTCCTGGGCTCCCCTCTGCCAAGAGGCCAGACTGGTTCCCCAAGAGACCGTAGTGTCCTTTTATGAAGTAGCTGCTGTAAATCCCCCAGGCCCAGGCTGGAATGCCAGCTACCCCCTGCACTCCAAAAGCCAGAGATGCTGAGTAGATGTATACCACCGAGACTGAACACACTTGCCACTTGAGTGAACATTAGGGTGTGCTAAGTCTCTGAAGCCTAGTTCTAAGTGCAAACTGCCAAAGCAGGTAATACACAAAGTACTCGGAAAGTCATAGATTGTCCAAGCTTGATAGGACCCAAGGCCTTATCTTTGTCTGAACTATTTATTTTGTAGAGAAAATCTGAGCAGAGAAAAGGATAGGAACAAATATCCAGGGCATTGGTGGTGATGGAGGGAGGGGGTGTTCTGAATTTCATTCCACTGTCCTTTCCATCACACTAATACACACTTTTCTGGAGCATCATCGTAATTGGATAGTCCTTATGGAGGTAGACTGCCTCACAGGTAGAAACCTGCTTAGGGCATTTGCCATCACTGGTGAGCCATTTTTGACACAGGTCATCTTTAGTGATCTGGAATGATCTGGAACACCTTCTCAGGATGAGATGGTTATTGGGAGGAGGGGAATGCCTTAGTCTGGAGACTTTGTAACAGAAGCCCTAAGAGAGTCCATATAGAGGTGTGGACAATTGTAGAGCTGTCAAGAATGATGCTCATTGCTGGGTTTTTCAGAGAAAATGCTCTGGAAAGATAAGACATTCAAAAGGTCAGATCAGGGAAGCGGCTATCAGCCATCCAGTTACAGGAGGAAGCTCTTCAATGGGATTAGAAAATCCCCAGGCACCTGCCCTCCATAGGTGGGAGGGAAATTTTAAAGGGACCAAGCTGCTTTCAATAGTTCCTGGAAACTGAAGTCTTCGAGATCCTATAGAAACCCACAGGGGATCCCTGAACCAGATTTGCTTCCATCAGACAGATGGAGAACCTATCAAATGTCCCCTGTTCTTCCCACTGTCCCAGTCACAAATCAGGGACAGGTAACTCCCTACAGTATGCCAGTGGCATGCCAGAGGAGTAAAGGAGTCTGTCCAAAGCAGACAACCATTTTCAATCATGGTGAGCTGAAAGTACAGCTGAAGAGGAAAATCATCTCTTAATTCCATCCCATCTAAGTCAGGAGACAGCATTTTTTTTTTTTTTAAAGTCTTAAACCTTCATTGTCCTTTTTGGTAGGGTTGCATGCAACAGTTTGAATAAACATCTGACAGATGACTAGGTAAATGAATGAATGAATGAATGAATGAATAAAATGTTTGAGTTAATGAGTAAATGCACAAACTATCCAGGCAGAGAATGACTGTGGAGATACACAAGGGAATTGTGAAACCTTCATAACGCATGCATATATTTGCATGATTCCGTGCTGAAAAAAGAAGTTTATCTGTTTATATAATTCTGATCGGTACAGCATTTCCTCTTCTGTTCTTTACTCTCCTGGACTGTGTATAACAAGAAACCTTTAACTATTTTGTTCTCTGAACATTTGGGCAGAATGAAAATAACTTTTTGGTGTTATTTCTTTTATTTCTCTAGCCAGTCGAACATTTGTTCCCAATCCAGAGCCCAAATGAGCTATTTTTCACTTAAACTCTTCCAGTCCTGTCTGTTGCCACCACCTGGCCTTGTCACCGCAACATTCCTTAACACCCTAGTAGACAAAAAACAAATGGAAGGCAGAAGACAGCAAAGGAGTAGAACGGGGGGGGGGGGGGGGGGGGGGGCTCTGGAGGAAGACGGCCCAGGGCTGTCTGCCTCCAGAGCCCGAGTCTTGAGTCCAGCATCTGATGAAGTGGCTTTGGGCAAGTTACCAACCTCTGGATGATAATGGAACATGCTCTGTGAATGCCATTATAAGTAGTCATGCAAGGAAAGTACATTGTATCATGTCTATTATACAATGAGCGCTCAATAAATTTTAGTTGCTGTTATATTGCATTGTTATGTTATATTGGATTGCATTATATTACATCATATTACATGTCCTACCGGATTGCTCGGTGTTGTATCATATTGTATTACATATGGCGCTAGTAAATTTACAGGGTCTTGCAGAACCAGTGCATACAGGTGTATTGGCCAAAGTCACACCCTTCAAAAATATCTCCTCTAATCATTTCTGGACTTTCTTCCCCAGACTCAATTTTGCTCCTTCGTTCTCTATTAGGTACATCTAGAAAGTAGAATACATTGCTCTTCAAGGAGAAAACCTACTTGTCCTTCCTGTCACACTTTCCAGCTGCATCTGTGGCCAGGCTAAGCTGTCTTGCAGTGCTTTCTCCTCCTTCCCACTCAGAAGTCACTGGAGTTCAGTCCTGAAGGGAGCTCTGTGTCTGTGGAAGAAAATGCACTTCCATCTCCTTTGTTGACCTGACTTTCACCCTTCCCCTCCAGCATTCCAAGCTCCCACTCACATCAGCAAGCTGCATTTTTAAAAGTTGACTGAGATTATGAAAGCTTAAGTTTAGGCGAGCTCAAGGATAGGGCCAATGCCGAGTCTGACAGCTTGTTTTACTCCCTCCACTGGGGCAACCAGGCCAGGGTTGTGTCACTGATAAAGGCCAGGGTTTTCTAGCAGCCTTGGACTGTTGGGCTTACTCTAGGGGAGGTATTTGATGCTGAAGACATGTCATCAGATCAGAGAAAATAGGTACGTGGCACAACTCTATTCTTACACCAGCGGTAAACACAGTTGGTTACCTTCTATCTTCTCCAGATTATAGAATCCCCATTTCTAAAGGGTGGCAACATGCTCAAGGAAGATAGAACTCTTCCCTCGGCCTGAGAGAATGAAATATAATTGGCTTATGCCAAACATGGCAATCTCACGCCCCTTTACATGTGACTGGCTTGGGAGTGGGCATGTGACCCCGTGAGACTAAAGGGACAGTCTCTTGATGGATTCTTCTCAAAATATTTGTGTTTTCTGTTAGAGTAGTAGCAAGTTCTATCCTGTCTGACTTGATTGTAAATGCATGGAAACATGATACCTGGAGCTACAGCAACCATTTTGTGATCATGAGGTAACAAGCCAAAGGGGCAAGGATAAAGGTGAAAAGATAGAACATGGGGTTTTAGATAATATCATTAAGCTTTTGAACCAATCTGGAACCAGTGTCTTCTAGACTTTTATAATTTGTGAGGTGATTAACAGTTTCTATTGTTTTAGCCACTATTTCTTTTCTGCTACTTGCTACCAAACACATCTTATGTGATAAAAACATTATCCAACACATGTTGCAATTTTTGTATTTATATCTGTGGATTCTGTCTCTAATTTTTATATTTTTAACATTGAATTAGATCTGGGCACTTGGCAAGGGTCAATAAATGTTTGTTCAAAAGCTGTTTCGGTGATTTAAAAAATCTAAAGTATGGGGGTGCCTGGGTGGCTCAATCGGTTAAACATCTGCATTTGGCTCAGATCATGATCCCAGGGTCCTGGAATCAAGCCCTACATCGGGCTCCCTGCTCAATGGAGAGTCTGCTTCTCTTTCTCCCTCTTCTCTCTCTCTTTCTGTCAAATAATTAAAAGTTCTACAAAGAAAATATTAAGTATGTGTGTGTGTACACATGTGCACACTCACATGCACACATAATGGAATATCGCACAGCCATAAAAAAGGAGATCTCACAATTTGTGACAGCATGGATGGACCTAGAGGGTTTAATGCTAAGTGAAATAAGTCAGACAGAAAGACAAATATCATATGATTTCACTCATATGTGGAATTTAACCAAAAAATGAATAAATAAGCAAAGAAGCAGAAGCAGACCCATAAATGCAGAAAATAAACTGATGGCTGCCAGAGGGGAGTGGGATAAGAGAACAGGCAAAATGGGTGAAGGGGGTGTGGGAGACACAGGTTTCTAGTTATGGAATGTGTAAGTCACAGGGATGAAAGGTACAACACAGGGAATAAAGTCAGTGGCACTGTAATTAGGTTGTGTGGTGACGGATGGCAGCTACACTTGTGGTGAGCACAGCATGAGGCATAAACTTGTTGAAGCACTATGTTGTACACCTGAGGCTAATGTAACATTGTGTGTCAACTATACTCAAATTAAATATAAAATAACTTCTGAGGTTGGTGAAGCATGAAGTTGAGGATTCCATTTTAGGTTTAATAAAATTCTTGTTTCCCTTCCTGCCAGGGACTCCTTCATCTCTATCGGATCCTTCACTGGAGCCAAAGCATGGTTGACAAGACCTATGAAACACTACTGGCATTGTGGCTACTGCTGAAAAGTATTCCCTGAGAATTCTCAGCAGCTCCCTTCAGCCATGCTTAGACTTGGTTCTCTGGCGATCAAGGTTCCTGAACTTGAATCAGCATACATCATCAATGGAGTATTTAAATTGGCATCATCCTACAAAATGTAGGACATATGTTTTCTACATTCGGCAAGAACTTGGGCAACATCTCTCATCTGCCAGCACTTTATGATGTGCTGGGGATATAGAGATGAATGACCACAGAGCCCCTATTCTTGAAAATCTGACAGTGAGAAGACAGGATATTAGAACCTAACTAGAGGTACTTACAAAGTGTCACATCCAGTGCTGAGCACAGCACTGACTATACATGCCGCCCTCAGTGCTACCCTGGAGTTAATTAAGAAAACCAAATTCCTAGGCACATGCCTTTGACAAAATGGTCTCCATGAAACTTCCCAAGCTTAATCTTCCCCAGCTGGGTTTCTTTTGGGAGGTGACACTGCTGTCATCACCGAAAGTTCTCAACATTTACTGCCTACCCTCCAGAGGCACCTCTTGCCCAGAACACGCCCTCTACATGGTTCACACAGATCAGTTATTTCATGAAAGAAACAAGTTTGATAACCATGTGAAGATTTCTGGGGGGAGAGGGGGCACTTTTCTAGGTGAAGGAGATTACCAATAGTGCCTTGCTTCCCTGTGAATCAGCAAATGTAGAGGAAATATAAATCAGATCCCCTTCTCCTACTTAGCCAGAGCTGAACAAGGCGAGAACCCTTGTGCTCCCTGGTCCATTAGCCTCAAGGGCACCTTTCAATTCTACATGGGCCCTAACTGCACAAATGTAAACTTATTAATTTCCCCACTGGTCTATCTTTTGTAGATGTTGCCAGGAAATGGTTTTTCTATTGTTCCTTCTCAGCCTCTCTTACACAACATTCCCTGCCCTCTCTCCCACTGTCTAGTCCTTGAGCACTTAGGGATGCCATGGCCTCCTGCTGGTTGCTCAGCTCGATTTTTTTCCTTCTTGGAGAAGCATGGATTCCAGAGCCAGACTGCCTGGGAACAAATCTCAGCTTCTCCACTTAGTAGTTGTAGGATTCAAGTTACCCTTATTCCCTTTAGCTCAATTACTCCTTCTGCAAAATGGAGATCTACCACCTTTCTCTCCAGATTACCATCATTGGCTTCCAATTTGCCAACTTAGACCATCAACTCCTACTGAATTCATCTCCTACTCTAATTATTTGCCATCCAGATTCATGATCAAAGAATCACACACAGAACCATCACTCTACTTAAGACTCATTCTGCATCTGAGTCTAGGAACTTTGTGAAAAATCAAACTATGCACCTATCACTTGTGTATTTTTTCTGTACATGTGTTATACTTCAGTAAGGAATTACTTAAAATTTTGGCATTTTAGGGATGCCTGGGTAGCTTAGCAGTTGAGCATCTGCCCTTGGCTTAGGGCAAAAGGCCTTGATCCCAGGTCCTGGGATTGAGTCCCACGTCAGGTTCCCCTCAAGGAGCCTACTTCTCCCTCTGACTATGTCTCTGCCTCTCTCTCTGTCTCTCATGAATAAATACAATCTTTAAAAAAATTTTTTTTGGCATTTATGTTAAATCTGCTTGATCAGATAGGGCTTCTTTCCTCACTCTGCTCTTTTTTGCTCTTACTTTCTCTGATTCAAAAGGATTACATATATAGACACAGTTATTTTAGAAAAAGAGCATGAAATAGAACCGTAAAAGAATGAAAATGAAAACCCATCCATTATCATTCCCAGCACCCAAGAATAACACCTGTCATTTGAGAAGGTATCATTTCACAATGAAAAAATATATTAATACTCTTTTCTAACCTTTTTATTATCATCCAACTCTGAATTCCAGGACACTATTTTTAAAGGCTGTGTTATATTCCATTAAATAGGTACAGCACGATTATTTAACCAGACCCTACTTTAAGACATATAGATGGTTCCTCAATTTAGCAGTGTTGCTCGCAGTGGCTTTGGGGCTAAAGCATTGCTCTGTACTGGGGTTTCATTCAAATTGCATTTCAATTATTCATGCCATTCATTCCAATGCAGTCTAGATTTCTTGGTCCGTGCAGGCATTCAGAATTGCTTTATTACACACTACATCTTCCAAGCTCTCCTTCTGAAAGATTTGTATTTCACAGAAACAAATCACGAGCTCCATGCAGCCGCTTTCAGAAATATGATGGGAAAGGACATAGGCACTTTGGGTCACACATCCCTTCACTAGTGTGGGCAAGAACAGAGGGCATCGCTCTCTAAGATCCCCTGACTCACTGGGGACTAATGCTGCTCTGAAGCCCTGTGGCAGCGCAGAGTGGTATTTGCATCCTGAGTGTGATTTGCAATGTTTCCACGGTGCTAATGACTACAAATTGCTCATGGCTGTGAAAAGCTAATTGTTGTGCAAGGTGTTTCTGCTCTCCCCCAACTGCCAGGAGAGCTCACAGCCACGGTTAAACAGAGATCTCATTAGCGTCTCCAACACAGTCCTCAAGGGGAGTCCCCCTTGCAGGCTGGCAAGCAACCAAGCCTCCTCTGCAAACCCGGAACCCAGAGGCTTTGTGCCGGGCCCGCAACAACCAAATGAGGAGGCAAAGATGTAGGAAGCACTTCCCACGAGGAAACAGGAAACAGGATGCACACTTTAGCTGCAAAAACTGAGGAAGGCAAAGGACGGATGCAGGTCTCTCCCCAAACATCGATGTAGTTGCTGGCTGTGCCAAGCACTGTGCTGAGTGCCTCCTGGCTTCTTCTCTTTCCATCACCCCGACTTTTCAGAGGAGCACATTGAGGCTCAGAGACTGAATCATTTCCCCCCAAATCCTTTGGCAGGTCCCAAATCTGGGACATGCTTCTCAGCCTTTTTTACTCTAGGGGCCAGAGTCTTCACCACAGCCTGACAGTACTTCCTGAAAACCATGGGCAAGCCTCAGGCCGTGCAGGAGCATGAGTGCATGTGCATTAAGAATCCGAACACGACACTGAATTCATCCTACCCCGTGACTACTAATGGACGGTGGGCTGGGGAAAACCAACAGTAAGTTCACACGGCTGATGAAGCTTTCTTCCTATAAGGTAACGTGCAGTGTCTCCCTGTTTCCACTCAAGTCCTGTATGCTCCGCTCTCAATCTAGGGTCTACTCCGTAGGTTATTTCCCTGTAATTATGATCTATTATGTCCCTGTCCTGTGACTTAAGTTTAGCAACCTAATAAGGCAAACTCAGGCCCAGGAATGCTTACTTGAATTCATTGTGCTGCAAGGTTTTGCAAACCCTTCCTCTGTTTCTCCAGGGGCTCAGTTATTCTGCTGGAAATCCTAGTCTTAGCACTGCCCTCCCCCAGCCCCAAACCGTAAAAATATAATCCACCTCCCTTTGTCCGAGCCCTACGGCAAGTTTCACAGGCTGAACTCTGCTTTCCAGCCTGTACAGTAACAGCAACAGAAACTAAATCAGTGGCAGCAGAACTAGAAAGGGAAGCCACGGCCCGAATCGCCAGGATGACGGTCTGTTCGCGTTCATTCTACACACTCTTTGAGAAAAGAAAGGGGAGAGAGGCCAGTTGATTTGCTAACACGGGCAGGAGGGGAAAATGTTGAAAAGCCATTTACAGTCGAGGGAGAAGTTGCCCGGGCAACGCAGCCCCTCGAGGGACGCAGGGCCCGCACCTGCCAGCCTGGTGGCCCCGCGCCTCATTAGCCTAACAGCACGGCCTTGGACGCCTGGACTGTCACCAGGCCCAAGAACTGGCGTCCAAGTTCATGTTAAACTCGCCACCGACTTGATTTGATAATAAGATTTCATGTGAGAAAAAAAAAATCAACAACAGAGGAGCCCCTAGGATTTCCACAGGCCGCGGGAAGGGACCCAGGCTGACTGCAGCTGATAAACTCCCTGGGCCCCAATCATTCCGGGCAGGTGATTTAGGGCGGGAAGAGCACTGGATGCAAATGATGTGACCTGCAGGTTCAGTGCATCAGCATCTCCCAACGCCCCTCCCAACCCCCCATCCCTCCCATTCCCCCCCCCCCCCCCCCCCCCAGCAGGCGCTGTCAGGACTGAGTCCGGGTTGGCTCACTTCTGCCCGGGTTGAGGACAGGACAGCCCCAAACCCAGAGCGGCCTCTTTCCCGCTTGCTGAGCTGACAATTGCCAACAGCTGTCACCCCCTGCTGGGAAGGCTGGGACTGTCACGTGAGAAGGTCCCTCTCAGGCTTGTATCTGGGAAGTAGGAGGCCCTCCTCCAGCAGCTGAGCTCACAGCCAGGGTAGGAGCGACAGTTGGCAAATGACTTCGGTAAGCTGCAGACATCCTCGTGGTTTCTTTTTGCTGGAGTTTGGGACGAGGCCAAACACATTCATGGTTCCCAGAAGCAAACCCTCTCCCCCTGTGGAAATGAGAACCATTTAGGAGAGAGCTCAAAGCAATCTCCTCCCCGAGATCTGTTCTCCTGAGTTTCTTTTCTTGGTGAAACGCTCTCCACCCCATCATCAGCCTAAGCCAGCGACGCAGCAGCAAACATCCCCGACACCTCCCTTCCTTCCCTTCCCTTCCCTCACCGCAGCTTTCAATTTCCCAAGCCAGCAGTTCCTACCTCCTTAATATTCCTCACATTCTCTTCTCCATTCTCGGGTGTTCTGCCCTGGTTCAGGATGCCGTACTTTTCTTGCTTGAATTACTCACTACAACAGTGACCGGCTCCCCAGGCTGGTCACCCTCTAAGCTACAGCATTATTCTTATCTTTTTTTTTTGAGAGAGATTTTATTTATTTATTCATTAGAGACAGAGACAGAGAGAGAGGCAGAGACATAGGCAGAGGGAGAAGCAGGCTCTCCACAGGGATCCTGATGCAGGACTCGATCCCTTGCCCCAGGATCACGACCTGAACCAAAGGCAGACGTTCAACCACTGAGCCACCCAGGTGCCCTTCATATCATTTTTTTTTTAGAGATTTTATTTATTTATTCATCATGATAGACATAGAGAGAGAGAGAGACAGGCAGAGGGAGAAGCAGGCTCCATGCCGGGAGCCTGATGCAGGACTCTAACCCAGGACTCCAGGATCGCGCCCTGGGCCAAAGGCAGGTGCTAAACAGCTGAGCCACCCAGGGATCCCCACCCTTCATATCATTTTTTAGCCCAAATCTGATCATGTCATTTCTCTGCTCAAAGTATTTGGCAATTTACCAAAGCTCTGAGGCTAACATTCAAACTCTTTAGTTGAACAGAAGCAACATAAAAAGAGGACACATTTTGGCCACCTTGCTTCAAAAGGGTGGAGAAGGCCTCCCCGAACACAGGTGTAGCACCGCTCCCTGTGGTGGCAGGAGAACAAGGGAGGGTTACTCGGGTGCTAGTTAAGTGGTTATGCAGAAGGATCCACTGGGTTCTACAGGGTCAACGCTCAGAGCGAGAAGCTTCTTTCCTAGCAGGGTTGCCAAATCAAATATAAGATGACCAGGTAAATTTGGATTTCAGGAAAACAATGACTAATTTTTTTTTAAAGTATATTCTGTGAAGTATTTGTTGCTCTGTAATTCAAATTCAACTGGATATCCTGTATTTTTATTTTCTACATCTGGCATCCCTGTACCACAGAACTGGGTGTGGGGTGGGTGAGGAGGGAGAGGAGGGTGAGGGGTGGCCGAGGAGGGTGAGGGGAACCCATCAAGACAGTCAGGAGAACTCTAAGGACCAGCATAAGGAAAAGGATGGTCAGTTAACCTGTAAGGCTACATGTTACAGGTCTATCTCAACTCTATCAAGAAAAATCTCCACAATGATAATAAGTGAAGAAAGCCCCTAAATTACAAAGGAAAAGAGAACAGGGCATGGCAGGGGAGGACAGATTTTGAAAAATTGGAGGAGACAGACAGTAAAAGTAAGTGGTAACTGACTGTGTAATGCAGAAGCCTGCAGGGGGCGGCGGGGGGAGGACTAATTAAAGCTGCAAAAATCTGGAAAGGCCAGGAATCAGGGGCACCCCAGGGGCCTCAGAAGATATCGTGGTTGGGCATGTTGAGCCTGCCTAGAAGTAAGTAGCACCCAGACACCCTCCCAGCCCCAAATGCAGATTGTTGATAGGCTTGCTGGAGGACGAGAACATGAGAGGCTCTGGACCTGAACATCTCAGGCACAGAAAAGCCCAGAAACCCAGATGAAAACACAATACTTGACAAGTCCTCGCAGGGACTGGTAAGATTCCCTCTCCCTTCTGGGATTTCAGATGGCTGGTACCCTCACTTAAGGGGAAACAGCCACTGGTATTTACAAACAATTCACTGAAAATTACTGGCTTCCTAACTGATGGCTTTCCCATACTCCCTGCCATCAGCCAGCCCTATGGATAGGTCACCTTCTCTTCTTCCTCCCACCATAGCCTTGCCCAGGGGCGACTGATATTTAGAGAGACTTCAAGTGGGAGAGTGACCCCAAAATAAGTCAAAGAAATGGCCTACAAGAAACTTTCTTTTGAATGAAGGATACAATGAGATGCTATTTAGAAAAAGCAAATGGGGGATTCCTGGGTGGCTGAGTGGTGGAGCATCTACCTTTGGCTCACGTTGTGATCCCAGGGTTCTGGGATCGAGTTTTATATTGGGCTCCCCACGGGGAGCCTGCTTCTCCCTCTGCCTCTCATGAATAAATAAAATATTTTTTAAAAAAAATGGGATAACAAAACCTTCAGCAAGATGATGAGAAGATAAAATTAAAGAAAGCTCAGAAAGTAGAGCTAATGGTCCAAGAGATGGATAATGGAAGGGAGGAGTGGAAAACTACAAAAGCAGTTCAGATTGGACATCTACCCCATAGGTATTCCAGAAAGAGAGAAGGAGGAAAATGAAGGGAAATTTAAAAACAAAACAAAATAAGAATAGGAATCTCAATTTTGAAAGAGCCCATCAACATGTTTAAAAATAACAAAATTTTAATATAATTGAGTTAAAGTCATGACTTAAAAATAATAAAACATATCAAGATACATGATCATTGATACCAGGGACAAAAAGAGGATCCTAAAAACTAGGGCCAATGCGGGGAGGAAAAGATCACATAAAAAATATGAAGAATCAGGGGATCCCTGGGTGGCGCAGCGGTTTGGCGCCTGCCTTTGGCCCAGGGCGTGATCCTGGAGACCCGGGATGGAGTCCCACCTTGGGCTCCTGGTGCATGGAGCCTGCTTCTCCCTCTGCCTATGTCTCTGCCTCTCTCTCTCTCTCTCTCTCTCTCTCTGTGACTATCATAAATAAATTTTAAAAATTTTAAAAAAATATGAAAAATCAGAAATGGCATCTAAGTCTATACATGCTGAAAGCTAGAAATAACTGGGCAATACCCTAAGAACTCTGAAGGACACTTACTTCCCATCAAGAACTCTCACCTCTAGCCAAAGTATCAATTCCATCATCTGCAATGGGTAGAATAAAGACCTGTCTGGATACCCAAGGTCACAATGAAATCAGGTCAAGGACACTCAAAGGGCATTCACACACGAACTATAGCAACCAGCCTGTGTTGAGGGCTCCTCACTTGGACCTAAGAACTGTGGGGTGTTTAGTTGCACTGGGCTGCCTTAAGTTCTAGGCTGCTCTACTCCTTCTGACACTTCTCCAAAAGTCCCCAGTCCAGCAATATCATTCCCTGGTGAGTAGGGGAATAAGCATACCCTGACTCTGGAACTCATTCCTGAATCTTATCAAAGAAGTGACTTTCAGTTCCGTGTCCCCACCCTGACAGATACAAATCCCTTTACACACTGGCCCTTCCCATTCAGATGTCTGCTTTCAGGCTGTACTCATTTCAGAGGAGCAAAACAGTGGTTCATAGTAAATATTTGATGGATGGGTGGATGGCCTTCAGGGAAATAGAGCACAGCCCAATTAGTAGCCCCAGGGAAGGAAGACTCTTCATATTGAATCTGGGCACTTAAAAAACAAACAACAACAAAACCAGTTTCATCCTGAATCTCCCTAAGGGACGAAATGTCTGTATTTTCCATTCATTCATTCAGTAAATATTGACTGAATACTGCAGTTTATATGGAAAATTAGATAATGTCTTCTGCCATTGAATGCTTTTAATTTTAGTTGAGGAGAAAGGAAAGTATGCATATTAAGTCAGTAATAGAAGAGCTACAGAACAACATAACAGACATCACAACGCAAGATAAAAGTAGAATTCTAAACAGGGAGTCCAGAATGGGAGACCACTGTAGGCTGGAGTAATCTAAGAGGGCTTCATGGAGGAGATGGGATTTAAGCTGATGTTTGACAGATAAGATTCAGGATTAGTAGAGAGCAGTGGAACTTTATTCCAACTGGGGAATAAAGAGGACAAAACTGAGAATAACACAAGCTGAGTGATGGACTAGGAGGTGGGGCCTTTAAAGAGGAAAAGGGTATTTTTAAAAGAGACCACAGAGATCACCTTTGCCCTTCCTGCCATGTGAGAACACAGGGAAAAGAGCGGTCTATGATCCAGGAAGCCCTTACTATACACCAAACCTGATGGTATCGTGATCCTGGACTCTGCAGCCTCCAGAACCGTGAGAAATAAATTACTGTTGTTTGTAAGCCACCCTAGACTATATTACTTGCTAGATCATGTCTGTACAGTATTTGTATATAGTATTGTGATAGCAGCTGGGATTGAAAAAGACACACGTATTGGAGACCCCAGAATGCCACACCAAAAGCGTTCGGGTCTATGAGGGGGAACCATATGTGAAGGCTTCTCCAAACGTCATTTCCTCCATAATTAACTGTATAGAATTAGCAACCCCCTCCTGCATATTCCCACAACCTCCTGTACACATTCCAATAGCACACCCGTTGCAGTGAATGATGATGGTCTGGTTCTGTAGCTGCCTTCCCCAGAGACTGGGAGATCTTCTAAGCCAAGGCTATCATTTTTACCTTTAGTTCTGCACTGCTTGGCACAGTGCCATGAGCTTAGTGGTGACCCAGGATATACGTGCTGATGGAAGAGAGGATGATAGGGGTGGAGGCCGACTCGGTGCAGGGAGTGATGTGTGACACGGTTTCTGTGCCATCTCCCTCTGCCACCACCTCCCATGGTTACCGGGACTCTTCTCTACACCTTAGTGCTATGAAAACTCAAGCCCTGGGGAGAAACACAGATGCTTAATGCTTCTACCCCACTCAGATGTCAGCCCAGGATCAGAACCCAAAGTAACCCCATGAGTCTCTGTGCCCATGCTCTTCTTCCTGGATGGTACTACTTCTGGTTCTGAGAACAATTGCCCGTCTTTTCACATGCCTCAGGGAGATCAGCCCTCCAAATCTTGCAAAAACAGCTTAAGAAGGCTCGTGTGCATTTCACCCACCCACTTCTTGGCCCACAAGAAAGGGCTCTCCCTTCTGCCTAAATATACATGACTTCTCGATAGTTCAGACTTTAGCCTTAACTCCTGGCTTGGAGAAATCTGCTAATTTTCCATTTGCCAATTCCCAATCCCTCACAAAGGCCATTTAGCATGAGGACCCAAGTATCTGCCTTATATATCCAAAGCCATTCACTCTGACCTGCTCAGAGTTTTGCCCACTTCTGGGAAGTGACAAGAGCTGCATAAAAACGCATGCTGTGCTGAGAGAGTTGACCAGATGAGTTTTCTGCATCTCTAATTTCTGTAATTACCGCTTGGGGAATATATTCAGTTTTATTCCTAGAAGCTATACCACAAAAGTCTTTTAAAAATCCCTCAAAGATTACTGCATTACCTTGTTTTCCCTTAAGTAATAAACACACAGCTTCTAGCAGTTACAGCTTTGTGAGTTCCATTCTGAAATGGTGCCACAGCCAAATGTAATTAAAATGAAGGAACTGTGTTTTGTTTCTCCCTCATCCCCAGCTCAGAATCACTCTATATTTCTTCCCCTATGAATCAGGAAACAGCTGGTAAACCAGTTCATTCTTTTTATTTCTTTTAGCTCATGTTCAAGCTGGGAAGGCCTTCTAAGCATAATCTCTTCCTAAATAAATAGTTCTCTGGGTTCACACTTGCAATAATTTACTGAGCAGTTACTTTAGGGCAAAAAAAGTTTTTCTTAGAAAGAGAAAATGACATGTAGCTTTTCCCCTCAAGCAGTCCATGAGGGAAGGCAGGCCTAAATGGGGAATTAGAATATAATGTTTAAAATGCCATGCACAAGTGTCTACACTGTACTGGGGAAACCCAGTTGCCAAAGACTTGCTACATCTAGGGATGTTAGAGAAGCCTTTCCAGAGGAAGTCACATTTAATCTGGGTCTTGGAGTGAGGGATTGCTGAGAAAGAATGGGCTTTCCATGCAAGGCAACTAGTTCAGACATCTGTACAAAGATATCAAAGACCTCACTAGGGATATATTGAAAAAAACTTAGTGATAACCAGCTAATAGAAAAATGTTACCCATTTCAATTTTAACAAGGGATGAAATTTCCTTCCCTTGGCTCCTCAGTCCCTCAGTCAGGGAACAAAGGACTTAATGCTTTGATTCTATGTTAGGAAATTTACTTTTGTAAAGGTTGTGATTTGTGAGGCATTCATACCATTTGTACAGGCAAATATCAGCTTATGTTGGTGTCCTGATATAATTCATAATGGTGCTCTCTTTTGCTCTCAAATGTCCCTATGTCTGGAAGTAAATAATATTGCTATTCCACCTATTTGAGAAAAAGAAATCCATAAGAGAATGGGACTTTCTCTTGGTGGACCAAGTGATCTTACTTCATAGAACAAGAATGGCCTGATGTCCTCTGAAAATAAAACACCCTTTCTGAGATAGGTTACTTGTGGGGAATGTAACGGACTCGACGAATGCCCAAGTGTTTCCCAAGCATGTAATTCTACGATCAGAGAGGTTCCCTAATTCTTTTGAGCCAAAAAACAAAAAACAAAAACCTGGCCTCTTCTCTTACCTAGCATCATCTCTCACAGGCCAACAAAATATCTAGTGTACAGTAAGTAGCAGGTTACCCACCAGGGGACAAAATGTCTTTTGTATTGCTTTTCCCAGTGGGCTTTGTACCAAACAAAATGATTCTCATTTGTAATGAAGTCAAATATAATTCTCTCTCTCTCTTCAACTGGAGAGTTGGATGGAATACATTGGGGATTCAAGACCAAATCTCATAGAAAATCAGAAAGACCCCATCTTTGCACCATCATCAGAGGGTTTAGAGAGCTCTGATTTTAAAATTGACTCAACAATTTACACTTACTATGCCAGGCCTTGGGCTAGGATATAGAAAATGATAATGAAAAATAAGCAATCCCATTTATACTTGAATTAATCAAGAAAGGCTACGTTATACTGCAGTAACAAACCATCCTAAAATCTCAGACAACAAAGATATATTTCGGGGACACCTGGGTGGCTCAAGGGTTGAGTGTCTGCCTTTGGCTCAGGGCATGATCCCAGTCCCGGGATTGAGTCTCACATCAGGCTCCCTGTGAGGAGCCTGCTTCTCCCTCTGCCTGTGTCTTTGCCTCTCAGTGTCTCTCATGAATAAATAAATAAAATATTAAAACAAAACAAAACAAAACAAAGGTATATTTCTCACTCAGACTCCACATCAATTATAATTCATATAGAAACTTTACTTTGCATAGTTCTCATACTGAAACCTATGCTAAAGAAGCAACACTATCTGGAACACTTTTTCTATGGGAGAGGGAAAAGACTGTGGTGAGGCACACATTAAGTCTTAAAGCTTCCACCAGGAAATGATATCATCTATTTATACTTCATTGGCCAAAGCCAGTGATACTGACACATTTAAATTGAAGAGGGAGTAGAATGACAATCCTACTATATGCTTCAAAGACAAAAGAGATGAAATAATTGTGAACAAATTTAATGACTATGATAGCCACACAGAGGTTACTTTTTAGAAAGCAAGAGAGATGAGGAACTCAGTCACACTGTCATAAGTTCACTAACAGGCTTGTATAGAAATCTGCTTATGGTTCAAAGTGTTAAAATAAAATGTTCTTGTACTTAAGGAATCAGAAGCATGTAAGAACTACAGGAATTTAACATGAATGTACATACATTAGAGTCAATATTAACACTGTAAATAGAATTTCCAATATATACGGGGCATTAGACAGCACCTAGATCCTTTGTTTTGCTGGCATGGAATTTATAGTGCCAGCACCATCATGAATTCAATGTGAATTTTTCCATTCTGCTTCCAATACAAGTATGTTAGAGTGCAGAATTTTTTTAAAATTCTTTAATCAATGTAAGTGAGCTTTATTAAAAGAATGAGAAATATTTAGATTAAAAAAAACAGAGTAGATCTTTAGAATGATGAGCACAGAAGTGGAACACCCAAGATTATATTAAACTAGGATATTGGTCCTATTGGAAAGACATTAGAATTTTAACATAGATGCAAGGATGGGAGACATCATCTATGGCCCAAGGGGAGTAGGAAACCTGTGCCAGCCTGCATAAAGCAAGGATTCCAAATGGTTATCCCCTTCACAGAAGGAAGATTAGACAAACTCCATACTCTGGCTTAGGGAAGTAGTAGGAATTTCTTCTCCTCTTGGCCTTGAGATGTGACAAAAAGTTTCCTATTAGACATTAAAAAAACCCAAATATATATATATACTGTATAATATACAGGTGTGACACCCTAATTTAGATTGCCCATGTGGTATGAAAATCCTAAGCAGATGAATTTATATGTAAGTTGGTCTTGGTGTAATAGAAATCCAGCATGGGGTCTTGTTGGAGAAAATGCATATTTCATCTGAAAGAAGATATTTTTTTTTTTTAGTTTAGTACATATGGATCTTCTAAGCAGTAAAGGGGGGAATAATCTGATGAGCTCAATATAAAATTTAGAAGATTTAGATAGATATATACATATAAATATAGGATATATATATATCTCCTACCTACCATAAGGAAGAATTGGTGACAAAGGGGAATTTGTACTCCCCCAAAAAACTGAGGTAAGAAGGTTCAAGAAATTATAAAATAAACATATTCCTAATGATAACCACAAAGTTTAAGGAAAACAAAAACAGTGCAAGAAGAGACAAAGCCAAAACAAAAAGAACTTATGGAAATAATAATACTTTAAAAACCCAGAAATTAAAAACTAAATGGCCAAATAGAAAACAAAGGGAAGATGGCAGGTTAAAATGCAAATTTATCAGTAATTGCACTACATATAAATGAACAAAATATTTCAATTATAAAAGACCAAGATTATCAGGTTATATATTTAAAATCTCAGCCTGATTATCTGCTCAGTTCATGATCTCATGGTTGTGGTTTTGAGCCCCACACTGGGCTCTGTATTGGGTGGAGAGCCTGCTTAATTTTCTCCCTTTCCCTCTCGCTCTGCCCCTCCCTACTCACTCACTCAGGCATGCTCTTTCTCAAAGAAAGAGAGAAAGAAAGAAAGAAAGAAAGAAAGAAAGAAAGAAAGACAGACACATGCAAACATGAATAAAAAGAAGTCCAATGTAGCATTATTACTAACCAAAGTATACTCTAAACAAGAAATACTGTAGAAAAAGATGGATATTTTATTATAAGGGAGTCAATCGATGTTTCATAACAGTTTAAATGTCTGTGCACCTACTAATATAACTTCAAAATATATAAAGCAAAAAAGTAACAGAATTCACCTCATACCCATTAGGATTGCTGCTATTAAAAAAAAATTAACTAACAGGTGTTTTCAAGAATGTGGAGAAATTGTAACACTTGTGTTCCATTGGTAGGAACATAAAATAATGCAGTTATTTGAAAAAAATAGCATAGTAGTTCTTCAAAAAATTAAATATAGAATTTACCATATAGTCTAGCAATTCTGTTTCTGAGTGTATATCCAAAAGAATTGAAAGCTAGGTCTCAGAGATATCTGCACACTCATTTTCATTACAGCATTATTCCCAAAAGTTAGAAGTAACTCAAGTGTCCCTTGATAGATGAATAGATAAATAAAATGTGGTATGTACATATAATGGGAAAAAAAGAAATTGTGGTGTATGTTACAACTTTGATGAATCTTTAAGACCTTATAAGTGAATTAAGTCAGTCACAAAAAGACTAATATTGTATGATTCCACTTATAGGAAGTACTTAGATGAGTCAAATCCATAGAGGCAAAGTAGAATAATGGTTGACAAAGCTAGGAGAAGGGTGAAATTGAGAGTTATTGTTTAACGGGTATCAAGTGTCCATTTTGCTCCAGAGATTCACACAGGAGTGTGAATGTACTTAATACTACCGAACTGTATATTTAAAAATGGTTAAGATGGGAAATTTTTTGTTACAAAATTTTTACAATAAAATTTTTAAAACCTTTAAAAAATAGTAGACAATTCCACGATGAAATTTCTCTTGTACTACCTATTCCTGCATAACATATGGCTCTAAGATGTAGCACCTTGCAACAATAATTATTTACCATCTCAGTTTCAGATATATCATGAATCCTGGTATGACTTAGTTGGGTCCTCTGACTTAAGATCTCTCATAGGGCAATCTTATCTGAAGGTCCAGCTGGAGGAAGATCTATTCCCCATTGGTTATTGGCAGGATTCAGTTCTTCACCAGCTGTTGGGCTTAGGGTTTCAGTTCCTCTCTGGTGTTTACCAGAAGAAACCTTTTTCAGGTACTTGCAATAAGGACCCCTCCAGAGGGTGGCTTGCCATATGGCACTGACTTCCATCAGAGTGAGGGAATAAGCAAGGAATAAAGGATAAGAGTCTTTTTGTAGTGTAATCTTGGAGATGACATCTTACCACTTTTGCCATATTCTATTCATTAGAAGCAAGTCCTGGATCCAGTCTACAGTTACGAAGAGAGAGTTACAGAAGAGTATAATTACAGGAAGGAAGGGATCACAAAGTTGTCTGCAACATTTCTTAATAACTGATAGAACAAACAGACAGAAATTAGTTAAGAATAGAGGAGGTATGAACAATAAGGCTAACCAACTTGACTGTGTATAAAATACTGCACCCAACAATTCTAGAATACATTATTTCAAACACATACTATTCTCCAAAGATAACCTTATGTTTGGCCGTGAAGCAAGTATTAACATATTTTAACAATTGAAAAATACAGTAGGAAGTATTAACATATTTTAACAATTGAAAAATATTTCCTTATCACAGTGGAAGTAAGCTTGAAATCAATAACAAAAGATAACTTGAATATTTCCAATATACTTTTAAATACCACAGAAGACAAAGGATGAAAAAAAATCAATAAATTTTAGAAAATGCATTAACTGAATTATAATGAAAATAGGATATATCAAAACTTATGGGATGTAGCCAAAACTGTGCTGTGATATAATTTTAAAGATTGAAAAAAGTCTTTAAAATAATCAGAGAATGCAGTAATAAACCTTAAGACATTAGTATACTAAACACCAGCAACAATAGAGTAAAGTAATAATTAATTAATAAATAGTAAATATCTGAAATTTTGTAGGAAATAATTGTACCCCAGAATTCTAAAGAAAATGGAAAATTAACTTCAAGGATTAACAGCTAAATTGCTATTCCAAGATAAAAGTGGGACTTCTCTTTCTGGTAATATGTTTGGCTTGGTATCTGGGCTAACTCTTCTAATGTTTACAACTAAAATGAATGCTAATATATAGAAAATATACTTCCTGAAAATATCTAAGAGGCAAAAAAGGGGAAAAAAAGAGATTTTATCAGTACTAAAATTAAGTTAAAGCGGGAACTTATAGATGCAATAGGAACATGCAAGTTGCTTCTACCTTCAGGGTATTCATTAAATCTAATAAACTTGGGTCTAAGTATTAATGGGATTATATAGATAAGAGGTAGAAGATAAAGCCCAGACCTTCCCAAGGTAGCAAGTCTAAGAGGTAATCTACGAGAAAGCTGGAATATTCCCAAATGGCTATACTTTCAAGGTAAGAGCCAGCTGCAAAGGAACTACCCAATGTGCATTTGCAACCCCCAAATCACCAAGAGAATCCAAAATAATCACCAACTATTAGACTTTTAAAAATATCATTATTGGGGCACCTGGGGGTGCTGCTTAGAGGTTAAGCGTCTGCTTTTGGATCAGGTCATGGTCCCTGGGTCCTGGGATTGAGTTCTGCATCCCTCTGCCTATGTCTCTGCCTCTCTGTGTCTCTCATGAATAAATAAATAAAATCTTGAAAAATAAATAAATAAAAATAAAAATATCATTAAAGGAACCTAAGCTGGTAGTACTCATGGGTCTATGGCAAAGGAAAAGCAAATTTGGTCAGAGGATTGTACCTTTACCACAATTCTCAAAGAATTTCCAGAAATAATTTTTCCAAGGAAAATACACAGCAAACAGAAAAGAGTTTTAAGAACACAGGAAATAACACTTCATGAATCAAAATATCGACAGCAAAGACCTCAAATGTTTCAGATATTGGCATTATCACAAACAGAATTTTAGTCATTATGCCTACTATTTTTACACTATCAAAGACAAAGTTTAAAATATCTATAGGAAACAAGAAGCTATGAAGAATATAACCAAGCAGATTTTTTTTTTCAAAGCACAAGTATTCTGGAAATGAAAAACAGAGTAATTTAAATTTAAAAAGTCAAGTTTATAGCAAATTAACTTGGCTTCAGATTTAATGAACTTGAATTTTCACAAAAAGAATATCTACTATGCAACATAGAATATAAAATGGAAAAAATAAAGTCAACTTAAAGGACTTAAAGAGCAAAATAACAAGTTCTAAAATATATATTTATAATTGGGACACCTGGGTGGCTCAGTCAGTTAAGCATCTGACTCTTGATTTCATCTCAGAGTTGTGAGATTGAGTCACACTTCTGACTCTCCACTCAACAGAGTCTACCCCTCTCTCGTTCTCTCTCTTTTCCTCCCTCTGCCCTTCCCCACACACTCTCTAATAAATATATATTTTAAAAGATTTATTTATATTTATAATTAGACTTCATAGAGGTAAGGAAAAAGAGTTTGGTAGTCACAATATTTAAAGGTTTAACAGGATGCTTTCCACAATTTTCCTATGAAACCCAAGGGATCCTAAACAGGATACACAAAAATCCATACAAAGACACAGAATAGAAAACCTGTAAGACACTAAAGACAAAAAAAAAAAAAAAAAAAAAAAAAAAAAAAAAATCTAACAGCCACAGAAAAATTATACAGTGCTTTCTAGGAGTTATCAGACTTACAGGTAATAGCTTAACAGTAAAAATGAATGCTAGAATATACTAGAGTGATGCCTTTAAAGGGCTGAGAAACAATAATGTTCAACCTAGAATTCTGTATCAATTTAAACATCTTCCAATCATGAGATAAAATGTACTATTTTCAAGAAATCAAGGACTGAGAAAGTATAGCATTACCAGATCTTCACTAAAGGATATTTTAAAGGTTACCACTGGATTTAAAAGAAAGTGGTCTAAAATGGAAGTTTGAGGTGCAAGGAGGGAAGAAGAAAGAAGTAGTAATATGTGGGAAATATAAACAAATTTGACTATAAATGACATTTCAGTTGGGAGATTGTGGTAGTTAATGGAGTTAAAAAGGTCTAAGAACTTGTAAGGGAGGTGGTAATGATATTGATGAAAGATAGATTTGAAAAGCTAAATCCTTATGTTGTTATTGTAGGTTAACCATTAAATGAAAAGACATGAAGTATATAACTTTCAAATGAATACAGGGACAAAGAATAAGAAAAAAAATACTTAAAGCAAAAGAAAAAGGAGATGGAGACAAAAATAACAAAACAGAAGAGACAACACAAAATGTGACAGTATAAAATAAATACCAACACATGAATAATTGTATTAATTGTAAATGAACCAAGTACTCTGGTTAAAAGATAATCATACTGAATCTGTGTAAAAAAAAAAAAAAAAGAATCCAAGCACATATTTTTTTATAAGATACCTAAAATAAAAGGACATATAAAGGTTAAAAAGTCAAAGAATAAAGATATATCATGCTAACAGTAATAAGAAAAATGTATATGTATAGTAACACCAGGCAAAATAAACTTTAAGGCAAAAAAGAATTACTTTAGTTAACAATCACTGCATAATACAAGTTCAATTTTCCAAGAAGATATAACATTTTAGAACATATATGTACATAGTAATACAGCATCAAAAAATATGAAGTAAAAACCAAAAGAATTCTGAGGAGAAATATACAAATCCACAATTATACTAGGAGATATTAACACACCTCTATCAGGAACTAATGGGAAACAGAAACAAAAAAGCAAAAACAAACAAACAAAGCTATAGGTATACAGAGTATTTGAATTCCACAATTAACAAATTTGACTTGAGGGATACTCATACAATATTGTGCTAGGAATTGCAGAATATACCTTTATTCCAAGCAAGCATGGAATATTCACAAAAGTTAGCCATATCCTGGACACTTCCTCACATTTTGAGGGATCAAAACTGTATCCTCTAACTGTAGCACAGTAAAGCTAGTAGTCAGTAACAAAAAAACTTGGAAATTTTTCTGTGTGATTGGAAATTTTAAAATATCCCTCTCACTAGCACAGGGGTCAAAGTAGAAATCTTAATGGATATTAGAAACATTTTCAGCTTAACTGTAACAAAATAGTCAAGCCATATGGGATGCAATTTCAGCGGCACTTAGAAATTTATAGCTTTGAACACTTGTAGAAAAGAAGGCAGGTTAAAAATTAATGAGCAAAGCATCTCTCAAGATTTTAGGAAAAAAAAAAAAAAAGAACCGTAAAATAAACTTAAAGAAAGTAGAAGGGAATCATAAAGACTGGGCAGGATTTAATGAAATAGAAACAAGCATGAAGTAGAGAGGATAACCAAACCAAATCCTGGTTTGTTGAAAAGCTAAGTGACAAACCTCTAGAATGACCGGTCTAGAAAAAAAAGAAATGTGGCACAAACAACCAGTATCAAAAATCAAAGAGGTGACTATGTAGATGCTGCGGATATTAAAAAGATCAGTTATTCTAAACTTTGCATGAATAGTTTAGAAAGCTTTGGTGAAATTCAAAGAAATACATAATTTACTAGAACTACCTCGGACCTGAGAGACGAGCTCAGGCTAAGACTGTTTCTCAGGCCCAATTCTAAATTCCCTGAAGAGAGAATGTAATTGCTCCACGTTAGTCCCGCAACCACACCAGATGCAATTAAAACCAGAGTGTTGGATTAAGTTGCAAAAGCACATCTGCCAGGGATCAATACTGAGGGAATGGAAAATGGGGAGTTCTCCGAGAAATGGGGTCATCGTGGACAGCAGGCCTTCCAAAGGAAAGGTACAAGTGTCGAGGACTTACCTGTATCTATCTGTCTATATACATAATCAATCTTTTTCTTATTGGTTTCCCATCTATAGATTCCCTCAAGGCAGTTCTTAGCAGAGTATCTGGGATAAAGTGGAGCTCAGTCCACTTTCATCGAACGTAATGCTTCAGTGGATGAATTAAATCTTTTAGATTGGACACCTTTGTCTCTAAAATGGTAGTAAGAATACTTTATGCCTGTAGGCAAGAATGTGGACCCAGTAATACTAAGATTCTTTTTTTTATATCTATGATCACATTTGTAACTTTCCTATCTATAGAGATAGATAGATATGGATATATGGAGTTATAAAACAAAGATTTTTATTAAAGTCTTATTATTAAAAACTTTTTAATTTTGTTTTTCCGGCTCTATGGAAATTTGACTGACAAAAATTATATATATTTAGGCTGTGGAATGTGATAATTTCATATAGATATACACTGTGAAATGATTTCCAGGATCAAGTTAATTAACATGTCCACCACCTCACCATAGCTTTTTGTTTTGTTTGTTTTGGGGAGTTTTTTTCATGATGAGAACACGTAAGTTCTAGTCTCTTAGCAACTTTCAAGTATACAATACAGCATTAGTAACTATAGTCACGTCACCACGCTGTACATTAGAGCCCAGAACTTACTCATCCTGTAACTGAAATCTTGGACTCTTTGGCCAACATTAAAAATGCATTTTACTGGGCACCCATAGCTTGAAGGTTGAACTGAATTGAACTGCAGGGCAGTGGCATTTTCTGAGCTGCTGAGGGTATGCGCAGTATGCTGTTTCTGACCTCTCACTCCTGGGCACAGTCCTTAGGATGTGCTTGCTCTACCTGAGAAAGGCTGACTTTTCTAGAAGAATCATGTTCTGTTTCTTTGTGCACCTTCTGTTCCTCTGTCTCTTTTCACTAGCTTGTGGAAAAAAATCTAATTCTCCAATTGCAATGAAGTTCACAGATTTTAGATCAATTCTCTCAATCATTATCCTTCCATCACGTCAAGTCTGAGGATATTATATTCTTTTCTAAAACACTTTGTGGTTTTTCTCTGTAAATATTACTCCACAGACTTGGGTGGTTCGAAAAATATCACATTTTTAAAACTCCAATTAAATCCAATTCTAAGCCCCTATTGTTACAGCTGGCAGGAAATTCAATCAGAGTACTTAATGGAGGTTCTTCTCTTTCCCCGGAGTAGTCCCAGAAGCCAGGAACACAGAAGTCCAAACTCTCTTGCCTTCCCAGCCAGAGTCCCTTTCTTTCTCCACCCAGGCTCCTGAGTATAATCTTATCCAAGACACGAGGCTTTGAACACAAAAGTAAGAATGCTGTTCTTCAACAGCTTCTCCTTCCGGCCCTGCCAATGCCCCAGGGTAAGGGAAGAGAAAAGCTCAGGCTACCTTCTGGAAAGAAGAGTAGGGTGTGGTGGGTAGTTATAAATGGAAGATTCGGGTTAATAATCACAATAAATTGTCCTGCCACACCCTTAAATACTCTTTTTTCTTTTTTTCCACACAATAGGGTTCAAAATTTTTAGCCAGACTTCTAAGGCCTCCATAACCTGGATTCTTTTCTGCTTTTCTAGGGTTTCTCTCTCTCTCTCTCTCAAATCCTACAGAACTATTAATAGCCCCATAATTCTCTAAACCAATTTCATGTTGAAGCAACCATGTTTAAGTTTCTCTCTCTGTGCCCCCTACTTCCCTCGGAAATCCTACTCATTCTTCTACAAAGATTCAACTCAAGAATTATCCCTTTGGGTAGACTTGTTCGGACTTCCCCAGGCAGGAATAACCACTCTCTTCTGCAGACCCCACTATTCCCTGGTAATGTTTCAGTACTTTTTTTTTCCAGTACTTTTTAATATAGATGCCCATCTTTCTCTATTGTGCTATAAGTCCTTGAGGAGAGCAATCATGTCTATTCACTTCTCTATCCCAATATCTAGCCTATGCTCAGCTTCCGTTTGGTGCTCTATAAATGGAGAACCAAGAACAAACAAAATAAAAAACCATCACGGTTGGACTTACAACATGGTCCTAGAACACCTTGACCTCAGAGATGCTGTATGTGCTGTATGTGCACATGTTGTATCACCATCGTCAATGTAGGGGCATTTTAGATGTAAGAGGCTCATCCTTCCAACTATGTGTATGCCAAGGTCTGTTTTCTCATTCACTACATTTGGACTTAAAATGCGTGCCATTTGTGATTTGAATTTTTAGCCAGTGTTCCCTGGAACTACTGTTAGAGGTCTCACAGAGTCTAGGCCAGAGGTCTCCAACTAGTAAACCAATCACTGAAATAGATGCAGTCATCAAGATTTTTTTTTTAATCTGGATTTAAATGTTCTTCACATAGTCACACATACTGCTCAACTCTTGAAGTCATGTAAGTCTGTGTCTGCTGATCGAAGCCAGCTTTCCATATAAGCCAGTCTCTTAATTCTTCCCACACTCAATCCAAGAGAATTGCTCGAGGGGCCAGATGACCATCTTCCCTTGAGTGCATGCCTGTGGATGCATGTGTGTTCAGATAGGAAATGGTACCAGGGAGTAGAGGGAGAGAAAAGGACAAGATGCAAGGGAAGAAACAAAAGAAAATGGAAGCTGTCAGTTTTGCCCCCACCTGGTGGCCAGCCCTCCTTTATCCTAGCATAGATTTGCTTCATGTTGACCAGTTGCCTGTTCAAATGGAAATTTGCCAACACTGGCAGAGTCATTGTAGCTTCCATTCCACTTTGGTGGCTTTTAGCCACCTACATTCAGTAAGTGCTTTAATAAATTCAATTCTGTTCAGTTTAACAAGTAATTATTTTGAACGCATGCTGCATTAGGCTACATGCTGGAGCTACAGGGATGATACTGACAGCATGTCTTCTCTTAGGGAGCACAGAGTTTTGTGAGAACTGACATGAGGACAGATCACCATGAAGTAAGATAGAACTATGCAGAAGGTCATGGGGGAATTTACAGGAGAGGCACTTGGCCCAATATGGAAACTCAGGGTAGACTTTCCACAGGAGGTACTATTTATGGCAGGAAAAGAAAGGCAGCCAGGGCCCACGGTGGGGGTGGAGGTTGCCTAGGAGAATAGGCTAATGAGTAGATTATAAAGGATGTAACATGCCAAGAATTTAAACTTTAATCCAAAGTCAATGGGGATCCCTGGAAGATTTAAGTAGGGAAATGAAGTAATTAAACTTGAATTTTAAGAAGTTAGTCTGTTTCTCTAAATAGATACCTTACTCAAACTATACTAAGACATTTGAATAAGTACAAGATTAAATGTTTGTATATTCTTGTCTGTCAATGCTTGTGTAAATATACATGCATGTGCGCTCTCAGAACATTTAAATTGTTCTTTTTCTTCCCTTATTTCATCTTCTTTCTTGCTCCAGACACTAAGATAAAGTCACTTGGCCAAAGACAATCGAAAGCTTCCAAAAGAAAAATAAAACCTAAGATATGCCCCAACTTTCAAGTTGGCAAGTCAATAGGTCGTGTGGAAATTTACCAGATCCTACATGAAATCTGTTCTAATTCTTTTCATTCTCCTTTCCCATGCCAATTCTGCTCCAGATTTTTAAAAAGATTTAGGATCTATCATTGTGTGGTTTTGTCACCATAGTAAAAGTACCTTTATAGATTTTTTTTAATGAATGCCAGTTCTTGCAAATTGATTCTGCATCTGTTTTCCATTAAGGTTTACATGAGTGATTAACAAACAGGATCTCAATGAGGAGAAATTATGGAACTTATTTACAAAGATGTCACATTTCAGCTTACCTCCAAGCTGTGGTTTTTACCTCTACTGCTTAGATTTCTGAATTTGAGGACTTTCTGGCTTTCACAAAACCTGAAATTCAAGCAGCTAAATATTGCTTAAAAGAGAATTTCCCACTGGGTTACTTTCTGTAAACCTGAAAATAAATCAGTATGAGTACATGCATTTGCAGAGCGGGATCTTTCTCTGCAATGGGATACTAGGGGAAGGGACCTCATTTTATCTCTGCCTCCCGAATCTCAAATGGGGCAGAGCTTGTGATTTGTTACTTCCGTAGTTACTGCCAGAGGCTCTCTGTGAGCATTTTCAATATTCTCTAGGTAGGGTACCTTTCTTTTTTGTGAGAATCTTGAGAACATAACTGTCAGATTAGGGAAGTTTGCCCTCTAAGCTTTCCTACCCTTCATTTTGGTCCTCCTAGGCACCATCATTTGCTCCCTGGTTGCCCCAAACTACTCCCACGTCTGTCCTAAGCAACCCTTATGATACAAAGCAGATGTTGCCTCCTTTTTTTCTCCCCCAGTTCAAATTTCGAAGTTGGTTGGAAAATTTATTCCCACTAACCTATTAATGGCTAGAGGTGTTTTTATATTATTCCTCCTAGAGATATTCTTTTTTTTTTTTTAAACCAGTACTGGATTGCCCTCATTTAAAGAAATAAATCTACAAAGTTTGTGGCAAAACTCATTTATTTTCTAAAGCAATTTACTTTTGTTCCTTCATTTGGCAAATAGCTACAGTATTAAGTTACTACTGTGACAAAGGCACTTTCCTAGGAGCCAATAGAACTGCTCCCAGATGGAACAGACATAGTTCTTGTTTTTAAGCAGCTTACAGTTGGATAAGCAACACAGTCTTTCCACCTGGAAGCACCAGGCTAGCAGGGGTCTTAGTAACCACTGCAGTTTAACATCTGAACCAATCCCTACTACTTCGTAGGTGCTCGGTAAAATCTGTTGAGGGATGAAATAGATAACAGAGTGATAAAGAGAACAGAGCCAAGTTAGGCTTCTGGTTATTCTGCAACCTTGCAGGGAGAGGTGGAGGGGGAAAAGTCCATCTTATAACTGGAAGTGTAAGAGGACCCCCTTTTTAAAGGCAAAAACACCTGTGCTTATCTAGTGCTACCAAAAAGTAAAGGACAGGGAGGGAAACACTACATGTAAGACAAAAATGAAACATCAGTCTGTAGCTGGGAGATGGGAAGGAAAGTCTACTGAAGCCCTTGAAATCTCTATTGAAATCTCCAGAGTTTTGACCAATAGCAAAGATGAAATGCCTAAGAACAGTTCAATCAAGTTCATCAGGATGGGAATAAACTGATCAAAGAATGTGAATGTTTAGGGTTTTTTTTAAGGCAGCTGATTTTTTAAATTTCTATTAAAGTGGTAGCATATCCAATACATGATGAAAAACTACGTAGCACTCAAAGTCATGTATATATTATGACTAAAAAGTGTATATGTGCATAGAGTCTAGAGAATATACCAAAATATTAACAATGGTTATCCCTACGAAGTAGGATTGTAGGTGATTCTTATTGTAAATAATGAATGTTTAAACAAATAGTTTTAAAATTCATTTTAAGTAATGAATTATTTCATGTTTAAATAATGAATATTTATTGCCAGAAAAATGTAGTTTTGAAAAATATTACTTATTTAATGTGGCTTAAACACTTTAGTGACAGGGCATGTGAAATGAGGTATGGAAAATTCAAGATAATTCTAGGTCTTTGAAGAGAGGCTGGAAAAGACACCTGCTTCTTAAATGTCAATAAAAACCAACAACTTGCTTTCAGGTAAGAAATTCTACTTCTGACCTACCTGGAAGGTAATCACATACTCTTTGCTTTCATCTGATTAAAAGACAAACAAAAAAAATACCTAAGCAACAAGTCTAAACATGAAAAAAATCCCATTCTCTGAAAAGCTTTTGGATTCAGGGAGGCCAGTGATGGTCAGGGAGGGAGTATGGAGATGGAAGAAGGGATTGGTCCCAAAGTACCCACTGTGGTCATTGTAGGTTTGAAAGTTACCTTTTGTCTTAAGAATAAGAACCATACATAGATGTCTTATATAAGTAGCCCAAGCTACACTGAGGTTTTAATAGATCAAGATTTGTTGGTGATAGAGGCACCGGACTGATAGCACTCAATAGGATCAAAATTAAAACAAACTGAACATGTGTCACTAGAGAAAGATTACTGAAAAATATACCCACTGGTCCTAGGACATACAATAAGTGATGGATGTGTATCTATTCCTTTCTACTTGGGCTGTTCTCCAGACTTTCTGAAATGGGCCTGGGAAAACAATCCACATAGCTTAACCCTCTTTGTACAAAATAGAATTGCATAACTATAGAATACATGGTTTTTGCAGGAAAATGTCTAGAAGTCTTAATGGCTTGTTAGTACCTTTCCATGTGCATTTTGTATGTGGCCTACAGAGAAGGTCTCTCCAGCCTTACAGTTCCACTATTCCAGCTTTGGCGCTTATCTTTTTAGCCCCTTGAGCAACTTTGGGTGCCTGGGTGGCTCAGTTGGTTAAGCATCTGCCTTGGACTCAGGTCATGGTCCCAGGGTCCTGGGATAGAGCCCCACGTTGGGCTCCCTGCTCATTGAGGAGTCTGCTTCTGCCTCTCCCTCTGCACCTTGCCCCCTCTCTGCTCATGCTCTCCCTTGTGTTTTCTCACTCTCAAATAAATAAAATCTTTCTAAAAATAAACAATTTCAAATACATCTTAATAAATATTGTTTTCCTATGAAATTTTCCCCACTTTTGCTGTGGATTTGAAAAAAATCAGTGAGCCAGGAGGTAGTCATTTGAAATCTGAGATTTCTCTTCAATTTATCTGTCACATAGGAGGTGAGAAGATCTATTAATATTTAAAAGCTGTCAATCTGGCTTATATTTTCACTTGTGAAAACCAGACTGGTGGATGAATCCACCATTTACTCCATTTAGCTGTGTGCTTTCCTGTATCCTACATGCAGAGCAGATCCAAAATCTCAAGAGGTCAAAAGTTTTACAATCCAAGTTCTGGAATATTCTGCATAACATTTTAATTTATTGGCTTTTTAAAATGATAATTCTGTCCCTTTAGCTACTAATAGATGGAGTTCACAGTGCTGTTTTAGTAGAGTTGCCATATCCCAAGGGGATGCCAGCCTCTATGGTACACAAGGGCTGGACATGCGTTACCAGCAGTCTTGAATCCTCAGCTGCTCAGAGTCTAACCAACACCTGGATGGCACACCTGGTAAGGAAATAACTCTTTCTTCATTATTTCACCCATTTGTTTTGCTCATGTTTCAATCTCTTTCCCCATCTAATCTCCCTTCCCCTTCTTCCTTTCTCCTATTTACAACTCTCAGGAGGTTGTATATACTGTGTATAACTCTTGTTATAGGTTGAATGGTGTCCACCACACCACTCACACACACAAATAAGGAAGAAATATTGGAGTCCTAACACTCAGGACCTTGGAATGTGACCTTATTTGAAGTTAGGGTCTATCAAAAGTAATTAAGTTAAAATTAAGTCATTAGGGGGGGCCCTAATTTAATGTTACCAGTGTCTTCATAAAAGCAGAAATTTGGACCAAGGAAGGGTGCCATCTTCTTGCATCAAGGAATGCCTGAGGCTCCCCAGAAGCTAGGAGAAGGACATTGAACAGAACCTTCCCTCACAGCCCTCTGAGGAAACCAACCTTGCTGACATCTTAATTTCAGATTTCTGGCCTCCAAAAACCGTGAAACAATACATTTCTGTCATTCAAAGCTGCCAAGTTCGTGGTCCTTTGTTTCGGCAATTCTAGGAAACTAATATATCCCTACTCCTGCCCCAACTCTCAATTTCTCATACTCTGTATCTTTTTTTCCCTCCTTCTTTTCTTTAAACTTTCTTGTCCCAGGACCATCTTTATTTTAATCCTCTGCTTTGGTTGGGCTAGTTGGTCAAACATGTGGCCAGTGTATCCACTGAAACAATCCAGTCCACAACAATTCTTCAACGAAGGTAAAATCTTGTTTAGAGAACCCTTGCATTGGTCATTGTGTTTTTGGCTAATTTATACTTCAGGCATTACCAGAACCAGCGTGGCTGCTTTATTTCTAAAATTTTGTCTCCATGTGGTATCTAGTGCCCATCCAAACTCACATCTGGACAATTGCCACCTAAATAAGAACTCAGTGCATACAGAACACTACTTTTGTCAAAAAGAATTGAACTCTGTACTGTGTATGTATTATCAATTATTAGTCCTTGTGTATAATAATCAAGCACCTCTGTGCTTTTTTACTTTCTGTCTGTTTAATAATTAAATAGACCTTTTCATGATGACAGGAATTGATTTTTTATCTTGGCAGTCAGAATTGCATATGAGATCACTTTGATATAGAAACCTGTCAAGGCTATAGATGAAAGAAATCCAAAGCAACATATCAGACTACCTAGACAGCAGTACTTTCCAAGAAGTACTCTGTTCTGAGTTATTAGCCTTAGATCTTAGAAGCCAAATCCCCAGCTGGGATTAGGCTGAATTACTCCAGTGACCTCGACAATAAACTTAACTTTGTTTCCTTAGAGGGACAAGGAGGAGGAATATCAGTAGGCTGCTTTCTCTGAAAATGATATAGAGTGTCCTGAGATCCTGGGATTTGTTCAGTCTTCATTTGGAAGGTCATTAACACTTAAAACCCAAAGGTTTTTTGAGGAATTTTAACCATTTGAGGCCAGCTCATCCTACACACAACACTTGCACGTGAAGATTTACGGTCAGTGAGTACCATCTCAGAGCTTCTGGCCAGTGCCATCCATTTGATGGCATTGCTCTCATACTTGTCCTAAGGAATTATTTATCATGAAACCTGTAAGTAAGGGTTCACATCATTATTGCAGGTATATGCACTAACTTTAGGTACATTCCTGGGTTATCTTTGTGAATTCAACCTACCAAGCCTGTCCACCATTGAACAAACTATGCATGATCTTAAGTGAGACTCTGTTGCTTACTTCCCACTGGCCACCACTTACACAGGCAAGGGGCTTCACCATCAGACTTTGGCTCTGGATCATAGTCACCTGGTCACAGTTATTTGACCTCCCTGAACCCCAAATTCCTCTCCTGTGTACCTGAGGAGGAGAAGGAACAGGATACAGAACCACACTACTTTCTGAAATGGGCAGATCGAGGTAAAGGAAAGACATTCATCTCAAGTTTTATGTAGGTCTTTTTGGACTGCTACAGAAATCAAAGGCTCCTTTGCTTGTTTGTTTAATATGCAGAGGCTCTAAAAGCGTTGTTCCCAGGCCAGAGGCAACCTCACCATCTGAGACCTAGGAACATGTAAGAAATGCAATGGCTCATCCACAACTACTGAATCAAAATCCAGCAAGGTGTGTGATAATAAGATTCTGGGGGACTCTGATACTTGCTCACATTTGGAAACCACTAGTGTAGGACCAAGAAGGTCTAGAGATGAATGTAGACGTAAAAGCTCACAGGAGTTGAATGATCGTCTATGGAATAGAAAGAGGAATCTGGAGTTCCTCGGCAGAGTCTTGGAAGGGAATATACAAAGACTGGAGCCAAGAGGATAGTAAGAGGCCAAGTGGTTGTGTGAGGACACGCCTTCAATGGTACAATTGTTGAAAAGACTTAACAGGGCTGTCCTTAGATGCTATTTGGCTCATTTGCTATGCAAAGTTATTTTGCACCCTGTCCCCCAAGCCTACAACATTTAGTAAAATTTCTCCTGCATGAGATAACTTCACACTATTGGGACCTTGGATGTTTGGGTATATACACTAAGGTGAGATAAAGAAATCAGTGCATAAAGAACAGAGCAAAAGATATCAATGGAAGCAAGAAACCAGAGTCAGAGAGAATTATACTCTTGGGCAGGGATTCTTAACCTAAGCACCACTGCCATTTTAGGCTGGATAATTCTTTTTGTATGTGTGGGAGGGGGCTATTACCATAATTGTAGGATGTGTAGCAGCATTCCTGGCCTCTAGCCGCTAGATGCCAATTAAACCTCCAAATTGTGACCACAGTAATGTTTTCAGCCACTGCCTGACAGGGTGAGGGAGAAATCACTTTCTTTGAGAACCATTGCTCTGGGGTGTGCTGGGGAATTGAATTTTCTTAAGGTAATGTAGTAAGAGAAGTATTTGGGATCTGGGAAGTCAATTTTATCTGAATCATAACCAACTAAGTTATCCTAGCTGACATCCGGATGGTCAAAAAAATGGTCGTCAATCTTACAGAGCATTGTGAAAACTCAACTAGTACTTGTAAAGTACTAGTGGAATAGTTGGTGTCTGACAGACACAGCATCTCTTTTCCATTTCTATTGTAAATATACTTAGTTGACCCTGACCTGTGGTGATCCTAGAGATTTGTATGTTGTTGTTTCCTACTTGTCAATAACTGCAAAAGGTCTGAGACTTTACCCTATTTGTAAGCTAACAAGTTAGCTCATTTCAGGTTCATGGATGGTGACAAGACACAAAATCCCTGGGTCAGAGACAAAGAACCATTGATTACAGAAATAGAGACACCAGACCATCAACAATTCCTTGAGCTGGTCTTCCAGTCCCAGGTCTCAGAGGGCAGCACAGAGTGTGCCTGATGATACTGTCACACACAGCGGGTTGCCTTATAAGAGAGGAACCCTGGGCCAAGGGAACCCAAATCTTTTTATACTGGACTATAAGCCTGTCTGCCCCACGCTCTGAGTGTAGACACTCTGTCTTTGAAGGCTATTCACTACACAGATTTTCTTAGAAGATAGTCTTGACCAAAAACAAGAAGTGCCTCTGCTCACAAGATGCACAGAAACACAGAAGACTGTCTCCAAAACTACTGTTTGATAGCTCTATGGGGACTGAGATCACGTTTATTCGTCTTTGTAACCCCAGGAAGTCACCTGCTTGGAACTTTTTAGTTAAATAATAAAAACGAATAACAAAAACATATAGAAGGAGTTTAAGGAGTTATGTTTGGTCCACTCTATCGACTTGAAAGTTGCATTAGTTTTTCCAACTGCTGTTGTGACAAATTACCACAAACTTTGTAGCTTAAAACAACACAGATTTTTTAGATTTAGAGTTCTGGAGGTTGGAGGTCTATTTTACCAGGCTAAATTTCCAGGAACGGAAGATCTGTATTTCTCTTATAGGCTCTAGGGGAGAATCCATTCTTGCCTTTTCCAGCATCTTGAGGCCTGCATTCCTTAGCTTATGACCCCTCTTGCCATTTTCAAAGCTAGAGCCCTAGCAACTTCCAATCTTACTGACTTTCCTGCCTCCTGCTTTCTCTTATAAGGATTATAAGGATGATTGGTTACATTAAGAACTCCCAGATAATCCAGAAAAATCTCTCCATGTCAAAATCCTTAATTACAGCTGCAAAGTCTTTTGTGTCATTTAAGGTAACATATCTAGTTTCTAGAAATTAGGATGTGAAAATCTCTATTTACCCTTTTATAGACAAAATTGGGGGTTTAATCCCTTCATTAGGACCTCCCTGAAGCGTAAAGCACAGTCATTCTAGTTTGGGAATCTGGAATGAACTTCTTTCTTCACACTATTTTTTTCTTCTTATCATTTACATTTGGAACACATTTAAAAACAATTTTTTTACAGTCCTCTGTTGAGCACCCAAAGTATGCTAAGGAAAAGTGCTTTCCAAGAAATAGTAGGCAGCATACTATTTTTACTTGTGATGTTTACTTGTGATTTCTATATTATGTAGAGAGAAGATTATGTACATTTCCTATTCTTTCATACATTCTTCCCTAGGAGATAATTTTTTAAAAATAGTGACAAGAACTTCTTTAAAGTCTTGGTAAGCATGGTTAATGCTTTAATGACCCTGGAAGGAAAACTGCTTGAGCACTCGCTATATGCTAGCAACTTTACTGAGCCCCTAACAACTCACCATCTCAGCTAATCCTCAAACATACTAGGTAGTTACTAGCATGACCGTAGCTCTACAGATGTACATTAAATCTGTTGCCCAGTGGGTAAAGTTGTCTGGTCCTATAGTCCTAAAGCTTAAATCCTGAGCTAAGCTCCTTTCTTGGGTCTGAATTCTTCTTTTCGTGAAATAGAACATACACATCAAGGAAAAAAAAATGCATGAAACAGGTGAATGTAAAGCAACATCCATGTATCATCTAGAACAAAGGTAGGCAAACATGATCCACTGACCGAATCCAACTTGCCTTTTTTTTGGGTGGTGGTGTGGGGTGGGGGGACGGGTGGTGGTGGGGGGCAAATAAAGTTTTATCAGAAGTTTCCAGGCTCAATTCCACACATATTGTCCATGTCTATTTTCAGGTAATAATGGTAGAGTGAAATAGTTGTAACAGAAGCCATTTGGCTTATAAAATCCAAAATAATTACTATCTACCCTTTTACAGAGAAAATCTGCTGACCCTTGACCTAAATCAAGGAAAAGGGCATTGCCAGGACTTTGGAAGACTCCTCCATACCTTTTCTACACACAACCCCATCAGTAACCACTACCGTGCCTTTTGTGATCATAGTTTTGTTTTTGTTTTTGTTTTTTTTTGCTGAATAGTTTTAGAACCTAAATACTGATGAAGTGTATAATCCAGTTTTGCCTGCTTTTGAACTCTGTTAGAAGAAAATCATGCCATATGACATTTTTCATCCTCTTTTGCTCAATATTGATCTGTGAGATTAATTCATGTTGTTGCATTTAGCTGTAGTTAATTATCAAATTACATTATCAGTATATGGATAAAACACAATTTATTCCTTCAACTGTTTATGAAAATTTGGCTTATTTTAATATAGTGATTCATGGTACTATGGACATTCTTATCTACAGCTCCTGAGTTACTGTTGGTATACATGTAGCAGATGTGCTGTATCATAAAATGTGTTATTTTCAATTCTAGTAGATCACCCCAAATTACTTTCTAAAGGGTTTGTACTGATTTACAACCTTAGCCAGGTGGTCTACATCCTCACCAATATTGACATTTTCAAGTATCTGGGGGTCTTCGTTGCCACTTTGTTAAGGGTATCTAGAAGGTCAAAGTACCTCATGGTGGTTTATCTTCTATTTCCACAACAGCAGGTAAGGTTGAGGACTTTTTTCATATTTACTGACCACTTGGACTTCCTTGTTCTGTGGTGAAATGCTTGTTCAAGTTATCTGTCTTTTATTCTGTTAGGTGGTTTCTGCTTTTCTTCTTGATTTGTAGTTCATCATACATTCTGGGTGCTAGTGCTTTGCAAGTTAGATGTAATAGATTTTCCTACTCTAGGGCTTTATTTTTCATTCTTTTTATGTTGTCTTTCAATGAACAGAAATTCTTAAACTTGGCGATGTTAAAAATCATCTATCTCTTCTTTTCTGGTTAATGCATTTTTGTTCTTAAATTCTTCCCTATCTTTGAGATACTCTCCTTTATTATCTTTTTTTTTTAAGATTTTTCTTTATTTATTCATGAGAGACACAGAGAGAGAGGCAGAGACACAGACAGAGGGAGAAGCAGGCTCCTCAGGGATGCAGGACTCAATCCCAGGACCCCGGGATCACAACCTGAGCCAAAGGCAGATGCTCAACCACTGAGCCACCCAGGTATCCCTTTTATTATCTTCTTAAAGCTTTGTTGTTGTGCCATTCACATGAGGTCTTTAATTCAACTAGAATTCTTTCTGTGTGTAGTGTGACAAAGGGTTCAATTTTCCCCCCATATTGCTATCCAATGGTTCCAATACCATTTATTGAAGATACTTCTTACTTTTCTTCAGGACTTCTCTTTCATGTACAAAGTACCATATACATGTGGATATGTTTTCGAGGTTATCTTTGTTGTCCCATTGGCATGTTTGTACATCTTCACATCCAATATTCTAATGTCTTTATTATAAAATAGGTTGTGAAAACCAGTGTTCCCACCTTGTTCTTCTTCTGGAGAATATATGGCTCTTTTGGCCATTTGTACTAGAATGTGAATTTTACAATTAACCTGTCAAGTTCTTGAAGTTCTATTGAATCTAGAAATCCATTTGGTGAGATCTGACAATTTTTATAACAAGTCTCACAGTGCACAAACAGAATCTCTGTACGTTGAATAGGTATTCTTTAAATTTTTTCAAAGAAGTTTAATCATTTTCCCTATAGGTCCTTCACTTATTTTGTTAGATTTATTCCTAAAAGCTTCATATTTTTAAAAACTTCCTTTAATGCTAATATGTAGGACTACAGTTATTCTGTATTGCCTTTTTAATCTGGAAATTTGTTAGATTCTAATACTAATAAATGTTCTGTGTTTTATAATCATAAAAATTACAACATCATAGGTAGAGTTTTTATTTCCAATTGTTATTTTTTTCTGATTTATTGTATTCAAGGTCCTAATCAGTGTGGATAAGAGTAGTAATGCCAGCTGCTTTCTTGCTTCTGATTTTAAGGGGAAAGGATTGAACATTTCACCATTAAGTGTAACATCTGCTAAGTGGTGTTTTATAGATAATCTTTATCTGAATCAGGTAGTTCCATTTTTACTATTAGTATTTTTTTTTAATTTACCAATCATAAATTATAGTAATTTTATCATAATCTTTTTCTTTATCAATTGATATGCTTTTCCCTCCATTATGTATTAATGTGGTTATATACGTTGATTGGTATTCTAGGTTGATTTTTAAGCTAACCTTGCCTTCCTGGAATAAACCTAATTTTATCCTAATGTGTTATCCTTTTACTTACCTAGTACCAGATTAAATTTGCTAACATTTTGCTTAGGATTTTTGCACCTCTATTGAGGAGGGTAATTGGCATATAGTTCTCCTTTCTTATTATTGTCCTTGTGAAGTTTTAGTGAGGTTTGTGTTAGCTCATAAGACCAGGGATGTGTGTGGCAAAGATCGTGCCATTTCCACATCCTCTGTGTATGAAACTTTGTCACCCAACAGGGATGTAAGTGAAAAAGACATACACTTACTAAGTCAGTTAGAAGTGTCTGTGCCTTCTCAATATTTTCTCTTGGAGATCACACACATTTCAGATGGTATAATTTATGATGGAGGAGGGCTAGAGTACAGCATTAATTACCGCCTACTAATAAACAATATGTTCCTTCCTTTTCTGTTCTCTAAAAGAACATGTGTAAAATTAGAATTGTTTCTTCCTTAGATTTGTGGTAAAACTCATCAATGGTTTCATTTGGAGGAAGATTTAGGACATCTGATTCCATTTCATTAATGGTTGTAGGACTGCTCAGATTTTCTACCTCTCCTTAAAAGTCACATGTGATAAATTTTTAAAGGATTTTGTCTTTTTCCTCAAAGTTTTCCAATGATTCAAGTTATTTACAATATCCCCTTACTATATTTTCAAGTGCTTGCAACATCGATAATCATTTTTTTTAATTTCTGATATTCATTATTCACATTTTTTCTTAATCTTGCCTGAAATCTCTCAATTTTATTAGTCTTGACAAAAGTCAATTTTCAACTTTGTGAATTCTCTTTATTTTGTGTGTGTTAAGTTATTTTCTGATCTAGCTTGATTCCTGTCTTTGAGCACTTGGCTTTTATTCTGATTTCCTCATATAAATGCTTAACTCATTAATCTGAAGCCTTATTTTTTTCCCCTTTTTTTGAAGACTTTTTTCTTTTACTAATATAAACATTTACATTTTATCTTTTTACATTATGAATTTCAAACACTGCTATAACTATCCCCTTACATATACAAAATAAAGTCATTTTTGTTGTTCATTTAAAAGTGTCTTGTTTTTTGTTCATGATTTGTCCTTTGACCTATAGATTATCTGGAAGTAGAATTCTTAATTTATAAAGTATTGATTTTCCAATTTTCTTTTTGCTATGAATTTCTAAATTAATTATGTGTCATAGAACATGGTGTTTATCATTTTATCCTTAAAAATTTGTTGAGATTTGCCTTGTGCAGGAAATGGTAAGTTTTTGTGTAAAATTCATGTGTACTTCATGGGGCACCTGGGTGGCTCAATTGGTTAAGTGTCTGCCTTTAGCTCAGGTCATGATCCCAGTGTCCTGGGATTGAGCCCCACATTGGGCTCCCTGTTCAGTGAGGAGTCTGCTTCTCCCTCTCCCTCCCCCTCTAGCCCTACCCCTGCTCCTGCTCTCTCTCTCTTTCTCATGCTCTTGTTCTGTCTCAAATAAATAAAATCTTTAAAAAAAATAAAACCTATGTGTACTTCAAAAGAAAGTGTATTTTTCATTTATTAGTGATGGTGTTACATATAAGTTAGTAAATCAAGTTTTGTAAATCAAATTTATTAATCATTTTATTTAAATATTTTCTATAACTACAAAGGTTTTTTGGTCTGTTTTTCCATTAGTTCTTATAAGAGATGTAATAAAAATCTCCCACTATGATTGTTAATTTGTTAGGTCTTCTTGTAATTCTGTCAACTTTTGCTTTACATATTTTGAAGATAAATTATTACATAAAAACACATATAAAACAGTACAGAATGACCTTCTGGTGACTTGGACCATTTGAAGGAACTTATTCATCTCTATAAGTATCTTCTGTCTTAAAATTTTTTTAATATAGAAGAAACCAAATCAACTACACTTTAGTGTTTGTATATTCTTTAATTTTCCTGTTACTGACATTTTATGTATGCATTTTATAAACATATAATTACATTTTATTGTTATTTTCATTTTCTATTCAGCCTGCAATCTTTGTCTATTAACTAGAGAATTTGGTTTGCTTACATTAATGTAATTCCTTATGCACTTGTTTTAAATCTACCATTTTGAGGTTTCTATTTTATTTTGGTCTATTCTATAGTTGGTTTTTAATCTTACAGTCTTTATTCCTTTGGGTTTTTTTTCCTCATTCTATTTTTTCCAGTTGCTAGAATGGCAGTTTTTGGTTTCTCCACTGTTTTGATTATTGCAAATATTAAATGATAACATTAAAAATTGAGGCTAATACCACTATTTCACTCACAGAATCTGTGAAGGATTTACACTATTTAAATCCAATTCTTGTGGCACCTGGGTGGCTCAGCAGTTGAGCGTCTGTCTGCCTTCCGTTCAGGGCGTGATCCCAAGATCCAAGATCGAGTCCCACATCAGGCTCCTTGTGGGATGCCTGCTTCTCCCACTGCCTGTGTCTCTCATGAATAAATAAATAAAATCTTAAAAAAAAATAAATCCAATTCTCTTCCCTACTGACACATATGCTGTTGTTGCTTGGTACTTGTACTTTTTTTTTTAATTTATAAGACACAGTCTTATTATTTTATCCAATCTGTGCTCCTTCAGGTTTAATCATATCTTTACCATTTCTTTGCTCTGTATATGTTTTTATTTCTTGTACTTTAAGCTTTAAATCTTAGATCAATTTCCTTCTGTCAGAAGTTTCACTTTTGAGCAGGATGGAGGACTAAGAAATCCCAATGTTTGTCCCCCTCCATGAAAAACAATGAAAACAATAAATTTACTAGAAACTGAGGAAGATAGCTCAGGAATATCTCTAAACTACAAAAAAGGAACAGCAAAACCATGTGGAGATCAAGGTTTAAGGATGGCCACACACACACACACACACACACACACAAGGAAGATTATCTGTGTTGCTCTATCCCCCAGTCAAGCTGGGCACCAGGAGGGATCTCCTCAGAAGAATTTAACCCATGGGAAAAGCAGAACAAGAGAACCTTGCAAGCCTCACCACTGTGGATGTTTGTAGCATTTATTACAGAGGTTTACAATGTTCCCAGCTGATAGACCTCTGCTGGAGTCCTACCAGCTACATGCACTCCCTGAGGCTGTAGCCATAGCTGTAGTGAGACCCTCACTCAAGTACCCCATTTGCTCCCATGCCCTGCTTTTCAGTGTCAGGCCACCATTGCACCTTGCCATATATGGGACCAAAAATACTAGTGCTCTGAGCCCTATCCATGTTCCCAGGTTGGGACTAGTCCTACAATTACCAGGGTAGCCTCTCCTATCCTGAGTCCCATCCCCAGAGACCCAGGTTGTGGCTCTGACGCATCCTTGCTGTGGGGAAGAAAAATACAAAATCTGAAAACACGAATTACAAAATAAGCAAATTGCATTAGGAACCAAAAACCTCCCAACAAAGTCCAGGACCAGATGGCTTCCCTGATGAATTCTACCAAACAATTAAGGAAGAATGAATACCATTTCCTCTCAAACTCTTCCAAAAAACTGAAGATGAAGGAATACTCCCAAGCTCATTTTACAAGGCCAGCATTATCCTGATGTGAAGGTTAGAGAAGGGCACTGCAAGAAAAGAAAATCGCATACAAATATTCCTAATATAGATGCAAAAATATTCAGCAAAATGGTAAATTGCATTTAACAACACATTAAAAGGATCATTCACCATGATCAAGTGGGATTTGTCCTTGGCATGCAAAGATGGTTCAATGTACACGAGTCAACAAATGTGATAAACCACGTTAATAGAATGGAAGATAAAAAGCATATGGATCATTTCAATAGATGTATAAAAACATTCGACAAAATACAACATACTTCCATGATAAAAACACTCAACAAATTGGGTATAGAAGAAGGAATGTTCCATAGTACAATAAAGACCATATATGACAAGCCCACAGCTAACATCATACTCAATGGTGAAAAGTTAAAATCCTTTTCTCAGAGATGAGAAAGACAGGATGCCCCCTCTTACCATTCCTATTCAACACAGTACTAGAGGCCTTAGCCAGAGCAATTAAGCAAGATATAAAAGGCATCCATTTCAGAAAGGATGATGTGAAATTATCTATTTTTAGAGGACACAGTCTTATATAGAGAAAACTCTAAATTATCCACTGAAGAAATTGTTAGAATAAAGTAAAGTTGCAAGATATAAAAAAAAAATCAACATATACAACCTGTTTTGCTTTTCTATGCACTAACAAGAAACTATTTGAAAGAGAAATTAAGGGAGCAGCAATTCTATTTACAAAAGAATTAAAGCCAATAAAATACTTTGGTTAAATTTATTCCTAAAAGGTGAAAGGCCTGTATAATAAAAACCAGAAGATACTGATGGAATAGATTGAAGACAACACAAATAAATAGAAAGGTATCACATGTTCTTGGACTGAAAAAAATAAGATTGTGAAAATATCCACGTTGCCAAAAGTGATCTACAGATTCAATGCAATCCCAATCAAAATCCTAATGGCATTTTTTCATAGAAATAGAAAAACTATCCTAAAATTTCTTTTTGGAACCACAAAAGACTCCAATAGCCAAAAGCAATCCTGAAGGGGTAGGAAAAAAAAAAAAAAAAAAAAAAACAAAGCTAGAGGCATCACACCACCTGATTTCAAGTTCTATCATAAAACTATAGTAATCAAAACAGTATTGTCCTGGCATAACAATAGGCATCAGACCAGTGGAACAAAATAGAGAGCCCAGACATACACTCATGCATATACAGTCAATACAGTCAACTAACTTTTGACAAGGCTGTCAGAACACACAATGGGGAAAGGACAGTCTCGTCAATAACTCATGTTGGGAAAATTAAATACCTGTAATGAAAAGAATAAAAATGACTCCTATCTTATCTCACAAAAATTAACGAAATGAATCTAAGAATGCAATGTAAAACCTGAAACCATAAGACTCCAAGAAGAAAACGAAAAAGAAAAGATCATGACCTTAGTCTTGGAAATGATTTCTTGGGTAAAACACCAAAAGAACAGGCAACAAAAAAGACCAACAAGTGGGACTGCATTAAACTAAAGAATTTCTTTGTGGCAAAGAAAACAATGAATTGAAAAGAAACTCACAGAATTGGAAGAAAATATTCACAAATCATATAAGAAGTTAGTATCTAAATATATGAAGAACTCATACAATCCAATAGTAAAAAAACAAATAATCCCATTTAAAAATAGGCAAAGAGCATCAATAGACATTTTCCCAAAGATGACATGGTAATGGACAGTAAGTATGCTACAAGAACATGAAACAAAGTATGTGAAAAGTGCTCAATATCACTAATCATCAGGGAAATATAAACTAAAACCAAAAGATAATGCTTCACACCTGTTTAGTAAAGCTATTATCAAAAAGACAAGATAAATAAATATTGGTGAGATTGTGGTATAAGGGAACCTTTATACATTTTGGGTGAAATGTGAAATAGTACAACTCTCACCACTTTTATTCAAAATAGTCCTGGAAGTCCTAGCCACAGCTATCAGAAAAGAAAAAAATAAAAGTCATCCAAATTGGTAAGGAAGAAGTTAAACAGTCACTATTTGCAGATGACATGGTACTATACATAAAAAACTCCAAAGGGTCCATATTTTGGTGATTAAAATAAATGAGTTAATTCAGTTGCTGGATACAAAATTAATATGCAGAAATTTGTTTCTGTACACTAATAAAGTAGCAGAAAAATGAACAATCCCATTTGCAGTTGATTCTTAGAAATAAACAACCATGGAGGTGAAAGACCTATACTATGAAAACTCTAAAACATTGATTAAAGAAGTTAAAGATGACACAAACTAATGGAAATATTTTCCATGTTCATGAACTGGGATAATACTGTTAAAATGTCCATATTACCCAAAGTGATCTACAGATTTAATGCAATCTCTATCAAAATACCATCAGCATTTTTTTCACAGAACTAAAATGAGTAATACTGAAATTTATATGGAACCACAAAAGATCCTGAATACCTAAAGCAAACATGAGAGAGAAGAACAAAGCTGAAGGTATCACAATCTCCTATTTCAAGATACTTTACAAAGCTATAATAAAACACCATAGAACTGGTACGAAAAGAGATGCATAGATCAGTAGAACAGAATAGAGAGCACAGAATAAACTGATGCTTATGTAGTCAATTAATCTACCACAAAAGTGGCAGGAATATACAACAGCGAAGAGACAGTCTCTTCAATAAGTGGTGCCAGGAAAATGAGAGCTTCATGCAGAAGAATAAAACTGGATGACTTTTACATAAAAATAAACTCAAAGTAGATTGGAGACCTACACGTAAGACTAAAACCATGAAACTTCTAGAAGAAAACATTGGCAATCATCTCTTTGACATTAGCATTAGTATCATTTTTCTAGATAGCTCTCCCCAGACAAGGACAACAAAAGCGAAAGCAAACTATTGGGACTACATCAAAATAAAAAGCTTCCGTGCAGCAAAGGAAACCATCAACAAAATAAGGAGGCAACCTACTGAATGGAGGAGATATTTGCAAATGATATATCTGATAAGGGATTAATATCCAAAATATATAAAGAACTTATACAACAACACCAAAAACTAATTTGATTTAAAAATAGAGGACCAAAAGAAACATTTTTCCAAAAAAGACAGATATAAATTGCCAACAGACACATGAAATGGTGTTTGACATGACTAATCACAGGGAAATGCAAACCAAAACCATAATGAGATGTTACCTTACACCTGTCAGAATGACTAGACTCAAGATGACAATAACAGAGTTGGAAGAATATGGAGAAAAAGGAACCCTCACCTGCTATTGATGGGAATGCAAACTGTGCAGCCACTATGAAAAACAGCATGGAGGTTCCTCAAAAAATAGAAACACCAGCTAGTCTAGTAATTCCACTATTCACCCAAAGAAAACAAAAACACTAATTTGAAAAGATAAATGCAACCCCATGTTTACTGCAGCACTATTTCCAACAGCCAAGACAAGGAAACAACCTAAGCACCCACAGATACATAAATGGGCAAAGATATGGTACTTGTACACATATCCATACATAAAACAGAGTATTACTCAGCCATAAAAAAAGAATGAGATCTTGCCATTTGCAACACCAAGGAAGGACCTAGGTAGTAGTATACTAAGTGAAATAAGTCAGAGGAACACAAATACCCTATGATCTCACTTACATGTGAAATCTAAAAAACACCAAGCAAAAAGCAGATACAGACCCAAAAATGCAGAGAATAAACTGTTGATTGACAGAAGAGAGAGGGTGGGAAGATGGGAAAAAGGGTAAAGAGGAGTGGCAATTATGGAATAAATAAATCATGGAAATGAAAGGGGCAGCATAGAGAATAGAGTTAACAGTGTTTTTTTTTTTTTTTTTTTTGTTTTTTTAGGATTTTATTTACTCATGAGAGACACAGAGAGAGAGGCAGAGACACAGGCAGAGGGAGAAGCAGGCTACCTGCGGGGAACCCAATGCAGAACTCGATTCCAGGACCCCAGGATCACAACCTGAGCCAAAGGCAGATGCTCAACCACTCACCCAGGCATCCCTAGAGTCAACAGTATTGTACATGACAGACGGTAACTGCACTTGTGGTGAACACAGCATAGAGTATAGAATCGTTAAATCAGTATGTTGTACACCTGAAAGTAATGAAACACTGTCACCTACACTTCAATAAAAGTAAAAACATAAAAACATAAAAAGGTATGGCTATTATGAAAAATATGGTAGTTCTCCAAAAAACTGAAAATGAACTACCACATGATCCAACAGTCTCACTCCTGGGTATATATCTAAAGAAATTGAAGTTGGTATCTCAGAGATATCTGCATTCCCACATTCATTGCAGAATTATTAATAGCCAAGATACAGAACAACCTAAATGTCAATCAGCAGGTGAACGGTTAAGAAGATGTGGGATTTATACAAACACACAATAGAATATTATCCAATCAGGAGAAAGAAGACTATACAGCCATTTGCAACAACCCAGATGGAACCTGAGAACATTAGGCTAAGTAAGGCCAAGAACGAAGAATACTATGATATCACTTATATGTGAAAACTACATAAAGCTCAAATCACAAAAAGAATAGAATAGTGGTTACCAGAGGCTAGAGGTGGGAAAACTGGGGAGATGTTAAGGTTACAAACTTACAACTAGGACATAAATAAGCTCTGGGATCTAATGCACAGCATAGTGAACAAAGTCAAAACACCATTATTATAAACTTCAAAGTTGCTATGAACCTAGATCCTTAAAAGTTCTCCCCCCCACCAATTTTTTTTTTAAATGATGGGACAAGACAGAGCTGTTACCTAATGCGATGGTGGTAACCATGGTTACAACCTATAAATGTATGAAGCCAACATACTGTTCACCTCAAATTCATGTATTATATGTTGACTATATCTCAGTATGAATAAACATCTTTTAAAATTTCCCTTGCTAAGGGTCTTTGAATAGCAAGCTATTTCAATTTCATTTGTCTAAAAATACTTTTATTACCCTATTCTTCAAAGATTAATTTGTTGTTTATTGCTCCAGGTTGGAGATAGCCTCTGTTTATTAATGATATTATACTGACTTTCAGCTGCCTTATTGCTGGTAAGTGTTGCTCATTCGAAGGTGATTTATTTCCACCCACCCTAGCTGGTATACGAGCTTCTCTTTGTCTTTGGGTTTCTGTAGTTTCTCCCTGATATATTTAAATATAAATTTCTTTTATTATCATTCTTGGATTTATCAGGCTTTTTGACATTGTGGAGTGTGCCATCATTTGAAGAAATTGTCCAGAGTTAGGTCTAAATGTTGACTGGCCACATTATCTTCCTTTTCTCCTAGAACTGATGAAGCAGAAGTTAAACTTTTGCACTTTATCCTTCATATTTTTCTAACTTGGTTCATATTTTCCCTTTTAAAAAATATACATACATTCTGGATAATTTCTTCACAGCTATTTTTTTCAGCTCTGATTTTTCATCCATCAACTGAGAGCTTATTTTCATTCACTGTCAACAATTCTTTGTAAAAGGTCTATTTGTGTTTTATCCCCTAACATAAGAGCTCCCTTTCTGTAGCTCAACGTTCTTCGTAGTAATTTCTATGAAGTTTATCTTTTGATTTATACATTTGTTTTTGTAGAAAGAGTGCCCACACCCAAGTGGAGGGATGAGGGATTGAGGGAGAGAGGAAGAGAGAGAGAATCTTAAGTTGGCTCCACTTTTAGCATGGAGCCTCACATGGGGCTTGATCTCATGACCCTGGATCATGACAGGAGCTGAAATCAAGAGTCAAGTGCTTAACCAATTGAGCCACCCAGGTACCACTAATTTATACATTGTAATCCTAGTTACTTTACAATCAGGGTTTTAAAATTACAATATTTGGGACACCTGGGTGGCTCAGCAGTTAAGTGCCTGCCTTCAGCTCAGGGCGTGATCCTGGAGTCCCAGGATCGAGTCCCACATCGGGCTTCCTCCATGGAGCCTGCTTCTCCCTTTGCCTAAGTCTCTGCCTCTCTCTCTCTTTCAGTGTCTTTCATGAATAAATAAGAATCTTTAAAAAAATAAAATAAATAAAATAAAATTACAATATTTAAAATTATATCAATTACTATATCTTTGGGGGGCTGTTTCATTTTCTGTGTTTTCTGATTGTCACTTATGGTGACTTTGTTATTTAATGTTTGGTTATTTTTGAATGTGTAGTGTTAATCACCCTTAGGTTTTTTTCTGCAGAGATTTTTTTTTAAGCCTAGAAGGAATGTGCCTGCTTTTATTTATTTATTTTTTTAATTTATTTTTTATTGGTGTTCAATTTACTAACATACAGAATAACCCCCAGTGCCCGTCACCCATTCACTCCCACCCCCCGCCCTTCTCCCCTTCCACCACCCCTAGTTCATTTCCCAGAGTTAGCAGTCTTTACGTTCTGTCTCCCTTTCTGATATTTCCCACACATTTCTTCTCCCTTCCCTTATATTCCCTTTCACTATTATTTATATTCCCCAAATGAATGAGAACATATAATGTTTGTCCTTCACCGACTGACTTACTTCACTCAGCATAATACCCTCCAGTTCCATCCACGTTGAAGCAAATGGTGGGTATTTGTCATTTCTAATAGCTGAGTAATATTCCATTGTATACATAAACCACATCTTCTTTATCCATTCATCTTTCGTTGGACACCGAGGCTCCTTCCACAGTTTGGCTATCGTGGCCATTGCTGCTATAAACATCGGGGTGCAGGTGTCCCGGAGTTTCACTGCATTTGTACCTTTGGGGTAAATCCCCAACAGTGCAATTGCTGGGTCGTAGGGCAGGTATATTTTTAACTGTTTGAGGAACCTCCACACAGTTTTCCAGAGTGGCTGCACCAGTTCACATTCCCACCAACAGTGTAAGAGGGTTCCCTTTTCTCCGCATCCTCTCCAACATTTGTTGTTTCCTGCCTTGTTAATTTTCCCCATGCTCACTGGTGTGAGGTGGTATCTCATTGTGGTTTTGATTTGTATTTCCCTGATGGCAAGTGATGCAGAGCATTTTCTCATATGCATGTTGGCCATGTCTATGTCTTCCTCTGTGAAATTTCTGTTCATGTCTTTTGCCCATTTCATGATTGGATTGTTTGTTTCTTTGCTGTTGAGTTTAGTAAGTTCTTTATAGATCTTGGAAACTAGCCCTTTATCTGATATGTCATTTGCAAATATCTTCTCCCATTCTGTAGGTTGTCTTTGAGTTTTGTTGACTGTATCCTTTGCTGTGCAAAAGCTTCTTATCTTGATGAAGTCCCAATAGTTCATTTTTGCTTTTGTTTCTTTTGCCTTCATGGATGTATCTTGCAAGAAGTTACTATGGCCGAGTTCAAAAAGGGTGTTGCCTGTGTTCTTCTCTAGGATTTTGATGGAATCTTGTCTCACATTTAGATCTTTCATCCATTTTGAGTTTATCTTTGTGTATGGTGAAAGAGAGTGGTCTAGTTTCATTCTTCTGCATGTGCATGTCCAATTTTCCCAGCACCATTTATTGAAGAGACTGTCTTTCTTCCAATGGATAGTCTTTCCTCCTTTATCGAATATTAGTTGACCATAAAGTTCAGGGTCCAATTCTGGATTCTCTATTCTGTTCCACTGATCTATGCGTCTGTTTTTGTGCCAGTACCACACTGTCTTGATGACCACAGCTTTGTCCTAGCCTCAGCAATCAGACAACAAAAAGACATTAAAGGCATTCAAATTGGCAAAGAAGAAGTCAAACTCTCCCTCTTCGCCGATGACATGATACTCTACATAGAAAACCCAAAAGTCTCCACCCCAAGATTGCTAGAACTCATACAGCAATTCGGTAGCGTGGCAGGATACAAAATCAATGCCCAGAAATCAATGGCATTTCTATACACTAACAATGAGACTGAAGAAAGAGAAATTAAGGAGTCAATCCCATTTACAATTACACCCAAAAGCATAAGATACCTTAGGAATAAACCTAACCAAAGAGGTAAAGGATCTATACCCTCAAAACTATAGAACACTTCTGAAAGAAATTGAGGAAGACACAAAGAGATGGAAAAATATTCCATGCTCATGGATTGGCAGAATTAATATTGTGAAAATGTCAATGTTACCCAGGGCAATATTACACGTTTAATGCAATCCCTATCAAAATACCATGGACTTTCTTCAGAGAGTTAGAACAAATTATTTTAAGATTTGTGTGGAATCAGAAAAGACCCCGAATAGCCAGGGGAATTTTAAAAAAGAAAACCATATCTGGGGGCATCACAATGCCAGATTTCAGGTTGTACTACAAAGCTGTGGTCATCAAGACAGTGTGTGCCTGCTTTTAAATTGGATACTTTTACTTCTGCTTGGTAGGACTATCAGTCATCCATCATGATAAAACAAGTTCATGACTTGAACTTCGCAACATAAAACCAGGATGCATATCTGCGTGTGGACAGGCTGTGGCCACACCTTTTTTGTGGACAGCTTCTCCCTTTCGTCCTGGTGTCTATCATCAAGGCATTATGTCCTTTAATCTTCTGGTTCACACTTACCCCGAGAGTGTTCCTTTTGGGGACCAACAGAAATGTAGCCTTAACTTCTGACCTCCTTGATGTAGAAGGTTTTTTTTTTTTTTTTTTTAAATAATCAGAATTGTCCAAGGCCAGAAAATAGAAGTAGCTTTGAATCTCAGGCTCTTATTGGTTTTTAAAGTTTCATTTCCAATTGAACAGTGTCCAGGTAGTTCTTTTAGCTCTTGTGATATGTTTAATGCTTTAAAGAATTTTAAAATATGGTTTTACATAAAGTTTTGGTCCAAATCACTTAATTTCCCATTCTCAGAATCAGATCCCTAGGTCTATGCATATGCATGTTTTAGCGATGTTCTGTACAGTATGATTAGGAGGCCTTTGAAATGCTATATCCTATGACGGACAGAGGATATTATCTGTGGAACCATTCAACAGACTTGAAATCCAAAGGGCCACCTTCACCCCCAAAATGCTGCATTTCTCTCAGAAAGTGGCTTGATGAGGAATCCTACTTTGTCCCTTTATCCCTTTATGCTGATAGCACTCACCAATAGCCCTACAGTGAAAATGATTATCTGGTGAGGTCCAACTTACTTGAAGGAATCTAGCTTCCCTGCACTTGGCCTGGGGCTTCTAGTCTCTGCTACGGTAACTTTATCTCCATGAAACTTCTAAGTTTATGTAGCACTTTAACCGTGATCTTCTAACTTGACCCTCACCGCATTCCTATAAGATGAACAGGATGGTAAGAGGTATGGCTCTTCCACAGAGGTTAAGGGACGGGAACCAGAGCCAAGAGTCAGGACTTCATTCTCCTAATTCAGTGCGTTTACCAATAATGCTCACCATAATCAAAACTCTCACGTGGAAGAGTATCAAGGTGAAATGTGGAAAGATATGGCCTGATATATGTTGCAATATTAATAATTGACATGTAGGAATGAACACTAACAGCCCAACTCCACACAAACTACACAGTCATTCATCCTGAAAATATACACCATGAGTGTTATCGCTATTGCCCTCACCATTGATTCTACCAAAGATTATGATCTGTAAGAGTTTGTTTTCCCTTCTTTCACTGCCCTCCTTCCTCTTTCAGTCCTTTATTCCACCCCCCACCTCCACCTATGGGCAGCTTTCCATTTGGGTTTGGAAGAAGTTGAAGTTGAGTTTTCACCTGTGTCCAGGCTCAGAATTCGGTGTTTGAGCAAAAACTAAGTCAGCTGAAACCTGTTAGGAGTTTAGTGTAACCCAAATATCCCCCAGGCTTATGATCAGGGGAATTAACAGTTAAATCTGAGTGTTCTGAGGCAGCCCGAGTGGCTCAGCGGTTTAGTGCCACCTTCAGCCCAGGGCCTGATCCTGGAGACCTGGGATTGAGTCCCATGTCAGGCTCCCTGCATGGAGCCTACTTCTCCCTCTCCCTGTGTCTCTGTGTCTTTCATGAATAAAGAAAATCTTTTTTTAAAAAATGTACAAAACACCACTTCTGACTTTATTTTTTTTAAATCTGATTGTTCCTAATTCCAATACTCTGACCACTATTTCCACCCCTGTGAAGAGAAACCCCTGCCTATAACTTGGCAGAGCATCCAGGCTTCTCCAACATACATCACTTGACATCATCGTCTGCTCCATCCTTCCGGGCTCCAGCATGCTGCCTTCTATATCACCCTGGCTCTTCACCCTCCCTGGCTACCATAGGTTTAATCCTCAAGTCATCAATAGTTCAGTCAAGAAGGACTTAAAAAAATAACAGTAAGGAGAAATGGCTTCCTCCCTTCATGGTACATTCCACAGGAGCTCCTCAGCAGAGCTGCTTGTGTCCAGACATGTTACACTGCTTAATAATATAATCACTTGAGTTTATACACAAAGACCTCTTCATCCCCAGGGTGGACAAACCCACAGAAGGGCCAGTCAGAGAGGATCAGCTGCCAAACTTCACTCAGGAATGCTCCCCTCATACTGAGACTGGAAGCTTCCAGAATTCCTTTTAATGAATTCTCACAGGAGGCTAAGTATTTTCTAAGAGGCTTCTGAAGCCCTCTACACCTAACCATCCCCAGGCCATTGGGCATGCCAGTTCAGTTTTAGACATGGTACGAAGGGGTCCCAGGAGGCTCCATGGTGCCTATGATAATCCAAGAAGCAAATAGACAAGTGGGCAGTTGGGATGAAGGCACATCTTCATAGTTGTATCTAAATCTCTAGTTAGACTAACTGGGACCTCTGGCATACCCTGCTGATTACATATCAGGAGTCACTCTTCCCTTCTTTGAGGATGAAATGTAATTTTTTTCAAGGTGACTATATACTCTGCTTAAAAGTTGTATATCCCCACTCTCATACCTAAGTGTACACCTATGACCCAGTTCCAGCCAATGAGATGTTTGCTTCCTGGAACTGGATATGATGGCAGGGGCTCTAAAAGCATTTTGTACCATGAAGTGAACTTCAAGATAGGCACAAAGTAAGGATGGTGGCCCAAAAGTTAGGAAGGAACACTATACCCAGGGAGGGGGAATTGTTAATTGTTAAAGTAATTGTTAATTGTTAAAATTGTTAAAGTAACCCTTGATTAGCTACATCCAGACTTATCACTAGAGAGAGAAAAGAAGAAAGGAAGAAACCTTGATGTACTAGCTCTTATTTTCCATTTTCTATTAATATATTACTGTTTCTAGTTCTAGCTGACGAAGCCCTCTGGTTGTTAGGTTTGGAGCAACTTTTCCTGGGGTCCCAAACCTGACTGTCGCCCCCCCGCCCCTTG